>NC_044586.1:65712909-66912909 GCF_901933205.1 Camarhynchus parvulus
GAATTCTCTGATGAAATTTTCAGCTTTAAAACTTTCAGCTACAAAGTAGAACCAAGTAAGAAAACCCAGATTTGCTGGGCATCAAAAATGTAACAAAACAGTTTGAGAGCAAACGTTGTCCCCTTCTTACCATGTCCTTGCCTGCCAAACCCTTTTCTCCCTGCTACCCAGCTGCAGGCTCTTTATTACATCCCATGACACCTTCTGTGTGGCCACTGCTGTCCAGGGAAATGATAAAAAATGAATAAAATATTTTATTGTATTGTAAATAGCTTTGCATTCCCTGACAGTGATGAAACATTCTGTGCCTGGGTATACATAGTAGAGTTGCAAAAGAGTAATGGCTGTGTGAAAGAGGTTATATAGGACCTCAAGAAGAACATCTCTCCCCAGACACCAGCACCCTCTCACCGACTTGCAGTGTGAAGAGTCTGAGTTCAAATTCTGCTTGAATTCAGATTTTTATCATTGATTTGGGATAAGGATTGGGACTGCAAATTTTCAGAGAACTTGAAGGCGAGTTTTTTTATGTGCTCCTGAAAAAACAGTTCAATTTTTCTATTTCTGAACAACCTCAGCCCTCCCAGCCTGTGGAATGGTGTTCCAAACTTGTGAGGAACTCAGTGGCTCTCCTCCAGACTCGTGCCAACAGGTTTCTGGTGCTGGGGGCCCAGAGCTGGACACAGCCCTTCAGCTGGGTCTCACAAGAAAGGAGTAAAGGGAGGGAACGACCTCCCTTGATTTGCTGGTCATGATTCTTTTAGTGCAACTATCCAATTAGGTTAGTCCATTGATTATGAATTGGAGCATGATCTAGCACTTATTCTTTTATGGATTACACTGCAGTGGGGTGTAGAAATATTATAGTGGTGTGCAGATTGCAGAATATAATGAGTCAATCATAAGACTATAATAAGAAAATAAATATTTCAGTCAAAAACTGTTACTAGATATTTTTCATTTTCCAAACAGCAGAGTTTGCATTCCGACTGCTTTGGTGAATGAAGACATTTCTGAAGGTCTGAGTCACTTCCATGCTGTGTAATGTCTGGGGGTGGCTCACAGGACACCACTTGGCACTTATTGCTTGGTTCAGATCAGCACTGTTCAACCTGTCCCAGAGGGTTTCAGAATCATTCATGATCCCAAACCTTCAAAGCTGAACAGTGAATGAAAGTTGAACTCATTGAAGAACAGTCTTGAAAGGGAAAGTCTGATGACAATTTAGCATTTTTTATTTTTCCAAGGAAAGGATGAAGCCTTCTTCTCTCTACCCTGCCTGAGACTAACAGAATAAATTTAGAAAAAGGATAAATTAATTCTCTGTGCATGTTTATGCTATACTGAATTCCCTCTTTCGACATTCTTCTTTTCTCTTGCATACTGGTTTGCTCTGAAACATGCAATATGCTTACCATGTTTTAACATAAATCCTTCTTATTTGAGGAAACTTTTGCCATCTATAACAGATCTTATTAATGACAACATAATCCCAGCTCTGGTAATGAGTCACTTGGGTCACGAGACAGGCAGCTCCAGAGTGTGATTCCTCCCAGTTTGAGAAAAATGGTCCAAAATAGATAGGTTGACATGTCTTTGGAAATGCCTATGCTTGTGTGACAATATTCAAATCTCTTCTCCTCAGTTAAGCCATTTTAACTCTGTAATTATTATGCTGCTTTGCTTCACAAGACTGTCACTCATATCGTTCACAAACTGCTTTGAAGGTGGAAAGTGTTGCTATGACTCAGAACGTGTAATTGTGACCTCCCTGTAACGACAATGGATACCATTTTTGGTTGAAGTGCTAAATAGGAAATAAAGACATAAAGCAAAGTTTACAATGTGTTTGTTAGGTTGTAAATGTCAAGTATCCTCCATCAGATGGGTAATATTTTTTTCTTCACCTTTGTGTAAAATAGCAAAGATACATATCTGAAAATAATGTATCATTTTAGCTGTGAACTTGTATGATGTATTGGCAAGAACAATTTTATGTCTGCTTATGGCTCAAGATTAAAGTTGAAACTTACTTCTTTATCAAAAATGGATTTATAATCTTAGACATTACACTACAAGACAACAGTTTCCTATTGAGAAGTTAAACTGTCCACTGAACTACTTCCCCTTTTCAATTGTTACAGACCATTTTTAGCTCAAATTTAGAACTATGTCAAGAAATAAAAATTCTTGGAGAAATAGTTGCTTTTCAAGCAGTTGTAATGAAATCAGGTGTGTTAAGGAAAACTACATCCTGTATTAAAGTACTAGGAATTAATATAGATAATTTAATACAGAACTAGAGGGAAAAATGGACTTTAAATTAGAGAAATAAAGAATTAATAAATATAGAAAGAATGAATAAGGAAGAAAGAAATGTAGTGTTATCTCATCTACAGACTAACAAAGAAAACCCCCACCAAAGGTCACTTTTCAATTATCTTGTTGTTGAAAGAGGGAGAGTTATGGAAAAACAATGAACTGGAGAAGTCTCAAATCGCAGAATCATTTCCTGATAGAATCACAGAATGGTCTGGGTTGGAAGATACATTAAAGTTCATCCAATTCCAGCCCTCCTGCCACCAGCAGTGACAACCACCACTAGCCCAGGTTGCTCCAAGTCACGTTAAACCTGGCCTTGGACACTTCCAGGGTTAGGACATCCAGAGCCTCTTTGGGCAACCTGCTCCTGTTCCTTCCAATTCTCATTGCAAAGGGTTTTTTCCATTTGTCTGATCTAAATCTACCCCCTTTCAGTTTAAAACCATTGCCCTTTCTCCTGTCACTATAAACCTCTGTAAAAGTCCCTCTCATGACTCCCTTTTGAGTATTGAAAGGTTGCAATAAGGTCTCAGAGCCTTCCCTTCTCCATGCTGAGCAATTGATAACAATCGCAACTGACTTTGGTTTTGAACAGAAATAATGAAAACCTGAACAGCAAAGGAAATTTAATTTAGTATTTTCGAGTTTCTTCAGCCTTTGGGAAAATTCAACTTTGCCACACACACAAATACCCCCTCCTCCTCACTTTTGTTTAAAGGAATGTTAAGGTAGCAATATTTGTCTGTTTTTATTTTTGTGTAAATGATTACTAATTATGTGTATACATAGCAAATTCAGATTATGTGGGAAGGAAAATGTGTGTTCTTACTAAAGGAGTGAGATAATCAATGGTGTTTGGCATCAGCACTTGTAGACAAGAGCACAGACAGAAAGAAGTGGGTGGCCTTGTGGTAACAGGAGGAGGGAAAATTAAATTCTAAGAAATAAGAAGGGGTGAGAAGCTATATGGAAAAAGGGTTATTTTTAGATTTAAGGAGCACACAGTGTTAATATGAATGTTTAAGCCTTGAGCATTGCTTTGCTGTGAAAGGTCAAGTTCTCAAATCCCACTTTTCAGACTAACTTCTTATGTACATAAAAGGTTGTAATAATACAAGAAAGACAATATTAATTCAGGTGTAATAATTTAATTTGCTATGTAGGGTTAAATTGAATTTTGTTGTTTTACCCCCATTAATTCCATATTAATGCAAACCATTGCATTAAGGTATGTGACACATAAGAAACAAGCAGGACAAGGAATCTTTTCTTCACCTTCCACTCTGTCAGGTGACTCTAAAATTGATGTACCATTCCACACCACCTACCACTGATTTACCTGTTTTCAGACTGCAGCGTGCCAGCCACTAAAGGGATGTGTGAATGTGGGGAGGGGGGGGAAAGAGGAAGCTAAATCTCAGTAAGCCCCAGTTCTAAGCTCTCTCCTCTTTCAGAACAGATGACTGATTTCCTAAAGTACATCTGTGGCACATGGAGAGCTGTTCACTCAATTTAATCAAAGAGCACAACACTACCAGAAGTGAAGGACAGCCTTCACTACAGCCTATTTACAGTGTTTTCATGGGACACAATGTGACAACCACTCTGGGCAGAGATAGAATTGTAGAATTATGGAATCATTAGAGTTGGAAAAGATCTTCAAGATTATCAGGTCCAGCTGTCAACTCCAAGCAGCACCACCAAGTTCCCCTCTGAACCTCATCAAGTGTCATAACCACATTTGTTGAACACTTCCAGGGATGGTGACTCTACTATCAGGGCAGCCCATTTCAATGTTTTACAACCCTTTCCATGAAGAATTTTTCCCTAATATCCAATCTAAACCTCACCTGATGCAACTCGAGGACTTTTACTCTTGTCCTGTCATTTATAACATGGGAGAAGAGACTGACCTGCACCTCACAACAGTCTCCTTTGAGGGAGTTATAGAATATAATAATGTTTCCCCCCAGCCTCCTTTTCTCCAGGATAAATGGCTACAGCTCCCTCAGCTGCTCCTCAAAAGATGCAGGGGAACAAAGGACCCTCAGTGATGGAAAAACATTCAAAAAATATCCCAGCAAAGAGATACACTTTGGGCTAATAATCCTATTTCAGAAATATCCCGGCTGTAAGGACACTTGTAATCATTACCTCAGTCACAAGCAGTGGTTTGTATTGCTCAGAGGGTAACTACAACACAAAGATGTGCCCATTTAACTAGTTTTTGCTTTTGCCAAGCTTTGCATATAACATTGCACAGACTGTATGAACCTAATTTCAGTACCACCTAATTGGTTGCCCTGGCCAATCTGTGAGATGGAGGTACCCTGTGCAGGTCAGTAAAACTCTTTAAGGGCAGCTCATGGAGCCGTGGGTGATATCAGTATGAATTATTTGGCAGTGTTACTCTCACTGCACTGAATTGTCACCACAACACTGCAATGTTTCTGTTTCATGTGTGGGGACACATGAACAACTTTTTCCTATGAAATGGTATTGAGAAAGATGTGGGTGATCAAGCTGACCGAGGAGTGTTGAGCTCTTACATTTTAACTTAGGTTGTATTTGGTATTGAGTTTCAGTGAGAAAGTCACAGAGATATTTAATTTCACTTGAAAATGCTTAAATTAATCATGTTCATGAGATGCCTGTTCCTGACCTTTGGATTGATAGAGAACCTGTCATTCACTTACTTACACTAGATGTCAAATGAGAATTAGATCTTTCCAATATAGAATAAAAATAAGCCAATAAAGTGATTTGGACAGGCAAAAAAAAAATGCAATTAGGAATTTTAAGGTGTCACATCAGCTGCTTCTCACAAAGGAAGTCCATGCCATTCACAGGCACACCTCAGTCTTTGTCTGGAATATTATGCACAAGGCTGATTATGCATCTTCAAGAAAATTAGTTTTAAATAGAAGAGTAAAGCTGTAAGGGCGCATACATCTGGGAATGAGTACAGTGGTCTACAAATACATGTGGGAGGCAAACGCAAAAGAAAGAGAATATAAACCACAAGGTGATCATGAATAAGTATGATATAAAATGTCCATTTGCACATTTAGCCTGGAAATAAGGATATGATCACATGTTTTAGCAAGTGGCTGACCTATTTAAAGCAGGATTCACCATCCAATTCCATGTGTCTGTGATACAGGCTGTGCAATCTCCTTAGCTATTCATGTCTCATTATACATGACACATCCTTCTTGATTCACATTAGCCACAGAATGCTGCTTTTTGCTGACTGCATCTTTCTCTTAAAAGACATTAAAAGAGGGTGAGGGGAGTGAGAAGAAAACCCTTAACTGTGAAAGTAGGAAAAGAGAAAAAGAAGCTTAGTGCAGTGTGTGCATGTGTGCACTTATTTGCAGATGTCCTTTACACTAAACACAGTTTAAAACGTATAGCCAGAAATGTATTAAGATCTCTATCTGGAACTGAATTTTTTTTTTTGTTTTATTTTTTTAATCTGTCTCACAGTTCTTAGTGGATTTGAGATTTCTTAGCTTATAAATTATCTCAGAAAATTCAGTGAACACTGAGATAAAACCTACCAGGCCATGGCCTGGTAGCAACCTTATCCAAGAGCTGTGACCTCAGACATGTACATAGAAGTAATTTGCCTCTTGCTCATACACAGAACAGGTAGATGCTGGACAAAGGCTCAGAAGGGTTCATTTGTTAAGCTCAATGGTTCCAGCTTGGGACAAGGTATTAAATTTCTAGACCACGAAGACTGAGCACTTAGTCTTTGACCTACTGACTAATCCAGTTACTCCTTAGGAGAACATCCCACCCAGAGGCATATCTTGAAAGGCAGAGTCCATGCTAATCAGTGCAACAGCATAACCTACATCCTACCACAAAAATCCATGCATGTGAAGTATTCCTGTGAGGCCTGGGGCACTCTAGAGGTTAAAATAAGAAACATATTTACTTAATAGTTAGCTAAAGCCTCACCAAAAGCTCTTATAATTATGAAAGCTCCCAACCTCTTTTCCATCCCCCTTTCTTCCTCCTTCCTCTGAAACTACAAAGAGAACACACAGCAAACTACTGGTTTAGGGCACAGAAAGGCATCCAGTCAGACCTTTTCAGGTTATGCCATGAGATGCAAAGGTCAGAAAGTATGAGGAAAAATTAATCAAAAGACCTAGTGAGAAGCCAACCAAGTTTCTTCAGCAGAGGAACAGCAGAGCAGAGGCTCTTGCAGATGTGATTAAGGAAGATTAATGATAATTTTCCAGAGCAGAATAGGAGTCCAAAGCCAGTTCACTCTGGTGTCAGTGCCAAGACATATGCCTGGGTAAGGGGAGCAAGAATCAGACAAGTAGGCACTGATTTTAGGCAAATGCCACACAAACTGCTTCTGCATATAGATAGACCCAGCTCTGGTTTTCCCATAGACTGCCTTTGAATTGCAGTATTTTATCAAGAAGAAGACCAGTTTTAGCTGCTGAACCTACAGAGGAAGCACATGGAGCACCTTTTTCTCAACAGGCATAGTATAATTTAAAAGAAAAATACGTAAAAAAAAAAACAAAACCAAAAATATCTGCAAAAGACTAAGTTTTTGCTGTCGCCAATACATAGAAGATAAGGTGGCAGTAGTAGTTGGAGAAAGTGCATCCTAGGACTTGCTACAGACAGCAGTGTGCTCTTCCCATGCTGTTCCAAATATTTCTCCCCCAAAAAATCCAGCATCCCCCCGAGTGCATTCATGGAGAGATTTTCAAGGGCTCCAGCTATGTGTGAACTAATATTGGGCTTCCCTGCCTCCAAACTGGAGCACACTAAGAACTTTATTCTCTTACCATTCCTGAAGGACAGGAAGCGCAAATGTTGTTGCGATAACATTGAAGATGTACAGAAATACACCAAAATTTGTCACCAAAATGTGAAACCAAACTCACAGCCAAGATAGTAGTCTTCCTTATTCTTTTCATTGACTTTGTTCCATTATGATCTCAAAATATAACCTAATCCTGAAATGCAGAACCTATATGGTAACAAAATACAGCTGTGTACTTTTTACATATCCACATATATAAATAAATCATAAAAATTTATGCCAATATTTACTGCATCAAAGCATGATTTTCTTGCCTGAAAGGGAACTGAATTCTGTGTGTCAGCACTTTTTTTTGCGTTTTCATATAATGTACATCTTTCTTCCTTTGTCCATCTGTTGCAAAGTTAATGGAGCTGATGCTGAACAGGGAAGAGTTAGAAACATTCATGACACTGACCCTGAGAAATGAGAATCACAAGCACAGAATATCAGCATGAGATTAAGGCTGAGTAAGTGGCAACTCCCTTTACATCTGGGGTTCATTATCAAGAATATTTCAAGAAGGCAAGCAATAAGCAAAGGTCCAAAATATCTAGTAAAAAGGTAGGGGAAAAAAAAAGGCTTTGGATATTTTCAATGCCTTGTGGAGTAAAGTAGGCAAACAAACAATAAAAATAAACAAGAAAATATCAGAAGAAACTTAAACCTTAAATTCTTGTACTTTCGTCATTGTCTTCAACTGTTTGTGTGCCTCATTTTTTCCCTTATTCATGGAACATCTCATGCTTTTATCCCTTTTGATATAAAACTGTCTTCTCCAGAGGACATGAAAATTATCAACATTTCAAAAAAAAAAATCAAGTTTTTAAGGCACCCTCCTGATTTCATCTTACAATTTTAACAAATCTTTTTGGCTTTTTTTTTCCTTTTAATGTCAGAAGACAGTAGATAAACCAAGAATAGTCATGGGAAAGAAAGCAAGTTGTGGATGCCCCATCCCTGTAAATGTTCAAGTCCAGGTTGGACGGGGCTTTGAGCAACCTGGTCTAGTGAAAGACCAGGGGTCTAGCCCACAGCAAGGGGTTGGAGCTGGATGGTCTTTTAAGATCCCTTCCAACCCAAACTATGATTCCATGAAAACATTAAAGGAGGAGAATTACAGGGAGGCAGATGGGCATTGCCTGGCAAAGTCCTCTTACACTGCAGTAGAAGTGTTTCTGTGACGAGCAGATTTTGAAGGGTTTGTCTGTGTTGTCATTACATTGCAAAGGTTTCATACTGTCATCTCCTTAGTGCAAGAGTTTCATACCTCCTTGATGTTGCTCATAGGCAGCTCCACCAACCAGCAACTCACTTCTCCCAATAACCAACTGACTCCAGCTCCCCTCAACCAACCAATCCACTCTTTTATAGCACTCTTCTTCTCATTGGCTACAGCTGTGGCCTGTTAAAGTCAGGGCTGCTCCTAATCTTTAATAATTAACCCAGCTGCAACTCTTTAGGAGGTAAGATTACTTTCTATACTACCTTTATTTACTTCTATTCTATCTCCCTACATATCTGGACCGTGACCTGAAGTCAGGATGTTGGAAACCACATTGGAATCAGCAGAAAATTGCCCATCGATTTCAACTGTTGATGAACCCTAAACCCAGCATGCTTCAAATCATGAATAGAGAGACAAAAGTACCCATAAATATTTCCAGACTTGAAGTCTATCCTGTAGTTCACGCATAGAAACTTCGAGGGTATTTCATTAATGCTGAATCCTTTTACATGCTGTGGTATGAACAGCTAAATCCCTCCTCCCTCTTCCTGAGAACAGACATTTTCCTGCAATTCTAGTATATCCTTTGTCATTTGACATTATTTCAGGTGACTTCTCTGCTATTCAATCATGCAAGATAACCAGGAAGATAAATGCTTTTGAGGACAGCAAAGAACAATACGGCAGTATTTTAATGTGTCCTGATTTTCTCTCTTCATTCTTGTTTGTTTGTTGGGGTTTTTTTTTTCTAATTTTAATTCCTCCCTTTAAAGTTTACTTGACAAGAGCATTTATTTCATGTTGCAGTTTCTACAGGTTAACACTATTGTTTTATCAGGGAGCATTTATCTTCAGGAAGAAAGTTATCCTAATACAGGACATATCTCATCCAAGGGCAAATAGAAAGGGGAACATTTCCAGAGGGTAATGTTAATGTTCCTAATGCTATAAAAATAAATGAAATCTGATTAACATCACTATGAGGAAGTAAGTCATAGCTTGTGTATAAAATATAGCTGCCTTCATTGGGAGCATTATTTTTGGCAGTTTAAGGCAGTGCATTAAAAGACGTGATGGCACTAAAAACATGAAAAATATCTTAGTGCTTTGGCATTATAAATAGAGCTTGAAATCTATAAAACTGGAGAGCTTTTAAAGCCAGCTTTTCTCCACTGAGAAGTAACATACTGCACATCTTTCCTTAGGTTTCTGACATAGAAAGTTACACTTGCACTGTGGGGAAAGTAGGTTTGTGTGGAGATGGGAACTTGATTCATACACTTGCCTCCTCCAAATGCTGCTAGATTTTAGAGCAGTCTCTAATACACTCCAAGATGCTTGTTTTTTTTTTTTTTTCCCCAATCATGTTATCTCATGGAATTTCTGAGTGGAATGATGAGAACTGAGCAGCAGTGGACATACCCTTCATCTTCCTCATCTCTGCAGAGGGCAGAATATCCAAAGATAGACATTCAGACCTGCCAGACTCTGGTTAAATCAGGATGAATTTCTAACCAGAGACAAAAATCTAAGATGTGAAGTCAGCCAGGGACAACAGGTCTGTCAGGAGAATTGCCACCTTGGACAGGAGGTCCCAATGGCTGTTATCATCCTTCTGATTAAAGAATGGCAGGACAAAGGAGGATGAAAGTCACTGAAGATTGTGCTCAAGCATCCATTTTCTGCAGACTTCAGGTGGGTACTGACTCCAGAGAGGTAAAAAATATCAATGACCAACCAAAGTAACAACCAAAGTAATGACCAGGATGACAAGCCATTTGCTCTGCTGGTGAGTCTCTCCTAATTTTATCCATCATAATTAAATTTCAGAAAAGAAAAAAAAAAACCCATATATCCAAAACACTGAATAAAAGCCATCTCCAAGCAGGAACAAAACCAATAATTATTATTCAGAACACCAAGGTCATGTTTCTTACCTTCTTGTCTTGCCCTCTGGTTTACAATGCACTAATGGGGAGAATAAGCAAGAGGAGCTGAGCCGTGTGCACGCCTGCAGGGTGTTGATCTTATTGGCATCACAGAGGCAGGGTGGAGTGTTGGAATGGAAGGCTGCAGGCTCCTTGGGAAGGATGGGCAGGTGAGATGAGGAGGGGGTGTTGCCCTCCCTGTCAGTGACCAGCTGGAGTGTGTGGAGCTCCATGTGGGATAGATGAGGAACCAAACAAGAGCTTATGGGAAGGGAGTGACTTGGAAACCTGATCATCATTAAAGTTTCTGGACATCAGCAACTTCCAGGGCTATCTGAAAGAAGTTTCATCAGGCACAAAACTGAAATTTTGGTGTCAGATCCAGATGCAGTTTTTACATGCAGACAAAATAAGATGACTTTTGCTTGATACAAGCTGGGAGTTTCTCCGCTTCTGAGCTGGCAGCATAAAAGTAGTTTTGTCCTTCTTTTGCATTTTGCTGTTTGTTGATAATCATTAGCATGAAACCTAGGAGGAATTAAAAAGGAATCAATACAACATTCCTGTTGTATCCTGTAATATCAATTTCAGGATACAGCGTTTTGAGGTAAGCTGGGTGGGATCTCAAAGTTCTTCACTAAGGAGATTTGTGTTGTGATTGATTTAAATTTTGTAAATTATGTGGACACAAAAGAATCCTCTCCTTTTCTGTCCCCTGAAGCAAATAAATTAATGGGCCAGATTCTGCTCTTGTTTTTATATCCCATAACCAGTCCTGTGGTTCCTGTTATAGAATTAAATAGGATTAAAGATTTTGGATTAGCTGTTCTGACACTTATGCAAAGAGAAGATGGGCACAGCCACAGGGATCTGGCCAAGAAGTCAGTCACCTGCTTTGGATCTAGGTTGTAGGGGTTACAAACAGGAAGCTTCCTTAAACACCTGAATTTCCTTTATGCTCAACACAAAGAAGTGAGGTGCTTCGAAAACCTTCAGAGGCTTTTTACATTCAAAAGCAGGGCTCTTAAGGATTTTAAGAACTTAAAACAGATAAGTTTTAAGTTTTAGTAACCTAAGTCAGATAAATGAGATCTGACTTGGAAAATCTTCAGGGGTTTGTAACTCACCACATTGTACAGAGGAGTATTGTAGTAAGCACCAAAACTGTAAATATTCCCAAAATATATAGTGAGGAAGACTATGTCCAACACTGCATGAGCAGACTGGAAATGGAAAGGTGCATTTTCAAATCAGAATTACAAGTGCGGGAGATTCTGGTTTTCTGCAGAAGCGTTGAAGTTTCTCTGAAATTCATGTAATCATCAAAACTAGAAAAGATGAATTTTCCACTTGCAAGTGTCACTTAAAGGAAAATTCAAATTTTTATGCAAATCTATGCCTGCTCTTAGAAAAGGATGGAATTTAAAATAAAGGTTTTCTTTCTCCAGTTGCCTGGTGTACAGAAAAAGTTAGCAGTGACAGAATATTTACCTTCAACTCTGCTCTGTGTATCCAGACCAGAATGCAGATATTCTGCTGGGTGTCCTATCCAGTAGGTAATTTGTTTTGCATCAAAACAACTGCTGTGAACTTCCCGTGAAAATTCTGCATATTCTGGAATCACATTTTTTTGTTGACATAAACCATTTGAGTTTATGAAACAAAGAAACCAAATTAATTTAAGATCTATTTCTGTTTTATTTGGTTTTTTCTCCCTGTGTCTCTATATTATAATGATAAAATGATGCAACAATTCATGAACACATCTTGAGTACAATATATAATCTTTATATTGAAGATTTTATACCTTAGACAGGAATGGCATAATTTTTTTTCATAGAAATGGGAATAATTTTAGCAGTATAAGGTATCTTTACATGGTAGCCCATTGCTTTAAGGAATCACAGTTTAACTGATGTTAATTGAGAAACAGTTATTTCCCTGTGAAAAGAGGAAAAGTCACCTACTCTCTAAGATATATTGCTTCATCTTTATTTATTGCATTCATATGCACTTTGGCACATCTTGGGGCTCCAGAATTAAGCTGAATGAAACCTGCAAGACTGTGGGGTCAACATGGAAATTCTTGGCTGCAGCTGAATTTTAACAGTGCTGTGAGCCAGTGGCAGACACAACCTTAATCTGAATAGGTGAGGTTCTGACATTGCAGCTCTGCAGCTGGAATCATTTGAAACATAAAGCACAGGGAGGACACTCGCACTTGTGGAAAAAGGCTGGAGTCTCCCCAGTAAATCCACACAAGCATTCAGCTGCAGTGAGGAGAAGGAAAGATATGAACAGAGCCAAGGGGAAAGTTTCAAAAGCTGACATACTGAACACTTTGAGGAGAGACTGACATCCATCCCTGTTGCCACAAAGTACACAAGATAAATTGTTTTCAGAAAAGGGAAAGATCCAGGACCATGCCTTTTCCCACCACTTAATTCATTTACTTAATTAAGAATTAATATCTTCATATTTCCATTATTTCAAATTTCCAAGCTAGCAAAGCCTGCGAGATTTCGCTATTAAGCTTGTCCATACTTCAACATGTACATTTGCATCTCTTTTTCTGGTACATTATTCATTAGCTTATTTATCTATCTTTTTAATTTTTATGCCCATCTGCTTAATTATCTTCTTAGAGAGATTATCAATGCCTTCCATTTTCTTTGATGTCAGTTTGAAAAGGGACAATGAGCTTAGAGACAACCATCATTTCAGCCATTTTGATGACATGCCTTGTCCTTTGACCAGCTTGGCAATCATCTGACCCCCCTCCTGACCTTTGCATAATTACCTATCCAATTTCCTTATCACTGTTCTCCCTTTCAGTTCCTAAAAGCAATATAGCTGTGGTCACTGTCAAAGTCATGGTGACCTTGTCAGGAATCCTTCTATTGCTCTAATAAGATAACCAATTAATCACTTATTCCTTTATCTCAATCTCAAGTAATTTCTAAAACTCCTGTTATGTCTTCTTTTTTGTTTTGACTAAATGTTAATTAACTTGACCAACTTTACCTCTTTTGCATTCGCACTTAAAACAATAAAATATATCTGAATAGATTTATTCCTACATTTCCTCCAAGTGTTCAGAAAGATCAGTTACTTTGCAGATTAATTTTCTTCCTCTACAATGTACTCCTTAAATAAGCACAAAGTCTCAGGAAATTTTGTGGAAGAAAATTCTGTGAAGCTAATCCACAAATAATTCACAATAATAAATACCAAAGTTGTTTTTCTGAAAAAATTATGCCTCAGCTTGCTTTCAAGCTAAAGTTGGAGGATATTCAACCTGCCTTCCTTGCTGATTTCCTAAATCTTTCAAAAACTCCAGGAGAAACAGATGGACCACTCCTGGAGACCACTAGAGAAAACTATAACTGTCAGAAAAGTAAATTTGTTACAGATTTGTTCATTTGTCATCCCTAACCCCTTCCTCTGCTTCTCAAACTTGCAGAAGTACGTTCCATACTTCTCAGAACAATTTGCCTCCCTACAAACACTGCCCCCATTTAAATGTATCAAGGACCAGTGCAGAATGGAGGCTGGAAATACCCACAGAGCCAGAGATTTATAAAATGGTTTGGGTTAGAAGGGTTAGAGACCATCAAGTTCCAATCCCTTGCCAAGGACAGGGATTCTCTCACTATCCTGGGTTGCTCAGAGCCCCATCCAACCTGGCCTTGGACAACCCCAGGGATGGGGCAGCCACAGCTTCTCTGGGAAACCTGTGCTAGTGCTTCACCACCAGTGTAGTAAAAAAATCTCTTACTAATATCTAACCTAAACTCAAATTTTAAAACCATTTCCCCTTGTCCTGTCACTATCTCTCCACATAAAAAGTCACTCTCCCTCCTTTTTATAACCCCTGTTAAGGTGCTGGAAAGCCACAGTGATGTCTCCCCAAAGCCTTCTCTTCTTAATGCTCAACAGCCCCAGCCCTCCAAGCTTGTATTCCAGCCATAAATAATGGACTAAAAAAAAATAAGTAAATCTGTCAAGTCCATACAAATGCAACAGAGTGGGTTAAGGAGATCTTCATGCCAAGACAATCCCAGCTGTTGCTGTGCAGCATCAGTTCAGGTATCTGTAGCCACAGCCATATTTATGCTGGTTTCAGCCTGAGTTGATAAGCTTTAAATGCACACATATAAATTCAGCTCAGCTGTCCCTGGCCTGTATCTCCTCTCAGGTCTGATTCCAGGGGTAACTTGTGAGGAGCCAGCTCAGGTGTATGCAGCCACAGGATATGCATTCCTCAGGAGAAGTTGAATCAAGGCTGAGAGTACAGGACCCAGCATGTTGCTGGGGATATCAGGCAAGCTGGCTTTCAGAGGAAAGACACTAATGGAAAGGAATATCTTCCAGGAGATGTCAGGTGAGACAGGCATTCTGTAGCCTTTTCATCTGAGTCCCAGAAAAGTTATTACAATAAAAAAACTGAAGTGAAACCTTTTGAGATATATATATATATATATGTATTTAAGTAAATTTTGAGGTCATAAAGGACTATTCTGTTTATTCACTCTGATCTGTGAATAGCAGTGTTGTGGGTTCTTACTACATCCCCATCAGACTCTTTGCCATCCCAGAAAAAGCAGAAAACTCTCATCAACAAAATTTCTCTGCAGCAAGTACTCTTAATTTTGCCATGAATCTCTCCAAAACTGCACATAAACAAAGATGTTAAATGTATGATCAATAGGAAAAGGCTGTAACTGAACAGCATTCATCTCTCCTTCAGAACTGACATATTCGTGGAGGGAAACAGTGCCAAAACAAATACAAGCAAAGCAATAGCCTGGAAATACTTTAAACATATTATTTGAATTCTCAGAAGTATCATTTTTAACTTAAAGTAAACATTGGCATGCAAACCTAACAGTCTGCGTAATCCAGTCTTGAAGTGTAACTTTATTTGTTATGGGGATTTGCTCAAGGAAAGGGGGAGGGAGGGCGAGGTGGGAAAATAAAATAAAAACACCCCTCTTTCCAAAAAAACCTCCTCCTACTACAAAGAGGAACTGGTTGTTTCTGCAGTGCTGCAGACATTTCACAAGGTCATGGAAGAGGCTGTTTCAAGCTGCTTTAGCAATCTGGGAGGGAGCAGGGATTGAATTGTTTTGCACTTGGATGTTCACTTGGCACACCGGGATGGGGAGCCTTTGTGGCTGTTTTAATAGGAGTCAGAGGCTGGGATGTGCCAGCCAGATTCCCACCCTCAGGAGCACAGGAGCTGGGTTCTGGGAGATTACTCTTATGTGAGGAGGAAGGGCCACAGCCCTCCTTCTTTGGGAGCCTCTGGTGTCATGCTGCGGCCCACCGGCTTTTGCTGAAATCCTGCCGGCTTCTGGCAATCTCCAAATAAAGTCTTCAATTAACAGGGAAACAAAAGCCTCTAAGGACTCTAGCCAGCATGTGCTATTAAATGGGAGATGTTGCAGGCACCTTTTCCAGCTGAGAGACAAATGAGGAGAAACATACCCAAAATATTTTAACAAGAGACAACTGGCAGGACAGCCTTCCCTTGCTGGGGATCAATTTTATGCACTAGGGAAAAAAACAGAAACCTTTATACAATAATAGAGACATTAAGGTAGGAAAAGACCTCTAAGATCAAGCCACTAACCCAAGACTGTCTAGCCCACCACTAAGCCACTATGTCCCCAGGTGCCACATCTACCCATTTTTCAAATACCTCCAGAGATGGTGACTCTATTTTCCTGGTCCGACTGTTCCAAGGTTTGACAACTCTTTCCATGAAGAAGTTTTTCCTAAGATTCAGTCTAAATCTTGCCTGCCTTAGCTTGAGGCTGTTTATGATTTTTCTCCCATCTGCATACTAGCCAATAATCTGAATTAACTAATAAAGTGGATGAGTCTTCTTGGCTATATATGCATTAATTCTTCATCTCAATTAAGTTATCTGACTTTCAGAACTCAATCTTCTTTGATCATACTTTCCTTTGACTGTATCATCTTCACTGCAAAGTTAAAACTTTATTTTATTATTAATTTAATGTTGTGGCTATTGGTATACTCTGGTAAACCACTTACACTCACTGCCTGAAAAATAGAGTCTCACTTTATATACCTAAGATTGAAATGCTTAGCTGAAGCTTATTATCTAGATTATGTCTCTGGACAGAGAACTGGAGAAAAAATATGAACAAATTCATTCTGTCCTGAGGTATTTTAATAAAAAGAGAGGCAGCCACTGCTTAGGGACTGGCTGGGCATCAGTCAGCAGATGATGGCAATTGCATTGTGCATCACTTTTTTCTATATTCTCCTATAATCGTTGTTATTTCCCCTCCCTTTTCTGTTTTGTTAAATTTAATCGCAACCCATGAGTTTTACCCTTTTTCCTATTCTCTCCCCCATCCTACAAAGGGGGATTGAGTGAGCAGCTCTGTGGTGTTCAGCTGCCTGCTGGCTTAAACCACAACACTGCTCCATACAGAAAATCAAGGAGAATTTGTCTCCAATTAATATTAAATAATTAAATATTCATTTGAACAAAGAGACGAACTGGTTAAGTAGTTAATGCTTCTGTACAGATCACATGCAAGATCATATTTTAAGTCTCTGCCTTAATGATTGTTTAATTATTTATAGAAAATGGAAGCACTTCAATGGCAGGTCCAGGGAGAGACACCTCCCCCCATATGGTCACTGTCACAGGAACTCAGCCAGTTCTCTGGTTTTGTGGTTCTTATCTGGACTGTAGAAATTTGAGGCTGAGTTCTAGATCTCACAAGAGGACTTGAAGTTAGATTCTTTCCATTCTTGGTGAGTCCCAAAAGGCATCATACATGTGCAGACGGACATCAACATTTTTCCTCCAAATTTCAAAACAATTTTCCCAATGTAGAATAGAGAAGAGGGTGTGGGGGGAAAATCAAAACCAAAAATGAAAGCTATATCCAGTGTTTTCAAATCTTGGCAGCTCCTGGTTTCAGTTTTCATGTGAGACTCTTAGCACTACTTTTGAACAGCAACGTATTTTCATAAGGTGAATGCAGCCTCACAAACTACGGAGTGACCAGAAGCATTTGCTATGATTAAAAGGATACAAGAGAAAATTATTTAAAGAAAAGGGGAAAAAATATTTTAGATCCCATTCCTTCACCTCTTACCCACTTTCTTTAAAAAAAAAACAACAAAACCACCAAAATTAGAAGGGAAGAAAAGAAAAACTCAGCCTAAGTGAAAGCCAACTCACCTCAGGAAAATAATTTGGCATCAGTCTTTATCGACAGCTGCACTTCACTGCAGCACCTGTGTGTATCATTGCAAGTGATGAATGACTGGGGAGGCTGTTTTGTGTTACTGAAACACGTTGTGGCAAAGTTTATATTTATATTTACAGGATAAGCTGGAGTTGGACCTGTCTGTATGAGAGAGACTCAGATCATGGTGGTAAAGGTGGGATGTATTGGCTGTGTAGGTGTTATTAAACTCAGGAATGCATCCAGATTTTAGGGTCTGAGTAGATACATTGGTCATGTCCCAGCTTGATGTTAGGTGAGACTGTCTCCACCCTATCCCAAAGTTCTGGTTTCATTGAACACAATGATTTTGATAAACAGTCAAGTAGGGGGGGTCTATGCAAAAAAAAGGGAAAAATATATGGGAAGTAATAACCTCTGAATAGAACAAAATTCTGTAGAATCAAGAGTAATCATGTTGTTTGATACAAATAAAAAAAAAACTTCAGGGAAGATAAGGTGGGGAGTGGAAAAGGAACTGAAAGGAAAAAGTAAAGCAAATCATATTATTGTGTTTCAAAATGGCACTTTCACAAAGGGATTAACTTGCATCAGGGAAGAATCTTAAGAAGAGGATAAATAATAAACAAGCCAAACATAAGGCATTGGACAAAACACTTGTCCACTAAAACTATAGAATTGTTTCACACACAAAAAGAAAAGAAATTCTTTTGGATTAATCCAAGCTGAAAATACTTTTTCTGGAGATTTTTGTTTTTCTCATTAAATTGAAAGCTCTCTGTATTTGTACTGCTTTAAGATATTTATTTCCAGAAGCTTACTTCAAATCCCATTGAGATCAGCAAAAGACTATCAGGTGACATTAGTTATTGTTCATTTGAAGTCCATGAGATTAAACCTTTTCTTTTTTTCTGTAACTTTGTGAAAGTTCTGTGCTGTCAAATCCAGAGAATCTTCTACATCTGGTTCTTCTTTTTCTTTTCTTTATTGCACTTTGGAGAGATTATAAATGTTAATAGTTTCAAATGATTTACGAAAAACAAGACAAAACACACAAAAGCTTTCTTCTCTTCTCTCAGTAATACTTATTTTGGGGATATATTTGACTTAACATTATCATAATGCTGGAATTATGGATTCTTGGCTGGTGGAAATTGCAAAAATCTAATTGATGGATCAACAACATTTAATGCTCTTTACAGTCTACTTCACCATTTCTTCCAAGTCAGATTGTCATAGAACACAGACCAGGCTGCAACAGGACTGAGTAATAGTTGTTTATCTAATGTGCACTGACTCCAAGATACAGGAATGAATTTGTTGTGCATCAGTTCTGTCACCTAAACTTTTCCCCAGACACCAATATTTAGATTTTTTTTTATGTTTCCACCAACATTTTCGGTGGAAATAGTGTAATCACTTATTAACAGGTATTTATTTTCATTTTTCTACTTATTGATGAGGGTTTCAGTTGGTAAATATTGTTCATCAGTACAGGATAATATGCCCATAATAATTTTTTTCTCAATTCCCATTCATTACTTAAAATAATTATATATGTTATCAAGTACCAATAAAAAAATTCCTGAAATCTAAAATCCATCAGGAAGTTCAACTTTTGACATGCACTAAGCTCTCCCAAACACATCTTGACCTCCACTTATCCTCCAGTTTACTCAGCTGAGGGGTCCACATGCACAACTGTTTGTCACAGTTAAAATCTTATACATGTAAGGACATCTTTTTCTGTCATTAGAATTGTTTCTCCAACTTTCTCTTTATATGTATACACACACACAGAGACACAGGTATTTTTACTTGAAGGTTAATGAAGTTCTTTTAAATAAGGAATAAATTTCTTTTTCTGAACTATAAAGAAAAACTGCCTGGCAAAAATACATTTTAAGCTGATCAAAAATTGATGTTTACACTCTCTTTTACACTGTATATTTACAGTATACATATTGACAAGGAATTAAAAATTAAAATTAAAAAAATGAAAAATCTTTTATTCAGGAATTATAGATTTCAATTGTTTATATTTACAGAAAAACACTTAATTTACAAATTAATTTCTGAAGAATGTTGCTCTAGTCTATAAATCAATTTTCATGATGATGTTCTCATGATGGAGTTACTGTTATCAAACTGTTGAATCCCAAGACCTAATTTTTGTCATTGCAATTTAGGTTTATATTTGAAAAATTAAATGGAATATATTATTACTAATAATGGAGATTATACCAATATTTTACAGATGATCTTTCATTTTGTCCATTTTTTAAGGTAATGCTTGTGTTACACAAATAATTCCTTAGGAGGAACAGATAAATTTGCCTAATTACTACAGGTGTGGTATTCACAAATGAAGTGATTGCTTTAAAACGAGTCTGATACCTGCCATTGGTGTCAAGGGAATTATCTATTTGCCTGGATCTAATTATATTGAAGGGAATCTCAAACTCAATTAGCTGTTTCTCCCTCTTTCGTACAACAAGAGAAAATTAGCTGCTTAATTAGTAATGAATGCTTCTCAATTTTACCAATGAAAACTAAAAGTGTGTGTTGGTGCTTTAAATAATTGTGATATTTCAGGTTTGGTGTAAGTTTGTTTGATTGCAGAATGCTGTACCTGTTTTTATTAAAAGTCTGCATGCAATACTTGAGAGGGAGATCATCTTCCCCAAGCATGAGCAATTTAGTCCAAGCCACTCATCAGAGACAAACTTTGGGATTCAAGGAATACAGGCAGGAATGTACCCAGTCAGTGGCTTCTGTGTTCTGCCTTGAAAAATGGACAAAATGAAAAATCATTTGTAAAAATAATAGTATTATCTCCATTATTAAGACACACATGGAATAATAATTGCGTTATTGGTGAATTAAATAGATTAGGGAGCAATTTGGATACATTGCTTTCAGAACCTGAACTTGAGTTTTAGCTTATTATGTTAATTCTGCCTACTCAGACCTGAGGGACCAATGTGTTCCACAGCATTTCAGCACTTCCCTATCTGGGTATCTTCTGTTGGCCAAACCACGAGTCAGCAGGGTTGTGATTTCTGCTTTATTGCAGGTAAGCTCGGAAAATGGAATTCACATGACACAAACCATGCCAAACCTTCTCTGGTTTGACTAGTAAGACTGATTTGTACATGGAAGAGCAGTACAGCTATAGAAAGAACCACTCAACTCTTTTTCTGTGACTTTTTTGCAATGGTCAGCTGCATGGCTGTTCACAACAACTCCCTGAGAAAGCAGAAAAGACAATGCTAATATAATTTTGTCCAAAATAATCCCTATTTCTGAGCACCAGTTTTACAGGATTTTCCTCCTGTGTGTTATTCCTTGGGACTGATAATGATCTGCCACAGCCCATTTCTGTCCATCATCTAAAGAGTTTTCTCTGTGTTTTTCTGCATTTGTTTTCTCAGGGTGATTCTCTTTGAAATGTACACATTTATGCATTATAATTCTTTGCAATTATTATTAACCCTTCTTGTTTTACTCTGGAAATTTGTTTTGTTTTCAAGCTGTGATGCCAAGTCATCCTGTCGCCTTTTAAATAAAAATCATGACATCTGTCTCCTGCAGCATCACCATTTTGCAGTCTCACATAAGCAGAACTTTCACTGGGCTGTTCTTGGTGAAGAGGTAAAAGGCCTTTGTGGTTGGTTGCAGGGTTCCCAGCCATGATTCTCCATATATTCTTTTATCTTTTTTTTTGTCTTAAACATGTCCAGGATTTACTAAATTCATACAGATTTAACAATTTAACATATTTGTCTGACTCACTGCTGCAAGAATTAATTATTTAAAACAAGAACATATCACTATTTGATACAATTACCAGATCTTTTAATGAAACTAAATTTCTCTAAAAGAAATGGAATAATCAGATGCAAAAATCAATCTTTATATATATATATATATAGTTTATATAATGTAAATATTTTTCAGTTACAGTTTTTCTCTTCTGCTTCATCCTTCTTCCAATCTCTTTTGTATAAATTTTCAATTTGTTTCACTCTGTATTCCTCTCTCTGTCCTCTTACTTATTCCATTTTAACAATCAAACTATGTTCAACTTAGGTATATATCCAGTCCTTTATGGTTTTCTCAGATTTTGAAGAAGACAAAACAAGATTCTTTGCCATTATTACAATGCCCTTACTTTTCTGCTTCTTTTGAGGATGTTTGCTATATCATATAAACATTAATCTATTATTATTTTACTTTATAAGCACATCTTCTATCAAGGCTCATTTCTTATCCATGAGGCAAACTGCAAATAGGTACAACTCAAGATGGTAAAACCATCAATGTTCTTTGGGACACTGTAGCTGGTTACAGAAAACTTTTAAAAAATCCTCCATACCCTGGAGGTAGAATTTGTCAAGATGCTCACATAATTGAAATTTTCTATGGCTGTTAAGAACCAAGAGAATAGCAGTTCTTCACTCCAAATGAAATCTCACTGCCAGATTTGTATGACATTTCATGATCCAAGCTTAATTTGTTATACATTGTTCCCAGAAGGTGAGATGAGATTACATGGAGCCATACATTAGTTAGAAGATTTATTTTACACTTACCCACTCAAAGTTCCTTTCTAGTTATTCAAGCAGAATAGAGAAATCTTGATTAGTTAATCTCTCCACATCAGCGGTTTTCCACAGAGCACTTCACAGAAATGTTTTAAAATTTCACAATTAAAAAAGCAATTAAAAAGGATTATCAAAATCAAAGTTGATCTTTAATTACTGCCTATATCTAGATCTTTATTCCATGATATACCAGATAAAATACTCTTAAAAATGCTTTGTTAATAGCTTTTTATTACTGAGAACATAGGAAATTTCAGTCTTTTGAGGCACGGCCCTTTTTAGATCAACTTCATTTTCAGGTTGTCATCTAAAACTTTATTTTCATCAATCTTGTCTTGCTCTAGCTGAGTAAGGCATTCCTTTATCTTCTGCCCACTGAGAACTGGCCACCTTGCAATGACTTGGGTAGTGTGGTCAAAGTACTGCTGTAATTTCTCCAGTGAAAAATTGATTTCTATCTGCACCTTGGTGAGTAAATCTCTGCTTCTGTTCAGTCACGTCTGCCTCTGTGAATGCAATAAATTTTTGGACATTTGGACTTCTAGAAATATTCAGGGAAATATTCAACTGTTCTTTTTCCTCAGACCAGGGCTGGCATAATGGTTTGCTGATATTCTTTGCAGTTTTACAGTTCTTGCTGAAAAATAGCTGTTGTTGAGCAGAAGCAATAGCAGAATACCAAAGGTTCTCCAAAGATGATTTCATCTTGACTAGCTGTAGCATTCAAATGAAAAGAAGGAAGAGAATTAAAAATTCTGGTACTCAGCTCTGTGTTTGAACGTATTTAAGAATATTCCGAATAAGAAATGAAGGATTTTTTAAAACTAAAAAAGAAAATATATAAAAAAAAAGTAGGGAAAATTTTGAAAAACTAATAAATAATCAACAAAATATAATCAACAAAAATCTCATATATATAATCAACAAAAAGAGCCTATATATAAATACAGATATTACTGGATTGAAAAATCTCACCATAGTGAAATTCCTGCTTGGTTCAATCAACATTTTTTTTCTTGTTAACCTCAGATTGCCAGTGAATTATGGCTTCTCAAAAAGGACCTCATTTCACATAGCTTTAATGTGAAAAATACTGAGGATGAGGCTCAGGTCTCCAAATTTCAGCAACATGAAAACTGCATCTTGTCTAATTGAGTCACCTAAGGCTTGACTCACACACCTCACAGCGTTAAGAGTCACCTGAGGTGTGCTTGGAATCCAGTATCTATTTGGTCTCCAGTTGCCTCTCCAAAGGGAATTTCTTCCAACCTCATGTGCAAACCTCACATTTATGGGGGGCTTTCAAACAGTACTTAACACTTTCTTCAAGCAACCTGAAAGCAGACTTGGTTTCCAAAGTGTGGCACCAAAGATGCAAAATTATGAGTGATTTTATCTTATTCAGGTATCTTAATCTACATGTCAGAGCCCCCAAATTTTAGATTTCTGTAAATAGGCCTGGATGTGAGTTGGGGTTTGAGGTCAGCAAAGAGTTTGATAAATGCCAGGGAAAACAACAGAATGAGGTCAGCATATAATAATAAGGATTTTATACATATATATAATATATACGTAAATATATGTGTATATATATATAATGAAAGTTTTCTGACGTTCTTCAGGGTGGAAAAGACAAAGAAAACAATAATTCTCAAATTCCCTCCTCCCGTGTTGAGACACCAGAGAACTCCCTGAATCATGAAATTATACTACATCCTATTACATAGAAGATCAAAAGCTCAACTTTTGCCCTTCTGTCCTTAGAGTTTGTGGGACCCTGAACCCAACTTGTTTGGACTAGTGCAAATTGATATATCCAAATCAATAAATCCCTTGTTGGCCTCTTTAACTCCATCTGAACTCCTTCAGGTCCCAGCCACCCTGAGCCCCTAAAAAGACACTAAAAGCACAAGGCAAGCAAATCTCAGGGCCAGGTGAGGCTTTTCTGAAGTGACAGCTGAGTGAGGACCTTGTCAAAGATCTTTATTAAAGTCACTCTCCTCTCCAGCACAAGCATTAGGCCATCAGGCAGTGTTTTCAGACTCTTCCTCACATGGGAATTTTATGCTGCAGTAAGACATGAAAACCCAATGTTCTCAAAATCTTTCCTTTTTAATATCTGGATTCTTTCCTAATTATTTTCAGATTAATTCCCAGCTAATACATAAGGATGAAATTTGGCTCATGACCTCTAACCCTAAGCATGCTGTAATTCTGTTCCCAATCTCCTGATTTCATGGGGGGCTTAACAAGCCCCATATGTGACACAGTGTTCCTGTGCATTACTGTGGCCTAACAATGATCCAGGGAATCCCTGGCACCATCCTTCCTTGCCACACCATCAGCAGCTGAACAATGGCAACACCAAGGTCTGATGAAATGGTTTTTTTTTTCCATTTCTATGTCCTCAAGGCTGAAAAGGACACTCAGGCACCCTATTGTGTGACTGTGCTAACCAGTGTGGGATTTGGTTTGTTCGCCTCTGGCTGGTGCCTCTCCTCAGGTGATGAACAAGGTCAATGCCATTTCCCCCCAACCCTTGTGACTATGCACATGCTGTCCAGCTCAGACACAACTAACCAAGGATGCAAGAGAGACAAAATTCCCTGAACTGTGTTAAAAAGGTTCAGACCAAAGGGGAATTCCTGGGGGTACTTTGGAGAACAAGCTGGCTCAGGCCTGAGAGAGGAATTGTTAATAGTACTAATGAAGAGGTCAGCATACAATATCATATCAAATCAAAAGGTAGAAAGGATTTGGCATCGTAGCAGCCAAGTCAGAAAAGAGGCCAACATTCAGAGATGAGCTCTACTGATCCACGTGCATCCCTGGACACATATGCTTGACCCCAAGCCCAGAGACAGACATCCATGGGAGTATTCCTACCAGCTTCAGTGGGATGTTTGGATTGCATCTGATGGGCATGGCACATTTCTTGCTCCTGGGAGAAAGTTTGGCTTCATGCAGTAGAAATGGTTGTTAAATCACAGGCTGTTCCCCCTCTAAATCATGACAGAATCATAAAGTGGCTTGGGTTGGAAGGGACCTTAAAGGCCATCTAATCCAGCCTCCTGCCATGGGAAGGAGGGTCACCCACTAGACAAGATTAAAGTGTCCCTCAACCCTACCCTGGACCTGTTCCCTCCTTCAGGAAGGACTGCATTTTCCACTCTTGCTTCAGAGAAGAAGTTGTTGCCCCTTTCCTCTTTCTCTGTTTGCCATATGTTCTCCTCCTAATCTCCTGTCCAAACCCCCACCAACCCATAAAACCCTGCAACGCTAACTACACTATTAATCCTTTCTTAAACCTATATATGCAATGGCTCTTTCTTATAAACCACCATGGATCTTGTGTATTGTCTGAAAATGAGCTTCAAATCTAAAGGTGTTCAGGCCTGTGGGGGAGAAAACCCATTACGTGTGATAGCTCTCTGCAAATGTGGGCAATTACAGATAGAAAAACCTTCCTTGCCACCTCTGAAACTCCCTGTGATCAGCTGCATTCACAATTGCAACCTATGGACTGTAGGACTGAAAAGGCTTCACTAATGATTTCTACATTGGACCAAATGATATCCTTGACAATAAGGTAATCCCAGGAACCTTCCCTCACTTCCAGCTGTCACCATCGGGGCCACGGGCTGGCACAGATGAGCCAGCGTGCTCCTCCAGACCTGCACTTATGTTTCAATAATAAAAGACCAAATGCAGAATGTTTTCTTCTCCCTCTCCTCCCTCCCAAATGCTACTGATCGTCCTATTACCATGGCAACCAACTCCTGCTGGCATGATCAAGAAAAAACCTGATTTGGGATTTTAATTAATTGCTTGGAAATGGAAATGTAACAGTGACTGGCAGTTCAACTAAGCACGTTTGCAAAGTGAATAAAAATAGAGTTTCTGAAATACTTGAAATTGTTTCACTGGATATAACCCACATTTTTTATGAGACACCTTAATTTATTCTACTTCATAAAATAAATCTGCCAAATGTACTAAGCCATTTTGTCAACACAAATCATTTTGGCAAATACTTTAATCCTTCTTCTTAACAAAATGTATTGTATTAAGAAAAAAAATCTAACCCATCAGTATAAACCCATAGGTTTGATCTGAAAGGATGCCTTTTTCACCAGTAGGTCATATTTATAAAAGGCTTTCATCTTGCCTTCACAAAAGAGGATGTTCTTCTTCCGATGCACGTGATCACTCATTAACATTGATGGCAGCTACACCCCTATATTTAGCAGAGAACGGAACAGAAATGGCTCTTGGCTGATTTTTATGACCCCCAGTCTCCCTGTTTCCAAAGAAAATAGAGTTGTCATTGTCTGGGTATGGCACTGCCCTCTCCTGCATGCTGCCAGTGCTGCTGAGGTGGTGTCATACATCCTGCATTGTTCAGCCAAGAAAAAACCTATTTCTCTCCACATTTTTAGAGGATTAGGATATCCTTGTTTTCTCTATGCAGGTCTGGGTACCCATAGTTTCCAGCATCATGCTAATTTTGTAGGCCTTGTACTTTCACATTATTCATTATATATACATACACACACACACACACACACACACACACATATATATAAATAGATATATCTAAGACTTCTTCCTTTAAAAAATTAGAAGAGGTTGTGAAGAATTCAGAAGCCCATCTGGAAACACAAAACTGGAAGTAATCTTCATCAACTGCATGAAATCCTCCACTTATCTCTCCTGAAAATAATAGTGTGATGGGGGTCAGTCTCTACCTCCAGGTAACAAATGATAGGACAAGTGGAAATGGCCTCAAGGCATGCCAAGGGAGGTTTAGATTGGGTGTTACAAAATATTTCTTCACTGAAGGGGTGGTCAGGTATTGGAATAGGCTGCCCAGGGAAGCAGTGGATCTACCATCCCAAGAAGTTTTCAGAAAACACATAAGTGAGGTATTTAGAGACAGAGTTTAGTGGTGAACCTGGGTTAATGGTTGGACTTGATGATCTTAGAAGTGTTTTCTAACCCTGATTCCTTCCTTCCTGCATGATTCTTTGATTCTCCACCTGGAGATGTTGGCCTAATGGGAAAGCTGAAACATGGTTGTATTGTAAACCTGTCATGGACACTTCTCAGTGACAGCACAATAATGCAGTGTCCCATGGAGACAAAAAATTCCATATTACTGCTAAAGCACTTCCTTATTCACAAGCAAGAGTCAGGGAACCTGAGTGGAATCAGGAGCCTCCACTACCAACCCCTGCCTTACCTTCCTCCTTTGAGATTTTATCTTTCCACTTATTTTGTTCTTTACAGGCCAGTGACCTCCCTTACAGTTAAAGCTAAGAATAATTCTACATTAACTCACTCATTTTCACATATATACTGATTTTCCTTCAAGCAGATTTTGTCAGTTTTCCAGATGTAAAATACCCTCCAGCTCCCACTGCCAGAGTATAAATTCACATCACAGGATCACATGGCTGACCCAGAAGTTATTAAACTTCCTTACTCAGTGACTTAATTATATCTGAGAGGTGACTGGTTCTTGCCAGCTTTCACAAATTGACAATGTTGATCTTCAGTGAACATTATTCACTCATACCCTGAACTCTACTCCAGCCCAGGGTAGACAACCTCAGTGGGCAGATTGTGTTTAGTGATCTGAGTTGAGTTTAATCAACTGTTTTTAAAGATTACAGAAAACAGGGTTGTAAGATGCTCTGAAGAGGTAATTATGTTTTCAAAATTTTATTATCGTTAATATATTCAATAAAAATATTTAATTTATTTAATATTTATTCACCATCCCTCACCGCTTTTCCTTTCTCTGTTACATCTTTAAAATAGAGGTAATAATTTCCATTACTGGAAGATCTTTTTGAACCTAAATATCATTAAGCCAGTAGAAATTGTGAGGCAAAATGAAAACACAAGAAATCTGGTGATTATCTATCTCATATGCTCTCTATCGTCTATTGGTATTTCTAAGACAACTATCTTTGTGCTATCTAAGCACTGTAATAGAATACAATCACTTGCAAGTTGTATCTAAGTGCAGTGGGTTTTACTTATTAATAACGTAGCACTTATCTTCAAAGGGCTTCACAAACTAATTAATTCTCCCAGCACCTTCTCCCTGTCAGGCAGGTGGGACTACTATTCTTCCCATTAAACATATCATCCTGATTATTACTTGAGGAAATAAGGTTAAGTTACTCCTCCTATCTCCCAGAATAGACAGTGAGTGCTTGGATGAGCCTCTGAGCTCAATTATTAAGGAACAGGGTTTCTGACCTGATTTGAGACCACCTCAAGGTCCCTCAAGCCTGGCCAACATAACTGGTAACAAAATAATTATGTGCTTCTTTAAAAAGTAGCATGGCAAAGCACAATGGGATTCTTTGTGTGAGACTGACTGGTTTTTGTTTATTTGTTTTTACAAAGGGCCCTGACCAACCAGCTCCAAGCTGCTGTGTGTGTCATCCACATGCATAGAGTTTGTGAAATGACTTATACTGACTTGGCTGCTTCAGTTTTATGTGCTCCATTATGTTGGCATTATTCCTCAGCCAAGCAATTTCTGCATTCAAGTTTCTGCATCTTCCAGGCAAGGAAAATACATGGGAAAGATATTTAACAGTCATGGAAAAGAAAGAAATTATAGTAATAGGGCCTACCTGTTAAATCATTGTAATTCCTTGATTGTTCAAAAGCATTTCTGCCTCATCAGACTATTTGCAGCTCTATCAATCTGTTTTATCAGAAGTTATGGATGTCTCAGCCCATGTGAATACACATTTAAGAAATAATTCCACTCCTCAGAGCTTCACTGGCTAGCTTGGAATTAGGATCATGCCATGGGATATTGCATAACTATTGGCAATAGCTAATGACAATCATCAGAGGAGGCAGTTCCAGGAGGTAAACAAAGATAAAGGCATAACAGTTGCCCAAGTGAAGGAGGTCTTATATTAATTACCCCCATACAACACAGCAGCCTTATCAAGCTGTAGGGTGGCCTAAAAGCTCCTTAAGCTCCAATTTATTGTGTAAGCATGGCACAGTGGGCAGAAATCCACCAGCTGCCTCCTTGGAGGAGAGCACCTTCCTCAGGGTCCCTGCCAACAGAAACATTATGCAGCAGGATTAAAATGTGTTTTAATTATTTGCTGAAGGTCAACATGACAGTGTAGCCATGAAGTATACACAGACACATACAGACACACATAACTTTATTCCTACAGAATTAAAAACATCAGAAATTGGATATTGGCACACCTGTGTTCTATAAGGATGAAGAGGGAACTTCAAAAGGCTGGTTTGAGTTTCAGGAAAACACTCCAAGCCTTTGAGGTAAAATTCATCTGCCCTAACTTGGACGTCTTAAAACCAAACAACTGAGTCTGAGCTCGTCACTCCAAGCTCCCTTCATGGGGAGAAATGGGCACCTGCAGAGTGTAATTCATCTTATCCCATCACAGGTGTCTGAGAGACTGGGTGAGCCACTCCCTGGAGGTCCCCATGTGTCTCTGCTGCCCTTGAGGAGAGCCCAGCTCAGATTTAGACATTGAACTTTTTGGTACATAACATTGTGTGAGATTAATTCCACCCTTGTATCCTCCTCTCAGGCTTGGTTCCAGCCCCTTTACAAACAGTTTGTGGTGACATGGAAAATGTAGAACAGGGTCAGGGAGTACCTGGGGCTTTTCTGCTACTTTTCCCTCAGGAAGGACAGAGTTCCAGAAATAAAGTGGCACAAGAATAGGAAGGAAAAGAACAACTTCTTCCTCCCAAAAACCAGGCAAAATTTGTGACATCCTGTAATTTATTAAATGAGGGGCTTGCTGGCAGGACCTTCTCCATTTGATATTTCCTCACTGAACCTCAATTCACAGACTCTGTTTTAGCAGGTGAGTAATGTCTTTGACTCCAGGAAAATCACAGGGCCAGTGAAAGTTGAGTACATACATAAATGTTTTCAGGATCAGGCACATATAAATTAATTAGAATTACGTATTTAAATAGCTTTGTGGATCTTGGCCTTTGTTCCTGACCTTCATCTTCTGAGGCCTGAGTCTGCAACCTTCATAAAACACAATACCAGACATTCATTTTCTGTTGGGAAGGGTGATGCTGAGGAGGAAGGGGAGAAGGAAGCAAGACACTTTTACAGTTTTGACTAGACATTTTGATCATGATTTTAGTGGCAAGACTTTTAGATTGTTCCTGAGATGTTTCTATTTATGCAAAAATGCTGGAAACTTTATTTCAGGGAAAAAAAAAATAAATAGAAAAGTATTTGCCAGAGGAGGTCTAAGTTTTGAAAGGAGATGAGGGTACTCTTTGCATTTCTATGCATTTATTTGCATAAATACACAGAAACTGGGGGGAACACATAGCAACTTTCAGCCTGTTTCTAGTCAAGCTGTTAAGTCACTCATGAATCTGCTTTAACTGTAATAAATTTTAACTGTATAGAATTAGCTTTGCATAGACTCCTCGTGTAAAGACCATTCCTTTTCTGTTTGCACAGCACTTACAACAGAAAAATAATAAAAGCAAGTGCACAGGCACACACACAAAATTTATTTTCTGTGCCCAAATCAATGGAAAGTAGAGAAACCACAATAATTCACCCACTTTCATCTCATGGAAAACCCTTTTCTCCACACTTCAGAAGAGTTAGGTCTTGCAAAGTGTCCCTCTCTACCACTTTCCTATGTCTCAATTTAAAATGAGAACTTCAAGGTCAGTGGAAACAGCAACATGAAAGCACCCAATTCTTGCTAAGGCAGCCTGGAATAGTGGGTGGGCCATCTCTCAGGTGAGAAAAGGCAAGCTGCAAAGCAAATACCTGAGGTGACTTCTCCTTGTTTGAGTCTGCTACCCTTAGGGCTGTGTTCTTTTGGCTGGGGATATCTGTTGATCTTACCTCTTAACAGTAATTATGCCAGACAGCTTTTTGACTTTCAGTTCTGCTCCATAGGTAACATAAATCATACAAATTATTACCACAATGCTAAACTGTAATTACCCACAGACCCTGACATGCTAAAAGGTGTATTAATTTGATAATATAATAAATACGTTACTGCATAAAACTATAATTATTACTTCAAAATTGACACTTATACCAGCTTGACTTTTTTTCCCCCAGCAGGCAACTCAATTGTACATTGACCAATACCAGAAATGCTATTTGAATTCAGTGAGACATATTGAAGTGTAATTTGGTAACATGTGGGAGGCCTCTCTTAAAGGAAAATGTCACTAGAGTTAGTTTGGGTTTTAGAAGTTATAATTCCATGAAGCAATAAATTACTCTGTAGTTCAAGAGGAGAAATATATCTGACAAATAGTCCAGGAAATGGGAATAATATCAACATATCTATCACATAGCCCAGGAAATGGGGACAATATCAACAAAATACCTAAAATGTTACCGATGCGGAAAATAATTCACATAATAACGTAAATAAACAGCCTTATTTATGTTGCTTCAAATGCTGCTGGGGGAAAAAAGTGACTGACACTATAGGAGGAAATTCTGCTTTTTTTTTTGCATGGAAAAACTGACAAACACAGCTGTGGGAAAGACCGAGGTCCCAATTCTGCAACTGTTTGGGTGTGGACAAGCCCTGGCACAGCTCCCAGGTTTATTTTATTCAGTGACTGCCTAATGTAAAATGCATAAACAAGCCTGGGAACAGAGGTTGTAATCCAGACCTGCTCCTGCTCAGCTCAGCAGCCCAAGTGCTGTAACATCAACTCAGGATCCTGTTTCCCATTTTCTTTATATTTTGTGTCTTCCACATGGTCAATATAAACTTTTAGGAAGTGAGTCTTATATGTTCAAGCCTTCTTAAACTCAGGGTAAAAATGAGCTCACTTCTTGCCCTCGGTTGACCCCTTTAACTACTGATTAATGTGCAGGAAGGAGCCATACACACTTCTGCTGGGATATGTGGAATTAATATTTATACGCTGGAGTGGTTTCTGTGACAGTTTCTCTTTAAGTTTCTTATTGAGATCTTACAATGTGTAGCTAAAGGAAATCTTCAGTAGTATTTGTTCCCAAGTTTTCTTTTTAAAAATCTGTATACTGGTGATTTTTCAAGTTCTTCCCTCATGTTTTATCCCTATTTATATTTTGGCTTGCTGAAGGAGGGGGAAAAAAGTATCAAAGGAGACGGGAATATCAAGTTTATTTCAGGTTTTTATTTCTGGGTGGTATTGCTATCTTTTGACTTTATGTATTTACACTTACACCAGTTGCCATAGGCATACTCTGTATTCAAAGGACAGCTATAGGCATCTTTGGAAGAGCTAAATCAGAGGATCTTCCTTTTGCAGGTGTTTCCATTACAAAAAAGTGAGATGATGATTAACTCAGTAAGCCTCATCCAAAGTTTCTAGTTGTTTTTTTTTAAATACCAATCTAGAAATAAAGGTGGAGGAAGAATTGCTCAGAAGGAAGAAGTGAAAACTGGAGGAAAAATTAAGAATACAAATACTAGAATATTAATATTACAAAAGTACTTGAAAACACCTTTGTCTTTTTTCTTTGGCAAAAGAAATATGTAAATGTGTTTGTTGAAAGACATTAAAGTGTCCCCCATTTGCATTTTTTTTCAGAATACTTGAAAAATAAAATCCAATAAAAATTTATTGAGGGAAGGTTAGTTTGGTATCAAAAACATTTGCCACAGAAGCAGAAAACCTCATTTCAGTACCCTTGACCTCTGTTAAGAAGGGATTTATTCTCTACATATTTGCAAGATAAGTATATTTCCAAGTGTGAGGGATGGTGGGATGATACCTATTTTGAAGAATTTTCATTATGATGCTTGAGACCATACAAAGGAATGAAAAGGCCCTGATTCTCTTTATGTAAATCTCTGTTCAACTTCTGTGTAAATAGTCCTAACAAGGTGAGTTCCTGGGTTGCACTCAAGGGTCAGTGAAAATGAATGTTGTGCAGCTTTATGATTACCTCTAGTTGTTGCTCCTCTGACCAGGTTGAATGATGCAAACAGGTCACTGCAACTGCTTGGCAGACACTCTTCACCTGGCTTAGTGCATGTATTATGTAGGGCTTTATTGACATGGTTCTCCTCAAATTCCAGTTTGGAATTTATTAATAGCTTTGGCAGAGCTTCTGGTGACTTTCATCCAGTTGGAACAAAAGGTGAACTTGTGTGGGGAGAGCAGGAAGAGCAGATTTCCACAGCATCATCACTATTTTCAGTGAAACATGAGCTGAAAAACCACCATGTTGGTGCTGAGATCTGGGTAGAATTATTGGCCAAAACTGAAAAAAACACTGGGGCAAAAGGAAAAAAATTGTAAAAAAAAAATTCCATAAAAGTGTATGGTAGTTTGGTACAGAAGACATGAAACAGGCTGTTGGAAGTTGCCTAACTTGGAAAAAATATTAGGACTTAAACCTGGAGGTATAAAGACTGTCTGTGTTAACTTCTTAGAGAACAACTACTGCATGCTGGAGCCTGGAGAATCCTGGAATCACAGAATCAATTAGGTGGAAAAACCCTTCTATGAGCCCAGCCATTGACCCAGCATTGCCAAGCCCACAATGTCCCCAAGTGTCACATCTACATGTCTAAAACACCTCTGGCCATGGTGACTCAACTGGGCACCCTGTTCCAAAGCCTGACAACCCTTTTGGTGAAGAAATTGTTTTTATTATTCAATATAAACCTCCCCTGGCACTACTTGGGACCATTTAGTCTTATGGCTTGTTTTTTGGGAGAAGAGCCTGACCCCAGTGTGTCTACAGCCTCCTGTCAGGCAGTTGCAGAGAGCAAGAAAGTCCCCCCCAAACCTCCTTTCCTCCAGGCTAAATAAGGTGAATTCTAATAATTTTCCAAATTACAGGATTCATGAATGTGGCTTTTTGACTGAATTTTTTATTCCTTCTGCTCATAGATATTTTTTGCCTCAGCAGATTGCTTGCTTGAATTCACTTGCTGACAATAAATATGATGTTACAGAAAGCCTTAAACATATTTACCTGTCTTAGGTTTTTCCTATGTAAGCGATTATTGCAATCATTTTGATGAATCATGTTGTTTGATAGAAATAACAGCTTACATACACAACTGGAATTTCCTTTTCCTCTTACAGCACTTTGGGGGAAGGAGGGAAGAAATCTACCTTTTTAATAATGTGGTAGACAGCAATGATGATGTGATTCATTACTTGCCTATAATGTTAATTATACATTATTAGCTGTTTCACTGTATGATAGCTGGCAATTGGTGATATGATTCATGAAGTGCTATTGTTAAGCCAATCTGAAAATCTGTTTGATTTAGGTTAAAAGAAAGGGCGATAGGTCATAAGAAGTTGAAAAAAAAAAAAAGAGAGAGAGAGAGAGAATAAAGAAAAGACACCGACATAATTTGCGGTTCTATTTTTATATGAACAACAAGGTTTACAGTGAAGAGCTGTTGGATACAGTTTCGGTGAGCAAGGATTTTGCAGAGAGATTAGATCAGTTACAAATTGCTAAATCTGATGACTTAGATAAAAATTTAACCAGAGGCTTTGAAAGAGGTAGAACATGTTTCTGTGGAGAAGTGATTGCCCCGTGCTTCCGAGATAGAGCTAATCAGAGAAGGCCGCACTGGCTGCATCCTCAGTAAAAACTGAACCGGGGAGAAATTGTTCATTTCAGAATGGAGATGGTTTCCAGGCTGAAAACTGAATTTCACCCTCCAAATGCACCCTATATTTTGGGGAACCCCCAGAAGGCAGTCCTGCAGCTGTACTGTATTGTACAACATGTTCCCTTCCAATGTATCTCTACCACATCTGTGTTACCAGCTGAATAAACTAAATAAAACAATTGTTCCCTCCTCCACATTCTTTGTCAGATTCCAAAACCTTTTCCCATTTCCACAGAAAAACCACCAACTTTAACCAACCACTTAAAAAACCCAAAGAAAACAGATTTTGCCCAGAGATAGCAAATACTCCCAAGGTTAAACATTCATTCCAGACTAGTTCATATCTGCACTTTATCTGAGCTAGCAAGAGGAATTGAAGCTTCATCCTTCTTGCTCCAGCAGGCACCAGCTCAGGCAGAGTGGGCCTCATCCTTTCTCTCATGTAAGTCAAAAGTGAGTTATAGATCTGAGCTTCTGCTTCCCAGTAAGGGCACTGTCCATAAATGCTCATCTCACAAGCAGATTTCAATTCCTAGGAGTAAATACTACCCAGTTAGGAACAATTTATTAAAAAGTAATAAATCCACTAAAAAAACCCCCAAAGTAATAAAGCAATTCAAACAAGTATTTTTCCTTCATTCATTTTATTATCCCTATAAGTCTTAGGGGAAAGAGTTAAGATGAATGTTATATCACATTATTCTCAAAAGGATTTATGTGTTCTCTTATCCCAGATAAGGTTCCTAAGGAATGAGATAAATCACACTGACCACACAGTGCTTTCATCCATTTCCTCACATACCCAGCTCTTGTGTGCAGCACCAACCCTTAAAATAATCTTTTCAGAGAAGGGAAGTGCTGTGTTTCCAGAACTTCAGTTGCATTAAAATACAGGATCTAGAAATCCTTCATGGAAACTTTTAAGGCTATTTGCTGCTATTAAGGCAATAGTTTTATAGGAGAAAGATAGGCCTGGGAGCTAGGAATTCCTGAGTACTGTCTCCAGCACTGTCTTGACTGTCTATTGCCTACATATCACAGTGATTGTGTGATTTATTTATAAAACATAGATTAGATTAACCCAAACAAGATTAAATTAGATAGAACGAGTCACTTAAACTCTCACTGACTATTTCCTCATCTGTAAACCAGTGATATCTATATTTACCTATTACATGGTGACTCTGAGGATTACTTAATCTCCCTAAAGAATTATCATGATTATCATTAATCTGGAACACACAAAACAAGTCCCGATAAGGAAACAAGCTAGTGAATCAGCTGAGGTGGAGTAAAGGTACCAAAGCAATTCTTCTGCTGATCTGATAGCCAAGCATTCTTGATAAAGGTTTTGGGATGGCTTCATTTCATATTAGGCATCTAAAATATAGTGTTTACTATAAGATAGCTGTCTAATTTCCCTCTGTAGTCCAGATGTGGATGTAGATGGACGTCATGCATTAAATGAGTCAATAATGTCATAATTCTGGGATGAATCACCTAATGGATTTCTCTTCATTATCTGTAGAGGGAGCCTGGACAATTAGACAAGATATATTTCAGATAGCTAATGTTATGTGGGACCAAACAGAAGGGTTTAGTAACTTGCTTGAAGGACTACAGCCACATGACACGTTCTGCCCACACAGGAGCAGAGTAACAATCAGTACCAGTTTACTCCTAAATTCTTATCTCCACATTCCTGCACCCTAAAAATTTACCATCACTTTTGTAATCCACAAGAAGTCATGGTAGTTTTGAGAAGTACAAATTTGAAATTTCTGTTAATTAAGGTAAATATCAAATTGTTGTCCCACAGTACAACATGGTTAAGTATTTTGTACAAGGAGCCCTTCTATTTGGGGGCAGGGAGGGCAGTTTGGAGTAAATTGTGTTTTCTAGCTGATCTGTTCTTTTGGCAAGGGGCAGGAGTTGTTCTGGAAGAAGTCACTCCCTTTTGGAATCTTACACACAAGAGATTATTAAGAATCATTTCTTCCCTCTGGAATTCCTTTTCTACTCCACAAAGAAGTGCAGGACCTCCTGTAAGACTTTCCACCCCATCTCTTCCCTTCTGAAGACTAATGTCCCACCCCTCTTGTGAGAATAGCTCGGGTTTGCTCCAGAGTTAACCCAAGAGCAGAACATCCTGCCTCTGTCAGAAAGAAAGGAGGAACATCTCCCACTGTGGCTCCTGCTCTAAAAGAGGGGCCAAAGGAGGTAGAAGCAAAGGCAGAGGATGTGAGGCTGCAGTGGGGGCAGGCACAGAGTGGGCTGAGAGGAGCCTGAGATTGGTGTCACCAACCCTGCAGTGAAACCAGAGCCTGAATTGCTGTGGGCAGCTTGGTTTCACACAAATGCAGAGCTGCAGCAGTGTCGTGGTGCAGCTACATCACCTCCCAGGTCTGCTCAAAAGCAGGAAGGAATTTCTCCTCCAGAGCACTTTAACAAAGCCTGGTCAGGCAGCTGCTGCCCTGGTGACACGTTTTGTATGTGTGTGTTGGGGGCCAGAAGTGAGAAATACCTTCCTAGCAAGGGTAGGGGCTGGAAGAAAACGGTGAATATAAGCAGGTGAGAACAGCCTAAGATTTACCTCCCCTTAGCAAGGCGCAGCTGCAGAAAGGCTTTTAGGTTAGATCTAAAGCTTCTCTGAGTCAAGAGGAAAGCTGCTATTGATGTAAAGCAAAATACGTGGGTGAAGGTTATAGGAATGTTCCTTATGAAAAAAAAACCTATAATGCAAAAACCTACATACATATATAGATATATTTAGGCAGTGAGAAACTCTTTAAAAGCCAGGGTTTCTTCTTAAGAACAATGGCAAAAAAAGCCATAGGACTGAGCAGACTTTTAGAAGTTTTTGAAGTCAAAACAGGGCTAGCCTTTAATTTGTTATAATCTTAGAATAGGGGAAGAAAAAAATCTTTCTAAGCCTAAATTATCTCTTTGTTTTTCTTAGGAAAAGGAAAACTATTTCAGATAAAATAGAAACCACCCTGAAAAGCCATCTGGAATTTGAAATGAATCCAGACTACCTGTGAGTAAGATGTGCAAGGAAGGGTCTGCTTTCAGTCGTGTCTTGTACTGAACTAAGAATGCTGTCAGCACTTAACAGTGTTAGTAGTAATAGTTCTTCTCACACACCTTTTCACTTCTTGGTGTTGGCTGGGACTGGAAAGAGCAGAGCCTTTCCAAATGGAAACAGAGAGCAATAAAAATTACATTTTAAAAACAAAAACAAAAGAAAACCAAACAAACTGAAGCTATGCTGAAGTTTTCAGTCCCTCAGTCCAACTTTGAAAACTCATTAGTGGTAGATAATTCAGATAAGGTATGAATCCAGATGTTACTGTGTTTATCTACAGCAAAACCAGGTTCAAAATTTTACTGGAAAAAAAAAATGGCTATGGTCCTAAGTCTGAAATTAAACGTGTAAGAAAATGCCTTGATGGGTAAGAGCATGAAGACATGCAGCTTTTCTTGACCTTAATGAGATGTTCAAGGTACTTAACACTTTTGAAAATCAGGCCACAATTCAGCAAAGAATTTCAACATGTGTTTAACATTAAACACATATTTAATCAGATTAAAGCATATACTTAAGCACATTCCTGAACCAGGATCAATTTAAACATATGCTTATGATCTTCGCTAAATAAGGTTCTCACTTAAGTTTCTATATAAGGTTTTGAGAGCCTAAATTTAGTTTTTTGATGTTATAAAAACTTCAGTCTGTTTTGTATGAAACAAAAAATTAGGTGAAGGGGAAAATTTTTAATGCCCCTATTTGTTTTGCTAATCATGTTTATCAGTGCTTGACAGACACCAGGTAAGAAAAAAATTGAGTCATTATGGAGAAGTAAAATATATACTGTAGGAAAATGTGGATTTTTCACATGTTATCCAATTTTGACCCCTTAAAAGTATTTCATATCAGATATATTTTCACCCAATATTATGCAAAATTAGAGACTAAAATTAATTTTCACCACGTTTTCTCTAATTTTATCCATAGTGTGTCTACTGCTAATCTTGGCGTAAGGAACAAAAGAATTATTTCTATCTCTTTATTTAATTTCCCTTCTATTTTCCTTTAACTTCTCTTTCTCTTTATATATTTTTTCTTGCTCTTGTAGCAGAACAAGCCACATTCCATCCCTTTCTGTTAACACCCCTGCATACATTTGAGTTTCCATCAACCTCCTGTCAGCCTACCAGTTGTGCAATTAGTTGTGTTAAGACAAAAGCAGTGTTGATGGCCACAGTTTTGATTAGGGCAGGAGTGACTCACTGGGACAGCAGCAATCCAGAGCGTGTCCATGCACACGTTTGCATGGATGCAAGGCAGCCAAGGCAGCACACAGACACACAAATAAGATTGAGCAAGAAGGGTGAATTTGAAGTTTGATAGCAGTTAGACACGCACCATTCGAGCTGGATGGTGGCCAAACCTGCTCCATCCATCCTCTCTGGCATTCCTGCAAGGTAGAGGACTGCAGACTAAGCTGTGGGATAGTCCTAAATATATTCCCTTTTTCTCCCATTCTCATTGGAAATATATCAAGTCCTGACTTGATATGGGGCTCTGAGCAGCATGGTCTAGTGGAAGGTGTCCCTGCCCATGGCAGAAAGGCTGGAACACAATGATCTTGAAGGTTCCTTCCAAACCAAAACTACTCCATGACCTTATGATTTAACACATGCAAGGTTTCACCCTGTTTTGAATAGGGTGGTATTTGTAGGTAGGTTATCTCTGGATTAAAATTAAGTTTTTTGGAGAGGAGGTGCTCAGAGTCAAGTGCATCGCAGGAACTGCTGAATCATTTGTAAACTGTAAATTCATTTTCTAGCTTATGCCATGATAACTTGTGTTCAAATTCATGGCCTTGCTTAAACTAGAGCAAATCCCTGTGTGGACACACTAATTTCAGTTTTAGAGTGGCTTATCTCAGTTTATCATAAACTTGTTCTGAATCATCTTATGGCAAACTGGAATAAGCTTAATTTAAAATTAAAATAAAAGGATTAGGATAAATGAAATTGGTGTAAAATCACACCTTTATTTAAGCCAATAACTCTGCATGCAGATAAAAACCTAGGAAGGACTTGTGTTTATTCAAAAGTGAGTGTTAAAGAAAATAGAATACAATGAATAGGGTAAATATTTCCAAACCCTCTTGAGAGAATATTAGAACAACAAAGAGTTAAAAATAATGCAATTTGAAAAGAACTATTCTAAAATTGCCTAATCTCCATGGTTCAGAGCCTCTCCCATTCTGCCACATAAGACAGCAAGACCCTGCAGGCACTTAATAATAGTTTTATATAGTAGCACTTTACATTTTCTGTGCTGTAAAAGCATTAACTAATTAATCTTCACAACAACGATCTGAAGTTGAGAAGTGAGGACTAATATCCCTTCCCTAAAGATAGAGAAGATAAAATGCCAGGCATGTCAAGGGCCCCTGTTCCTGACTATTGTGTGTTTTGTTTTGCAAGTGAGAAGGCCTCTGACACCAAATATGATGGGATAAAGCTGGATATCCAGAGCTGGAGTCTCCCTCCCTCCCTTCCTCCCTCCCCCCCTCCTCCATGACAGGCTGCTGTTGAAAATTTGGCTTCAGGAGATATATTTTTCAGACTCCAAGCCAGGAAGGCCCTTAAGCTTATGCTTAACATGAATCACAAATAACATGGGAAAGCCAATGTTCTCCTGTGAAAAAATATCAGAGTGTGCGTATCTCAGTGCTTTGGTGGCTTAAGTCCAGAGACATGGATTTCTAAAGAGGCTTAAGTGCCTAAATCCCACTGTGGAGTTGAAGAGTCAAAAGCCCAAACTCTTGGGCCTTGATTTCCAGAACCTGACTAGAAGCTCAGAAGATCCTGGTTCACATTTTAGTTTCAGAATTTGAGTCCTGTGGACTCACATGGGGGATGAGGCATTCACAAAAGCCACTGGTCTTCTAGAAACGTCAGGCCCTCTAAGGCAGTGAAAATATTCTTAACCATCTTGAGGTATTCTGTCCTGAACCATCCTCTGGCCCAAATTAGTCACTCAGCCTAAGCCACACAGTCTCATAAATATAGAATCATAGAATCATTAATATTGGAAAAGACCCCCAAGATCATCAAGTCCAACCTTCTCTTGGAAGACGTATGCAGTTGCATAAAATGGTGAATTTTCTCAAGCGAGTGGGTGACATTTCTTTATTTCTTTACACAGATATTTCCCTAAGCTCCCTGGGAGGGCACATCTATTTGTGTGTTTGTGCTTCAATGCAGGGAATGGGATATTCTCACCATGAGATTGCATTTTTCTCAAAATTTAACAGCTGATTTTTCATAACTGCACCTTCCTGGAGGTGATGGATGGAGCTCTGAGCAAACTGCTCTGGGGACAATTGTCCCTGCCCAATGCAAAGGGACTGAGAATATTTTTAAGGTCACCTCCAACGCAAACCATTCTATGATTCTATGCTATGATTCTATGATTCCATTAGCTCAGCTTCAAAAAGCATATTGAATCCCAGAGGTTTTGTGATGGATGCACCTTAGAATCTTAGAATGGTTTGTGTTGGAAGTTGTCCCTCTCTGTGTCTCTCACCTGTAGAGGCCCTCTGGATAGCTAGTTTAGATTAAATATCCAAATTTAAGATAGCTTAAATTAGATCAGGCAAATGTGGGTGTGGGTTGTGTGCTATTCTATCCTACAGGAGGCTGAAAAATCATTCCTGACAAACTTACATGATGGTTTCTAGTGATGGTAAATGGTAATGTGGTTAATGTCAGCTGGAGCAGGACTGACTTGAAGCCTTTCTCTCCTTGGTAACAGGCACATTCCTCAGCCTCAGTTTAATCTTGGTGCACTATTCTGGTTATTGCTCTGTGAATTTCCTCCTCAGTATTTTTTTTAAAGCATAACTTAGATGCAAAATTCTCCCTTTTTTACCATTAGTTGAATACAATAGGAGAACCTTGTCCAGCAAAGCAAAGGTGGCTGCAAGGAGAGCTCTGATCACGTTCTAGCATGCCAAGTTGAGATTTTGGCTGGCACTAACCAGCGTTGCAACATTTATTAATTCATTACTTGGGAAATTGTCTCACCCAATTTCTTCAGGCTGCACCTCACTCATTGCTACACGTTTGGAGAATAAGTTAAAGATGCCTCATGTTATTTCAAAGTCTTAGTCACTGTTGTTTGGGTGTGGGCACTCCTTAACCTGGGCTTCAGAAATTGAAAATAAATGAGAGGTGGAGGCACAGAAACTATTCTCATCAAAACCAGAGGGAAATGAAGAAGTAGAAATATGAACCCTCAAGTAATTAAAAAAAAAAATTGAAGCTGTCTCCTTAATTCAAAAGATATAAAAGAATCTATATTGGATACTGGAAATCCTGAATAAGTGATATTCTGGGATACCACTCCCAGAATATTCTACGTTACTGAAATAGAGACCAGTACAGTGCATGTGTTATCTAAGGAACATCATATCAGATAATTTGATATGCATCCGTATTTTGGCATTCTTTTCAATGTATAAAAATGCCAATGGAAAGTAAATAGGTAGTTAGTAAGGCAGACTAGGCCTTCAAATTGATGCAGACAATTTCATTTATCTGATGTTTTTCTGGTGTGTCTTCTTTTACCAGAGTCCTACAGATTTGGGAATATTTTATCCAAGCAACTACTACTTCTGAATGTCTGCAAGTATTTTTAGGGTTCACAGTCTAGACTCACAAATGGCAAAATTTTAACTTAGGACAGATAAAGAGGAAATTCTTCCCTGTGAGGGTGTTGAGCCACTGGCACATGTTGCCCAGAGTAGCTGTGGATGTGAACATGAAAAAAGTGCCACATGGAGAGATATGAACAAGATCCACTGAAATAGTTGCAAATCCTACCCCCTCAGCTGTAAGTTCAAGCCTTCCCTTGTCCGTTCCCTGGGTTTTAGACTTCAGAAAACTGAGATTCCTCATTGTTATCACAATTATGAGATTGGTATAAAAATAGCCAAGGAAAACTTAATAGTTTGTATTACACAGAACATCAGTATAACATCTTTTTCTCAGTTCCACGTTATCTTTAATGTTTAATGAACCTTTAGGGATTTTTAAATGTGATTTTGCAATATCAATAAAATTTTGGGAGTCTGCTAGCAAATTAAATTGAGCATGTGCAGTATTCTAAAAATAAAAATAACCTTAACAGGTTAAAACATAAGAATAACTAAACTGGCTTTCTTTAGACAAACAATGGAGTATGTAAATTGCAAATCTAGACTTAGTCTAAGCTAGTTCATATTAAAAATAAATTGAAAAACATTGCAGACATTGTTAATTTAGCATGAAGGCAAAAACATTGCTGAAAGATTACTGTAATGGAGTATAGTTAATTCCATTCAATTCTTTTTCATGGTTCTTAAGGATAGGTCAGAATAAATATTAAATCCACAGGAGATTTATTGCTTCCTTGGAAAATCAATATGCCGTGAATCAACATTAACATGAACTTTGGACATTCTGTGTGTTTTCTTTCCTGGGAAATTTTTGGTAAGCCTGGCTGAATCCATGGATATTCTCACCACGACTCGTGAAAAACTGTATGCAGCATTGTGCCAGCTAACTGTGATTAATACATGGATTTAGCTAGGTTTGAGGCTGGTGAGATCTGAGAACATTCTTAAGGAAGGTGGAGAATCGAGAGCTAAGCCTTGAATGCAACTGAGCTTGGTTAAAACTTACTTGAAGTCACATTCAACGTTGTGCAAGTGACTCAGACTTCACCAACATGTTAAACACAGCCAACATTTGTAATGGATACTGCCCCACCTGCCCAGCCTTTGCTAATATGGCAAATAATTATATGTCATCAATATTACCAGCCTCCTTTTCTGGTATCGCCCTTTCCATCTTCTCTTTCTGTCTGTTGCCATCACTGATTAAAATTTTGCTTAGCTGCTGTTGGAATGTAGGTTGGGTAGGTGTTCAACTCCCCAGCACTTCATACAAGGTTGGCATATCCTGGCAACCTGTTTGGACCAAAAGTCAGGAATCTGGGCCACTATTTCTTACTGAGTGTGGCCTGCATAACTGAAGTGTACTAAAATTTGATTTTGGTTTTTTTTTTTTGGTTGTTGGGGTCTTTTGCCCTGCAAAATCTTCTGTCAGAGGTCACTTCAGCACAAGGCTGATGTTATTCAGCTTTATATTCAGACACCTAAATTTAGAGGTATAATTACACAAATATAGACTTGACTCGGGTGCCCACACAGATATTTCGTGCCACTTGAGAAACCATGACATATCTGATACCCTTGTAGACCTTACATATTTTACTTGAGATTTGTAAGACCCTCAGGCCCTCTCTGACCCTTCCCGGTACCCCATGGTATGAGAAATGCCAGAAAGAGCCCATGGCTAGGAAGGTGGACCACACACATTTGGTCAGTTGAATCTCTCTCATATGAACAAAAATAGGAGTTTAACCACCAGCTGATACAGCCACCTGCATGGAGACACTTAATTTGGGTAAGAGAGCCTGGACTCAAGATATTCTTCACCTGGGCTGATTTCTGTTACTTAAATAAAAAGGTCACACTGGAACTTTCCTACCCCTCTGCCTTCCCCATCTTCTCCTAGTCCGTACAGCCTCCATCCCTGGTCCGACACTACAAGAATGGGCAGCTTTGCAGACCTTGGGCATGGCTGATGTAGCCCACAAGTTTTTTGATCACACTGCAGGAGAGAGTTCTGCAAATTGTCTCCAGTGGGGAGAGGTTGGATCTTTGATTCTTGTTATCGGAGATAATGCACTGCATGCCTGATGAAATTCCTGAAATAATCTCACTGTTGTATCTTGTTATACAGAAATGAATCATGTTTGGGAACAGATTTACTTGCAGGTGAAGCGAGTGAGGAGGAAAGGTGAACTGTGAGATATTTAGCTTTTCTAAGTGACATCTCTTACTCCACCACCAAGACATTTGCTAGCACTCATGATAATCCAGTGCAGCACCAAACTTTCAGTTGCCCTCACACAGCTACAGGAAATGAGGGAAAAAACCTATATAACAAATGCAAAGGATCTGTCAGGGGAGATGGATTTTCTACCTTGGTCCACCACCTGAAAGCTTGGCCATCTTTTTCTACCCCCTGAAACTCTCCTCTTTCTATACATTTTACTTTTTGATTGTGAAACTTTTCAAACTCATTCAGGGTTAACAAAACTGATTATGAAACAGGTAGTGGCTTGAATGGGAACTAAATAGAAACAGTTTCTATTTAAACTACAATGGAATAGAAAAATACTTTGCTAAACTCTCTGGGACAGGGTTTACCTCTTACCACTGAACTGAAAAGTCATATAGCAATTGGCCTTCAAGGTGTGTCCACATTGCAAGTAATGGTAAAAATAATAAATACAATGATGCTGGTGTTGTTGACAATATAATAATGATAATACAAGATACTATTGTATTAATTGAGGAGACCTACTACCTGAAAGTACAGAGCATGACATTCCAGAATAATTTTTATTTTTTAATATAATTTAACATTTTTCTAATTACTAATGGCTTTTTGGTTATCCATCAGCACATGGTGGGTGGAAATAACTTGGGGTGTAACTAATGTAGCTAGTTGTTCTTTTTTTTTTTCTTTTATTTTCTTTTTTTCCTTGCTGAATTTCTTGATGTGTATGCTTTTCCACACAGATGGCACCTTTGGCAACAGCCTACCTGGCAGGATTTCAGGGCACCATTAATCTATCAAAGCAATGCTAATGAAGTTGGACTCTTAACAGTTTACTCACCATCTGCTTCTAACCGTCATCCTTCTCTTGTGCTGTCCCTAATGCTGCTCTTGTGAAGGATGGGAACTCTGAACAGCGCTGATTCATGTGTTTTACTGGTACAGCTACTGGCTTCATGCTTTTGCTGAGAAACAGTGTTAAAAAGTCAAAGCCACAGTTTTAGAAAAATTCACAGAAGCCAAAGGTGAAGTTTTAGACCCTCAAATTTTGCCTGACCCTGTAGACGCCTAGGTTTCCTTAAGTTTCTGTGTTTCCTTTAGACTAGATTACAGAACAAAAGTTATTAAATTTAGACTAACATAGAATACCGTAGTTTGTTATTAACATGGAATATTTCTGATTTTGTTGCCAGCCTGAAAAAAAAATAAAAAAATAGGGCTTATTTGTCTAAAAAACCTACCTATTTTTTTCCAGTGATATTACTTGGTCTAAATAAAGCCACTGACTGTCCACAAACCTCACCTCACATTACATCTTCAGACCAAAAGAGTTACCACAGCCACCATTCTTCCAGTAAAACCCTCTTCTGCAATAGGCTCATGTTGCCAAGGTGTTCCACACCTATTCCCATTCCACTGTGGACTGGATTTGCAAACTAGGTGGTTTCCCTGCCTATCTGGCTCACAGGACCTAAGCCAGAAACATTCTCAGAGCGCAGAGAAACTCGTCCAAGAAAAGGAGATTTATAACCCTCATGCTGACTCCTTTATATTCAAAAGTCTCATGGCTTCACCTGGAACAGGCCAGTACCAGGTGCAAGTTTCTCTTTCTCCTGAGGGGGTTTGAAACGACATCTCTATTTCTCTACCTCCCAGGAGAATACCCTAACCACCAAGAGACAGTCCAGGAGATTGTGGGTCTCACAATCTCTTCCAGTAAATCTGTTCCACTTTAATTAAATATTCCTTGTGCTTTCGGAAGAGATAATAACTCCAGACACAGGCAGAATGGGAAAACTTGGGTTTCTAATCCCATAGCCAACAGGTATGCTCAGCATGATGCTCTGGGTTTGTTAAACTAATTTTAGGAGTCATATACCTCATTCCATGAGTTTGCCCAGGGAGAACACAGACTCCCTTTGAAGATTCATACCCAACCAGCAGCCAAAATCAGGCACTGCAGCAATGAGCAAAGTTCTGGTCTTTCTGCACCTCTAGTGGTTAATACATCACTACCTGAATTATTTGCTTTTCATTTGAAAAGGGAAATGATAACAACAACTCCCCAGTGTTGTAATTGTAGACACACAGTAATTTAATAACAACAATTGCTGCAAACACATGGGCTAAGCAACTTAGGGCAGTGAGTAAAACCATCAATTATAACTGCTGCAACATTTATAAGACTAGCCAATGACAGTGACATTACAATTTACGTGATTATCAATAAAATGATGAGAAAAATAGTGGAATTCTGAGCCTAACTTACTATCACCATCAAAATTGAGGAAAACAAGGGCTTGGCCGTGAAGACTAGAAAAGTCTAAGGCACCAAAAAATATTTATAATGAAAAATAGACTAGGAAATAAAGAAGATAAACAAACATGAGGGATGTGATAGGGATCATGAAATTGGTCGTTCACAATTACCCCATTTCATAATACAAGAATAATGAAGCATCCTATGGAATGGGATGGCAAGACATGGAGAGAGGATAAAGGGGAAGACATTTTTTCACAATAGATAATTGACCTGTGGAACTGATTGCCACATGATAGCTGCAAGTCCAAGAGCTTAGCAGGTTTTAAAAAGGATTAAACATGTATAGGGATAATTAGTTCATCCATTATTAAACAAGATAAGTTTTATTAGTCACTAGTTATATTAAACAAGATAAAGACCTTGTAGGAAACTTTAATTCTTACCCAGTGAGAAATTCCTGAATATCAACTTCCAACAGAATTTTCAAAAATAATTATTTTTCTACCCTATTTCCTGGGAAATTTTGAATTTTAGTTTCACAAAAGCCAGCATACCTCTGCCTAATATAATTAAAAATCATGTGATTTCATCTTTTCTTGAAAATGGATTAGCACTGACATGTCCTGGCTAATAATTGGTATCTGCAGTGAAGTAACTCCTGTAAGATTAAATGGATATCAATGTTTTTCTGTAGCAAAGCAAGGAGAGTTCAAAAATCTTTCCAAAGTATTCTCAACTGAGATTAATTTTAGATTCTAGAAGGCATTTCTACCCAAAGGAAATCACATCCTATATACTTTAAGGGTAATTGGATACCGTGCATTCTAGAGTGACAGTGCTCACCTGAGGACTCCACCTACGCACAATGAACCACTTTTTTTTATCACTCGTTCTGAAAATATTCCTTTTTCTTGGCTCAGGTTCTATCATATACTGGAATTTACCAGAAGCATCCTGCAGGAAGATATTCCTCCTTAGCATTCCAGTCAGTGGAGAGAGTGGCTACATCCAGATGTGGTTCCAAGAATCATGGGACCACAGAGACACTTAGGCTAGAAGGGACCTTTGGAGGTCATCAAGTCACAGCAGAGCTTACAGTGAAGTTAGACCAGGCTTTGAAGGGATTTTTAACTTCTGAATCACTCTATGGAAGTGCGTATCTCTCTTCCTACAGAAAACTCTGGTAACAACAGAAGGAACCCAGAAGAGGACTAAATGAACAGCTCAATGTAATTGGGTAAATCCAGGCCTTTCTCAGATTTTCTCTCTCCTGTATATCGTATTCTTTCCATACTCCTTGCTCATTTGTCCAAATTTGTCATTAACCCGTAAATGGGCATTTTCTAATAGTTACAGCAAAAGAAAGGCTGTGTCCTGAAATGACTGCTCTGTTCCTTTCTGGCTCTATTCCCTGATAACTTTACAAGTAGATTTCAGCTAATTCCTGAAATACATCTTGTCGCTTGTACTTTTCTCTCTCCCTCTTACTCACCTGATCACATTTCCCTCCCTTTGTCTTACACATTCTATTGCTCATAACTGGGGCTAAAACAGGTTTGGAAACAACCTGTACCAAAGAATGTTCCTTTAAAAAGTAAGCTATAATTGAGGAACCTTATTTTCTTTGGTGCTTTTCCTACTAAACTAATACTTTTGTCCACAGTTTTTCACCTTGGTAATACCTTGCTTAGAGCTCTGTGTTGAAGGGTTAGCTCAGTACTCTGCTTAAATCTAACACAGATATCCCAACACTTTGCTTGCAACTAAAGTGGAGACATACCTTACACACAGCTCTTGATGGCAATCTTGTCAACCATTAATGTGAAAGAAACCAGAATCCTGTTCCAAGAATTCATGAGATTGACATCAAATTGTTTCCTTCATTTGGCTTTTGATTATTGTGCCCTTAGGGTTATTCAGGTACAGGCACATCATCAAACTTCATTTCATTTGTCCTGTGTTAATAATTTTTTTATGGCAGTCAAGTATGCCATGGATTATTGGAGCACTGCATGTTTTTGGATGTATTTATCTTCACATCACTCTTATGAGGAAATCAAGAACACTCATTCCCCTTTCACAGATTAGGAACTAAAGCACAGAAAGGAAAAAACAACTTGCTGAACAATTGTGTCCATGGCAGATCAAGGACTCCAAAAACCAAACCCATCCTTCACTTCAGGGATTCATTTCTACTGTACTGAAATTCAAGATCATTCCATAATCACATGCTTCCCAGAGCTGAGACAAAGCACAAACTATAATAAAAAATCCCCTGAAAATCTAAGAAATTAGGTTTCTGTAGGTTTCTATAGAAAACTATAGACTGGACACTTCAATTCTCTTTTTGGTCCAACTTAGTATTTCCTTTTAAGAACCAAATGCCCCACATATGTTCCCAAGACAGCAACAAAAGGCAGATGTTGCTCTAAAAAATGGCTGCATACCTCACAGTGCCACCATTCCCCCAATTCTTAGTCTGACACCTCATTTTCAGATAGAAGTACCTTTTGTTCATCCTTACTCTTTATCCCAAACAACCTCAACACCCACCTCATTCCTAGTGCTCTTTTCCCCATTACACTTCTTTTTTTATCCCCCTCCCAGCCCCATAAAAAGTTCTGTTGTACTTGCAAGGTTTTGTTTTTAAACTCACACTGCTGCGGGTTATTCCCACAAGCTCTGTAAGAATCATTCCTACATTACAGGATGTGTGAACAAACTGGCCAGTTACAGAGCAGCAGCTCATGGTTAAGTCACAGTGTGTTCCCAAAACACCTGCTAGAGCTCTCCAAAACATTTCACTCGCAACAACATGCTGCAACACATAGACACCTTTCCAGAAACATGTTCACCTGGGAACTTCCTGGTGCTGCTGCTGTGGCTCTCTCTGCAATGCTAAACTTTATCTCTGAATGTTTCGACAATAATGTACAATACTAAAAAAAAAAAAAAAAAAAAACTAAAAAGGCTGGATTCTGTTATTTAGTTTTAATTTATTTTTTACAACAGATGGACTGTGGATAGGTGGGTTAATCTGGAGATATCTCCAGGCAGTTGGTAATACCAATTTAACATGTCTCTGTCTGCATTTTATCTCAGCTGAGATGCTAAATTAAACATGCATTTAAAAATAATGGCAGCTGAACTGGGTGCCTCATTCTATTTTTGCCGGCTGCAGTATTTTGTTATGTTTGCATGTTACTCTGTAAATGTTTGTGTTCCTTATCCTGATTAGAGATGCAATTTTACAGCCTGTTTATTGATTTTAAAACTTTAGAATACCATTGACATCAGCCATAAGGAACCTTATTTGTCTGGCAAGAGATTGCAGAAGGAATTTTAGACCTGATTAATTTGGTCTTGTGTCGCTTTTCCACTTGAACTTGTAATAGGAAGGCTACATATTCATTGTATTCTTTGTATTTGTAAAAAGCCAATGCATCACATTGGTGTATTTAAACACATGCAAGATTTTTTTTCCTTTCTTATTCATTTTAGTTATCTTGTATAAACAGTTTGAAATAAATAAGTGTACACATGAAAATAGATAAGAATTCACAAGGTTCTGTTAAAGAAACACACACAGCTCAATATGTATTTCTCCCTGTAAATAACAAGTCTAAATAATAGTGCATTTCTGATACTCAGTCATAACCACAGGAGTTAAGTCACTTTAAATTTTGCCTGAGAAAAAGGTTCATGATCTGACCTAAGAATTAACATAATATTTAGCACTAACAGCACAAGAAAAAAAATAATTCTTCAAGGACACCTCTCAGACTGGAGTCTAAGCCAAGAATAACAACTGATTTAGACTTCACAGTAATCATGTGGACTAAGAATCATCCCACTTTACAGAGAAGAAAGACAATACCCCACAGTTAAAAACTCCTTTGCCCAACACCTATAAATTCATTGTTACCATTGAATGAATGAATAGTTCACAAATTCTTTACAGCATCCACAAAAGCAGCAAACAGCACATCGTGCTCAAGGTTATTGGTCCCATGTTAAATTGTCATTGCAGGGTATTTGGTACAATAAATGACAAATAAATATTTATCTGGAAAACTTTTATGTGGTTTTAAGCACATTATTCTCCAAACCACAGCCTGGACTGCATTACTATTATAGGTAAATTAAGTTGGAAATTCATGAGGTCAGAGGGTGCTGTGAGGTGCAAGATCTTTTGCCTACCTAATGCTGGACAAGTTCTCCTGTGGCTGAATACATCTGTCTTCTTAGTTCAGTGCTTATGCCCTGGAAACCCCATCACTGGAAAAAATATAAGGGATTAGACCTTTTCCCAAATTTTCTTAGACAAAACTGACTGGTTTTTAAAGGATTTCATATTCACCCTAGACAAGCTGGCTAATTGACTTGTCCAGCGCCATGAAAAAAAAAAATCATTTCAAGAATGAACGTTATTAAATGATAGACAATATTTTTAATTAGTATTAGCTAGAAATGTTTAAATTTTTTATATTAAAACTGACTGATATGTCAGTCATTGTGAAGAGAAACAAAAGTTTTCTGAAGAGAAGAAAACAAGGGAGATTACAATTATTTCAGAAGCTGAATTTGTTGTAGAAATTACTGTAAAATTAAAAAAAAAATCCCCTTTTATCTGACAGCAATCATAACTTATGCAATATTGTTCCAGAATTCAGTCTGAAATAGAATGGTATTTCTAAGAAAAATGAAAATTTCCTCTATTACTTTGTAAACTGAGTGTGTTTTCTTTGATTATAGCAAAGAGGTAGGATTCCATCTTAGCATGGTCTTAAAAAACTGAAAATCACTCTGTTGAGCAGCAGTCCAAAGTGCCTGCTTTTCAAAGATGAGATAACCCACACTTTGGCCATTTTAGGACATGTTTTGAAAACCACCTTATCTGACAAAATCCATACCTAGTGAGCCTTCCTTAGAACCCAGCCTTTTAGTTCCATAAAGTCCAGTTGGAGACCAAAAAGGCTGAAGTTGTCAGCTCTGTGCAGAGAGAGTTCACAGACTGAAGAGTCTCTCCAATGCCCAAGTGTGCAACCTGATATAGGAGCAAATGCAGCACTGTACATTGATTTTCTGCTGCTTTCTTAATTGGCAGCTTTAACAAAGGTTAAAATGTGAAAACTTGGGGGTAGTTGGAAGCCAATATTTTCATTTTGTCAACAATTTCTGTTTCTGGAGAGATTCATGAATCAACTTCACGTTGAGCACAAAGATCCTTTTGAGTAGTCTCAGAAATCATCAGGCTCTAAACAAGGGTCTGTGAGGTACTACCAAACAAAACAGGAAAAATTACTTAGAAGTGAAGGGCAGAGTGCCACAGAGAGTGATGGGAAAGAATAAAATGATGAATAGTGGGGAGAAGTATATCCTAGTGCTGAACACTAAAGCTAAAGCGCATAAAGCGCTGAGCAGAGTAGAACAGTAAGCAGAGGAATCCTCCATAATCTGGAGTGTTTCTATGAGCCTAGAAAAAGGTCTACACCAGCAGAAAGATGAAAAGTTTGTGTCAAGGCCACATGTGATCAAAAACAGATAGAAGTCAAAAGGGATCCAATGGTTGTGGAGTCTTCATCTTTGGAGAGAGTCAAAACCTGAGTGGACACATCCTCAGCAACCTGCTCTGAGAATGAAGTTGGATGGAAAATTTCCAGAGGTTCTCTCCAACCTCAACCACCTTGGACTTCTGTGATTGACCTGATAACTCGACATGTTTTACTTTGGTTTTATTTCCCAAAAAGACCAGTCTCTCCACACTGAAGACCTGCATTCCTTTTGGGCAGGGATGTCCATCTGCCTTTAATTGTGTGGCCAGGAGGGGTGAAGTTCCTTCAAAAGTCCAGTGGCTCTGGCAGCACTTAGGTAGAAGCACATTTTTCATGAATATGGGCTCTGGAATTAGACCAAGGTATTCTAGAGGCAAGCTTGGCTTCATTCTGCTCTGCAAATGGTAAAAGTGACACCAGTAGATAAGTATCAGGCCTGGCATATTTTCAAACACTCTGATAGTGATAATAAGAATGTAGTATAGCCCAAACCTCCTGGTATAACTTCACTGAAATCAATGAGATATATAATACAGACACAATCCTGTGGGGAGGAGCCTCAAATCTGAAATGTAACAACATTCCTGACATCAGGAATCAAAAGAAAGGGGTCCCTTTTCCCAGAGCTTCATATGCAGAGCTTCCCCATCACAATCACAGAGGATGTTTCGCTGAAGATGATGTTGGACGCCACCCACCAAAATGCTCATTCATGTTCTATAACCAAGGCTCAGATTTAAAATGAGACACAAAATAATGTTGCTGTCACCATGTGTTTGCTGTTGTGGCATTCAAACATCAGATCCTTTCAAAAAGGAGATACTGCTACATTCCACATGATGGCAGGAGATCTGTTTTTCTTACTGCAAAACCAGAGCTTGCAGTTTAAGATTGTCCTATTAAACATAGCAAGATAAGCAATCTCCCATATTCTCCAAGCTGTTTTATAATAATGTGTTCTCAAGACATACTCAAAAGGGACAATTCTACTTTGTATAGTAAAAAAAAAAACCAAACAAAACAATCATGCCGAAATAGTTTTGCAAAGTTTACCTAAATGATTAAATAAGTGCTTTGTAAAATAATACATAAAAGTCAACTGGTATTTCTGGGCAAATTTACAATGCTTACCTTGTTTTTGTTGTTGTACATAATTAGATTAACTCAATATAGGATTTTCTATATATTGTTCTTTATGCTGTCCTTGTTTTTGTTAAGAAAGAGGAACTTTCAGGAGCAATTTAGTAAAACTGATTTTAGATTTTTTTAATACAAGAATTTTGTGCTTATTTTTTTTTTAACTGAAGAAATGTTGGAAACACTAGGATTGCTTTTTCCTGGAGATTGATGGGCTTTAGTATGACTGGAGTGCTTTTGGAGCCCTTTAATTAAAACACTGAACACGGTGTTTTGTTATAAATATATAACAAAGATGTTCAACTGTTTAGTAGGCAGTGGAATGCTGAGAAATCTTCTTTAAAACATTAAATTCAAGAGCTTATCCTTAACTTTCTCGAGCTGGATTATGTTGTTATTATTTTTATTATCTATCAGCCATCTCCTATTTACACATATGAAAAGGACAAAATCAAACCCAAAATTTTATATTTAACAGCACGCTTCATTGTTTGCTTATATATTGCAACAAACAAAGCAGGAAAAAAAATCTCACACGATTTCTTGTTTTTCTCTCATATGCAGCTCATCTTTAAGCAATATATATGAATCATTAAATAATTATGCAAGAGTATGTGCTAAAAAAGTGCACCAGGTTCATCCTGTGTTTTTCTCTACCAGGGAATGCCCAATTCTTTTGGCACATTGCTCTTTATTAGCTTGATTTTAGGGCCAGAAAACAATCATAATATCTCGATATCACTTCATGCTCCCATTACCTGTATTGAGTTCTTTACAAGACTTTGTTTACGACACTGGTTAATGAGACAACAAAATCAGATAATGGGCAGCCACTGGCAGAAGTTATTTAGACACTACAGATACTTAAGAGACAGGTTAAATACATAATTCCATCTTTTTCCTGTAGGAAATCAATTTTCGTGGACTTTTTTCTGCTTCAAATACCAGCCCCATACGTGGCTGAGCTGAAGCTGTGGGTGCAGCAGAAGCAGTGGTGGTTCCACAGCTCCTCCTGACACAATGAGGGGGAGGAGCAAGTTTTCAGCAAGTTTCCAGGTGAAACATCCAGAATCAGTGTCAGCAGCAGTTTGGACAGGGTGACATCCCCCCAGCAGGCAGAGGAAGCCAGGAGACAGAGCCCAGCCTGGGAACTCTGCTGGGCTTGTGTTGGTCAGGAGCTGTGCAATGGTCACTCCTTCCCTCTGCTATCCCCAGCTTTTAGGCTATGGAAATGTACAGGGTTCTGGGGATTATTTGGTGCTTGGGAAAACATAGAGCCAATATTCTTAAAATTTACCTTTAATGGCCTAAACCTATCCTCTCAAATCCAACAAAAGAGGAGATATTCCCCTTTGGTTTTATAACACAGCCAGCAGAGAGTGAAGCACGCTGCTTAAAGTATAAGTCCATCAAAGGCTGGCACCTCCTTGCTTAATAAACCTTTCTCTTTGTGTATTTGACTCATATTTGATCATTTTAACTGCATTTCAGTACTGTTAGCTCTGGGGAGACAAGTCAGCTTTTGGCTCAGAGATCAGGAACGGAACTGTAGGATAATTTTCAATTATAATATCTCTCGTATTGATGATGAATGATACTCAAGAAAGAAAACAAAAACCTGAGCATGGTAGCATAGTTTTAACTTGTAACCTGAACAGATGCAGTCTGTGAACTTTGAGACTTAATAGCAATGGAATGCCACATTATTATTTTCCAATACTGTCTGAAGAAGAATTTCCCTGAATGAGTGCTGATGACAATTTAGAAAAACATTTTTGGACTGATCATTTTTGGACTCTAAAATGCAGTATCAGCTAGCCAAGCACATTCACTTTGCACCTCTTCCTTGTTTGGTGCTCTGTAGCTTTCTTTCAGCACTTCTTTTAATTTCGGAGAAGAAACAATGATTATTTTCATAAAAGATTCTAGTCTGTTTCATGTCCCTTCACTCAGGAGCTACTACAAAATTTCTGTGATTAACTTGTAAGAACTTGAAGGTAATTCTTAAGTTTGAACTCTTTTATCCCCTCATCTACTTTGTTTTATATATCTTTACTTGATTTTGCTTCTGAAAAATCAAATTAAAAAACAAACAAAAAAAAAACAAACTGAATTTTGAGCAAAAATAGTCCCAGCCATGTCCCTTTAGTAAAAGTGAGAGTGAATTTTGGAGAAACTGGAGCAGCTATTTCTTTTCTCAGGACGAATGTGGTCTGGAAAACCCACAAATCAAAATGCTTATCTTGTGTTGGTGCCAGCACATAACACATGACTCCTTGGTAGATGAATGTCTACTGTAGGATGCATTATTAGTCTATTCAGCCTCATGTGCTGTGCTGACCTACTTCAACTTCTTCTTCATAATGCACAGCACTGGAGCAACATTGACTCATATTCTCATTTCTCATATACAATGAGGCATTAATAATACATCGGATTTTTTTCTTTCCTCCAAAGCAAAGATATGGTTAAATCAAATGGATCCTGATGTGAACATCAACAAATGAAACAGATTGGCCCTCGTACAAGCAAAACGATGTTTTATAGGGAAGGCATTTCATTCTGCTTCCCCTGACAGATGCTTCCTTAAATATGCTACTGCTATTTTTATGCTGGGCAAGGTGAGGTTTTAGGTTTTGTTGGGTTTTACTATAACTTTTCATGGTAGTTTTTCTTACCTGCAATTAGAAAGCAAACAAAAATAAAACAGAAAAATTGAGCATGTTTTAAAATGCATTGACAAATCCTTTCAGAAAAACAGAACCTATAAAAATCCCTTGAAATAAATATTGTTAAAAGGTGCTATGCGACAAACAGGAACCAATTCTGAGACAGTAAAAGCAAAAATCAACATAATTTATGTAAAATGAATAATTTGCTCCAAGGAGCTTTTTGCCTCTTGAGCCTAATGAGACCAAATTCCTGATGAGGGAAACTAAAGAAGAGACAAATGAATATCACAGAAATTTTTAATATCTATTTATGGCAAACAAGAAGACAAATATTTTTCTACAAACAAATCTTGTAAGCGAACTTGCTTATTTGGTTGAATCATTTTAAAAAGTTCTCTGTCCCTTGCTATACTGCTTTTCACTTTTTTATTTTCTAGAGTGAACCAGCAGATTCTGGTTCATGACTGGGCAGAATGCAGTGCTGAAATGCAAGAACTCAGAGTTTCTATTTTCTTTTTGTATCAGGGTAACTTGCATCTGAAAAGCAGCAACAATACAATCCATCAGTCCCTGGACATACAAAACTAAATTAAGACATTTACAATATAACATTTAACTTTTGATTTCATAGCAGGTTGTGCTTGTTTTGAAGACATACACAGAAAATGTCACCGAAGCTGCTCTTCTTTGCAAAATGAAACTCAGGTGTAAGAAGCTCTATTAGCATCCTTAATTCCTATCTGTTTTATTATTTTTATAATTTTAAAGCCCAATTCACTCAGGTAAAAGAAGAGTATTAGACTAGATTCAAATAAGGGAGCTTGGGATAAGGATCAACTCAGATAATCTAAGTTTATTTGGATGTATTGCTTTATATAATTAATTAAAGGGTACAACAGTTCTGCTGTCTTGAAATAATTAACAAGATCTGTTAAGTGCTAATAATTTGGCCTTTTTTAATAAATGAAACCTTCTCCAACTTTTCAGCTTTAAGCTTTGGATAATACTTCAATTTGCTGTAGAGTTTCAAGAAAATTAGCTAATTAGTTTTCCAGAGATCTAATCAGTTGGATATTGGCCTTCAAAAATGTTTGTACATGTACTATCATGACTTTTAAATCTCCATCTGTTTTAAAAGCCATCCGTAGCAGAAAATAATTTCTTTTTTCAAATTGCAGAATCAAGAAGTTGTTCTTACTGAAAAATGGGAATATTTTGTCAATAGGCCACCAGGAAACAATATTTCTAGTATTATGTGAATATAAATTTCTCAAACAAAAGGAAAATACTTTGGCAGTTTTCTCCAGCATAGTATTGAGAAATGTTCTGAATGTTCAAAAAAAAATTTTTTTTTGTTAAGCCAGTTGTTCAGTATTTTCCTTCACTGATATTTAAGGGCATAAAAACCAGAATTTTGATTTTTTGCAGGAACTTCCAAAGGATAGGACAGGGTCTTTATCAATTATACTCTATTTGATAAGACCGTGACTCTTATTTAAATGCCCAGTTGCTGAAGTAATGGCACAAATACCTTGAGGCACCTGTGCTTGCACATCCTTGCCAAGGGTGTCAAATGAGTCAGATGAGTGGCCACTGTCTGATTCACTCAGGAGAAAACACTCAGGAGTTGGAAGGCTCCCTGAGATTCCACGTCCTTCTTTTGGTGCCCCATCTCCTTCCTCAGTGAACCCAAAAGTCAATAAAATGTGCGAATGTTCCTGGGTCCCAAGGAAGGTCTATCTTGGAGGACTTATACATGGATGGGGGACTGGAGTGTCCCAACAGAAAGGGGAGAAGCTGTAAAAGGGCAGGAGAGGTGGGTTACATGGGGACTTCAGTCATCTTTTATCCTCCAAAGGAAAATTATGCCTGGCTCTACATTAATTGTGGTCTATAACAACACTACCTGTAGGATGCTTTTACCTGCACATACTCCAGGAATGTGCAATTATAGAAATTATACATCTCCCTATGTCATGTGAAAAATATTTGCAATATTGGAGCAGGCGGAGGAGGGGGAAGCAGGGAAGAGGCTGTTGTTTTATTCCACAACAGAAGTGTTCAGTTTCTGTCTCTTTTCCAAAAAGCAATTGAAAGGCTTAAATCTATTCTGGTTTTAGAAAGCTGCATTCCTGTGTGATTCAGAGCAGGGACTCAAAAAAGCTTCTTCCCAGTCTATGATTGTGAACAGCATGTGATTGACATTGTCTTTGCCCTACTCCATCTTCCCTTGGACTAATAATTCCTTAGACAAAAATAACTCCTTAGGAAAAAAAAAAAAGCACTCACATGAGTTGGCACTTTTTGCACCATGAAATATCCTACTGGAAAAATTCCTAAGAAGCTCCCCCTGTAGATGTTCGTGCTATCAGTGCGTGGATACAGTTTATTTCATTGTACCATTATTGACATTGACACAGAATTTCTTATCTTTAGCTTCTAAAGATCAAGCAGACATCAACAAGGTTCCTCTCCAACCAGGCACGCTAGCACATGCTGAAGTTAGTTTGCTCATTGAGAGTTCATTAAAGGTGCTGTTCCAAGAAAGATACATAGCCAGGGTTTTGCCAGCTAATAAATGACCTTGGATTTTTTTCCTATTGTATATTACATTTGGAATTGCTGCATAAATTGTGAGGACTTGTTTTCATAAGATTTAAGCATGTGCACTCTTGTTCTCCGTTTCTAGCAGACAATATCTCTGGGTTATGCTGTGTTTCAGGAGCTCACAGTCTCAATTCTTTGAGATCAATATAATCTTTACCTTTCCCATCATCATGTGCAGTAGCGAACACAGGATTTGCTGACCTGGGTTTTCACAAACCAAAGGATATGGGGAAGGTATTGAGGAAGAAGGGTTTTAAGTATCAGGATCAGACTAATTTTTTCCATATACCTGTAAATTGGCATGCTATGAATGGATTTAACTGGATGTGGGGAAGACCATATGGGTTGTTTACCCACCACTTGTCCCATGGCACATGCAGTGCCTTGATCCTCTCTCTCCAGCAATCTGAACCTGAATTTGCATAGTCTTCTAAAAAAACCCAAAAAAAAAATACTGACATAGAAAGAACCATCTACACTTTTACTGCTCTAATATGCATGTTGAGATTTCTACCTACAGCTCAATCTCATAATGATCAGGAAAATCTTCCAGTTTAATGACTACATTCATTTTTCCTTCCTTGAACTAAATGCACAGTTATTAAAGCCAGAAGGATCACTGGCAGTTTCTCCCAGCTTTTACTGTAAGCTGAAAACAGCATTCTCATCACAGAATTAATTAAGGTTCTTGATGCAAAGAGATAGAGAATAGATTTACGTTGCACATGTTATTGAATAACTCCCACATGTAATATTGCTTTGGCACTTTTATGTTCCTGGAGTTAAAGTGCACATCAATAGCTCAATGAATTGATAACCTGAGTGTCAGTGCAGCTATAAAACCTGATTCTCCTTGAATTTTGCAGTTTTCAGTGCACCAGTCTCCTGGAAAGGGGTCCTGGCTGAATGATATAAATCAGATTTTTTGGGGTTTGTTTTTTTTTTTTTTGTTTTGTTTTGTTAGCCTAATTTCATCTTGCTAAAGGGTCTTCAGAAGGATTAAAAATTACACTTTGCTTTCATTTTCCACTGCTTGGAATGTGTCCCCTCTTGGGTGAACCAGGCACTTTCAAATTCAGTTCAGGTCTTTAAGGGGCTCAATGAGACATCACTGCTTTTAAGGCACAATATTAATTACTGGAAATTAAGAATATAACAGATTAGAAAATAAATAGAATAGAATAGAATAGAATAGAATAGAATAGAATAGAATAGAATAGAATAGAATAGAATAGAACAGTTGAAAAGGACCTACAATGAACATTGAGTCCAACTGCTTTTGCTTCCTCTGTTTTAGTTCAAAGGGCTAGAAAAAGTGCTATGATTATTGCACAACCCCTCCAAGTGGGTTTTTTTTTTTTTTCACTACAGTGATAAATGCTTTGGACAGCACAAAAAAGGCATGTGAAGGCATTTGGAGGTGCCAGATTTGTTGGGCTTTTGTCAAGGCATTACATAGGACAGATGGAGAGGGTCGAATGTGGTTTCGACATTGCTTGCTTAATCTCACTTACAGCAATTTTATATATACAGGTTTAAAGTTAATTATTTCCTCTACTCTCTTTATTTCCTTCTTTCCATGCAAACTGGAAGATATTTTACCACTCAACAAGCTCTCAAATAGGCTTCATGCTTTTTCTGGAGAAAGAACAAAGATGTGAATGTGCATCTAGCTCTAGTTACACGGTGATATCATACCAGCAGAATCTCCATTCAAATTTTTGAGCTAAATGCAGTAAAACTGGTGTGTCATCAGACTCAGTTCCATACTTAATCAGCCTGCTCTCCTGGTAAGATATGATCTAATATAATTTGAAAAGCGATAACATCAACTGGGAGGAAAGTTTGTGTCAATAAGCTTAGAAGGGGTTTTTATTGTTGTAGCAGCACATCATTTTACTTGTTATTTGATTTGTAAAATCAAATTGACTAAAGTATGAATTGTGGTTTTGTACCAAAAAAAACCCCAAAAAATTAAAATCCACTATTTTCCAAGTAGTGAGCCTTACCAGTGGTAAGGCTATATGGATATCTCCTTTTTACACCTAAGACACTGAAGAATAGGAAATATAATATGATCCATTTTATCAGATTTCAGGCATTCCTACGCATTTTTGACATCTTTAATTGGACCCTTCTGCTCTGGTCTTCTTTGCAGTTAGAGAAGAAAAACAGGCACTTTCTAAGCATGCTTCATATGACCTGATTGAGAGGAATGTTTGAGAATGAGATAAACAGTTCTGGGCTTCACAGGATATATCAGCCAGTTTTCCCCTGACTGTAAAGAGAAACTGGATAGATTTTCATGGATGTAGATGTGTCTTTTGTCAACATATATCTTTGCTAAGATGCATCCAACCCTTTTTGAGAGACAGCTCAGGAAGTCTGAGTGGAACAGCATTTCTCCAGGGTGAAAATCGTGACCACCTCAGAAACTTGAAAATCAGGTTCTGTCAAATGCACTGCTGGTATAACTCTCCCTCCATACCTCCCAGCCTTTATCCCAAGCTATCCTACTTATCACATGGCCTTCAGCAGAATTGCTAAAAAATAAATGTGTGCTGGCCTGCACATTTTGAATTATTTGCTACCTTAGCAGAAGGTGCTGCACCACTCTGTTGAGCAATTAAAAGGTCAACAGAGCCCATTGCCAGAGTCCTTATGCTAAAAGCTGAGGACAAAAAGAGCGTAAAAACAACTCCAGGTCATCTCAGATCCTTCCTCTACATGAACTTAATCTCTGTTGGAATCAGCCTGACTCATTGTTATGCATTTAGTCCATGGTGTGCATGAAGAAACAGAGAAGGATGTCCAAGCTGTGGCTCTTGAGTCACAGGCAGCTCATCCATGACAGTTGTCACGTTGTGCCAGGTCAGTGTCATGGCTGAGGGACAATTTGCACCTTGAGCAGGAGTTTACAAGCTAAACCAAATTCTTGGATAAGGGAGGAAGTCAGGCAGGGATGCTGAGACAGGATCCATCCCCCCTCCATTGGGACATGGCTTGAGTTTGACAAAACCAGCATCTCTCCTGTGAAACATGACGGGAATTCCCTCCATGGTTGCCACCCCGTGTTCCCTGCCTCTCTCCCCCTCACAGGGATTTTGGAAGGTGACCCACAGAATTGGGGAGGTGGGAGGAGAACAACGGTGTCCAAAGAACATGGATAATTGCTTATAATTAATACTGACAATTGCACAATCACATGTGAAAGAGTTACATTACACAATCTCTTACATAACACCTAATCTTAACCTAATTCTGCTCCACTGCATATGCCTTGTACTAAAATACTGTTGTCATTTAGAAGGAAGAATATCCCCATTTAAGTAAAATTTAAAAGTGGATGTTACAGCTCTTGAATTATTCAAAAATCTGATGATAAAGCAACACTTTGGGTTTTACTGAGGTTTATTTTATTTAAGACATTTTTGCCATAATATCATTTGCTATCTTAACTCCTGGGAAACTGATGTAGATTATTAAATTGTGCCAGAAGTAATTTTGAATGGTTCTAAAAGAAGGCGAAAAATGAGCTTCTTAACAGAAAATGACAGTACATTTCCCCTTCCCTACTCTTTGATTTTCTTTTTCAACAGTATATTCCCAAATGGCTTAAAGCCATTTTATATTTCAACAGGCACTTTTCCCAGTTTCAGCAACCCCAAGGGTTATCCTACCCCTGTTAAGGAATGTACCTCATTTTTGAGTGTTTTCATGAGCTCCCAATTCTGTGTCCGTGAAATATAACGGGATTTTTAAAAAAAAAAAAAAAAGGAAAACAAAACAAGAATCTCAAATATATGTGCCTGGGTTGGATCCTAGTTGCTGTTATTATTATTAGCATTGAGTGTAACTGTTAAAGTGCATTATTGCAAACATTTCATGAGCACTTATCCCATAAGATCTGGAACCACTTGTCTCTTTCTAATGTGCATCATGTTTTCTAATGGCAACCAAGGTCTACCCTAACTTCTGGTGGCAAATTATCAAAGGTTATGAGGAAGAGAGGTAGACTTCTTAAAAAATTGCCCATAAGTCTCACTAGACAGGGAGCTGTTGAAACAGATTTGTACACAGTTAGGTTTGGCTGAATTTCTGTTGGTAAGTCAGTTTGTAACTGTGGTCTCTAGAATTTTACCCCATGCCCTACAAAATGCAACCCCAAGGAATACTAGAGCATTCTCCTGAAAGGTCATGCAACAGCCAGCTTCTGCTCCAGAGTTTAGAGGAGGCACCCAGAGGGACACTGGGTTTCTGTAACCCAGAATGCAGCAAACAGTCCTTTGAAAGTTCTTGTCATGGGACAATGAGCATGAAGGATCAGGATAACAGTCTCTGTTAGGCTGGATGTTGATTGTTTTAACAAGTTAAACTTCTCCCTGGCTATCATTAGATATAATTTGTCCTGGAAGTGATAACAAGGTAGGTCTTTGTGGCTGCAGCACCCTCTTCCTTACCGTTATTGAAAGATGACACTGTTGTTAACTAAGGCTGGAAGATTTAAGGAAGTATGAAAGCAAACAAGAATTGTCTTGGAAAACAATCTGCTGATGATGATTGTGAACCGTACATTTATGAATTGTATGTTCCTGTAACATTATTTTTTTTTCTATTGCTATAGAACTTATTGCTGCAGGACGTTTTAAAGGCAAAAGAGATAAATTAATCAAATTAGCAGAATAGTCTATCAAAGTTACCACATATTATGCTCCAAATAGTTTCAGCTGACATGATGTAAATCACTGATTATCAAAGCATTAATTATTCTTTTTTTTCCTCAACATCTTCTATCATTCACTGTTAAAATGGGATTCTGGGGAAAGATTTGTTTTAATCTGATCCTGAATGTTGGACTTATGTCCCTGTGCTTTAAAACAGTATGACAGCAAAAAGAAAGGGGTCCTACATCCTGGAGAACAAGATCACAAGTTCATAGAATCAAAGAATGGTTTGGTTTGGAATGGGACCTTAAAGATCCTCTTGTTCCAACCCTCTGCCATGGTCAGGAACACCTTCCACTATCTCAGGTTACTCCAGAGCCCCATCCAACCTGGCCTTGGACACTTCCAGGAGTGGAGCAGCCACAGCTACTCTGGGCAACCTGTGTCAGTGCCTCAACACCTCACAAGGAAAAATTTCTTCCTAATCCAAACCTACTCTCTTTCACTTTGATTCTTCTACAAGGGACAGTGCACCTCAAAAGCAATACAGCACCCTTCCATTTTTGGCTTGCATTTTAAAAAAAGAGATGTGAGCCTGGAATGCTGAAATGTTTTTTATTTTGGAAAAGTAGTCTCATATGAAATGTGACAAGTGAATATTGCTCAGCTCTTTTCAGCTGAGAATGTGCTAAAGGACTACCAAGTCTTCAAAGTTCCATGCTTGTCATCATCACTTCCATCATCCTTATATGGTTGCAGTTGTGATGCTCATAAGCATCCTACAAGAGATCCCCACACTCTTCTGAGCTAAAATCTGGAGCAATAAGAATCTCTGTATCAATATTTTACCAGTGACAGAGTTATCACTGGAAGGCTGAAAATTATGCTGGACGTTTCTTGGTTAAATGTGTGTTCGATGACTTGTATGAATATACGTTTATTTAGTTTCACTCTGTGTGAATTTATGTCACTCAGTTACAGGAGTAACACAGGCTTTGGTTAAAAAGGAAAAAAGCATTGGGACAGCAGGTATTAAAAGGCACACACACTATCTCTGTGCCTTGTAGATTTTTTCTAACGTAAAGGCAAACTTCAATTAGCTCAGCGTGATATTCAGACCAGAACTGTCATAATGAAAGGATGAATCATTTTCCATTTCAGGGAGAGGGTAACAAAAAGAGTCTATAATCGGTGACGTAAGTTCAACTTGTTGATATATTGAGAAGAACTTTCATTCCAATTGTTTAGGTTTCAATCAGCTTTATTACTTTATTAATCAGACTGAATCAATGTTATTACCCTGCCTTTTTAATCACGGCTGTTCTCATGGAACCTGTTGACAGGGGCCATGCAGGAGGCAGAAGGCTGATAATTACAATAATTTTTTTTCAGTCACAATGAGTCCTGAAATTATTCAAACCCTGTTGCCAAGCTCTAGAAATTTGAATTCCTAATTCTTCAAGAAACAGCTACCCTGTTTCACTGTTGTATGACTGTATGAGGACACTTTCTGTCACTCTGAAGTTTACCCCATTTGGCAATAGAGTGATCATGTACCATTCTCTTTACACCAGTAGAGGAAAGGGGGATATGTTGCAAGTCTGAATTAAATCAAAAGTTTCCCTTTGTGAAGGCAAGCAGAAAAACATTCCTCTTCAGCATGCAGAAAAGCTTCTCTTGCACTGAGGTGCTTCACCTGCCACTTGTGATTAATTTCCCATTCTGCCCAATGTCTCTGTGATTATTAATGATAATGCTTTGATGGATGACGGGTGTCTGCTAAATACTTTATTGCCAAACAGGCAACAATGCTCTTGTTCAAACAGATACATGGTGGAGGGGACCAGCGCAACAGGCAGATGAGCCCATATCCTCTTGGGAAAGGGCTTGAATCCACCTCATGCCAGGATCTTTACCTCCCAGAAGATGACTTTGGTGGTACCTTTGGAACGGGCTACAAATTTCTGACAATAAGCAGGAATGACAACCATTAAAGAGCTAATCTTCAAAGTCAACGTGTGTGGTAATGTCCACGAAATATCAGACCAAGGAAACAGCTGATAGCCTTCCTCTCTTCCCTTCTTGAAACACTCCAGCATTGTTACCAGTGAATAGCTAACACATGTTAATTTTCCCACCACAAGGCACTGGTGGGACCAGGCATTGCAATTTTATCTGTTGTTAACCAAGGTGAGGTCAACCCTGGGCTGGAGGGAAGGGAGGGGAGAAAGCTTAAAGTGCTGACCTCATTTAACTACTTTGCAGAAAAAACAACAGGTGTCTACTTTCCAATCAGATTTTATGCTAAGATCATTATCACACATTAAGTATATCATTACAAAAAAATAAAATGCACTTTAAAGCCTCCTATCCGAAAACTAATCAGTATCTTACTATTGCCTCTGCTTATCTCTGATGTTCATTACACTCTTAACTTTTATTTTTGCAGAAGAGCCTAGAAGCTTAAACTGGGTCGTACTAAGGCATTTTACAACATACACAAAGTAAACAACGTACCATCCCCAAACAACTTGCAATCTAGAAGGCAAGATGCAACAGGTGGGTGAAGCAAAGGAGCAGGTGGGAGTGTAGAAATCATAATGACAGGATGTGTTAACACTTGTACAGTTCATAGATGATTCATCAAAATAGTTGAATTACAGCTGTCTTTCCTCTCTGCCACATAAGACAAATATTGGAATTAGTATTCAGTCTTGTTTTGGTCTTTATTCAGAAAAATATCCTGTACAGGTCAAGAGTGGAATGATTTAAATGAGGTCTAAGCCTGTCAAAGGAACAATAAATTGAATACTTGCAATGGATAGGCAAGTCCATAGGACATATTTCCACAACTTCCCGTCTGCCCTCATACAAGGATTCTCACAAATGACTAATTATGCAGCATGAGTTTGGTGAAGAGCTGTGCACTGATCTAAACTGAGAACCTGCAACTATGATGAAAACACAAATCACAGCAACTCTTAGAGAAGAGGGAATCCAAGTGTCCATGTTTGAGTATCAGACGTATCTCAATTTCATTAATTATTGCTGCTGATGAGAAATAGAGGACACCAATTCAGTGTGACCAGGAAACAGAGAGAAGAAGGATCACAATGAATACAGAGCTCTAAAAAATGGGGAAATGGCAGGGAGAAGGGAAGAGAGCCTTGGCAACTGAAGGAGCTCTGAGAGTGAAAGGATCCTGCCGAACATTGGGAATGTGGAAGGAAGCTGATAAGGGAATTTTGTTGATGTCAAAATGTGACTCTGCAGAGAGACATCTGAACACATAAAGGAAACATTTGGTAGTCTTACACCATGTTTTCTCAGCACAGGAGAAAAATCCAGTGCCTTCAGCGCCTTTCCATCACCTGGGTAGGATGATCCTCACACCAGTACCTTTTATAGGCACTGAAGAGAAGCAAATGCCTAAAAGCCAAAGTTGCCCTGTTTATTTAACCCTGACTGCAGTGTGCCACTCACCACATCTAAGCGTAGTTAATCCCTTAATGTTGTAGAGTCTTTGTTGCTCAAAGTCTATGAATCAAGAGGTAAAAGGATCTGAAGTAAATTTCCCTTTGACACAGTTATAGGATGAATTCTCCAGCTCATGCCACATGCAGGGTAAAATCTGTTAGTCATCAGCAGGTGTTTTTTGACACTTTGTGATGTAGGAATACAATCTGTTCCCCTATATAAACACTGAGCTTCATTGTCTCCAGCTGCATTATCCATGAAGCAAAAACTGATGCTTGTTTCTGTATTTTGGGTTGTGCAGTTCTGAGTTATCAAGCAATGCCCAACAAATAAACCACTAAAAAATGCTTGAATTAAACCTTACCACATCTCAGATAAACAGTCACAGTGTGGAACAGGGTAGAATTTAGGCTGAGATTAACATGAGGATCCTTTGGGAAAATAGGGTAAACTGCATCTCAGAATATCTCTGCAAAGTTAAGAAATCCCCATCATATCACCTAGACAAAACCCTTTTAATTATGCTGTGGCAGATGATGTCTCTGTGGGAATCAGATGTCCCATCTTTGGGTTTTCATCTTTTACAATGAACATGTCCAGTGTGAGAAAGCTGTAGGTTTGTGGGCACACATGTAAATGAATGACAGGTATATTAGAATTAAAAAATTAGTACCCCAAAACACTCAGTGAACCAGAGAAATCCACAGATATGTTTAATAAACAAGTCTTTTGTAGTTACATGTTGCCATAGAAAGAAACTACCCATGTCATCAGAATTTATAAATGCAGTGTTCAGAAATGGGTTGTAAGATTTGAGATAAATTTTGCATCTCAGAGGGAAATAAATTCTTTGAAACTAACCCACAACTTAGTCCTACCCTGATATTCATATTTTATCGACAATCTCACTTGACGTACATGTTTTTGCTTGGGATTTTGACAAAGATATTTATCATTCTTGCAGCAGGCTTTGTAGACCTTAGTGGGTTTAATCTCAGTTTGGCATCTTGTGCATTGAGCGTTTTGTTTTTTTTTTGGGTCTGAATAACCTTGTGTTTCAGAAGCAAAACTGTAAGCACTGTGGACATTTGGGGCCAAATAAAATAGTATTAGTAATTAAAGGTTAACCTGAATGAAAATTTACATGAAGAATTTTAAAGAAGCAAGGCAGTTAAACTCTGTCACATCATATAATTAAACTACTATCATCCTAGATATTATTGATAAGCTTTCATTGTTGCATTTCATAATTCAAGGGTTAAGTTCCAAATATATGAAAATAATAAGGGATTTTGGTAAAGTCTTGCAGTATCCTACAGAGACACAATGTGATTGGTCTCTTGTCAGAGCTGCCAAAAATACTGATTGGGGAGTCAGAGGCAGGAAGAGCAAAAGTTAAAAATGTATGGCTGGCTAAAAAGGAACAAGAAAAGCTGAAAAATTGCCACTGTAAACTAAGGAAAAAGTAAAAACCTGCCTTAGGACCTTACTAGTAACTAAATTTAAAAATTTGAATATCGCAATAACCTGTTAACATTGCTCACTGGGAGAACCTGTAGGAATTTTTGGTCCCACATGAGAAATGGTCAAGTGAAATCACAAATTCTGGTATTTCCCTGCTGTTTACTCCTGCAATGAGCACAAAAACCTCTAGACTGCTCCGAAGTTTCTCTGCTGCTGAGGCTTGTGGTGATGGATGGTACTGAGCAACAGGTAGGTATCTCTGAGAGCCAAGGCTACCTCCATAATCAGGCTGAAGACAAGCAAAACACAGGAATAGCCTCCCCAGCTTGGTTCTTAAGATATTAGGGTGCATTGAGAGTTTTGCTAAATACATCAGAGGGAAATGTTTAAGTTTGTTTGATACACTGAAAAGTCTAAAAACTAACAATGCAAGCCAAACCCAAAGCAGATCTGTCTTTGAAAGCCAAACATTCTGTCTGAAAACTGAAGAAAATGTATTTTCATATTAAAATGAGGTGTTTCTCTTTAAAGATATTGCCTCATTGTAAGCAAGTTTTCACATCCAAGCTTTTTTTGACAGAAGAATTTTAGCCAAGTTGCAACTTAGAAAATACTTCAGTATACTGAGGCATAAGTCCTAAAAACAAATGAGACAACTAAAATCGCAAAGGTTTGCTTTTTTTCAGAACATGGTCTTTCACCTCTCAGCACTTTCATCATAACTTTTCAATGAACTCTAGGCTGGACAGCCTATCCGTGTGGCCTTTCTGTACATCAAAATCATCAGATTGCCAAAGACCACCCCAGACAGGTCAGGGAGGAACAGGCTGGAGGTAACAACAGCTCCCAAGGATCCCACCTCTTCCTCCACTGTGGGGTGGGACAGGGACAGGCAGTTTGGTGCATCCTGGGACGCCTCACACTCAGCCATCCTGGCTGATCACTCTCTTGTTTGCAGTGCTCAGCAAAAGCCTGTGCACCAGAGAACATATAAATAAAGCACCTGTGTTTAACTGCATGGATTCCAATGTAAAGCTCACACTAAAGAGTTTGCAAAAAACAAATCTGCTTTCACTCTTTCAGTAGATTTCTATGAAATACATACCAATGAAAGAAGTACTTGTATAGCAGCTATTTGGCCTTAAAGTAGCAAAGGCAGTGTTTGTGGACAGGTTTATATTTTGGACACAAAACAGCCTCCATATAACCCAGCTACATCAGGATTAGAACTCTCAGACATAAGCTTTGTCAAGTGCAGGGGACAGCATAAATGACTGTTGATTCATATTCTTTTAGGCCTGTAAAATTATAACTATGTAATATGAACACAGGCTCTTTAGGGTAGTTTAGAGCCAACCTGGAACCCTTCCAGCCTGCATTGAAGGATTTAATGGCATAGTTTTTATTTTCTGCTTAGTGCAGTGTACCATTAATTGAAGGTAATTGTCAAGAGGAGACTGGCTTTCAAAAACTACATAGCTCTCGACTGTTCTGGTGCAGAATGGATGCCCTGAGTTTAGGATCACATTTCCCCTGTGCTCTACATTACATTTGTCTTGTCACACAATTGTGTGATTGTGTTCAACTAAATAGTTATTCGGTGCTATTACGGCATTTGAAAATGAGGACTCAAGTAACACTGCAGGGAAAGACAGAGAGAGGGGGAGAGCCAAGTTTGTGCTGGGATGAGGACTTGTCTGCTTGAGCTTTACAAAAACCTGAAAGGTATCACAGGTCTGAAGCATTTAATGGAGCAGCTTGTTTGATTTCCTGAAGAAGGAAGTAGTTTGTGGCAGAATATGTAAAAGGGAAGAATTAGCTTGTTTGCAGTCACAGCATGTGCTCATCTGGCAGGGTTTGCCTGCTCCCAGAGTGACATGTGAACTTGAGCCATTTCTTTGCACCCTCTGCTTTTCTCTGCATGAGGAAAGGAGAAAATCATAATGAGCTCCACCATGTTCTCCAGCTTGGAGTGCCAGAAGAGCAGGACCACATGTCACTGTACAATACAGGCACAAATTTGGCCTGCTGACTCCAACCCTACTGCTGTGTGCAAAAGAGTTAACATCATTCATTAAGGGATGTAATAGTGCTTTTTAATATCTTTACTGCAGCAATCCCCAGGAATCTCAGGCATGATCCATGAACCACATCATGCCAGGCACGGCACAGATGAAGGGAAGAGCCCTTGCCCCGGACTGGAGGCCATTTGTATCTCAGGGTGTAACCTGGCCCCAAACCTAGAACTTAATTGACATTGATGTTGATGAGCTGTGAGGGAGAATGGAATCTGGTCCATCCTTCCACAGCTGCATCGGCTTTGCAATGTGAAAACCCAAGATGAGCCAAAAGTGATTAAGAAATTATTTTTGAAACTGGAGTCAGCACATGTAACCACAGTTAGACAACAAGGATCAGCAGATCTGCAATGTAAGGAGGTTTGAGTCTTTCAAAGCTGCTTTAAAAGTAATGTTCCCCTGTGAAAGTCCCTCCAGGTTTTATCAGCAAATTTATCAGCAGCATCAGCTGAGGAGTGTGATCAGCCATGGGGGAAGATCTGCTCTCTTGTATCTCTTTTCTTAGAAATCATTTATTTGGGTTTTGTAAAAAGCATGTATTTTCTCAGAGGCATTCTTTGGATGAATATGGGGATAGTCACTTGATTACAGATAATATAAATGCACCTGTTTCTAGCAGGAATGACACATACCATAATTTAACTGAAATTATGAGTGATCTAAAAATCTCACTGTGTGAGCTTCATAGGTGGTCTCTATGCTTGTGCATGTACAGGTGGTTAAATCCTGAATAAGATCAAAATGGAAATTCCAGTTGATACTTTCAAACACTACCTGAATGAGCAATTGCTCTTTATGTGTTCAAAGTTCTTAAACATATAAGTGTTTCTGTGTGTGTGTGTGTATACACACACACATATATATCTTTATGTATATATAATTTAAAGGGACTCAGATATATAGATGCTGCACAATCTGTAATTCCTGAGTGAATAACCTCCTGAAATTTCTGAGTCACTAGTGATAGAAGTAATACTTTACCTGGTCAGAGGTATCCAGTATGGAAAGAACCTTTTTTTGATATGTTGTTGAAAGGAAGAAAAAGATCAAGTTATGCCATGAAAACATAAGACTTCCCTGTGATGGTTTTGTTGTTCCCTTCACTAGACTCACAATCTTCCTCTCATTTCCAAAATGAAAATGAGACCATCCAGGGGTCCCCCAAAACCCATTACTGATTAAATATGTAAAGCCTACGTGTGTAAAAACAAAAAGACCTAAGGCACATTGGCAATCACATATCCCACCCAAACACAGGACACTCATTAGCTTCAGGGGGGTTTCATCTGCCCTGGGTGAACTGCTGGACTCAGTGGACCAGGGCCTGAAATGTTTTTTTTTTTTTTTTTTTTTTGATATCCTAAAGCTACAGCTCTCAATCACTTTTACTTTTATTGGACCTTAAGGGTCATATTCAGGCAGGATGTGCCAATGCTTTCATCAGACTTGAATGCACAGAGGTGACTCTGGGACCAAGCAGAAAGCTCAGTAGAGCTTCACACAGCATTGATCTCCTTAAACTCAATATGAAAGAAGATTTTTATGTGATTGTGTGTGTTCTCTCATGCATAGGAAATGATGTTGCACTTTGTGTATATGTTTACATATAAAATTATCACCATCAATACATTTTCTAGACACATTCTGTACTATTCTGAAAACTCTTGGATAAAATGGCACTTTCAGAACTGTTCTGACCACTTGTTCCCATGACACTGAAGGGCTCTATGAAAAAAAAAACCTCTATAATGAATTAAATAATACAGCTTCATAAATCATTGGTGATTGAAAGATGTTGAACTGATTCTGGTATATTTTTAAACAAATTACAAAAACAAATCTCCATTTTCTTCTGGTGTCCTCAACCAAAACAAATGGTGCCAACCAGTAGCTTTTAGTAATGTTTAGAGCTGCATATCATTTGGGCTCTTTGGGTGATTAATCTAAGATATAGAAATAGGTAAACACAGTGCTATTAGCTTGTCTCCTATTCTGATACAGACCAAGCTTTGCATAACCCAAAGGACATGAAACTCTTAAAAGTTCAGTGTTTGGGAATTTAAGTCATTGAGGAAAGTAATAGCTGTAATGGATTTTGCCACTTGCCATGTACTTTTGGGGAAAACATTGACAGTCTGGAAAAATCCTCAGAAGGAAAAAATAAAAAAAAGAATTTGTACTGAGGAGGAAAAAAGGACCGGAGATAAAGGTTTTTTTTTTTTTTTTAATAAGGATAATAGTCACCGTAAGTTTTTATTCCTATAATGAAAACAAAAAAAAAAAGGTAAAATTATTTAGCAAAATGTTGCAACTCCATCCTGACTTGCTCATCTGCTGCATTTATGAGTTTATAAAACATACCTGTTATGAAAATAGGAACTCTCTTGTACATCTTTATAGATGATTCATTTACTGTTTCTGAAGAAACCGCAATTTATTTGCAGATTATGTAGTTCATTTACAGAATGTTTCCACATTTGTCACCTACCAGCCTCTTCCTCTGAAAATCAATAATGGAAATGGAAATGTGAAATGAACCAGTTAAAATCAATGAAGCAGAATCAGAAAAAAATGTCAGTAAATGTATTGAAATAAGAAACAGAGAAGATGCATGTTTATCACTTTAGCTGGGAAGAAACAGAAATATACATATGTGTTTGTGTGTGCATATATATATATATGAATAAAAATTTCTTTATTATATTTTTTTAATGAAACGAACTGGAGACATCCAGAGATCTGTGCTGATACATCAGCTTTGTTGACATTTCCTTTCAAGACATCACTTATAAGTTCAAATATGAACTGAACACCTTCCTTTCTATTGGTGTGCACACGATCAACCCTTAGAAGATCCCTGGGTCAGCTTTTTGAAGAATTGGGCTCTGTCTTCAGCTCTTATCCTTTGTGAACATGGAGAAACCTCTTCAAACACCAACATCTCTACTTTCCATGCTAAAATTTATAGGTACTTTTGGATTATACTTTAAAGTCTTTGGACTCCATGTGCCTGTGAAGCAGAATGCTGCTCTAGTGGACTGCTGTCTGGGCCTTCTGTTTGTCAACTCAATGCAAAAATGAGGAGAGCAAAGCAAGTCCTTCATTCTCCTATATACCCTACACTTCCCAAATCCCAGATTATTGTCTGAACCCCAGATAAGCATTTTAAAAAGATAAGATTTCTTTTGACAACTACTGCAATATATTACTAAGCAAGTGTAATTTTCACACGCTGGTAAGTTGATGAGATGTAATCCAGTAAAAGAAGAAAATAAAATTGAAGGAACTGGAATAAAAGAGAAATAATGGAATAAAGTTAATATAATATTATAAATTTTATCTAAATAGATTAACCTCTGAAAATTAATGGTGATCTTCCTGGCCTAGGTCAAAGATTGTAAGAAATTATGCTCATGCTTTAACATTTTGCTGTTTGTTTCCAAACATTCCCAATATGGTTGGTAATGTGAATATATGAAACAAACAATTTCAAATGCATTGCTTAATTGGACTGAATTTAATGAAGTGTGGGGAAATTGTAGCAATGGAAAAACTGACTCAACAACTAACACAATCAACAAGACAGACAAAAATAAATAAATATCTAGATGTAGGGTTTCCGTTCGCTTCATTCTCAGAAAAGATGGAACATCCGTACTGAAAGAAAATTCTTTGAATTTTGACATGAGATCTATTGTAGGGCTGATCAGTAGCCAATTGTGGCAAGTAGGAGCTTTTCCACTGGTTTATGGAGTTTTTGGACTGTAGAATGAAGTATTGCTAAGACAAAATTTTTGGTGTCCAAGAAAATAATTGACAAAATGGAAAGGCTAGCTAAGAAATAATGTAGCTGGCCAAAAAAAAGACTGTACTTTGATATGAAAAATGTAATGGAAAGGGTCCCTTAAGAGATTTTCAAGCAGCTCTAAAAAACAGTAATTAAGTCTGCGCAGGATTTCCAATGAGATATACTTTAAAAAAAGAAAATAAAAAGCAGCTGGTATATTTCTAATATTACAGTTATACTTGAATAAAAAGGGTTATGAATCAGGGCCTGTTCTCAACTTAATGTGAATATATGACTCCCATTGGTGATAAAAGGAACTTCACATGCATTCCTGAAGGAAATCAATGGGTATTACAGCTATGAAATGAACCCTCTGATTCCATGCAACAGGAATAAATACATGGAAAAAATGTCTCTTTGTGATATCATTAGGTCAAAAATATCTTAGTAGATTGGACAAAACATTTTTGGAGTTATTAATAAGGACTTTAATTAGTAGAGTATCTGAAATGTGTATTTATCTGTAAGAAGAAAGCACGCTGGGAGAAAGAATTGATAAGTATCATAACATCTCTTTGTATGGGAAATGCTCATCAATTATTCTTCATGTACCACAGCTGTTGCTAAAAATAGAGTTGAAATGTGTTGTGGTTTAGGAATGGTATTCCCCAATTTAATGTTCCCACTGAAACACACCAAACTATGTTCTGTTTGCTCACTGCCCCCTCACCCTCCACCTGTGGCAAGATAGGGAGGAGAATTGGAGGCACAAAAGGTAAAGATCATGGTTTGAGATGACAATTTTCTGGAAAGAGCAACGAGATAAGAAAATGAGTAGTGAGAGCAACAGTGCCAATGATTCAAGAAACAAACAATTCGCTGCAACTGCTCATCCCTGACAATTCCCAACCACTCCCTCTGACATCCCTCCAACCCACAAAAGCCTCCTTTCCTCCCAGCTGGCTGGAACCAGGACAAAGCGACACTCCCCATCCCTGGAGGTGTTCAAGGCTGGGCTCAGTGCGTCTCTGAGCAACCTGAGCTAGTGAAAAGTGCTCCCGCCTGTGGCAAGGAGGTTGCAATGAGATGATCTTTAAGGTCTCTTCCAACCCAAGCCATTCTTTGATTCTAAAACTATTTCCATTAGCGAACACAATTATAAATTTAACATTCCGAATCCTACATTAAGCTGTCACATAGAAGTACTTGGATATTAAAAAGCAGCATAAGAAAGCAGGGATTCAGTGAAGTGGGTGCAGAGTGAGCTCCACAAACATTACCCTGTTCAACAGACAGGAGAAAGTATTTGTGACATGATTCTTCATGAAAAAAACTTGTCAGTGCATTGAGAATCTAGTTTTATTCTTGTGTGTAGCAGTGCAAACCTTTAGTAAGATGGCTAAACTCATTGGATTTAAATTGTAGTGAGAGTACGATTGGATTTGTCTTTTGCAAATAAGCTGCCTTCCCCAACTTATGAGTGTAAAACAACTCTCTGCTCCCCAGTTGCTTAAAACAAAGAAATATATTTGAAAAATGTTTATGGAAAAGTTCATCTGAACCCAAACCAAAACTCCAAAATAATCTTGAACATAAATACAAAATACTTGTTTCCAAACACTACTTTTCACTTTTTCTCTTAAGAATGATACAAATCTTATCTGTTTTGTAGCTTCTTTTTCTATTCCAATACTACTGCAGGGAGAAAATTCAATGCACGCAAGCAAGAGTTAGATGGATATTATCAAAACATATTCTACTCATTCAAGGACCAATCTAAGCTGGTATCCAACCTAATATATTTTGTGATCTTTTTCACACACTTCTTTCTTTTTTTCCTTTTCTCTCTTTTTTTGACAGAGGCTGTGCTCCCAGTCATAGCTACGCTTCAAACCTACCAGAAAAGTCTTTCCCTCACTGTTCAGCATCTCTTCTGGGAATTCAAAAGAATGGCAAAAATCCTTCCAGAAGGGAAGCTGCATGGAGACTTGCTGCTTGAGAAAAAGGAAAGATGATCACTTATAAAATACAGGTAGGAAATGAAACAGGAAAGCTATCAGATCCAGACTTCCTCCATGAGCAGAGGTTACCAAAACAAGAACTCCAAAATAAAAAAGGAAATCATTGACATTTGGTCAATCGGGACTGAACTGGCTGGAGTTGTTCCGGACAGAGACTGAATTGCTGTGACTCAGACAACCAGGCAGGAAAGTTGCTGAGGGCCAAATGCCAGCAAAAACATGGGAAATGTGTTACTCCACCAACATTAAAGCAACTTCCCACCCTTGCTCCCTTTCACACTCCCCTCTTCCTGGTGAAACTAGACTTGGGCAAAGCTCTTCAGATGGCTGCTACTGAAGGTTTGAATTTTCCTTTCCACCTGGCTGTCCCTTCCCAACCTGCTAGCCTTATTCCTTCTTTCAAAACCATACCTTTTAGATACCACATCTGCTTTCCACCATGCCCCTGTGGAGAAAATCCTGCCTTACCACCCTTTCTCAACTCCATCACACATGGAGCATTGGTGTTTCCAAGACTCCTTGATGGAACAAATGAGTCAAAACTGTTTTAAGAGGCCAGGCCAGGGTGAGGGGTTCACCTGAAAACACATTAACACCCCCAAGGACTATTATCACCAAATCATCTGACTCCTGCCTGATGTTCATGGAATTTCAACAGTGATAAGTTTACTGAGCCACCCTGAGTTGTCCTGAAGCTTGAGGGTATTTTTCACAATGATATTGAGCCCAGATTTTACAAGTAAAAAGGGCTGAGACTCTTCTTCTCTTGACACGCTTCAAAAATTACTAATTACTCAGATGTAAAAAAAAAAAAGAAAAAAGAAATAGAAACTCTACACACACCCTCACATGGCTTATAGGAGGAATTTTGGAGTTCAGAAATATATCTGAGGTCATTCCTGTGTAACTCCCTTAGTCCTAAGAAACATTTGTGGATTATTTTGAATCTTTCTGTTTCAGAGTCTAGCTTTTATGTCATTCTTAAATTCCTTCTCATAGTCATATAGTCATTAATATTTTTTGATGATATAGAGTTTGAGTTCTGAGTTGTGTGACCACAGTTTTACATAATCAACACTAGGCATTGACAGACCACTTACATCCCCACGTTTTTACCACACAGCTCTTTTAATTGAAGTTATGGTATCATTAATGTGTTTTTTACTATATAATATCTTTTTAACTCTATATTAATACAATAAATTATTGTAATATTTGTAATGTTTCTACAACAGTTATGATGAAGGAGTTTTGACCGAGCTAGTCTCAGAAAAAAACTAGAAATCTGAAATAAAATGAATTTTGATACAGATACAGTGCAATATTGACAAATCTGAATCTTGAACACTTCACTGAAACTGATTCAGATATGAAAGCATGCACATCAGAGTTAGAAGGTATAAGTAGTTGATAGAAGAGAACACTTTTAATCTTCTCTGTAACTATGATTTTAACATAGTCATTGACTCACACTTTCCTATGTATGTATTTAAGATCCTAATCCTTAAATGTGGAATGCAACCAGAGAAGGGAATGAGGTGAAATGCATGCATTACTATTCTGGGCTTGTACTGTGCATAAGAGTATTCATAATAAAGGGAGTATACAGGTTTGAGATAGATAGATACATAGATACACAAACTGATAAAAAGTGGATTCTCATTTGCAGAACTCCTCAAATAGCTGCATTATTTAGTTCTCTTTTATCTATTCACATATCTCTCTTCAGGAGGGAAAAATTGCCTAAGAATTCATTTCCTTCGAAAGTTTAACTCTTTCTCAAAACTTATCCAATGAGATGAAATTTCCCAAAGGTTCACAGGTTACTCTGGGCATCTCACAGATAAAGAGTGAGGGCTCACAGAGTCTTCACATCCTTACAAAATCAGACTTGAAAGGCCACATTTGTAGATCTTTCTACAAAGATGACTCAAACATGGATGGAGCAATCAAGGAGAGTTTCATGATCCAGAGAGTAACTCCAGATTTTAAGGTTAAAGTAAGAGATGTGAGCATGCTGTGGACCTGTTTCTCTCTTTACCATTGGGATCTGACCCTACCTTCTTCCTGTCCCTGGCAGGACTGGACATTGTGTTTTTTCCCCCAAACAGAGCTCTAGGAGCAAGGTATTTGTATTACATGGATGCTGTCACGTCTGCCACACTCCTCTAAATAAAATCATAGAACTTCAGCATCAGTCCAGCTTCAAGTGACCTTTGGAGATCTCCACTTCAGTCTCTTGCTTCCACAGTAGGTTGCTCAGAGCCTTGCCCATAAAAGTTTTTTGAATCCCTAAGGATTTAAGATCCCACAGCCTCTCCAGGGAGACTTCCAGGTCTTAAGCCACAATAAACATAGTCCTTGTGTTAAAGGTCCTGTCTTGCAACATCATCACTGCCTCTGGACCTCTTTTAGAACACATTTGGCAAGAGTCTGGGCTCATCTTTCCATTCCATTCTGTAGGCAGTAGAAGAGGGTTTTACCATGCCTGCCTTTCTCTTAAAGATTTTTTCTCTTGTGTGAGAACCTACATGTAAGGGTACAAGATAGAAACACTGAGCAAACACATCACAGAAGAGGCTTGTCTGACCATGTTTGAGGCAGTCATGGGGTGTGTTAATCCTTTGATAGAGGAGAAGAGGCCATCCATCAAGCTGTACATGGGGAGTGCCCTTTCTAATGGGGTTCCTCCCAATGCAGGATCCCACTATGTGCGGTTGCACCCACTTTTGAAACCAAGAGCCAGGCAGATCTGATCCTTTGTCCTCATTTCTCATGACCAGATCATGAGAAAATATAAAATCTCCCCTAATACAGCTTGTCACAACAGGGATCTATGTGACTCTGAAGGGGGGTAAAAGGCATCTAAATGAGCTGATCACCTGGAGCTCTCTAATATCAAGAGAGGGAGAAAGAAGCATGTTCAGAGGACAACTCAGATCATTGAAAATCTGGGCCACAGATTTTTTTCCTCTGAAAATATTTTTTTATTTCCACTCAGAGCCTGACATGATTGAAACAAGTGCAAGGAAAAATTCAAAGTGTTCATGAGATCCTCTTCATGTGAAGACATTATCTGCATCATAGTTCAAGAGTTCAAGAATTTTTGAGTCCATTTTTTATAAAGTTCAAGAATTTTTGAGTCAGAAGGACTGATTTCTGTACATCATCAGAAAGTCAGCTTTGACAGTAGCTGGTCTGTCAAAACACCAACAGCAGCTTTTCCCAATATTTTGTACGTTTGCTGTAAAATATTTATTGCATATCCTTTTTAAGCAACATTTTATTTCTGACTAAATTCTGTTACATTATTGTCAAGGGTTGAATTTTTGCTGTGGAATGAATGTTTCAAAGAGTAAATATTTGAGGAACTTGAAAAAAAAAAAAGCCCAGCATTAGCAAGAAATAAACCTGCCCATGAAAATAATAAAGAAAAATAGAAAGTATTTGAAGCAAATTTAGGGCTAAATGATTTTTATGTAGTCAAGCTCTGTAAATACTCAAATCTTGCTGAAAATTCTGCCTTTCTTTTTGCAGATGGAAAAAGGAAGGTGTTTTTTAAAAATAAAGTAGTTCTGAAAAGATGCTGAGATGGGCTTTTAAGAACTGGAAGTTTTGAAGAGTTAGAGAAAAAAACCTGAAACTTCAAGGTCTCATCCTTTTGTCTCATCCTGAATTTCTGACTGACTTCAATTCAATCACTGACTGAACTAAGAGGTGGCTCTGCTCTAATCACAGTCCTTGAACTGGACAGAAGTCCAGGATCTCTTTGAAACAATGATCGTCACATTATTGTGGTGTGCAAGAGCTGAAATGACTCAAAGAGACCTCATCACCCAGTGCTAAGCTCAGAACTTTGCAAAGCAAGTCCACAAATAAGGATTTGACAGTAAATTTTTAACAGTGTATATACACTGCCATGAGCAAGAGCCCAGTTTATTTTACAGGCATGATGACAGCAGCAAAGAATGCTGCAGTGACATGGATAACGTGGTGGCACACCTGTAACCTCCAGGTCTGAAGAGAGAACTGTTTGCACTTCATCATTCCAGGAAGAAAAAACACCCAGACCTCCTGCCACAACACACCCTAAATGGAGCCTTACTGTCCCAAGTAAAAAAAAAAAGAAACATAATGTACAAAGTATACCTTGTCAATGTTATTCTCGGTGAATATATGCTCCCATGGTATGTGGAAGTTTTATAGAGCAATTACATCCATTGTGACTTTGTAATTACAGTATTGGGAGGTCACAGACAGAGAAATTTTGCCACCTCTATTGATTTTCAAGGCTAGCCTGAACAGGATATAGATTTTTCTCTGGACTTGTAACTTTTTAATATGTACACAAAGTGCTGTACATTCAGGAGGTGAGCACAGGAAAGTGATGTTCATGCCAGCCACGGGCCAGAGTCTGATCTCTAGTGCTCTTTCAACATAAATCTGCACGATCACCCTGGAAAAAAAAAAAAAAAAGTGTCTTTTGGAAATAAGTAATTAGGGAGAAGTTCTAGAGATTGGAGGAAATAGTTAAAAGCCATTTAGCAACTAATATCCACCTTCCCAACTACCAGCATGGTTTGGATTGTGTTTTCAGACCTTAGCTTTTTACTTTTTGAATTTCTGACATTTTTAACTATTTGCTTTTTTGACCCATCCATCCTACAGCAAAAATTCCATTCTGGACAATAATGTAACAGAAGAGCTGATTGATTTTTTTAAGCTCTACAGTGCAGTTTCACCAGAGAAGAAAAGCTAAGAAAGAAAGAGTTTTTATCAAGTAAGGGACAAAATTGCTTGAGTTATTGAACTGAATAAGGTTGAACTGATCTTACTTAAGTAGATAACAGCCATGTTCACAGAGCATGGTGGATCCCTACCACACCACTATTTGTGGGAATAATGGGAAACCTCACCCATTCCACAGAACACACATTCCCTTAATATAAATTTAGGCACAGAGCTTCTTGTCTGAATGGGTGCCTGCAAAATTAATTTTCTGAAGAATGTAAAAAACTATTTAAACAAAAATTGTGGGTTTTGGTGGGATTTTGTTGCTGTTTTTGTTTGGTTGGTTTTGTGGGGTTTTAGGGTAATAAATCAAAATTAAATTATTTATTTTAAACCAAAAGAAAATGTTTGGTTTAAAAAGAAAAACAATAGGGTCTTCAGAAGGCTTCCCACTCATTCTGATATGATGCATCCTAGATTTCTTTCAAGCATGAAAGATTTCTTCCACATGCCATCTTTAATAAATATGCAGAACATTTATAGAAAAAAAAAAAGAGATCTCTGAAAATAACATTTCCATAGAAAATACTGAGATGTAGTGCTCTACTAATGTAGTGATAGGACAAGAGGGAATGGCTTTACGCTGAAAGAGGACAGGTTTAAATCAGATATTAGGAAGAAATTCCTTATTGTGAAGGTGGGGGTAGCCCAGTGTGACTGCCCCTGGATCCCTGGAAGTGTCCAAGGACAGGTTGGATGGGGCTTGGAGCAACCTGGGTTAGTGGAAATTATCCCTGCCCGTGTCAGGCTGGTTGGAATGAAATGATCTTTAAGGTCCCTTCCAACCCAAACCAATCTATAATTCTATTATGGGATTTCTGTCTTACTAATCACAATCCATTCTTTTTTCAATTAAGTGAAAATTTGGCAAAGTGGAGGTGGCACCATTGAACATTTTGGTACAACTGACTGCTTTTTTCACAGAAAAAGTTAGACACTCCAAAGCATTCAAAAATATCAATGTTAAAATGTCATAATGTCCCAACAACTACTGAGAAACATTTAACAGCCTTTTGAACAAACTTCCTTCACAATATGCTTATGACAAGTCTATACTTTTTAAAATTCTATTTGGGATAATTTTGATTGGTGAAATGAGGATCAATCACCCTTTAGTTTCCTATTACCCTCCCATTCTTGTTGTCATCTTATTGCAAAAGTTCCACACCTTCTCAGTGATTTCTCATGAGCAGCTCCCCACAGCACTGACTCTAACTCTCTTCCCAGCACAACCAACAAACTCTAACTCTCTTCTCAACCCCCCTAATCCACTCTTTTGTAGCACTTGTCTCCTTATTGGACACAGCTGTGGCCTATTAAGGGCAGGCCTGCTCTTAATTTTGGTGATTAGTACAGCTGCAACTCCTCAGGTGTGAGACTACCTTCTGCACTATTTTCTTACATTCTATCCCTCCACACATTCTGGCATGGGCATACTCTAGATTAATCTGAAAATAACCTCTGCCTAAAATCTGACCTGTAAGAATGAATTTTGAAGTTGTTTGAAAAAAGTAAATTACTTTCAAGGAACAGAAATATCACAATGAAGATAATGAATAAATGAAATTTTCTTCTTTAAGACAGCAGAGTGTGGGAGAGAACCTTTAACTGTGGACAAGACTGCCTTTTACACAAGGGTTACTGAGCACTGCTCTGTGTAATATAATGGGGATCTTAAATAAGGGTAAGTGTAATTAATACGTAACATTAGTAAGAGTCAATTTACTTTCTCTTCTTGAGGCTGACTGGCATTATCATTATTTTATTTTTTAATTTCCTGCTGATATCGCCTTCTTTACCAGCCTTCTCACATGACTGAGATAAGCTGTTGCACATTTTGATTTGAAAGCAAGAGGAATGGTAATTAAGTAATTTGAAAATGAAAAGGGCTTAATCAAAGGGGCTTGTACAGTATGAAACTGTGCAGCATCTCCATCTACCTTTGAGAGAGACCCTTCTTCAAAATCTGTCCTGGCAAAAGAACCACGTCCTGATCCAGATCTCATTTATTTCAAGAGGAAAGCCTTCACTGACATGTCTAAGATGACACCTCAAAATGTCATTAAGGGTGAAATTCAGTTTTAAATGGATATTTTAGGGCTTGGAATACCAAAGAAGCTCAAGTGACTCTGAGTCCAGTGTGTGGATTAGATCCACAGGGCTTCCCAGGCACACCAGGTTGCTCTCTGAGTCAGTCACACCACTCACATCATCCAGTGTGATTCTGTGATCATAACAAAGGCTTCACTGACACTCCGTAACATTACAAAAAAAAACAAAAAAAAACACCAAAGCAGCAGCAATACTCAAAAAAAAAAAGAGGGGAAATTGCATTTTGGTTTTAACACCACAGAGTTTGCTGCTAACTCCATAACTTGCAAAATAATAAATGATAATAAACCGTGAACCAAAACTCAAGACTGTTTCCTTTTATTTGAATGTCATGACTCTTGAGCCTCAGACACAGAGAATCACAGAGTCCTCTCAGCATGAACTCCCAACTCTATTCTCCACAGCAAAAACCCCGCTGCTTTTTCTGAGTTCTGATATAGCCTGGTGATTTGGCAATGCTTGTGGAAAAAAGATGATGGAAGTCTGAGGACCTATGCATAAAGAAAAAAATGACATGTGGGTCATCCACATGCTGGACAAACAATCCTGTATACATAATGCCTAGATAAGGGAGAAAAGAACCAGGTCATGTGTTTCCTTTCCAGCTAATATATATATGTGTGTGTGTGTGTAGTGAGATGCAGATTGTCATGGCCATTTTTCTCTGCAGATTATGGTAATGATTAAATGAGCATAAATACGGACTTCTGAAAATGATAACAAGTAGGGGAAATTCCATCCTATTTTGTATCTCTATCTTTTCTGTGAACATTACTTTGTTATCTGCAATATGCAAGTCTTTGAATAGGTGCTATTAATTTAATATGCATTTATTCTTTCTGATCTCTCTTTAATTTTAAATTAAGTGAAGTCAATGATCAAAGAAAGGCCAGAATAATAACCCTGTAGGATGATTTTTTTTTTTTTATCTTTTCTTTTGGTCACAGAAAGCAATGAGATGTAGCACTGTCTGTTTTTTTCTAGGCCAGTTCTGCAATATGTACCTAGGTGACAATGTGGCCTGCAGTAACACCAAAGTACATGGGAGTCACCCAAATAAACAAGTGCCAAGTGGAGCAAAGGCCTAGGATCAAGCTCTAAACACCCTTATTTACCTTTTGTGTTTCAGCAGTTGCTAAGAGCCACAAGCTTATTGCTCCAAGCCATTAAACTTGGAGCAGAACAACTATCCCTGTCCCAAAGAATTGCAGTAATCGGTTGTTTAACCCTGTATAACTTAATCTGCTTATGAGTGAAAGACATCTACTCCCACACCCAAACTCTCTTCAGCAGAATATTTAACTATGCTTTTTAAAAAACACAACAAAGATGGAAACCATCCCTGAGCTGCCAAATTTCTTTGTCATTCTGCAGCAAAGTCATGTCCACAACAGAATCAATACACAAACATTTCTTGGGAGCAAGTGGGCTGAGAATTTACCAATTTATTTCTTATAAGCCATGACTAAAGCAAATTATTTTCAGATACCCCTCTAACATGACTACAGTTTTATACAGAAAGATAAGCTCTGCAGAGAAGATAGAGTTTTTGTCAGACCAACCAGTACTTCAGGGAAACAAAAACGACAAAAAACAAACTCTGAGGCACAACAGAGCTTCATCCTGCTAAGGGGCTCGTGCAGCAGAAGGACATGGGATGTATTTAATCCCCTTTTTCCTCATTTAATTTCATCATCTATTCAAAACTTTTCTTACATCCATAGACAATATCAGTCAGTAATTCAATGAGGTGAAAGATGCCCAGTCGCAGGACAAAACTCGAAATGGAGTCATCCCTTTGAAGACAGGTTCTTCCTTGGCATCAGGAGTTAAACTCTGGACTACAAAGAAGAGAAGGTTGTTTAGAAGTTTTTTTGGATATTTTCCCAACTCTTGACTTACCATTAACCTGGCAGTTAAAAATACTAAATAGCAAGTTCTAAGGTTTTGAGTCTCTGTGTTAGAGCAGCTGAGGAGGCCAAAGGAGCTCCTTATCCAATTTGGACATTTTGGGGGAAATGTTACAATGCATAGCAAAGCTTTGGAACTTCCCCCCCGCCCCCCCCCCCAAATTTTGAGTTGTGACCTGTATTAACCAGCTATGTCCAGTTCCAGTTTGCTAAAGTGGTCTGAAGACTGACAAATCAAAATTTTAATGAATCCTTTATGGGCTTTAGTTACTAAAAGAAACCTTTAGCATGAAGAATTCTGTTCCTGTTTCAAAAATTGAAGGATGTATTATTTCTGTGCAACTTTTGCTCTTTGACTTGCATCTATCATGGTCAGAATTAGTTGTCTCTACATTGGACCAGCAAAATCTGCATTGGCATTCAGTTCATTCACCCTCTGGTATCATCTCTTCTACGATCAGCAGATTTTTTTAAACTTAGTGTCTGAAATAATGAAAAAAATGTGTAATACTTGGGTTGTTTTCCATTCATTCTTTTCCCAAGTGTTTGTTTTTTCTTTAATCAGTGTGTTAAATCACCAGGGTGAAAGTTTGATGGTTTGGATTATGTCACAGGTCTTGGAAGGGCTTCAAAGCAGTGTATTCTCTGTTAAAGAACTGAGAAGGTGGAGAGAGACCTCTTCACATGGCCTCCTCTTCTTCCACCATATGAGGAGAATTCCAGGGAATGATCCAGCTGCAGAACTGAACCCAGGTCTGTGTTACTCTTTGAGTATTTTTGCATTTTTAATCTGAGGCCACTTAGAGGTTTAGCAGAAAGCAGGATTTTCTAACAACTCAGAAGACTTAATTCCATATTAAACAATATGAAAGTAGAACGTAAATGCTGCTAGATTTAGAGATATATCAGTTTTATATCAGAGATAAATCATTTTTATCCCTCCTCACTTAAATACATGTATTTCTGGAGTGGATTCTGGCAATTGCTCATTCCACTGGTAAACAAATTAAGATGGGAAGAACCCAGGTTCCTGTTCACAGCCCCTGGAAAGGATGACCTGGGCAAGTACAAATTCAGGCACAAATTTCAATTTCTGGAAAGCACCATTACCATATGGAAAAGTTTGCTGGTTAAATCACACACAATGTACAGATAAACATCACGTCTTGATATCAGTGGAAATTATCCCCACTATCAACAATAAGAGCAATTACTTATAGAGAGAATCACCTCACCTAAATGTAGTTATCTACTAGTCAGGCATCTAATCTAAGGTAACCACCTCAGCTCCCTCTGTGATGAACAGAAATAGGCAGAGGGAGAGAAGGAAACTTGTCCTGTTCCAAGATAAATGTCCTGAGATAGGTAGGCTGAATCACCTTCCAGAGCTGCTTATCTCTCTTTATTGACTACAGAAGGAACACAGATAATTAGCCATGACTAGACACCTAATTTTTAGATACCTAGACACCTAAACTTCAGCAAGATGAATCAGAGCCGAGTGATTCCTGCTAGGTAAATTTCCTCCTTCTCATTCCTCCGTGAGAGAACATCTGACACCTGAAAAATAAAGCTTGGACTGTTTCCAAAATCATCTTTTTCCTTTTCATTTAGAGTTTTTTTAAAAATCTTTTCTTTATTGCTTTACCTCATATTACCTAATTATGGGGATATTCAATTTGCTGCTGTTAGACAGTGCACAAACTGCTATTTTTATTGGAATATCTGCAACAATGCTCTTTCAGAAAGGAAAATGACAACATGTGATAAATACATATTTTAAAACATTATAATGGAATCCTCTGTATTTTATTTGCTTTCCTTCTAAATCTGGTGTAATTTTATGTACAGTTTCTATTTCCCACAGGATTTTAAAAAATTACAGCTTTTTAAGCAGATCTGTGCCTACAAAAATCCAGCTTCATTTTATTGCAGTGTTTGATATAATTTGTATAAGTTACAGCCTAATAAAAGATAGGGGAGCAAACTTCAAGCCACATCATCCATTGTTTCCCCCCCAGTAAAGATATAAAATTATATTTGTTCTGGTTCTTTTAGCCTGGTTCATCAGATTAGGAAATTTTATTAGACCTCCTACTTCAGGCTTGTAACAATAAGATCCTTCCTATGCCAATAAGTTAAGCTTAGAGAAGTTCTGATGCGCTTATAGGCAAAGTGAAAAATATAGGCTGGAAAGGCATCTTCATTTATTTAAGCACATGCTTAGTACAAGATTAAAGTTATTTGCTTACATGCTGTCCTTAATATGGATAGGCTTAAAGGCATTTCCATGTATTTTCCTGAATGGGGAACACATTCTCAGATGTGCAATGAATTTTCATTATTGTTTATTTGATGTTAAGTATCTGAATGTTAGATGCGCTAATGCAAATAAAATGGAGGTAGACCCTGGTAAGAAAAGTTCACAGGGGGCAGCACAGGGGCAAGAGGGCTGAATAATAGATGAATAAAAAAGCCATACCTTTGGGCTGACATTTCCATGTAAAATTTTGCTTACATTTCAAATGGGAACAGCACATACTTGTTACTCCGGATTTTAGAACATTTTGCCCGATCCCAGTCTATACTTGACAAAAGAGATGTTTAGTAGGGTCTCCTGTGTTTTTCAGTACCAACATTTCTCTAAGATTCACTGGGTGGCATAGAAAGCCATATGTCCTCACAGGTCTAGACTAATGTTTTCCAAGTCTTGTGAGAAGTGATTTTCTTTAAAAGAAATCTGGATAAATTAAGAGACTCAACAGCAGTGCAGGGCTTGCATTGTGAAAATTGATTGCTCAGCCACAGGTGGGGAGGAGTCAAGCAGAAATTTTACCATTAGCCAATCAAAATCATTTAATCCTTTGGAGTTCCTGCAAATAATGGACATTGAGATCCCTGGGACAAACCACAAGGGAGACTCTAATGGAATATCACATTTGAAATTGCCACAGATCTCAGGGAGTTAGTTTCTGTCTTGCCAGTTCTGAGGACAGTGAAACCAACTATGAAATCACTACTATAAAGCAAGGTGAGCTTTCTGTTACAGACAGGTGGTTGTTATTTTCTGTTTCTGAAGGCCTGAAATATTTTCTTTCACAGAAAGAAACAAAAACAACAACAAAAAAAAAAGTGGTTTTGTGGTTAAGGCACAGAATTCAGGCTAGGCAGTGCTGGATTCTTGTCACAGCTTTACTATGGCATGAGGCTGGGAAAGCCTTTTACTTTTCAAACCTGCATGCCTGGAGCTAACCAAACCAAAGATCACAGAATCATAGAATGGTTTGGGTGGGAAAGAATCTTAACTGTGGGCAGGAACACCTTCCCCTAGACCAATTTGCTCAGGGCTCCATCCAACCTGGCCTTGAAAAGATCCTGTAGGTCATCCCAGTCAGTGGGATGCAGGACCAGGATCACAAGTTCTCTGTGAACCTTCCAGATGAGTAAATTTAAGTCTAATATAGTTTCTTTGTTTTCTGTCTCTATTTGCACTCTATATTTAAATGAACCCCCTAGAGCAGCCCTTTGGTTCTGCTTGGCTTAATTTGAAATTAAGTTTTCAGTATTGAGGAAATTGATTTTAGAAAGAGGTGACACAGGTGAGTGTCTGGAGAAACAATAACAAAAATGGCACAGGGCTGGAGCAAAGACAGCAAAACAGGGGATTGTTGAAGGTTGAGAAGGAAAGAAATAAAATATAAAATCATGGAATCTAGGAATGGTAAGGACGGGAAGGAACATTAAAGATTATCTAATTCCAACCTCCCAGCCACGGAGGTTTGGAACTATTATTCATCTGCTAATTAAAAAATAAAAAGGTAGGTGAAAAAGGTAATCTGTTCCCCTCTGCACTTATCAGGAGGACAGGGAAGGATGACTTGCACTGCACGACCCTCCCAAAGTCTCCTCCAGCCCTTTTGTCTGTGTTTTCTAAGACTGTAAATCTTATCTGGTTACAGGATGTTATCTCAGCTGGTCCTGAGCTTGATGCACACCTCCAGCACCACTGCAGGACAGAAAAACTGGGCACAAACAAACATCTTTGTGTCACTGTGGCTTTTGGCCAGAGTTTATAAGAAGCCATCCATCAAAGAGCAAGAATGCTTACAAGTTTTGAGTTGAGAAAGTGCAGCGGCAAGCTTTTGGGGGGATTTCACAATACTGATTTCTTGGTTTGAAGCAAAATACATTTACAAGAGCATCTGCTGGTGTGAGTCTCTTAAATATGGCATATACTCCGTGTTACTGCTTCATCATCATGTATAATTGGCAATAAACCTATTTAGAATTCAAGATGCATAAAACTGCAAGTCTTTGAAGGGAATAGCTGCTGAGATTATATTTATTGTGCTTTCCCACAATATTTTTCTATGCATAATGTGATAAACCTCCAAGGTGGTTGTAGGCAAAGCTGAAATATTCACAAGTATGCAGTTATTATGAATTTAGACAGGTTGTAAGACATTTTGATATCAAACTCTTAATGAATGGCAGTAAACATATTCTACATTACTTTATTAAAATGCCTATTAAAACATACACATCCACAGAATGATCACTGGATGTGTTTACTCGCGAGCAAAAAGGCCATGAAGAAAACAGCATGGAAATAAATTTTCTTTTCCTGCACCACTATGATAAGAATTAGGGCATGCATTTAAAGTTTATATTATTTTCAGTGTGTTCACAGCACATCCAGATAATCAGATATTCAAAGGAGGATTCCCAGTTGGCTCCAATATGCCACGACTCAGTAAATCGAGTTGTGTAAATGATAGTTCCATATCCAACAATGTTGTTTTGAGATTTCAGAAAAACTGCTGCACTCCAAAGCAACAAAAAAATACCCAGCCAAACCACAAATAGTCAATAAATATATTCTTGTTATCTTGATGATTTTCAAATAAAATTTGTCCACGTTTTCTTTCTATTTGGTGAAATTTATATTAGCAAAAATTTAAAACTAAATTTCCCTTTGAGCTAGAATATGGGGAATTTTTTTCTTTTTAACATTTCTGAGTACACAGTCTGAGGGGAGGAAAAATTCAAATTATGAGTTGAAAACATATGGAAATTTATTCTTTCTGAGTAAAATTTTTATTTTCTTCGCAAGGTCCTGATCAACACCCGTGACAAACACAAAACCAGAAGTCTCCTGTAACATCCAACAGCAATTCCATTGCTCCATACCATGCTGTTAATCTATAGCACCTCTTAAGGGGATTGAATTTGCCAGACTTTCTGTGGCAGTGGATAGGAACTTACCTCCTGATGGAAATACCTCTGTGGGACACATCCCTGTCCCAGTGAGAAGTATCAGCTAGGAAAGAGCTATTAAGCCATAAATATATCCAAAAAATGTCTTTAAGGAGAAGTGTGTGTTGGCTCATGCCCTGGGACTGGAAAGCTGGGAGTGGACTGGGGAAAGGCACCATGAAGCAGTTAATGCCTCCCTTAGGATAGACTGAGCAGAAGTTAATGCCTGGAGCTTTTTGCCTGCTACCAGAAAAAGAGAAATCATCTTTAAATGTTGGTGTCTTCCTGATATATGCCACTTCTGTAGTTATTTGCTCTGAAAATACTGGTGTGACCTGGTTGTGAGAAGCTTTGTATGCTCACAAGCACAGCCAGCTGCTGGATTCTGGGGGTCGTACCAGGAATCTCTGCATAACTGATAAATAAAGTGGGATAGAACCTTGGTGCAACAATAACCAGCACTTCTCTCCTCTTTGTCAGCGCAGCTATCTTGCTCTTCCTAGAACATGGGGGAATGTCTCTAAACGTAAAAAACAGAGTAGGAATAGATGAGATGTTAGGAATAAACTCTTCCCTGTGAGGGTGGGGAGGCCCTGGCACAGGGTGCTCAGAGAAGCTGAGGCTGCCCCTGGATCCCTGGAAGTGTCCAAGGCCAGATTGGCTGGGGCTTGGAGCAACCTGGGATAGTGGAAGGCGTCCCTGCCCATGGCAGTGGGTTGGAATAAGATGGTTTACAGTTCCTTGCAACCCAAAAAATTCTATGATCCTGACATTTATCAGTCCTCAAGAGAATACAGATTGCTTTTATAGGGAAACTGAGCCTCAGCATGCTGAATTAACAGTGGGAGAGTCTTGAAAATTAAGGACCTGTATTGGTTTCTTTGCCTTTGCCCAGCAGAAATAACTTGTACACCACTGAAAAAACACCCTGAGGGAGTTTACTATATTTCTGTGTCATGAGTATAGAACAGCACACGCCCACCTGCCTGTTGGAAGTATTTTCTCATTCAGAGATGAGAATTTTTTAAGAATGAAGAACAGCAACATACCATACAAAACTCCTATTTATACAGCACTGCTGTTGTTATAAGAACTGTTTATACAAATAAGTAACATAGCCCACAGTGCAATATATTTCACTTGCCTAATGTACTTTTTGACATTTGATGAGGACTTGCAAGCCTTAATCCCCAAGCCCAGGTTAAAATGACAGAGCAATGTCCCATCCAAATGAAAGGCTGTCATTGTTCTTGCTGGAAATAGACACATTTATTTCCATGTTTGGCACTGATATTGTTTTAAAGCAAACTGTGAAGAAGGTTTCCAAGCTGAGTCTAAAGCTGGAATATGCATTTAAACATCCTATTAATAGGCTTGGAAGAGCATGTTTGTTAAAAAAAAAACCTTATGAGGAACTCTTTCACCTGAGAAAAATCTACTCAACATGTCTTTATTTACTATTCAAGCCATAATACAATATTATTGCCCCACAGATATCACTGATAAAGGTATTATGGGATGCCAGATGGACAAAGAACAGAGTAAGAATGGAGAAAGAAAGGGAAAATAAAGAAGCAAACATGCCACATCACTCTGTTTGACACACTGGGAGGTCAGCAGCCTCCCTGCCATGAGGGGTGTTTTTATTCTCAGTGCATCATGAAAAAGGACTTCATCAGGAAGGGGTTGAAAGGAGAATATGTGACCATACGGGTGCAGGTGTTTTCCCCAAGAACAGGCACAATGGTGCTACAGAAGAAACAAGGAGGCTGGAGGAGACGTGTGAACTGTGAATGAGAAGAGATAAGCAGATACTGCTTGCACAGAGCCATAAGGAGCCACTACTCCACTCTGCTCTCTGTGCCCCCTTGGGTGTTCCACTCTTGCATGCAAAGCTCCCAAAACTTCCCAAAATTTCCAAATCCCCAAAAATCTACACAGTAACAGTACAAACCCAGCAACTGATTTTAAGAATTTCTTAAGGCAGCTCAAATTTATATTCTTTTAGAGCCATCACAAAGGTTGTTGCAGCCTAGTGAATTCGCATTAAAGCAAAACTTTTTATCCCTCCAGGAATGGGAAAAAAGAGCAAACGCTTCCCAGTGTCCACATCAGCTACAATTTTTCCCTCTTCTTTCTGCCCTTCCCCTTCCCCCCTGTCTCCAGCACTGCTGCTCAAAGGAGAACGTAAGAAAGACATTTGAGATTATAAAGGGTTTTGGATGAGCGAACCTGGAGTGAGTAAAGCTCTTAGAAAAGAATTTAAAGGATCACAGTGGCATGCAGTCATGTTATATAAACATATTCTGAATGGTACCATCATACGCCCAGCCCTGGCGCCACAATTGCATTAAGTGAAATTTTATACAGAAATTGTGAAAGTGCACCAGGGTTGGCTGATTATCTGCTCTTTCTGTTCCCTTTCAGACATGAAGTAAAAAGCCAAGGTGCTGGAGAAGAATGTGGACAGTGCCAAGAGGTTTCTGACCTAATTTAAGCAAAAGGTTTTCTTTCTTTTCTTTGTTTTTGTTGTTTGGGTTTTTTCATCTTTCTCTATTTTGGTTTCCTCCACAGGGTTCAAAGCTGTCAGTCCTTAGAAATAACCACCTGAAATTGACTGTCACTGGGATTTAAAATTTTCAAACACCTAAGGAGAGAGAGAAGAAATTGAAATAAGGTCATGGCATAAAAGCTACTTCCTGAAGTGTCTAATGAATATTTCCCTTATGTATCTTGACAGTTTTGAAACGTATGTGGAGCGAGGGAATTTACAATACTATTCAGGAATTGTTTATCCTTGCCAAAATAAGTTAATTAAAACGAGGCTCTGATTAAAATGAAAGGGTCTGGCTCATTTGAAATATTAATTTAGGCCTCTATTTCTGCAATCTGCCTGCAAGGGTCTCCGTGCGAGAGCAGGGCTATGTTTGTAAAGCAGTAAAGCATTGTTTCAAGGAAAGCCAACCTTTAATTTGTTTTTAATGTTGTCTGATCTCTTTCCCTGAATTAGCCTGGGTCTGTTGACCTTTGGGGCAGACTGCAAGGCCTTTGCACGTTTACTTGCACTAAGGATGAGTTTATGGTTTGTGCTTGAAGGGGGAAGGGGAGTTGGGAGAAATCTGTTGTGTTGGTTTGGGGTTTACTTTTTTGGAGATTATGTTTCCTACTGATGCTCCTACTCAGCCTTGGTATTCCCACTCGTAGGATTTCCCCCATTAATCTGTGTTACTGACAGACACTGCTCCAGCAATGAGACAAGAGACAGCCTCTACCCAGCCACAAAGAAACTGGACTAAAACATGTAAAATAAGGAATGTTGATATAATTTCTAAGACTTCCCTCTCTCTTCCCCCAAGATAATTTAAATTTATTTTTCCATATAAAATTTCCATAATAAATTTCCATATAAAATTAGAAATAATTCCATATATTTTTTCTATATAAAATCCATTCCCTGAGATATTCGGATGATATTCTGTGCCATTCTGAATTAAACCCTTTTGCTTACACATATAAATAAATTAAAATTTTAAAAAATAAAATATGCCTCCCCTTACTTTCTCTATCAGCTCTGAGTATAAATAAGTAATAATTATAAGTATATAAACAATATAAAAAATGTTATAAGTAATAGTTTATATATTAAACCTATGTGCCTCCCTAGACAAGGAATTCAATTATGTGCCATAAAATATCCCAAACAACAGAAGAACCCAAAATGTTTGGTCAGGGTTAATGTCACAACTCTCTGTCTGTTTAAAAGTTCCAGGAAACTTGGGAAACTTCATCACCCAAATCCCATATGAGGCATTATGGACCAACTGCAGAAACTGGTTCTTCCTATGCAGGAACTTAAAAACTCCACCAGCCATGTGAAATAATGCCTGCTTTACTACAAAATGAGCAGATGCATGGCATAAAATTCCATGCAAATCCTGTCTTTTTATTGTCTATACTGACACTAAATCAACTAGGAGAGAATCTCTTCATTTCCCCTGGACAACCCTGGGTGATTTGGTGGTGCAGTGCATTTCAGAATTCTGGAGTGTGTCCCATTGTTTCTACCCTCTCCCAACAGTATCTGCTGCACTGCAGATCCCAATAGGAAGGGAGAAGTTTCCATTTGCTCTGCTGCAGTCACTGACCCAGAGGAAGCTCAGGTATTGGATTATTCAACATTGCTAACATTTCTATTTGCCTGCTGACCTCAGAAACTCAGATACAGACTTTAAGTCAGGCTGTAAGGAGATGCCCTGGCACAGTAGAGAAGCAGGTTTCTAAAAACAGAGACTGGCACACATTAAAAATTGGTGTTGCCAAAACATTAGTGGAATGAAAGCATTTTATCCAAGCAGTCATTGGGTTAGAGCACATCCACGACAACAAGGGATTGCCTAAACTGTCTTCCTCTCTTCCACCCTGTGTGCCCCATCAGAGCTCCAGTGAGGATGCCACAAAAAGTGTCCTTGCTCCAGTGCCACCTTAAGGGTGGGAATCCTGCGGAATGCCACAGGGCGCAAACTGAGCAGGCAGCAAACCAAGGCACCTTAGTGCTGTGCCCCTGCATTTTACACCTCTGCAACTCCTTTGCTACTCAGCTCCTCACTCCTCACCATCACCGTGCAAGCCAGGGCAGAGGTGCAGGTTGAGTTTGTGCTGCAGAGGATGATATTTTCCACAGATCTGTCTCTAACCAGTAGGTACCTTGTCCTGATTAAATTCCTGATTTGTTTGTTTGTTTTGCATTATTTTGGTTTGGTTTCCCCCACACACATACATACTGAGAGGAAGATTATCACAAGGTATGAAAACCATGCTGCTGCTCATCTAAGAGTGTGTACTCTTTGCTCTTCTCTTTTTAGGAGGAGGAGGGCCCCAGAATGAATGGAGCTTCTCAGGTTAGAGCTTTTCAAAGAAAAGCAGCCTCTAGGAAGGGCTTCAGTTCAAGACAAAAATATGTTCAGAAAAATTTCCATGTCATGAGTGCAGGGAAAATTGAGTCGATCATCACAGTCAAGAGATATGTTGGGTTTATCTGCTCCCACATTGACATTTGCTACATTTGAGAAGCCCTAAGGTATTGAGACATAAATTTAAGGTCCCAAATGTGCCATATGACCTGCTAAATATGTCTAAGTCCTTTGACACCAAAACCTTATTAAGTGATTTCCTCCAAGAACTCCATTCAGTTATCCAGTTATCAATATCTATCACCTCAGTATTTAGTTATCTACATCAAAACATTTACATGCTGCTGTGTCAACCCCAGACTGAATCCCAACCCTGTATTTCAGTCAAGTTTACTTATGGGTTGAGTTCTAGAAGCCTCTATCAAGAGCACAGTGATATTTCTACATTTTTAGGAGGTCCCTGCTTAGGCCTGGGGCCATGTAGCATTTTCCTCAACAATTACCAGTCATAGTCTGGGACTCAACAAACACCAGGGACCAGTCCCAGTTATCAATTTAGATGCAATTAGCCTGTTTTGAAGGGGGAGATTTGTGCAACCTGGATGTGAGCCACATCATCTTCATCAGCCTCTGAGCCACAGAAAGATCCCTCAATGTGCTCCTACAGTCTGACCTGTGCCTGATGTGGCTGAAGGCCAGCTAAATGGGATTTACTGGGATTACAGTTCTAGGTTTAGGTTCCAAAATCTCACTTTATTTTTTTTTAACACTTAGACCTTAATTAGAGTTGGAGAAATAAATCAGGCTGTGATAGCTGAAGAATAAAATTAAATGCCTATCAGAAAATATTTGCCTGATTTATTTCAGGGAATATTACTTTAAAATTCCATTATGTCATTTAATATTTCTGTGAAATTCTTCTATTTAGACTTCTGTTAATAAAACTGCTGGGAGAAATGGAAACCCCAGGGCTGGCAGGATTGCTTGGGTCAGATAAGATATTATTTATATATAGGTTTATATGTAGATCTGATACCTAAACATCTGGTTGGAAATGAAAATTCCTGCTGTGCTTTCAAAGTTTTTCATTCCACCTTCAAGTGAATTTCCAGGGAAAGTTGGGGCTGCATCTTCCTCCTTTTGGCATCCCAAATGCAGGAGCTGAACACGAAACAGGAAGGAGCGAAGTCCCTCTCCTGAGTCTAGCTCAGCTCACCTGCTTGGCCTCCATAAAATATGTATTCCCTTATCTATATTTCCCTTCTGAGAATGTTTATATTTATTTTCCTTATACAAAACATCTCCACTCAGTCCATACTTGCACTCCATCCCCACTGGTGTGGATCTTTCCTTCTATTACAGTAAGGCATTTGGCAAAACAAGATAACAGCAGAGAGCTTTGTTACAACCCAAAGGCTAAAACTGAAAAGCCTGTAAGTGGGAGTGTTTTCCTGATGGAAAATGAGGCACCAGCTGCTTTGAAGGCCTAAAACCTTCCCATGAACCAGCACCTCTGTGCCTGTGTTATGTGGTTCCTCTCCTTATATCACTTTTAATTTTCATTTACATCAAGATTGTTTTCTTAGAATTGTCTCACATAGCGAAGAGGAAGGAAAGCATGAATAGACTATTGATGGTTCTAGCTTCATATATAATGTATATGGCACTCTTATCTGTGGAAAATATTATCTTTATAGCAGAATGTATTTAAGGGGTCAGAGTACTCACTTTGTTTTGGCTGCAGAGAGGTTTCAGGGTGACTGACCACATCTAGCAGCAGTTCGAGTCAAGATGCTCAAGTTTTGTTTTCCCCTCTTCCTGTGCTACCTTAAGAAGCTACAGGGGTCTTCTCTCCTTGTGAATGTTAAATATCTGTCTCCAGAGCTGCAGCAGCATATTCCAGGACTCAGAGCAGCTTGTTTGCCTCCCCACAAACCTCTCCTCTGGTTTCACAGGAGGAAAGAGAGAGGGAGCATTTACCAGCCTCATAGCGCAGCCATTTTACCCCAGGCTGGTAGCTCATCCTGCCAGCTTTCCCACCAAGATTTTAACCTCTTACAGGTGCCTTTGGTATCACATGGCTGGCTCTGCCCCAGATATGGGCTTCATTCAGAGGTGAAAGAGCAGTGGAGAAGGTGCTGGTCTCACCTTGTACTGGGGCTGTTCCTTCAGCCAACAAGAAGAGGTCAGGCAGTCCCACAGCACAGTTATGGGGGAGAGGTTGGGATAATCCCTCCATCGCCAGACTTGCCTGCCTCCCTGTACACAGCAATACTCCTTTGCTTAAATTCTGTCAAATCCTTTGAAATCAGCAGATGAAAGATAATGCAACTGCACTGTTCTGGGTCTGTGTGACTACAAAGGAGAAGGATTCTCTTCACAGCAGCTTAGATTTGTTGATATTTTTTTCCCCTCTTAATGTGAATTTCTGAAATCTGTGGTGTAGAAACTATTTTGGTGATGTGCTGAAGGGTGTCGAGCCAAAAGTCTTGAGAGAATTTGTCCTGTCCATATAAATTCATGCAAACAGAGGAAGGTAGAGAAGAGAAAACCTACTCCTTCCTGCTTCACGTGCATGGTCCTGAGAGCAACAAGTGAGACTAAAAGAAACTTTCTGAGGTCCAACTGCGACTGGAGTCCAACCATGACAAATAGTTCCTGAATGAAAATGCAATCCCTGACCAGGCTTACAGCCTAAACCAGGCGCACCATCAAACAGGAAGGGAACGAAGGCAGAGATCTGCAGATTACACAGTGATCTGTTGGCGGGTATGTCAGTCATTTCCAAAACTGAGTATGAGTCACCTGAACCTCTGCTCAAACACAGGACCACAGCTGCTCTTAGTACGGACAGAAAGACTCAGTTTGGCTAAATGAGGAAAATTATCCCTCTTCATCTCTCGCATGTGTTGAAACACAGTCCTTCAGACAAAACCACTATGGTTATTGACACTAAGCTGTTTAGATTCCCAGAAGACACGAATTTTCAGTACAGAGCTCTGGCACAGCCACACACAGATGAAGGATAAATCCACCGTAACTACTCACCTGATATGCAGGATATGCAATTTAGCAGGTTTGTGTACATCTCCAGCAGCTTGGTGATCTTCAGCGGGGTGCTCACTTTGAAATGCCTGAGTAGTGGTGCTTGTCTCCTGCATTGTGTCCTGCACAACAGGAGCTTTGGTTCTGGCAGAGGAAGGAGACGGGAAGCATATGGCTGCTCGAGCTCCCTTCCCCAGAAGGAGATTCACCAACTCATTTTGCACAACGTGGCGTATTCCAAGGACAAAGGCAAAACAGCTCTTTAGAAATTTCTTCGTGAGCTGGAGATAAAAGTAATCCCTACTAGGGACGGTTTAGCACTATGCATATATGGGGGAGGAATTTCAGAGGAAGGGAAATACCCCTCCACCCCATCCTGAGTTTTCAGTAATACTTTGTAGTTCTGCCCAGTTTTGAAGTAGCTTAAAAGAAATGGAAGTATTTGGAATGTTTTTACACGAGAAATACTTCCTTTTGTATAATTAAAATTATTGTGGTTGGCTCCTAGAGTGAGAGGCTCATACATTTGTTTCCAGTAGCAATCAGTATAGTTAATACCCATCCTCTCAAACTGAGTTAACTCGTGTTCATTTTGGGCCTCATCCAGAGCTTATTGATGTCAGAGGAAAGAAACTATTGACTTAAATGGGCTTTGGAGTAGACCCTACAAGGTGAAAAGAACAGATAATCTGGTTATTTCTGCCACAAAGAAAAGAGATATCCAGTGAAAATAAATAGGTAAAAGTCAAAATAAAATAATAATCAGGTTTTATTAAATATTAAAAAGCAGACAAAAGAATACCATGAAAAGTGTTTTTTGTGTGACCCAGAGCTGTTATAGGGAGAGCAAGAGAACCTCATGGTGCAAAGGGCAACCTCAACCACTGTCAGAAATCTGGAGGAGACATAGTGAGATGAAAAAAATTTGTCTGATTTGCCTTTCATATCCGAAAGTATAGAATTAAAACTTTACCAGGGTGAGTATTACATGAGATAATGTTAGGCTTTATGTGTTCTGGCCAAACCTGTGATATCAGGTTTTGAACTTTTAATAGAAATAATAGTTTAATAGTTTTAAGAATTAAAACTATTTAACTATTTAAGTTTATTTATTTATTAAAGTTTATTAAAACTATTTATTTAACTATTTAAGTTTAATAGTTTTAAGAATTAAAAATAGAGATCACAAAAATTACATGAGACAAAGATCCTGAAGGACACACAAAACTAGGGAAGGTTTATAAAGAATCCAGTGGTGTTTCTGGCCATGCTGGATGAATTATCAAAAGCTATGAAGATCTCTGAAATGAGTTCAGTACCCAGCAGGTTTCCCATGAGAACAGGCATCTGCAATGCAAATTCTGTGCCCAGCCCTGCAGCATGATTGCCAGATCCAAGCATAAGAGGGATGAATAAATCCCTTTTTCACTCCCCTTACAAATAATGAAAATATTTGGAGTAAAAAAATTGAAGTATTTTTTTATTGGCCTGATGATTTGAGGAATTTGAGTACTGCTGGCACTCCAAAAGTTCCTCTTTCCAGCTATGAGTATGAGAAATTATTATCTAAACCAAGGATGGGATACTAACTTCTCTACAGGTCTTTACTTAGGTTCCCATTTGGCTTGTCTCCTTCCTGTTTCCATATTCTTTCTTTTATTTCTTTCCTCCAGACCGTATTTCCCAAAACATCCTGGAGGTGAACTTTTTCCCTACAGTGAAACCATTAATAAAATAACTGTTGAATTCAAGAGGGCCAAGAGGGTGTCAGTGACAACTGACTTCACTTCTTATTTTGCAATTCTATTTAACTGCAGATAAATCATTCTGTGAAATTCTCTGCTCTGAAAATTTCCCCAGCATTAAGAGACATGGATCTCCTGTGGTCAGGATGCCACAGCTCCCCTGTGCAATTTCCTCACCCAAAGTCAAACAGCATTATTGGTTAGATGTCCCCATAATGTCATTCTTATCCCAGTTATAGCTGCAGTGACTCTGTTTAACATTGTGCACATGGCCTTGGATATTAATTCTGACTCATCACCCTGTGTTTGCTTTGGTGTGCTCTTTTCATAAGGCCAAGATGATGCTTTACATATCGGCTTTGTGTTCAGCAGATTTTAAATAGATACAGAGAATAATGCCATTCAAATGTGAGTTTTAGTAACCCAAAAGATCAGCTTAAATCTCCAAGGACAAAGAGATGACATAAAAATCTAGTCTTCCAAAATCTTTCACAAATCCATAAAATTCCTGTTAGGCAACCTGATAAGTCACTTGACATTTCCATACTTTGATATCTCCAATTCTGAAGTGAGGCAACACTCTTATCTTTTTGAAGGTAACATGAAACTAACTTTTCCATTGACAGATTATTCTGGGGACTTCTGCCAAGGCAAAGCTTTACTAGAACCTTCCAATGAACATATGTCTAGAGGAAGAACAATGCAGAGACATGGAAACAAGAGAATATCATAAAGGGTCTAACCTCAGTTGAGCATTTTCGTTGTATATTTATGCAATTTCCTGGTTGGGAGATAAAATCCTTAATTTGTGTTTACTGATCTGGGTCAAAGCACAACCATGTTGAAAGAGATATTACAGGTTTTGCTTCTGTGTGCATTTTTAAGGCAATATCTCCTTAATTCTACACAACCAAAGCAACACCCTTTTCTATTATGAATTTAAAGGGTGATGCGTGGTTGTTATAGATGAAGGAGGTAAATTACAACTACTTGAGAAAACAAATAGAAAGCTGTTTTAGTCATCACATTAAGGTTAAAAAAAACCACAATATGATTTGGCTATATGGCAGTGTAGATGCAAATGGAGTAGTCATATTTACACATATTACTCTGAAGGAAGATTTCCTGTTCATTTGCATAGGGGAGAAATCCTTTCATTCCTGCATTCAAAAGGGAGCAAAGAGGTCCCATCTACAAGCAAAATTACAGGAAACAAAAAGAGAAGTGAGTGCATGTTCAAGTAGTTAGAGAAAAGTGTTGGATTTGTTCCAAAAACCCAGCACTATTGCTGGGGCTGATATGCCTCCCCAAAACTGTGTAAATGATTCCCTTGATCAGAAAAAAGGGTCTGGTGCTTCAAAAACTTTTCAACTCAGGGTTGTTGAAATACAAGGTTTTGAGTCAAAAATTTTCATGCACAGTCAGGAGCAGATGTGTCCTTGGTAGAGAGAAGCCAAAGAACTTGTACAGAGGTTTCCATATAAGAAAAATTTAGCTTGGAGGAAATATATTTTTGCAGTTAAAAAGTTTTCACACACACAGAGAAAATAGGACAATAATAAAACCAATGGGAAAAAAAATTGAAAGCCAAAAAAATTTCCAATTCTTGTAACAAGACAATAAGAAATAATTAATTTTGACTGCTGACATTAACCCCAGTCCTTATCAGCCAATCTCACCAGAAAGGAATATCTTTCTGGTCTTACCAGGTAGTCAAGAAGGAAGCTGGGTTTATTGTTAAAAGATTATCTGACAATAAAAATATGTTATATACTTCCTGTACTTGATGTAAAATTAATTTATGTGGAGTAATAAGACACTAATTATATTTTTGCTACTTTAACATTAATTTGCAAAAATTAATTCTTTTTTCCCAGAAAGGTTTTGAAATAATAGAAATTAAGCAAGCCAATTGACCTCATTAACCAAAAGGCTAAATAATATTTTTTAGTATGTGCTCAGGTTGTTCTGGAAAATGATCCTCACTTGGGCTGACATTGCATTGTTGTAGTTCTCATATTAGGGGTATCTTTGTGATCTTTGTATTTACATAGAAGATCAAGCTGAGTTCTCCTATCTTCAAGTGGAAAAAATTTAGTTAGTTAAGAATGTCAAAGTCTACAGCCAGTGCCTCCACCTGAGCCAGTCTGAAACAGGTGTCTCAAAAAGATGAGATGAATCCTGTAAAAAATAATTGTGTTCTCCATGGTCTGCAAAGGGAATTGAGAAGTTAGCTCACATGCAGTCTTCTCACTGAGATAATTTTAATCCCCTGGTCCACCAGAGAGAAGAAGTGGGACATCATCTGGACACTTAGATTGTCCTAAAATAGGCAGCACCAATTTTCTTCTGAAGCTGCAGGCCTAGCTCTCTTCATAAAACATAAAGTGAGCTTTGATGCCTTGCCTTTATCCAACTGAAGTGAGAGAATATAAACCCCAACCACAATATGTAAAGCAAAGGGTCTGTGACCCCAAAGTGGACTTTTTTGCATTTACAGCAGTGAAAATAATGAAAGCAATACAAACTCACTAAGACCAGCTATTAAACCTTTCAGGTTAAATATATCCTTCCAGCGTCTGTTGATTTTAATGTTTTTTCTACACCAGACCAAATGATAAAATTTTGGACTGTATTTGCCAACCAGCATTCAGACAAGTCACAGATCAACCAGTACAAATCCCATCTTGTTATCCCAATTCGTGAATTTGCTCTTCTGAACACTCAATTCTGTATTTCTTTAAAAGAACTACATCAGAGAGCAGCAAATGTAATATTAAATAGATTTAACTCAAAGCTTGTTCTAAGGTTACTCAAAGACACCCATTTCTTATCAGCCAAATCACTCAAAACCAAGATTATCACCAGATATAGCAACATGAGCATCCACATTTACCTCAACTCATATCACAACACAAATGCGAGAACACCCAAAAAACTCAACTACAGAGCAAGCTCCCTCCCACTGCCAGTGCACAACTGACCACAAAAGTCATCAAAATTACATCCCTGATTACTCTCTGAGGTTGTTCTTTTAACCCTTTTATTTACAGAAATAAGGAAAAAACATAGGTCTGAGCAGAGGAAAGATGAAGCCCAACATTTCCATCCTCACTGCTCAGTGGGTTGCAGGAGAAAATAGGAAAAGTTGCTTTTTTTTTAGGGTGTCAAATGCCTACAGTTGGCAATGTGGCCCCTTTAACCTTCCCTGCAGCCAGCTCAAGTGTACCAAGGGTTATAGGTGGGACATGCACCCTGGCACTGCAAAAATGTGACTTGAAACATGAAAAGCAAAACTCTCCTGGGAAAAGTCTTGCTTGACTGACAATGGAAGGAGTCTAAGAAGGTCTAAGATCTCCTAAAGTACATCAATAATAAAAAATACAATTCAATATAAAATCTACTTAATCCAATAAGTTACTTTCTCTTGTTCCCCCCTTAGACATTTCTTTTTCTAGGTACATTCACACATTTGTGGAAAAGAAAAGAAAGAGAGAAAGGAAGAAAAGAAGAAAGGAAGAAAGACGGAACTACTTTTGTAAAGTTTAGTAAATGAGCTACTGAAAAGCAAATGAGGTTTGTCACCATCCTAAGATGAAACATCCAAAAATTGTATGAAAGAACAACTTTTGGGTTTCAAGAGCTAGTCAGTGTTTTAAGAAGGCAGCTTTATACTATTTTCACATGCCCAATTGCTATTAAAAATGTTTTGCAAGATCTAGATGCACAAAAGTTCTGAGACACTGGCGTGCAGCATTTCAGTCTGTAGCTGCCAGGATGAGACACAAATCTTTTGCTTATGTTTATGAAGAGATATCCTCATGTTTTAAAGATTCCAAATTTGGGCACTAAAAGGAAAGTAAGAAAAACTGTTGAAAAGGGAACAGGAAGGAAATTCCTCATTTGCCTTCCACAATGGAGTAGAATCTTGTCTGACCTCTTGTTCTGGACATGGGAGACCAGATTCACTGTTCCCACCTGTGAACCCATGAACACATAATGGAATAAAAGATTTTACTTGAAAACCTATGGGCTAATTTCTGGTGGACTGAACAATGGGGAGATGATGATTGATCCCTCTTTAGAAACTGTATCTGCAGGAAAAAAAGCAAACAAACAAACAAAACTCCAACAAAAACCCCATAAGATTCATTGAGCCACAACATAAGGATATGATTTAAGGGCCCAGCAACTACACAGGTTGTCTGTGATCAGAAAGCAGCCTAGAAGCCAGTGCATATTCCCTCTGGAGCAGTCAGTAGACAATATGCAGACAGCAGTCTCCAGCCCAGGAACTGAGATATAGGACTCTTCCCATCCAACTGAGCTCCTAATCATTAAAGAAGGGATTTTCCTTCAGGCTTTCTTCTCAAAAGAATGGCAGATTATTTTTTAGACACGTTTATATGAAGAGTACAGAGCACTTTGGATTCTCTACAGGGACAAAGCAGAGATTTAGATTAGATATTAGGAAGAAATTCTTTATTGTGAGAGTGGTGAGGCACTGGAATGGGTTTTCCAAAGGAACTGTGGCTGCTCCATACTTGGAAGCATCAAAGGCCAGTTTGAATGGGGCTTTGAGATGCCTGGTCTAGTGGAAAGTGTCCCTGCCCATGGCTTGGGGGTAGGAATGAGATGATCTTTAAGGTCCCTTCCAACCCAGATCACTGGACTTCTATGATTCTATGATTAATACCTTTCTCAGGGAAATGAAAGCTTGGATTGTGCCTCAGCTGGAGCTGAGCACAGATTTAGAAGTGATCTAAGCACTGCACAGCAGTGAAGTGTTACTTGTCTGCTTAGTTACTGAAAGGGAATGTGCTCGTCCCACTGCAAGTGTAGGCCAGGCAGTGGGAAATGAATAAACTCTCTGTTTCCTAAATCCTAGGTAAATCATGTTTACTTATTCATCTTCCACTGCATCAGCACTGGGAATGCTCTCTCTGCTTTGTCAAGCAAGAGCAGACTTGGGGTCATGACTAGATGGGACAGTGAGAAGTCAATCATCTTCAGGTTTAGAAACAGTAGAACGCAAAGCAAAAACTTCGTATTTCATAATATTTTAGTGAAGGCAACAACCTAGATCCCATTCTGTGGCAGGACTTCATAAAACACATACAGAATTTTTATGTTGCACATAGAAGTCAAACAGCTTAATGCAGTCTCAAAGTCCTCACATGTTTAAGTAGTAGGGGAATGGAAGTATAATCTAATATAATAAATAAAACTATACTTAGTCCAGGATCTGTAGGAGATAGTAACAGAAAATAGCCCAATTTCTTTAGAAATCCATTTTGGTTCCCATTTATGTTAGTGCAGAGACTCTGAACACAAGTGAAAATAAAAATGAGCTGCTTCTTTGAAAACAGAGCAAACTGAAGGCAGTTTGTTTAAAGATTCTGCATGATTGTGAATTAACACTGTAGAGGGCTAAATGTAGATGCAGTTTCAGGACAGATGTAGGGGAAGAAGTTTCCAGCCAATGTAAAGCATCAAGCATTCTGGAAAATGAGCTTCCAAAATTTTTCCCTGCTGTTGCGGGCTGAGTTAAACTGATATGCAGTAGGAGAGGACATTGCATTTCTCCTGGAAAATGAGAAGCACATGGGAAATAAAATTGTCAGAGTTTTCACTTGGAATTGAAAATTGTCGAAGGCTGAAGTCTTTAATGTAGGGGGTTTATCAACAGAAGCAGAATCTGTGGTTTCTATCTGAGTAGCAGTGAGGTCTGCAAAAGGCACTTCCTGCTGATGAAATTATATAGTTAGAGATTTTGGTCCAGATTTTGTACTCAGGAAGCCCTTGAAAACTTGTTTGCCGCTGTCGAGCTGTGGGAATTAATAGATTTAAATTTAACTACTGACATATTTTTGAGGCAGTCCAAATCTGTCGCTGCAAAGATCCTAGTGCAAGTGGGATGGAGAAGTGTCCCTCTGTGTCACAGTGGGCAGGAGAATGGGCAGTGCTACAAGCAGCAGCTGACCAGGCTGTTCTCCCTAGGCTGGAAGGCAATTTACATTCCAAGATGTCTCAGCCCTCTTTGTATCACCATACCCTTGCCCTCCAAGAGGATAGGTCACTGGCAGTTAGCCACTGTGATCACAATTTTCCAACATCTCTCTTAATTTTCAGTGTCCACACCAGTGAGGTGTCTCAAAAGCATCCAGTTATCAAATTCTGGGCACTAAAACACAAATCATTCCCTTTTGCAATGGCTTAGCAGCAACATCAAGAAGGAGCCCCAAATCATACATTCTGCAAAGAAATATCCAAATTTCTGCTTTTAGGGTTTTCTTCACAAAGATGATGAATGTTATGCTGCTGTTACTTAATGATCAAAACCTTGCAAGAAATTTAAACTGTGCAACTTACATATAGGCAGCAATTGCTTCTTTTTCCCCACTGTAGAAGGAAGGGGAAGATTTAAATACAATAGGAAGAAATGTAGAATTTAGGAAACTAAATCAGAAGTGCTAAAATGAATGATGACCTTGAAGAACTAGTTGTGGGAACAAAAGCAATAAAAGCATTTAACGCCATCAGAATGCCACAACAACCTGACCATCAGCTGTGATCCTGCAGTCTGATGTGGACAGCTATTTCCAGTGCCCATCACCTCTATGGAGAGTAGTAAAAACGTTTCACCTCCCCATATGCATCTAACTGGGGTCTGCGAACAAGCAATCAATATGAGAGGTTAGGAAAGAGAAGATCTGAGAGGGGAGAAAAGATCCAAAGAAAGCGTGACTCCTGTGAATCACAAAGCAGCTCCCCCTCCTTCATGGGTGGCATAAAGCAGCATGAGAAACATGAAGGAAACATTTTTGAAAATGTAATCCTAATGCTGGGTGGAATTTTTCAGCTCCTAAAATAGCCTGGGTAGCTACAAGTGCAGGTAGGAGTTTCTGCTTCCAGGAAATTGCTTTGCCTTTCTGAATAGCACAAATGTTTCTCCAACAAGTAGGCCTATGAAGAAGTAGAGTGTTCCTTTAGGGCATGTTTCTGTCCTGAGGAAATCAATGAGAGCGTTGCTATTAACTGTTTTGGGAGCAGGATATGGCCCATAATCTGATTAACAGATGCTTTGAGTCTGTGTAGACTGAGTTTTCAAAGACATACAGAGATAAAAGACTTTTACTTTCATGTCACACTTATCTTTCTTTGTTGTAGCGTAAAAGTCTGTAAAATGTTACCTTACTCTTAACTCCTAATACAGCTGTTTTACTTATGCTCAAAATATTTCATCCTGCCAGGGCCATCATGGTGGATAATCTAATTATATAGTTAATTCCACACATGCATTGTGGCCTTCAGGGAAATGACAATTTGGGACTAGATGTTTCACTTCAAGCATGGCTAAGTGCTGACAGAGAAGTGGAGCAGCAACACCCCTCCTGAGTAGCAACAATATCAGCCTGACACTTTTGCTATTCCACTGAGATTCAGGCAATCTGCTGAGAAGGGAAGGCCGTGGTTTATCTCTTTGGGCTGAAGAGGGTGAAATCCTTGGTGGGGAGATGGACAACCAGTCCTTACTGGGTTTGCCTGGCCAGGTTTTGATAGAGGGGGAGTTACAAGGTGGCGAAAGTTTCCTCCATGTCCAGCGGAAACAATTCCAAACAGCTCCAAGACTGGGCTGGCCAAGGCTGGGCCAGTCAGAAATGCTGGTAACACTGCTGTAATAACATATTTAGAAAGGAATAGAATATTGCACAGAAGTAATTGCAGACAGAGGTAAGAATATGTGAGAGGAGCAGCTCTGCAGACATGGAGGTCAATGGAAAAGGAAGGGCAAGAGGTGCTCCAGGGTGCTGGAGCTGAAATTGCCCTGCAGCACATGGAGGGCATAGGGATTCAGAAATCCACCTGCAGCCCATGGAAGAGCCCCACTTCAGAGCAGGTGGGTGCCCAGAGGAGGCTGTGACCCTGTGGGAAAGCTGTGCTGTGAACCCGTGGATAGAGGAACCCACTCTGAAGCAGATTTCCTCAGTTACTGCTCATTAAATGTTCTTTCTCCTTCTGAGAAAGATGCTGAAGCCACAGTATGGAGAGGAACAAACTCTGATTTCCCCTGTGTCTAAGCTTAGACTCCTCTTCCCACTTGCCAAGCAGGTATGTCAAAGGGCCCACCTTACCCAGCAGTGCATTAAAAATCCTTTCCAAACCTTAAAAAAGCAAGCCTCATTTCTTTAGAGCTGAAGTTTTTCTCTCTATTGCAAAAAATTGATTTTTCTCAGAAACCATGCTTATTACCTTTATATATAAGCCCAACAGGTCTCAGACCCCAGCTCTCTCCTTGCAGCTGCTGTGAGTTTTTCTTCTCTCTCCTGACACTCATGGTCTTGTTCATAGTCCATCAGGTTTGGATCTCAGTCACAGAGCCTTACACTACACCTAGAAATATGTAGAAATAAAAAAAATCAGGCAACTTGGTGTTTGCCAGAAAGAAAAAAAGGAACTTTTAACCTAGAGTTTGACAAATTCCATTTACCCTGAATTTACTCCTTTATGGCACTGTGATGTTGGAATAAGGATTTCTTCTCTTCACTGGAAAGGTGGGTTGAGATTGTTCTAAGGTGAAGGTGAAACATGTCTTTTCTAAGTGGCCAACATGACCTTAAGTGGTTTTGTTGACAGCTAGCACCCACCTTAACCCCTTCAAAACCCCTCTGCAGATCTTTTTTTCCCTTTCTGCTTCCCAAAAAAATCAACATACACTTCAAAGAGCAGTAGGGTTCACTCCCTACAAGAGGCATACGAGAGGAAAAAGCCTCAAGCTGCATCAGGTTTAGAGATTGGATATTAGGCAAAATTACTTCACTGAAAGAGTAGTTAGGCATTGGAACAGGCTGCTCAGGACAGTGATGGGGTCACCATCCCTGGAAGTTTTCAAAAAAAATATAGATATTGTGAGTAAAGATGTGGTTTAGTGGTGGACTTGGCATTGCTGGGTTAATGGTTGGACTTGATGACCTTAGAGGGCTTTTCCAACCTTAGTGATTCCATGATTCTAAAAAATGTCATGGAAAGGGTTTTTACTGCTCCAGAGGCTGTTGCAAACTCCAACTGATGCTCCATCATAGGAACAGCTCCAGACTTGGCCCATGAGTAATTGCAGAGGACACTGAGGCTTCAAACAGACATATATGTTATTAATATATAACATTCAAACATGTATATTATTAATGTATAACATACAAACATGTATGTTATTCATATGTAACACACAAACATGTATGTTATTCATGTATAACATACAAACATGTACATTATTCATGTGTGTCTCTAGTGTTTGGATTGAAGTCCATTGGTGTTGGGCCGGTGCAATTTCCTGTTCACTTTCAAAACCAACATGGGGCATCTTGCTGTTTCCTGATAGATCATCCCATTTATCATTGGTTCTGCTACAACAGTGGGCAAAAACAACCCTGTATTATCCTTGTTGATCACAAGGGCTTGAGTTTTTCAAACTCATTCAGTGTTAAGTTCATTCCCAGTGATGTCAGAAACTTCAGTTGCCTTCAGCAGTGTGGAGACTGGTGTGCATCTCCATGCAGTCATTCAGGTAGACAGAAAGAAAGACATTTGTATTCCCAAATCCCAAGCTGCCATCCTATATTCTCCATAACATGAGGAGTCGCTCAGCCTCACCTCACTTATTCTGGTTTGAGTTGTCCAGGCACTTAAGGCTGGATGTGCACTGAGCTTCTTTTCTTCTGTCAAGGCAGGGTGGAACCACCCTGCCTGGTGTCTAGACAGCTTCACAGTCTACAAGGAGTTGCTTCTCTTCCTGAGTCTCATGGAGAGGCCAGACTGTCAGGCATCAGCAGAACATTCCTGACATGAATCAACAGGCTCCAAAGCCCTGGAAGAAGCTCTGCTGACTACTGCTTTGTGACTGGCAGAATCACCTTGGCATTTATACCACAACCTTTAGGCTACATCACGTGTCTAGGCACTGGAAAACTTAATTGTTCATTTCCTAATTTAGCTTGTTGCTACTTCCGTCTCCTAGAAAATTTGTCTGTAGTACAGAGACCAGAAGACATTTGGCAAAGTACTCTGCCCTTCCTCCTGATGTTGGGCAACACCTGCAACAGCAAGGTCAAGCTGAAAGAAAAGTCTTGATCTTAGTGCAGGGCTTGTGGCATCCACCTGGGAGAAATGTGCTGGGTCCTGTTCCAAAGTCTCTTTCCAATATCACCTATGACACTTAACACTGATGATCATTTACTTGAGGACAAAAACATTCCAGTATGCATGAAGCTGCTATTAGGAGTCCCAATTGTTTCTCAGAGTGCTGTAATTATGGTGCTGGAAATTTAGGTTCTTCCCGGTTTATTCTTTATTTCAGTTCCTTTCTCCAACATTTCAATTTTTTTTCCTCTCCGTCTCTCTGCACAATCTAACCACACTTCCTCCACAGGATAGGAGGCTACTTTCTCACAGAAAGTGATGCACACAATAACTGGAATCACTTCAGGAAGGGAGGGGACTTTTTCCTTGCATAAAGTGGTACATATAACTACCTTGGGCATCTTTAATGTAGCCTTCTCCATCTGGGCCAGTTTCCTCAAACTCCGCTGACAAACAATGGAGTTAAGTGGTTTATTTTTGCAGCTACTTTTGGATGTGAAAAATTATGCCCAAATGCTTCCTTTATTTTCTCAACTTGGCAACAAAGGCAGCTGAGGGAGACTGGTTCATGTCTGGATATGAGCACTACTGATGTCTAAACCTTGGTGCATTTCACCCTTCACATTTTGCAGGACCTTATCTAATAGAACTATTTGCAACGACCCAAGGCAATCAACTGATGTACCTCTGAACTGAGGAAAAATTGGATTCAAGAAGAGATCAAACTTTGTACTGTGATGTAATTTCTAATCTTTAGATGTATTTTCTCATTTTCTCCTAGGAAGCCTAGTCAAGATACCCCTCGTGCTGTTTCTGCTGGTGAGAGACTAAGGCGTGATTAAGATTGATGACTCTCTCCCTCAAAGGAGTGGAATTGCATCTGCTGAACTCCTGCTCAGAGGAGGACAGAGCTCATAACTGGCTGAAGGCCTCTTCAGGAATGCTGACACATGCTACACTAATTCACAAGAATGTGAAAGCAATCTCCTGGACATGACAATTCAGTGACTGGCTGCAGTTAGCAAGTGATTGGGAACATGATCTAAAACCCCAGTCTCCCATTTATCTCTGGCTAAGTGTTGACAAAACACTTTTCACACTCTATGAAATGCAGACATGTTTCACTGTCATTTAGGCAGGAATTTCTTGGCTTTAGCCCTTGGACAACCTTGTAGTTGAATAGTTAAAGAAAAGTGGTCAGAGAAATTAATAGCATTAATTATTTTTGGCAATACATATCTCTGTGTGTGTGTGTGTGTGTGTGTGTGTAGAGAAAAAGATAAATATGGTTTTTAATCTGATAGTCTTGTGTCAATTTAGCTACATATACCACAGCTGAGAGTTTCTGGTGACTTTGCTTTCACCCAAGCCTACTCTGCTAAAAATTGGTTGCATGGCCATGGTGGCTTCCCAGAAACAGAGAATCATAGAATTGTTTAGTGACCAATCCAATCATTAACTCAGCACTGCCAAGTTCACCACTAAACCATGTCCCCTAAACACCACATCCTGATGTTTCATGAACACTTCAAGGGGTCATGAGTCCAACACTTCCCTGGCCAGCCTGTTCTAGTGCTTGACCACCCTTTCAGTGAAGAAATTGTTTCTAATCTCCAATCTAAATTTTCCCTGGTTGTAAAAGATCCTTTGGGAAAGTTAACACAGGTTTAGTAAAATAGTTTATGTTTTTTGTCATCTGATGAGCAAAGATGAAACTGCTGGCACAAGAAAGGAGAGGGTCAAGTACCTCTCAGCATCCCCCACGAAGGTTTTACTCCAAATTGTGAGTGCTCCTGGCACCTGGCACATCCCTGCTGAGGCTGCACCTGAGCAGGAGGTGAGACCATGGGACCCTGCAGCCAAACTGCTTCATCTTCTTGTTCACCAGCCTTTATGTAAGTCACTGCTTGTCAAACTGCATTTTCAGCAGTGCTCAGGGACAAATTTTTAAGTCTCACAGGCTGGGCGGTGTTTATAAGACTCCTCCATACCTGCAGTTCACCCAAGATCTAAGAGTTGGTTACTATCTTACTTTACTTCCATGAAAAAAAAGAGTGAAGAATCAATTTCCCCCAGGGTTGACTAAGGAAGGACAGATACAATTTTGAATGGGAAAATGCTGTAGACCAGTAATTTCTAAGAATTAAACATGAGTTCATTTACTATCATATCTTTCACAGAAATCTACCAGAAGTTGTGTTTGGTTTGGGTTCTTTGGATGGTAAAATCAACAACTTTAAAAAGAGAAATAAATATAGAGAATTCAGGAAATAAAGCTTATTTTGAATCATAAAACTTCTTCCACATGTACATTTGCACACAGAAAACCTGGCAAAATTATTTTGGTGCATGACCCAGAACATAGTCATTTCAATCAAATGGAGAAGGACAATGATGTTATATTAAAGATCTCTTTTCATTTTTTTTTGGCCCATAGGTTGTCTCTCCATACCATCCCTGGATTTTCTTTCTCCACCTTCTTCCTCCTTTCATTTTCCCATGTCTTGGCAGGATAGCCCAAGGGCTGTTCTAACCAGTGCCAGGTTGTTATTCCTATTTGCACAGGAGAGGAGCTAATCCAGCAGAGCTTCTTGATAAAAATTAAAATGAAAGCCTTGTACTAATCATTTCCTTCATGAGCAGACCTTAGCTCCACATGGGATATTTGTATTCTTCCATTCAAACATGTAAAATAGTTTTGAAGTTTGAACCTTTAAGAGCAGTTGAATATCTGATCTGATAGACAGAAGAGGTGTAGTCCAAACCCTCCCTTCAAATTCAACTTGAATTTAGCTGTTAGCAATTTAAAATCAATTTTCTGGCTTGAATCATCTGCCTTCTCTGATTAAACAAAATAAATCTCTCTAAAGCTAGAAGAACATTTTAAATTCTTCTAATATAAAATGTAAATGCTACATTTAAAATATAAAAGGTAAATGATAAATATGCCCTTCAATACTTATTCTGATGACAATAAAACAAAGTCAAAGGTTTCAAACAAAAGTTACTGAAAACTCATTTACAATACAATTATTTCTATGAAATTCAAGGGTACAAAGTACAAACTAAACAGTCTTTCACTTAGCAACTTGTTTTCTTTCCATAGGTTCCTATTCCAAATAGCAGCATTTATTGACCTTTAGACATGCAGGAAATAGCTAGTTTTGAATAGAGGTCTTGAGTGTGAATGTAACTTACTGACACTGGCACATGCTGCTTGGGTTAAGATCTTGGGGATGGAAGAGAGACAAAAGGGGATGAAAATAAGAGATCAAACCCTGATCTTTGCAAGACACTGTAGTAAAATTACACAAAACTTGTCCAACAGTTATAAAACTTAGGATGATTCCCACCTCAAAGCAGACTTCCCTGGAAAAATGTCAGAAAAATTCCTGGGGTATGAATGTCAAAGCAGTGGGGGGTTTGATTTCTGAAGGATGTGGTTCAAATTTGACCTCATTTTTCAGGTGATGCTCAGGCCATTATCTCAGCCAGTGGCAAAACAAGACAGTCCTATATGTGGCTTTTTGTATGGTTATAGGATAATTTAACTGGCAATGATCTAGTCCAACATGCTGGTTGAACAGGGAGCAGGGCCAGCTATGACCCTCCTTTATCTGTATAATTTCCAAGTTCTGAAAGTAGACAAATCACCAAATCATTTCACTATAAACTTTCCTATTTTTTCTGTCCCAGTCCTCAGGTTCATGCCAAATCATGAACTGCACAAGAAAAATATTTGCCTTAGCAAATGACATAAAAACTTGGTGCCAAAACTTGACACGTGTTGAGGAATTCCTTACGAATTCTGCTGATGCTAATTGATTATGAAGATCCTTTACAAATCCCTAGCCCACTCTTATTTCAGCTCCTATTTCTCTGTGATTCTTAATCACACAGAATCACAGAATTAGTAAGGTTTGAAGGGACCACTGGAGGCTATCTACTTCAAATTCCCTGTTCAAGCAGGAGTGCTGCCCTAGAGTTGTTACTCAGAATTGTGTCCTGATGGCTGTTGAGTATCTCCAGAGAAGTAGATTTCACAACCTCCTTGGGCAAATGCACCCAAAGGTTTCCTTTCCAGACAAATGTAATATTTGCTCACGCTGTAAGGCTCTGAGACCCTCAGAAAAATCTAATAATTAAAGAATGGGACAGAAAACAGAATCAAAATCTTTTGTCCATTTGTCTCATCCTAGAACTAGAACCGCTGAGTGCACTAGACCCAGACCACATTGCAAAATATACAAGCAGTCTCAGGTTGTGGGAGCTGGGGTTGGGATGGGTTTTTTGTTTGTTTGGTTGGTTTTGGTTTTTTGTTTGTTTGGGTTTTTTGGTTTTGTTTTTGGTTTTTTCTGGCAGCTAAGTATTGTTTTCTTTTGTTTTCCAAGTTGCGTGCGCTGTCATCTGCAACATCCTTCAATGGCTGAATGACCTTGTAGGCTGAGCAGTTTGTAGCTTGTTTTGCTTTTCAGAAGGAATCTCACATGTACACCATACAAGTTGGTTATTTTCCTTCCCTTTTCTTTTTATAGTTTTTGGTGGGGTTTTTTTTGTAAACACAATTATAATTCAGAGGGGCTGATCTGTTATTTCTGTACAATATTCTGAAACCATTAAACAGCCTGCGTGTTATCAACCGCTCAATAATTCTCTCCCGTTTTCCTCCCCCTGCTAACAGGTTATCATCTTGCCATGCTCTGTGCTTCAGATTCAGTCATTGCTGGCGTGCAAGGAAAGCCTGCAGCAACCAAGCAGGGCATTCCTTCAATCTGTATTTAACAGTTAATTGCAAACCTGTTCCTTGAAGTACTGCCACAATTCTTTGCTTCGCTGCAAAGTCTTTGATATCAACCTACTGCCTTTGGAAAGATTACAACCTGTGCACTCAGTTACCCTGGTCAGATGTGCACAAGAACATCAAGTATGAAAATAAAATTGCTCTCTCCAGTGCATGTGAGCCCAACAGACCTCTCAATTGCTGTGTTAGATATGCTTCAAACTAGTGCAGCCCTGCAGGGCAGGTGCTCTGGGAGAATGAAAATTTCCAACCAGGGAGCTGAATTTCTGGGTGGGAAGGAAGGGATGAAATGGAGAGGGGACACATAACATGGGGTATTCCTCACATATTTTGCCAGAATTTTGTTCACATGAAATAAAGATCTGTTGTCCCCCCCAGTAGCTTAACACTAAGAGTTATTCTCCTTTCCAGTAATGTAAGTCCAGAATGGCACCCTAACAGTGCATTCAACAGGATTTTAATCCAGATTTATAACTTCTCTTGGGGAAGAGACATGACACACATTGAACAGAAAATTAAAATTACTTTTTCCAACTAAGTTGCTGAAACTAATAGCTTATCAATGGTGAGTTAAGGCCAGAGCACCCAGAACAAAAAGCTGTCCATCACTTAGGCACAGGAGAGAAGTGCTGAAGCAAATAAAGCCTTACATGACTTGGACTCACATGAATACCTTGGGTTACAAGAGACTTTTAAAAGTCACCTATTTCCCTCACCCTGCAAAAAGCAGGAACATCTTCCATTAGATCAGATTACTCAGAGCCTCATCCAGCCTGGCTTTGAATGTTTGCAAGGATAGGTCACCCACCACCTCTCTGGACAAGCTGTGTCTCACTGTAAAAACATGTAAAAAATTCTTCCTCATATCTAATCTAAATTGAACCTCTTTTACTTTAAACCCATTATTCCTTGTCCTATCACTACAGGCTCTGCCAAAAATTCTGTTCCGCTTTCTCCATTGTGCTAATATTTGGAGTCCACTTAAAATTATTGATCTTTTTTATAGTCGGATTTGTGTAATTTGAATGTCCTCAATACCTCTAGCACTTCACTAATATTTTAGTGGAGTCCATGTCAATGTTAATGCTTTGCCACAAGTGTGTCTATTGTCTGACATTAGAGATTTGTGCATAAATGCATAAACTAACTAGGTATTGATTTGCTCTTTCTTTTGTGGAAAGAAGAGCTTGTGCAGAGTGGGATCAGGAATTGCTGATTGTATTGGAGGTTTGGAAATATCTTTGGCTCCAGGCAGTCTTACCTGGGTATAGTCCAGGATTTGCACAGGCTGCAGATGTCAGTTCATGGTGATTTACTTTTTTTGCAGACTCATGTATAACTTTGAATACTGTTTGACTAAGAGGACCTCCTTATAAGTTTGCAACTTCTCTGTGTCCTCCATCTGAGTGTTGCACCACTTCTTGTGCAGACTGGGAAATCATTTGTCCATCCACACAGTTCACCTCCTGCTCACATGTGCCTATATGATAAAGCCCAGTCATTTTTTTATTCTAGGGTAGACATGCAAAATCTAACTTCAGCCTGGAAATCAAGGTCCATGGCAGGGAGTTGAACCTAACGATCCTTCAGGTCCCTTCTAACCCAAGGCATATTATGATGTGATATGGTGTGATAATTACATGATATATGATATTATATCATAGGATATATGATACACCTCCACTCCCAACAGACCTTGCTCTGACCTGTGCACATAATCACCATCTCTGGGGTATATTGGCAGGGTTAGGGATAAACCACGGCTTTGAGAACTGTCAGCGAATTAATGGGCTTGTCAAACCACTTTTCTGTCTCCATCTAAATGGGATCAGGAATTACATGAAGACTTTCTGGGCTGAGGTTCAGAACAGGAGGGGAATGAAAAATTCTTGCAGATTTTAGAAGAAGCAGCTGGAAATATTGTCCTCATATATCTGTACTAGAAGAAAAAATATCAGACAAAATATTCAACAGCAGCTGTATATTAAAAAATTAATCACTGAAGAGGCTGCTACAATCACCTTTCAGGAGTGTTTTTTGCAGAACATCTAAAGAACTTAAAGAGTGAGTGGACAGTTTTGGTTTGGACCTTGAATTCAAATTATTCTGGAGTCCACAACATTTTTCAATTTGTCTATGGCCTGGTTTAATTATGAATACCAGAAAGTCACATATTATTTCAGTATCAGCCTTAGTGGTGTCACATATCTGAAAAGCATCGCCTACCATCATGGTAGGATTGTAACCTGCACTTTAGGAATTTTTGCAGAAAAAAAAAATGGTCTCATGCAGAAAATAATCTTCATTTGAGTTTGAAGTCTTTTCTAAACCATCATTTTCCAGAATGCCTATGGATTGTGTTTATTATGCATATATTGGTGGATGCACTGTACACTTAAACATCTCTTGAACTTCCTATCAATGGAACTCAGTTCCAGATATATAGGATTTTCTTACCTGTCTGTTAACCATGATTTCTACTTACACCTAAACACCTTTTCCTGAGATGTTTCAATTGGATTAAGCACTTGTATTACCAAAGCTTCATGAAAATGCTCTGGGTAATAAACCTGCAAACTCCCAGCAATTCTCCCAATAGCAGCTTACACCACTTGAAGAACTCAGGGGTTTTTTCCTTACACAAGCGAATTATTTATTTAAAGACATAAGATTCCAACAGCTGTTTTAGTAAAATGAAGCCAAGCTCCACAAGCAATGATTCAAACAGAGCTGAGTAATTTTTGCAGTGATTGGGGTAATAGTTACATGGCTGGTGATACTTGCTGCAGTGCAAGAAAAGGATAATATTTCTTCATTGCTTCTTATTCTCATGTATGAAACTGCAAATTGGAGAAAGACCAAAGAATGTTTTCATAGAGTTGCATGCACATTAATCATTTTAGAGACTTCAAACAGTTGCATGTACAACGTTATAAAACTGAGAATAGAAAGACGTGAACTAAAATCTTGGAACTGAACAAGCTGAAGTGTTGAGAGTGTGTTAAATCAAAAACTGGATCCAGATCTGAAATTTTCAAATGTCATCAGTCTGGCTCCCCAGCAAGCATAACCTAAAGCCTAGTAACAAGTTAAGCCTGAATTTAGGGAAGTTCACATGCCACTTTTAAATCCGAGGGTTTGGCTCATTTCAAGATGGATACTACAGGTTAAAGAATTTTACCTTTGACTTCAACAGGAGCAGCATTGTTGCCAAAGTACCTTTGCTGTTGGCAATATTACCACAAGTATGGAAACCAACTTATCAACTATGGGTTTGAGAGTTCAACTTAAAATCATATAATCCTGAGCTTGCCTCTGTCTCAGGATGTAAAAAGAAAAAGATCTCTTCCATTACTCCCCACAGAAGAATGGTTTGTTTCTGCAGAAGAAACTGACTTTCCAATTTTCCACATCAGGACCTTATTCCCTTTACTGCCGAGTTTACCATAAAAGTCACAAACATATTCATTTCTCTTTTGCTAGCAATTAGTTCTTCAAGACATAGGCAGATGTTACTCTTTAGCTGTAGCCTAAATATATGAGCTCCTATTTGCCATAAGATGTAATAGATCATGTTCCACATACAATTTTCAAATGACTTCAAGCCTTAATCATAATAAAGACTCAAGAGTTAACGTTCCTTTCATCTACAGATTATTACTGAAAATTTCTAATAATCTAGTTAAGTTGTATGAAAAGCACATAAAGAGACATGAAACAGATTTCTCTTCTCATTTTCTTCAATACTAAGGTAAAGAAAAAGACAAATCCAACAATAACACATTTTTTTCTTTCCCTTTTTGCTTTCACACAGAATGATTTTCTATAAAAGAAAATACATTGGAAGCAGCCAGGAAAGCTATTAAATGTTGTTCTTGTATTTCACCTGTGAAATACCACACAGAGATTTTAATCTTTACTTCAGTGTTTTTTCCCTGAATTAATTAACTTACATGGAACTAAAATTCCTTTGATTAAAAAAAATGAAAACTACAGCCACAATTTATTAAAGGTTCATTTTATGCCTTTAAATAATAACTGTACCTTTAAAAGGTGTGAGTTCGTTGACAGGCTGATAATATGCCTTGGTAATTGCATGATACCAGTCAATAATTACCATTGCCAGAGACACTTGCACATCCTTTCCCAAGAACAGGTGGGGGGGAGAAAAAGGAAGATGTGAGCCAGGTGTAAGAGCAAAGAGAGAGAGGTGGAATGTGATTCCCAGCAGGTAGGAGGTTGTGCAAGGTTTCGTTGGGTTTTTTTTTTCCTAAGCTCAAGCTGCAACAGTATTTGTCCCTCCTGCTGTTCTCATTTCAGATCAGGTGGCACATGCCAACAGGTTGGATGTTGGCTCAGGGACCAAGAAACTGATCCTTGAGCTGGGACACGTGGGTTCATGAGAAAAGTGCTTGTGGCCAAAAACTCCTGAAGAAATGTTGGACAAAAAGCCACAACTCCTTTGATTCTGATAGCTGGGAGTAACTGAAAGCCAAAGTGACACAAATACCTTTCAACATTTTTACCAAAGCGCTCATGAGATTCTTTTTCTTTCCCCAAAATAAGACATTTTGTCTCAAAATGACTGCAAATATATGTTGACAGAGTGGGAATTTCACTTGTGTGGAAATTCCAGCTTTGGTTCTGACAATCTATATTTGGCCAGAGTCGCCAGACTTTCCTTAGCTATTTAACATTGTTTATATTCAAGATGACCTTTCCAAACAGGCATGAAAACATTTGGTCTCTGTTAAGTTTTGCATCATGTTATAACTTAAATACTTATTTCATTTAAACTGCTAACACATATAAAAATTATATTGATGCTTAGAAAATGAAAGTTTTTACCCTCATCTATGCTGAATATACAAACAGCTATGAAATATTTTATTATTTTATGCTATTTTGTTTTATTTTATTTTATTTTATTTATTTCATTCTAAATTTTGGAGAGGGAGAACAGATAAATTGAGACAGATACTATCCTTGAGAAAAATTTAACTGGGAAATTTTCAAAGTGCTGAAAAAGACTCAAAGGGAAACAAGACTGAAAAAGTGACTGATAGATCACAAGTGATTAATTTCTACAACAGTAGCAAAAAAAATAGGGAAACAGTTGTGCAATCTTTTTCAAATCAGCTTAATTATGTCATTTGGACTCCAGGATATCTGACCTGTGGGAAACTGGGTTATAAATTATAAAGTGAAATTTATTTCTTTTTGCCTCAGTTTCCCCATTTGTAAAATTGGGAAAATATATCTGGTGTGCTGTGCAGGGTGTGGAGAAAACCTTTGAGAATAAAAAGCGACAATAATTTTATCGCTCTAAATTTTTTCTCAAAAGAGCTGTCATTCATAGGTCTTGGTGTGCTTTTCAAATGCCTGACTAAATCCTCTGCCCTCCCCACTCTCTGCTCTGCAAGCAGAGTTTTGTTTCTGCCAGCTCTTTTTACAACTGAATTCCCCTGTCAGTGCAAGCTCTTTAAAAAGTCTCTTTTCTTTTGACCAACCCATTTAAATGAAGATATGGGTTAATTAGCCCCTGTCTGGACTGATGTTTAGGAGCAGATCCTGCCCTTCCTTAGGAAAACACTTTAGAAGTGAAGCAAGCCATCACCATCACCCAGAGTGGGACTCACACTGGACTCACACTCATCTCCCTGCTCAAAAATCCACTTTTTTTTTTTCTCTAAAACCCACATTTCTCCATAGCTTTGCTCCATGGATTGGAAAACATGAATCTTAATGGCCTTTCATTGCAAACTTCCTTTCAGCACACAGCCCAGCAATTAGTCCCCAGCCATGCTTCACAACCTCTGGCTGCCTCACTGTGGGCTTTGATCACAACTTTGCTCGCTGACACACATCTAATAACCCACCATGGCACCAGCTGAGCTATCAGGTCCTAATTTATGCCTCACCCAGCATCCTAGGCCAAATAGGGGGTGTAATTAGCTATTATACCAGCCAGAAGTTTGACCTGACCTCCTGTTCTGAAGTCAAGCAGGGAAAAGAAAAGAGGAAAGCTACTGGAAATGAGTTTCATGGGTCTCTGCAAAAAAAAAAAAAAAAAAAAAACATTATCCATCTCTTCACAGAGGAGCCTGGGCTGATTTACAGATTTCCACCTATCACCAGCAGAAGAAGAAATTGCTTAATCCCTACCCATCACCTGGAAGTATCGCTGTCATTTTAATAGAATATAGTTCCTGTAAATTCATGCACTTCCACACATACATGAGTACAGTCAGATGAACAAGAAATGTTAAGAAGCCAAATGTTTTTCTACTTAAATAAAGAAGATGTGGAAAGATATGCCACAGAAAGGCTTTTTTGGGTGCCACCATTTCTGGATTTCACAGTTCATGTTTTCTATAGTATTTCTGATTTTTTTTTTAAGTGACATAAAAATGATAGGTGGCAGCAAGTTGAACAGGAGCAAAGGCAGTTTTATTTCAAGTCTATTTTTTTCAGGCTGAAATGAAATATTGCAGCTCTGAACCCTTGGAAAGGATGTTTATTCTACTCTAAATAAAACTGAAGTATATTTTTACATGAAACATCACCTCAAATTACTTCGAAAGCATCCAAATAAAAAACATTTACATTTTTTCCAAAATCCCTTTCCCGTTTTCCTATTGCTCTTTTTTTTTTTTCCCCTTCTCAATTGAAACAAATCTCTTTGATCAGCATAAATCCACAAACCATTCCAGTCAACCCACTTGTATAATTCCAGTGGGAAAAATTCTTGTTTGGATCAACCCTTCTGTCCAGTGCAGCCACTGCTCCGGAGACAGAGAGAGAGCAGAGCCTGGCAGAGCTGAGTGGATTTTCCTGCTGCCAAGGATGCAGGAGAACAGTGTGGAACTCACTCTCATCTGGCACACACCCCAGTGCACAGACAAGCAGAAGAAGGTTCAGGATGTCTCCTATCCCATTTGGAGCAGGATGAATGCTCTGTGAGCACCCAGCCTCATCGTGCCTTTGCTCTGAGTTAGGACAACCTCCGTGTGCCTCTTGTAGAAGAGCAAAGTGACCTTCTACATCCAAAACCCACAGAGAAAAGTCCTTTTGGCACCAAGTGTGGGACCCCTGGCATGGACAGAAAAAGGTAGGAAAAGCTGGATGGGTTTTTAGTATCTTTAAGCACGGTGAAGAAGGGAGAAATAAGGAGCATCATTGGCAGGTCAGCTGTTTTGAGTTAACCAGCTGGTGCTGGGGTTTAGAGTGGTTTTATTCCAGCTATGCTGGAGATCACAGTGATTTTTAAAAGATTTAGTCAACTTGAACTGCTGAAGAGTTTACTTGACCACTTCTCTATCATATGATGAAGGAATGAAAACAGCTGTCCCATGTGTTTTCATAAAACTCTGGTCACAACTGCTGTCTTTCCATTTGTGCTGCCAGCTCAGAGAAACCACGGTGGGTCTTTGCCCTAGAATAAAGTTACACATCAATGATACACATTGGCTTCTGTTGGGGCAGTCCTTCTTTTAAACAACCTTATCATAGTTTGTTGGGGATTTTAAACATGTGTCTTGCAGGTTTGTTTGAATTTCCTTATAGTATAGGTGAGACAAAAAAAATATAGAAAAAATAATTTAAAAGGAAACCATGGGCACAAATGGGAAAAGTGTTTTACTTTGCAAAACAGCTCTTTGTCTTTGGTGCTATATTCTACATTTCATTTCACTTGAAAAAACTCTGATGGCCAGATGTGAATTTTTGTACACTGGGAGGACGTCAGGGTTTGGAGTTCATTCCAGTCCCTGTCTGCAATGAGCCATCAAGGACCTGGTCTTATAACCCAGCTGACCTAAAACTGGTCCCATCTACTCCCTGAAAACTCTGCAGAGAGCAACCTGGTACCTCTCTGACAGTGGCGTCCCATGTCTTGGACCTTGAAACACTGTGGACATGCTGCTCCTGACATACTGAGGAATACACAGACAGCTTTTGTTGCAAGAGCTCTGACCACATGAAATCCAAATTATGTCCTCAGAACATTTCAGTTCAGATAAATGTCCCCTTTGTTTCCCTTTCTTGCATTAAGCAGTACCTCCTTAGATCCCTTTTCTGGCGGAATGGACATTCCCCAGGTGGAACAGGAAATTGTTCCAGGTCCAGTTCACACAGGAGGTCAAAGTTTCCAGACAAAAGGTATTCTTCTGGCTTGATGAAGATGAATTCAGTCGTGCAATACCCCCAGAAGGAGCAGACAGCTGATCTTCAGGAAATACCTCTGCCAGCACTGACAGACTTGCTGTCTCTGGACAGCAGCAGCAGCATTTCTTTTTCAGGGGAGATTCAACAGTCCAAACAAGTGGGCAAGGTAAACAGAACACTGTTAAGGATTGTAAATTTTAGATATCTGGGATAGACCAGTGTTATTTGTCCAGGATTAATGTGGCTGGGGAAGAGAAGTGGTATCTGGAACACTCCATGTCTTGGCTTTGGAGAGGAGAAGTGTAATGAGGCACGGTGCAGAAGCCCCTGGTCTGCTGTGCAGAAGTGACTGGAGCAGTTTAATCACTAAAAAGCATCATTTATAAGCACTGTGGGCCTGAGATGATTATTTGACATCACACTTCCAAGAAACCTTTAAGTCAGTGCTGATAAAAATAAAATGATGGTACAAAGAGTACAAGAGAAGTGAAAAATGAAAAAGAGCAAATTATTAAATGAATCATCTGACAGAGACCTGAGCAAGCAGGATGTCACACTTCACCCAAAACCAGATGATGGACAAGGAGGAGGATAATTATTCTACCAAAAACGGGTATGAAAAGGTCTCAAAGGTAGAAGTGGAAACTAAAACAAACATTGACTGGAACAAATGAGAGTAATTAAATATTGGAACAACAAATTTTGCCACCAGCCACTTGCAAATCTGGACTGATCTGTGCTGCAAAGCCAGAATCTAGTAAAGATTAAAGCAAGAATAACTTCAGAGAAGTCCCTTTGCCTTCAGCAGCTGATAGGTCAAAGAAGATGACAAAATAAGCCCTTTTGGGTTTAAAAATTGCTGAGCTGATAGTCTTACCAAGACATTAACTGTTCGAGACATTTGATGAGCAACACAGCCACCGTGAAAAGGATTAAATGCCTTTTTATTTTTTTTAAGAAAGCATATAATTAACTTATGGAATGTGTTGCCATGGGATGTAAGGGGAGCAAGTATCTCAGATTCATGTTAAGTACTACACACCTATTTGTATAACCACTAGTTAAATGGAGATCCAGACAAATTTCCCTGTATCAGACCCTTTGATTAGGTAAACTTAATATGGTTCTCTTTTTAAGCATTAATTGTTTTCCTCTTGATGAACAGAGAATATCTGGTTCCCATTGCTCTGCTGGGAGATGATAATTGCTAATTTCTGTTTCATCATGCCAGATGTTATTGCAATTTTCACAGCTCCATTTAGAGGCTATTTCTTTTTTCCAAATGGTTTGGTCTCCAAGGAGGATGCCTCAGGCCAAAGGTACCGAGCAAAAATGTTTGAAGTGATCATTTCCTTAAAAATGTTTCTGTTCTATTATACAGAACAAATACTGACCTGGTACACAAAAAGTATCTAGATTCAAGGCAAGATTTAACCTGTAACTGCTAAAATTGTTCAGAAATACAATAATTTCAATTTTTTCCAAAAAATATTGCCAAAAATCAAACAGGATTGCATGTTTACCTTTGCTCTGGGTCCTAAATTATTTTTAGCTATTGAAGGACAACTTACTTAAGTAGTAGTGATTACAGCTCTTGGAACAATCTGCTTTGAAAAGAATCACTATATAATATTAATTACAGGCTTCTTCCTGCCACCTCATAATCAAAGCCCTGGGAGAATCCATATTGTGAAGTGTGCATCTTATATTTAATAGGTATTTAATTTGAATATTAGTATGGTTGTGTTTCAGGGAAGGCCTTTGCTTAATACTTCTTAGTGACATCTTACACAATCCAATTTCAAAACCTCTCCTTCCTTTTCAGTGTTATTTGCCCTCAGTTATTTTCTATCAGACTCATTCATGATCTGAACAGCTATTTCACCCTGTACCCTGTACTAAAACTAAAATTAAATTTTAAAAATACATTTTAAAGGGCAGTTATCTACCTAAATAAAATTAATCTTTTCTTATCAGGAAAGGTATGAGCCTGACCCTTTTTTATTGAAAAGTTATTTATGTTAAGAATTGTTTGATTTTAAATAAGATACTTATAAATGAAACATTTCTTTTTGAACTGCTGTTTCAGAGCGTTCAAATTAGATTGTGGGGTTTTGTTGGGGTGTTGGGGTTTTTTTCTGTATTTGAGGAAAAATGAGGTTTAAAAAGCAGAATTACCTGGAGGAGAGATGCTGTTTCCTAGACCATAGAAAAGATTTTCTAAGATGGAAGGACAAAACTCATTATCTTGGAGCAAACAAATTCTTTTCTATTGAGACTACACAGTAAATTTTTAAAAGTATTTCTTAGAAATTAGATTTTTTTTTTTAAATTCTTGAGCACAGTACTGCACTCCTAATGCTGTGTTTCTCGGTGAAACTTTGCATGACAGCACTGAAATGTTGTCACATTTATTTTGGGCACATACATCTGGGCTGTGTATTGGGCTACTTTAACACAGGGTCTGTATATCTGTTCAGTTTCATTTCTCTCTCAGTGAATATCCTGTTCAAGCCACGTGGAGAAGTCTGAAATTTCATTTCAGATGTGGTGAAGTGTTGCCCCATCTGAAACTAAAACTTTACAGGAAAGGAAGCGTCACCTTATTCTGGTGCCCTATTGCCTATATACTAGTGCAGCTCCATCACCTCCATCACAGTGATTTTTAGGGTACATTTATCATAGAATTGTGGAATGGTTTGGGTTGGAAGAGACCTTAAAGCTCAACTAATTCCAGCATCCTGGTCAATGGCAGAGACACCTTCCACTAGACCAGGCACAAACGCTTTCAGGGATGGGGCATCCACAGCTTCTCTGGGCAGCCTGCTCCAGTGTCAGGTGATGTCAATTATTTATACAAGTAATGACTAAGATCTGCTGGGGTGTGAACTTTCCACACATCAGCTGCACCCCGAGCACTGCCTGCCATGCAAACAACAAAAAAATATGTGGAGCAACTAAACTAATTTTTAAGAGGGATGAGATTCCTTGTGTGTGCAGAAAGACACGGACATGTCAGAGGAGTGAAACACACTGGATTTATGTCTGTTCTTCTCTCTGAGCCTGGACTCTGATTCTACCCCAGTGAAGCATTGGATATTCCTGGATAAAACAGAATATTTGTGAGTTCATAAAAATTTAAAATATCAGTAGACCAGTAATAAAATCAGATAGTATTTTATAAATTATTACAACGGGGAAAAACTAGTGATTTGAACATTGACTTTTGAAACATTACATTTACAAGGACAACAGACTCCAAACTCTTTTTCTATGGTCTAATTTCAGCTTGCCCTGAGAGCAGAAGCAATCTTGCTGCTGGTATCAAAATCCTGCTGCAGCAGGAAGGTTCCTGATGCAGGCAAAGATGTGATTATCCATAGGAAGGAGAGATCCTATAGCTGTGGTCATGCTGGGGCAGTGTGCTGACTCAACATAACATCCCCTATGAATGTGACAGCTGCATGGTTTGCAGTTTTGGAAATCCAAGCATCTTTCTGGGTATTAGTCTGGAGGCAGTGGAAAAGAAAGGAGCTGCAGAGCAGTGGATGAGGGATTAGCAAGTGCACAGAGGTCATGGCATTAAACAATATGTGAACTTCACAATTTAGGTCCCGCTCTGCTAAACAGGGTTAGGAGTTGACCAGAGCTTTTTTCCTCAGCCTATGGCTCTCCTGGAGTCAGTGTAGCAAATAGAATTTGTTTGCTGACAGCAGGATCCTGTGATCAGGAATTTGTTTTGTAAATACCTCTGTGTCAGAGGCAGGTTACAAAAGAGCTCATGAGCCAAAAGCAGGCAGAGGTGGGGAGCACAGTTGGATGTGCCACAGGTCACCTTTCTGACTGGACTGAGCATTGGGGAGAGGAAAACAGGTCTAATACTCTCTCTTTCTACACTCATTCCTCTCCTTGAGTCAGAGCCCGATTAATTTAAGATGTAGGCAGGCCAGCTTTGCATATTTAGCTGAAGTTCTCTAAGGAGTTACTGCTTGCTACAAGTTTTTGGTGCAGGCTTCTGTGGCTGCTGCTGAAAGACAGAGTGAGTGCTCCTAAGTGCACTTCAGGGCAAAATAGTCGTGGTTTAAGCAAATCCATCTGGGAGCTTAAATTCCAGCTGTTTCTCTGCTGATGCTGCTCTTACTGTCACAGAGAGAAGACCTGAGGCAGAGAGGGCTCAGACTTGCCATCATGTCACTACTCTTTAGTACAGAAACAGGTAAAATGAAGCAGTTTTACTCTTTGCCATTGCTGAAGGTTGCCGGGTGTGGGGAGCTCTGACTCACAATTCAAGTGAAATTTATTTGCATCCAGATAGACCAGCACACTCTACACAAGCAGGTCCCCCTCAGCTCCTTTCCAAGTTAACTCTGAAGTAGCTGATCTCTTTGGGGCCTTAACCTCTGTGTAAGATAAAACACATCACTGCTGTTTCAACATCTAGCCAGAGGTTGTGAAGAGAATCCAGCCAGCCACATCCTAGCTGGATTGCAGGCATTTCCATGTGTCCCTTCTTTCACTTTTCCCCCAGTGTGCTGCTGGGTAGTTTGGTGAGTGGGGGTGCAGAAATGTGACAACACAGAAGGGCAAATGCAAAACCTTCTGCAAGCTTTTCCTTCTCCAACCAATTTATTTCAACCTGCATCTCCTTGCTGACCGAGCTGGATTAAGTCTCCATGACAGGAAGTCAGGAATGCAGATTTATTCAGACTTGTTGAAGTGGTGGCACACATCCCAAGGAAGACAAATAGCCTTTTGTGAGATAATTTGCTAACGGTGTTCCACCCTTACATGCATCTGTCCTGTTATCTCATGACTAATATGGACATAACCCTGCACACTTCTATCTGACATGCATGAATATGTCATCCTGATTTGTGTCTCACTTGGCTGGGTGAAGAAGCCAATGGACTTGTGCCCAAGCAAAACTTGCTGAACTGAGATCAAAATCTGGGGAGTGTTTTTAATTCTCTGCTCGTGCCTATTTGCAAGGAGTGGCTTCAGTTCACAGGAAGGTTTGCAGAAAGGCTGTTTTTCATCCAGTCGTGTCTATAACCATATGCAGAAGAAAACACAGAATAAAATTATTTTTCATTCACTCTCAACATTGCATTGATTTCTGTTAGTCATATTGTTTTGGTAAAAAGGATGGTGCGCATCTGATCAGGAAGAAACCTGCCCTGTGAGTAATTCTACACACTGAGTAATGGGTAGTTGATAAATCTTGTTCTTTTACAGTATTTTAATGAGTGCTGTAAAATTCTCCAGCATTTAATGACTAACTTGATGTAAATAAGAATCTGATGTAAATAGGATATTACTCATCCTGCAGATAGGGAAATTGAGGTATGGGGCAAGTCAGAATTTCTGGGTGAGGAGTCCTGGATCCCAATTCAGCAAAACTTCTGCTAATCTTAAACAGAAGACAAAGAGCCCTTCCCATATCTGTACTAAGATGTCGTTCAGAAGATTTAATTCCACCTGTGCCTCCTCAGCAAGTTTTCTGTGTAAATTCATCTTCTTCCACTGAACAGAGAGGTTGCCTGTACAAACCACCTGCTGAGCTTGTGAGAGCTTCAGGGATTGGAAGGATTCTTTCTTGGGCACTTAGAATCATAGAATATCTGGAGTTGGAAGGCACCCATCAGAATCATCAAAATCCAGCCCCTGGATTGGAATGCCTCTTACCATAAGCAGACTTTCTCCTGACTCTGTCACCAACGACATTGGTTAGGAAGAATGATTCCAAATAAAATTTGGGCTGGAATGTAGTTTTTTGTTTCCTTCAGAATATCTGACTTTCACAAATAAGCCCCACTGAAAGTTGAATGCTTTCTCTTTCCGGCTCAGACTTGAGATCTTTTGACTGTAATTTTTTTAATTTTCCTCCATAAAAGCTGCACATATTATGACTTCACTGCAGTGAAATCCAGCCCCAAAAAGCATTAATTAAAATCCCAATTGACGGATAAACAACCAGCTCCAACTCCATCCTGGACACAATTTCCAAAAGTACCTCATTTCTTCAAAGCAAAACAAACCAAGAGATCCAACTAATATTTAGCAGTGTTTGTGTCTTACCAAGAGGTATTTGGGTTGTTTGGTGTTGCTTTGCTGTTTATCCACATGAGGACAGGCAGATTCGTGCCAGTGTTGCAATACCACCCTTCAGAGGATGTTGCTTTTCCTTTTACGCCAGAATGACTCAACTCTAACAGGACAGCCTCTCTGAATTTACTTTGCTGGAGCTGGTAGCAAAGTTCTGTACAGGAACTGGCTCTGCCCTTTGGCTTGTAAAGCTGAAACTGTACAAACAACTCTTGTTTTCCCCAATTAATAAATAAAAGCTGTGAAACCATTAGAGTGCTACAAAATAAAGACAAATACATTGTTAGAAAATAGATCCTTGACAAAAGCAATGAAGCAACTACTCAAAAGCAGTGACTTCTTCTGAACATTTTAAAAATGGTAAATTCATCATGTCTTTTCATGAAGTTTCAAAGGGAATAAATCCAGATTAAACACATGTCTTGGAAACTACCCTCCTGCAGAGACCCATGAGTCTCTGCTTTCCCTAGACAAAGCTGAAGTCAGCTTAAAATTCTTCCACTCTGCCATCTTCTTCCCCTATCACAAAATACTGTAATCAAAATAGAAGCTTTGAATGCAATTATATGGAGTTGCAGCTATTTCCACCAAAAAAAACCTGAACAGTTGTATTGCTCTGTAATATTTTCAGTTGGTTTGAAAGTAACTTTGAAATGAATTTGACATAATAAATATTTTGAAGGAAAAAAAGAAAAAAGTATTAAACTGAAATGCAATTGTTTGAAAAATCAGTTGTATTGTTCTGTAATATTTTCAATTGGTTTGAAAGTAACTTTTAAATGGATTTGACACAATAAGTATCTTGAAGGAAAAAAAGAAAAAAAAAATTAAACTGAAATTCAATTGTTTGATTGACCCAAGTCTTTTAGCATTATTTCATTTCAGTTACTGGAAAAAATCCGAGAGGAAAAACTGCTTTGTTGTGATTCAGAGCAAGGACTAATTTCCGAATGCTGGAATTCCTCTGAGAGCGGAAACTGCAAGCACAGGACAGCTTTGATCACTGTTTTCCACTCAAGGCCTCTGCAAGTGCAATTGCAGTGGAAGTTGTAGAAACCACATGGAGATTCAGTGCAGAACCATTCTCCTCCTGTTACACAGATTCCACTCCCATTGCAATCCCCGCATTTTCCAGCCTCTTATTCCAAAGTTCTTCCCATTTTCTTTGCCATGTGACACCACACTCTGCAATATTCACGTGCTCTAAGTGCTCTAATATTCACTCCTAGTGAGTAAGTAGTCTCTCTACTTTTTAACAATGACACTGCCAATATTTTGAGAATAATAATAATAATAATAATATTTAATAAGGTGGCTTACAAAATATTTTTTTAAAGCCACAGGTGATTTTAATTTTTGACTCCATAATGCATTTTCTTATCATTGCAGTTATTTTCTCCCTATGAGACCACCTTTTAACATTAAAATAAATATTTTTAAACCCCTTTTCATATCTGCTTATGTTCCAGTTGAATGAAAGAGGAAATCAATGTTTGTCATTTTAATATCCAGTATATTTTAATATCTACTATAGCTTAGGTGGGTTTTTCCTGGAAGAGGAAGCTTGATGCTCACTCAGCAGTACAAACCCAAAGCAACCTTTCTGGTGGTCATAAGACCTCGTTCATCCTGAGATATAAATCAAGACTATGTATAAAAACATAAAATAGAAAAAAATTAAAAATAAAAATAAAATAAAATAAAATAAAATAAAATAAAATAAAATAAAATAAAATAAAATAAAATAAAATAAAATAAAATAAAATAAAATAAAATAAAATAAAATAAAATAGTGGTGTTTTGGCCTGAAGAAGAACTAATCATGCTGAGTCTGCATTACTGCATAATTTGGCAGCAGTGACTACTTTGCCTGCTGATGAAGAAATTTGTTAACAAGGCTGAGCCTGAGTAGAAGTGCTTATTTTTGGCATAATGTAAATCAGGCAATGAGTCCTTCCAAACACCATTCCCACCTCCCAGCTACTCTGCACTAGAACAAGCCATGGGAATTTTCACCACTCATGATGAATCATTCTAGGAAGACAATAAGATGGCTGGGATGGGAGCAGGGAGGAAAATGCCAATTAATAGCTGGATTACTGTGAAATAAGTACTTTTAGTGGGTTGGCTTTAATGAAGTGAATAGACTTAAATGCAGAGAAGTGGATTTAATTGAAGTGTATGAGTTAAGGTAGACATGGAGAACAGATTTGCTCTATGTAGAGTAACTTCTTTTCATTCATTTCTGGTATATTTTCATTTTAGATTATTTTTTTGGCTCTTCAACATGTACATATATACACATGCATATATATATATATGTCAAAATACGTATATACGCGCAGATATTTGTCCTTGATGCTTCTAGAAACAAAATGCAAAATATTGCTTGGAGAATGGAAGACAAATTTACAGTCTAACCCAGATGAATTATTGTAAATAAACACATGACATAAATTAACGCAGCTGATGATCATGTTCTGGTCATCAGCTCTACTGCTATGACCAAGTAACCACCCTAATATTCCAACTTACTATGGGAGTAAGTTAACTTTCTTTATTTTTAGATGTCAACATTCCACCTAATCTTCCTGAGATCCCTTTCTAATCAAGAGATGTGATTCATGTAGCCTTTAGTACATGTTTATTTTGTGATAAGGTGAACTTTGTCCTAAAAGGAGCTCTTTTCCTCCACCAGTCACAAAGGAAATACAGCTCAGACACAGATTTTGGCTACTGATGGGTATGGAGAACACAGATACCTTCTCAGTACCTCCCATCTGATTCCCATTTAGCTGGAGCCACCCCATGCCCATTTGTCCTCCAGGCTCCACAGCTGATGATTAGCTCTCTGAGACAGGAGCAAGAGAGGATTAGATCTTTGGATGCCACAGCCTGGTAGCCCTATCTGGGAATTCAAATCCCTCTGACTTCGGGCCATGAAACAGCAGAACAAACAGGGAGATTGGTTGCCTCTGTGGAAGACAACAGGTGAGGCAGAGGAGAGGGAACGATGACAGAAGCAATGTCATCAGTCTTATCAAAATCCAAAAGGACTGTGAGTCATAACCCCATTTAGGAGATAAAAATGCACTTGATGGGATCTAGAGCAGCTTTTGAGTTGCTGCAAGCTACGTAGGGAATCCACTATCATTCCTAGCCTGCTGAAGAATGACAGGTGGAAAGTCACCTCAGACCACCTCTCTGATCAGGTGTCATGTCCTTGGCCCAGTGTGATGCAACCCCTAAAGCCCAAGAAAATCAGCAGTGAAAAGTGCTGAGTGCAATTCTGGGTCACGTACTTGTACATGATCTGGAAAAGCAGGATGTGAACTCCAGCTCAGGGAAGAACAGGTGGAAGGAAGAAGCCTGTAGGTACATTTGGTTATGATATTTTGCAAAAGGCACATGCCTCAGAGCTGCTGGCAGTGTTCATTCTGCTTTGATAAACACTTAGGGGTGCAGCACACAGGGCACAACCATGAACCACTTCAACTCTGACAGCATTTCTTTGTGTGGGAAATTCCCCTGATTTTGTGTTTTTAATGTGAAACAAAGGATGAATTAGTCTTGGGGAGGGTTGTTTTCTTCTTACAGAATTTATGAAGCCCTCTGAAGAAAAGGTCTCTCCCTGTAGGCTTTTCCACATCTAACTTTGGAGTGAGTGGGAGTGAGTTATAGCCATGTGCTCTAGGAAGTGGCTAAAAAAATGTCAAAAGAGGCAGCAACAATTAGGTGCACTAAACCCATAAATATGATGCAGTAATCTGGGAAATCTGATCAAGGACCTCTGCTCTCCTGATCCCCATCACACTTCTCAAAGTCTGCTCCTCTATTTGCTGTCTCTCCCTCACAAGCATTTACCTGATTCGTTCAGTCTGCGCCTGTGTGACTATGACCACCCTCAGTTCATACCAAAACCACAGGTTCTCACTGCAGCCTCTTGTCCAAGGCAAAACACTAAATGGAAAGTAAAATACATCAAACTCTACCTAAGCTTAGGTTTTCATCTATTTTTTTGCATATGCACACAATATATGTGTACTGATAGAAGTGTATAGTATTGTATCGTATATAAAATATGTATTGTTATATATTATATATTGGGTATCTTTGCCCAGAGAAGCTGTGGCTGCCCCATCCCTGGAAGTGTTCAAGGCCAGGTTGGATGGGGCTTGGAGCACCCTGGGTTAGTGGAAGGTGTCCCTGCCCATGGCAGGGGGTTGGAATGAGATGATCACAGATCCCTGGATGATCTTTAAAGTCCCTTCCAAGCCAAGCCATTATGGGATTCTATGATTCCATAATATCATATATGATATTATATATTGAGAATATGTATTTTGGTATTCAAAATGATGGGTATTATAATAGTGCATTTATATAACATGTTTTATGTATAAGTATTGATAACATATATTATAATAGGTTGTAATAATATATGGTTTATATAATATTGGCCAACTCACAAGCACATAAGCATTTGAAAATCTTGACCTGTTAAAGGGTGAGTGAAACAAAAACACATGTAAACAAACCCACGTGGGCAGATGGATGTGTTACAGTACATAATGGTGCTTAAACATCTACACACACACACATGTCCACATGTATTTTAGAAGGAAAATATTCATGATATTTACATATTTGCTCTCATCACTTTTGTTTGCCAGAAAGCCTCCTCTGGAAGGTAAGATTGTTAATTTGGGGCTGGGAATGAGTTTAGTGACAAAGCATCAACAAAAGCTGTGAGATTTTAGCAAACATAAAGAAGTGTCATCTAATAGTCCATCAAACAGCTCTTGTCACACAGATAAACCTTTTATCTCTCTCTCCCAGATTCTAATCAAGGATACAGTTTGCATGTTTCTTATATCACTGCAGCAACCAATTCAGTTGGGATTCTCTATGCCCTGGGAAATAAAACTAATTTTGACACAAATGAGCATTTCAGGGTCTTTTTTTATCTTTTCCCATTAACATGTTGGTTATTATTTGTTAGTCAAGGCAACAAGACTGCATTTTCTCACCAAAGGGATGTGTTGCACAGCAGACTGTATCTGTTTGTTTGGAGAGGTCTGTATGCAGAAGAAAACCAAAATAATCTATGGTAAATGTGGTTGCAAGATAAAGTTTTCATTGTGGTTAAAAAAACATTTGAAATACGCTGGAATCTTAGGTCTAAAGAGTAAAACTCCAATATTTTTATTATTTAACAATTCAGTTTATGGTTTCCAGAATATTTTCTATTATCAAAATATAGTACCACCAGTCTAAAAGAATTTTTTAACTTTCTCTGTCTATCATATTCTTACAATATTTTCATGGTGTAACAAATTGTCTGTTTGAGTTTGGCTGCGCCAAATCAATCTGTCCTGGGTTTGCACTCATAATTAACTACTCACATTGAAGATAGAAACTAAGTGACAAATGTATCATTGTCTCAAGGCTTGAGCTTGAAAATACAGAAATAAAATATGGAAATAAAAAAAAAGTCTTGTTTTTGTCATAAATCTTATGGTTCTTGATAATGGGTTCAATAGTCTTGGAGTTTGCAATTGTTTACTTCAGTTTTCATTCAGCTGTTCTAGTTTCTAATTTAGATGTTGGCAAATAACTTAAAAATGGAAGGTTGGGCTATGTCTGTACTCATAAAGTGAGTAAGGCTTGGGTTTAAGGCTTGAACTGGTTCCTGGATGATTTTCACCCAGACAACACCTCTGCTTTGGGCCATTTCACTTGCTAATAATTCCCCATTTATAATTTTTAGCATTTCTTATTTTCTCTGGAGTATCTGGATGTTTGGGCATACACTATTAAGCAAAAGAAGCAGAAATTGGTGGAAAGAGATGAGTGGTTGGATGTCATCTGCTGAGTGATGTCCCCAGAACACTCACCTGGTGGTCCTCACCTCTGCTTGTACACAAGGGAGAAACTTTTTGGCAAGTTTGTGACTATCACACTTGGTGTGTGATATTTTTGATGTATTTTCACTTTTACTCCCAGATGAGAAGATGCCTGGTGACGTCTCCCTCATCCAACAGAGGAAGGTTAAGACAGCCCAAGCTGGATGTGTCATGGAGCTCTCACCTTTCCTTACCACAAAAGGGGATTTCCCTTCTGTCCTCTCCAACCGATTGAAGAGATTTTCTAGGAATTTTCTTTTCCTTAAGCATTGTTCTTATTAAAAATAGTTTACCACCTTAGGCCATAAAATAAATTCTCTTCTCATCAGGCCTCCTGCCTCAAGCGACTAAATAAATAGCATCTGTTTGATGTAGCAAATGTGAAAGCTGAATGTTTATTTCTTCACTTTGAAACAAATATATATAATAGTAGCTACAGTTTTCTTCCCCAAGGTTCATGTTGTTGTAAAATAAACAGATGTTTGGGGGAGGGGGAGGAATTTATACATTATAAGTGCTTAAAATACTCCCAGTCACCATGATTAACAAGCATAACAAAGGGTGATAAGGAAACAGAAGATATCAAAAGTTGCTGGCTTTGGTTTTGTTTTATATTTTCTACTGTTAAATATCTGGCATTGCCAAAAAAGTGAAAGCTACTTTGAAAGCAAGGCATCTGTTTTCAGAGCTTTTGAGACTGCAGGCATGAAATGTAGGAAATATATAAGAAAAGACCCCAGCAAAGAGTCCCATCCCCCTTCTCAGAACATGAAAAGCTATAAAAAATCAAATCAAAATAAATATGGAAAACCATTTTATGAACCAAAGTTCCTTTTTAAAGCAAATAATTAATGTGGAATATAAGTGGCCCTCAGTTTTCAAACCTGAGCTCCTTCACAGCACTTCTCAAAGCCCCTTCTTGAGGAAATCCCAGCTCAGCACCTCCTTCTAGAGCTGCACAAAATTAAAGTCAGCTGTTGTGTAATGATGTTTCTGTGCCACTGACCTATCTAAGCATCACACAGAGGGGGGATTACCTGCAGTGATTTAGATTGCTTCCCTTATTTGCCCTCTCCTTCTATCCTACTGTGAGGAAGTAGAAATGAAGAGTGAGGACTGAGCATCCCAGTGCAGATACTGATTCTTTCCAGTCTCATCCAACAAAACAAACCCATTAGAAATTAGTATCTGGGACCCAGGTGGATCTGCAGATGGTGGGATTGACCCATGGATGACCACCCACAGCCCCATGATCATAGATAGTGGTCACCTCTCAAAAGGAAAACCAGCCACATTTAATGATACCCATTTAATTAATTTAGGCACTTTCCATTAGTGTTGGGATTACTCAGAGGGATCTTTGAGGACCTGGTGCAAAACCCCACAGGAGTCCACAGGTTGCCACCAACTTTGAAACAAGAGCCAAGGCAGTTTCACACTCCTGTGACCAGTTATTGGCATTTTTGTCACATGTGCATTCATTCAGTCTTTTCCTAAGTTGCTGTTTTAATACACACAGGCTTGAATTGTTGCGTTTCTTACACTGGAATTAATTTTTTGCTTGATTTTCCTCCCTTGAGTAGATCCAACTTATGCATGACTTTGCTAACATGAAACTGTGCAGACATTAAATATGCGGGCACTACCTTTTTATTCTACAGAACAAACATACAGGTCAGGAGAGCTGAACATTTTTCAGGACATGGGCACAATTCAGTTTTTTTTTCTTTTAGCCTTATTATTCCCTTAAACCATTAAACTATTTAACTGTATAATAAATATTTTACCAGCCTCTATATTTTACATGGCACTTCAGTTCAGTGATATGGCCAGTTTTAGTTTTAATATTTAATGTATAATTATCTAGTTATTGCTATTAAAAAGTTTTGCTTCTCTGGAGGATTCAACCTTGACTAAACAAAAGTGAAACATTATTCATTTATTAGCAAAGTGTGAGAAAATTGTGCTGCAGCTGTAAATATTTCCCTTGTAAACCATGATTATTTAGAAATTTTTAACATTTTCTGTGAAAAATCTCAGAAATAACTCTGAAACCCTACTCTCTCCTGCTGTCTGTTTTCACAATTTATCAACAACCGTGGATTTTGAATGTCCTGTGCAGACAAGAGGACAGGAAATTCATACAGAGAATTTATACTTTATAGCACAAGAGCAGAATAATTAAAGGAGAAATAGAAATTGCTGGAGGGGAGGTGAGTGAGGATGCTGGAACAAAAAATCCTTAAAGTTAGACCTATCCTGCTTCCTTATCCAAACAGAAGAAACATAAATCTGGCACCTGTCTCCCAGAGGGGCTTGGAGGAAGCACGGTACAGACTGCAGGTCAGCCACGAGCAGAGATTAAACCTCTGCTAAATGTAGAGGTTTTGATGATATTAAATTGCAGAGGTCCAGGAAAAGCTGCTGATTCACCCTTACAGAAACTAGGGAGACCTGGGGTTAAGATTCTTAATTTATGTAAATTGAACACATAGTTTTATTATGATTTGTGCCCCCCAAACTCTGGCACAATCAGTTGGTAGCCAGTAAAAGATTATCTGTTGTATTAAAAAGTTCCTTCTTAGGATTCCCCTCCTTTACCTTAATGATAGAAAATTTATATTACCTATTCTTATATAAACATAAGCTGTATTCATAAAAAAAAAAAAAATTGGGATATTTTTACTTAAAAGAATACGTACCTTTGCAAATTGGAAAGGCACATATACATGTGCAATACCACACATTTAAAATTTCCTAAAAATGTGATTTCCACATGCATGATTAATTGTTTTCAAGTGGAAATCTACCTCTAGTAAGTAGTTTAGGGTTAGAAAACCAGGCTTCAAAGGAATTTGGTATGCCTTCTTCACCTTTGAGATTCAAACACTGGAGCCAGGATTGAAAACCAAGGTATTTCAGGTGTCTGCATTTAAAAGACTTTGTTTATGTTAAGGCTTAGGTCACCTTAGCAGGTATGTTTTAATGAAAACATTACCTCTCTGTGACCTTTGGGATTTGAAGGTTAAAATGCAGTCACTGGAAAAAGGAATCCTCATTGTCATGGATGAAATCTTTGGCATTAAAGACATCATTTCTCATCCTTGTGAGTGACTTAGTGCAACAATAAAGTTTGCTCTCTTCAGAGAAGAGGCAACATGGAGGCACCTGATTTGTCCTCTTCCCCAAAAAGCACAATTCTGAAACACTAACAAAATTAAGGAATAGGCTTAAAAATATTTGAAGACAGACTCTTAAAATGGTCATGCTAATTTTTTCTCTAGATAACTGAGTCTCTTTGAGCCTTGCACTGCTCAACTATGAATAGAATTTGAATATGAATAGAATCTATCCTGATACCTGAGTTTTACAGGACTTTACCTAGTTATTGATGGCTTATTTTCTTCCTTGTTGCTCAAGAAATAATATCAATTCATTAAAACAAAATAAGGTATAGCAATAACACAATTTCTATAAGTGTAATAATTTATAAACTATGTCAGACATCTGGGAAAGAGGTCCTTTATGTCAAATATTAAATCTATTTAGCAGTTTATTTGTAACATATTTGAAACTTCAAAAAGAAAGGAAGAAAGGAAACAGAGTGGGTTTTTTCCTACTTTTTTTCATTAATGAAGCTAACAGCCCTTGTGTGTTACTTGTGCATTTGCAATAAGCCAATTGAAGTAAATTACTTTTTACAACCACTATTAACTTCAGTTGTCACTGGAATGTCATCAACAAGTCATTCACTGCATTTCCAACTGGATCTTTTAAGTACAATAACATCAGAATTGCTGAAATCCTAACCTTCATTTTTTCTTGCAGGGAACAGGAAGGGTGGAAAGGATCTGTCGGTTCCCTAAATTCAGGTCAAGGCAGAGTGGTAGGAAAAAAATAGATAATGTTTCAAAATCATCATTTTACACTAGTTTAAAAGCCTGAGTGATGAGCGAGATACATCATATTTCCAATTAAGTCTTGTACAGATTGAAGAGAAAGATGGGTTTGTGAGCCTTTCTCCTGTTAGTTATCTACAGCAAAATCCAAAACAAAACAGGACTCAGCAACACCTATCCTGTGGCGTGTGAGGGAGCCCTGATGTGGGAGGTGAGCAAACAGAGACTGCATTTCTCTCTGAACCCAGGCTCGTGCTGTCCAGGCATTTCCCAACTTGGAGAGCAGCCAGCCCTAGGCTGGAAGTGACACAGACCCATTAGTGTTGTTGAAAGGCAAAATGTAGACACCAGGAATACATGTCTGTGTCATCAAACTCACAGCTCCCCTGAGAAAAGCCTCAGCAGAGCTCACTCCAAGGGCTGCTGTCTATAAACTCCATGGGTTAAGGTCATACCAGCTTTGGATGACTCCTTTCCAACACAATTCCAGTGTCTCCAGACTGCTGGGATCACCATAGAATCACAGAATTAGAAAGGTTTGAAAAAACCTCTAAGATCATTGAGCCCAATTATTAACCCATGACTTCCATGTGCACCACTAAAACATGTTCCCAAACGCCACATCTACGTGGTTTTTGAATGCTTCCAGGGATGGGGATTCTACCTCTGCCCTGAGTAGCCTGTTTCAATACCTGGGCATACTTAGAAGGAAGAAATATTTCACAATATCTAATCCAAACCTCCCCTGGCACCTGAATTTGATGCTATTTGTTCTCATCCTGTCACTTGTTACCAGAGAAGAAGACTGAGCCCCACCTGGCTGCACCTTCCTGTCAGGGAGTTGTTGAGAGTGATAAGGTCAGCCCTGAGCTCCCTCTTCTCCAGGCTGAACACCCCTTCTTCCTCAGCTGCTCCTCATCAGATTTGTGCTCCAGACCCTTCCCCAGCTCCATTGCCCTTCTCTGGACGCACTCCAGCTCCCTGATGCCTTTCTTGTATGAAGGACCCAGAACTGTGGGAATTCTGTGTCACTTTCTACACTAAATATAGGGTTAATAGCAGAGCTCTGTGGAGTTCTTCACTAATGCAAACTTGAAGCCATTGGTATCTCCTCAGCAGCATCTGAAGTTTCTGCTGCAAAAACTGGTGTGGGACTGGATTTCATTCAAAGCAGGAATACTTTCCAGTCTCTTTTTCTTCCCTGTTTCCAACAGGCATCACTGTAACTCCATTGGAAGAGAGGAATGGCTGGAAGCAGTTGCTGCAGTGCTTATTTGAAGGAAAGGCTGGGTTAGGAAGAGGAATAGAGTCAGGCAATGAGACCTGGTCCTGATGGTCCTGACCTAGTCCTTGGCCAGGCCAGAAAAGCAAAGAATCCTCTGATACAGGGCATACAGCAGGTTGCACTGTAAATAATGATGCATTTGCCAGAGCTTAGTCCCATTCCCAAATCCCCATACATGGAAATGTCATTTGCAAACCTGCAGTCCCTCTACACAGCTCCTGTCCTCTGCCCCCTGAGACCAGTTTTTGGGTAAGAAAGTCTGTGTGCTTCAGTTCTTGCTCTGGAAAATGAACTAATTTTCTACATTATTCTGAGTCTTGAATGAGTGCCTGCTTCTGCTGTTCCAGCATTGACACAAGGTTCTCAGGAAAAGCAAGAATCAGAGACCACATCTAGAAAGTGAGCTGAAAGAGGGTGAAAAGGTAAGAGAAGAGCTCAGGCAAGGTTAAGATGTGTCTCTAATAAGTTTAGCTTTAAAGTAGCTTCCTCAGGCATTGCTGACAACAGGGCTCCTCAACCAGGCTTTGCAATTTGGGCTTTTCTCTGCACTCTCCTGTGTGCACTAACCAAACAAGTCAGTGGGAATTAGCTCAGAGGTATCCACACACAGTGCAGTCACACCTTGTCCTGCCCTAAGTCACAAGAATGGAAAATATCTACAGCTTCTTCCTGGAATGAGAAAAATAGCCTTTCCCAGTAGACTGAGGTCAGGACACCACTGGAAGCCTGAAGAGGCAGGAAGTTTTAGCTTTGAAACTTCTTTATACAAGGGAAAAGACTTCTTTGTGTTTGGCAGAAGAACAACAAAAGTCTTTGCTTTAATAACATTCTAATAATATGTAATATTATATACATTTGGCTAGTAAAATGCACCACAAATTGCTTTTGTTGAGCGCTTGAGAGAAACATTATAAGAAAGGAAGTCCAGTACTTGGCCAAATATGCAATTAGCTGCAACCCTGAAGCAGGATTTGAGATCAGTCTATTATCTTTTCAGGATTAAAAAGGTGGCAGTTAAAAATAGGAAGGCATAATTAAAAAGAACAAAATATTTAAGAGCGCTTGCAGTGAAACTCCTCACACATGACACAAATTGTTCTGCCAGATAGAAAGAAGCAGGGAGGTGAAAAGAGCAGAGAATCTGATCTTGTCTTAAATCCAGCTGGATTTTACAGGCAAAATTGCCTGACCACCTGATGTCATAGGGGGGTATCTCAGGCAGAATTGCCTCTTTCAAGCCATTTCCATGACAGTGAATTCACACAAGCACCCACTCTCTTGGTTGCCTTTCAAGTCAATTGTAGCAGTCCTGGAGGTTCCAGGGGCATTTGACTTCAGTTTTCATTTGAATCCACCAGCAATTTTGCCAGGAGCCCTGGTGTAAACAAGATCAGGATCTAAATCACTGGGGTAGGTTTTTAGCCAATATAAATTGCCTTCATCACAAGATAGGGCTGTAGCAATTCCACTTTCAAGCTGCAACAATTTGCACCATGGGGTTATGACAACGCTGCCTTAGGGGCAGGATAAATTGCCCCATATAGCAATGGCATTTTTTTTTAATCTGTAAAAGATCTGCCCCTTGATTTAGAAACACGGGTGGTGTTTGCAATCATATGCATCAAACATTTCTTTCCATTTGATTTGAGCCAGCAGGTCTTTTGCCACTCACAACATCAAGGACAACATTCAGCTCTTAATCAAATAATAGGAGAAACCACATGTTTCAAAAGAGAAAAAAATAATATTAAGACCATAGCATCTGATTTACAAAATAATCTGGCCTTTGTTTACTGATGATGTGGTTACAGACAGCAAGAGGGCAAGATTTAAAGTTAATATAAAATTAAATTATTTTCTCTGGCATGTCCCTTTTATTACCTTTATTTAAAAGTCAATAAAATGATAATAATTTAAAAAATAGATTCTGAGAAAAAAAGAAAAAAGGCATAAAAACCCAAACACTCATCTGCCAAAAAAGACTTATGCTTGCATGAGCTGAAGGTTTATGTCAGACAAATTTCACTGAAGAGGAGATTTATAAACATGATGTAACTCTGACAAGCTGGGCTTTGTATCTTGGCAAAGGAAAGTTTAAGAAAATACCCATGTACACAGGCACACACACACAAACACACATCTATATTGTATATTGGGTTTAAAGTTTTACTGCTCCAGATAACTTATTGAAAGAGATTATGTGTCTCATCTTGTCTCCTTTTAAAAATAGAACACTTATATGTGTTTTTTATTAGCTTGTTTTAGGATTACCTTAATCCTGCCCAAAATTTTTCACCACTTCCCCCTCATGCAATTTGCAATGGTAATCTGTTTGTGAAGGGTAATGTTAGAATAACTGTAAATATCTTCCCAACAGAACTCAAACAATAAAAACAAAAGTTGCAGCTTAGGGGAGCTTTGGTGTGCCAAAACCCAAGCTCACTTAAGCAAACCCTGTGATGGATAACAATCCAAATCATGTCACTGAACCATGGGAAGTTGTAAAGTATGGGATAAACCCAAAGAAACTTCTGTTTGCTGGGAAAATCCTGCCCTTATTTTATTTTCATGCAGTCTCATGGGTAAAACTGAGGATGATTTGGATCCTTCTGTTGTTTTCTACACAGACAGAGATATTTATCCGAAAAAATTAATATAACCTGGTTGGGTTTTAGGAGAAAATTTTGCATATTTTTAAAAAATAATTATTTTAATATGGACTTTATTTCACAAGGCTGGTGAAATCTGCTGAGGCTGTGTGGATACCAAAATGTCCAAGGCATTGGATACCAAAGTGTCCAAGTCCCTTCCTGTCCTGATAAAAGATAGATAGGAGTGTGTTACATCTCCCTATTTAATCCATGTACACAGTCTTTCTTCACATGGAAACTTTGGGGATGAAGGGTTCTGTGTTTAATTGGGACTCATGTCTGTCCAGCATCACATCAGAGCTAAAGTATCCTTGGGTCTGCCAGATTAGAAAAACCATACTTCCACTTAAAATGTAGTAAAAATCAACCATATTTATTTAATAAATAAATAAAATAATAACTTCACCTATTTGGAATTGAAAACCTGATCATGAGAAGTGAGTTAACTCTAAACTATCCAGTCCAAGAACAAGGGAATTCCATTTACCTGGCTGTAAGCTGAATTTAAGAAAATTTGTTTTCCCAGTGAACCCAATTTCTGTTCAATTACAAACTCATGCCAGAAAACATTAAGCCAGGAATAAATGAAACCATGAGCATGTTCATGTGCATGACTAATTTTGTGTGATGGGTCACTCTGTTTTGCCTACTGCTACTTGGTAAAACATTAGGGAAGACAATCTTGGGCTGGGGAGAATAGAATGGAGTAAATACATCTTTCCTTATGAAATCTTCTGTTTGATTTTAATTTCATTCAAGGATCAATATTTCACTTCTAGTTTAGACCTTCATCATCAGGATCATCAAGATCATCAGAATCATCATCAGGATCATCTCTGGATCTCAGTTTCTCCAGCTGCAAAGCAGAGAACACAAATTCACACACAGTGGCTTCAAGGGATGCTTACAAAGGGATCCATGTGCCTCAGAGTGAAAAGCAACCTCCACAGAAAAGAGGCAAACCCCAAACCTCCCCCATCTGAGCGCAAACTTAGGGATGTGCATCTTGATAAAACTCCAACAACCGGTCTTCAGTTCTGAGGGCACAATTGCAGCTGGGATGGAAGTTTACATAGGACCTAAATGTGGGAGTGAGGATATTTCAAAAACTATCTCCATTCCCTTTGCAGGTTAGATTCAGGCAGGAGAGTGGCTTGAAGCACTGAGACCCCTCACATCAAGGGCAGTGGAAAGCTGCTTTTGAGTAGACTATGCCTGGCAGAGGGCTGAGACTTCAGCCAAAGGTCTTTTAAAGGGAAAAGGGGATTCCTGTTTAATATTTTACATCTTTTAGACAACAGATCTGCATTAGAAAAATACACATCTCCCTCTGTCTGTCCCTTTTTCACATACCCCTTATTCACCTACACTTTATAAATCAGTTGTTGCTGTTTTACTACAGAGCTGAGTCTTGACAAATACTCAGTACACAGCAAAATGGGTCTGGCCTTCTGGGTGCTGCCATACAGCCAACATAAAATTCTCCATCAGAGAATAAAACAGTGGAATAAAACCTCTACTAAATGGAAGAATTAAAAATACACTTGGTCAGGGAAGAGGATGAGAGATGAAGGGGGGGAGGAGAAAAAGGTGGGCTCATTAATCTGCTCTAATAATAAATCCTTATCACTCATGCATTTCAGCTACTCCTTCAGCCTCCACACTCTATATTTAAATACATCTGCTTCACACGTGCTTTGCCAATTAGCTGGTGATATTAACTGTTCAGCACTATCTATTAACACGTGGCACTGCTGAACGACAGGACAGACAAGCTTGACCAGGAGAGATAGTCAGGAGGCACACATTACTCTCTATAACTCCGAAGTGGGGAGATAGGAAAGCGGCACAACAATTGACCTCGGCTGTACATCAAGGCTAAATAGACACAGAGTAAATTACAGACAAGTGAGACAAGCTACTAACTGTTCCTTTAGCAGCCCATAATGTCAGTAATTCTATTACAATGATTGCTGGTTATGCAATGCACTTGAGATGTAAATTTTTCTTCTTTTTTTTTTTTCCTGGCTCTGTCTCTCTGTCTGTCTGCGTTGTAAAATTTTTAGCCCAGTGATGGAACAGATACATTTATCTATTGCAGCAGGGGAGGATTTTAGATTGGATATTGGGAAAAATTTCTGTACTGAAATGGTCATCAAGCATTGGCATAGGCTGCCCAGGGAAGTGGTAAATTCACCAGAACTGGAGGGGTTTAAAATTTGTGTAGATGTGGTGCTTAGGGTCATGGTTTAGTGGTAGACTCCACAGGGATGGGATAACAGTTGGGATCAGTGATCTTAAAGGTCTCTCCAAGCCTAAATGATTCTGTGGTTCTCTATATGGGCAAAAAAGGGTCATTGTGATCCACTTCCAAGAGACACTTACAAACCACCCAGGCACAGATCTTCCTGAACGGATTCCTGCTTTAACTGGAGAGCAACATCAAAACAGTTTGCCTGGTCAACCAATGCCCTGGAAAATATCACAATACTGTAACAGTTTTAATCTTTTGCAGGGTGATAACGTAAAAGTTTTTCAAACTGAGAGATGCATAATATCAAATTAGTGATAGAATTGAAGGTACTTTTAGACATCTCAATTAAGCACTAGATGTATATTATTTATAAGGAGATCTTGGACACCTAAATCATCTAAATCACCTAAATGGAGATGTCTTAACCTGTAATTAGCAGCATACCTACCCTTTGCATTGCCTAACATCTACTCCCAACTAAAATTACTTGGGATCGTCTGCCTGTCTTTTTGTTGCTTCTCCAGAAAACTGTGGTTCTCCCTTGGATTTTGCATGAAATCTTGTGTAGATGTTTCAGATGCCCTATGACATAGCAGCAACCAAACTGAATACCCAGAATCACACAGGGAGAAAACAACCTGTTGTGTTTCCAAAAGTTAAAACTAAGTGGAGCTGTGTAGAAACAAGTTTTGCCAATGCACAGAAGCAGAGAACCAGAAGGAGAAGTGAGATTTCTTGCCACCCCACCACTTACTCCTTGCAGGCCAACTATTAGGTGGGTTCACCATCTACCTCAGTTTACTCATCTAACAACCCTGATTTCATCTGGAGGACAGTGGTGATACAATGCATGTGGAATTCAGGTTTTGTGATGCTTTGGTTAAGGAGTGCTTGCTGTCTCTGCTTGGCAGGTCATGAGGGGCAGGATTCATCTTTCTTATTTTATAGCCATCCCTAAGTAGCCTTGTCAGCCATTTAGGGCACTGAGTATGTGCCTGAGGCAAAAGGACAAAAAGCCCCTGGAAGTGCCTCTATCTCAGGCATCTCTAGAAGAAGCCTGAGTTAGCTTAGATGGCATTGAATGGCTATTTAGACAATTAAAGTAAATAAAGTAATGATATGCCCTTTCCCCTTTCTTCATCTCTCATTTGTTTGCTTGTCTTGTGGTACATCAGGAAGTGAAGACACATCAGATAAAGATTTATCAGGAGGCAAAGTGAGAGCTGAAGGGCATTCCCAAAGTAGCCAGTCCACAACGTGGCCATGCTCCATTCAGTCTGGCCTCTTTTCCCCTGTTTCCAAGGTCATAGCTGACAACAACTGCAAAAATGCTGACTACAGCTAAACAGGGCAGGAATTGCTATAGGAAGTATAGTTACCCAAAGAGGGGTAATACTGAGGTTGATTTAGCTTTCTTTCAGAAAGAAAAATGCTATTGAGATACCCAGAGAAGACTTTCTTCCTCTCTGATCAGTGCTAATTTTCTGCTAACTCTCTTCAAATCATAAAACATTTTACTCAACAGAGTACAAGGCAAACACAAACCCATTCTCTCATTTATATTTTAGGCCCCAAAAAGGTCAAAGCCCAACAGAAGAAAAAAAAAGCAATGACAAAAATCTTATTGAAATTATTAAATGGAAAGAAAATTGGGTTCAATTCCATGGTGAATTTAAAAGCAGGGACAAATTTCTATTATTTTATGAATTTTCACAGTGTAATTACTGACAGACCATGAAGCCACGTGAAGTTGCTTGGAGGATCTGGCAAATAAGAACCAAGCTCATTCTCATTGCTTGAGTTACTGGCATGTGGAAAAGCGATGAAGAAATAAAAATATCCATCTTCCAAGAAGAAAAGTTGATGCCCTTGGATGACACCAAAGAGTCTGTTTACAAATAGATGGATCTTGGTTGCCTAAAAATGGGTGTGTGGACTCTTAGAACATCCTGGGGAAGTCCAGAGAGCTCCATGAGATGATGAAGAATTTGGGGTAAGCCTGTACTACCCTGCAGCTGCAGCAGCTGGTGACAGTGCAATACCTCACATATATATGCCCAAAATGTCTGTGCTTAGGCAAATGAATCCTAGTCAGTGTGTCAAAACCAAAGCCCAGCAATTATTTGGAATTAAAACCTATTCTACACAGGCAGCTGAGTGTGAGCGTTGTGCAATGGGTGAAGGCAAAAGGCTGAATTCAGTCACGCGGCATTAGTGAGGGGTATTTATGCTACCTGTGCTTACACTGCTACACTAGAAAGCTCAGCTCTGCAAACTGTGCAGGCAAGAGAAAGACAAGGGGGTGATTCAAACAAGGGGTCTGTGGCATGTTTGAATAATGCTCTGAAGAATCCTTTCACTCCTCTTTGCCTACAGAGAGGCACAAGCACATTTTTTACATCCAACAGGCTGCGAGCTAAGTGGCTGTGGTCAGGCTGGCCCTTCTCTGGTGTGGAACATCAAATCCTTCATGGATGTGTATAGATCTGCACAAAAAAGAAGGTCCTAGATGGTTTGAAATTCTAATCCTAAATTTGATGCTGCCCCTTCTGTGCTCTGGGAAAGTCACATAAGCACCCCTTGCTAATTGGCAAGAAGAGATGACTGTGCACAGCTACCTTCCCTGTCAGGTTCTGGGAAGGATTATGGATGCAGCAACTTAACAGCCCTTTGAAGTACACAAAGAAAAGTCATAGAAATGCTAAAGCATATTGTGTAAAATAAGTGGTCATGAAACATGTAAGAAGAGCTACTAAGTCTTAAGTCACACTAATACACTTTATAGAGAGCATTATTTGAGCTGTGCACCTCTGAGTGAAGCAAGCCCCCACACATGTTCTCTACTCATTTGTGTACACAGAAAGGGCTACAGGAAGCTAAAATGTACAGAATCATCAGCCCACAATGTCCTGCAGGGACTAAACCACACTGTGTGAGGTGAAACTCAAGGCACATTTGCTCAGCTGAGGATGGCAGACACCTGAATTACATCTCTGAGTGCAGACAAAGATGGCTCTACTTGAAAGTGTCCCTACCCATGGCAGGCTGGAATTAGATGAGCTTCAAAGTCCATTCTGTGATTCTGTGTTTCTGTGGTTGTGGCTCCAAAACAATAATAGGATCCTTCCTTCTGTGTCTAAATCTTTTTTGTTAAAAAGAAGTTAAAAAAAAAAAAAGGAAAAGAAATGGAAAAAAAGAAAAGGAAAAAAAGAAAAGGAAAAAAGGAAAAAAGGAAAAAAGGAAAAGAAAAAGAAAAAGAAAAAGAAAAAGAAAAAGAAAAAGAAAAAGAAAAAGAAAAAGAAAAAGAAAAAGAAAAAGAAAAAGAAAAAGAAAAAGAAAAAGAAAAAGAAAAAGAAAAAGAAAAAGAAAAAGAAAAGAAAAAGAAAAAAAAAGACATCTGGGAACAGGATGAGAAGTGGTTTTACCTAATTTCCAGACATTCTGGATAACAGGGCTATACCCAGAGAGAAGTATGGCTATGCCTTTTTGGGGAAAACATTCACAGGCTTCAGATGAAGGTTGTGATGGAGACCAATATAGAGAAATCACTGCTGTTTGGTGCCTTCAGAGATGGCAAAATTGAGATGCCAACCATGGTTTCCTAAAAGAGAGACAAGTGTCACCACCTTTAAACAGGCACATGATCAAGTTCTGATATGGCTCTCCTTCTTGTTTTAAATAAGAGCTATCTGGACTTTATTTTCAGGCAGTTTGATTTCCTGTGCACTCTACGAAAGGACTCAATACCAAGGCCAGCCTGAAGTCCATGGAAATGGACGGATCAACCATTAAACATTAAACATATATTAAATATTAGACACACAGTAGTCTCTTGGTTCCCCCCTCACACTTCTCAGCAACCCCAGGCTGTGCTTAGGGATGAAGGAAGGAGAGGATTGACTGGATCTGTCATGCAGCACCTGGATCTGAAGACCTGTGGGAACCCATTCTGCTGTGCTGGGGATGAGGATGAGTAATCCAATGAAAACCAGACCAGCTGGGACATGCCATGACCTGCCATGTGTTATTGACCTGATAAACTGAGTGACCCTACAACTCCAGCTGAAACATGGAGTGTCGTGCTTTGGAGGAGAAGAAGAAAAGGTCTTCAGTAAGCTCTGGATCAATCCCACATGGATGTGAGAAGTGCCCGTTGTTCATTGGGAGAAACCTTAAAGACAGGTTTGAGCATTGTGAAGGATGGAGTCCAAGACTCTTTGTAATCATCAATTTCTGCTCTGTTTTGAAATTCTTCCTGGTTTAAAATCTATTAAGCCTTAACTCCTCATTTAATGCATTTTATTTGAGAAACTTTTAAAAACGTTCCTTTGAACTCTGTTCCTCATAAAAGAGTAATTCATTATTACTGGGGATAACACTAATGTCTAATCCCTTTATGATCCTTCGTACAGGGACTGTGGGAATGATAATTAAGTCACTTTGCAGCAAGCACACCTGTGAAGCAGGTAAACATTTATTAGCTCATTTAAAAAAATTAATTAAAAAATGTTTGTTGTGTTCTGTGCAGCTTTTCTTTTCCTTGAAGGCACAGAGAGATGAAGCAACCACGACCTATATTATGAAATTAGAATGCAATTATTGCTTTAAGTAAAACAAAGCCCAGCCTCACACAAAAGGTGTGGAAACTCAAATTGCTAAATGATCCAATCGTAGTCACACTTGGTAATCAGCTCCAATGTTTTCTTGGCAGGGTCCTGCTATGAATTATGATGGGAAAATGAAAAGACATGTCTTGTCCCATGCCGTTGCCATGTAAATGTATGGATCATGTGGAGATATAAACACTGGAAAGGTCTTGAGTTTCACTGCCTGTGAGTAATTGTCATCTCTACAAGCAGGCTGTTTGGAGTTGTAAGAAATGGGAAAATTACACCTTTTGTTCAAGATTTGACAATGTGGAAGAGCCCTGCCAGATCTGTCTTGTTTAATCATGTTAGTGCAGCAGCAAAAGGAACAGCTTCTTCCAAAGGGAACTCAGAGTTCCTGGAGGAGGAGGAGGCTGCAACTCAGTGCGTGCTCTCCTAAGCCATTCACACTGTTCTGCTCCGAATGGGAAGAGCCTTGCAGGGATTCCAGGCTGCATCATTCTGAGGAGAAAGCAGCCTTCAAGTCATCTTGGTCCTGAGACATCCATCCACATGTCCTTGTCATAAAGTCAGAATATTAACCCTGTCACTGTTATCTTCTGTGCTGGGGGTTGTACATGCTCACATCTTCCCTAGATCGTCCATAAGGAAATTAAAGGAAATATTGCAATCCCCACGGAACCCTTGGGGATGTGAGACACAGAGAGATTTCTGCCTTTATGATCATTCAACAGATTCATGTCAGAGACCTCAGGTAACCAAAGCAGGCTGAAGGGAGTGGCTCAGTGGGTATTTACCCTGACCCCTGTAGCCACATTTCCCTTCACAGAGAAAAGCAAGGCATTACTTCCCAAGAATATTTCTGAGATTCACATTCTCTGAACCTCAGGGAAAGGAAGAACAATTCTTATAATTTGCTGTGCAAAAGTAGAATGCAATATGGAGATTGTTTACCCAGAGTGATGGTGTTTGGTTTCCTTGGCCTATCAGGGCCAGGTGTGTGTGTGTGTCAGGACTGTGGGCTGACAGTCACGAGATGCTGTGCAGTGTGTGCAGAGTTGAGTGCTTGGCAGATTCAGTTTAGATGTAGTGTAACATAGTATAGAACAATATAGAATAATAAAGTAATTAGTTAGCCTTCTGATAAGATGAAGGAGGCCTTGTCATTCCTCCTTTGTCAGGGGTGAAAATATCCACTAGAGACTCTCACCAGGCTGAGGGCACTTCTGCTCCTGCCACCTCCAGCCTTGTGCATATCCCTGCCCCAGGCATGCCAGCAAACACCTGCATGGCAGCACACCCAGGCGAAGGGGTTGGTCCAACATGTGCAATGAGACTAAAAACGGGAACAAAGAGATCCAATCTGGATCTGACAAGCAAAGGGCAATTAAAATTTAATATATATAGATGTATTTCTACACATATAAATTGAAAAAGTCTGTCTTCTGTAATGTAACCTTAGACGATTCTGTTCAGTCACCTCCATCTGCATAGTCTGGTTTTCAGACCAACCCAGATACTGGTCAAGATTAGGGTTTTCAGGAATAATTGTTTCTGAGGGAGAAGGAGCACTGCCTGGAGTTTACTCAAACTATTCTCCCTAATCCCATGACTTCATTACAGCCCTTGGCAAAAGGCATAATTGGGGAAGCTGAAGGACATGATTCAGGCATTTTGGTACTATTCACTATGTCTGCTTGCTAAAGAAACAGGGAAAGAAAATTGAAAACTGTTAAATTTGTCTTTTATCACACAGGTCTCAAGATTAAGAGACATCCCCTCAGAGTAGAAAGTTGCTTGAGGTTTTTTGAGTGGCTAGAGAAGGATGTCTGTCTTATCACATAGGCCAAGCCATATTCTAAAGTCCACTTTGAAGGTAAACATGTCCTTTAGGGGAAAAATATTCAGTCTTTAATTTTAAATGCCCAACAATAGGGGAAAATTTTTTTTCAAAGCCTCAGTTTGCTATTTCAGTTGTTTGCTGGGTTCATGGTTAAACCCTACTTGTTTTCCATCTGAATTTTTCTCTCTCCTGTTTTTGTTTATTGGATGTTCTTGGACTTCTGGACAAAGAAAAACATCTTTGTCATGTAGGTGTATATCAGCTGAAATCACTGCTCAGCCTTCTCTTCGATAAAAATACAGATTGAGTTCATGGCGTCTTTCGTGCCAGTGCAAGTCCACACTTCAATATTTCATCATTCTGATGACTGACCAAGATGTGAATGTGACCAAGATGTGAACAAAGGGCTCATACCTGAAGGGCAAAATCATACCCATAAAGGATACACACCCACAGATTAAAAACCTCGCAGCCTGTGATGCACCCTGGACACTCAAGAGCTACCCAAGAGTTATGGCTCCTTTCTCCCCAGCTGTGATCCCCTTTAGCACTCCTTATTACCATGGGTGCTCCATATCTTGTTGTGGAAGTTGTTAATTTTATTCTCCTCAGAGCATCTCCCACCCTTTAGATTGATGCAGATTAAATATGGGTCAATTTTTACTTTTTTCCAGTGGTTAACTGTTCCAAGTGATACCTGAAGATCAGGACAAGGTGTGAGTAGCCTAGGCCACTCATGGGTGTACCATCTGTGGGTAACAACCTCAGAACTCTGAAAAACAAAGCCAAAAGACATCTAGGAGAGTGATAATTTCAGTGCTCCCAGTTACAAATACTCCATACTTTTCTTTATGTTCTGGTGTTGTTGGTTCTTCATTTTTTTGTCGCTTCTTTAACATCATGTCTGCATTTGTTGTTTTTTTTTTTTTCTTCAGGACTGAAATAGAACAGTTCAAGCAGAAATTTTCCAAACCTTGGAGTCCTGGCCCAAGCCTCCCTGGAAGTCAAAAACTTTTTAAAAATTCAAATTTCAACAGTTCTTCTCTGAAACTAATGAGGAGTAAGAAAGCACCTTACCAGCTCTCTTGTGTTACCTGAATAATCCAGTCAGGTTTGCCTATGGATCTTCCCATGCCATCAGTCTTGTTGTATCCACTCAGAATTAAATTGGATACACAAAAACATCCATGAAATGAAGGCTGCTTGTACTGGTGGGAGAGACCCACCCAAAACTAATGAGCTGCAGAGCCTCAAGTGAGCTACAAACTACATGTGCAGCAAAATCCAACACACCCACAGTGCTCCCACTGGGTGTTCTCTGTTCATGCTCTATCCACCAAATATGGCAGACAGAGTCTTTCTTCTCCACTGTTATTTCATTCAGCAAATTGAAAACATAGGGCACCTCCACCTAGTCCCTGACCCGTGAAACCACAGGGGAGCAAAGGAGAGCATGTCAGAATAAAAGCAGTGGTGTGTGTAAAATGAAGGCTCCAGTCTGCTGGCAGCTGCACACTTATCAAGTGAGATAACCCACGTCCCAAAACATTTTCTTCCCATTACTAGTTTTTACAGAGGAAGCAGAAGTTGCTGAGGAGCTAAAGCATGCCTGAGTGGAATTCTGAGTCTTGGGGAACTATTTGCAAAAAGTGCACCAGATCACAGCTTGGTGCTTCACCAAGACTTTTGCCAAACACATGTGCCTCATGTATTTTCTATCCAATAAAATGGGTACAGCCAGTACATCTAAGCAAAGAAAGAACCAGAGAAACCCCACTTCTGTGCGTTTTGTACATCCAAAAGTGACCAAACTATGTTTTTAATGGATTTGGTGTGATCAGAAAGCTTATTCTTTTTAAAGGAAGCACTCTGCTCGCTACAGTCCTTACTTGGGTATCCATTCTTTCCTGAAGGCTACAAGTCATTGTAGAGCAATATAATTTATCTGTTGTGTGTAGAGCTCTGACATATTTCTCAACATGAAGGGCTGGAGCACCTCTGCTATGAAGACAGGCTGAGACAGTTGGATCTGCTCAGCTTGGAGGAGAAAAGTCTCCAGGAAAATCTCAGACCCTCTTCCAGTGCCTAAAGAAGGCTATGAAAGGGCTGGTGGGAGGACTTTTGACAAGGACATGGAGGGACAGGACACAGGGAAATGTCTTTAAGATGAAGGAGGGCAGGATTAGATTGGATATTAGGAAGAAATTCTTTATTGTGAGGGTGATGAGGCCATGGCACAAGTTACCCAAAGAAGCTTTGGAAGTATTCATTGATGGATGTGTTCAAGGTCAGGATGGATGGGACTTGGAGCAGCCTGGTGTAGAGGAAGGTGTCACTGTCCACAGCAGGGGGGGATGGAATGAGATCACCTTAACGGTCTTTTCCAACACAAACTATTCTGTGATTCTACAGCTTTCTGTTTTGACTTACAGACTTCTGTAACAATCTCCTTTCGTAACTCTTAGCGTGCGTGTGACTTTCCCCCAAGTCCATAATTTACAGCTTAAAATGTGAGTTTTATAAAGCTGAAAGGTTCTTATATGGTTTTATGGACAATTTGCTTACTTATTTACCTAATACCTGTTATGCTGAGTGTCTAATCCTCTGTGGGATATTTTTTTTTCCTATTGCTGCTGTCATATACAGTATAGGTGGATCTGCTAATGAAACCTGTTATTAATACTGTCCAGCACTTCCTGTTATAAGACTCCTTTTGTGCTGTTTGTAATTATCTGCAATTTTCAAATTTCAGCTTTGTAGGCCGGGAGGACTTACTAAGGCATTATTAAGCTGTTACATGCTTTAGGTTGGTGGAGACTGTTTATTTTAATCCAGTACACTCAAATGAGCAGGAGTCATTACTGTGGCTCAGCCTGAGCTGAACTGGCATGTCAAGGAGTTTGGTGGATTTAGGAGGAGCTCGTAGGCTCCCTGTTATCCTGCAATGTCCCCAGTTAGACCAGAAAGAGCAAGGAGAAGGTACCTACATGTTCTACCAGCCTGGTTGTGCATTGTGGATCCCCAGTGCTCAGATACTCAGCTCTCCTGGAGACACCTGCATGCCAAAACTAAAAATTAGATGTCTCAATCTGTGAACTGAATCCTACCCTCACAAAAGTAGATGAGAAGAATCCTACCTAAACTCTCCAAATGCTGAAAAGTCAAAAGAGTCTTAGGAAAAAAAGATACTATTTTGCCAGGGTATTTCCAGTAACATTTAACAAGGAGAACCATGGAAATGCCCTGGAGGAAACCAATCATTCTGTCATCAATGGACATTAAATAATGGTGGAGAGGATCACCCACTGTACAAAGAACATTAAACACAATTTTGAGAGATGTTCAGGGAGTGAGACTCAGCCAATCTGTAATTTGAACTAGAACAAGACGTTTTGAGTAGGCTACATGTACAAACTAGGGTGTGGAAACTGAGAGGAGTTTAATGTGAATACATGTAGGTGAGCAAATTTCCACTGGTACCACTCCAGGGCAACCAGAACTGGTACACAGAGTGCTATGAGGATGACTAAGCTGTGGTCAAGAGCTGGTGTATGTTATACAAATCCAGAGCAAGGTTTAAATTGTTCTTTCGTTGTACTTTTAGGTGGGCTCATAAGTAATATCAGAATTTTTAAGTCATGAAGTCTGAACTACATCTACCTGCAGCGCAATTATCGAGGTATTTAAAAGATTCACCAGTCATAAAAGAGTTAACCTCATGTGAAAGGCTGAGACAGGGTTGTGTTTTTCTGGTAGGTACAGTATATTTGACATATCTCCTGTTGAGATACACTAATTTTTCTGAGAACAGTGTAAATGCCAAGCTGAAGTCTTCAGTCATGCAATTTTGGTTATTATAGTCACTCTGCTCAAGTTTCTATTTTTAGTTTTCCCCAAAGAATAAATAATGTTCCCTCATGCAAATTATGCAAGTTTAGCTTGAATGAGTAGCGGATACAAAGTGAGATTGCTATTGATGTGTTATTATGAGGACAATCAATCTGATTTTTTAATCTCCCTTGAATAGCTCCTTCAGACATCTTCTGCTACAAAAACTAAGGAAAAGCAGTTTAGGTGTCGGTCCATTAAAATCTTTCCTTCTTGTCCATTTGTGGTTTTATTAGACCAGATTTTGTTGTTTTGGATAAATCTGAACATAAAACTGGGTGATCATGGCCATTTCTTATTGTTGCATATACACTGGCAGTCAAGTGTGTCACAACAGTAAAATTAATTTGTGCAGGAACTGAATTCCATGTGGGCTTCAACTACACTGTTCTTACAGCAACTGAAAACCTTTGACCAAAGTATGGGGGTCCCTTTGCCTCGGGCACAGATGAAGCATGTAACAGAATATTTCTTTCTCTGAAGACTTCTAAACTAATGGGAAAAGTTCACAAAAAGTGGAAGAAAACAGTCTGATATCCAGTGGGGAAAGTGAGATGCAGAGAAAACAAAAAGTTAAAACTGGATCTAGCTCCTAGCTGCCATTGCCCGTGGTTTGGCTGCCCAGGAGCTGCAGTTTGCTGGAAGAGTGTTCATTACAATGGCTGCTTTGGGATATTGTCTGCATGTTCCTGAGGAGTGAAAAACAATCCATTTCAATGTCCATATATTTTGGCTTCAATACCTATTTCCAAATCTGTATTAGGTTTCTTCTGCATTCTTTAGTTTCTGTTAATTCCTTTTTTGGTTTTCCAATTTTGTGATACTTTTGGCTAAGTGTTGTTATCCACTGCTATTATTTCAGGTTTTTTTCTTCCCCTTACTTGGGTTTTAATTAACAAGGTGACATTGGTATAGGAAAGCTTTTACTCTTCTTGAATTTTTGCAAACAGTTTTCATCACTGAAGTGTGGGCTTCAAGATATTGTGTTGCATTTTTGAAATCCCTCTAAACATGTGGATGGAAAACCTTATGGGTAAGTTCACTTCATTTCCAAATAACATCAATAAAAGAACAAAACTCGGGGTGAGGTTTATGTGAGTGCTCAGTTTCACAGACCAGTTTGTATATCTAAGATCTACCTGATTAAACCAGTGTCAGGATTTAACCCAAACTTATGACTAAAAAGTGGGAAAATCCATGCCTAAAAAATAAGAAAACTCATGGGCTGAAATAAAGGCAGGTAAAGCAAGAGCCATGTGCAGAAGCAAAGCAAAACAAGGAATTCATTCCCCACTCCCTATGGGTGGGCAGGTGTTCAGCAATCCCCAGGAAAAAAAAGCCCCATCAAATGTAAGAGAGGTTTGGGATGACAAACACCATCAAATGTTCCACTCTGACTTCTTTTTCCCACAGATTTATATATCAACCATGACTTCACATAGTCTGGAATATCTCTTGGGTCAGTCAGGGTCAGCTCTCCCAGCTGTGATCCTTCCCAACTCCTTGTGCACCCCTAGAATTCCTGCTGTTGGGGTGGGGTGAGGAGCAGAAAAAACCTTGACTCTATGTAAGATCTACCCATCAGTAATGAAAATATCCCTGTGTTATCAATACCATTTCCAACACCAATCTAAATCCCAGCCTAATATCAACTTCTGTGAAGAAAATTGACTCTATCACAGCCAAAGCAGTACAGTGCTGCAAATATCTTTTTGATCTTCAGAAAACTTCATTTAATTAATTTGTTGTACCAGAGAGATTAAATCAAACGTGTTACCTCAAAATATGATTGAACTCCAAATAAAGTCGGTACCCCAAAAGCAAATAATGCTTTAGGAGGAAAAAAAAGAGCATCTGAGTGGAATTGCATCAAGTAGAACCTGGAAAGAATGAAAACAAAATATAGGAAGACACTGAGTCCCCAAAAGTATTTCCTTTTTCAACTCCTATATGTGTTTGATAGGGAAAAAAGACTGTATTCAGTGTGCTTAATGTACAGAAGCGATGCTGATGTCTGACTAGTGCATGAGGCTTTATACTAGTGGACAAGCGCTTGGTTTCTGAGCTGAGCTCAGCATGGGCCTCAACATGCACGAGATCCTGATGTACTCTGTTAACACAGGCTATTTGTACAGGAGACACACACCTGCTTTTTAAAACTTCTGATTCACAATAGGAAAGATGGCGTCAGCAATAGTCATAAATCCATCATTCTGCTAGCCAGCATTGTCCACAACTTCCTTGGCATCATGGCATAAGGATGCCATGAAACAGAAAAATACTGCAAGATGACATTTATTTTTTATTATTGCTATCATCACGCACTCCCTTGGGCAGAGGGGTGGTGGCTCTACAGGGTCTGTGGAGCCATGACATGCTCTCAGAGCAAGCCTGCCCAGTTCCCCCAGTTGAGGTCTAGCACAGTGTGTTCCTGTTAGGAGGTAACCAGTTACAGGACATGTCATCACTGCCATTAAACTCACAGAGAGTCCATGTGTTTGTTCAACTCATGATTTTAATTGGGTGCTCGCACTCTGTTATTGAAATTTGCCATCCTGCTGGAAATGCGTGTGTGAGAAGGGTTGTCAGACGTCAGCATCTTGGGGGTTGTGACCTCCGTATGGAACATAGTGGCAAAAGGTATGAAATAGGAAATGAATTGGGATCACATTCCCTGTTTCTTCTAGCAAGCTCTCATCTGCTCTAGCAAAGACACTTAGCTTTAGGTGCTTTCATAATTGAGTATTAAAGAAATCGGGTTTGAGCACACCACAGACTCTAAGTTTGAACACATACAAGTCACAGACAGGATTGCGCCCACTTATCTTGCTCCTTCAACATTCAGCATCTACAACTGAGCTGCTCACCCCAGATTCCCTTTGTAGGGAATAGGAGTTTCCTCCAGGAGGAATTAAACTCAATTAATTTTATTCTTAGCCAGCTCCCTGAAGGCTGAATCACTTGCCTGCTGCTGTCACCTGCTTCTCTCTACTGACTAAAGAGAACAGCTGGGGTGAGCACCTCCACCTTCTTTTGGCAACTCCAGTCACAACCTACTGGTGTCTCTGTTCTCATTTCTCACAGGTACAAGGACTGTTCAATTCACAAAAAATATATGTAAGGAGGTTCTGGTCTTGTTACCTTGTATAGAGATGGCATATTTCAAATGTTTAACTAAGGTCAGTGTAGATAATTAGTTATATCTTTGTAAAAGTGACACAAATTAGTCTCCAACCTCAACTACAACGAGTAATAACAACTACTATTATTGTTATCATTGTTAAAAGTAATCTTAAGTTTAATTATGCTTAGGGACATGTATGTTTTATGCTAGCCCTGCAATCAAAGTGATGATAAGCAATGAAAGGACATTTATCAACAATGCCCTTTCCAAACATATAGGTTCTGCCAGCAATAAACATGGATTTTCGAGCTTTGGAGCTGCCATTTCTAACTCCAGCTTCAATATTTATTATTACTATTATTTATATTATCCTGAATTACCACACAGGTAGAAAAGGGAGGAGGGATGAATTGATTTTGAAAGACTCTGTCTTATGTCTAGGCAAGATATTGATGAATAGTCCCAGACAGGAAATTTTGTGGAATTCAAAGGAAGGATGAAAGTCAATCTCTTCCCTGCTGCTATTTGAACTTGCATTTTCTGCAAGTTTGGATATTTCTAAAGAAACATTTAGAGCACTAACACATTACTTGCAGCTGCCACTTAATTGATTAAAGACTGTTTAATTAAAAATCCTCACAAGAACAGCACGATGGAAGGATGGGTTAAAATTATATTTCACCCCACCTGAAGTAGTGAAGCTGAAAATATACATGCTGAATCACACCACTAATTGTGAATGCATTTTCAAGGGCACATTCAGAACCTTCCTGGAAAGATCCAAGAGAACATAACAGCACATCTGTCAACATTGCCTATGGATCCTTACCTACGGGCTGCGCATGCATTTGGGAATTTTGGCAAGGGAGTGGGTTGAGAGAGGAGACTTAAAAAAGCTCATGGAAAGGCCCATTTTATTCAGTTCATAGGGATGGCAATATGGTTGCCATCTAGCTGAGTGAAATATCCAATTGTAATGACCACATGGCTGGGTGCCCTATAAAATTTGTCTAAATTCACATCTTCAGAAACATACCAGCCCTTTGTGGCGTGTTTTTTTTTTTTTTTTTATCTTTGGAGGCTTTTTGGCATCTTTTCACTGCAGCTGGGCATTTCCCTCATCTCAGGACAGACGCTGCTGTCACTAGATCAATTACCAGCATTCATTTCGTCTCGTGCTCTGACCCAATGGACTCCTTGTTCTCCCTCTGTCGACAGCCTGAGAAGGCTCCAGCCAAAGTGGCCGCTAGCGACTGACCCCTCCACAGACAACCTCATTAGGGTAATTGCAAGGCTGGAAGCAGCCTAGACTGGGGCCCAATTACACCTGTCCTTGTCCAATTCAACCAGGGCTTGAATTACCTGGATGGGTCAAGGATGGTAGTGTGCTCAGGTGAACAAAAGCTTTGCCTCTATTCTTGTGCCTTTCACAGACAGACATTCTTAATTATGCTTGTCATTGGGACATAATAAGGCTGATTTCTTTAAATGGCATCTTTCCTCAGCAGGGAAGCTGATGCAGGGTCTGACTGAGCACCAACACCAAGCAGCCCAGGCACTCAGGGCAATGTGGAGGTAGAAGCAGGTTTTGGGGGTTTTCCTCCTCAGGTGATCATGGAACACAGAGAAGTCAGTGCCTAGTGTGCATTATGTGCTCTTACACAAGCCAGTAGTTAATGACAGTGGTGATAAAAGCAATGGAAAATTGGGGTTTTTTATTGTTTTCCCATGACAATAGTCAGGTTCTGAGCCCATTAGTTTAATTTTGTTTGAAGGAGATGGTCATTCAAAGTGTTGACATGAGCTGTAATGCCAATTTATGGACAAAAAGCAATGAGACCAAAACTTGGCCTTACATACATTAATTGTCTTAATGAGGGACTTGTTTTCCCAAACCTGGGAGTGAGCACAATCATACCTGGGAAATGTAATATCCTCAGCACTTTTGAAAAGAACTTTTGTGTTTAAATATTTAAATACACATTTATTAATCTACATCTTCAGTTCTCACACTTAGAAATCTTGGGAAATTACTGAACTGAGTATGGACATATATCTGTATTATTATATTTATCCTTATAAAATAATTCAAATTTTCAATATTTAATGTGAAAACAAGTGGCAGGTTTGTGCACACACCATAAGCAAACATGTATTTTCTATTTTTTATGCAAGGTTGAGAGATGATTTGTTTCTGTCCACCATATTTTACTTTTTTAAAATAAAAATTTTACATATTTTTATTTTATTTTTTGGTTAAATGGAAATCATTTAACCAAAAATAAAATCAGGAAAATGTGAAGCAAAGTCAAATTTTCAGAGAAGATAGCATGTATACTAATCTGCAGAATTAAGAGAAATTTTAGCTTCAGTTCTTAAATTTAATTTGGATATTTTAATCAATATGATATAGGACCTGTAATAAAAACTGATTATAAAATATTAATTGATAATTTACTAACAGAAAATAAGTTTTTGTGTCATAAAAGATCAAACATCAAGAAAACAAGTACAAAATAATAATTAAAACAAAAGATGTTTAGAACTCCTAATAAAATAATGCAAAAAAATGAAAATAAATAGTATGAGTACCAACAATTTTTAAGAATACCTTTCCTGATTTTATAAATTCATTTATCAAGAGAAAAAAATTGCCCTAATTTTTGCCCACTATTTTTTCCCCCTCACAAATCTGCCCTGGCCCAGTCACGTGGTTTCCAATATCACATTTGACATTATTTGAAAATTATTAGTAAGGAAAGTTATTGCAAAGTGTTGATTTTGATAACTTCCAATTTTCACCATGTCATTTCTTTACAAAATCAGAGTAAGAAGTTTCAGTTACCTGCTAGACATGAAGAACAGCCTAGTAAAAAATATTTCAGGAGTTCCCTATTGCATGGGATTAGGATAGGATAGGATAGGATAGGATAGGATAGGATAGGATAGGATAGGATAGGATAGGATAGGATAGGATGGAACAGAACCCAACAATCCCAGCGTGGATTTGGGATAATTAATGCAACTAAAACGACCATCTGTGGACAGCAAGATTTATAAGTGAATCTGCAAGTCTCAGCATGTGATTCTGTGCTGATAATAATGTTATTAGGAGTAAATAGTGCAGATGTAAATCTCTGGAATATTGCTTCATCTTGCAACAACCTCTGGATAAAATGAGGGATTATTGAGGAGGAAAAGTTCCACATTTGGTGTCCTGGAGCAGACCTGTGTTAGCAACCCTTTCTCCTTATTGAAATCACTTTGTCTGTAAAGAGTCTGACAAAAGCAGTCATGAACTTCAGTGCATTTTAGCACATATAAAGAAGATAAAACATAATTTCCCAAGGAGAAACCCTAGCAGTCTCAAGGAGGCAGAGTGAACCAGTGAGTTTCATCCCATTGCTAGCAATCTGATTCCTTGCTGAGTTTCATCAGCAAGTGTTGGGATCTCTTCCAGTTTAGTCACAGCATTCCCCTGCCTTCTGTCTGATCAGATTTGGCCCTTAGTGCTAATAAGTGCTATTTTCCATGACATTGCCTGTTTTGCCTTGTGGAAACCAGTTATGAAACCCTTTTGCATCACTAATCCAAATAATAACCTCTTTTTAAAACTGTTAGGTTTGAATCTATCTGCTTTAAAATGGTACTTTGAAAGGAAAAGATTCCTCCTCATCTAAGACATGGCTTCAAACTAGGTGAAAACAATTTCTAATTGCTATCAGGAGATGAGTATTTCGTCAATTTTGATGGACAGAACAAGGTGAAATTAATCCAACACAATGGAATTGGAGCAATAAATATAATAAAGTAAGCACATATTGCTGGAAGTAAGGTGTTAGCTTTTATTTCCTTCCTGAAATGAATAATTCACTTTCTTGGAGCCCTGCTATGTCCCTGGCAGTGTCAGCACCAAGTCACAACAACGACAGCTGGAGGCTGTTTAGAAAAATGTCAGTCCCAAAAGTAAAGGGGAAAAAAGAAGAAAAAGGAATATTTCTGGAAAAACAATTATAAGCCACTTCTATTCAAGATTAAAAAAACATAGCCTCATAAGAAGCCACAGGATATTAATATATTAATGATAATGTCTTTTCACTTCACCCGAGGACTTAAATACACTTTATAAACACTATTTAAATGTCATCACTGATTTGGTGAAGACATTATGAACCACAGCAGACATTTCCTGACTCTCCCTGGAGACTCTCTCATTTTCTCTGCCTTCCCATGCTACCCAACACACACAGTGAGCAGCACAAGCCCTTTACACAAGATGGAAAAAGCACAGGGAAAAGGAGGGAAATCCACTCCATGAATGACACATATTCCAAGGTGGTGAGATGGAGCACAAAGGTTTTATTTATTCCTGACACAGAGAGAGTCGGATTTTTGATTATCCTTTTCTTGCCTTTAATTTTCAAATATTATATCAGCTTTTTTCCTTTACAACCCTGGCATGTGATCCAGACCTCCAAAGTCTTTTTCATGAGCAAATGATGTTCTTGATTGCATAACTGCTCATTCAATATCCAGGGTAAACTGTTTGGAGACACCACTTTGCACAACCTGTAAAAGAATCATTGGTTTTTGATCTCTACATCACTGCTCTGGAACAAAATGGAATTTATCATAAAGTTTATACAATATAGAATATTGATTAGGAAAAAAAGAGTTAGAAAATATCCATCTGAAAATGGTTTACAAATTAAGCCATGTGATAAAAATCTAAGAATTTGTTCCAAAGCAAGCAGACATGATCAAAGAATCATAGAATGGCTTGGTTGGAAGGGACCTTAATGATCATCCAGCTCCTACCCCCTGCTATGGGCAGGGACAACTTCCACTATCCCAGGTTGCTCCAAGCCCCATCCAGACTGGCCTTGGACACTTCCAGGGCTGGGGCAGCCACAGCTGCTCTGGGCAACCCTGTGCCAGGGCCTGCCCACCCTCACCAAAAAAATAAAAAACTTCTTCCTAATATCCAACCTCTACCTACTCTCTTTCAGCTTCAGCTAGGATTCTGTAGATGAGTCTGTAATACCTCAGATACATGGCCTCACCTGTGTCTGGTTTTGGGGGAAAAGAAAAAAAATATTAAAAAAAAAAAAAAAAAAAAAAAAAAAAAAAAAAAAAAAAAAAAAAAAAAAAAAAAAAGAAAAAAAGAAAAAGTTTTTTTTGAAATTATAACTCCCAATGAAGTTCATGCTTTTGCCAATAATGGGATACAGATTGTCTCTCGTGCCTTTGATGCATCTATCAGGGCAGCATGGAGACATCTTATGCACAGATGGGAATTACAGTATCTGGGCCAGATCAAGAGCAAATTTTGCCATGTTAGAGTGTGTGTTTCAATTTGTGCTGGCAGAACTGAGATCAGAATCTGTCATGTGAGCATGGAAGTGAACACAACTCTGCTTCCCATTTAAAACAGCTTTCTCAAGTGGGATTAAGGGATTAGGTTTTGTGGTTGTCTTCCAGAAGCAATGTCACGGGGTGGTTTTACTATGGAAAGTCCTGGTGTTTCGCCAGTGCAAAATAAAGTCTGCTGGCAACGTGAATGCAAAATCATTGAGACAGAGGCTCAGCTCAGCTGCAACAGCCTGGCCTCAAAGTTACATGAGCTCTGACTCTCCTGCAGCGTAGATTAAAATTAGCTGGTGAATTTCTGAAATTCCGCTCTCTCCACACTGTCCCTCTTCCAAGATTGCTGCTCCTCTGCAGGAGAGCCTGAAGCAGAGTTTGAGCAACTGAAGCGTGCATGCCAACATTGAAATGTACAATTTAAGAGTATTTTAATAGACCAGGCTGATTAACAAATGTTTATTATGGCCTCCATTGGGCCTAATGGTGTACTAATTCAGGAGGTGCTTCACAAACTATTTAGATTTTAAATCCATAAAATGGGGGAGGGTGGGGGGTATGAAAACAATACTGACCTCAGCTATACAGTTTCAGGCAGCTGCCATGTGTGGGTGAGAGCCATATCTCTGGTACTTCCATGGAGCCTGACCTCAGTGCAAGTGAGAATACCAAACAGGGCTGAGGTGTTTGAGCATCCTTCCATCTACCAGACTGACCTCTCCAAAAGCTGGAAGCAGCAGAAGTTTATTTACCATTAGATGGAGTTTCTGAGGATATTTTTAATGTACAAATTCTGTCCATCTTTACCAGGAAATTTCCTATTGCATGGACAGAGATATGATTACATTTGGTCTAACATGAGGTTCTTTGGTCTGGAAAAGTCCTTCTGTCTCTTTTCATGTCAACATTTGTTGATAGGGACAGTTGCACTTTCCTATTTTGATTTGGAGGGTTGTAGGCTAAAAATCATCAAAATTATAGTAGCAAGCTAATAAAGTCTCATCTTTATCTGAGAAAAATTAAGCACTCCAAGGAGCACTTCTGCCTTGCAAGCTACTTCAAAAACCTTAAAATAATGTCAGGGGTTTGATCATCAGTGCTACCTCCATCAAGATTAACATTAATCACAAATGGTAACAACCTTACTCAGCTTCATTCTTAGGTCCGCCAATAACAATTTTCTCGCTTTAACAAAAAATTGTCAGTATTCTCTTGGAAAGAGAGAAGTAATCTGTGAACCTTTCCCTGAAAGTCCAAAACTTCACATTACTATCTGGAGCTCTTGTTCTCACCAAAAAAAGCCCAGGAATCCAGAAGCCCAGATGTGAAGCCAAATGTCTGCTAACAAACAGAGCTGGCTGCAGTGTGGAGATCTCTCTGTTCCCCTCTTGTGTCTAAACCCCCTTCAAAACTCTTAAACACTCATGAATGTCAAATCTGGTGACTACAGCTCTTTGAGTCCTGGTGATCAGCCAGTTCTGTTTCTTAGAAGTCCTGGAGACATCCTAGCACAGCATTCTCACTCTGTGTTCCTGCAAGGTGAGTTAGTCAATGGCATTTATGTGCTGCTGCTTCACACACCACAGGAAGATGCACTCTCACAGTGCCTCCCTCCCTCCACAGCCCTCATCTTACCCCTGTGAGTGGCATTTACAAGCCTGTGCCACTTGAGAATCACTGAGGTGTTCCCACCTCATTCCCAGGGTTTGCCAGTCACTCATTTGCATCCCCAGATTGCATCTCCTCTCCTGCCCTAGAGCTCTGCGTGCTGAGACAGTCAATGGCCAGCCCAGCTGCACATGCCCAGGGGCTTGCAAGAACACCAGCATGCTAACCCACACTTGGAAGATGATTGGGATCCCAAACTGAGCCCTGTTGGAAGGCAGACTGCTGAGTTGCACATCCCTCCCATCTTTCATGGCCTGGCAGTCTCGGTGCTCAGCATGACCTGATATTCAAAGCTCAAGAGATCTGGGCTAACTGCACTGGGTGATTTTTCACAGACATCCTTCTGAGTGCTGTTAAATTGATGATTCTTCATAGGTCTCACTACCACAAAAAATGTTTAAATATCTTGTATTTAAATATCTCTGAGAACATCAAATCCAGCTGTTGTTCCAGCACTGCCAAGCCCACCAGTAAACCATGTCCTCAAGTGCCACATCTTCATGCCTTTTAAATACCTCCAGGGATGGTGATTCAACCACTTCCCTTATCAGCCTGTTCTAGTGCACATTGGACAGGGAAACTTGAGAGCTGTTGCTTGAAGATGATTTGCAACATGCTTTGAAAATTAAAAAAAAAAAAAAAATACACAGCAAACCCAAAACTTTGGGGTTTTGTGAAAGCTGAGAAAGTGATGTGACACCACAGCTACCTGGCTCCATTTTCAAGAAAGAAAGAATGACAGTACAACAAAAAGCTTCCCAGACTCTTTTGAGGAAAAAAAAATTAATATAGCATAAGTGATATTAAGCACATATAAATCAGAGGTATAATTACTGCCTGGAAATCTGTCAGATAAATTTTATAGTGAAACTTTATGAGACTTCCCCTTCAGGCAATGTTGAGATTGTGATACTCTTCTTATAACAATTCTCTGGGCTGCTCCATGGGTTTGCTTGTGACAGTCATATGGGGTTGTTAGAATTCTCATTGTCTCCTAATTAGCACCATTTCATTATCCAACATGCTTCACAGATCAGCTTCATTTGTAGTAGTATGTAGCATGTGACAGTTACTAGCAATTTAAAATTATGATAAGTCACTAACAACATACTCTTCTTTGCAGTGTTATCACCCCCTCACTGGTGGAATAGAGGGAGAAGGGAAAAAAAAGCCCTCCATATAAAACCACCATGCAAGGAGAGGTTTCATAGCCACAGCAACCCCCCAAAATTTAGGCTCTTTAAGGACCACCCAATTCATCCACTGGATGCTGCTCAGTAAATCTTTTTAATAAAACAACATGATTAAGTTATTCCCTGATTTTTCATCTCCAAAGATTTACAAAAAGTTACTCAGAGACACCTGTGTGGAAAAAACCATAACCTAATCCATCACGGTTTGATGTTTGCCCACAGGCAATTCTCTCCAGCTGAACTAATGGCACTGTGTCAGGTAAGAGTCGTATCTTCACACCACAGAACTATTTTGCCTTCGGGAACTTAAGGATTTAAAAAAAAATATTCCTAGTTGTTACCTTTGTAGCAATGTATTTATGCAACAGGTGATACTCTGAAGATGAGAAGCGATTCCACTGGAAAACCACAGTATGTTTAAGGAATGTCTCTCTGTTCTTGCAGTGGTGTTCTCTTCCAAACAGACAATTTTTGCAGACAGGACCTTTCTCTCAATGACCTACAAAGTCAGCTCTCACAAATTAAACTTCAGAATGTTTCATAATATATCAAAGAACCATGCGGAAATTGTGATCACATATTTGTCTTGAACATGAAATGGGTGCTCCTCAGGATGCTGAGGATAAAGAGAAAGCTGCTGCAGAAATATCCTGGGCTCTTCCCTAGATGTTTCCCCTCATCCTCCTCCACAGCACTTTGTCACTAGACTTTAATGGCATAGTCACTTTTTCCCATCCATCTTGGGTTTGTGTTAAACCATGGTAAGCCAAGTGACATCACTTGCAAGAGCCAAGCCCTGTGTCTTCCTATAATTCCCAAAGGTTGTGAAACATTTTCCCAGAATGGTAGAGTAGATCAAGCAGTTCTCCATTTGCATTTTATTCCCTTGCATCAGTAGTTTTGGCCATTGCTAAAAACCTAAATCTCTGCAGTTGGACTTTACTACAGCTACAAGTCTTTAGCAGGTCTTTCATTCAGGTAACAGCTGATTCCTCCTTAATCCACCAAACCATTTAATGGTTAAAGTTGTTTTTTGGGTTTTTTTCCAGTTTATTCTTTCATTTCAGCTGTATTACCACACCTTTGTCAAGCACAGGATTAAAGGAAAAAGCTGGGGAGGGACAAGGGGAAACATATATGTAGAAGAAAAGCCTCAGCATCAAATGTGGTCCAAATATTTTCAGAAACAAAGCCAAATCATGCCAGATTCCAGGGGACGGACGGACGGACGGACGGACGGATGGATGGATGGATGGATGGATGGACGGACGGATGGATGATGTCAGGCTGCCAAGGCCTCTGCAAGGAGCAGAGACCAACACAAAGGTCCAGCTGCATATGGATGAGAAACAGCTGTGCTTCTTTGCTTACTGGAGCAAACGTCCAGCAAAACAGCACCTAAATAAATGCTGGAAATTCAGCAGCGCTCAAATGCAGGATTGAAACCAGCTAATGGCAAAGCTACAGCTGGAAGGGAAAAAAAAAAAAAAGCTGTCTGCAACTGTGGTTACAGTTTAATTGCAAGCATCTACATGCATGCATTTTCACACCTGGATTGTTTCCCCACCCATTCTGGAGACCAGCCCTAAGCTTCTCGCTGACGCACATGCAAGAAGAAAACAAGCTGCTTCGCAGTCTGTCCTAACGGAGAAAGTCTTTAGGCAAAGCACTGGGATCTGGCAAATCTACAAGAGGCAAACACACAAGCAAGGCTTAGCCACATTGGTTTTGGCTTCCATATCTTGCTCTCTTTTATTGAAAAAAAAAAGCTTAAATCATTAAAACTGGTGAAGTAGGAGTGGAAAAAACAATATGGGTCTCTGTGAATCTAACACTAAGTCAGAACAGTAAGGTTAAACAAAGAATGAAGAAATGTTTTGATGGGTTTGGTGGTTTTACCAAAAGTCAAATTGCTGGGTTTTCCTTTTTTTCCCCCCTTTTTCTGTTGCTCTATAAGCCTTGGAAGTTTACACTGGGTTTATTAGATGTTTGCCCCAGTCCTATCCTGTAGTTCAACACATTCTGACAAAAGAGCAGCTATGAGAGCTGAGCTTCATTAAACCCCAGAGAAAAGGAGTTGCAGTGAGACCTAGGTCCAAATTCTGCAGATAAGAAAGCAAATTTTCTATTTTATACCCAGCAGACAGCTCTGTGAATATGTAGCCTGTCATTCAGGAGACTGTAGAACACCACCCCTTGCTTCCTACTTGCATCCAAAGGACTGAGTGCTCTAACAGTGAAATATCTGTTTTTCACCTCTCACACATCTATCACTTGTTCTATATTTCCTGTCACCAGCCACACAAATGCCACTACTAGCTCCCATTGCACGTCTACATTGGATCTAATCTATGTCAGTGAGACCAGTCCTTGAGACTGCAAATCTCCAGGAGAGAGGCAGAAATTTTTGGGAATGACCTAGAAAGACAAGTTCTAGCGATGAGGGCAGCACTGCATCACACCAGTCCTGAAGCCACTGGTGGTTTTGGGGGCAGACCAGTGACCCCCTGAGAGCAGCTGTGGTTCAGAGGGAAGTCTCTAAACTCACTTCTCTGCACAATAGATGTAGATGGAGATGATATTTTTGCTTTCCTAGGTCACCCCTGCAACTGCCTAAAAAAGAGTAATAGAGAAAATTAACCAAACTGGAAGAGGAGTGGTTTTGTTATGTTGCATTTTCTTAGAATACAGCACTGCCTGCCCAGTGTGGCAGCTCCCTGTGCAAGCTCCTTTCTGATCTTGAACATCTGCTCCTCTGCCTGAAAAAAACCCAGAGGGAAGGAGGGGGAGAATGAGTTCGAAGGGAAAGGAACAAAAAAAAATACAGCAAACTCAAAATGTTTTGAGAGCAGCTACCCTATTCTCCTAGGAACCAAATGTCAGTGGGCTGAATAGGTCTCCTAATGGGTATGAGCACATGCCAGTGATCACAGACAATCACACTAAATTTCCCTTAGCAATATCCAACAGACCAAACTGTGATCAGTGAAAACTGAGCCCTTAGGGACTCACTTGTAGCCCATTCAAAAATGTATATGCCCTCAAGGGAAGATTTGCCTTGTTTTCCTGAGGAAATTAAATAGACTCTTTATAGAATTAGCAAAAAATCATCAGGGGTTCAGATTTCCCATAGTCTTTCACGACTTGTGGTTTAATAGCAGACTTTAAGTTAATGTATATCAGATACATGCAATTTGATTTTCCTTTCACTTACGCTAAAACAATACATAGATTTGAATGAGCTATTCATCATTTCCACTTTAAAGGGAGAGAACAAGAAGGGTCACATTGGCCAAAAATCTTTCTGAAGAAGAATTTAAAAAATTTTGTATCTGTTGTCCATGACAGACATATAGATCACAGCACAGGGAATACACTGCTTGACATTTTCAAAGCATTTGCACGAAGTATTAGATCAGAATCAGAGATAATTATTCAAAAATTTTGAGTTGTTAGCCAAAAAAAGATGTTTTGTCTGCTTTCTAGCAAATTTTTAAAATGCTAAGGTAGGGGAAGACCTCTTTTTCCTTTAAAATTAAAAATTAAATCCAAGTACATAGAGAGGCATTATTTTTGAATTGTGAAAAAAAAAAATTAAAGTCTGCTGAAAATGAAAATTCAATTTGCTACTGCTAAACATCTTTTGGCAGAAATATCTCCACTGGCTCAGGATTTCTGTTTCCAGTGTCCAGATGTAGCCTGGGGAAATTGACCCTCCCAGTGTTTTGTTCCACAGACTGTATTGTGGCAGATTGGAGGGACCAGGGAGATCATGACTCTTATCTCTTCTTTTTCCTTCCACCCATCAAATCACACTAAAATACACGTGTGTGGTTCTGGTAAAGCTTGTTCTCCATTGTGAAACTTTCCAGGAGGATTTGTTGTGCCTCTTGCACTTTGGACAGCCTTGGATTTATGCCTCCTGCTCTCAGTACAATGAGTTTGCAGTTTGCAGCCCTGGTAATATGAACCAAAACTCTTCTGTTCAGCTGTCTCATGATTTAATGTCATCTTGAGAAGATGAAGTCAAGAACACCAACATTTGACAACTTATTCAGTGGAGGTGAAATCAGCAATCAGCACCAGTCACAGGAAGGAGTCTCAAACAGTCTCTGTTTCTTTAAACTGGCAGAGGTCAGGTTTAGATCAGATATCGAGAAGAAATTCTTCACTGTGAGAGTGGTGAGGTCTTGGCATGGGTGTCCAAGGAAGCTGTGGATACTTCATCCCTGGGAGTGTCCAAGGCCAGGTTGGACAGGGCTTGGAACAGCCTGGTCTAGTGGAAGGTGTCCCTGCCCAAGGCAGGAGGGCTGGAATCAGATGATCTTTAAGGTCTCTTCTGACCCAAACCATTCTGTGATTCCAACAATCCTTCTATTTTGTAACGTATAAAAAAGTACCTAGATTGAAACAAAAGAGCAAGACATTAGATGCGCTTCCTTGCCTCAGTTTCCCCAAATATTTTTATGCAAAAACTGTCATCCAATAAAAACATCAGATTCCACCCAGCTCTCTCAAGTCTCTTCCCATGGAGCCCTTAGAGGTTTTGGGTGCACTTTGCAATCCACAGTTAAAAAATGTTCCTCTTTTTTCTAGCACTTCACTAACAAATTAATATCCCTGGATAGATGGTTTTAGGGGCTTTCTGAAAATAAGAGCTTTTTTTTCCTAAAAACTTCTGCAATCAGCACCCAAGAAATCTTGCCACTTAAGAGACTTTTGGTCTCATTTCTCCAACAAGAGTTCACCTGTGCCTCAAGCTCACCCCACTCAGGATGGTGCTGCCTCTCAAACATATGCAGAGAACATCCCAGATTTTTACTGGTGATAATTTTCCTACCAGCTTTTTTTCCTGTTTTCCACATCACTGTGAGGATAATTTGCCCTTTTCCTTTCAGCCCCTCTCTCAGGAATACACTGCACTGTGGAGCAAATCACGTTCACCTGTAATATAAAGGAGACGGGATGTAGCTAATAAAGAACAAGGCAATTCAAACTTTTTTCCTGAGCCCTCAGGAGGAATACCCAGGTGTGCTGAGGAAGATATGCTTGGAAAAAAAGAAAAGAGCCATTCTGCAGTCAATCTAAAAGCACTAGGCCTCCTTTCATGAATTGATTTACCCACTGGGTGACATATTGGCAATTTTCTGTTACCTACCCAGTGATATGACTAAGTAGATGAAGCTTAAAGGCAGGTCAGATAAAAAGACTTTAATCTAACAAAGGCAGCCTGAATTTCACATGTCAAGGAAGATGATTTAACAGGGAATAGCAGCCTAAACGCGATCCTGAATCAAGGTGGAGAATCCATAATTAATGTCACACTGCAGAAATGTTTACTCAAAAACAGAATGACAAAAAAGGGCTCGATTCATCTGTCCTATAAATGGTCCCAATTCAGCAAAATACATCTCTATGGCCTTTTTGTTAAACATGTGCTTCAATCTGGACCTGCATGAGAAGGAATGCCTTTGAATCCATCTCTTTACAACCAGTGCAAAAAAAGGAAAAATCAGTCATGACAAGTTTTATAGGACACAGGCTGAGTGCTGCAGGAATTTGGTGTACACACTCAAACAGTTAGACCTGGCAGAAATGGTTTTTTGAGAATTAATTAAAATTGTTTTCTCTGAGGAAAGAAAAGTGTTTTGGGAAAAGCAGTAATATCATATGCAAGTGACATGAGACTTGTTCAAGTGTTTTCAGCCCCAAGGGGTAAAATGCCTAAAGGAGTGGTTGGTCCTTGAATAATTTATTTATCTTGCAGCTACGCTTCACCATTTTTCCTACCAGAGTTAGTTGAATTTCCTGAACAGCAGCCCAAAATGGAACCTCAAGTTACTAAACTACACCAGGGGAAGAGGAAGGTTATATTCTGCTCCTCAGAGTGTTTTATTTGTCCGTGTCACTTTGATGATTTCTCTCTTTTCTAGAGGAAGATGTCCCTGCCACAGCAGGGAAGTTGGAGCTGGATGATTTTTTACGATCCCTTCCAAACCATATCATTCTGTGATTCTGTGATTCTCCTTTAAAATTAAAATTGAGCAGCTGCTGGGTGCTTAGTCCTTGCACAGTCACTGTTTGCAGCCCCTCGAATGTACAAGGAGGGCTCAGCACCTTGCAGCAGGTACAGGATGAAGTCACTGGTGAGGACTGGCTCAGGATGAGCTGGATGGCTTCAGGACAGCTTGTTGCTGGACAGCCATAAAAATATTTTTTGTCCTTTTTCGTAGGAAGCCTTGAGTTTGCTCCATGTAGAGACTCAGGGGTGTTGAGGATTAAAAGGCTGTGTAACCTTTACTTCTCACCTCCTGCTACTCATCCTCTACCTCTACACATCTGTTCAGCCAGGGACCATCTCCCCACCCCTTACTGGCAACAGCCTTAGCACAAGGCAACCCTCAGATTGCCTCCCAATTAACAACCTTCTCAAATTGAAGCAATCCAACCTGAAGAGACAGCAGTCCTGAGGTCAAGTACTCTGACCTGAAAACCTGTGAGCACCCACGTTGCTGCCGGGGGCCTGCTGGAGGCTGCTCATTGCCATGAGACCAAAAAAAACCCAACACCAAATAGAAATTCTGTAGAAGACCCTTGATTAATTATCCTCATTATTCAATATTTTAACCCACCTTGACAGCCCTTCCCACTCTGCCTTGCAGGAGGAATACAATTTCCAAAATGCCTGGAGCTAATGGCAATGGGGAAACCACACACAGACCAAAGTGCTGACAAGAGCAGAAACTGTTTCTGCATTCAGCACCTCTGACTTCAGATGCTCACATGCTCTAGCCAACATGCACAACGTGGGTTAAAATCAGATCCTTTGCATTTAGCTCCTGATTAAGGATTTTCTCTGCTCTTTACCCTGATGGACTGGTAAGGTTCATGACTGGCACCTGAACAGAGAGGATTTGTTCTTAGCTTTTCCCCCCTCGCTATTGCACAACTCTCTTCCAGTGCCATCCACACATTTATATCAATTCTGCTGTGAGACTGTGAGTTACAGCTGGGACTTGGCATGAAACAAACCTCTGGACTCTGAGGCATCTTGGATGAAGTTCATGTTTGGAATCATAGAATCAAAGAATAATTATGGTTAGAAAAGTCCTCTCAGGTCTTTGAGTCCAACCACTGACCTAACACTGGATTGTGAATAAAATAGATGTTGTGATATGTAGGAGTGGTGAGGGTTTGTAAAGGAGAAATGCTGTTTTTTTTTAGGGCTAGATACCCAAATTCCAAATATCACTTTGGTACAGAGACTCAGGGACATGTGGTATTGAAGCTGACATCCCCATTTTGTCTGCTCCAGGATATCTTGACCTTGAGCTGAAATCCTGGGTGGTTTTGGTAAATCTCATAGCTGATTAGCAATTCCCAGCAGTTCCCAGCCTCTGTTTCCCTTCTTCAAACCTTTGCCACAATGAAAATCAGCCTGTGTTTGCCTTCCAACATTATGCAGTGCTGGGCCAATGGCATCCCGAGGAGGCGAATGATCCTTGCAGCAGGACTGGGAACATCCAAAAACCCATGGGAGGTAAGAATTAATATATTTGCTCCATGGAGACTCATCCTCAAGAGTGTCATGGATAAAATTAATCTTTATTGATTGTCTGTCTTTACACTTCATATATATATATACACAATATATATTTTATATATTTTAATTATCTATAAATTCTTATACCATAGAGCAAGAATTAAAAGATGTGGAGTGATAAAGAATGTGGCTAAAGAATGTCTTCCTGCCTTGTCCTTGACTACAGACAGGTTTTAGCCTCTGATTTTGGATGACAGCTCTATCCTTAAGAATAAAAATGCAAAAGGGTAAAAAAAAAAAATTTACAGTTTTAATTGTCACCAAGTTTGCCCTAAACCAGAGGAAATTGAGGCTTTTGGAGCTATTCTAATGACATTATACTTAAACTCCAGCTCACTGAAGAATTTGATACAGCTGGTTGATTGCTAACTGTTCTTGCTAAGCTTATTAGCCAATAAAACAATCAAAATCTTATCCTGAAACAAGCATGAGCAAATTTATCTCTTCCCCATATCCTGGGATGGGATAGATTCACATCCCCACATGTAAATGTACCTTAATAAATAAGGTAAATTTTTTAAATCATTTTTATTTTTGTGCAAAAACTTAATTTTCTGTTGTGCTTCAGTTTTTGTGACTATCTCCATGTAAAAATAAAAACTCACAAAACCCTCAAGACCTAGAAAGTTTTAATGTTGTCCAAAACAAAATAAATATGAAGTTAAATAAAAGATTAAATAAATTAGTATAAGATTATAAAGTAAGAAACTAAGTGGAAATAAAAATAAAATAAAATAAAATAAAATATAAAATAAAATAAAATAAAATAAAATAAAATAAAATAAAATAAAATAAAATAAAATAATAAAATAATATTCCTGGGTAAGTAGAAAGTGGGAGGGAGAGGAAGAGATTTGGCTTTGCAGCAAAGCTGCTTGCCTGAAGATGTAAGAACATTTCCCAGTGAGCTCAGCATTCAAAGCCAGGCAGCCAGAACACGCTTCACAAGAGAGAACCTCCTGTGAACTCCTCACCTTTGTAAGGTAAGTCAGTGTTCACAAGGAAATACCCCACCACACCATTCCCTTTGATGTTTTCACTCTGCAGAAGGGAAGGGTGGTCTTTTTAAAGAATTCACAATAGAGAGAGAAGGGGAAGAGGAAGCCCTTTGAAGAGAGCAGAGAGCCTCCTCTCGTTTTGCTGCAGACTACAAGGCACCCCTTTTCCTTTGTGCCTTGCACAAAAGAGGGTTTGCAAGCCCACTTCCCCCTCAAGCAGACACAATTTCTGTGAGCACTATACCGAGGGGAGGTGGCTTTCCAACACACAGAACACACAGAGGGGAAGGAACTGTATGGCTTCACACATCAACCATAAAACAAACCTCTTGAAAAGCTTCTGTGTCAAGTTGTAAGGCTTGGTGGGTCTTGCTGTGTCTTCAGGATGAGCTGCAAGAGCTCACCATCCACAGGCAAAGGTCTCATGAAATCCTGTCTCCCTATGCTCTTCCTTGTATCAGGATAGAGTTAATGCTTCAGTCTCGAAAATGTCAGGAAGGCCAAAATTCTGCTGGACTTAAAACCACTTAAAGGCATAAAAACCATTCCATGAGAATGCAAACAAAGGGAAGACCTTTATTTGGGAACTGTAAGCTGGTCAGTCTCACCTCAGGCCCTGGAAGGGTTTGGGAGCACGTCTTGGTGTCCACTTCATCTCTTGGTGTCCACTTCCACTCTACTTAAAGACAAGAAGCAATCATGAACAGTCTACGGGAATTTGTCTAGGGCAAATAATTAACCAACCTGATTGACTTCTGTAATTAATTGACTGGCTGTAGGAGCCAGGGAGGAGCAGCAGATACTACATATCTTTAATATACAGGATTTTGTCAACCACAGCATTATCGCTAGGGCGCTGGAGAAGAAATAAACTACTACACAAGTAGAAAATTGGCCTGATGCTGAGTACAAATGGTTGTCATATGCAGCTCAATGTCCATTTAACACCTGGTAACGAGCATCTTACAAGTAGCTGATAACCTGAACAGTAGACCTTCAAGCCAGGCAGGTTTTTAAAGACTTGAAGACCAGGGCAGCAGAGACTTCATCAAGTACAGAAAATATAGTAAAATTTCTGCACCTGGGTTGGAATAACCCTCTGAACAGGGACAGGGGACAGGTTAAATAGCAGACCAGCTTCATGGAGGACCCCAAACTGAATGTGAGACAACAGTGAATATGACAAACTTTTTGCTGGGTTGCATTAGGAGGAGTGTGACCAGCAGGTGACCAGCATCCTTGGAGTTTTTCAAGACTCATCTAGATAAATCCATGGCTGGCCTACTTTGGTGCTGGAAATGTGTCATCTCCAGGACAGAGGTTGGACTGCTGATTTCCAGAAATTCCCTCCAAACAACTCCTCCATGGTCCCTGAATGGATACCACAAAGATCCACGAGCAATGAGGAATTTGGATCACTTTGTGTTTCGATGCAAGAAAACTCAGCAAACTCTACACAGACCAACTTGCTAAAACCCATTGCACATTGTCTCTTAGACACTTCTGGGTTTTGCCACAGTCAGGATCTTTTCTTGTACTTGCTAATCAGTCCAAATGGTGACATTTGAAAGCACTTTCAACTGACTAGACATGGCTTTTGTGGCTGGAGCCTTGGCCAAGGGAGTGGGAGATGAGCCTGCCAACAGCCTCGTGTGCCAACGCCTTTTGTGCACGGCGAGTCTCATGCTCACAGAGATGCTCTGGGTGTCTAGACAGCACCTCCACTGTACTTGCAGCACCCATGGCACCTTGTCTCAGCACGAGGAAGGGAAAGGGGGTGGGGGAACGAAAGTTTATGCAGATGAAAGTGCTCCCAAAGTCAAGACTGATTAATTCTGAAAGCAGGCAGGTACTCGTGGGCGATTTGCAGCAGAGAGCCGGATAAACAGTGTGTGCCTCTGCATGCAAGGGGAGCAAGAAACATCCCAGACATCCTCTCAGACCATTCCGCAGTTCTGTGAGACAATGGCAATGCATCCAGGCTCTGCTGGATGTTTGACATGCTGAAAATCCACCTCTGGTTCCCATGAGTTGCATTTTACGCCTGTGGCCAGAAGCATGAGCAGCTTAACATCCAGCAGCCAGAAAATACCTGCTCCAGAGAAATGGGAGAGTCAGCAGAAGACATCCTCAACTCCCACCAAAGCAGACTGGGTTTACAGACCTCCAGAAATGATGGAAGGGAGAAGCCTTGACCAAATATTAGGGCCCAAGTAGAGGAAAGATAATGTGATTGCAGTTCTGTTGATTAATGGACATCAGGCAAATTAGGAGCTGTGTGCTTTATAACAGCATTCCAAAAACTTGTATAGAGCAAGACATGAGGGTTTTCTTCTTTTGTCTTTCACCTTTTTTTTTTTAATACTGCAACACATATCAGGCTACATTAATCTTTGTTCTAGAGTAAGTATGCAGACAGAAAACACCTCAGCTTGTAACACTGCTTACTATAAAATAAAGATTGCAGGCAGATGACAAATCTGGTTCTCTCTTCCTTCCCAGATATCCACAGCATTTTTCTTTCCATCAGAAAATAAGTAAACAACAGTATTTAGACTTAGAAAATATTCTCTCTTTCTTGATTTCTTGGGTTTTTTCATCATTAGCTGGGATATTTTTTTCTAATTTTTCATTGACAATTAAGAAGAAAAATGAAATAAGAAAGAAGCTTTTGGTTCCAAACACTTGACCTTCAGAAATGTAGCTATGTTCCCTTTCACCAACAAAAAAAAAAAAAAAAAAAGGAAAAAAAATCCTCTCCTCCTCTCCTACTGGTATTACAGTATTTCACTTATAAAGTCATTGAAAAGGTTGTCTTCAGAGAACATAATACCAAGTTATGAGATATTTTTGGCACAAGGACAAGGTAAGATATTGCCAGACAAAGAAAACACTTATAATTCAGTTAATGGCTGGCAAAGTTATACCCGTCTGCTACTAATTAATTTTCCATATTTCCAGCCAAACAAGCCCAGAGAATGTATAATCACCTGGGACAGCAGCCTGCAAAGTGTTAAATCATCGTTAACTGAACCACTGGTCTCACCCTGGCTGCTGCATTTGTCATCACCGACGGAGGCTGGGCGTGGATCCGGCTAGAAGGAAGGAAAAGGATTGCCAGGCATGGAAGCTGCAAGAACCAGCTCTGGTTTTTGGGACACATTTCTGTTTGTTGGAGCACAGCTGGGACCCAGCCAGCTCCAGAGGGACTGGAAGGTGTCAGCGAGTGGGTGATGTGATTTACTGGGGCGAGCAGCCACCTGCACGTGCTGTCACACCAGACACACTCAGGCTCAGGAGAAGGGATGTGACCATGCTGGAAGGAAGCCACCTGCAGCAGGGAATGGTTTGGTGCTCTTTACCTGGCCTCCCTAGAGCAGCAGGGAGAACAAAGCGAGAGATTTAAGTTCTTTGGGCCACAATGTGTTTTCTGGTGTTTTTCTCACTCAGGTGAGAGTTCGGCACTAAATGGAGGATGAATTAACCAATAAAACTAAATTTTCTGGTACTTTAGTCCAGATTCTGAGATTACTTCTAAGTCTTTTACACAAGAGTCATTCAATTGTGGAAAAGTACTGGTGATCCAGTTCATCGACATTTTGCATCAATCCTGATATTCCAGGATTGGCATAGACTGCACGCACAACTAAAAACAAGGGGAATTATGGCTGAAGATGCTTGACTTGCATTATGTCAAGTCAAAAACATTTCCTATGAGCTTTGAGATGAAATTAGAACTAAAAATTATCTCACTATAAAGCAAAGAACGTATTTCACGTTCTTTTCAAGTTTTTTTGGAAAAATCACAGTGGCACAAATTTCAAAACAGGTGTTTGCAACCAATTTTTTTTTCATTTACCTTTTTTTTTTAAGTTTGGATTTGTGGGAGGCTAATTTTTTGTTGCTTGTTTTTTTGGTGTCTGCTGATGTGCATCTCTGCTTTCTGCAAGATAAATGGTTGTTTTCAATACACAAAAGCTTTTGCCTTCAGAAATAAAAAGTGTGGGTTGCAGAACTCAGTCAGAAAGACCTTCATCTGTGTGCTTAGTAATATACAGAGCAAATTTTTCCCCCTCATATCCAAGATGTAATTTTGCATCTCCCGGAGAGGGATTAACCCTTTTTTCTAATTAATCAATTAATGCACCTTAATGGCCACGGATTGTTAAGAGCCCTAGAATTTGTATAGCAAAATCATTCTCTGTAGATCAGGTTTCAATATTTTAATATTAAATTGCTTTCTCATTCAGAATAAACCCCCTATTTTTACTTTATCCTGACAAAGCAATTGATCCTGATTTTTAGACAGCTAGATTGTAGCTCAGGGAAGAATTGAGTAATGCTGTTCTGGCCTCCATCTGTCTCCTTTTCCATCAAGCAGAGAACACCACAACTTTTAAACATGAATCATTTAAACATTTTCAGGTTCCTCATTCCCTGGTGGCCACTCTCCTGATGTGCTGACAGGCTCCAGAGGAGACGGTTCCCAACTGGCCACAGCACCTTGCAAGTCAAATTCCCATCAGGAACCTCCTCATTAGAAGTACCCTGCTTGAAGTTTGTCACACCTGAATCAAAACTGAACCATCTCAGCAAAATGTTTGAATTACTATGAATCAGCTTTTTCATCTGGGAAAATCAACAAACATTCCACTGTGGAGTTTTCAGCCAGTTTGGTGAAAACTAGTCTTAAAATAGATTGTTGTGTCTTTCTACCTGGAAAATTTGGCAGTTTTCAGTGGAATATGTGACAGATATTAGTTTTTATTTCCAAAAGCGGTCGGTAATCTCAGTCTAGATAAAAACTTGGACTTGATGAAAACATTACAAAAACTGGCTGAAAACAGGAAAAGGACTAGGAAATAAAAAGCAGAACAAAAATTTCTGAAAACCAAGAGTTATCTGTGAAGAAAGATATTTCTTCTGCATGCAACCTGGACTCTACTCTCTCCAAAGGAAAAGTCAGTCAAATAATAACAGAAATTTAGTTCTGATCTTTTATCTGAAGATTGGTTCACATGAATACAGAGCCTGTGATCCTTAGACCCACAAAAAGTTTCAAGTAGTTATTTTTGGATATTCAACTGCACATACCCTGAAGGGACTTGATTTCCTGAGAAGTTGCTCAGCATTTAAGTAAATTCAACGCCTTTGAGATGTTGAAGGCTTTGCTTTACCTTTTCCACCCTGAACTGCAGCTTTCAAGGATCAGAGAGCATTGAAATCAGGTGGAGTAAAATGGTAGGTAGCTAGACATGGCTGAAATGTTGGAAAGGACACCTAAAGCTGACTCTAACTTGTTCAATCCCTTTCTTTCCAAGTTCAAACTCTGACAGGCTGAATCACATGCAAAGAGTGTTAACCCTCACTGAGTCAAATGCCCAATTTGTGGGGTTTGCACAGTCAAGGCATGAGACCTCAATCCTGCTTGGCACAGTTGTGCTTTTCTTTCTGAACGGTGGACCACAAGTTCAGCCTGATGAAGGGTACAAGATTTCATCCTGTAAAACATCTGTTTGGCTGTGACTGCCAGTATCTCTGGGTTTATTAAGCAAAATCCTTCAACAAGTCAGTGTATTACAGTCCTGGACACTCACCATCCTTGCAAAGGAACGTCAGAAATGCTTTTGGGAGCAAATTGGCACTCTCAACAATACAGGTATTCACTGAGGTATCATACACACAGCAGCAGAGCTCTGGCACAGGGTGATCATTCCTGCCCATGCAAACCAACCCAGGCCATACTGCTTTAAAAGCTCTGCCTCATTCCACATCTCTTACCAAGATTTATGACAATTAGCTGCCGAATCCATAATTAGCAAGTGGTAACAGATCAGCAGATGTATCCAGTTCTGGTGACACCTCTGACAGATTGGTGTCTACTCCCCAAATCCCTGCAAGGCTTCATGTTTTCCCTGTGACCACTCTTAAGCCGGGTTTTGGCAAGGCTGTCTCAGCAGGGAGGAGAAGGAGGGGCTGGGGAAGAGCAAGTTCCCACAAGCATGACAGGACCCATGCATAACCATTTGACTTGGCAATTAAAAACATGTTCTTGTCTTCCTCTGCGTCACTGAGGGGAGCGTGTAAGTAACAGTTGCTCTGCAAAGTGCCTTGAATTCTAACCTGGAGGTTTGGGTTTCTGCACGGGGGGTTCTGTGTGCTCGGATAAAGGGGGGATTTTTTCCCTTCTGTAAGAAACATTTCAGGAACCTTTCTGGGGGGAGAGAAGGAGGAGCTGTAGTTGTATTTAAGACACTTTGTTAACAAAGACACTCTGTAGTGAAAACAGGGGTCAAGGTGAGAACAGGGAGCCCTATCCAAAATCAGATAATTTATAACTCCTTTACTGCTGCTCTAAAGAGGATCCAAGTCCCTTCTGCATCAGCTTCACCTGTCCACCTTTGAGATATGTCACTTCTGCAAGTGTGATCCAGGAGCCTAATATTTTGCAAACACTTGGTGATATTTTCACCCTTTCTAGCCAAAGTCTCCCAGATTCCTGATCCATTTTTTTCCCAACCTCTTATTAAAAACCTTTAATTAAAGGTTTCTATATGCCTTGCACCTCAATGCACCTCTTATTAGTAGATGTTAACTGAGTGCATGTTTCTCATTTGCATCCATAGCTCCAAGTCAGCACTTTCATTTTCAAGCCCTGCTGGGTATAACATTTAAGACCATCAAAGCCCTGTATTTATGAGGTGCACTGCTGGAGAAAAAATAAGATGTGAAGGTCGGGGTTAGATTAGGTCTTGTGCACAAGGTGACTCAGAGAGTGTGGCTGAGCCCGTATCACCTGGATTTCAGCCTAGCTGGCTGTCATGCCTGACTGACAGGAACCACATTCAGATCTTCTGTGAATTTGTAACACAAACAGCACAGCTGCTTATTGCATTGATTGTATTGGAAGCCTGATTTGCCTGTAATTGCTCCAACTCAATATGCCATTCTGTTCTGGATGACAGGATGAATGATGTACAACCTGAATTCAGCCCTGTGTCACTGCCTTTAATGACAGGTTTTTTGTTTTGTTTTGTTTCATTTTTCATTTAAAAACATACCTATTGCAGGATGACAGCTCTATCCAGGCTGTTCCATGAAAGGCAGCTATATTTCTGAAATCTTTTTCAGTGGTGAAGTAGTGCTTTGAGATAGTACCTGGAGAAATGCATCCATAGCTGCAAGAGAGCCTGAGAATGCAATATGAAAGTTTGTTGATTTTTTTATTTGGAGGAGGTATGATTTATGTTAACCTAGCTGATGGAGGAAGAGATGTTGTGAAATTGTTGAAAATATAATCATTTTTTTCTTTTAAAACTAATAGAGACAAAATTTTCTGTGCAATAGTGGTCACAGTTTTCCTGCTTGTCTGGCTGCCCTGGAAGAGCTCAGTGGAGAATCTAACTGATTTTCATGTTAGCTCTTACCAGAACTGCACATTTTATCTATGTAAATAAATAAGTAGGACAGATAGAAAAATACCAGGAAAAAAAAAAAAAGGAGACAGAAGGAGGAGAGATGAAGAATTAGAAGAAGAAGAAGATGAAGTTGAAGAAGAAGAAGAAAAAAATATAAGAAAAAGTCTACCCTGTCATCAAGTGGAAAACAGAATCATTTTTCTATTTGATTTTGTTTCATTTCCTTCTCTCTGGTGCTGGTGGTGTTGTAAGCCACATAAAGTCTGGATAAGCTTTCATTATGTCTGTACCTCCCATCTCAGGTGTAAGAGAACCAGGGCTGATTCTTAGTCCCAATGCAAATGGCACAGGACAGCTCTCTTACCCCTCTCTGTAGAAGATTTTTCTTGAAAATTGCAGTCTAAAACCAAGTCAGGCCGTTGGGTGACCATTGCCAAGCAGTGATTGATCTGCCTGTGTGACCATCATTTCTTTAGAAGCACAAAGGTAACCCAAAAATCCTTTCACATACTTCTTGATCTCTACCTTGCACTTCCAGAATGCTGCCTCTGAAAACACACACTGTCTTTTCTCAGTGCCAGTGTGAGTCTAAATGAAGATCTGCAGAGCTATTCAGGGTGCATTTGTTTTAAAAGTAAGCTGGCCTCTTCCTCTAAATGATTTTGGACTCCTTGCCCCATTGCCTTTATGTATAATTTGAAATTTCTGTGTCACCATCCCTACTAGTTTCTGTAAGGACAAAAAAGTTGCCTCAGTATCTTTGCAGATGTGGGGCTAAAGAGCTCAGCTTGAGCTGTTCCATTTGGCAACCTTGGTCTTGCTTCTGGTTAGAGAATCATCTAGAAAAAGGAAATTTGTAGAAATACTTCACAACTCTTTATGAAAAACTGAAAAATTTTCACATTTTTGTAGCAGGAAGCCTCTGTGTTAAAACTAAAAGAGCACAGAATTCAGGAATAAGTTGACCAGGAGACATCCTCATGGTCTGTAAGTGCAATGTGTTATAAGCTCTATCTTACCTAGTGATGGAGCTTTTCCCATCCATCCTCTTCCTGCTTTGCTTTAATACATATTTATTACCTTATCATAGCCAAACCTGAACAAAATAACCCCCCCAAAGTACAATTCTTCTTTTTGCAAAGAATTTTATTTTACAGAAACAACCACTGGTTTGTTAAAAGAGTTGTTTGCAAGATGACTAGATTAGATTAATTAGTTAATGTTTGTAAAGTACTTTGAAGATTAAGAACACTATATAAGTGTTAAGTATTATTGTTATTATAATAGATAGAGAAGGTAGATAGCTAGATAGGTAAAGAGATACAGCAGTCAGATAACAATAATTATAATACTTAGCATTTCTATAGGGCTTTACATCTTTTGAGTGTTTTACAAACATTAACTAATTAATAGAGTTAAGCAGACAGATAGTAGATAAAATAGTAGGTAGATTGATAGATAGGAACAAATTTTGCCTTTGGATACACAAATAGTATATTCAATGAAAGTTGCATCTGACTGATGAGGGCAAAATTTGGTCCATGGACAAATTTAAAGGAAAATTAGCAACTGTGTTTCAAGGGTTGGACTGGGATTTTTTCTTCCACAGATAATTTGTCTTCCCAGTGAGTAGATTCACTGTGGGAACAGAAAGTTCCCTTGGAATGCTGAGATGAATGTATCAAACATGTCAAACTTTACAGCGACATATTGTGGAATCAAAGCACATCGTTAAGATTAGTCACATCAGTGTCAGTGACTCAGCTTTGAAACATTTCAGAAGTGATGCATCGTGCCTTTGGGAAGCCAGATGAAACAGCATTATCTGTGTGCTTGGGTTCATCCTGATCCTTCAGGTTTTTATGAAAATGCAGAAGAATGGTCTGGTGACTGAGGAAAATATAGGGATTAAAGTCAGATGTGAACATATTTTAGTTTCATTAAATGAATCTGATATTAATTAAAGCAAATAATAATTATATAAAGATGCAAAGAATGGACATGACACTTGTTTCCTTTTAGTTTGTATCTTCCTGAACACTGATTTTTTTCCTGCAACCACCTATCCCAAAGGCCATACAGAGATGAGGGGAAATAATTGTTGCTTTCTGAAATAGATTTGTGTCATAGGTGCCTTTGAGATCCAGCTGTCAGTGAGGACCAGGTGTCTTAAAGCTTCTAGTACCTTTGCAGTAATAAACGAGGAGAGGAATAGAGACCTCAGCTGGGTGTGAACAGGCTCACTCTGGAGTATGGTTTTACCACTGCCATTCTGCATTTGAGTTTTTCTGAGGGCTTCTAAAATGACTCCAACACCTGACTGAAGCATCAGTGCTGCCTCTGCACCTGGGGCAGCACCACCAGTGCTCTTGCTGCCAGACTGGGGCTCAGTGCTGCTCGGAATTGCATCCTATGAACAGAGCTGGTATTTCCCCTTTACAGAGCTCTTTTGCCACTGGGTGTATGCAATTCCATCTCAAGTCTTCAGGGCAATCAGAACCACAGACCACAAATAAATCTTGATGAAACAGTAAAATGCAGGAGAAGGAGCCACCTTCTGAACTCTTGGCAGCTGGGATGTAGATACCTACAACTGGGTTAGACACCCTAGGCTTCCTTGACTGTCCGCAGAGCAACAAGGCCTAGAAAGGTAAATTTCATCTGCTTTGTATTTATGTCTCCATTAGGATGATATGAAACCACCTCTTGGAAATCTTGTTTCTCTCCACTGACTGACAGTAAAGCCCAGATTAGCTCAGATGCGGCCAAGTCTGTTGTAAATAATTAAAGTGAGATGTGACAAAATCCTTGTGGTGGGCTGACCTTGGCTGTCTGCCAGGTGCCCACCAAACTGCTCTATCACCCTCCCTTCTCAACAGGACTGGAGAGAAGGGAAGAGAAGGGAAGGGAAGGGAAGGGAAGGGAAGGGAAGGGAAGGGAAGGGAAGGGAAGGGAAGGGAAGGGAAGGGAAGGAAGGAAGGGGAAGGGAAGGGAAGGAAGGGAAGGGAAGGGAAGGGAAGGGAAGGGGAAGGGAAGGGAAGGGAAGGGAAGGGAAGGGAAGGGAAGGGAAGGGAAGGGAAGGGAAGGAAGGGAAGGGAAGGGAAGGGAAGGGAAGGGAAGGAAGGGAAGGGAAGGGAAGGAAGGGAAGGGAAGGAAGGGAAAGAGAAAGAGGAAGGAAGAGAAGAGAAGGAAGAGAAAGAGAAGAGAAGAGAAAGAGAAGAGAAAGAGAAGAGAAAGAGAAGAGAAAGAGAAGAGAAGAGAAGAGAAGAGAAGAGAAGAGAAGAGAAGAGAAGAGAAGAGAAGAGAAGAGAAGAGAAGAGAAGAGAAGAGAAGAGAAGAGAAGAGAAGAGAAGAGAAGAGAAGAGAAGAGAAGAGAAGAGAAGAGAAGAGAAGAGAAGGTATGATTAAAAGTTCATGGGTCAAGATTCGGACAAGGACATCACTTACAGTCATGGACAAAACAGGCTCGACTTAGGCAAATTACTATAAGTTATTGCCAAATAATCAGAGAGGGAAAATGAGAAATGCAAACAAAACTAAAAAACGCCTGCCCCCCTTTTTCCCCCAAAGTGGCCCAGGTGGATATCACCTAGGGGTTGGGATCAGTTCACAGCTCTTCATCCTTGCTGCTCCTTCCTCCTCACACTCTTGCCCTGCTAGAGTGTGGAGTCTCTCCTATCAGCTTCTGTCCTTAATGAACTTCTCCAGTGTGGGTCCTTCTTATGAACTACAGATCTCCACAACCTAATGGTTCCCTAAGGTTTCACATGTCCTGCCAGGAAACCTGCTCTGCATGGACTCCTCTCTATGGCCTGCAGTTCCTGCCAGGAGTTTGCTCCAGCCTGGCTTCTCCACAGGCTGCAGCTTCTTTCAAGGCACATCCACCCACACTGGGTCCTCCTCAAGCTGCCCTTGGATCTCTGCTCCACTAAGGACCTCCATGGGCTGCAAGGGGACAGCTGCCTCACCATGGTCTTCTTCATGGACTGCAGGAGACTGGAGCCCATACTCCCCCTCCTTCTTCACTGAGCTTGGTGTCTGCAGGCTTGTGTCTCATATTTTTTCCTTTTTTTTTTCCTTCCCATCTCCTGGGTAGCATTTTTTTGCCCTTCCTTAAATATGTTATTGTTACCAATGTCACCTGTGTCCCTTGGCAGGTCTGTCCTGGAGCCAGGGTAAAATGGCTCTGTCCAACATGGATGCAACTTCTGATGCCCTCATGGAACCTCTTCCATCAAAACCTTGATCTGGAAATCCAATAAACGCATTCTAAATGCTCCTCTTCCTTCTTCATCTGCAAGATCTACTTAGTGGAGTTTCCCAAGCTCACTTCAGTCTCACTAGGACTGCTGAAAAGGAGGTTTAGTTGGAAATTGGTAGGAATGTCATTGACCAAAGAGACAAGTGGTGAGTCCCCATACAATGAAAACAACAAAAGGTTCCCTCCAGCAGCACAATCTGTCAGTGGTGGGGAAGCCACTACAGTGAGGCATGTGCAGAAGGCAATCAGCCATCCTCCTGACTCACCCAAAAAAGGCAACATCCAAATATGGTGCAGAACAAACATTGTACAAAATAAATACACCCTTCATCAACACAACCACCCTTTGATCATCTAAAAAAGGCATAAAAATTAAGCAAGCAAACAAGAGCAAGAAATAGTGGCAATGCCCTTTTTTTAAACCAGGGATGGACTGTACACACCTTGGTAATTAAAGCTCATAGTTTCTTCTCAAGGAACTTGAACCCAAGTCTCAAGTTATGGGTGAATATTCACAGTGCAAGGTTTCAAGACAGACCTGTCTAAGGTTCTCTTGTTGGAGCAGTTTTATTTGTATAATATATTTCACTATTTCCTGTGTCACAGGGAGAATGATTTCTAGTTCAGTGGTTAGTATTCACCTGGAAGGGGAAGTCCTCAGTTCCTGGGCTTGCTTCTATGAATGTTTCTTGTATTTCTCATTTAAGTATTCATTGATGTGGATAATGGAAGCCAGGCCCTCTGCTCCCAAATGAAAGACTATACCACGAAGATACATAGTCATTTGCATAGGTTTGCCATCTTCCTGTTCCCATGAATATTTAATTAACCTATGCAAAGTGAAATGGTTTCAATATGAGGAACTGAGAATGCCCTGCCCTAGAATATTCTTTACCCTAGTGGTTAGGGCAGTCAGGGAAGTGGAGACACAAGTTCAAATCCCCTTAAGCAGAAGAGGGATTAAACCTGGGTCTTCCAGAGCTTGGTGGGTATTCTCAGCACAAAGTTATTGGTGAGAAAAAAAAGTAGCATCTCTGCTTCCTTTTCTTGCCTGAGCTAATGGGATTCCCTGCCAAAATGCTTATCATACTGAAAGATCATCACAGAGTGTGACTGATACAATCTTTATTAGAAAACAAATTATTTCACCATGAACTTTGAAAGAAATGGAGTAAATGGTGTGACAACAAAATGGCTTACCACAAGGGAGCATACTCACACCTGAGTTATTTGTGATCTACACACAACATCTACCAATCTGTAATGACAAAAAAAATTAAAGTTGCCAGAATTCAACCCCCAAGTCAAGGACCTGTCCCAAACAAAGGCCATGACACCATCAGCACTCAACCAGATCTCAGAATATCATATGGCAAATTAATGAAATTACACTATGGAGATGATGCTATCAGGCCTCTTTCTTCTTTAAAGTTCCAGGCCCAACAAACAGAACAAAATTTCTAAAGAGATGTGACTCAAAATCCAGATTGCTTGGAACTGATATTGGACTGCTTACCTTTTCCCAGGGCACAGATAGAAAAGACAAAGTGTAAGGTTAACCTGTAATATAAATTACTGAAGAAACACATGAATTCCAGACTGAAGGTCAGCTCTGCAACGCTGCAAACCATGGCACTTGCATCCTGTTATCCAGTAGATAAATATTTATGTCACACATAAAAAAGCACTGATATATCAGTACACATGAAGAGGTTAGATATACTGTTGAATGAAAGTGATTTTTTTATGCATGCCTTAGGCCAGCTGAGGGAAGCAATCTGTATCTCCTAGCTGGGATCACCTGACTGGGAAATGGATGGGGAAAAAAAAATAAAGGGAAAAAAAAAAGCAAATAAGCAAATACCAACAGGAAGAAGAGAGAGGAGGTAAGAAGTAAAAAGCTTTGAGGCACACTATTAAGTGTCCAGAATTCCCTGGATTGGTAAAATTCAATCAGTAATATGCCTGCTCCCAAGCCCAGTAAATTTTAGATAGATCTGACTGATAAATTTATATATCCTGCTAGTTTCAATTACTATGAAAAAATTATCTTCATAATTTTCCAGTCGTTTTCCATTTAAGCTCACTCTGAAAGTGAAAAAGAAATTAAAACCAAACCTTAATTTTGATAATTTTTTATGAGACTGTCATTTATGGACAAAAGCCTCTCTATATATTCAACTCTCCATATTGACATCATATCTGCTTGATGTCAACCCCTGCCAGTGGGGCTCTCAGGTGGCTGCACCACCCTCTCATAGCTCTGGAAATCTTTAGGCAAGGACACCTTCATGCCCAGTCAGCCCATAAGACAGATTAAATGCAGAGCTGCAGAAAAAAAACCCAGCAGACAGGCCATGCTTTGTCAATCCCAGCACAAACTTTGCTGAGGTATTTTACAGCCAACATTCTTGGAGAGTGAGCACAGACTTGCACAAATACGATCTTGCCTGTTTAGGTTATGAGCTCTCTGGGGCAATGACTTTCTCTTCGGATGCAGGTATCCACTTCATAGCACCAGTCCTGCTGTAATAAAGCTAATAATAATAATAGTAACAACAGCAATAATAATAATAGAAATAATAATAATTTCATCCAGGATGCTGCATAGAAGAGCTGAAGGGCAGCAGGTGTGTTGGGGAAATAATATAATACATCAAATCCTGCGCAGCGAGCACATGAGCGTGTGATATCAAAGACACTACCTATGAAATTAATTTGCCAGTGACACTGCCTTGCCTACCATCCCTGGGCGTTGTGAGAATTAATTAATGCTTGCAAATAGCCTTGAGAACTTCAGAGGGAAGGCTGGTTATGTATGCAAAGCCCTGCTGCCTTTCCCTGGTGCCGGCTGCACACCTGTGCCCGTTGCATCATGTGCCGCCTCTGTCTGGTCGCCGAGTGCTGGCGGTGCTCATGTGGCCCCAGCATGATTGATGGCTGGATTCAGGTACTGGGAGCTCTCCCTGTCAGTGGGGAGCTTGCCTCCACACGCCTCTGCACCATCGGCCTCTTTCCTCCCGGCACAGTTGTCAGGTTTCCCAAAACAATGATTACCTTTCCCCAGAAACAAACCTCTGTCCTGACACCTCTCCCAGCCTGAGTCTTGCTCCTCTGTAAGGGTCTGTTCCCTGCCTCCCAGGGCTCGTGCGAAACTTCATTCCTTCATATTTGTGAGATGTGCTAGCATGAAGGTGCAAGAATAGAGTGGTGCCTGCTCTTTATTTATCTTGTGATTTCAATGGGGATCAATTGGGCGTGCTTTGGTCCATGTCCCTGCACCTCATGACATCCCATGCCTTTTGATGGCCTTCACTTTGGCCAAATTTTTTTTCTTTTTTTTTCAGAATCCATGCCATGTCACTCATTCTTCCCCTCAAAGTTCTGTCTTGCTCCTTGATTACCTTCCCCCAGAAACAAACCTCTGTCCTGACACCTCTCCCAGCTGGAGTCTTGCTCCTCTGTAAGGGTCTGTTCCCTGCCTCCCAGGGTTCGTGTGAAACTTCATTCCTTCATATTTGTGAGACACACCAGCGTGAAAGTGCAAGAATAGAGTGGTGCCTGCTCTTTATTTATGATCACTATTAGCAATTGCAGCCATGCAAGATGCCCAGGTTGTACCTCAGAGGTCACTACACCCCCTGAGGGAGGGAGAGCAGCAATGGAGGCATTAGCAGGAACAGCAAGGTGAGGCTTCTCCACCTTCAAAGTGTCCATCCCTAATCTCCCAGGGCCTGAACGTGCCTGCAGGCCATGGCAGCTGCTCTGAAGGGTGATGCAGGAGCTTTATGTCTGCAAACCCAGTGCTAAAGGGAATTGGGTTACCAATTCCTTCTTACACTGAACATAAGTCAAATTTGCAGCAAATAATTACTTACAGTGAAGTAAAATCTTATTGAAATGCCCTTTTCTTCTCTTTTTAAATCCAACACATTGTTTTAAAGCATTAACACCACTTGGTTTTGTGGGATATTTTAAAAAATATACATATTTAGGCTGAGTTTCCATGTTATCTTTGACACCCCTATCATGGTACACCAGCCATGCTTTTATTTTCCTCAAAAGAAATGGGGAGAGGACTCTTGTTTCCAACCACTGCTCCCTCCTCCTGGCTATACAGCCATACCATAGCTCCACAGGTGCTGGAAAGCGGTATCCTTCTGTTGCTGTGATTTTAAGCAGCAAACATTGGCAGCCACCTGCCTTGCCCTGTTCCAGCTGCGCTCAGCAATGTGTGGAAGGGAGGGAAGAAGAAGAAGAAGGAGAGCATGCTGGAAGGAGTCAAGGCTCCCTTCATCTTCTCTTCTGTGCTTCAGGATGAAATAGTGAACTCACTAAATAAACCTCCGGCCTTTCTCAGGGCTACAGAGAGGTGAAACCCAGAATCCTGCTGAATTTGAAGCTCTCAGTCACAAAGTCAGAATCCATTATGAGATGTAATCTTGCCCTTAATCTCAGGTTCTGTTCACAGACCACTGTCCATAAGATCAATATTAATAAAAGAATTGTATGAAGAACTTCCCTCGACCACAGGTAAAAATTCTTTCAGTGCTTCACACAGACATTTTTAACCCACAGCAGGAGAGATTTATTTGGGAATCCTTTCTTTGACCAAAATCCCCATACATATGTCGGCTTCTCATAAAAATCAGCTTATTTTTGATATTCAAAAATTTTGCACATTCACAATGCTGAGGGAACTTATCAGTGCTGGTGGTGACCACAGAATCACAGAATTCATAGGGTTAGGGGGATCCCTGAGGATCATCTTGTCCATCTTCCCTGTCAGGCAACATCTTGCAATGTTTTACAAAATCTTCTCAGAGGACACAGACTTATTCCTTCTTTCTTTTCCTTCATGGTTGGCTTCAGTCAAATGCTTTCAGCTTTTTGTTTATTCTATTTCTGCTGTAGATTTGTCTTTTATGTGTAGTCTGTTTAAAAATTATTTTGTGTGCAATGAGAAATAACATTATTTCCTTTTTCCAATAATAAGAATTGTTCCTTCATATTGTGTCATTTTCCCCTTCCCATCACCTCCAGAAAAGCTGGTGTTTGAAAAACCCTCAATTTCCATTAAGCAGTGATTCTGGTGGATAATTAGAATTTAATTTCTCTGACCAGCATCCTCAAGGGCATTCAGATGCCTTCTGCTTCACCATTCCTGCTTCACATGAACAGGAGCACTAATCTCTTCCTGTTCTACCCAGATGTTGGAAAGCTGAGTGCTTAAAAGCGTGCTTAGCTCCTACAGTGGTTAGTCAGGGCCCTCGAGGGAGAACATCAGCACTCAGTGCAATCTCCCTTTGGCTTTCCCATTAACCCTGCCTCCTCCTTTTTCATGATTTGCATGGGTGCTTGGGTTCTACCTCCTCTGAAGAGCTTCAGCTCAGCCCATTCCATGCCCAGAGGCAACTAATAAAGGTCAATCTCAGATATAATGAAAGGGGACAATGAGGCTGTTCTGGCCACTCCTAGTTTTCCCCACTGCTTCTCACGAGCTCTGCAGGTTCTTCTGGTTCCTCCACCAGGCCTGAATGTCAGGGGGAGGCTGTTCCCACCACCATCCCCAGCTGTTCTTCAACAGTCATGTCCTTTGAAGATGTGCATAGTTATCATGTTATTTCAAAATACCAAAGGTCACATTACCTTTCCTTTTCCCTTCCTCCCCGCTGGAAAATAAGGGCAGGAGCAATTACTGAGTAAACAAGAAGGAGCTGGTTTGCAGAGCTGCTGTGAGGGACTGGGGGGCCTCCACCAGGCTGGCCTGCTGTAGCCACAATTCTCTTTTTCCAACCTCACCCTGCAAATTAAAGTTTCAGAGGTCTGAAAGGTGTTCTGGTGCAAAGCATTTTCCCTACATCTCTGTTGGCCCTTTTGTCACAGAAAATCTGGGTAGATGTCCAGACACTCATGAGACAACAAAAAGCTCAATTTTTTCCTGCATCTTTTACTCAAAATCCCATGCTGGAGCCATGGAACTGATTTTCAGCAGTCATATTAAACCACAGGAGGCATTGCAAATCACTTGTGTGAGGGTTTGGGAAATCAAGATAAGTGTAAGTCACAGACCACCCCAAAGTCTTGATGACTCTCTGCCAAAACAGGAATCAGAGCCGTCCTAGGTTCCTCCTTTTGCAGCCTGCTGTGCACCATGGCTCCTACTTGCTTTTTCTGTGATTCCCATGAGGTATGCTGGCCCTGAAGGATAAGAACTGCAGATCTGCTGGAAATTGCATCATGCAAGTAGAAGGTCTACTGGGTAGAGCTGGGCCCTTAAGAAATACTTTTATGGGACTTCTGAAAAGCAGGTGGTCTGATATACAGAAAGCACATTAACACTAATGAAGATAAAAAATTTCACAGAAAGATAATTGTTTGCCTAGCAGCTGAATTTATTTCGTTCTCAAGTTGTAATTAAGGGAAAAGTTGCAGTTTAGAATGCAATCTGGTTTTCCCTCTTTTTTTTTTCTTGCCTAATAAGCAGAGCAAGAAGTTGATTCATTTTTATCTACAAGGGAGAAATGTATCATTTTACCCACACCTGATTTAACTGAAATGAGTAGAAGACAGATAAACAGCTGGAGAAACCTTAAAAAAAAAACCACTGAATTCAATTTACCAGAATCTTGCATGCCTGGGAAAGAAAAATAGAAAGAAAGAAAAATAAATAAAAACAAAAAGTGAGGAGTCAGCCATGGACAAGCAAGTTTATACCTTAAGATGTTGGGTAGTAAAATCTCTTTTTTCCAACACCAAGTAAGGATGAGAAATTTCTAAAAACCCAGGTGTTCGAATTGTTACTATGATTTACTGTCTGTATGTGTGCAATGTTTAGGAGCTGTACACTTAGCAGTCCAGCAGTCACACAAAACTTAAGAATGCCAAAAAACAAAAATGGTCTCAGATCACTGTGTGCTGCTCAAAAGAGCAAAGAAACATGGAAGAAAAAAAAGGTCTGCTCCAGAAAAGCTGTGATCAAAGCAGAAGGCAAGCAATGAAGAGCAGTCCTTCCTTCAGGATAAAGACAAGGAAAGAACAGGGCAATACTGAATAAAGGAAAATTTTCTCATGAGAGACGTGTCAGGTTCTTGTATGTGTCTCTACTCCATGAATAAATTTTGTTAAATGAGGAGCAGGGACAGTCTGTTGTATCAAAATTGGAAGGGAGGTTCATTGGATAGGGACAGAACTGCAGAAAGATAATAATGTTTCCAGGCATAGAAAATAGTATTTAACTCCACAACAACTTGCCATAAAGTAAAAGGTTTGGATTATCAATTTGGATTTTGGATCATTTGAACTCAGTTAAAAAAAAATCTAATATTATTTTTCCTTTAAAATAATCCATAATATTTGTGCACAGATCTCAGAATGCATTGAAGTGTACAGATCAAACAGGGAGAGATGTCTGAATACCTTTGACAATTTGGGTCTCGTGTTCACTCTATTTTGATGAGCATTAAGGTAATGGTCAGACTGCTGCAAGGTTATAAACACTGACTTCCTGGATACACCTGCAGGTTTATATGGAATATGACATTTTCTCTGCCAATGACTGGGTTCAAATGCATCTGAAAAGACAATAGTCATTTACATGAAAAGGAAGAACTACTTACCCATCTCTGCTTTTATTGAATACCTATTCTTAATTTCACCAAATTTAGATCTTTAAGTAGGAAATGTATCTTCCCCTTCCTTTCTCCAGCCACCTGAAAAAGCCTCCAACTGTTTCTTGGAATCTTGCTTAATCTTTAGGACAGCTATTAGTGAGATTGAGGTAACCTGGGAGCAAATCACAGGAGCCAGGCAGGAACAAGCAATCATTTGATGTCGCAAACACAACTGCACAAACAGACTGCCCCGACCACTTGTCCCAACATGGAATATTTCAGTGTTCCCTCCTCTACACAGAGCTTCTCCAAAGACACCAAAGCTTGAAATTGTCTGGACAGAGGCTCAGCTTTTGCTGTCAGAAATTCTTTCTAGGTTGTGAGCCTCAGAACAAATGAATCGGTTGGTTTTCTGAAAGTGAACCAGGTCAAATTTTAGCAATTAATTAATGCTTAATATAAATTGATGATCACTTTTAAAGATTATAATTATGGTTATTATTAAAGCAACAGTGATTTATTATTTTCCAGAGATATTTTTCTGAGAAACAATCCCTGCTATAAAGGCTGTTTTTTCCACCTTCCTCCTAAATCCTTCAGCTATTTTCTGTTTCTCTTTCTGTGCTTTCTATTCGCCCATGTAGAGTAGCAATTTTTGGCACATCACACACATTAGATAATTATATGTCAGTTGAGAAACTCTCAGCTTCTTGTCACTAGTCTATAAAGCTCTCTGTAATGTTGTAATACAATATCACTGATATCTCAAGGAGATAACATGTTAAGTGTCTACTGGCTATATAATTTGAACCAAAAATTAACAAAGAGAACTGATCTTTCGGTAAACATACAGTATATTTTTGTCATCTCTTCCTGATAGTGGTTTTGATAAGCAGATTTAGATGTGGTGTTATCCTCTGATTGCTTTTGCAGTGTACTTGCAAGACAGGGAACTCCTTCATAATCCCTCAGACAGATGGTTGAGAGGAATTTCCCAAGTACCCACAGATCAAAGATTGTTCCCCGTAAATCGTGATGGTTGCTGATATTACAAATCCACCCAGACATTTTATTCTTCCCGATTCTAAACACCCTTTCACTTCTCTCTGCCCAATGTGGATTCCCATTAGGTGGGAAGAACAATTTTAAGCAATCAAGAGTCGGTGTGATAACCTTAGACTGCTCATTAAGGACCAGGTTGTGAATGAGGGGTAGATGACAGAGATCTTTGAAATCAAAGAGGCATGGAAATGATGAGCAATTGTTCTCTGTCTTTTCCAAAACAAGAGCAAGGGGACATCAAATGGAACATGGAGGAGACGGGTTCAAAACAAACAAAGGGAAATGATTCTTCATACAATGTATAATTAAGCCGTGGAACTCCTTGCCACAGGATGTTGTGGATGCTGTAAATTTACATGGGTTCAAAAAGGACTGGACAAGTTCATGAAGGAAAAATTCTTCAAGAGCTATTAAATACAAAGACATTACCTCTGGCTCCGGAAGACGTTGCAATGCAAATCTCAAGATGTTGTGAGAGTGCTCTGAGGAAGTCTCACTTTCCTATTTTACTTTTCCCCAAGCATGTATTAATTCTTGGCCCCTGTCAGAAAGAGGTACATGTGTTAGATGGATCCCTGTATAGCTGATATAGCTCTTTTTATGTCCTTGTTTCACGCAGCTGTCTTATTCAGGGAGCAGATCAAGTGATGCCCACACGATACAATTCACTTTAAATGCTGTTTCTCCCCTTAGACTAGTAAGTAGTCTGAAAATGAGGGTATTGCTAAATACTTTTATTTTTAGGAACTTTAGCTTCCCAGTTTCTTGCCTGGAAGGTACAGAAAATTTCAGCTTTCTTGTTGGCTCAAGAGAGGAGGGCACAGTGGGCTCTAGACACCTCTCCTCCTCACTCTCCAGTTGGTGACATGGGCAAGCTTGTGTAAAAAATTGGGGTGTCTCTCTCAGCTCTTCACCTCTCTGGGCTGTCTAAATAACCACCCCAGTACTAATAGTTAGTGATTCAGAAGTAGAAACACATTTGGGATACTTGACTCTGTGAAAATTGGCTGGGAAATCCCCCAAGTTTTTTATTCCTGTTACTTCTAGCATTTGGCAAGCCTACCAGTGCCTCCTCGACTAGATCATTGCCTGGTAATGAGGAAAAGTGGAGAAAAGTTGAGGAAAAGTGCCTCTATCCTGAAAGCACTGCCTGATGCTCTACCTGATAGCCTGTCCATTTTAAAGGAGGGAAAAATATCCCCTTCTCACTACCATTTATTAGCAGCTGGCTTTGAGGAGAATTAGCACAGGGAACAAGTCCTGTCCTGCTCTGGAATATTCCTGCATCTGCACGGGCCAAAACCCTCGTTAGCCAACCCCTGGGTCTTGCAGGCTTAGCCATTTTTGTGGGCTAAATTAACACTTTGGTGGTGAGGAGCCAGAGAGCCACTGCAAAATGAGCTCTGGCTGCATGATGAACACCCCTGTCCCATGGGATCTAACAGCTGAAGAGGAAGCTTAGCTTCAGGGCCATTGCAGGTGCCCCAAACTGAGCGCCCCAAAAGCATGGAGGCACTCAAAAATTAAAATCTCCACTGAAGGATTTAACCTGGGTTTCAAAAGCCATTCCTTTCCCTTCTCAGAACCCCTAAAAAGCCTTTTGGGCAAGGAAGGCAACTCTTCAGGCTCCACAGGTATTATTATTATTTGGAAGCCTGTTTTGTATTTGGAGTTGGCTGCTCCTTGGGTTCACCCAGGCAGTTTAGTGCATGCATGCCGAGGTGTATATTGGATGTGCCTAATAGCTGCAGTAGGTGGAGAGGGAGGAAGCTGTGATCCAAATGATGGGAACTCCTGGAGGGAGTTGTCTTGCCACTGGCATGCTGTCAGCGTGCCAATAAATGAGAAAGTTGAGATGATCAGAGGCAGCTATCTAAACAAACTAGGGTGAAAACTCCCAGCCTGCGTGGCAATCAGGCACAGGAAGCTCATTCAGCGGCCATCCAGCTTCTTCCCATGGTTCAGGTTTGGTATTCTATGAAACATGAAATAGGCAGAAAATATCCCTGTGCCCCAAAAAAGGCCCTGTGGCTGCTGTCCTTTCTGTCATGCCATTGCTTCTGATATGCACCTCTCAGAGGTTCAGTAGTGGGAAACGTGAAATGAGAGGTGATTCACAAGCTCTTTGTGTTTGCAAGCACCAGAATTAGCCACTGAGTAGCACTATCCCAGTTTTGGAAGAGAAAGAGTTGCTCCTTAAGGTGTTGCAAATCAGTGACAAACTCACTGATGTTGTAGTGCTCTGGATTTCTTCCCTGCACAGGCACAAATCTGATCTCAATGGCTGTGAGGAAATCAACAAGAGGTAGGAAGATATAGAAATCACATATTAATGTTGTATGGGCAGGTAACATCCATAGCTGGCTGATCAAATGCATAGCTGGCCTTTTAAAATGTATAAATATACAAAATACATCAATATGTATAAATATGTCTACAAAAGTACAAATGCACAGCTGGCTTTGACCTCTGTTCAAAGTCCCAATATTCTTAATAGGCAGTGAAGGAGCTGAATTTTCACCTCTTACTTTTTACCTAGCAAACCTAGAAATGCGGGGATTACTCTGATCATCAGTGTCTTCTGTGTTCCACATTTGTATGAAGTGTCCAAAGATGGAATGACCCTGTATTTTAACTTTTAATCCATTGAAGTGGGTGACATAGATCTCCCCCAATAAGAATGGGAAGATGTGAAAGAGAGTTTCCAAGATACCAAGTGAATGTTTCAGCTGACTGTTGGAGATGTAGTTCATGGACTGAAAAGCAGCCTGTGAAACCTGAATGAAAGACAATATCTGCCTCCAAATCTGGAGTTGGGCACCTGGCTTCTGAGAAGAAAAGAGCACAAAGCCTCACACCTACCCTTGGCCTTGCTGCCCCCAGACTGGGTTTTGCCTTGTGCTGTCACATGTTAAACCCCTTCAGAAGTGCTTGATGCCCAGTGCATTGCATAAGAAGCTTACTTGACTAATTGGGCAACTCCATATCAACAAAGCTCCTAAGAACTAGAAGCTACTGAATTCCAAGTTGTGATAGGTAAGTCCTTTGGTAGATGTAGATCTTTGATATCATGCCAATGGCAGAAGGGCTGGAATCGTTTAGAATAGAAAAAGAATAGGAGCTTTAATCCTTATTCATGGGTATACAGGATCTTTAAAATCTGCAGCGTCTCTGAATAAATTTAGTTTACTTAGCACAACTAAGATGCATTTGATCTGCTAAAGCTGCCAACCTTCTTGTTCCTCAGTCAGGCTGTTTATCATCTTTTACACAAGAGAGCTTTGCTGTCTATCTCTGTCCCTCCCTCCCTCCAGCTGAAAATCAGTCCTCTCCAGGAAATAATAGAATCAAATACATTCAATGGTCCCTCCTCTTAAGCATATTAAATATGCCCTATTGAGTACCATAAACACAATCACAAGACTTCTGAGTTCAACTACAAACCCTCAAAGCTGTGTACTAATGACAGATAGTCAGTAAATAAAGCAGGCTTCCCCAGCCAAGTGGTGGCGTTTGCAGACTCGTCAATAAGATCCCGAGATTTATACTCAGTAATGATTTTGCAAAAACCACAAACTGAGCAAAAAACTCCACTAAAGTATCTTCAGCTTCACCAGATTTCTACAAAAAACTGACAAAGCTCCTTGGTGATTTATGGAGCTGGGAGAAGCAACTTGCATTGAATGTTTAATGGCAGTTTCACTTGGATATTCTGGATGTGCATAAACAAAGAAAACATATATATTATGACTGCATATTAAGTAACATATGGATAAGAACTGCTTGAATGATCAGAGGGACAGAGAATCTGCTTCAAAAGAGGAAACAAAAGGGTGGTCTAAGGGTCAAAGCACAGAGTGCCCACATCCAGCTGCCCCAGCTCTGCTGAGAACCAGAATAGAGCTGACAGTGATTTGTAGGGCCCCAGATCACCTTGTTGCAGACCAACACATTATCCCATACAGGCATATCAGTTATTCACTGGTGTCTTTAGTGCTACACCAAAGCAACGTCTGAACGCAGCTTGTTGACTTTAAAATGCTCAGCAACAAAGGATTATAGGGGTTAGAAGTGCCCTTTATGAATACTTTGAGACATAAACAAGGGAGAGTAACAAAAGCTCTCTGAGCTAATGGCCAATGCTCTTACCAGAACCAATGGAATTAATGTCCAAGATTACAATTAAAACAAGGTCTATAAAATTTCAGTCATGGAGAGAGAGCAAAAAAGACAGCAGGAGTTTTGAAATTATCAGCTGGTGACAGGTATTGGTGTTATGACTGTCTAGAAAGTGCTGCAACACAGAGATGTATTGCGTGTCCTATTTACTCTGGAGCAGTAAACACTCTCCAGAATGGCATGTGTACTTCACTGCATCACTTCAGAGCAGAGGTTCTGGGGGGGAACTTCTTTTCCATACTGAGGGATGACAGGGGTGTCAGAAATTATGGGGTTTTAACATAAGCTACAAATTTCCTGGATTTATAGTACCCAACTAGGAGATAACAGTGGTATTCCTGTAATGTTTTTATTTCTCCTCAAGAAGTTCCTCCATGCTAGGCTGAGAGGGCTGACCAGAATTTTCTTGTTTCATGGAGTAAATACTTGTGGAGAGTACAATGATACTGTGAATACCAAGTCAGTGAAGGCAGACACTTTCTATAAGGGCGTTCTTCTCTCAGGCCCACATCCAGCATCTCACAGGAAACACAACAAAGATCTCCAGGGATTTGTCTTACTCATCAAATCCTATTTTTTGGTTGCTGGGTTGACCCAACCTGAAGATCTGTATTCCCACAGAGAACTTGAAGACATGTGAGCATGACCAGCTTCCATGTGCCGTCACCTACATCTTTCTGAGGACACAGCTCAAGGGCTCTCAGCTTAAATTCTCTTGGACTCTGTGTTTCTTTGCTTTGTTTGTGGTGGAAAAGTTTGCCTGGATCTCAGGAAAGAAACTGTGAAAAGGACTCTGTGCAGGGACTGTCTGTGCTGGAGGAACTTTTTGCTCAAGCCTGTCCTCAGGTTTCACCTCCAAGCAAAGTGAAATCAGGCTCTAACCCAACTTCTGCCCAGTTGGATAAAGGAGCTCAGGCTTAAATGATATCCCAGAATAGGTGGGTTTTTTTTTTCCCTGCATGGATGGTCGAGCATTTTGGATTACAGTTTGGGTGGCTTGTTTATATACACGAGACAAATGCTAAACTAATATGAAAAGTATTCTACCCAAGAAACTTGGACATGTAACAACTCAGAAGCTGACACCAGCTTTTATTTTTTAAAGGTTTATTTTTACTGCTAAATCTTAGATGTTCAGGTTTGCTGAGAAGAGCAAGAGTTTACTTCCTGTAACAGAGAAAGGGCAGAAATAAGCTTGAGACATGGAGAAGTTTTTCATTAAAATATGTTTAGTATTTCAGATATTTAAATACTGCTAAAAATTCAAGAGAATGCTTTTTTTGCTGACTTTTAAAATTATTATTTACAGTGCTGCAAGAGATTATTTTGTCAAGAAAGACTGTGCTGATCTGGTTTTTGCCCAGTTGTTGAATCTGGGGTACATTCTAGTGTGAATGCCTGAGAGCCAGAAAGCAATAATGATTAGAAATGCATTACTTTATATTTCTTATTGTCCATAAGGGGAAAAAAAACCCCACCAAAATCCACACATAAAGAAGCAAAAATAATGACAACAAATACCTTTACGAACAGTTTGATCATAAATAAAAATCTATCACGACCTTAATAAGAGACCCACTTTTCCAGCCACCCCCTTTAAAAAATTCTCAGTATTCCCAAATTTTGATTTTTTTAACTGTCTGTATTTTAACCTGCCTCCTTAAGTGTGCACACAGTGTACACATTTTTTTCCCCCTAATGTTCAAAATTAAGCCCCTCTGTGTGCCTTCCATGCCGAAGTTTATAACCTCAGCCTGCACAAGTCCAGTGCAGAAAGATCTACAGCCTCCAGGCAGAGCGAGGAAGCTCTTTAAAGATGAATCATTTTCATAAATGAGTGCAGAGGGAGGTCAAGCCAGGGGACACAGAAGGTTACATGTGTGGCTGAGATAAGGCCTCATTCATCCACTTCTTACTGTCAGGTCTTGATGGGTGAACATTGCCTTGAGCTCCCATAAAACATGTTGTTTGCAGAAAACTTGCAGGTGGTTCATAAAAAAGTCCAAACTGTTACCAAGAAATTTATCTCTCAACTGCTGGATCTGTTTATAATAGAAGTGAAGGATCTCATAGAGAAATTAAGTATCAGAGACTGACTTATATTGGCTTGCCAGACTGAAAAACCCAACCTGCCTTCCAAATGCTGCACTAAAAATGTCAAAGCAATTGTATTGATGACATCTTGACAAGATACTGTACAAGACTGTTAAAAATACAACAACAACAACAAAAGAATGTTGCCTGTTTATGGAAAATTTGTCCCTGGGGAAGGGATGTGGGTATTTAAGAGGGTTTTATGGAGGAAATTCAATCAGTTCTCCCTGAAACATTTGATTTTAGAGGCTGTCAATCTTTTATTACTCTGGTGCCCAGTCGAAAGGCAGTTTTTAAAAGGGTGTCATTGTTTCTCCCCATGTTTCAAAGCTGATATTCAGATAAAGCTGGGTTGTGTTGGCAGGGAGAAAAGGTGAGGGTTAAAATGGATGTAGGAGGCATCACAGAATGGACCGATATTTATCCACCGAGGGCCAGATCTGAGACCTTTTGAAGTCAATGAAGCCTCTCTTTTGACTTCACTAGACTTTTAGCTCCAAGGAACTGTACAGAGACCTCCAGCTGGTTTCACATAAGCTACCCTACAGCCATCAAATAGTAGCAGCTTTCAACATGCACCAACCTGAAAAGTGTTCACATTCATGTTCAAAAGTCCCTCATTCTCCCCTCTCTCCTCCACACAAAAATACAAAGTTAAGTTTTCTACATTCTCCTGAACTTGTTCTCCCATGCTTTCGTATTCATAGATTTTTGTGGCCCGAAGGAGCCATTATGATAATCTGGTGTGACCTCCTGAAATCAATGTATCAATGGGATTGCACCAACATTATGGGAACAGTGTTTGGCCTCTAGACATCCTGCCATATAGAGACAACACTGAATGAATTAAAATGGGATAGGGAATTCATTATGAATTATTTGCTTTGGGGGTTATACATCCAACATTCAGCCACACTCAGGGTTTTTTTTTACTGGAGTCAAAAGAAGAAAAATAGTTTTCCCAGAAGGATCTTTGCATAACTTGTGTGTGTCCATCTCAGGGCTGTTGCTGCAGTTCTTGGGCAAAATATGAGAGGAGACCCAAGTTGTAGTTAATGTCTGCTTAAAGGTTTTGATCAAAAAAAAATAGTTTTTCATTACATATTCTCCTGTCCAGCTCTTTCTCACCAACTTCTCTTGCAACTGAACTCTCCATTATCTGTGTGCAATGCCCATGGGGTGTCATCCTTCCCAGCCACATGCAATGATGTCACTGGTACAGCACAGATCTGGTGCTCCATCCTCAACGAGTTGCTCAAACACCTCATGCACCATTCAGGGCATCCCCACAGATTTATGCAAAATACATCTACACACAGAAGGGTCAGCACTGGGTGTTGGGCTGTAGTAGCCCCACACTGCCCATTTACAAGGATGAATGTGATGCCATCTAACTCAGATCCCCTTAAAAGTCAGACCCCTTAAAAACACAACCTCAAAATATGCTGTCACACGACAGAGAATCTCAAATTGTACTGGGTCAAGGTCATTTCCAGGAAATTGCTGTAACATCAGTAAAACAAAGCTTCATGTTAACAAAAACCTCAGAATCCCAAGGCATATGGGAACCCTTGGTCCATCAGATCCATCTTTCACTTCCAACATCCCCAGGCCAACAATTAAGATATTAATAGGGGCACATCCACTTCTACAACCTAGAGCAGCTCTCACTCTCATAAAGTGTCAGCGACAATCACAGGGCCCCAGATACAATGTAACTGCTTCTTAATTAAAGGACATTTAATAAGAATTGCTGGTAAACAAACATCAGGTGATTATAGGATGACATCTCTCCACAGATTACTGAGTAATTGCACTTCTCTGACCCAAAAGGAATTTCCATGCAACTTGCAGTGAGGCTTAGAAGACAAAGATAATTAGGTCTTTATTCTCTGCAGCTTTTAGTCTTTTTTTTTCTTCACTTCCAAGCATACAGAAATTATCAGAGGCTTCATCACCCCTAACACATTAAGCCCCACTTAGAGAGATGGTAACTTTCCTGGCTCCCCACAGCTGCTCATCTCCCTTCAGCTGCTGCCACGCTTTCATTAACTCCAGCTTTGAAACTACAACAGCAGTGAGGTAAAATTCACCTCATCTGTCCACTCCTCTGCAAGATCTGCCCTTTGAAAGGTCTGAAAAAAGCACTGTAATATAAATACAATTTCCCATTCCAAATCCACCATGCTGGAAGTGAAGATTTTGCTAAAAATATTCTCTGTATGCAGCTGGAGTAAAATCCACTGGGGTTTTAAAGGGCCAGCAGCCCTCCTGATGCAGCAGCATTTGTTAATATTATTTGGATTATAAATTTTTCTATGAGAACAACCTGATTTCTCAAAATCAAGATGTTTCTTGGGAACTAGTTGACTAGTGCTAATATTCTTGTGGGCAATGTTTCAAGAGGACCCCAAGATTAAAGAAGTTTGAACTTCTTTATTTTATTTCTTTCGATTTTTTTCCTTTTTTATATTTTGTTTTCCTTGTTTTGACTTTTAATATTATCATTTTGCAAATAGTCTTTATCAATTAGAGTGATGGTGCACAAGTGTACAAGAAGTTTTATGCTCTCTGTGATTTCTATGACTCTGTGTGGGCATTACCAAGCCAAAGCACTTCACAGTGGGATGGGAGAGTAAAGAGGCAAGGATTTCATGAGGGCTTCCACCCTGACCCTTTGCCCTGACATAACAACAAATATTTCTAGATCATCCTTGACAGATATGTGTCTAACTTGCTTTGGAAAACCTCCAGTGGTAATGATTCTTTATCCCATCAAGGTTGTGTTGTTCCTCTCCCTGGAGTTAGAATAGGATTTTTTATAACTAGCCCAAAACTCTTCCCATTGCAAATTAGGCCCATTCCCTTTTGTCCTACCAGCAGTGGACACAGAGAACAATTGATCACTGTCCTCTTTAAAAAACCCTATTATAAGTTTGAAGACTCATAACATGCCTCCCTTCTTTCACTGCTTTCCTAGACTAAACAAACTCAATTCCTTCAACTTTTCATTATAGGTCATGTTTTCTTAAACCTCTTTTCCTTCATGTTACTCGCCTCTGGATGCTTTCCAAACGGTTTATTACTTTTCCTTTTTTTTTTTTTAAGTGTAGTGGTCAGGCCTGCATACCTCAGGCCAGCTGAATCCCCACCTGTGCCAAATGGTTCAGACTAATGACCTCCCTTTTGATAAGTGTGTTCCTATGTTTCCTTTAAAACATCTTGTCTTTCCATTCCATGAAATATCACAACTTCTAATTACCAAAACAAAATTTGAAATGCTGGAATTTCCCACACAATGGGAGTAATTTCTTCTGTTTGGTTCTGCTACATTTGAAAATGTTCTTGATGTTGGAATACATGATACCTTGGGGTATTGGAATCCACACAGTTTAAATATTTCATGGAAATCTTTTTGTCTGTAGACATCATATTGTTTATGAGCAAGTTTCTGCATTATGTTTTGTGAGATGGAAGAGGGTCAAACCAAAAAAAGGACCCATCCATTCATCAAGTCACATCACAGGGCATCCTCCTCCCTCAGGTACCCTATCATGAAGATGATATTCACCACACAAGGAGAGAAGCAAACAGCAATTCAAGTTTAGGAATCCATAGTGACCCACCTAGCTTAAAAAGCACATGTAAATATGTATTAGATGCTCTATATTGGTTTGGCAGTGGGACTCTGTAGTCCAACTGTTCCCTCTACTCTCAGAGGGAACCAATAACCAAAAACAACTTCTCTCCAAAACACACACTTTGAGTCAAAATCTATTCAAATCCAACCTTCCCCTGTCTTTGAGCTCAGGTGAGACATAGGTGCTTGCTCATTGCTCTGAGATTTTGGAGGTCTGAATCCTGCACCCAACTCTGCTTCAGGGATTGACTGTTGGGTGATTCTGAATAAATCACTTCCCTCTGCCCCAGTGCCCTACCTGCCAAATGGAGCTGCCATGCTGTTCCTCCAGGTATTCCTCCACACTGACTCATGAGATTCCCTAAAGAAGAGGTAGATACTTTTATTGCTATTTAGAAAGAAAAAAAAAAAGCACTGTAAAATGTGACAGTAGATTAACTTTTATGGAGAATAGTGTCTCCCTTGATGAAATGAAATCAAATGTGTCTGAGACAGAAGGGAAAAATATGGAACATGACATTCAGGAATGTCCCTTGCTCTCCTAAAAGTCTGCAGTAAATGAGACCCTGACGTGAGTATTTAAACATAATAAAAATATCCGTCTGACTGGAAAGAATCCAGAATTTTCTGAAATATTTTTATTAATATCATTTCCTCTGCAATAGCCACAGGTCTTGCTTTCCATTAACGCTTTGGACTCAGAAAGCTCCACTCTCTGCTGGGCTATATGGTTGAAAACTCCATAGAAGACATTGGAACTTTCCCAGTTCCTGTTATTTAGGAAACTTGGTCTTTGCTGGAAATGTCCTTTTATGATGCCTTGACGAAGACAGTCACTGTTTAGAATGAAAAGATGCAAAGAAAACCCTAGGATTTGCTGGGCCTAAGTTTTATCTATACTGAGCCTTGTATTTTAGGGTGTTATTGACTCCACCACTCACTCAGCAGTGATAAAAGAGTATCTGTCCCTCCATAGTAGATTTACAACTGAAGGGTCTTCTGCAAGAAGAGGCTAAGGACTATTTCACCCCATAAATTACAGATATTTTAACATGGTGTATTTAAAATCCAGAGAAGCACAGTCTTATATTCCTGAGGAAATAGATTTTTTTCCTTGACAAAGACTTACCATATATCCTTCATCTGTCATGGTGACCATGCCACCAGAGGTCCTTGATGTCCCTTCACTGAAGAAGTTTATTTGCACCTTCTAACTCCCACCTCAAAGCCTGGTCCTTTTTCCTTCCTCTGTTCTGCACTTGATCGTATCTTCTGAAAGAGTCAATCCCCTTTGTCTCCCTTTGTGCCTTTGTTTTGGTATTTACAGAGTTTGGTGATAAATATCACTCCTATCACCCCTAAATATCACATGTAAGGGTGCTGGTCTCTGTGGTGTCTTCCACCACCCACACACACTGGCATGACCTTTTCGTGCTGTTATGTGCCAAAAGTCCCTTCCTACTGCACATGTTTTCAACTAGATTTCCACTGCTGCTTTCTGCCTCCTTTGATTGCTGTGCAGGCTTGAGAATTACCTAAAAACAAGCACACAGAACCACTTCAACCATGTCATCCTAAGAGATTTGCTTTAATCCTTTGAATATCCTCTTCCCTCCACCAGCAAACTTTGCTTACAACTTTTTTTTGGCGGGGTGGGGGATTAATTTAATTTGTAAAGAATTAAGTAAGGTGGTGCAAGTAATAACTGCTCATTTCAGGGTGTTTTTTCATGGTCACAGATGACTACAACAAAATCAACCATTAACTTTAGCTCACCAATCCATATTCAACAGCTTCCAAGAGTAGTGTCAAAGGTGATGGAAAACTTCATATCATTTGGAATGAAGTTTTGCCACCCTTCATCTTCATGATACCTGACATCATGAATTTATCATTGAGTTCACTGAGAGCAATTTTAGAAAATAAGTATTACTTTGGTATTAAGTGACATTAAGTAGTGGTGGGGAAATCTGAACAAAGGTGCATGAAAATAATGAAGTCAAAAGCAGGAAGCCAACACGTGGCTGACCAGCTAATTTTAAATAGAAAGTCTGGGGATTTTTCAGAGTACAAGAACCCTGGATTTTAGAGAAAAGCAGACTTTACAAGAGGCACATCTCTCCTGACTGCATGCAAGCAGAGAGGTTGCTGATATGGAAAATTACTTGGCCATTGGCCAACCTATATTTAGGTTCATGTAAAGGGAACGAGAAAATTTTTGAAGAAAAATCTCAAGGTAATACATTGACTTGTTATTATCACAGGGGATAAAAAGAGTCAGTAAATCAAGAGAGTTTAGAAAAGGAATATTAAATATACATCAGTTAAAGATGTATTCAGTGGCAAGGCATCATCGGTGATGTATCTTTCTAAAGCATAACAAAACAAAATAAAAATACTTGAGTTAACAGGGAAAAAGGAAATTAAGGAAGATAAAAGGCACCCAGATATCAAGTCACCCAGGTAGATATTAAATTATAAAAATGCAATAATGAAATCATAAGTATAAAATAATAAGTATTTAGGTAAGTTATAAAGTTACAATTATTTTCAGAATCTACCAGCTCTAGCTTAAGTCCCCATTTTCTGAAGTCACCTTACTGCTGCCCTTGAAGAAAGAGGATGGACAAATGGACATTTCCTGAAAAAGCTGTCCTCTAGGAAAAGCTGTGTTACAGGACTGAGCACCTCAAAACTCCATCCTAGACCCGAATAATACTTTGCTATCAGGCTGTTTTCTTCTGCCCTCTGCCACCTCCATGCCATCCCTTTGGGACTAGCTCACATTGTTTAAAACAAATTTGTCAGCCATTAGCCAGAGGGGCAGCTTCAATCAGTGCAACCCAGCTTTTTCTTGGCCAATTTCCCCACACCCTCACTGCCACGCTGCTCCAAGTGGCTGTAATGGGAAGCATCCAGCAGCCACGGTGCTCCCAAAGTGCTCAGTGTCTGAATACAAGAGGCAGAACCTCACTCAATCTGTCTCTTTGCTGCTGCTAGAATTTCCTGCCCCTAGGAAAAGAGGCCATCAGTCCACAGTGGGTAGTGGACAAAAAGTATGAATTGAGATGCTCAAGATAATGGTGATGAGTGCAATCATTTTGGGCACTGAAATGTCCCCCCACTTCTCAGCCCATTCCTTTCATCACACAGACAATATTTTTGGATGCAGATTAAACCGAGCCAACTGGATTTACCAAATGTGATGTGGCTGTGTTTTGCCTGCCAAATTCAGCACCCCTTCATGAGTATGCACAAGTGAGTCATGATAGGGAAGGAATCAGACTGGACTGAACAGGTCTGATGTGACCTATCTGTTGCAGGCAAACTGCAACCCAGCTCTTGTTCCCTCTCCATCCTTCTTTTTTTGGCTGATTTTAATGTGAGATGAAACAACAAATTAGATGGATTTTTCTTCTCTCTCACAGTCATTCAGCTCCACATAATCCCTCATGTTTTTTCCTAATAGCTGAAGATCTGTACCCATTTATGTTGCACTGACCAATGCTATTTCCATGTCTTTTCTCATTCTTAGGGGTTCAGCTCTCTCCCCTTGGAATTTCAGAGTTCCCATGTTTGCAGCAGGCCTGGTTATGCACTGGCACAGCTTTCAGCACAGCATTTGACATGGCACAGCCTCGAACAGACAGAACATTGAGCAACATGACATAGTCTGTGAAGGCTTTTGCAATGTCACTGGGTATAGGCAGCCACACGGATGGACAAATCCCATCAGCTGTGAATCAGAGCTCTTCTATGGAGCTGTGCCAATTTACTCCAGGTGAGAACTGCTCTTGCTGTTATTAACATATTCTTGTTATTCCCCCCCTGCCCCTTGTATTTCTTGATAGGAACAGGAGAAACCATGGAAAAGAAACTGCCTCCTCAGTAATGTCTCATTGATCTCAACAGAATAATTCACAGTATCAGAAAGGTAAGTAGAGATGGAAGATATTGAGTGTTTTTTAAAAGTCATAAAAACATCTGGTCCTCATTTGTGAGAATTACTGAGTCTTCTTCAGTCCTTTAACTCTTTCACCCACATTGTATCTGTGCTTCCATGGTTTATGAGTTTTATCCCTCAAATCCTTTCAATGAATGAAACTTGATATAGAAAACCAATCTGTTCTACAGCCGCTTCCCAAGGATTAGAAGAACTGATTCAAAGAACTCCTACCTCACACTCCTCCCTGACACCAACATTACTCCCAACAGTATGGGAATGTGATAAGTAAGGTGTCAGCTTGGGAGTAGTTTTGTCACTGACCCCAGACACAAGGGTATTCATGGTCATACAAACCTTCAGGAAGCATTTGGGGATAGGTAGAATATATGAGTTTTTCCAAAACTATCCAGCAAGAACTGATTTTTGACAGAAGGATTCCTAAATCTGGGAGCTTTCCTTTGGTAGTTCTAAGGGCTGATTTTCAGAAATTTCTCAGTATTGACTGACTGGATACCAGGCACTTTAGATGCCCCCGTTTGGGTACCCAAAGGCCAAAAATGTCTGTATTCCACTCAAGACTTTTGAAACTCTTATGCCTCTAGCATACAGAGACTGCTTTTTCTTTTTCAATTAAGCTGAGGCGAGGCAGGGTGTTAGCTTAGATGTGAGGTCTGATTACATGAGTGATTTTTTAGTGGGAAGAGAATAAAATATGCTCTTCCAATTTGTTGGATCAGACACTGCACCTCTTCAGCAAGGCAGCTTGAACCAAGGTTAATCTCTGCTCCATGGAGAGAATATCCTGTTATTTGAACTTGCTAAAAAAAAGGTTTGGTAAAACTAATGGTGCCAAAGTCTTGTCCAGCTTTGCCCTTGGCCACAATTGTACAAGCCTGGGAGGACCCACCTCTTGTGACCCCACTGCTACAGATGCATATCTTTCCCCAAAAGGGAAGGATAAACAGAGGACCTGGAAATCTGCTGCTAGAGAAATGGAGATTAAGCACAGAAATGCCCTTAAAAATAGTATTTTCAGGTGCCTTATGTTGTATCCTAACTTAAGCACTCCCTATAAGCTCCCTAAGAGAATAAAATTGGAGATGCAGCCAGCATTTTTATCAGCACAGTGCTGAGCAACTGTGAAAATTTCAAGGGTAGATATCCCATGTGTGTGTCTCCTGGCAGTGGGGAACATCAGGGGTTTCTGCTCAGTTCTCCATCATGCACTCTCTTCAAGGCTATGCTGCAATATCAGAATATTAACCTTGTGAAAAATTCTCAGATTTTCCCTACATTTGAGATTCTTCCCCCCATTCCCCCCCACAAAAAAAAAACACCCGAACACCCTTGTAATTTCCCCCAAAATCACAGTTTTTACGGTTTTTAACCAGCTGTATGTTATTTGTTAAGTGAAAAAGAGGTTTAGCCTTGGAAGTATGACCTGCATCCATTAGAGACAGTGGGATTGGGATTGCCCTTCAAAGGCCTGATTTACAGATGGTCAAAGTATCCAAATTACCACTGATTAGAATATGAATAAGAGGAGCTGCACGTCTATGAAATTCAGGCCTCAGATGACTATCAAATAATTAAGAACAGTTAGCAGCAGCCGCTAACATAAAAATTCATCAGAATTTCACATGCTGGCACGGACTGGGGAGTCTTAAGCAATAACAGAAACTGAGTTATACAATTAAGGCATATAGGGAGGAATTCTATTCCTGATAAAATCTGTGGGAAAGTTGCCATTGAATTCAATATGACCACCAAGATGTGCCCATAATTATTAGCAGTGCATGAAGCACGTTGGACACTTGGTAAAGCTGCATAAATGAATTGCTGTGCTTCCACAGGGAGGAACTGGACATTGCATAACAAGTTTGTTGGCTTTGTCACAGGAATAGTCCTCAGGACAGCAATTCCATTTCACCACACTTTTTGAGGTTTGAAATTTGTTTCCCTTCCACATTGGAGGGAAGAAAAAGAGAGGAAAACAAAAAGCTTTTCAAATATTCTGTCAAATTAAATTACACTGGAATTTTAATGACACTTTCATACTATCTATGTAACAGAAACCTGAGATTCTGCTTCTCCTGGAATACTGTCTTTGACTAGTCCTGAACCTCAAAAATCTCTCCAAGAGAGGTGTCAACAAAGCTTCTCTACAAAATGCTTCACCTTTGATGCAACATGTTTTAACAAAATGTATTTAATTAACAGCCCTAATTATGTAGCATGCAATTCCAGAGGTGAAAAGAAACTCTGCTGCATACCAAGAACCTTCCATCTCAAGATAAATTCTCCTGGGTTTTTTTGGGTTCCCTGTCTTCCTCAATTGCTGTTGACAGCAGGTATGGACACTATCAATGGCCCTGCAGAAACATACATTCTAGGCCAATGCACTCCACTGTAGCTGAAGAAATTTTGAAATGAAAACTCAGAATCTCCCAAGAGATCCGTCAGACATCCACTTTTGTCCAGAGATATTTCTTGAGCACTTGACATTTATTATATTTTGCACAACTAAAGAGAAAATGGAAAACCTACAGTGTGATGATATTTTGAGACTTGTCTTGCAGACTTGGTTGCCTACTCAGCCAGAAAATTTCACTGTGTCCTGCTTCTGAATTTGTTCCATCCTTGGGAAATTGAAGAAAAACATGATATTAAAGACTGGATGTATTAAACTGGAAGGTGTTGAATTTTAGGTATGAGTGCAAAGGACAGATACTTTGATAATCACAGAGACAAGGAGTGATTCAGATTGGAAGGATCTATTGTTAACTGCTGGTCAACTTCAGAGCTTTGTGCTGTGAATACGAGCAACTAACCCTTTTTTACTATTATTATGATATTTACTGTTTTTTCCTAAGGACCCCTTTCTCAAACTCAGTACAGTTTTTTGGGTTTTTTGCAGAAAGATTTATTTTAAGCATAATGTCATGTCTAGTTGAGCAAAATCAGTAGCAAATATCTCAGTGTAACAGTTTAGGGGTAAAAGAAGTCCATTTACTCTAAAATTTAGGAAAAGAAACCTTTGAGGTTCCCATTTTCAAACTATGTTTCATTTTTAAATTCTGTTGAATTAAGTATGTCAATAAAATAAAAATCAAAACTGAATATTTCATTTATGGCCAAAGAAAATATTTTGTTCTTCAAGACGATTCTTTTTCTTTTCATTTTGACAAGGAAAGTCCCACTAAGAATAGTAACATTATTTTCCAGTGTTTTCAGAACAGTGGTTTAGCCACTGAAGCAGAACAAACCAAAGCCACCTAGCCACTGGTATCTATGGGGCTTTTTGGTTGAACAGTTTCTTTTTCTTTTCCTTTTTATAGTATTTGAGAAAGGTGGGAAAGTGGAAGTTGGGATGGCAAATTTAAAAGTAAAAAAGCCCAAAAAAATGGGCAATATTTGAATTTTTTTTCAGTGTGTCTCCCTGGTAATCTTGACCTGTGAGTTTTTTTTTTCCGTAATGTTGTTCCTCTTTGAGGGGGAAAAATTAAAAAAGAATAAAAGAAAGAAAAAAAAAGGCAGGGGATTTCCATTCTCTGGATTTATGGAACAGTAAGATCATCCTTTTGCAATTAGAGACATCTCATAACTCTTCTTTAGTCAATGTCCAAGATTGACAGATTGACAGGGCACCTTGCAGGCCTCTCCATCCCTACGCACTCGCAGAGAAAAGCGCGTTATTCCCTCTTCGAGGAGCATTGATGCTGACTGAGGATCTGAACACCTCCACACCACCCATAGGAGCTCACCACTGCCTCCCAGCTGAAGGTTACTATCTCAAATCCAGCTCAAAGCTGGAGATATGCACCTTCCCTCCCTCCTTTCAGCCAAAACAAGCCAAGAAGATCTACCGATATGAGGAGTGAGAGATACCACTTTGCCCGGAATGGTTGGAGCATGCATCCAAGGTTTCATATCTGAAACTGGGGAAGAAACTGGAGAGCCCCAAGACTCACCTTGCTTCTTTTGAGGAACAAGCTCTTCTGCCAAAACTAGCCTGGAGCAATCGCTTTCCTTGAGGAGAACAAGGAATATGACTCTGATGAGTAAAGTCTTGCAATTCTGCAGACTTTCAAAAGGCTCTTGGAGATATAAGAATACAAATCTGATGGAAAGCTAATGAAACTTTCACTCCTAAATCTCTTAGGTCCTTTTGAAACTTTGCTCACTTATCTTCAAAGCCCTGTTGGAGCATAAGCCTTGGAAATTTGCGTGGGTGATACTATATAGGGATTAACAGCCATTTTATAGATGAGGAAACTGAGGTGAAGTGACGTGCCAAAGGCCACACAAGAAGTCGTGTCAAAGGATTCAGATGGAGGAGGATTAGCAAAGGGAGAGAGGGGAGTTTCATCACTTAGAAAATTTTGGAGAGAAGAACAAGTGTTCTTCAGATTTTTAATTAAAATTCTGGGCTCTTTGGCAGTTAAATACTATCATCCACTCAAAATTTGAATTTTGAAAATCAAGTTTTTCAGTTCTTGAGTGAGTTTTTTTCCTTCTTTTTCTGTATTCTCTTTACTGTTTCTTCTGTTTCTTATTTTCTAACTTTTTTTTGTTTGCTTGATTTTTTGAAAAGGGAGTGGAGAAAGACAGATATAAGACACAAACTAATGATATAGATCCCAAAAACATAAGGACAGGAAAATATTCTGCGTAAGTGGACAGTACAATTTACTGTGAATTAGGAAAGAGCAAAGGTAGCAGAAAACTATGCTGAAGTGGCTAATAATAATGGGAATATTGTGACTCAATCACCTGAGAGTGTAAAAGACATATTATTTACAGAAAGAGAAAATATCAACTGATAGAGGTGGAAAAAAACCCCAAGTTTTGACATGCTTAAATCTTTCGGATCTGGAGCTGGCAGTACACTTCAGTCTAACTAGAAGCCTTAAATATTTGCTGTGTGCATAACTTAATTATGTTAATCATCTAAACAACTGGAGAGAAAAAAGTGGCTCACAAGCGTAGAGCAAAAGCAGGTTCCATTGGGGCAGAGGTGATAAGGTTTTTCTCCCTCTTGGACACAAGAAGCATGGGTAATTGCCTATGGAACTCTGAGGGATTATCTGGCAGTGTGAGTGAAATTATAATGTGCAAAAAAGCAGTTATGTCTTTAAACAGCCAGCTCAGGTTCCAGTGACCAGTGCAGCGCAGAGCAACTCATCCTAATTATGAGCATTTACTTTGCTTCATCCCCTGGCTTTTCAGCCCACACACTGTGTTCCCTGAAACTACAGCAACCCTAACGATGGCACTTCAGAGGATTAATTTAAAGGCAGCTTGGGGATACCTGCCTGAGCTTCATGGTATAAACATCCCCAACTGTGGGGTGAAGAATGGGAGCGAAGCATGGGTGACTCACAGGCTAAGGCAGGAGTGTGCCAGGCAAAGTCTTTCCAGGAAAGCAAGGAAGAAACCAATCTGTCTCCCAGACCCAGGAACTAGTTGGGCAGGGGTTGATTGGTAGGATGTTGTGGAGGAAGTAGTTGTTCAAAGCTAGAAGTGCTGAACTTTCCATGCTGGGTAAAAAAAATTACAGGCTGCCTAAAAGATGAGCATGGGGCTGTGCCAGCTTGGTAAAAAAGGCATAAGCAGTAAGAGAACTGTCCAGGTTGACATGATGTCTTCAAACTCTTCCACAGAGAAGGAAAAAACCCCTTTGGGAAAAAATGGAGTGCACTAATCCATGTCTAATGGAAGGGAACTGCTGGACAAGCTTCGTGACTCGCTCAAGAATTCGGGAGTCATGAAGCACATTTGTGAATTTAAGACCCCCTCCCACTGACTGCAGAACTCAGTGAGACCTCGGGGTAGGATACATTTAGTCATGTTTAAAACTCCTTCAACACTTCAAACCTGTTTAAATTTCTTAGAATACCTCTCCAGCCCAGATCCTTGGAAGGACTGATGCATTTAACTCCCACAGACATGATCTTCTTCTTTAACCTGCCTTTCAAAATCTGACCCTGATTTGGTACTTCAAGGCCTTTGGCCTTGTTCCCTGAAGGTGTTGAGGAATATCTGCTCAGCATCAGGACTTTCATCACCTGCCCCTTGAATCTCCATCCTGAGCACTTGAGGCTAGTGGCCTGATCCCAAGCCTATCACTGCCAATAGAAAGATTTCCATTGGCTTCAATGGGCCTTGGAACAGTTTTTAAATCCTTAAATAACCTGCTCTGAAAGAGTCTATCCCCAAAATTAATCAAGGGAAGGAAGGTCTGTGAAAACACAGCCATCTACGTTCCCAGCTCCCTCCCAACCCCTCCCTTCCCCTCCCCCACGTTTCAAGCACTTCTGCAGGTGATTTCTGTAATTTTAATTAATTTTAATTGCCTGATTAATTTAATTGAAACACCACGGAAATTAAATGCACACATTATGGTGTGTAATTAACATTAAGGCAATGACACAAACTGGCCGGAGTGGAGCGAAGGTCTGTACACTCTGTTAGTGATTCATGCTCTTCTATTGTTGCTGCTCAGGAACACGAGCTAGGAAGGAGTATGAGACAGGGGCTGGTTTTGCAAGAGGTGCTGCTTGTTGGGAGAAAGCCACAGCAGGCTGGGATGAATTATGGGTGGCATGGCATGAAGCCTTGTTGATGAAACCTGCCTTGATCTGGAGGGTTTCGTCATGCCACCTGGTGAAATGAATGTGGGGTATGGGGTGGGGTGAGGGAAGAAGGAGAGCTTTCCTCAACAGAGAGGAAAACCTTCTCAAGACAATGCAACAACAACAACAATTGGGATAAAACTTCCCTTTTGCAAGAAGTTTCAAAACTGCCTCTTTGGAGGAGGGCTATGCTCCGTCTTTCCATCTCTGCCAGGAACCATGGATGTATTTGCATGTTAATTTTGAGTGTTCATTAGAGTCATTTTTTTATTTTCCTAACCTGAGGCTTTTTTTTTTTATCAGGAGGGTGGATGGATATTTTGCACGATAAGATCTTGTTTGTTGGGTTTTTTCTTGTGTTGTGCTTTTTTTTTGTGCTTTTTTCCCCCTTGCTTTCTTTCTCTAACCCAGCGTGTCAAATTCCAGTCTGTGTGAAAGGTGAGGGCGTGTTAGAGAAGACAATGAAATGTTCTGCATATGCAGGGAACTCTGGAAAAAGCTCAGGGCTTTGCTCATCCCACCCCACTCCACCCCTGCCACTCCCGAAGAGCAACACAACACAGATGGGTGAGATCATTGCTCCAAGGGGGTAATAAAACCAAACCAGAAAGGGTAATTTAGCAACCCTATATATGGAAAAATTGGCCAGTTTTGTGCAACCACTGACTACTGCAAAGATGCCAAGCTGACAGAGGTAGACCAGATAGGATCTTTCAGATCACTTCTGGTAAAGGCAGGGAGAGTCCCCTTTACACATTTTATACAATTGACACAAATAAATAATTTTGGCCATTTTTCTTATCTCTTTTGTGGAAGAGTGAATTCGGAATAACACACTGGGTATGAATTGAATCATCTTCAGCTTTAACCTGATGTAAATGAAGATGAATCTACCCCTAAGACTCCAAATCTCTACTGCTTACCACTAACATATCCATTCAAGATAAAATTTTGGAGACTTTCCCAAGATTTAAAAATTACTCATTCTCTTCTCATAGCTACAAGCTCTGCCAGATCCATTAAACTTTTTTGTGGCCATCCCTGACTCACAGTCCATCAGACCATTTTCAGAGACCATGTCACCTTTTGCACATACAAACGTGTTCTTGGCACTTTCCAGGGCATGGTAGGATATTGCCAGACACGGGAGTGTGAATAATTATCTATTCTGAAGGTAAAAAAGCCTTATAGCTGTTGGAAAAAAAAAAAAAGTCCCCCAGAAAGTAGGGAAGAATTCTGCTGAATCAAAACCCATCACTTTTAAGAAAACAAAATCAAATGTCCACCTCAATACCCAACAATTGAGAAAGAGCCATCCCTTTCCCATTACTTCAAGGCAGGACCTTTTCTTTAGGTTTTAGGAGACCTGTAATGAGTTCTCTGCCCTCTCCAAGTGGATTCAAACTCATGCCTCCCACTCACAAAGAGCCTCCTCACCAGGCAGCATTAAGAATTTCCAATCCCTCCCAGCTGATGCTGCTCCACTTTGCAGCCCTTACCAGGGTCTGGGATCCAGGTGCCTCCCTCCCAGGAGAGCAGCCTAATCAGCAGACTAGTGACTCACCCTGGCTCTTTGTGTGAGCTCTGAATTATTGCCTGCCAGGTGGAAGGGCTCCAGAGCCTTCCAGATCCCGCTGCCCTCAGATACCCTTCAGCCCAGAGGCTAGACCACTCAGCAGCTGGTTGGGAAACATCTGCTCAAATCAACTTTCTTCCTGATTCAGCTGCCTCCTTACCAAATATCCTACTCATCTACCTGGGGAGTGCTATGGGAGCCTGCTGCCTTTCATTCTTCCCCTTGGATCTCTTCCAATCTCAAAATAATTTCATAATTTTTCAATGCATAAAGCAAGAGGACTGATTCCTGAGGGTGCTGGCTAGCACGTTGTCTGTGGGTTTTCTGTGACTGCATATTGACATGAAATAAGACTTTTTAGACAGGAGGGCTAAAATGTATTCGCTCTTCTTCTCACCCAAGGGTTTAGGTACTCTAAGAAAAAAGAAATACTGGAACCGAGTTTCCCACTTCCTGCACAAAAATACCAGTAGCTGAGCAACCTCTCATGGAGCAGGTATATCCTACTATTATTTCTCCTTCAACTTTTGGTTACTCAAAAAAAGACTGTCTGGAATGAAATTACCAGGAGATTTAACCTAAAATGTCCAAGGAATAGCAGGAGACTTCACCTATGGCCAAAAAGTAATGATAGAAAAAATGGACCATCATTTCCAGGACCATAATTTCCAGGTGCATCTTTTCCAGGTGCAACTTTTGATGAAGCTAATGACATTTTTATTTTTATATAGAATAATTAACGACTGTCATGATATAACTATATCTACTTCAGTGTCTGATGTGTGTTCTGACCAAGGCACTGGGTGGGAGGAGGATCTGAAGCCCACTGCAGACAATGACAACTACTGGAGTTACTACTAAATTTGCAACTGAGTTACCGCTTAACTTATACATTAAAAGGTTATTTTTATTCCAGAATTAAGCTTTGCTCTGAAGGGAATTTTTATTTCTTATTACTCTGAAATATATACTACAATCCCAGAAATTTTTCAAATTCAGAGAGAAGTGGAAGTTTATCTAATCCTGTACAGATGCATCTATAGGGATGGGGCTTTGAGCATCCTGGTGTAGTGGAAGGTGTTCCGGTCCATGGCAGAGGGTCAGATGATCTCTAAGGTTCCTTCCAAGCCAAACCACTCCATGATTCTATGAAGTGTATGCCTTCCCAACCTTAATATTGCATTTCTTGCTTTCTGAATGCTTGGCCACCCAACCTGAACTACATTGAAGCTTGTTGCTTGCTCAGAATAAATATCGGCTTCCATAGGGATGCACAACTCAGTTTATTTGTTAGGCACTATCTCCTGAATAATATTTGTCAACTTCCAGAGACACCCCAAAGTAGAACTGTATAATCAAGCTGGCAGGGGAGTAGGGAGAGGCAAAAATCAAGCAGCAGTCATTAAAATAGAATTATTATATTCTTATACTGATTTCATTACCTGAGTAGAGATTTTTTGGATTTGACTCTAGGGCAAACAATATAGACATCCTGAGCTGTATAGCATTAGATCCACTGTGTTCAGCAGGAACACACTGCTCTGGAAAGATTGTGGAGATTTCCCAGAGTTTACCCTCAACTCCAAGGCAGGAATCACTATTCCCAAGCACTCCTTTAGAGATATAAGTTGGATCAGCACTCTCTAGCAATAGAGACTACAAATGCCTGGAGCAGAAATAATATTTGAAGGAGGGGACAGAAGCCAGGATGAAAGCAGCCTAATCACCAGGGGACAAACTGGGATTAAATATGGTGGGTAAAATTTAATGGGCAACTGTGGGCTTGAAGTTCCTCTCTTGTCCTCTCTACCTCCCTGGAGCAGCAGGTGACTTGACAGATTTTCAGAGTTCTCATGTCGAGACCTGAGCAGGAGCTGAGAAGACAAAAAGCTGTGAATCCCCTTCAGCACCAGTCCCAGCAAAGCAAGAGCTCAGCAGCACCAATGCCAGCCTGCCCACTGCTGGGGGGAGCCAGACTGTTCCCTCCCCCACCGTGTCCATGACTAAATCATGACAGATCAGATCACATTCCACCTATGTTCTCACCCAGAAAAAACTCTCTGAACTCTGGAGAGCCTCATTCAGGTTTCTAGGTTTATGCCAAAGGCACAAATGCCCTCTAACTCCCCCAAACTCTTCCCGTACATCCCAGGAAGCACAAACCCAGGATGCCATGGGGCAATTTAAAGGCTTGCAGTGCCGAATAAACAGTGACAAATTGTAGATTAAGAAAAAGCCTGTTATTTGTGTGAAAGAGGCAGCCTTTGCCGCCAAATGGATTCATCTGTCATTGCTACTGATTGCTCCCTTTCCACTCAACGTCCCCTAAGAAAAATGTAAATCCTATGTAAATCCTTTGTTATCGCCCGACAATGTGCGTATCACAAGCTGCATGGGTTAGAACACAGGTCCATTTTTCTCCAGACTACACCACTCCTCTTTCAAATTTCAAGGTCTTAATGTCTCAAGAGTGAGGCTGCAGAAGGCGTTCAACCCCCCTGGGACAGGCTGAGCGAGGAAAGCCCTCACAAGAGGAGGAGAAGGGGAATCTCTTTATGGGTTTTGCTGCTGCAATCAGCCCCACTGCAGTTTATTCTCTTCAGGGAGATGAATGGTGGCTGAAATACAAACCCAGAGCTCAGAAGAAGAGCATTTCCTCACGGTAAGGAGGAAAGCATAAAGAAGAGGAGGGAGGGAAAGCTAAACAACAGGGAAGTGTAGAGATTTCACCTGCCACAGCACTTTCCCCAAAAGTTCGTTCCTGTCTTTGTTCCAGGTTGTCACCTTCATGCCACGTTGTCTGGGTTGTGATAGAGAAAAAATATAAAATATAAATGTAGTACCCAGCCTCATATTTACAGAAAAGCCAGCAGCAGCTAATCAAATGAATCAGAGGGCTGTGGCACTCAGCATTTCTTACTGAAACATTTATCAACCCCTTTCTCTGAGTAACCTGTGAAGTACTGGGCCAGCCTGCCCACCAAATCCCAGGAAGCTCACAGACATGTACATGTCACGGAAAGCTACATTAGCTTATCTCCTTCTCATAACAGTAGGACATAAAATACAAGTTACTTTGCAAATTTTGCTCTCAATACACTCTCATGGCACCCACAGGTGGATTTCAACCCTGTGAGTATACCCTGGTTGGAATAACATCAGCCTAACTATCAATCCAACAGAAGTCCTTCTAGTTTTCCAGAGGCCAGTATTCCTCTTTGAAAATCCAGCCCCAGAGAGCTGATTGTGGAGCTGTGATTACAAAGATAAAGAGTGAGGAGTTCCTGTTTGTCAGGTGGGCTTGAAAACCTCAAATTTCTGGGGTTTGTGATTACCTACTTTAATAGGTGTATGGAAAATCACTATTATTAGATAATAATTTAATGAATGCACACCATTATTAAGGATGACTCCTGACACGTAAGTCCAGCTGCATCCAGGGAGTTGCAATTATTATTATTATTATTATTATTATTAGTATTATTATTATTATTATTATTTATACTTTTTGGAGCTCAGCTTATTTTAAGGTGACAGGTAGCCTGAGGTAACCCTGAGGTAACTCTAGCTTACTTCTCATGGTACAAGTCAAGTTACCTCTAGTTTAAGCTATAGATGTTTGCTGAAGGAGTAGATGTTTGTGTGCACTTGCAGGCAGTGGTGAGTTGGGGTAATTTACTCTAACTTCACCCACAATTAATTCTACTTTCACTGTCTCCAAAGACAACAAGATTTTGCTGTTAAGGATGATTTTTGTGTAGTGAAGTAGACCTTCACCGCTTTGATCCTAACTCTCAGGAACTGAGATCTGCCATGCAAAGAATGGAAAAGACTCTCCCAACCATGCATTTCTACCCCAGCTCTCATCCCCAAATCCAGTTGCAAAGCCCTGTTCCTTTGTTTGCTGTTTTGCCACATAACCCTACTCTGTGTGTCCTTTCCCTGGTTCTGTCACATCATACATAAGCTACTTATCTCCACCTTGGCAGTCCTTAATATTTCTAATTTGGTCTCCTTCATGGGATACACCATTAAAAACTCAGCAGGTGTCCTGCTGGAGAAGACTGCTACAAGACCAGAAAACACCATGTTTTCTTTTCCACATGTAGATTTAGGGAAGGGCTCCTATCTCTTCACTGTCTCTGATGTTGCTCAGCAAATTATCTTTAAGGGGTGTACTGAAGTGCCTGCGAACGTCTGAAAGACGAATTCAACCTCATGCTAATTAGCTAATTACACTGAGACCATCTCTCTTTCCTCACATCTCTCAACCGTTTCTGCAAGATTTCTCCTGCCCATCAACCCTGAACTCTCTCTGCCACAGTCACATTCTATCTGTGTGGCTTGAGTCCCCTGTAAACAGCAGCGACATGATGCTGTGCAGGGATTCCAGGGCAGGGAGGAAAGCAAAATTCTGATGCCTTTGTGGGCATCTGTGTTTTGGCAGATGCAGAAGCAGCCAAGAGCAAGCATTGGTCTAAACAGTTGTTTGGCCACAGCCCTGGGAACAGAGAAAGTGTTTTGCCTGCATAGCTATAATACAGGCCAACTACAAACTGAAATTGCTGAAATGTTTGAAGAAATCATGTCTTTTTGAGTGTCTTCGGCCAGTAAGAAGCCCATAGTCCAGCCATGGACATTCACACTGCAAGGAACTGCCAAGCAACACAGTATCAGAAACTCTTATCTACTCTTATGGACAGCAGACCCAAAACTGTTCAGGAGAAGCCCAAGATGACGGATGCAATCCCTAGGCCATATAAGATGCCTGCATGGTCATATCAGGCATTGTACTGGTCACTCATGGTATGGTTCACACTCAAAAACAGGGTGTGAACAGGGTTAACACAGGCTTGGACGTAAAGCACAATTTGGCTGAGCAAGGTGTAAACTTGAGGCTTTATACAAAATGCACCGAGGTGTAAACTTGAGGCTTTATACAAAATACACCAAGGAGATGTGGCCAGGGACAGAGAGGATCATATTCACAAGGTACTTGTGTGCCTTCAGCTCTACACAGGCCCCCAGTGGAGCTTGCAGGAGTGAGTGCAGAGAGGTAATGAGGAATCTAAAGTCCTGCTATCTCAGTACTGTTGAAGATCAAGGAATGAGTGCCTACACCTATGAGATTTTGGAAAGCTTTCCTACCTCTCGTCTCCATTTTAAGAAGTCTAAATATCTTCAGTAATCTAGCTCCAGTAGTCAGAGGAAACTGTACACAACTCATTCTCACAAATTAAAAACCCAAACACCAGATCCAAGCAAAGGACTTAAGTGCTAATTTTTTTTTGTGTCTGGCTCTGAAGCAGAAGTCCAAAGCACAGCATTAGGTTCCTGGGCTCTCCCTGCCTGATGCAAATGGAGTGTTAGGTATCTCAGAGAATAGAGGCTTTCCTTACACCTCCTCCCTGGTCCTGCTACAGCCTCAAGCCTGGAGGCTTAAAACTAGGAAGTCTGCCACAACAGGGAGCAGCCCTGGAGCAAGACTCCATCGGAAGCCACGGAAAGCAAGCCAATTTGGAAATGCTGAGCACAAAGGGTGTGCCCGAACTCCAACCCATCCTAAAGTACGTGAATCAGGTCTGCAAAGTAAAATATCTCCCTCCACTTAGGTTGCAGAGGGCCGAGCCCACTCCCGAGGGGAGACATCTGGAAGCACTCAGAGCTGAGCTTTGCTCAGTCTTTTTAAACACGGACCAAGACAGGGGTGCGCACACCTTTTTTTTTATCAGGAGACGAGTTAGCAAAATCGCTGGCCCATGAAGTGAGAAATCTGGCTTCAGTGCTTTCTTCAGCCTGGAGGGATCCGAACCACATTTCCCACCTCCCAAGAGAGGGCCCAAACCAATGGGGGTAAAATGAGGTTGAGATTGGGGAGATAGGATGTTCAGCCGTCTCTTCTCCTTGAAGCTGCACCAAGGTGCATTCCGGGGGGCACAGGGAGATCAAAGGAACCTCCCGGAACCCAGACGCACACAGACCACCACTGGCAGCATCGTGGTTATGCTCTCAGCCGGCCAGCGTGGGCTCTGGGTTAGAGTTGCTCTAGTTAGAGCCTTTCATATGAAAATCAGTTGTAGGGCAAAAAAGAGCAGAACTGCATCTCACAGCAGGGAGAGGAATCCAGTGTCTCCATCGCTTCTCCTCGCCGGAGGTGCCTGTATCAAAGAGTCGGGAATCAGGGAGCTGCAGAGAGCTGTGAGATAACATTTTTGAATCTGTGGGCATCTTTATTGTTTTTTTGGTGGTGGTTGTGAACAAAACAATGCATGAAAATATGGGGCAGCTCGCCAGTTTGGTGTTCCAAACACAAGGAGGGGATATAGTGAACAACGTTAGCGACTAGAAGCAGGTAAAGAAGGTAAAGATCCATTCATGTTGATTTTTACATTTTCTGGACCATGTAACCTAATCATAATCAAGATTTCTTAAGGCAATTTTTTTTTTTTACCCTTTAAATTTTGTGTGGATTGATATTCCCTGGAATCACATGGGAGAGAGAGAAAGGACATGCTGGAGACATCTGGTCCTGCTGGGACCATGAAATGGGTCATGTACTTGGAGCAAAATGTAGGAACCCAGCAAAAGCTGCTGCCAAAACATGGATCTCCCAGTAATTGACCACCAACTGACTGGGCCAACCAGCCATACCTGGCTCATGGGGTGGGTGAGAAAGGACATGGCTGCATTCCTATTGTGTAGGACACCAGTTTCCTATGTGGAGCAGGAGGTGAATGCGAGATGGAGAATTCTTTAGTCTCAGTACTTGAGAAGCTGATGATCAATTCCTTTCTTACCCCATTTGCATCCTTATTCATTTGCTGTCTTTCACAGCTCTAAAAACGCCAAGGGCTAATTCTCCTTATTCTAATGAAATATAGGATTAATCAGTGGGTTCTCCCACGAACTTGTCCCTTGACTTCTTTCTGATGTGAGCCCAGGAGCAGAGAAACTGGTATACCCAGGTAACAGCTTTCCCTCCAGAAAATTCTCTTGTTTGGGGTCATTTTTGAACCCCTTTGTGATTTTGGGCTGAAACAAAGGAAGAATATTAGTCCACAAATGAAAGTGAGGAATCATTTCAGACAACTGTGTCCAAATCTCCAAATATACTCATGGAAGTGTATTTGCATTTACCCCAGTGTGAGCATTGCTGATGGAAATATTGCCTGTGGAAACACTAACAGTACAGTTCTTGCATGTAAAGCTCTGAGAAACTTGTTCAGTTTTTAACAACACTGATGGAAAGCTTTCATATCATATGGGAGCGTATGTTTTTGTATATGCACAGCGTCAGGAGATGCCCTGGAAGCTCCTGTTTAGCAGAGAGGCTGCCTTAACACAATCCCTGGCCTCACCACCTACGCTAGATTTTTAGGCATGGAAAAGAAGCAAAAGTTTAAACATCCTCTCCAAGGTGGGACATGTCTAAGCAGTTCACGGCCTGGAACCTAGAACTTCCCATGGTCGTGATATGCATTCACTGTGCTTTCTGAAACAAAATTTCTCTTACTTCTCTGCATATTTTAGTGAATTCACCCAACCTCATTTTTCAACATTTGCATCTATCGCCATTCATCTTGCAAATTAAAATATTTCTGCATGACACTCTGACACACAGGAGGGAGAAAGAAAAAAAAAACAAGCACAAAAGCATTTCTCAAAGTAACAGAACTACAGAGCTTTTCAAACTTCCTGTTTCATAGCCCTGATAGAAAAAGTACACTGAGTTCCTATGAAGCACCCTCCTGACATTTCCAGACTTATTAGCCAGTTTTCACACTGACTTCAATCAACCTCTTTAATCCTCCAAGGAAAGAGCATTTTTAATTCACCGATTGGCTGATAAGCTTGAAGCCAAAAAATGATTTACACGTAGATGAATTGTGCTTACAAGATGGAACTTCGAGCATTAGAAGCGGATCTGAATTTCCTATCTGTCATTTTATTTGCCACATTCATTTTTGCTCTGCCATTACCCTTGCTGATTATGATCTTTCAGCGCTATTGGGCTCCTGCTTCCACAGTTTTTAATCTGCCTTTAATCCCATAGATTTTAAATATTCCCCGGCACCGAGAGACTGGAGGCAATTAACTGCCCTTCTGATGCTCTCCTTATCAGTTGCCTCCTTGTATCTCTCAGAAGCAGCCTCAAGACACTTCCAGGCTGACAAATACTACCAGCATTTCTGATGAAGCAGCCGCAGCAAATGCAATGTGAAGTCCAGCTGCGTAACCTGATTCTAAAAAATCCAGTCATTCAAAAAAAAAAAATAAATGCGGCACAGGCATCTAAACTCCTGTTCCATTTTGACTTGATGTAAATGGAAATAAACAAAATATCTCTTTAAGTTTTCAGGTTGGGGGGTTTTTAGGTTGTTCCTTTGGCTTTTGTTTTGTTTTGGGTTTTTTCCTTTATTTTTTTTTTCTTTGCCTGAGAGATAATTTCTGTCTCTTCCAATCTGATTGCTGTTTCAAATTGAAAAATGAGGCTGTTTTCCTCGATCTGTTGGGGCATTTCTGATACCCAGAAAACAGATCTGCTGGGCAGCCAAAGATCCTTGGATCAGAATCCGCATCTTTTTGTTTTCAAGCACTGGCAATAAAAAATCGGCTGCACTAGTTCACCTACCACTAGTTGATGCAATGTCAATTTTCCTACCTTTCTAAAGGATGTCCACTCGAACTTGGGCTTTGTAAACTCAGCTCTACTCATTTTTCATTACATCAAAGATCTGATACTATAAATAAAGAATCAAATCAGTGTGACACAGCTCATGGAAAGATGTTTTTCATTAAAAACCATCTGTTTATTCACTAACGTATACATTTACATAACCCTTCAAGAATGCTAAACTTTCATTCAAATAGGTCACATGGCAATAGTTGGGAAACACACAGAATTAAATGCAAAAGGCCCAATTCTTCATGGCTTTTCATCTAAGGAAACCAATAATAGCCTAGAAAAACAAGGGAAAGGTGTTATTATCTTCATCTCCTTTGTGCAGGCACAAATTGCTACCTCTGAGATAAAATAATTCATTTTTCTAGTAGTATAAATACATATAAGTATGTATACATATATACCTATATATGTAAACATATCTATGTGTGCATATCTATATCAGTTATAGACAATTGAGGCTTCATCTTTGGAGATAATAATTTGACTAAGGCATAGAACACAAATGTTTTACCTTATTCATAAAATTGCCATTACTAAACTCTGCGATCTGGTAGGATCGTATGGAGTAGGAAATTTACCCAGGGTAAATATTCCCATTCTCATCTTGTTCCTAGAACAGATAAAAATGGGTATGTGAAGTTTGTGTTCTTCTTTTTATTGTCTTAACCATCTCTTTTTTAAATTTAAATGCTCAAAACAATGGGGAAAATCTGTGTCAGAGTGAGGGAAAAGGAAACAAAATCCCTGACAAGGAAGAAAAAAAGTTCTCGTCCATAATCCTTTTTTTGGGAACTTAAAATCAGCAATATTTGTCCAGAGCAAAGGTCCTCTCAAATTAAGATCCTGTTTTAATAAATGCCAAAAGCGAACACTCACAGAACATAAGAAAAGTGCAGGCACATGATGGCACATCCCAAATATGCCAGAAATTTGCAGATCGAGACTTTCTGAGCCAGAGATCGTGTCCTTATATTTAACAACTTTAAATAGGTTTCTCTTCCATTAACTTCTCCTGTGGCCCCCCTAAGCTGTGTAGATTTTAAGCATCCGCAGCACCCCGTGACAGCGAGTTTGCCAGCACAGCTCCCCACCAGAGCCGTGCTGGCTCGTTCCAAGCACTGGATATATCAGATCCCCAAAAAAGGTGCAGAAACAAAAATTCTTGGAGTAAATTTATATTCCTCTGCTGAATCGAGTGAAGGCATTCCAACTAAGTCAGAGGAACTCGAATGATTCCTGCTTGCTCAGTAGCTTATCTGAGGTTAGTGGAACTATGCTGATTCTCATTAGCTGAAAATTTAGCTCAATATTTTACTTTCGAACGCATCTTACAGAATTACGAATTCCATTCCCGTCAAGCTGATATATTGTGCTCACAGCTGCAGAAGCTGAGCAATTAAATTGATAATATTTGATGATAGTGTATGTATGTGCGGGGGGAACATATTCAATTTTGTTTGGCTCTCGAAACAAAGTCTCTGATTTTTGCAAGGTTGCAATTCTGTCTCTCCATGTGCAATTGAGCCTGTATTTCCCTTCCAAAGGGAGTGCCTGCATGCTGGAATTAAAATTTGCTCTTGACTATCAGGCAGCAATCTATGACCGATTTGTTCTCACAATCTTCAAGGCAGGTACAGGAGAATGAACATCAGAATAAGTTTTCTCCTTCCATATGCATCAGTTTGCAAAGGCTGTCCTGTAGGTCAACAGGTAGCTCACCCTTTGTGCAATGAGTTTTCAGTGTCTTAACACAGAATACCTCAACAAAGTCCTGGGAGGAGATATTTTTCTTTGGTGGACACATCTCCCATGAAAACTGGACCATGAACAACATTTATTTCCCATACCCCAAACCAAAAAAAAACCCCAAAAATTATTTTTGTCCATTACTGCCCTGGATGAGATTTGGACCAGCAATATCAAGGTAGAAGTACCTCATTAAAAGACTCTTTGTTTCCGTTCTTTCTTTTGTATTCCTGATTAAAGACCAGAAGAAAGCAGCCAACTGCCAGTCTTGGATCCTGAGCCAAAAGCATATGAGTTAATAAAAATATTTCTTATTGATGGCATAGCCTACACAATGTGTTGCCCACTGAGCTATTGTGACATTTGTATGGACCATGCTTTACTGCTTATTATCCCCTGTTCTTTATATTTGCAGATGGAATAAAACAATTGTAGAAAAACAGTTCTGTGTTGTACATTTGTGCAGTGTCCAATATAGGCACAACAGCAGACTTTGAATGTTGTAATAATATTGAAGATAAAATATAATCGTACTGGTCATGCAGAGTTCAGCTGTGGAGTTTTCTATCTGAAGTGATTGGCATCATATTTTCAATTATACAAAATAATTGTCATTTGCATTACTTAGTGTTCCTTATTAATTATAATAGTAGCTCAATTTTATTAGTGCCTGGGATAACAAATACCTCAAAAATATTTTAAAAGTAATTTATAAAATAGTCATGGAGATATGTTTACTGATGTCCTGCAGATACTTCAGGGCTGAAATGCACCAGCATAAGAGCAGGAAAGGACCCAGGGAATAAAAAGGTGATAAACTGATGCTGAAATAATTGGTGCTAGCTTAAAAGTAAAAATACATATGCATATGTGTACTTAGTCAAGTGATGCCACATATCAAATTCATAATAAGCAAAGGGGTTTGTACAAAAATATGTTGGGTTTTAGAGGAAATAACAGAGCTTTGGTTAGATTTAGAAATTTTTTTGTTGTTGTCCTTTTTCTCGAGAAAACATAAACAATTACCCAACAAAAGAGCAAATTGTGGTAAGAGCAAAGAGACTGAAGGAAGAAACTTTGTTATATAACACGACAAACCTGTGGTAACCATCTCCAGTGTGTGTTGTTTGCTGTGACTTACAGCTTTGCTTAAGCATTTTAAAGATTCTTGCAGGTCTTTTTCAAGCTGCCAGCTCTAGCCTAGGAATTATGGTAATGTGCCACTTCTGAGCCCTCGGCAGGATTTGCAACAGAGAAATCACATCAGCCTATGCTGATTAACAATTCCATTCCATCCAGAGATTTATATAAAAAAACTATCTTACATTTTGCTTTTTAATAAGAACGATCGCTATCTCAAATTGAGTCCCAGCAAATTTTAATAAAGGCCCAAGGTTGAGTGGCATTTTGCATGCTGATTTAGCTGTGATTGCTTGCTTTTGATGAGCACCAGCCGGGCATGTATAGCTTTCCTCAGAGCAGGTTTAAAGACCAGTAGTAAGGAAAAGGATAAAAATAAAAACTTCCAACTGAAATTCGAGGTCTTTCCTCTCTATGATTGATTACTGAATAAATACCTACACATATCTCTGCATTCAACCCACAAGTAATATTCCCTACAGCAAAACAGCTGTTTTAATGGCTTTTAATATACTCCACTGTCAAAATATGTTAAGTTTGAAGGCTGCAATTATTAAAAAAAATATATTATCAATCTATCTACCTATCTTCATGACAACTCCTCAGTTTAATCAGCTGAGTATGGATTGGAATAAACCGATGTTTTTATGCTGTGTATGTATGAGGGTCCCCATTTAGCAGATTTTTTTTTGCCATTGTTTTGGGTAGCACCTTCAGGGCTCCCAGTAATAGTGGCACACCGGTGTGATAAGGTGTCGGGTTTCTGTCCTTACGCAATGGAGACGGGCTCTGTCTGGTGCTGCTAAAAAAGAAGAACAAATTGTCAGCATATAAGCTTTTTGTAGTCACATTTTCCCCCTTTGTGTTTTGAGTAAAAGAGGGCATTGGAAATACTTATTCGGAGAAAACTGTCTTCTGAAGATACGAGGAAAAAAAGAGGTTGCAGAGAAGAGCTGAAGTCAGAGCTCAGTGGCAGACTCAGTGTATGTGTGTGTGTGTGTGTACACCTCATGAAAGCAGCAACGCCATAAAAGTGATCAGGTAAAGCCTTCCATTTGTTTTGATTCAGCTTTTATGTTTTTTTCTTTTTCATCCCTCTCAATAAATTGTATTTCAACTTCTCTCATTAAAATAGTAACCCTTTCTTGCTCCAACTTGGGGAACAACACAGGCAAAAAACCCTTTCATATAGGAACCATCCATCATCATTAGAAATAATGATCCTCCCACACAGTAACTAGTGCAATGTACGTGAAGGAGCAACTAATTCCCACCCAGTTTCCTTTGCCTCTTTCTCTTTGAGGGATTGCAAATGATAATTTAAAGAAACAGTGTGTGAAAGACGCCTTCAGTCACAGGAGAGCTATTTCCATCTTGTAAACTGGGAAATCACGTTAGGTGAGACAAAAAGGATCCCATATGATCTCAGTGGAGACATGGCCCTGTTTTCCAGATAAATGTCCCATGTCGCCTTAGCACACCCAGGGAACCATTTTTACTGAACTGTTTTTGTTTCATAGGGAGTAACAGAGGAAAACAATTAAATGTAATACACCAAGTACACCAAGAGGCAGCTCCCAGTGACCTGCCTTTAACCTACCTGAGGTGCATCACTTAAGCACGTACCTAAGCCTAATGCTTAAGCCCACATACTTAAGTCCAAGCATATAGAATACTTTGTGCTGAAAGGGACCTCAAAGATCATCCACTTTCAACATCCCTGCCATGGGCAAGAATACTTTCCACTAAGCCTGGTTGCTCAAGCCCCATCCAACATGGTCTAGAACACTTCCAGGGATGGGGCATCCACATCTTCTCTTGGCAGGCTGTTCCAGTGTCTCACCACTCACAAATTTCCTTTCTACATTTAATCTAAAACTACCCTTTTCAGAGTAAAGTTATTATACTGAAGCTCACATGTAATTTTAAGTGATCAGGACCCTTCAATAAAGCGCCTCTGTAGCTTCCCTTTATGGTTAGCGAAGACAAGAGCATATCCTGGAAGGGGAATTCTGGGTTTTAAAGGGCTCCATGGAGGCTGCCCTTCCTAAAGGACCTCAGTGTTTGCTGATGACACCTGAAGAACAGACTTGGGGAAATTTTAACATCCAAAAAAAATCACAATCTCCAAGCCTCTCCTTTCTACCATCTCACCCTGGAGTGCCTCAGTTCGTCGTGTGCCTGGCTTGGCTTGGGCAGCCCCACTGCGATCCAGCAGGGCAAGGCCAGGTGGCACCAGAGTCCCCCGAGGGACCCAATCCTGGAGAAATTCTGGGAACACACCCACCTCTCACCCACAAGATCACACCCTTCAAGAATGCAGTCGTAGTTGCTTTCTTCTTTTAAATGCAGCTGCCAGGGGAGGAGGCAGCAGTGACAGTGCCCTCTGCTCCTGTAATAACCCCAGGATTAAAGCAGGAACCGGGACAGTGGGTCCTGGGCCCTCCTCAGCCCCAGGGGTTCAGAGTTCCCATTTCCCATGAAACCATCCTAAACTCTGAGTTATTGGGTGAGGGTGAGATCCAGGGCATGGGAAGGAGAAAGTATTTATTTCCTCCTTCAAACTATGTCGATGAGTAGAGAGAAAGCAATGAAGGAGTCACGATACCCCAAGGTGACTTTCAAGCAGAACATGTGCTCATGTCCTAGGATTTAAAAAGAGGACTATCTATATTTAAGTTTCCACTCTTTTTCTTTCTTTCTTTCTTTCTTTCTTTCTTTCTTTCTTTCTTTCTTTCTTTCTTTCTTTCTTTCTTTCTTTCTTTCTTTCTTTCTTTCTTTCTTTCTTTCTTTCTTTCTTTCTTTCTTTCTTTCTTTCTTTCTTTCTTTCTTTCTTTCTTTCTTTCTTTCTTTCTTTCTTTCTTTCTTTCTTTCTTCCTTTCTTCCTTTCTTCCTTTCTTCCTTTCTTTCTTTCTTCCTTTCTTCCTTTCTTCCTTTCTTTCTTTCTTTCTTTCTCTTTCTTTTCTTTTCTTTTCTTTTCTTTTCTTTTCTTTTCTTTTCTTTTCTTTTCTTTTCTTTTCTTTTCTTTTCTTTTCTTTTCTTTTCTTTTCTTTTCTTTTCTTTTCTTTTCTTTTCTTTTCTTTTCTTTTCTTTTCTTTTCTTTTCTTTTCTTTTCTTTTTCTTTTCTTTTCTTTCCTTTTCTTTCCTTTCTTTCCTTTCTTTCCTTTCTTTCCTTTCTTTCCTTTCTTTCCTTTCTTTTCTTTTTTTTTTTTTTTTTTTTTTTTTTTTTTTTTTCTGCATGAGTATTTTGCACTGCAGTGCTATGAACTGAGATTTGAAGGATGTAGAGGGTATAAACTCTAGGTGAAATACTTTATTCATTAAATGACTTTCTGACTCACTCCTGAAATTCACTCCCCCTTCCCAAATCCAAATCTCATACTGTGTCTAGATAAACAGATATCAGGCTGACACAAAAGGGAAAATGTCCCAGAAGCCCAGCATCTCTCTCTCCTCACAAAGGGTTGTGGGAATCTCTTCATCTTTCCTGCACAGTCCCACAGCTTGACCAAGGAATGCAGAAATGCTTTCTCCACCCAGCGTCACCTGCAGTCTTGTGGTACTCCCATGGCAATTGGGAAACATAGGTTTGAACCTCCCAGGCAGAGGCAAACCCAAAACTTGTCTTGCTTTACTTGGGCAAGTGGTTTTAACCAGTGAACTACAACATAAATGGTGAGAGGCTCCTCCTTTTCCTTTGGTGACTGTGTTTTTTGAAAGGAGCAAAGCAAAGCTGATTTTGCTTAGTCCTTTGAAGACCTGCTCAGATTAAGCTTGGGACCTACTTGTCCCAGCCATATATCCCAGCAGCCCTGGTTTGGGCACTTCCACTTGGTGTTTTTTCTTTTTTGACAATTACTGCTCAGTGTAGGGCCTTTGGAAGTATTTTTCTAAAGTATTAAAAGCTCTTCACATACTGACATGAGGCCTTAACACGGATTTGGGGATCCATTCTGGGCACAGGTACTGCTGTGAGTTGTCCCATTTGGAATAATCATTAAAGACGCCCATGTTGTCAGCTTCTGCAAGTGACAAAACTTTCTCTGGTGGTGAATCTCTCAAGATTGTGAGATTTCTTCACCAGGTCTACCCTTCAAAAAAGTCCACAGAAAACAAAAACAAGTAGGGTAAGCGCAGGATCTCTTCCATCAGGATACTTGAACCCCTGTGGATGACTTCAGCCAGCTCCAAGAACAGCTGGGAATGCAGAGCCTCCTATCCTGGTCTGGATCAGGCCTTAAGGACAGAGCTGAAACTTCAATAAAGGTTTTTATGAAGGAAGGAGGGATAACATACCACAACAGAGATGCCATTTCAAAAAATTGAATGACTTAAGGCAGATACTCAGAAACCATAGAGGTGACTGCGGGATGGCCTGGATCCTCAAAATATTCTGCACCCTGGCTCAGACCCAGTTGGGCAATTCAATGCATAATTCCTTTATGGCATATAACCAGGTTCTGTGGGACCACTGCTGCTTGCTGTCAAGAATGGGTTTAAATGTGCAGCTGGATGCAAGCCAGAACACTCAATACTTTGCCAAATTTAGCTTAAAATATATAAGGCATAATGCCTGGCAGTGGATGCATCAGAAAAGTGAAACTTCTTATCTGCCAGCATATTTTACAATAATAATATCAGCTTGTGACTTATCCCAGATGTTTACTTAGGGTAGAAAAGTGTCCTGAAATGCAAGTAAATATGCAGGTGTGAAATGAATTTATATAGTTTTCTTCATTTGAGAGAAAAATACATTTCTGATATCACTCTATCACTCTCTCTCTCACTGCTGTAATATGCCATGGGAGAATAAGCCACCACTTTCCATTTCTTGTCTTTTGAAGTTAATTTCCGATCCTAACAGTAAATCAGAGTTCTGTAATCTTGCTGATACATTAGAGGGGAATGAAAATTTAATTTTTAATGAGATCTTTACTTTAAAAAAAAAAAACTTACAAAAACGAAGAAAGCTGTGTTCAATCAAAAGTGGGGCTTTGGCATGTGATGGCTAAGTTTAGAATGAAAAGTAACATCAAAGAGATGTCTTTTAGTTTAATTTCAAACAGCACATGCCACCTTGGAAGGGATAAATTCTGGAACATTTCTGTAAAATCTAGAAAATGCTATTTAAGCCTAAGGAAATCTAAATAATAAGCAAAATACAACATTCACTGGTGAGCAAACACAAGCACATCAAATTCTGTGTGTGGAAGAGTAACACATATACATGAAATAATCACAAGATCATGCTCAGTATACCCAGTTGAAGAAGGTTCTCTGACAATCCCTTTGTGCCTCTCTCCTGCTGCCTGACTTTCTTTGGTACTACTTGAACAGAATCCCAGAAATCTTTTTGTATTTGGCAAATCCCTTCTGCCACGTATCATTCATGGGCACTTTGAGCATCTTGTGAGCTGCACATTAAAAAAATAGCCAGGGTCATCTAGGAATTGGCAAAATGTGCATGCAATTTTTCTTCTGTTGTGAAAATATGCAACTTTCTAGATCCAAACAGTGCCCTCCACACTGATGGCCACTTAGGCATTTTCTGCAGGAGTTGGCCTGTGAAATTTATAGGTCCTGGCTGCAAAAAAAAAAAAAAAAAGGCATGAAGAGAGATTCAGCTGGATAATTCTTAAAATACATGAAAGTTCATGGGCTCTGGGTAAAAAATGGAAATTGAGAATGCCATTTTTCAACAACAAATATGACACTGTGCCTACTTCCCAGGAGGCAATTAAGGTCAGCAACCAGTTTTCATGGATGTTAGCTCTGACTCAAAACACTTTCCAAAAGAAAGAAAACAAAACCACCAAGCCCACTTCCCTTTGGTGTGACAAGCATTTATAGGATGGCATTTTCACGGTAGCATGAGCTCCTTCCTGCCATTTTTCAGGCTGAGGAAAGCAGCAGCCCTCGGGCAGGAACCCATGAAAAGTCACACGCCACCCCAAAGCATTCAGGCCATGATTCCATAAAAAGTCCATTTGAAGAAGCAATCAGAGTTTGGACATATTTTACTTCAATATTTGCTTTCACTGGAAAATCCGCCTCATGTCAAGTGGAGCAGCAATGCCAGAGAGATGCTGCAGAGACCCCTCTGGAAGAATTATCCACTAAGCAGATAAAAACTAATGTCTGTGACAAACAACAACCTGTTGTCAAATCAGCACATTTTAAAGACCGCATTTTTACTCAGCCTAGGCCGAGATTCCTATTTGTGCTTTCACACCATTGCTTTGAGACTTGATAAGATGCTATCAACAGGCCCTCTAAGTGCTCAAGAACCACTTTAAGGAGAATCACTGGGGCAATTATCATAAGCAGTGAAAGATATGGTATTTATTGATGGGAGATTAATATTGGCTTTATTTCAAATTCTTACAATGTTTTGTGGCCTGCTGTGGTCTTTCAGGTTTCTTTCTCTTTTAGATATGAATTTATTTTTAACTATCATTCTAATTGGTTGGAGTTCATCCAAGAGTCTCCAATTTAATCTTAGCATGTTTCATATAACTTGCCCTAATTTAATTAATAAAAGGAATGATGAGTTGAAGAAGCTGTGAAGTAGGATCTTTGTGCTATCAAGTTTCACACACATCCTAGATGTAGCAAGGCAGATTTTTCCATCTAAGGCTGATGTTTCTGAAAGAGCCACAAAATTAAAACCTAGACCTAATGAGAAGACTAAAGTATGTGCAAGTTAGGTGCTTTAATTCCTGGATTGTAGGTGCTTGGGAGGGCAAAAGAAATCAAAACCCAGAGTTTGGCTACTCAGCTCTCCTTGTGGAAGTCAAACACTTTTGGTGGAACACAGATCTGCCAAAAAAACTGAGTCATTGAGCAGCTTTAAGCCTTCCTGCAGAAATGTGGAGTGTGATGTGAAAAACAAAGGGGTGGGAGGAAGGGAAGACAAAATTTTCCAACAAATTTCTTCCCTGAAGTTCCTTCAAAGGCTATAAGCAGTCAAAACTTGGGATTTTTGTTTAATGGGTGAATGTATATGGAGTCGAGCACAGTGTTAGCTGCCAAGTAGTTGGAGGAGCTACCCATGAAGTAGGCAAAGGGGTTCCTCACCTAGAGAGAATGCTATGTGTCCTTCTCTCCTTAGCCCCATGTAGGGTGACATCCTGCCAGGGCCACTGAGGCCTGTTCTTGGACCTCATGAGCACCAGAGGATGCAGAATCATAAAATCGCAGAATAGTGGAATCATGGAATGGTTTGGGTTGGAAGGGACCTTAAAAATAATCTAATTCCAACCCCCTGCCATGGGCAGGAACACTTTCCACTAGACCAGGTTGCTCAGGGCCTTGTACAAGCTGGACATGAACATTTCCAGTCATGGGGTATCCACAACTTAAAATCACAAAACAGGGCTGGTCACTGAGTGGGGACTGAAGGTCTAGGCCATCTAGACAGTGGCACTTGTATATTTGTGTCCTTTTTTCTCACTAAAGCTTTGGAAATGCTGCTTTTTCTAGCTCCTAAGCAGCCATAAATCAGTACCAAATAGATCTTCAAGGATTAAATTACAGCAGAGAAATTATGAATATGTGATGATTTTTTGAGTGCCAAGAATTAGAGCTGGTGTTCACTGCATGGTGCTCAACATATCCTTAAATAGAAAGTTTCTGAGGTAACTTTCACAAAAAAAAATCCTCAAACCATTATTTCAAATTAGACTTATAAAGCAGAAATTTATTAAATATTATGAATAAATAGTATTAAAAATATTAAAATCTAAATATTAAAACCAGAAATATTAAAACCTAAAACCAAAATAAATTTAATGGTTTGAGAAACTATTATTATATTTTAGCACTTTTTAACTTTGCTGTCTAACAAATACTGAGGGAAAAAAAAGTCTTGCTAAAGATGTCTTCTAACAGATAAACCTGTGAGTTCTGAGAAGTTACATAAAATGAAGGGAGATATTTCCTAAAATTAAAAAAGGGTTTTATTGAAAGACAAGTCTTAAAATTCTTTTAAATTATAAAAGAGGTATTTTCAGGCTCTCTTTAGAATTAAGGAAAATCAAAACTAAAAGACAGATTTTTTCCCCCTTGCCTTTAAGGGTTTCTTCAGTTCTGCTTGTCTTTGAAAAATGCAAAACACTCTCTTGACTGCCAAAAAGCCCCTTGTGGCAAGCACAATGCCTTTGTTGGCCAACATGAGGATGTATAACTTCCCAACCTTGCATTCTTTGCACACACAAAATTCCCATTGATTTCAGTGGGAGTTCTGCACAAAAGGATGGTGTCTTTGGGTTAATGCAAGACTATGAAAGGGGAGAAAGTGCTTACTGTACTGAGAATATGCATCTGAATTGGTTTTATCACAGCTGGCAGGGCAGTAAAAGAAGTTTATGCGCAATAAACAGCTCTTGTGGTTAGAGTGACGTTGTTCATTCCTAGCCCAGAATTTGGAAGGAGTTATTATTTAATAAAGTTTAATTTGATGAAGAGAATATTTTTAACGCCCTAAACGGCACTCTATGAAGATGACTGATAGGCCCAGCCCACTCACAGAAAGAAATGCAATTAATTGGTTTAGTGAACTCACCACATTAATTAGCTAATGTCTGTGCAGTTTCAGAATGCAGTTGAATGGGCAAATCCTGGAGAAGTTGTGTTCTGGACTAATTGCCCCCGGAGATCCCTTTGTGCCTCTCCAGGTGCACAAAAGGTGCATTTTGATGGTTACCAAAATGGTCAGGTGGGATGGACATGACACTTCTCTTGTGTGTAGAATTTGGTGCTAGACTTGTCAGCTACATCAGTCCTAAAAGGGAAAGGGAAGATGATGGGAGATGGACTAATAGCAGAAAACCTGGGTATTTTGTGGCAAATGCAATAAACAGCAATCTTCTGCATGCTGCAGGCTGTGGAGTACCTGTGAGCACTGGAATATAAGAACACAAATATGGCTTTTCCAATCTCCTGGCTTCCCCTTGGACAGGTCTGCTCCTGCCAGGATGGGCTGAGGGACATGTGCCAGCATATTTAAATGCACTACATGACTCAGTGTGGCCAGAGATGTCAACCCAGGTCTCACTGTGCTCTCAACACCGGATTTTGGGACAGGAACTCTTTGTAGGTGCACTCAGAGCTGCCTGGAATGTACCTCGCTCAGCTTGACCCTACTCTAGTCCCACTTGGAGTGGACAAGAATGGATGAAAAAGCATCTCACACCTTCCCATAGAAGAAAGGGCAGGCTGAAAAGAGGATGGGTACAAATGTTGAGCTGACAAAGTGCAAGGCCAGAGTTAAATGAGGGTCTGCAATGAACAGGGCAGAAGATTTAAGATGTCACCGTCTCCTCACCAGCCCCAAACTCAGTCCTGAAATACAGGAGCTGGGAATGGTTAAAACATCCCTGGCTAAAATGGCACTAATGTCATTTATGACCAGCTGCAATGAGGGCTACATTAGCTAATGTCTGCAGGTTGTTGGGAGGTCATCTGATAAGCAGGTGCCATAAAACATATTTTAGTTCACTTCCTTTTTTAATCTCCCTGGTGCAAAGTATATTTAGAACAGGGAAACCCCACAGAAGCAGGACACTAATATGTGACACAACTCTGCAGCCTCTCAATATCCTACAATTTTATCAGATGATCAAAGAGGAAGCACTGAGCTGGGAGATGGAAGTACTGCTCATTCACCTCATTTGGCTGCCTCGTAGTGGGAGTTTTGCTTGTGTGAAGACTGACGGATCAAGGGGAAGAAGGGGAAAAAAAAAGACACGCTCGGTGTTAAAGGGAAGCCTGTTTATGCCTATAAGTAAGAAAGCTTGCTCAAGAATAAGTTAACTCTTGCTAGAGGATTATACCTGTAATGCTGGCAATTCTGGCCTCTGCATGAGCTGTAATATCTACTTGCATTACCTCACAGGGTGTTATGGGCCTTAATTAATTAATGTTTGTAAAGCGCTTTGAAATCCTCGGATGAAAGGCACTATAGAAGTGCAAAGCAGTTATTAATATTAATATTGCATAAGTGGCTTGGCTCCCTTCGCACTGCAGAGCGCACTAACTCCTGCAAGGGCTGCAGCCCTGAATCAGCAATCTTCACAGCACCAGGCAGGAGCCTCCCTTCTGCCTCCTCCTCTGATCTCTTTCTTTAGGACTTCCATGGACTCCTCTCCATAAATCCCCAGCAGCCCTCCTGTGTTGTCTCTCATGCAGGAGTGCAAGCAGTGAGAGCAGCACTTCTCAGCCTATCACCCCAGCCTGGTCCTCTCTTGGGCAAGAAGCTGCCAGCCGAGCAGATCTTGGAGTAATTAAAATCTCTGCATTTGGGAGGTGGGACTTTACAGTTCTGGTTTTTACCTTGAATACACGACATTCAAAGTCCCACTTCTGAAATACAACAGAGAAAAAAAGAAAAAACATTGAATTTTGGTGTATTATAGAAACTTTAATACAAGATTGAGAGCATCTTCAATTTTAGTCATAAGCAGAAAACAATCAAGACCCTTGGGGATGCTGGTACCACTCCAAATTTTTTTCATGTTTTCAAAGAAACAAAAAAGTACTAAAATGTACGGGTTCTTTCCAAAAAGGTTCTTTTTCTGGTGAAAATTTCCCACCTGAAACCATAACCACACATGTAGATTGAGAGTCCTTCACCTCTCACAGGAGATATTAGTGTGCTGGCAGAATGAATCCATATAATAAATTCTGTTAGATTCTCTTTTGATGGGCTGCCCTGGTAAGTAACAACAACATGGAAAACTGAAAAGAAGGTAAAGGTCACTTTATAGACAAAGTCCATGAAACCATCTCAAGATCGGTCACTTAAAGGTGATGAAGTAGGTCCAGGTTGGATTTGGTCAATATAAATTCTGTCTAATTTATCTGGAAATATTATCTCTGCAATGAACACTGAATAATATCGATAGTGAAATAACAAAAAATAATAATGATAATATCAAGCATACTGAAGATAATGTTTACACATGAATTTTGGGTGGTTATTTTTAACTTAAATGTGCATAAAAAGCACTACTGTAATCAAGTAAAATAAATTATTAATTAGAGAACAACAGATATTTGATCATCAGAACTGGACGGTTTTCACATCAATGCACTAACAGATCACAAATCAGTTCCCCCTGTAGTAGCTGTACTGGCAGCCTATAGCATTAGCACTAGTTTGTACTTGTTTATGTCAGTGAAGTAGCATAGAAGTTAAAAAACAAATTGGGCTAATGCACTTCAGCAAAACTCTTCTTGACTTTGAAGGAAGTTTTATCTGCGTACAGAAGGCAAGCTTGACTCAGAAGTGAAAACAATACCCTGCCAGTTCCACGTATCTGCCTTCACAAAGGAGGCAGGGAGAGCTTCCCAAGCTCCTTACCACAAAGAGTATAACGTTTGCAGAGATTAGGAACTGCTGAAGGCAGCTTCAAATCTCGGTTTGTTACACGCTTTGCTGCAGTCTTGCTGTAAGGCAAAAAAAAAAAAGGTGCTTCGTCGCACCGAGCGCATTTGCTGGAGCAAAGGAAATGGTGCGTAGGATGTTTTACCGAAAGGAGAGCAATTTGGCCCAGCCCAGGAGACAGGGCACCCGGGTTTCTTTCTTGGCTCTGCCACTAATTTCTTATGTGGCCTTGGGCAAGCTGTGCAACCTTGAAAGCCTGCTCACCCCCAAAAATAAGGATGATTATAGGAATTAGAAGGCAATTCATTAATGCATTAATTAACAGGCGGTGGGATGTTAGAGACAGAGCTGTTCTGATTCACCCTGGCAGCCAGACAACTCCAGTCCTATCAGCACCACTGCAGGGGCTTCCCTCCCCAGTGAGACCCCGGGAGCAGGGCAGGGGGAGAGCACCAGCGAGGCGGGAAGGGAATTCAGCCTCGGCAACTTAGAGTTGCCCTTTTTTTCTCAGGCAGAGGGAACAGAGAGAAGGGTATGGTCTCCATTGTTTGCAAAGAGCCCATCCCATGAGACAGCTTGGGTTGAGATTTATTTTTGTTGCCATTTAAATTAAGTATATAGGCAATCCTGAGGCCGTTTGGACCAGATCCAGCGTGTGCAAGCACCGTGTTTGGAACAGGGTGGGAACTCTATTTGCGTTCAGACACAGAGGAAGCACTTTAAGCTGTGTCTGTAAGACAGATGCCAGGCACCTATACTGGAAGGTGCTGAGCAGGCACTGGTTAGCAGTGAATATGATTGCTCTCTATAAATACATCCTAGGGAGGGGAAGGTGGGCAAGCGCCGTGGAGGGAAATGAGGTATTTAAGCAAAAGGACAATGTTGGCACAAGAACAAACTGGCTGTAAAGGCTGGAAATTTGATGACTTCTAAACATCAGAGGAGTGAAGTTCAGGAAAAGCCTTCCATCACAGAGGAGAAGGGCATAAAAACTGATTGAAATGCATTGGCAGTAGGTTAATGGCTGTGACCTAGGAGCTGGTTGCTGGCAAGAGCAAGGGTGTGGTGGATTTCAGGAGAGAGACTGACCCTTCCAGGAATGACTGGGAAGGGCCCTGAAGAGCTGGGCTTTGCTTTCCCAATAATGCCAAAAAATCAAGAGAGTTTCTTTGGGTTTACAGTAGACTGGAAGTAGGCAGGATTTGGCTTGGCTTGCTGAAGCTTTTTATGCAGACAACATTTTCTTACGCCAACAATTGTTTTGCTGACACTTTTCAAGGGTCTTCCTGAGAGAGGCAATAAATGCCAGGTTAAATGGGAACCATGAGACTCATTGGCACTGAGACATAAGCCAAATCCTTTTTTCTTTCTCAGTGCAAAGCTTCAGTTTGCTCTTGTGTAGCGGAGGACCTAAATATGTGCTAAGCTGCTGAGGTTATGCTGGGCTTTGCTTGTGGAAGGATAAGTTGTGCTATCAAAAACCTTTTCTGCACCAGGAACACCACCTGACATAAAGATCAGGTGCCTTCTCTCTCTAGATATCAAACAGCCTTCTGGAACCACTAGATATGAAGGCAGAATAAAAAGAGTAACAGTGGAATAAAAAATACAAATTCCAACCATCATTTGTTGTTGTTTCTCAAGGGGATGCTGATTTCAGAGAAGTGCTGTCATCACTGGAAGGTGGGGATCCTCAGCACCTCCTCAGGATGCATCCTGCAACAAATTAAGGGTCAGTAGGGTTCTGCCAGAACCAAAGTGGGCCCCATTCATTGGAATAAAGAGGTGACAGGTAGCGCTGCTAATCATCCCAGTGATAACCAACTGGCTGGCACCACAGAGAAACCTTCTGTAATAGCCTGAGTCTCATCCCTCAAGCATTTAGATGGAAGACATAAAAGCAAAAGTTGTTTGTAATTCATTTTACACCCCAGTGCTGCTCTCAGAGCTTGCTCCTGGGGCTGCTCTCCCTTCAATGAAAAGTGTTCCAGAGCAGTAATTCCCACTGGTTTTCCAGTCGAGACTGAAATGACTCCATCGGTGATGGTACACTGCCCTGTACATGGAGCCTAGTAATGTGAAATTGCTGTGCACTGCCTCTCTCTCTCCCAACCACATTTATAATGCTTATTAGGAAAGCCAGCAGCTGCCAGGGCTGCTGCAACCCTGTTGTTGGTGTCTCTCTTGAATTGCCTTGGCTTGTGTTTCCTACTCAGGCACCCAAGGGTAAGGTTATGGGGTTCCCTCCTATGCAGACATCATTATTATTATAGCTGTTATTATTATTATTATTATTCATTACTAATATTAATTATGCAGCATGTGGTAGTGCCTAGGAGCCCCAAACTGTGGCCCAGAACCGCAGTACGCCCAGCCCTTCACATGCTCTGAACATAAAGACATTCCCTGCCCCAGAAAAAGTGCAAGAGCTCTCAGTGGAGTAACAGAGGGAAGAATTTGCTACCTAAAGGCCAAATTCACCATGCCATGAAAAAATGAACCTCCCTTAAGTACATCTGTACACCACGAAACACATCTGTGCAAGCTAGAGCAGAACTCACCTCCTTGAAGGGCAGGGATGGAATAAAGATAGATCCTGGAGATAAGGGTTGTAGATATTTTATTACACTGTCATAAGGTTCATTTGGTTGAGGACTAGAGTTGGTTTTCAAACCAGAAATTTTATCACTAGTGCTGCTGAAAGCAACAGAAGCCCTGGAGCCTGATGGCAACGAGAACCTCATGGTTCTTCTCAGAAAATGAGAGTCCCAGGGTTGTATTAAACCTTGGTATCAGACAAAACAAAAGACAGTCCAGTCTCCCACTTGTGACTTCAAAGTCACATTGATCAAAGATCTAGAAAATGTTTAAAAACCCCACTTTTTTTATTTTATTTTCAGATGTATTTGTGATATGGTTTAGTGGGCAGGGTATTCAGTCAAACCTCCTGCATGGCTTAAACAACTAAGGTGTACAATTAGTTTGGATTACTGCATTTCATTATTTCCTCAGGATTTAGTCTGTAGCAATTAGAGAATACACATTTTGCACATAGGGTTACACAACACAGCCTGACATCCACAACGAGCCCAAGGGTCTGGATCCTGCCTGCCTCTGCAACAGCCCCACTGCAGAAACCTGCCAAGTTTCTTCACTTCTCTCTGCCTCAGTTTCCTTCTCTGTGAAAACAGGGATGAGTGTAATTTATTGTAATTCCTTTGTAAATTGTTTTGCGGTCTACTGAGCTCTGTGATTTAAATGAGTGAATGGCACAAGGAAGAGCAGGAAAGTGATGCTCATTTCCCTGCAACACTGACCTGCTTGGCCTGCAATATAACGTGCCACTTCAGGATTTAGTTTAAATATTAATTTAATTATGACTTAAAAATGAAAGTGACAGACTTTTCAAGTCAGGGGAAGTCTGAGTGTAAATGCCTCAAGGCCTAGGAAGCTTTCAGCTCTAAATGCTGATGGTCACTTGAAAGGTACTTTGGCACCTCTTAAAGAAGGGAGCGTGTGTTTTTACATCCTGCAGTGGTTTAAAGATCGTTTGTTTTTCTGCTTCTCTGGTGTGTAGTTGAGTATGTTTTTATGTGGATATTGGGCTTTTTTGTTGCTTTCAGACAGCTTTATGAGAGTTGCAGATGAACAATAGAATTCAAATTTTCTGACTATTTAGAAATAAAGAGCAACCCATTCTAAAAAAATCCTTGAAATGGTGCACTTTGCTCCAAGGGCAGATGAAATCCACTGTTTCTGGCATTACCATGCACAGATTTAAAATCTGGCAACAGCTCACACATTGCAAAGAAAAGGATCAACTCCTGAAAGAGCTTGGAGTCATTGACCAGGTTATACTGATTTCCAGGTATCAGGGTGTAGGTGAGAACATTTTATATTTGCCCTAAAGACTTTTTATAAAGTAATCAACAACAACAACAGCAAAATCAAAACCAAACAATCCTTTGAGCAGAGAATCTTGGCTATTTTCCCTCCTTTTTAGTGGATGAAAGTGATTATGAGCAAGAGGCAGTTTCAGCCTAAGCCCCTTCTCCTGTAGTTCCATGGAGCAATAAACATCTTTGGCTACAGGAATAATTAGTAAACAATGACAAAATAATAACAAATGGGAAGGTGTATCCACTTACCTTACATGCAGAATGAAGTATCATGTTATAATAATTATTTTATCATTATTATAACAATATTCACTTTATAACCCAGAACTCCAGTCAGGGGCTTAGTACTAGGCAAATCTCTAGTTCAAATGGCAAATTTCATCTCTTCTGGCTCCCCAGGTAGTCAACAGAGGGATAAATATTTATCTAGAAGACAAAATTACTCAGGTTTCAAATCATCAGTCCTGAAATACCTGAGATCCATCAAGTGTTGACAGAGGTTTCAAAGCAAAGAGAACAGAAATTATTTAACAGGTGGGGAAACCAAAGCACAGCAGTATCAGGGGCTGCACCTTTGTTCCCAGTTCAGTTCTAAACCAAAATCCTCTCTGTTGGATACCACTGCATTTGGAGGCACAGATGTCTTCTGATAAATTCATATAATGATAGAACCACTTAGGCTGGAAAAGGCCTCCAAGGTCATCAAGTCCAACCTTTAACCCATCACTTCCAAGTCTACCACTAAATCATATCCCTAAGTACCACATCTCCAAACTTTTTTCAACACTTCCAGGGACAGGGATACCATCACTTCCCAGGCAGTCTGTTGCAGTGTTTGACAAGTCTTTCAGCAGAGAAATTCTCAATATTCAATCTAAATCTCCCCTGGAGCAACTTGAGGCCATTTTCTCTTGTGCTATTGCTTGTTACTTGGGAGAAGAGACAAATTTCCCCCATACTGCAACCTCCTTCCAGGGAGTTTCAGAAAACAACAAGGTCCCCTCTGAGCCTCCTTTTCTCTAATCTAAAGAGCTCAGTTTCCTTAGCCACTCCTCATAAGATTTGTGCTTCAGACCCTCCATCAGGCTGGCAGCACCGAATCCACTTCCCTCTCCCCACAGACATCAACTTTCAGGATAATGGGTGTTGTTGATGTTCTTAGAAAAAGCTAATGCAGAATTTCCCAGCCAGGAAAGCTCTTGGTGCATTAACATGACCTAATTCTGCCCACATTTCGTTCTGTGTGGTCACCTCAGAGTCAAAGATCTCCAGCTGATGAAAGAACAGTGTAGGAGGTCTTGAGTCCCCCTTACGAATGCCATGGTTGAGTTCCTTCTTGGAAGCAAAAAAGCAGAGCAGCACAGTGGAATCACTGCACTAACAACATTTAGGCGTCTGTCTGTCCTGACTAGTGTCTACAATCAAGTCTTTAGCCAACAAAGAGAGAGAATTTTCCAAAGATTTTTTCCTTGATATGAACCAACCCAGACAAAATTACTTTTTTCAATGTTTATAGACAGAGCATTAGGATTCCAACGGGGTAACTTCAGTAACTTAGCTGTGCACTTAGAGTTATGAATTTCTATGAAGGAGAAGTGTACACTTAAAGGAAGAGTCTCCTCTCATTCAAAGGATTATTCCAAGCCACAGGTGGAGACTGCTTCATATCAATTCCCATCAGGATTCAAAATAGTTCTAGTGGCCAAAAAGAATACGTTTCTCTGAAGGTAAAATTCTTCCATCTGGAATTCTTCTAATCAAACATGCTATGTACCAAAACTGAAAGGATGTCTGAAAGGACCAAAAAGGGGGGAAAAAATCACAGCACAAACCACAAAGAATGCACTGAAACCTAAATTACAGAAACCTCAAAAAGAGAGCTAATAGCAACAGCATCACCCAAATTCTAGTTGCATCTCATTAGAGCTTTCCTACACAGGACATACAGGGAAGTGCAATCAAGTCAGCTAACTACAGGTGTGAAGTCAGTGCCCATAAATTAAAGCACATGTGCAGGTTCTCATTCAGGATTAAAATGCCTTTAGTACTTAATCCTCCTCTGAGGATTTAGCTAGAGCAATGTAAGGTGACTTTATTCCTGAATGAGAGCATCCCCACAAGGGCTAATTTCAGCCGGTGCACAGTGACTTCACACTTTAGCTCATTCACCTTCCTGAGGGTTCCTGAAAACACCCGGCCTGGTAATTCCTGGCTGCAAAGGCCCAAGAAAGTGGGAGACCAAAGCTGGCTGAGGGGAAAACAGGGCTAGGCCCAAGTTGAAGCCAGGCCAGGTTTGCTTTGCCCATGAAAGTCGGGCTGCAGGAAGGACTTCCTTCTCACATGGTTGAACACCCAGCTGCATACTCACTTAACAAAAGGTGTTCAGCTTTTGGCATAACCCAAAGGGATCCCTTCAGTGCACTGCAGCAAAGTTAATTTGGCTGCACCAGCTTTGCTTAGTGTTGTGTTCTTCTGTTTTTCATGGTGCAGCCACCTCTGTTCAGACATAAAACACCTTTCTCACAAGAATCATAGAATCACAGAACGGTTTGGGTTGGAAGGGACCTTAAAGATCATTCAGTTCCAAACCCCTGCCTTGGGCAGAGACAGCTTCCATTCCACCAGGTTGCTCAAAGCCTGGTCTTGAGCACCTTCAGGAATGGAGAATCCACAGTTCCTCTGGGTAACAGTCTCAAAACCCTGAGAGTCAAGAATTTCTATTCCTAATATCTGATCTAAATCTACCTGCTGTCATTTTAAAGTCATATCTCCTTGTCCTATCAATACATGTCTGTAGAAAAAGTCCCTCTTCAACTCTTTTGTAGCTTTTTTTAGGTACTGGAAGGAACGATGAAGTCTCTCTGGAGCCTTCTTTTCTCCAGGCTGAACAATCCCAATTCCCTCAGCCTGTCTCCATAGCAGAGGTGTTGCAGACTTCTGAGCATCTTCATGGCCTCTTTTGGACTCTCTCCAGCAGGTCCACGCCTTTCTTATGTTGGATATCCCACATCTGGATGCAGCACTCCAGGAGGGTTCTCACAAGAGCAAAGTGGAAAGGGAAAATCACATCCCCTGACCTGGCAGTCACACTTGTTTTGATGCAGCCCAGGATATGGTAGAACTTTCTGGGCACACAGTGCTGGGCCATTTCAAGCTTCTCATCTATCAACACCCACAAGTCAGGAGTGCTCTCACTCCCATTTTCTACCCAGCCTGTATTTGTGCTTGGGATTGCTCCAACCCATGTGCAGGATCTTGCACCATGAGAAAGAGAGCGATTTGACTTTCTGTATTTCTTATTTTGATTCTCTTCCATTCCCCTCCCAAGTAATAGTGGAAAAAGATGGCTAATCCTAAATGGAATCTGGATGTGGAAGAGCTTTGGTAATAGCCATGCACAGGGTGAAAACCTGAAAAGTTTGTTAGAGAAAAGGGTAAAGATGACTGGCAGACACAACTAGGGAGTAAATTTGATGACCCAAAAAGTTTATTTCCAGTCCTTTCCATGTAGACTCGCAGGAAAGTTGTGCACACTGAAAGTAGGTGGTTGGTGTCAGTGCATGAAAACTGTCAGTGCTAAGGCCCACTAACTCTGTGATAAAATTTCCTGCATTTCTCCTCTATTTCCATGGCATGCACAGCCTAACCTTAAGCTGAGCCACAGCAGTGAGTGGCCATCTGTAGCTTGGATGAAAATCCAAGCATCTCCCCTCATTTCCCAGGTGGAGAAACTGAGTCTCACAGCAAGGAGAAAGAGCAGGACAAAGCTGCCACAGAAATCTGCAACAGAAATCTGGGAGGGAGAAAATTCTATTTTGTTTCCATTTCCATGCCCAGTGCCAAACTTCCTCCTCACAATTACAAAAAAACATCACACAAAAACAAGCCTTTTGCCAGGCTGGCTTCCAGCTCCCCAGTGTCTGCTCAAAAACCGGCGTGGCATGTACCACCTCTGCTAAAGCAAATAAGGAAACAACTGTGAGAAGGGAGAATGGGTCTGAAGTGGGAGCTGTGGTGAGCAGGGGTAGTGGCTTTAACCATGCCAGGAACCCAGCTGCAGTTCCCCATCTCCAGGGCAGGTCACAGGCAGGAAGGGACGTGCCCCATGGCTGCTGTTTGCCACATGCCGGTGCCCAGAGCACCTCAGCCACAGCACGGATGGGAGTTTCACATCTTGAGCCCATCAGCTGCAGTGCAAGGCAAACCAGGACCTCTCACAGATCAAACACACACACCAATCCTTTCTTTCACTACAGAACAACCACACTGAGGAAGCTCAGCTACGCTGAGGAAGATTTCAGTTTTACCACACGCACTCAGTGCTGCGGGAGACCGGCAGATAAAATTTTCTGCCTGGCCAAGTGTTCCATTGAGCTCTGACTCTGCTGCCTTCATGGCTGTGCCATGAGCAGCAAGGGTTTGACAGCTGGTTTTGTTGTGAGAAAGGTGGCACTCTCGTCCTGGCTGCCTCACACGAGTCTCATTTTGCCTCCTTCAAAAAAAGGTTCCTTGACACAGAAGGGAAACAGCACTTTCCTCTAAGTGATGGTTGTACAGGCATGAAGAAACACAACTGGGGATTGCAACCCACCCGATGGCTTGTGTGTTTGCTGGATAGGGAACTCAGCTGCATCCTATGTCCCTAAGTGCCCACCTGCAACACCTGGGTTGGGCCATCCCCTCTACCACAGCAGAGAGGGGTGATCCTTCAGTTCCCTCAATATCTGTGTATGAATCCCAGGGTGATACTTGCTCTCTGTCTCCTCAACTCTACTGGAAGTTAACAGTCCCTCTTTACATTTTGCTGCAACTCAACTCTGCTGAAAGGAATTTAGGCTTTTCTGCCTGTTTTCTAGGTCCTACACTGACATGAGCAAAAGAAACACAGAGCTTTGCTCCAGCAACAATACTCTGCCTTCTCCTAGGAGATTATTCCTCAGGGTAAATACCCACCTTCACTTTTGCTCTCACTAGTTTATGCTGATAAATGTCAGGATGGAACAGGCCACTAAAGAACAAGGACAACAAGCAGCTGTTCCCAAAAGGAGGACATGGGCAACAAAATTATTGAGCAAATCATGCAACCTTACAATAGCAACTAAAGATCATGTAGGGTTTTTTCAAGTTACTGTATATATATCTTTGTATATAGTTCAAAACCACCAAAAACAAAGAAAGACAAACCCAGGCACCCTGGATTCACACACAGTGATGGAATCTCTGAGTTTTGAATTTCAGCCTTCTGTGTGTGGGCGGTCCTATTGCCACTTGGGTCTGGTAGTCATTTACCACACTTATGCAGCGAACCAGGAGGAAGACCACCTGCCACCACAGCCATCATCACCAGGATCTCCTGCTGGAAGAGTGGAAAGTCCAACAGTTTAATGACAGGGGAAACTGGAGCCTGCAGAACCCTGCAGCTGTACATAACCCAACCCCAGTTCTCCAGAGGCAGCAACAAGGCACAAACGGGGCCGTGCCGGTGCCAAGAATGTCCAACACAACATTTAGTAAAAGCAAGTGAAAAGATTGCAGAGACTTTCTGGAATGATCCATTAACATTTTTATGATGAAATGTAGGTGTGACAGGTCCGAACCATCTCCTCTCACCTCCTCAGCGTGGCAGGGGCCGAAACACCTGCAGACGCGATACTGCGTATGGCAACACGCTCCCTCTGCCAAGAGACACGAAACTGTGTTGATGGAAATGTGAAAATAGCCACACCTTGAGCAGATCTGGGTTAAAATGGAGAAATTGTAGCTTTCAGTCTTTCTGCATGGAGAATATTTGCAACAGGGGGAGGGGGAATTGTGTGTGGAATCTTGCAGCCCCTGTTGTGCTCTGTTCACTCAGGAAGTCAGGTACACTGTCTGTGTGGTGGCTGGCATCCCAAAACTGAGGGAAGATGAGGGGAAGAAAGGAAAACAAGCTGGGGTCTTTCATTTAGGTGAAAACAAATAACTGGGCTCACTGTGAAGGTAACTGGGTGAGAAGTACCAGCCTGGGGTATAGAAGGAGTCGTGCCAAAGTGTCTGAATGTCTATTGTAGCCATAAGAGACTGTAGCTGGAATTTCACCTCAGCCTGTGAGGAGGGAAAATGAGAAAGAAGGCACAGATTTGGGCACTAGGCCCACTTGTGGGGATGATGTGTGTCTGGGTGGGGACTGAAGAGATGTGATGCTTCACCCATACTGGAGCAAATGAGAAGGGCGGTGGGGAGAGAGAAGGAGGAGAGCTCATATGAGCAGAGATCCCATTTTGTTTCCTTTCAGTTTCATTGCAATTAAGGCTCCTAATTGAAACCAGTTTTACCCAAGGTTTACTGTGATGGTTGTTTTCTTTCTCTGCTGTTAAATGCAGGTGTTTCACATAGCAGGAAGTTGGCACATAGAGGTAAATTTCCAAAGTGCTGCCTGTACCATTCATAAGTTAATGCCTAGAGAAACCAGCATCATGAAGAGCCCAGCTGTGCAAAGGAGATGTTGGATGAGAGAGGAGGACAGGGGAGAGAGAAAGAAATCCATGTTTGTCACAGCCCGTGGACACTGCAGTGAAGGTGAGGACTAAAAGTCACAGAAACACAGAATGGTTTGGATTGGAAGGAGTTTTAGAGATTATTTCACCCCAACCCCCCTGCCATGGGCAGGAACACTTTCCACTGGACCAGGTTGTTGCAAGACCCATACAACCTGGCTTTGAACAGTAAGGGATGTCAAATAGGGTCAGCCTTGATCTGTTGGAGCATATGACAGCCCACCCCAATCCTGCATTAAGGAGCAAATTTCTGCTGGGTTGCCATGGGGGCAATGTTAAACCCCATCATTTTGTGCTGGACCTCTGCAGAGCAGAGCTGGCCCAGGTGAAGGAGAACCTCCAGGGAGCTGTTTACCAGCCTGGAAGTGGACTGCAACTCTGTAGACGCCACTTCACTGATGTGGAGTGAGTGAAACATGAACTGAAGCAATATTAAAACTGTAGTGTGGCTACAGAGCCATAGGGGTGTGTGTGATGCTTTGCAGACAAAGAAAATTCTGAACAAGAACAAAATATACATATTATACCCTAAATAAATACCTTCACAGAGGTTTGTTGCAGACTCTTTACCCTCATCTTCCTCAGTATCTGAAATACAGTTTAGCAATGCTTTGGGATGGAGAAAATAGAGATGTATTTATGGACAGTGAACCTGGCAAACCCCTCACATGGCTGCTTGGGGTTGCACAGTGGATGAGAGCGAACAGCCATTCCCAGCTCAGGAGAGGATGTGATGCTAATTTTGGATGTTACCACAGAGTAGGGTGATATCAGTTCCATGTAACATCCTCCTCCTAATTTTGACATTACTTACTCCTGGAGGGAAAAAATAAGCCCTTGAGTTTGTGAAGCAGCTTTAGAGCTGGGACACAAGCTGTGGGTAGGTTTTTTGCTAATATACTTCTGTCTGCTCAAAAATCAGCCCTGTGGATGCAAAAGGGCTCTGGGCTGGAGATGCAAAAAAGCTCCTAATGCAGAAATCAGCTCAGTGCTCAGGCTCCATCCTGCTCTGCAGCTTCTATTTACCTGTAGAGCCTTGGCCTGGAGGAAACTTGGGTGTTGCAGACTGAGGTGGCTCTGATGCAGAGCCAGGGTCCAAGCTTCATCTCAGACAGACAGAGAGCTGCACATCTCAACTATTCAATCCAAGCACTCCTCCTCAAGAGGCAGAAAAAAACAACAAACCCAAGAAAGAACACTTTTGCTAGGAAATAGGCCATCGAGCTTCGGGTTTTAACCACAAGGCTTAAACCATTCTCCTAACACACCATGGCTCTCTGCCCTGCCCTCATCCCAGCAGCTGCTCACCAGGCAGAGGCAGCCTGGATTCCCCCAGCTGACCCAGGCACCATTTTGTGCATCACTGCACAGCCCTGCCTTGTTCTGTACCAATCACCCCCTGCTCCACTGAGCTGTGCCTTTCAGCTGCGTGCCCAGTGCCAGGGTAATGTGATAGAAACCATGTCAATATCAAAGAGAATTAAACAGTGTCTCACTCAGGTGCTGCTTTCAGAGGAGCGGAGCGGTATCACGGGCTTAACCACCAACGGAAGCTGAAGCTTCAACAGCCTTTATTAGCTCAGCAAGTGCTCCTAACCACACTCTTCCTATTTGCAGAAGAGGCATCTTCTTTCATGGGCCTCGTCTTGGGTTGGGGAGGTGATATTTACCAAATAAAAACTGTTGCTGCACCTGTGTAGTTCTCATGTGGCTTTCACTATCTCCCAGGTTAACCCGTTCGGGAGCATCCTTGACTTTTATTGGGGTTTGCAAGAGGGAGGATGGGGCAGAGCCTTCATGGTGGCACCTCAGCTTGCTCCTTGTCTTTCTCAGCAAGATGCTTGGCTGACAGGGGTAGATGGGAGAGGGAATGGGAATGCCTTCAGTCCTGCACAGAGCTCCTCAGCTGCCTTGGCTGCTGGGATATGAGGGGTGCACATGAGAATGGTGTAGAGGGGTGAAAATATTTCTCTGGCATGATCACCCCACACAGGTCTGTGCATCACTGGGGTCCACGCCAGCCTCCTGTTAGGCATCTTCCAAGCTGAGGAGGTGAGGGAGGGGCAGGGTTGTGTGGAGGGAGTGTTTTGGGAGTGCCTTCCAAATTCATAAAGACATTAAGTAAACAACTTTGTGATTCCACACATGTTTTCTTAGAGGCAGAACCCACCCTTATCTAAATCCAGGTCCTTCTCTCCTCATTCCTGCTTTGGTGCTGCTTTTGGAAGAAGAAGAGGTGAGAGACAGACTGCTTTTTATCTAGCAGTGCTCAAATTGCTGTCTGCACACCAGCCCTGGAAACTGTGTGGGCACAGCTGGGGCTGGCAATAGGAGGAGGAGAAGAGAGGACCAGAGTACACTGTCACTCACTACAGACATTTCCCTCAAGATTTGTGCCTCTGTCAAGCTTCATCACCCACCTTATTCACCATGGTGAATAAATTCCATGTGAAACTCCCTAACTGGTTCTGTAATCCTGGTCTCCAGGGCCCAGGCTTCCCATATCCAAGGCGTCATTGGCAAAACACCTTCAAGCAAACCTTTTCTGAGTGTGGGGTGCTGCCAGGTGATAGCCCAGCTGCAGCACAGCCTCTCCCACTGCTGTGATTCTTCACACCCAAGGCTGTTGCTTCTTGCACACCAGGAGCACCTGGCAGGTGAAAATACACAGCAGGACAGAAGCTGCAGTGTTGTCTCCAGAGGTGAGAGTGACAAACCTTTGCCAATAGCTTGCCTGGGTCCAGTGGGCTGCTGGAGAAATTCAGGGAATTAAAAACCCCCAGGGCTAGTGAACACAAAGGCAGCCCCTTCGGTTCAGATGCAAATTGCTGACACCTGGGAGGGTGTTTGAGGAAGTATCACTGCATGATTATTCCCAGTTTGGTTTTTTTTTCCCAAGGTATCTATTGTTTGCTGTTAGCTATAACACCCTGCTCTTCCCCTCTGCACCCATTCCTCCCAGCTGTATTGAGAGTCTAGTGTTGAACATGCAGGGCTCAATACATCTGACCTGAGCTCCTTTCTGGCATTGTAATTACCAGAGTCCCAGCTCTGTGTCACAATTTCAAGCAGGAAGGCTTTGAGGTAATGGTGGTGAAATCAACCACTCAAAAAACAGAATCCACCTCTGAGATTACCTTAAGGACAATGTGAAAATTTACCAAGGGGCAATTCTGTGTTCTCTTTTATTTACTTTCTCATCTAGAGCGCTTAGAGCACATCATCAAACTCATCTTCACTACTCTGAGAGATGGACACAAGCTCTAAAAAAAATAAATAAAAAGGAGGTTTTCTTCAGGAGTCATAGAAGCTGGTGCTACTTATATTGATGGAAATGAGAATCAGGGAGGAAAAGTGCAGCTTGGATATTGCTCTGAGCTGGCCCAATCCATTCCTTGAGGCCACCAAGGATAAACAAAGGTAAAAGTGTTTCTTGCAAGCAGCTCTCCCTTTTCCCCATAGTGGGTCTGAAGTCATTGCTGGAGAAATGTTACAGCAAGAGAGGCAGGACCCTTAAATCAGTTTATAGTTCCTGTTTTCCTTCACCAGGTGACTAATTAGTCCCAGATGGGGCTAGTTATATTTCCCTGTTGGTAAAGAAACCCTGTGGAAAAATCCTGTTTTCCAGAACTGGAGAGACCATAAGCTGCTTTAGTGTGAGCAGCTCCTCTCTCTCCCCATCATGTCCTACCTCCTTCCTCTTCCCACTTTCTCCATAGCTGGACCAGGAAATCTCAGCTTCTGTATTTCCCCCACCCTGAGTTATCCCTCAAACACAAATCTCCATGTTCAATGTTAAAAATTCCTATAAACATTGAATTAAAAAAATTTAAAATATTTAATCTTGTCATTCAGGATTTTGGCCTAAAGATGTGGAACCTAAAGTTGCTCCTTTTTTCATGTTATGTCAGAAAAAACAGTGTGCTTTGGGAACCAAAGGGTGCTAATAAGTTATTGGACAAAAAACACGTGGCCAGATGCTGTTCCCTCAAGTCCCTGAGGATAGATGTTACCAGTGGAGGTGTGACAGTGCTCCAGTACTCCAAGACTATAAACAGAACTTTAGGCAACTCATTTAAGACGAATAATTTTAGAAATTAAGCTTTTACTCATCAACACAAACCCCCCACTCTTTAATTATCTATCTCATTCTGTGAAAGTGCATTGAAAATCTACCAACTTTATAAATAGAACTCAGTCAACAATCACTTTGATGTCTAAGATGAGGTCCACATTGCTACTCCCCCTGTCTACCTGTCTGTTTTTTGAGATTGTGTCTGTTTAGACCAGCATTCCTGGGCTTGGTAGTGAGATAGATGCAAATGAGGGATGATGAAAGATTAATTATTTTTCATTGGAGTTTCTTACCAAGGTTTTCTGTCTCACGAACATCCCAAAGCAGAGAAGGGAGATTATAACAGCAGGAAAAAAGCCAAGTCCTCCCTATTTCCCTCTGAAAAACAAGTTTGGTCTTTTAATCATGAACCCCTCTTTCAAGTGCCACAGAGCTTGAATATAGTCCTTATAACCTCCCAGCTGGCTACTGGGGTGCCTCATTTGGGCTCTGTAGCACTCCACAGCACTGATGTGTCAGGGTAATGCAAATCACTCACTGGTCCTGAGGTAAATGGGCACACACACAGAAGGAGGTCTGAACACAGCACCCCGAACCCCTCTGTGTCCCTTGCTGAAGGTCTCATCACCTAAAAACTGAGACTCCCGTGATGATATTCAGAATCTGCAGCATCCAGATTTTATGTCAAACACCTTATTGTGCCCAACTGAAAGCCCAGCCCTAGGATGGCAGGTGGGATATGAGGGATAGGGTCAAGAACTGGCTGTGCCAGACAGCTGAAAAAGAGCCCACCCACATCTTGCCTGACTTAGACAAGTCGCATCCATCCCTCACATTCATAATTCCTCAAGCTGCTTCCAAAATTCAATGTGTGGGACCTGAAAAACACCTATTGTGGAGGGGGTCTGAGCACAGATAAACCAGACCTGCTGCCAGTACACTGGAAGCTTAATTAAAATGAATATGGCTTTCAGTAACTTCCAAGCTAAACAATTTGCCAAACTTTCTAAATATTGGAAGTGTTTCTGCCTCTATTGGCTCCGTCCTCAGGCATCACAGGATGATTCGTTCCACCAATAATTCATGTACCTGCATGTTTTAATGACAACTGAAATACCCTGGCATTTCTGGGCTAGCATGTGTGCTGTGATCTATGAGCCTACACTCCCTCTGCCTCCACTTTGAACTGAACTGCTTTATTAAGCAACCCCACTACCCACCACTGTTGAACGTGCCAGGACCTGTGAGGTTCTCTTGTACAACGTTGCCTTTGAATCCCTTCCAAGACCCAACCAGTAGCACCAGTATTCAGACACTGTAGGATGATACCCACAGCCAATGAACTAAAACTTCCTTTGGGAATCTGTAGAAACCCAAGGAGCCTGTTTTGTTGTGGTTTTTTTTGTTGGGATTTTTTTTTTTTGGTTGTTGTATTTTTATTTTTTTTTGACAAAACCAATTGACATGCGATCTGCAGTCATTAGGACAGAGAGCTAGAAATCAGCATATCTGCAATAAAAAAATCTCTACACCTACCTGCTTCCCCAGGAGACAAAGTTGCCTGTCCTAGAGGACTAGAACAGGGCACTCTGAAAAGAGGAATATAGCAAAAAAGTGGTTCTTCTGCCTTATCTGTACTGCACATGAAGCTGCCTCAGAAGCTTATTTCTAAGGATTTTTTTCTGATATTTACTCTTTTATTGTTACAAAGCGGGTAAGATACAGAGCCTTAGATATCCATGGTCAGATCCACGAACAAGCTCATGCATTTCAAGTGGTATTAGATATTCAAGTAGGAATTTGGAATGAGATTTAGCTCACAGATTAAGGTATCCAAATTCAGGTGTTTACTTGGTGACCTGTGAAATCCCACTGCAGCTGGTGGGAAGCCAGCAGCGTTGTCAATGACTTATTAAAATTTACTCAGCTCACCTTAAAGCAGTTACTTTTGTTGGGCCAATAATCAGTTTTCTTGTTAGTAGAGACTGTATTTTCCAGGACCTTCATCCAGCTGGCCACTTACCAACACCTGAAGTAAAACCCTGGAATATCTATATCATTTTCACCAGATTGTCAGAAATTATTTGGGATCTATGGAAGACCTATGGTCTTCTGAGCAACAGCAAGAGGCAAGACATGTCTTAGAGCGCCTCAAAGGACACTCAGCACAGGCTCTCCATGAGGGTGGTCACAGCACCAATCCTTCCAGAGCTCAGGGAGTGTCTGGACAATGTTCTCAGGCACTTGGTGAGATTTTTGGGGTTGTCCTGTGCAGGGCCAGGAGCTGAACTAGGTGATCTTTGTGTGTCCCTTCCAACTCAACATCTTCTATGATTCTACAATATATGTAGGAAATGAATAGCGTAGGAAAGACAGAACTTTTTTGAAACAAGGGACAGAAAGAATCTCTGTGGTTGATTAATTTTGTGCTGTTTGCCCTCAGAGCCATGGGCTATTTTCCTGTCACAGACATGTCCTTTGAGTGTAACCTTTTGGCTCTCAGGCCTCTGAGCCCACCAGATGGCTGGTCAGTATAGTGGTTACTCAGGCCTCTTGTAGGTTGTTTCAGTAGAACTGAAACTAAACAGAAAGGGGGAAAAAATATCCAACAGGCAACAGTCTACCTGCTTATCAGTCTGATCTAATGTCCTCTCATCTTGGGATGAAAGGGCAAGGGCAGCTTTACTTCTTCTGACCACCAAACAATTGTTCTTCATGCTTTTTTTTTTTTTTTTTGCACATATATATTTATTTATACTACAGCACTTCATAGCAAATTAAGATGGCTCTTGGCCAAAATATGCACAGTGTTTTTTCAGTTTGGTCTCTGTGAACAGCTCCCAGAAGTGTCTGGACAGACACAGAGAAATTTTGGAGCAACCTGTACTGTTTGTGTTTTGCTGGATCCTAGCAAACACAGAACAGGATGCAGACTTGGCAACAGACAGCAAAGGAGGATTTCTAGCTGTGCTTTAAGTTGCTATGGGATCTCTTCTCTCCATTTCCCATTTCTCTTTACCTGTTGAGTTTTCCTAGAGAGCTCCAAGGATGTGCTCCATGCACAGGCCATGTCCCAGAGCCCTGATTCCCAAGTGCCAGCATGAGGAACCATCTCTCCCTCTGTTCCCCATGTCAAAGCTTTTTTCCTGTGCAAATTAATGCACACAGGATCCTGTGCACTTCTGAAACTCCTCCAATATGGAATCATCCTGTGGCCATGGCACGCATCCAGCCCCAAGAGCCCAGAATTTCTCCTGAGTTCAGTAGTTTAAGCTCATACCTATATAATCAGACAAAAAAAAAATCCCAGGAACAGGTCTTACTTAATGAATTAACATACAGCTTTCTCCTTCCAGCCAATACCCCCCAAGCCACAGCATTCTAATTCCCTTCCTGTCCCACACTGGTACATTTATACCAGCAGGTCTGTTCTGGTAGGTCTGAGTGGGATAGGGTGAAGGCAAAGGGTTTATTACTTTTATTATTCCAAGATAATTAAGCAGGGCAATTTTGGGCATAAGCAGGGACTAAACCCCCTTTTATTGCTCTGGCAGAGTAAAGAGGCCATAAAAGGCATTTAAATTACCATTACCCTTATCAGTGTCAGCCCAAAAGAAATTCTGTTTATTTCAGACTCACCGATTTCATTGGAATCCCAGTTTCACAGTCTTGGAAAATATAACCCTATCAAAACAAGATTCTTTAACAAGCCACTGCCCAGAGAAGCTGTGGCTGCCCCTGGATCACTGGAAGCATCCAAGGCCAGGTTGGACAGGGCTTGGAAAAACCTGGGATAGTGGAACGTGCCCCTGCCCATGGAAGGGGGTTGGAACTGGATGGTCTTTAAGGTACCATCCAACCTAGAACATTTTATGGTTCTAAGGTTCTGTGGTTGCTTTGAAGCAAGTACAGAGAGGGGACAGTCAGATAAATATCAGGAGGTGGCTGCAGTGCCAGCAACGAGGCTTTTTTGTGTCTGCAGGGAGTAGAAACATCTAAAAGCCCCAGTTTTATAGGGAGGCGATCTCCTTTCACCTCTCCTAACCATTGGCATCTTCTAGGCTGCTATTTTTGAATAAAACCTAATAAACCCTGCCTTTCTCCTCCACAAAAACCAACCAGGGGGATTTGCAGATGCTCAGCTTCAGGCTGGCTCCAAGTTTTCTCTACAAGTTTAGTTCCTGCAGTTACTTGAGCAAGGATAGACTGTATCACTGAATCTTCAGCATTTCCTTTATCTGTTATTTAAAATGGTAAAGCTTACCAGGGAGATGAATACAGGAACAGAGAAGTTGAAAGCTTTTATATCAGTCCTGTGCAAACAAAGTTAATGTGTCTTCCTTGTGCACAAAGATTAACTGTGATTAAGTGCTCCAATATGAAAAACGAAGACAGAAAAATAGAAAAGTGTTGCAGTGCTTAGCCATCCTTCTTAAAATAACTACCATTGTGTTAGGCTTAAAAGGCATTTGCTAAAGATTTTGTGAAGAATTAAGCTTATTTGTTATTCTTTTAAGATAGAAACAAGAGTAAAGGAAAAGCTGTTAGTCAACATTGTCTTAGAAGATAAAGGTTTCTAGATAAGAGCATATATGGGTCAATAGAAGCTTCAGTAAATATCTTTCTTGATTGACAAGTCTCTTGAGATTTTTTTAGCTGGTTTAATGTCACCTTCTTTCTTTTTCTTTTTCTTTTTTTTTTTTTTCTGCTCTTGCAGTAATATTGGCTGAGGGGAGCAAGCAAGTTATGTCACATTTCTCTTTAACCAGCAGTGACCCCAGGAAAACAGTGAGAAGCAACCTAAGGGCTGGTGTTTGCACCATGCCAGCCTAACTCAGGTATCTTATCAAGAAGCTCAATTAAATGAATGAGACAGAGTCACCCCAAACACTTCATTCAGATTATTTCAGGAGCTGGACTTTGATGATCCTTGCGGGTCCCTTCCAACTCAGGATATTCTATGATTTTATGATTAATAATATCTCCAACAGGGGAGACTTTTCTCTAATTTAGCTAAACTCATTTAAAATCATCCCTTAGAGCATGAAAAGAAAAGAGTTGTACATTGCAAACCCCAGGTTTTAGACCTGCTATGGGGAGTAGGCATTGATGCTTTAAGCTGTTTGTCTGCAAGGTGTAACTGTCAGGTGCTAAAAGCTGCAAATCTACCTAGAAGTCCTAAGGCAAAACATAAAATTCAAAGGTCTTTTAATTTTCCTTCTGTGGCTAAGGTTATTTTTTTCAGTTTCCACTCACAAGGCACAAAGATTAAAAACAACTTACATCGAAGAGGTGAAAAGTAAAAAGAAAAAAAGAAAAAAAAAAAAAAGAGATTCTCAGATGATAAGAAGCTTATTGCAGCAGCTGAGTATTTGTAAGATTTTCAAAACAAAATAGGCTGAGCCAGGGTGTAGATGTGTCTGTCCCCCTGGAAATAACACCTCACTCAGCAAAGATGCCCTGTGCCTCTGGTGTGGCTATCTGAGGAGCTGAGTGTTGCTCAAAGCCCTGATGCTCCCCACCCCTGAAATGCATCCAGCTGGGTGAGAGTGAAGCTGAGAGCACAGTGCAGCATCCCTTGAATCTCAGCCTTCAACGATAACCAGCCTCAGAAGAGATTCCTGTGCTGAACAGTGAGAAAATAAATAGCTCTGCTTTTGCAACAGGGCGCCAGATTTTGGAGCATTTGAAGCCTTTTCACATCTCTGCCAGAGGCAGGAGAGAGAGTGCAGAGAGGCAGGAGGACAGGGAGGCACAGAGGTTTGCCTACAGTGGAAAACTGTTTAACTTAACTGAAGGACCAGCAAAAAATCTTTTTTCCTTATGGACAGATCGAGACAGGAGCAGACATCTTGTGAATATTTTTTGGGCAACCTACCCCACAAATTAAGGGTTTTAAAATGGACCTTAGGCTATTTACTGAGCATCTATACCAGGGATTCACAGGAGCTTTCAGCTGTGTCCCTGGGGCACGTTGGATGTGGCAGGGCTGGGTGTGTTAGCAGAGAGGATGCCCATTACTGTGGACATGCCCTTTAGTGTGGACATTGCCTGCAGCTCCAGTTGTGCTTTGGAGCTGGCTCCCAGCCCATGTCCCAGCAGGAATTTTGCTGAGCCTCCCATGGCTTGTCCCCTCTCAGCAAACAGGCAAAGGAACCAATCCTCTCCTTGGGTAAGGTCACTGACTCCACAAGCTGCCTTTGGCTGTCACCATCCCACCCTGGAGGCTCAGAAATGCTGACAACCGCCATAAGAACCACCAGGATGGTGCCCTTCAGCCAGCAAGGAACCCCAGAAACCCGACACCCACAGAACACAAAATGATGGATCTGTGTAGGAGATGGATGGATGGATGCTTCCAACATCAGAGCAGTGTGACTCTCCTAGAAATGTTGTCCTTCCCACTTTCCCCTGCACAGTCCCTCAGCTCCTGTTTCTGGGACCACCATAACTGTGACCTGTGACACAGAGGGGACAGAGCTACAGCTGGAAGCTCCCCTGGGAGATGCACTGCCTGGGCAGGAGGTGAAAAAGAGATTTACTCTGCAAAAATGGGCACGAACACAATGACTGATAAAAGCCTTTGAAATACACTGTTCAGTGAGGGCAGACCTGGGGGAGAAGATGTTTGATGAGACACACAAAACTTCCAGGAAAATATTAGTGTGTTTCAACCCATACAATTTTCAATGGGAATTAGTGCCAAGTGTATGGGAAGAATTCAAGTATTAGCCTTCCCCACACATCCCACTGCTGGTGCTGGCTACAGCCAGCTCATATGATTTGAAACTTGATTTATCCTCTGTGCAAAGTCCTGCTTAAAATTCAGTAATGCATTTTTTTTTTTTCCAGGCACAACTTATTTTCCCGACTGAAGGACTGCCTGAGAGGCAGCAGATAGTTCTGCCTTGAAATGTGATATGGCAAAAGCTGGGGTGATTTTGGCCTGTCCAATTTTGTGATCACTGTTGGGAAGTAAAAGCCCTTCTCCTAGAAGCTGCAGGGACACTGTGTGTGGATGATCACGTGCATTTCCAGATCCCTCATATCCACGTTGAGTAGGAGGGGTGCTGAGAACAGCAGCACGACATTTTAGGGTTGGCAAAAGCCACAGACACCATGAGAAGCTTGCTGAAGAAAATACTGACTTGTAACCCAGTCTGAAAACGCCTGAGAGGTGTGAACACTGCAGAGGAGGGGGGACTGGCCTAATGTAGGCAAAGAAATCAGTGGAGACAAATATGTGAGGTAAACCTTGAAGGTCACAATTCAAGTTTAGACCCTCTTAGAGGAGACATTGGTATTAATTGGTGAATCTACTCAAGCATTCTCCTTGTGTGGCATGAGAGACCAAGAGGGAATTGAAAAAAAAAAAAACAGCCAAGGTAGAAAATAAAAAGAACAGCATTTGGTGAAGTGCTTATATTGTGCACAGCAAGAGCAATCAAGTGGTAGGTGGTTGATGCAAGTGTTTCTAAATGCTCAGTTACAGAGGATTTGCATGTTGCCACACCAATAAGATGATTTAGGGCTTCAGCTCAGGATTTTGCAGGTCAGACCTTTTTTTTTCCAGAGGTTTCCACATCAACCATCCTTCCCCAAAGTGGCCAGGTCTCCCCGTATGTGACGACACAGGCCTCAATCACATTAAGGACAAACTGCTAAAATCACCCTATAACTGATAGATCAATGGAAAGAGAATAACAAAACACCAATTTAAAGTTATTCACGGGCAAAATTTGGTAGATGGATGTTTCTCTCATTTATCTACCCTGGGTTTTCATCCTGAGATGCTGCAAATCCAAAGCCTGGTGGAGTACAGAGTTGAAGAGAGAGCAGCAAACCCAAGGTCTCCATCTCTGCACTCCCACTCCCCTTCCTCCTCTGCATTATTAGCAAAATAATGATTTTGCTGATTTCAAAGTAGGCCACTAGAAAAGATCCTTTAAGTTGTGGGTTTTATCCCCTCCTCCATGTTTTCTTATTTTTAATTTTGCACATTGCCACCACTTGTTGAGGGGACCAGGTTGTTTTGCTTCTTCCTTCTGTTTGTTTTGCCCTTTGCTTTTCACGTGGGGGAGGACGGCAGAGGGTGGAAGCAATCATGCTCATCATCAACAAACACAGGGCACAGGGAGGTCAGCCCAGCACCACACTGGGTGCCTGAGATGGATCTTCAGGGGCAAGAGCCAGAGCACAACCAGCATGGTGAGAGACAAGCAAAAAACAATGTTGGGTTTTTTTTTTTGTTTTGTTTGGGTTTGGTTTTCTGTGGACAGTCTCAGTGAAAAAAAAATAATAATAATGTGCATTTTCAAGCTTCTGGAGACCTGAAATGCTGAGGTGTGTTTAGGAAACCTATATCTGCATGTGTGACAAAGATGTCATTAAGAAAAATAATATCCCTGAACAGGAGGGGGTGGAGAAAGGAGGGAGGTGGAAGATGAGGAAAGCTGCTAAGCTAAGAAATTATGAGGTAAGGGTAATATAAGTTCCTAAACTGGCTACTAATTAACAACAACTCTGGAGCTTGGTTCACAGTACCAACTCCATCATAACCCAAAAGTCACTCTGAAAAAGAAAAAAAAAATCAGCAGCAAATTTTTCAGTGGCAGTGTTATCCAAATGTAATGCATGTAATGTAATGCATGTAATGTAATGCATTTCACAGATTTTTTCCCTTTTTTTTTTCTCCCCTATACTTTTAGTTAACACCCCCAAATTTCTTGTGTACACAGGAGACAGAACAAGGGCCATTTTTGATGTGAAGTAAAACAACTAAAGCATAGGGAAAATTCCCTTTTGGTTCTGCCCCGGCAAAACCAGAGATGAACAGCGCCCAAATCAGCCTGATGTTCAGTCCCAAAGTGTTTTTTACACATGAGAGTAAGGAAGAGGAAAGACAAACACAAACACCCTCCCTTGCCCAGCTCAGCCTTCTTTGTGCTTTGAGTCACCTGCAGTAGTCAGAGCCCCTGGGGTCAGCCTGAGAGGTCTCAGGAGGAAATACAGCATCCTCAACAGGGGCAGGGGCAGGGCCTGCAGCTCCTGAGGTCCTGGTGCCTTTCCCCATGACAGCAAGGTGTCTTTATAAAATATAGAATAGCTGTGTAAGAAGGCAGGAACCTCCTGCTCATTTACCTACAGGCAGGTTTTTTTAGTGGAGGAAGAGGTCCAGTCTTCATCCTGCCCCCCACATTAATTCCACGTGCAAAAGGACATTTTTCTAAAGAATTACAATTAAATAACTCCAATCCTTAGACATAATAAAGTGCAGTGCAGCACAGCTTCAATGCAGCAACAAAAACCAGACAGTGGCTCAGTAAAGTCAAAGATTAAAAAAAAATTAAAATAGTTAAATTTGCATGAAGCCATAGATATCAACTTTTAAAAGCTGACATGAATACTGTGGGGTGACCAGAAAGGAGGGGATGTCACCCAGGACATGTCAGAAAAAGGAAAAGAAAAATAGGTGTGCCCAAAGTTCCTCTTCTAATGCTGGACCACAAATGTTGGTAGCACAGTGTTGGTTGCTTCTGGCAACAGAGATGTCAAGTGGAGAAGTTGATGAGAGATTGCAACAGAGAAGGTGGAATGTTGAGCCAGGAACATGACAGCAGCAGTACCTCCAGGAGATGGAGGGAAGGGCTGCTAGGGAGACTATAAAAAACCAGCCAATATCCCAGCCAGGAGCCACAGAAAGAAATGTTTTGGGGAGTGGGGTTAGGGACAGGTCAAGCCTTGGTGTTTTGGATACAAAAGGAGAGAAGGAGCCCAAGTGCCAGTGGAGGGGGCTGAGCCCCTCTCTTCCTAGCATTCCACATCATGCCCTGGACTTGTCCCCTTCCTGCTCTTCTCACTGTCTCTCTCTCCCCACAGCACTGCTGGAGACCCAGACTGGGAGCACAACACCTTTGGCCATAAAAGAAAGGAGGTGGAGGCTAATGAGGGGGCTAAAACTCTTTTCTTTCCCCTCTCCTTGTAAATCCACACCTGTGCATCCCAGCTGTGTTCACAGCCCAGGTTTTGGCTGGAAATTTTCTTTTACATGGTGGCAAGAGCTTACCTGGATGGCAAATCTGGGAGTGCACAGATGAAATCAGCCTCACGCAGGGGAAAGTCTCCTGCCATCAGTGCTCATGAGCATGAGCTAACAAACCCTGCCAATCTTCACAGCTAAGGGATTTCCTCCCCATCACTCAGCACCAGCTGCAAGGGTGAGGGCACAGAGCTCCTGGCTCCAGCTCAACTTCCACTTTCCAAATGCTACATCCTCCAGGTGAGGGATAATCCATCACGTGTAGCATCCATTTCAAACTGCTGCTTATGCCATGCTCTTCTTACGTTTAACATGAGCAAAATGAGAGATTCAGGAGGGGATCATCAGAGCAGGGGGTTCAAGGAAGACGGATTGTGCAGCAGACTAGCTGAATAAAGAAAAAACAGGCTTGGTTTCTCTTTCTCACTTTCTAGTTTGCTGAGTAATTGAAAGAAAAATGTTTCCATGCACCAGAACTCTGGAGTGCCCTTTGTGAACTTTAGCCATGGTAGACAGTGAGAGACTCGGTGTAAGGAGAACCCTGCCTTCAGAAAATGACCTTTTAAACCTCAGCTTCCACCCCCAGTCTCACATTGTCAGACTCTCCCACCACCAGCACTTTCTGCAGCTGGCTGCAGCCTGACCCTCTCTCAGTCACAGCTTTAGAGATGTCTCATGTATTTTGAAAACTGGTTTGGTGGTTTGGTGTTGTTTTTTTGAGATGGGGTAAATATTTATTGGGGTTTTTCCTGCTTTATCTTAAATATGAAGAGAAAAATGAAAAACAATTATCACAAGCAGAAACTTCAGGCACATCTTTGTGTCATAGGAGAGCAGAAGGGGTCTAGTTTGCAGCTAAAACAAGGGTTGCTCACTGAAAACAAGAATAAGATCCCCAGCTCTGGAAAATACAATTTTGTATCAGCACTGGGGCTTCTTACCCAGAATGGGTCCTGCCAAGCCTCATATACCACACATGAGCTTCATTTCTTTCCCCTCTGGTCCATTTTCATCTAGGTGATGACCATCACATTTGTTGTCACCCTGGCATTTCTCTTCTGCCCTGGGACCAGACACTGCCAGGCACAACCCAGGGGCACATCCCATCTTGTGTGGAGAGCTCTGGAGCAGAGCAGAGGCTTCAGCCTGAGCTCAAAACATCCTCCTCACACCTCTGCCACCCACAGGCACTTCCACCACAGGCACAGTGCTCCCCTGTGGGTCAGGAAACGTGGATTGGTGATCAGGGCTTTATTATGGGGAACACAAAACATGTTCAGTGGGTGACTTACAGGTGCTCCTGCCATGGGCAGACACCCCTGAAACCCTGCTAGGCAGAAGTCTGAGGCATCTCTCTCCTCCTAAAAAGCAGAGAAACACTTGAGTCCTTTTGAGGATCTGGATTCATTTCCAGAAATTGTTAATGTATTTAAGAACTACTGAGGTTAAACAGCTGAATTGACTAGTGCTTTCGTTTTAACATAGCTTTTGAAAAAGAAAGATCAAAACGGTGTTTTCTGAAAGGTTTTCTTTTAAATTTTGAAATAGGAGATTCAAGCAAGCTAGTTTGGCTTTTTGAAGGCAGGGGTTGTTTTCTGGCTGGTTTTGGTTTGGGTTTTTTTCCCCCAAAAGCATCTGAATTTGAATGAATGATTGTTTTCCAAAAAAATTCAAGTCTTAATATCTTACTGGATTTTATTCAAAGTCACAGTTGAAACTGTCACAAGGTTGTAGGAAGCTCTCTTTAAAAACGTGGCACACAAAACCAGGTAGGTTTACTCAAGCACTGTGCAGGTTTAGGCTCTCTTTGACACCAGACAGTCCTGGCAAGAGACAGAACAGGGCATGCCTGAAGAAACTTCCCTCTGGTGACTGAGGGTTCTTCCCATTATCCCACACTGCTTCAGCAAAAGCTGTGATTCTTCAACTGACTCCCTCCTGAGCCTGTGAAGGAGATGGAACACCCCTGATGCAGATACAAGCCACGTGCACGTCCCTGGCTGCCCGTTGAAGAGCAGGAGGCTGCCAGGGGCCACCCAGCTCATCAGTCACAGCTCGTTCACGGGATGCCCTTTCAGCAGCCCTGTCCTCACTGCAGCCCTTTGGCAGCTCCCGTGACATTCCCCATGTGCCCTCACTCACATGCTGCACACCAGCATGCACAGCATTCCCAGGGCTGGCAACAGTCCTGGCTCTGCAGGATGATGAAATCTCTGGCCACCAAGAACCACCTGACCCCCTTTCCTCAAAAAAATGGGAAGAGAAAAGGAGAGAATTTCATACAGCTTCTGGCTTCATTTATGGGGGTGGAGCAGATGAAGGAGGTGCTCTGGCACTCATAAATAGTTTTTCTCCCTTTTTGCATCTGTCTGACTTTGGTAATACCCACACAAGCACAGCAAAACCCTCCTTAATGCATTAAGACTAAAATCATAGCTTGTCTTGATTGGAGACTGCGTGTTAGCAATGCCCAGCTAAGTCAGGGCTTGCATTTTAATTAGGAACTCTAATGGTGAAGTAATAGGAGAATAATTCCAGTAAGTGCTTTCCCTCTGGCAACTGGAAATAATTCTGACATTTCAGGTGTTCCCTAGCCTGTATCCAGTTTCTATGATTTTTTGTCCTACAGCATCAGCTGCAGGTTCTTATATCTGATGGACACTATCCTCATAAATAAGCATGTGAGGGGAGCTCATACCCCTGAAGAGGTATGGTCATGGATATGTATCTCATTGCCTGCATTTTGGAAAGCAAGTGGACAGGGGCTGAGTCAGTGAAGGAAGCCCAGAAGGAGTTTTTTTCCACTTTGCAGAAAGCCTGAGACACCAGCTTTAGGATCAGTGCTTCATGGCAGGGAGGTCCTGTTCTCCAAGGAAAGACCATTCTGTTCAACACTCTTATATAGCCTGGGCCAAAAAAAAATTTTTTTCCTCAAGGTTTTGGACCTACCTTTGAGCTGGTTTTGGACAACAATTAGCACAGTGGAATTTTGAACACCCATTTGGACCATAGGAGACACCCTGGAATCACCAGTAGTAACCAGCTACCCTCTGCTGTCCTGAGAGCACTACTGAGATATTTTAAAAATATTAAGGTTTCTTCTTGGGGCTGATGTATTTAAATACTACTTTTAAAGCATTTCAGCTTTTTGAGCCCACACTATTAGTACAGTCAAATCTTCACTATGGCCAGTTGTGAAATGCAACTGGATGAGACAAAAAAAGGAGGAAAAAACTCATATAAGGATTTAAATGCTATCTGACTCATTTTCTTGTGCACATGACATTATTACAGTCTTGTTTTCAGATATGTTAACCCTGTAAAGAGGATATGAGTATCCAGCTGGAAAAATGGGGGAAATAGGGGGGGAAAGCTAAAACACAGTGCCTACAGATACACTTGAAACAGTTGCACAAAAATACTTTTCTTCACTTGCTTAGGTCAGTCCTCTCTGCCAGTAAACTGGGCAGGATTGTGGTTTAACAGCTCTGCAGATGGTGTGAGGTAGAGAAAGAGCAAGTGACTCCTCAGGCTTTTGAGCTGCTGGCCCTGTCTCTCTGTGTCTCCCTTTTCCCCTGACCTGCTAACCAGAGCCTTCAGTGAAAAGATGGAGAAGTACAAAAGCAAAGGTGCCTCACCAGTACCTGAGCACAGAGATTTTGATGAACAGCATGGAGGGAGCCTAAAATGAAGTTCTGTGTAGTGAGAGTGAAAACCAGCCTGAGTAGGGTGGCCTGTTTAAAAGCTCTTTGCTCTGCAGTTTGGGCTCATGGGTGTCAGAGCAGTCACAAGTCATTACCAGCTCTCTGAGAGTGCTGAGTTATGCTCCCAATGTTCAGTTTCTGAAGGATTTATCCACCAAAATCACAGGTTTCTGAAGACCCACTGAATGCTGGCTGACTAAGCTAAGCACACTGCTTCCTTTGAAGGTGCCAAACTGCGCTAAAAGTAGTTAAAGACACAGGAAATGTTTCCTTTTTCCATTTAGGCAGTTGTTGTCCTTGCCCCAGGGATGTTATATGAGCATGAGTGGGAGGGACCCAGATCAGCACCATAGCAGGAGGGTTAAATAGCCCTGGAGCTGGTGAAGCATCCTGCTCCCCTTTCCCTCCTGTAATCTGTCAGCTGTCCACTGCCTGCTGTGGACCAGCATCATTAGGTACATGAAAGGGGAAAACAAACATGCCCAAAACCCAAGGAAACAAAGCAAACAGGATTCATGGTCTAGTGGTTAAAAGGCAAGCACTGAGCAGTCAGGAGAGCTGGCTTCTCTCTCAGGCTGGAGCACAGCAGCTCTTGGTTAGCATCTCCTCCCTGTGCCTCAGTTTACCCAGCTATAAAAGGGGGATGGTTACCCCTCCCTGAATACATTAGGAGGGCTTTAAAACACCCACAACCTAATCAGTGTTACAGGTTATTCCAGCCCTGGCAACCTGGGAAAAATCAAAGCTGATTTATACAGTCGGATCACTGTTGGCACCGACAAACTGGTAGAGACAGTCCTGTCAAGCATCATATTTGAAACATAAGGCTTATACCATTCATTCCTGTCATTTTTATTTTTTTCTTTTTGTTCCATGCAGTGGTAGATAGGTATTGCATGCAGTGATATCCCCTCAGTGTGTGCCAAAACAAATGATGCCAGGGAGTTTCTGCCTCAGGGAAAGGCCACAGCTGAGCTTCCCATAGGTCTGCTGCCAGTGGAACCCCGGTGCAGAGAAGGTTGGCTGGGAGATGTGCTCACAAATGAGGTTTCCCACTACAGCTCTTCCCTGGTTTTGTCCTCTGTCCTTTTAAACCTGACACAATGATCCTCACACGCTGCAGGTACCATCAAACCATGATAACAGCGAGGGCACATGAGGGAAGACCATGTCTGCACATCTCTGTTGGTTAGACTTGGGATTTTTGCTGGTGCTGGGTTTGCTCACACCTTCTAACCAAGAGCACTAACCCAGCAACATTTCTTGAAAATCTAAACCAAGAATAGTGACTGCAGGGGTTTGTTAACAGACCTGCAACAGTCACACATCTCCCTGTCCCTGCGTGTGACAAACCCAGCAGCACCACCAAACATTCCATATTGGGAATTCCAGCATTAAACCTTATGTTTTTACGCTTCTCTAAACCTCTGACCTTTCTGGAGCACTTCAGTAGGGATCTGTGGGGTTCATTTGGCATTTATAAGCTCAAAATGAATAGGCTTCTTTACAGAGAGTTCTTGGTATGCTCTTAACATTGGGGCAAAATATTTTTCTCGTGGCCATCACCACAGAAAAGAGTTGGAGTCTCCAAACCTGGAGCTAATTAAAAGATGTGTAGGTGTGACACATGGGGACATGGTTTAGTGGTGGCACTGGCAGTGCTCGGTTAATGATGGACTCAATGATCTTAAGGGTCTTTTCTAAACTAAATGATTCTGTGATTCTAAACTGACAATTACTGACTTGCATGAATTTTTTTCAGAGGAGATATGCACTGTGGAAAAACAGGAAATTTTTGTCATGAACTTGAAAACCTCCAAGTTAGCCCCACAAACTGAACACATTCCATCTAAAACCCAAGAAATTCAGTTTTCAGCATTTCCCTCCTTTCTTAACACAGAAAGGTATTTTTCATAGAAAACAGTAAAAACATAAAAAACAACCCACTTCCAGAGAAAATCCAATCACACATGATTTGGAGCTGTACAGCACTAATAATGTAATAGGTACACAAGGTACAGATATTAGTCCCTGCCTTTATTCAGGAGTTCAGGATATTGAAGGCTTGAGGGAAAGGTGCAAATAGCCCCTGGATAATGATACTTTTTCTTTATTTTCTTACTGGGAAGACACATAGGTTTAAGAAAAGCCTGGAGATCACATATACAGCCCCTCACTCAAACCAGGGCCATCCTTGAAGTTAGATCAAATTGCTTAGTGTCCACCTGGTTGAATTTTGGATATTCCCAAGGATGGTGATTTCACAGGTCTCCTTTCCAGAGTTTGACCATCCACAAGGTGAAAATAAAAAAAAAATCCACAGTGTATTACTCTTCTGTCTGTTGCCTTTGTCCTGTTGCTGTGCACTTTGAGAAGGGTTTGATTCAGTCTTTTCTATACCTCTCATTGCAATACCCAATCTTACAAGTGATCTTGAATTTTCTCATCTTAAACCTCTGAACCAACCAAGGACCCTCAGCTTTTATGCCATGGGCTTCTGTCTCCACTGGGCTTGTATCAGTAGGCCCATCAAAACTTTATATTTATTATTAGAGAATATAAATTCCTTTCTATCCATCCTCTTGGTGTATAATCTAGAAGTCCTAGACACTCACACAGGATGAGCACAGACTCTAATGAAGAAGGAATTTCCAAGTAATAGTTTTATTCAGAACAGCAATTTCATATTAATTTGCACTTCTTTTATGAACTCTGTGTAGACTGGTAACTGTTAAGACTCTGAATCTTTGGATCAAAGGCCTCATAGAGGTAACTGTAATGTTATTTTTAAAACACAGCCTCTCCTGCTGTTGGTCAGCTGTCCTGTACAGTGTTGCCTTTGGTAAAATGCTTTCTGAGAAGCCCAAATGGCATGACTTTTTCTCAGAACAGGAGGTGGAAATAAGCAAGCAGTGGTGTAAACACACAGATCACTTGGCCTGGAAAGTGGAAGCAGAGGACTGTAAAAAAACAGGCTTAGTAATTATATAATCATTTTACAACCAGAAAAAAGTAGGAAGGGAGCAAAATTTTAAAAAGCTGCCTTCACTAAGATGAAAAACTGGGTCTACTTGCCCACCTAAAGGGCAATAATAGCCATTCTAGGAGTGCTAAACTCTTTGAACTGTGTCTAAGTACCACTTCTGTTTATTTTAAGGAAGGAAACTGTCAGGTTCTGTTTGTTCGTGGTGAGCCATCCACAATGTGCTTGGTGCATTCAGGACTAGTAAAATAGAGGTACATCAAGTATAGGAAACAAGAGGTTTATCATGGGATTAGTCTTACAGAGATAAAAGTAATCACAGAGTTACTCAGGACTTCTTGTTTGCTGTGAAACTTGACTACAGGAGGTGATGGGTCTTTTCTTTTACAGCTTTTTCTGGTTGAGGAGGGAGGGAAGTGGGGTTAAAATAAAAACCGTTCATCTCTCCCTTATTTTGTTCTTCCCCATCGTTTGGTGCTTTGCAAAGGGGCAACTTTATTTTAAGGGATCATGTTTCTACCTTGCAACAAATCCCAGTCATGATTTTTATGGGCTAATTGCATTCCTGAACAGGTCACGAACTCTGGTCTGTTTTATTTCTATTCCTGATTTTAATTTTAATTTTTTTAAAAAATAGTAAAAGAAAACTGAACTGATGCAACTAAAACCATGCTTTTACTCACAGTGCTTGTGTTTTGGGGCCAGTCATTTATTGTTTCAGGGAATCAGGTGTTTTATACAACAACTGGCCCAGCCTATTAGCTCATCATCTGATGCCAGGATTCCTTTATTTAAGAGAAAATTTATTTTTGATGGATTTTTTAACCTTTAATGCACAGTAACAACATCTCTCAGGGATGCCATTCACAAGCCAGATAATTCTTCCACAGTTCATTTTTTACCTGTTTACTTTGAGCTTGTATATTGCGCAGTGGACATATCAAAACTCTGGGAAAATGCTGTCTTATGGAATGCAGATGGATCTCCAGGCAGTTCAGGACTGTTGCATGAAGATTTGGACTATCCAAACACCTCAGAGAGGGTGGGACATGTCTGGTTTTATTTTTGGGTCTGGAGACCTGAGCTCTTCACTCTGTTCAAACACCAGCACATGGCAATGGTTGCTACAAGCCTGGATTTCACACCACATCAAAAAGGACAGTCCAGTACTCACAGAGAGCTCTTTGGGACAGGATGTCCCTTACAGGGAAGTTCTGAAAGAAAACCAACAGTACAAAATTGAGAAAATTAAATTAAAAAAAATAAGAAGAAAAAAAATGGTTTTATTCTTTTGTGCTGGTAATTGTCAGAGTTCCCTATAATTCTAGTGATGCTTAACAGAAAAGTGATTGAGGTTTCCTCTGTTTTGCATTGGTCCTTTCAACTGTAACTTCTGCTGGTTAGGAGCTGTCTGTGTGGTGGTGATCTTTGTTGGCGAGTCCTGAACGAGCAAAAAATACTGTACAACACAGAAATGACAAAATTACCTGCATTCAGGTAAGTTCCATGTGGGATGAATCTGTCTCAGCTATGTTGAGATGACTGGGACAGGAGCCTACCCCAAGTGAATGTCTAGGATACCATCATAGTGAGATCTAATCATTGGAGGAAAACATCTGATTTCTCCACTTTTGAGGAAGAAAAATCACACCCTGCTCTCCACTATCCCAGCTGGGTTTTGTTCTGTTTGTTTGTTTGTTTTCCATATACTAGCAAGGTGATTTGCTCAGGTTTGCATCTCTACTTTTTAGATGAGCATTTTTGGTGAGGTAGCTCCCATGTTTATTATTATTATTATCCTAATAAGGGATGTTAGGTTCACCCATTCTGTCTCCAAAGCCTTTGCATAACTTTCAGAACTTTTGCTCAGAGTAAATTTCAAAGCATCAGTGGAAGGTATGGAAAAAGAAGTTAAAGCTCTGCTCACCCCATGATCCAACCAAGTGAGTGGAATTGCTGTGGATGATGACAGGGGTAAGTGCCCTGGATAAAGGAGTGCAGTGGCTTATCTCTCTCTGCAGAAGAAATGTAGAGGAAACAGGATGTTCCAACAAAATTCTGCTAAATATTGACCTAGATACCTAGCAAAAAACCTTGTCCATACTCAGAGACCTGTGAAAGGTCTTTAAGGAAAATATTTTTTCAAGCCCTTGTCCAGCACACAGAAGTTATTTGCCTGACAATTAATGCTTTTTAACATTTGTGCTAAACCAAAACAAACCAGGGCTAAGCACTCCCATAAATCACTATAAGTTGTCTCCTTCCAGTTCTGTGAACACAAAGGAAAAAAATGCTGAAGATGTAATGGTGGCCAAACAATGAGTTAAAGACATAAAATGGAATAAAGCAATGAATCCAAAGCCAAATTAAATTTCAGATTGCCAGATCCCACCAAGAAAGGCATGATTATGATTTGACATTCATATCATGAAATTATAAATTCTTTCAATCTCTCCATGTCTGACAAAAGGCAGAGAAAAAGAGCCAAGGTAGACAATTCAAACAACCTCACTGCTCTCCACAGGTCCCTCTTTGCAAAAGGATCCAACAGTTGTATGAGTGGTGGTACAGTATCACTACAGCTTTCACTTTAGAGAGAACAGCAAAGTTTACTTTGAGAAAATCTCGAAGCTGTAAGCAGAAAAATACATTATGCCAGCTGACAGATTTTTTAAACTCTATTGTGTGCTGCAATGGAAAATAGATACCAGGAAAAAAAAAAGAAAATATTTATTTAAAACCTGTTTTACAAATATTATTTTTGTTTTGTTCACACCTTTACTTTTCTCTCAGGGTGTGATCAGGTGAATAAATTTCCATAATTTTTTTTGTGCTATGGTCTGTCTTGTCATACTCCCAATCAGCAAGTTCAGATTTTTTTAGCATTGTTTAAAAACCAGCTCTACTTGTAATTCGTATTTCCTGAATAATCACATGAAAAGCAACTAGGTGGCCCAAAGGTGAGATTCTGTGTTCTCTGGATGGATAAAAAATGCTTGAATGTAGCATAATCTACAGTGTGAACTCCAAGTCCCTCTGCCATGCTGGGAAAAAGGCCACTGTGCCAGTTCCATCACATGTTTCCAGCAAAGAGCCTCACCACAGTCACGGTCTGATCCAACCCCCATATTAGTGCTTTCTCTTGGTTTTAACCACCACCACCATTTTCCCTTCTTATTGTCAAGAGGTCATTTTTGTCCTGGTAATCACAGACAATAGCCATAACTTTCCAGCATCATGCAGAAAATCAGATTTTTTTTGGCAGTTCCTCTCCCACAAGGGCTTATGAGTGCAGGTGACCAAGCTCCTCACCACCTCATCCCTGAAAAACCACTTTTCCTTCAGTCCTCTGGGAGCACTAAGGAAGCCATCCAGGGTAAAATTTAGATGGAAATATTTATGTTAAGTAGATTATTTCCAGCCAAACATTCAACGTATTCAGGTCATGCCTGTCTGCTTCAGGGAAAGCAACTGTTCTGCAAGCAAAGGGAAACTGGGAGAGAGGAACAAAAAAAAAACCCACCCGTCTGCAGAGTCAGAAGCCAAAGACGGGCCTGGTCCTTCCCTTCAGAGGCCTGAAAGAGAATGAAGGGAAAGTCTGAGACTTCCTGCCTTTGTAAGGAGTTTACTAATTAAATGTTAATTGTGGGCCTGGACTGACCAACATTTAAATGAGGCCTCGGAGCCAGGAATTGGGCTATTGTGGTTGGGTTGTTTATACGGACAGGAAAATGCCGTTCTAAACATCGGATTCCTGCGTGCTGGCCAAGCTCTGGAGGAAGCTTCACGTGGAGCACTCCTGAGGATTGTGCCCAAGGACTGCTCCTGCAGAGCTGCTCCAGCCTCAGCCAGGGAGTGATCACACATTCTCCTGGAACCTTCTGGCTTCTTCTTTCCCTGCAGCAGGGTGATTTTGATGGGGATATTAAGCAGGGGAGCGATGTCGGCGCTGCAGAGGGGTGCAGCTCTCTAACAGAGACAGGAGGTTCCCCACCTCATGTGCCGTGGGTGGTGATTAGAGGATATTTGTGCCTTATTCTGAGATTAGAAGTGGTTTGTGGCAGGAACTCTCCATTTTTCATCTGTGTTTAGTGCAGAAAGTAACGGTATGGGACGGTGCCTCACAGTTACAACTGCAGTACCAAAGTCCTCGCCTTTTAATGTTTCCCTCTTTACTCATCTTGATAGTATCCACATATTCAGATTGGCTGCTGAAACATGTTCCAGTTTGGGCTGAATTTTTGTCTTTGGAACATTCAGCAGAGATTTGAACTTATGAGTCTGACTAGTTTCATCACTCCTTTGCCTTTTTTTAATCTGAATTTCCTCAGACAACTTGAAGAGCGTATTTCACACTCATCATTCACATCACCTGCTGTTCCTCATTTAAAATTCTCCTGCTAAGGAGCAGTCACTGAGTATGGCTCTGGCCTTGAGCCACTTGCATCAGTTGTTCAGCTCCTGTCGTTCGTCCTGCTTTACTTCACTACACATCTCAAAATCCAACCCATATATGCTAAGCATCCTGTTAGTGTCTATCTTCAGTTTCAAAATCTCATGCCAAGTTTCTGAAGAATTCATACTATAGTGAACCTATGTGGTCTTGCATTTTTCTGAAACTACTTCAGTACAGTAGCCTGATATGATGAGGCAAAAATGGTTTTGGGGTGCCAGGAGGGCTGGAGGTCAATTCTTTCCTGCATATCCATTTCTTCCCTGGACTTTTCAACCATGCTGATTAAAACTGGCTACTCTGCCTTAAGCTTGCTGACTGTCATTAATACCTGTCCCCATCAAGGCCAATAAATTTGACCTGGAAAATTCTTGTTGAACCTTCATCCGCATGTGAGCTTCCCCTTTTATTTCTGTATTTAAGTTGTATCTTTGTATTGTTGGTAGTTTAGATTTGAAAATGTATTTGACCATTATATCCCAGGGGGCTAGGAAAAAAGTACTTACCTGATTTACCAATTAGCCTTCTATTTTATTTTAGAAATTGATGTCAGAGAAGTGAAGTGATAGCCTAAGCCAAGCTGAAAGGTTCTATTAGTTTTGGGGTAGCCACAGTGTTAAGCAATTCCAGCTTACCTGGGAAAGGTCAGATGAGTCCCAGTGATAAAGCTCACAGCTGAATGTTGTGCTTTATTGTAGAACAGCTTCAAGCTGTATTAGCCAACGGTGACTTCAACTAGTAAACTGGGTTCCTATCCAGTCCAAATTGAGCTTTTGTACCAAAAGGTCCCACTGGCTTTCAAATACTGGGAACTGAAGCAAAACCAAGTTTCCTGTTGTCTTTCGCCCTCAAAAGAAAACAGAAATTCATGTTTGCTTTTTGTTTGTTCCATTTATTTTTGTTCTAGTTTAACAGTGAAGATTAAGGCCTTCTACGTCCATGGAATATGAGGAAGCAAAATGCCTCCCCATTGTCCCTGCACTTTGGAAATGGCAGTAGGCCAAAGTGTAACAGAAAGCTTGATGAGAGGGCTCTAGCATCCCTCAGCTCAGGGATTTGGTTGTGTATCACTGGCAGCCCTGTACTACCACACCCTGAACTCCTCTTTTATAAAATTATTTGATTTTTGTTGAACAAAATCATGCCCTGCTCCAAGCAGTTCCTTTTGGTAATTTTGCTCAGTTCTATTCCAGCTTTGTATGAAGATGCTCCGAGCAGTGTTTGCTGCAATATGATCTGGTCGTTGTGTCAGCCAAATTCTCCGCTGGGATCAGTCAGTACAGCATCACTAATGCCAAGGATGGAATTTACTGGGATTACTGGTTGTCTGCTCAATTATATTTAAAGAATTTTTTCCTCTACTAAAGAAACTGTTTCTTATTTCCTCCCTTTTTGAGAATAGCATTGATTTCAGTGCAGGTACTTTTGACCAGCAGAACTGCACCAGATGAAATGAAATGTGTATTCCTGCATATAGTGGGTTTAGATTAGATGTTAGGAAGAAGTACTTTACTCAGTGTGGCGAGGCTCTGGCACAGGTTGCCCAGAGAAGCTGTGGCTGCCCAGTCCCAGGAAGTGCTCAAGGTCACTATGGACAAGGCTTGGAGCAACCTGGGATAGTGGAAGTTGTCCCTTCCAATGGGAAGTTCTGGAACTGGATGACTTTTAAGGCCCCTTCCAACTCACACCCTTGTAGTATTCTATTATATCAATTTTTCTGCAGAAGAATTGGCATATGATTTTTCTTATATAATGGCCTTCATGCCACTGTTGCAACAAATTTGTAACATTTTTGTCATGCATGTTTGTAGCAGCACAGGGGCACAGGGCAGCTGTGAGGAAATATTGCCACCACAGTACAGATGAGCCACTGACCTACCAGCCCCCAAACTTGTTGCAACAATTTTGCTTCGCCTTTTCACTGAAGTGAAACATCTGAGTGAAGTAAATAGCCAGTTCACACTTGGCCTGCTATGAAAGGGGTGGGTGGAGGTGGTGGTGTCTTTGTCAGACATGGTTAGAGCTGCAAAATCCTCTTTTGGAGTGGCAAATGTGCTGTGTGGATGGGTGAGGAGAAAGTGCAGGCTGCAGAACAATTCTCCTGGTTTGTTTTCTTGTTGTTATTTATTGTCTCTTTCTCTATGTTTTCATTGTTGCTGTTTACAATTTACTTTTTTGTAAGGGATGGAGAAAGAGAGATTAATTGCACATCAAGAAATGTCCACATTATGTTCCTGAATTTAGGTTAATTTGACTGTTTTCTGTATAAATATATATATATATATATATATATATCATTGTTGCTTCGAATATGATTTTCCTTGTGTTAGGCACATGTAAGTCTTACTTTTCATATACAAATTCATATACAAATTTACCCCATAAACTCAGTACAAAAGGGAAAGATACATGGCAAGGAAAAAGGGTCTATTCCAGTATTTGACGGTTCATCCTCTGGCTCTAGACACTGTATATGAATTTTCCAGAGTGAGGGCTTTGGCAGGTGCCCTGCATCTTGGTGCAGTCACAGTTATTTCCAACTAAAATCATTAAATCAAATGCAAGTAAGTAGACAGTTGTCACAGGAGCCTTAATCTCAGGAGTTGTTGGCATACTGACAAAGAGATGTTGCCTCAGCAGCAGGAATTTTCCTTCCAGCCTAATCCTAACCTTGGAGGACTTTACCTCAGTTTGTAGGCACATAAACTCATACTTGCACTGGTCAGTTATGGGGTGGTCATTTCAGTACCTCACCTCTCAGGGAATGTAAGATCAGGAGATTGATGAGAAATTCAGATCACCTCCCCTCTGAGCTGTCAGGTCCTCACTCCTCTTACAGTCAGTTGAGGAAAGCAGTCACATCTCTATAAAACACATATTAATTATTGTAGATAACTAAAAAAAAAACAATAAAGAAAGGTCTCCAGACTGTGGTGTCCTACACATGAACACAACCTGCCTGGACCAGGCTTCAACCCATCCATCCCAGTGCCCCTCTCCAGCTAAATCCTGAACCAGAAGATAGAACACCATAAAGAAGAAATAAAAGCTTCCCAGCAGACAGCAATTAAATATTTTGTGGCTCCCATCTTGCTTGCTTTCTTGATGAAAGATGGAAGAAATTATTCTGTATTAAATCTTTTTGCTACACAAAAGAACAAGTTTAGATTCTCCTGATTTGGGGAAATTCTGGTTATTATAAACTCTGGTCAAATCATTCTAGTTAGGAGAAAAAAAAATAAAGAAAGAACAGGAAGTAAAATAATTGATTTTTTTAAAACTTTTTTTTTTTAATTTTTGGTAATGAAGGTAAAGTGACCTAGAAATCAATTGCTTCCTCTAATATAGAGCTATAATCCTCTGTAACAGCTAAAGCTGAGCTTAAGCCTTAAAGTACAAGATTTAATATGCCTTCCAATAATTTTACTGTCTTTAATTATGACTTGTATGGTTATCCTTGGTATCTGCGTGAATGGCCAATCGTTTTTTAATTTGCCTTTTGTTTCCTTAGGGGACAAAGTGCATGAGATGACATTATCTGTGCCTTGCATCTTGCTACCTGTTCAGCAGTGAGAACTTCTGGATTTAGGCCAATTTCAACCATATTTGACAGAGAAGCAGAGATACCAAGATACCAAATCCTTAAAAGTTTGATTGTAAGAGTAGCCTGAAAGTAAAACAGAATGAATGAGTGATGCCAGAAAAGCTGCACTGAAGGAAAACTTCATAGAAATCCAAATGTAATAAAGATTTGACCAATATTTCCACTTTATAATGTACTAGGAAACTAAATCCAGAGATCTTCTTTTGCTTTCTTTAGGCCAAGATTGTTTTGGGTTTTTTTAATAATATTATTAAAACCTTCATTTAGCAATTTGGTAACAAGTTGTTCCCTAGGTTGATAGTAGAAACATGAACATAGAATGGTTTGAGTTGGAAAGGAACTTGGAGATCATCCAGTTCCAAGGTTCCTGTCATGAGCAGTGACACTTTCCACCCGACCAGGTTTCCCAGAGCCCCATCCAGCCTGGCCTTGAATGCTTCCAGGGCTGGGAAATCCACAACAAGTCTGGGCAACATTTTTGATTATATCTGATGTATTTTGGGGTCCTCAACAACTTCATCTAGTGGGCATCATAATCCTTGCCCATAATGGGGTGGTTGGAACTTGATCATCTTCAAGGTCCCTTTCCAACCCAAAACATTTTCTGATTCCATGACTTCCTTGCATGCCTTCATTCACCTCCCCCATCCTGCCTGTGTCAGCTCCAATTGCACCTATTACTTTCCTGCCCATCTATCTTCTTTTTAGCTTCCTGCCTGTCCCCATTCCTCAGTGCAATGCACTCATTTAGCAGCTACATGGGTAACCTCAACAGAAGTTATTTTAAGGAAAATACATCTGCACTGGAAGTCTCCCTTCCAGATACCCACCAGGCCCAGTGCTGCCTCATTTTTATGAATTAATGGCATCACTGCCTAAGGTGCAGAAGCTCTGAGAACTAATCTGTTGCTCTGTAATGACTTGGTTCCTATTACACTGCAATGATTAAAGCTGCATGTTGAAAAAAGTGTTTAAGTGCACATTAAATATATGCTTAAGCCTTAATGGTGATAATAATAACACTCCCAGTTGTATAGCTGTAAAATAGAGGAGACAAACCTGGACTGCCTACTGGAATAATATATTTTTATCCTAGATTAAAAGAGTAATGTGCAATGAAAGATGAGATGAGATGAGGTGAGATGAGATGAGATGAGATGAGATGATGAGAGGAAATGGGTTTATACCAGCTTTTGTAGCACTACAGGACAGTGTTATCTAATTCTTATATTTTAAAGACATTATTAAAAAGTAAACCATCTGATTTGACTTCCTGTGCCATCTCATCCTGTTAGGCCTGTATCTAGGCTGTAACTTGCGTTGGACTAGCACAATTCTACCTGGAGGTGACTCAAATTAAACAGCATGCATCAGGAAATGGAAACTCCATCATTCCTTTCTGTAGTTTCTTAATCAGCCTCATTGTTAAAAAGATATGTGCCTTCTTTCTGAGATGAACATGCCTAGCTTTCATATCCATGATTCTTGTTATCTGCTTTCTGACAAATTACACTGCCCTTTCACATCTGGCATTTTCTCTATTATGCAGTGTAATCAAAGCATTTCTCAGTCGTCTTTCATGCAGGCAAAATAAATAGAGTCCTTCATTTCTTACATCATCAAGCATTTTCCCCACACCTCCAATCCTTCCAGTGCTTTCCTTCTGTATTCTCCTCCACATCTACTGCACCCAACCCAAAACATTTAATGCACAGACCTCTAGATCAGGGGGAGCTCCTGACCTATAGCAAGGAACTCTTCCAAAATATTCTGGCTTGGCCAAATTTACTTTTCTTTTTTCTCAGACAGGCTTTTTAATGGGCAGGGTAAGAGAGCAATGACCCAGCAGGTGTGAAGGTGCAAGAAGCCTTTCCTTGGGGACAGCAGCAGCCTTGTACCCTGGTTACATCCAGGACATCCCATCTGACTGTGCCATCAGCTCACCTGAGGGAAACTGGCTGGCCAGTTATTGTCAATTACACCAGGCTAATTAAGCTTTGATTTACAGATGTCATTTTACATAGTCATTTTATACTTGGTAGAATGGGGTTTGATTACCCCTTACTGTTGCCTTATCTTCAATAGCTACAAATGTTATTAGCAGCTGTGCAGCAACTTATTCATTTCTAACAATATGACAATAAAGCCTATACCATGGTTAACCATGCAGGAAATGTCACTTGCAAATTATCATTTCCAATTATTCAGTATTAATTTAAGGGACACAGTTATCAGTCCAGTTACAATTCTTCTCTTTATATGACCTTCTGTTTAATATTTTTTTTTTTTTTTTTTTTTTCCTTTCTTTATCTTTAAGCTTTCTTTCTCTTCTCTTTCTTTTCTCTTCTCTTTCTCTTCTCTTCTCTTCTCTTTTTTTTTCTTCTTTCTTCTTTTAATTTCTCTTCTTTTGTATTCTTTCTCTTCTCTTCTCTTCTCTTCTCTTCTCTTCTCTTCTCTTCTCTTCTCTTCTCTTCTCTTCTCTTCTCTTCTCTTCTCTTCTCTTCTCTTCTCTTCTCTTCTCTTCTCTTCTCTTCTCTTCTCTTCTCTTCTCTTCTCTTTTCTCTTCTCTTCTCTTCTCTTCTCCTGTCCTCCTCCCCTCTCCCTTCTCTCTTTCTCCCCTTTACTTACCTTTTTCTCTTGTCTTCCCTTCAATCTGTGCAATCAGAAATTGAAATTGAAATTCCTAGAATAATTCCATACCTCTTGTCTAAAGGGCAAGTGTTGCAAAGTCACAGAAATTGCCTAATCCTGTTCAGTGAGAGGAAGTTGATGACCATTTAGGAAAGGCTGAAAAGCTTTTATCTGTACTGTGTGAGATTCCAATAGTTGTTTTGACCATCTACAGATGACTGGCAAATAAACTGAGGGGGTTTTTTTTTTTTTTATTTAGATGAGGAAGAGGAAAGAAAATAACCCAAGAAATCAGGTTGTTGGGGCTTTACTGTATTAATCATCCTGAAAGCTCTGGGTGCCTTGTTGGTACTTCAGGCTATCCAGGACAGCAGAAATGGCTGAGAAAACCCTGGGTGTTAAAAAATCCCTCCAGTGACCTTTTTGTCTCCATGGTACCTGCCTCCTCTGCCTGGGAGGAGTCACAATCTTGAAGACATGCAGCTTCTTTCTTCTGTCAATACAAATTCAGGAGAGTCCCATCTTGGTCCTTTTACCCCAAGGCCTCTGCCACCACTCAGATTTGTTTGTGATTGATGTGGTAGCACATCTCTTCCCCAGCAGAGCAGAAAGGTATCTAGGTCATGCTTCAAGGAGGGATAAAGCCAGGCTCTCTCAGGGCTGAACTGTGAGATTTCACTTCCTAAATGACTACTCAAACCAGTGGGCTATTAAGCAGGGGAGATCATACACCACTGGCTGGGTTTGCAAAGCAAAGCAGCTAAAACAGCATTTTGTGAGGGCTGTGATCCTCTTAGAATATTTTAGGCAAACTCTGAGAACACCCACACAGTCAGAAGACCAAAGTTCTTCGCCACTTAGCTCAGGATCCCAATGGGGATTAGGCATAGACCAGCTTTTCCTTTGCTAAATTAAGTGGCTAAGAAGAAATGGGATATTTGAATCTGGAATTGCCTACCTTCCTCCATCAGCTACAGAGAGACACCACACAACTGGCTTAGACCAAATGCCCAAATGCATATAAATATATAAGACACATCCCCCTTTTTGAGTCTCAGTCCTCTATTTCAAAAATGAGAAAACTAAGATTACTTCTTTCCTTCATGGGGTTGTTATTAGGGTAAAACTAACAGTGAGGTTTTTTGTACTGTTAGGACAAGGTTAGAAACTATCCAGAAGCAGCCGTGCTGTGGGGGAGAAGAAACATTTTAAAAATCAATTAATTTGCTCTAGGAGAAGAGGGAATTCATTCTTTGCTTTATGTCTAACACATCCATTTTGCTGCTGTCTGTTCAGGCTCAGCTTGTTCCTTGGAGCTAATGATCACAGATGCAGCAGAGCTGGAATAGCTCCTTCTCCTTCACTTCCTGCTGATGGATTAGAGCACACCTTGCCTCCGTAACAACCAGAGTCTCTCCTTATCTACACAAGGAAGATCCAGGGAACACCTTATTTGAGTGCCAAGGGAGAGTGAAATTAGGCAGATCTACAGGACAATCTCCCATGAACCGGCAGAGATCTGGGAGAAGCAGCTCAGGCTTCTGCAAGACCACACCTAAAGCAGGGTGAGCAGCAGCAGGCGTTGTCATCTCATCAGTGAAGGGTGGCAGGTCCCCCCTGTGCTTTCTCAGGAAGTTTTGTATAAACATAAACTCATTTGTGGTCACTGAGTTTGAAACGATTATTCCCACAAACAGACCAATAGGAAGCAGAAATAGACCGAACATGTATTTTTCAGTTTGTGGTCTCCCCGGGGTTTAAATACAAAGAGAGAGTTAACAAAATGAATGACAACATTACACCTGAAGACGATTAGGAAACAAGATAAGACACCCCTGTGTTTATCTTTGACAGCCATTACAACACAACGTAGCCAATATGTAGTTCAATCAGTTCTGATGACACTTTCTTTCTCTTTTTATGATAAGAACCGTTAGGTTTAAATCCTGCCAAGTAAAACGAGCCCAGATATTGGCAGCAGCGATAAGAGCAGCTCTGCCTTTGGGCTAATAATAGTTGATACACCTATCGGTCATAAAGCAGTTTGCAAATGTTCAGGAATTTGATTATCATTTTCCTCTAATTTACACAGAGATTTATTGAGGTAACCAGCCAATTAAATGTGCCACTAGGCACTAATGGATTTTTAAAAACCTGTTTGGACATTTAACTGTCACTGAGAGTCAAGAGAGCACTGGAACCCACGTACAGATCATGCCAGGCAGCTGCCACCAAGCACCACTGGATTCATTTCAGCACCCAGCTGAAGGCAGTAACCCTTTAACACTGTCCTAAAACTCAGGAGCTTGTAGTCTGAAAGAGGAACAGGAGGTAAATGGGGAAGCTTTCAGGACTAATGAGGAAGTTTTGGTCATCACAGAATGCTGTGCCTGCACAGAGCTCTTGTCAAGCTCTCTACTGTCAATCCCTGTTCAATTAGCTCTACCTCTCTGTGGAATTAATTTCACATAGCTCAGGCAGTTAAAACTACTGCTCCTTCATCAGGGGTTAAAGTTAAACAAATTTAAATAAAGTTAAATAAATTCTTTCACTTGTGTCTCATTCCCATTTTTGTCCCAGCTCTTCAATTCGTTCCAGGGATGGGAAGGACAAGAGTACTACTTAATGAACAACGAGTGAGATTTAAAAAACAACAATGTGTTTAAACCTGCATTGTTTCAGGCTCCCCATGCATCAGTATTAGCAGACTGAGCTGCACAAGAGCAGGCAGAAGGCTGGGACTGGGGGACACAGGCTGGCTGGGGCGCGCAAGTTTCTTTTTGCAAAATTCCCATGTCTATGGTCAAAGAGCTTAAGATGATGCTCAACTTCAAGGGATGTAAGAATATCTTCTAGTCCTAGAGAACAAGTCAGAGGAAACCAAATGTGGCACTTCATTCTTTTTCCACCCAGTCAGATACAGAAGGGCTGATGCAGAGTCTTTAATTTGGCTTGTGGAGTTTCACCTTACACCTGATTAAACCTTTCCCAGATAATCAGATATTCAGAACACCTGTCTATGTGTCATTTCAGGAGGTTGTCAGGATGTTTACTGGCTCTCTAAGGCTAAAATGAGGATTTTTTTTTGCCAAAGAGCAGGGAAAGAAGTTTATCTGTTGAGTTACTTTGAATTTGGTGGTGATTTGCTGTTTTCATTGCTATGTATTGAGAGAAGAGGCAAATAAAGAAACTGTCATTTATACCACTAATGGAATTAAAAATTGACATAATGGCAGTAACCAATGCCTTGTTCATAGTGATGGGTTTTGACTTAGCTAAACAATGAGACCTTTAATTGTTTGCAAGTGTAATTTCCAAAAATCTCCCTCCTAAACTGTAGTTTAGGTCTCTCTCTGAGCTCTCTTTAGGCAGATGCAGCTTTCCATCCAAAATTCATGATTTTGTGACAATTTGGCAGCAACAAGAAGGTGATGTGCTAACATATCTGGAAATCTCTGTTCTTTCAGACCTTGTTTGAAAGGAATGTCACTGTGGGTCTTGCACATCCAGAGGAAATGGAAACTGAGCTATTTTACATCAGCAGAGGAAGAGAGGGCCGCCCCAGGTGCTTCATGTGGCACATGGCTCTGTGAACCTGTACCCAAAATCAGAGCTTTGTGCAAGCACACAGACAGGCACCTGAATCCCACGGAGATTGTAAGGCAGATACCAACAGCATATTCTTCCACAGGATGTTTTTTAACTGGCAAATCTCATGCAGTAGGGTCTCACTAACCCACATGGAGTCAGCCCTGATTACTGCCTCATAGTGAGTATGGAAACTCAGCATTGAACGAGGCACTGCAAGGAGGTTTTCTCCCCAAATGAAATAAATGTCCAAAAATGTATCCCTGTTGTTTTGTGAGTTTTGCAATGAATTTTTGGTTGAATCCATGGAAAAATAGCCCAACAGCTTTGTCAGACCATAAGCCTGGTGTCAGTATTCCAGGTGTGGCTCCGTCAAACAAATGAGCAATGATAGGATCACAGAATCACAAAAAGTTTTGGGTTGGAAGAGAACTTAAAGATCATCCAATTTTACCCCCTTTTCCATGGCCAGGGGTATTTTCCACTACCCCAGGTTGCTCAAACCCCATCCAACCTGTCCTTGGACACTTCCAGGCATGGGGCAGCCTCACCTTCTCTGGGCAACCTTTGCCAGGGCCTTACCCCACACAGAGTAAAGCATTTATTCCTAATATTTGATCTAAACTCACCCTCTTTTAGTCTGAAGGCATTTCCCCTCGTCCTATCACTCCATGTCCTCCTCCAAAATCCCTCTCCAGATCTCTTGTAGATCCCTTTTAGGTGCTGGAAGAATCTCTTAGGTCTCCCTGTAACCTTCTCCTCCCCAGGGTGAACAGCTCCTTTGGGTCCATGTCCTTCTTGATCCCAACTAGATAAGGTCACCTCCTCAACTTAGATTTATGTTCAAGCAGACCTATGGCCACTTCATTTCCCCAAATCCAAGATGCGTACTCAATATTCCTTCTAAAACACAGGAAGCATTCAGAAAATTAAATATATGAGTTCGTGAAAACGAGGTGAGCAGATCCTTAGAAACTGCAGCTATTTCTTCCTTCTCTCTTTCACAGCACTAAGAGTCGAGGAGCTTTGAGATGTATTGAAGCAAAAAGAAAGAGACAGGATTGTGAAAAAGGCATAAATTTGGAAATGAAGGCAAGAAATAACAGCAGCTGGATCAAGATTTCTACTTCCACTCCTGGAAGACTAAAAATCAATCAATACCATCAGGTACAATTAAGAGTTCTCTTCACTATACATACCCCCACTCTCGGATTCAAGGTTTTATCCCAGGTGGCTTTGTGGCACCATCCCTAAATTAGATAAATGCAAGTCAGAGATAATTCAAGCCAAATGTTTCCATTGGGATTATTAACTTCATTCTTTCAGAAAATAGTGATTTCATCTCATCTGTATTTTTTAAAAAATTAATTGTGATAAAATCTAAATGTATTTATGATTTACAAGACAAAATTCTTGTCTTCAGTGTTGTTGCCGTATTCAAACCATTTCTATTTTAGTCCAGAATTGGATTATAAATCAAAACAGACAAGTCAAATCAATGAAGTAAAAATAAAATTGTCAATTCCACTTATCCTACACATCATTTCAGAATTTTGGCCATGCAGGTGTTTTTTCTTTTTCTTACCAATGGAAAACAGAAAAAAAAAAAGTGGAATCCCCTGTAGTAAAATAATCCTGACTTCCTATTCCAAGTGCTTCACTCTTGCAATATTTTCAGCTCAGATTCCCATCAGCTGAACTCTTGTCCTTATAGATAAGGAAAGTGACTTTCTTAATTTTACATCTATTTGGGATAGTTATAGAAAAATAATTATTTATAATACTTTTAATTTACTTCGAATCCCCTAAATCTTCTTCCCATGGTTTTACCAAGCTTCAAGATCCACCTCTGAATTCACATCTCTCTTGTAGAGAAGAAAAAACCTTGTTTGATAATGGATAGGAAGACAGTGAGGCAAGGTTGCTGATACAGCACAGAAAAGAGTTGGTGCACACAGCTAATCTGTGTTTATTAATTTTTTATCAGGTCCTTTCCTCTCTCCATTCTGTGCAAATAACATAAGTGTGCATTAAAATGGAAGCAGATTAGTGATTCACTGGACTCTGGGAGACTACACTCCTGCTTAGGGTTGAACATGAGTCTAAAATTAAAGTTAATCGAATCCAGCCAGATTTATGAAAGTTTTTAAATGCCTGAGGATGGAAACAGTGTAACCTCTCAACCCTTACTCTAAGTGCATCTTTTCTTTTATTAATTTTTGCCATGAGTGCAGAGAAGGCTGGCTGCACACAGGATGCAGGTAGATAAAACAGATGAATTCATTTAAGTACTGCAGCTGGGGTGGTCTCACTCCTTCCTTCCTTCCCACCCCTCCACTTCTTACCTACATCCTTCCACCACTCCCATCAGCTCCCAGGGCACCTCAGGTCCCTTTCTGAACCAGATCAGCTCTGAACTGGCAGAAAAAAAAACAACACAGCAACAGAACTGGGCTGGTTTGTGCCAGGTTTTTGCCGGGTTACTAAAGAGCAGTATCTCAGCAGAGCTCAGTGTATTTCAGCAGGTGAAGGGATTGGGTTAATAAAATCAGCAGTTGGACTTCATGGTCTTAGAGGTCTTTTCCAACCTAAATGATTCCATGATTATCTGATGGTGCCCAGGGATGGGAGGAATGAAAAAAAATGGGAGAGAAGGAGAGAAGGAATCCTTTTAGATTAGCAGGGAGTAGCACTGCACCATAGACAAAGCATTGTAATTGCTACTCATACCCTGGCCTCAGAGTGAAAATCTAACCTGAAGAGGCTTTGTCTCTTAACAAAAATAACCACAAAGTTCAAAAAGGCATCTTTTAATGTTTTTAGAAGATTGTGCTGAATAATAGATGTGGCTTCATGTTTGAAACTTTGCCTGTTTAAACATGATATGACCACAATCTTGTTTTTGCACTTGTAATTTAGTTAGAGAAAGAAACTCAGAGAAAAATAAATCTGTGACTGTTCATTAATGACTGTGTAAACAGTGAGTACTGGCTTCTGGCTTCACAAGCTTTTTTTTTTTTTTTTTTTTGCAAATATTCAGTAAGTAGGACATGCAATTCCTAGTGGACTATTACTGCAATGCCTGGATATTCCTAGACTGATATTTTATCAGCACTTTCTGGGAATTTGCAGCCACGGTCAGCAAGGTGCTCTTCAGCAATCCATCAGCTACTCTTCTCTACTGTCCTCTACTACTCTACTCTGGTGAGACCTCACCAGGAGAACTGCATCCAGCTCTGGGGCCCCCACACAGGAAAAACATGGGAATATGGAATGAGTCCAGAGGAGAGCCACTAAGTTTATCATAGATGTTGGAAATAAATTATGATAAAGGTCCCTTCCAACCCACACCACTTCATTGTTCTATGATTTCCATATGATGCTTCATTCATTTTTCCATGTTTAACAGTGTCTCTAAACTGATGGGGAAAAAAATAACACTTCCAATAATTACTCAGCTATTATATGAGTTTGTACAAAGTATGCCACAAATAAGTCAGCACTTGTTTTTGAAAGCTGCGTAGCAAAAGTTTTCTAACACTTTTCCTCATCCTCCAGAAAGGGTTTCAGAATTGCAGAAGAGATCTCACTTTGTCAGCCCTCAGCATGTGCTGATGCTTGCTCTCACAAGAGAACCACAAAGCTTGATAAATATTTTGCAGGCTTTTAGGGTTATGGTTTGTATTTATTATTTTATGCTTGCAACTTTTTGCCTTATAATGGATGACTGCTCCATTCTCTTGAAGTGTGCATCTCAATAGTTGGTAGAGAGTGCAGTTTGTTGTAGCTCAAGGCCTTGGTGCAATTCATGAGGCTGTTCTTTGGGTTTATACCAGACACCTTGAAAAATCAGTCAAAGGGACTTCAGAGGTAAATCTGTGAGATCCTGAGCTGTACCTTTTGCAGCCTTCTTTACAACTCTAACAAATCCTCTCTTTAAAAATTAACAGAAAACACTACTCCACAAGGCAGCAAAATTCTTCTTCAGGGTGCAACAAAGATGGCCTTTATTTGTGTCTGACCTGAGCAGGGATTTTGGTCTTCCTTTGGAGGCCAAGTTTCAGGTGTAAAACTCCCAGATGAAGCTGTGCCAAAGGGAGAGAGTGGGGGTTACATTTTTCAGGCAGGGAAATTTTCTTCTTAATGTTCAATCCATGCATAGTCCTTGAACAATGGGCTGGCTTCTTTTCCCCCTCTGGCAACTGAATCATGTTGTACTGTAAATAATGTCCTGCAGCGTGGCCCTCCCCCTTCCTAAGGAAAAAGAAAAAGGAAAAATATAAACCTCTCCCATAGCTGGCTATGCTGATATTATTACTCATTGACTGCATCAGCACAGGTCTACATTAGACACTTGTCAAAATCCCTGCCAAGAGAAAGTTTTCATTTTCATCAATTTATTTTTAGTAGAGCAGCTGGGAAATCCAGCGACTGGCTGAGTGGAGACCTGGAGATTGCAGAGGATAAGCTCTTTTTCCAAATGCACTTCAGGCTCCCTCTGCCTACAAGTGAAACCTCTCCTTGGGAACTTTTCCTTGACCAGGCTGGACAAGAGCAGCCCTTTTCTCCCCAGGCTGCTGGGACTCTGCCCAGTTCTAAACAAAAAAACCCAGTTTACATTGGTGGTTTATTTATCTGTCCCACCTACTGTGGTGACACAGGGGACAGGGGTGGTGGACAGTTCAGATCACATGTGCCAGAGGGGCTTGCAATGCCAGGGGAAGAACTTGCCTTATTCATTGGTCTGGAATTAACAACCATGTGGTTCCTTTCAGTTGCTTCTTTCTAGAATAAGCCAGAAACACAGGATTCTTATACACAGCAGAGAACACATCACCCTGAATTTTTTTCAGCTTGACTCTTCCAGTAACTTTATTTAGGTTGGGACAATCATCCTGGGGAAGTGCTTGTTGTTCCCTGTTGATTTTAGAGGGTCTGGACATCAAGTGTGCCCTAAACCTCAGCTTGGGGAGAGTTCTCCTTAAATTATGACTTGATATTTTTATCCCTGTGGTAGCATCAAGCAATTGGCACATAACTATTATTTTGCTCTACAAAAGTCAATGAAATCAAGGTCTAAAAAGTGATTCAAAAGACACTGCTGTTCATGTATTCTTTTTGGGCTAACATCTCAATTCCTAGGCCAGTGAAAGCCAAACAGCATGTTAGCCAGGTTTTCTAGTACTCAGATGAGTTCTCCAGTGTCTAATATCATTGCTGAGTTTAGAACAATGCTTTTCTCTTTAGGTTAATGTCTCAGTGAAAGAGCTGATTTGTCAAGATCTTTTCACAGGTTTTGTAGAAATGTAATATATTTGAGCTACTATTGCTTTTCCCTTATTTCCCCCACTTCAATCTAATGTAGCAGGTTAATATTTCCTTGTCAGTGAAATGAAATAATTTCTTGTTTGTTTTTTCTTTTTTTATTAATATTTGAAAAAAAGGCCAATAACAGGGACAAAATAGCACACAAGATAAACCCAGTTTGCTAAATGAAACTTTTCACACTTGTTGATTTGATTTACAAACTCCAGGCTGCTTTGCAGTTCTCCATCCTCTCACTTTCCCTGCACAAGACCCAAAACCCCAGTTGTGGTAGGACAATTGCTCCATCACCCATGTCTGCTCCTGTCTCAGGAGGAGGAATCACAGCCTTGTGCTACCAGTGGTGGGGAAAGAGGCTCTATGGCAGGACCAATGAGCCAAACTGATGTCTCTCAGACGCTGAAGAATGGTTTGGCTTGCCAAAATTTGTGTCAGTACTGATGGAAACTGCCAGTATCATAGCAGGATACAGGAGCATTCAGAGATCCAGAAGAATTCCATGCCTCATTCCTACATAGGTTTCATCTACACAGAATAGCTGAAATGGTTTAAATTTGATAAACGAAAATATATTAAAGCATTTTAATTTAAAATAGAATAAAAATATAAAATAAAATATAATTAAAATTAAAAGTCCCTGGAGAGGAACTTTTTATAAGGGAAACCAAGTGCAGTGGCTTTAAACTGAGAGGGTAGGTTTAAATCAGATATTAGAAAGAAATTCTTCCCTGTGAGGGTGGTGAGGCCCTGGCACAGGTTGCCCTGGAAATGTCCAAGACCAGGTTGGATGGGGATTGGAGAAACCTGGGCTAGTGCAAGTTGTCCCTGCTCATAGAAGGGGGTTGGAACAAGATGGGCTTTAAGGTCACCTCTAACTCAATTGCCATGAATTTTTCATTCTCTATGGACTTCATAGCAAGCACATAGTCCTTCACAAGATAACCTAAATCAGCCTGAGAATTGCTGTAAGTATATTTTCTGCGGAAAGCTAGGGAGAACTATTCCATGAGCTGCTGAGAACAGTTTATGAAGTGCTTCAAATCTTCTGATTCAGAAAAATTCTCATTTGCATATATAAAACTGATCCATCAGAAGAGGTATTTAAAATTTTATTTTTTTCTAAATAACTATAATCAACACAAGCTCTGTCTAAATTTTTTACTATAATGTAGGACCTGACAATATTTGGTTTTCTTGTATTCAATTAGACAATTAAACAATTATTTGTCTTGTGGGCAGATAAAATTTTAATTTTTCAGAACCTCTGCAGCAATGAATTGTAAGTACAACATCAATGTGACCTCCATGTGACGAAGCAATTTGAAAATAAAAAAAATACAACTTTTGGTGAAATTACTGGGGCAAGTAGTTTTAATGCAAGTATTCATTCAGTGCTGCAATAATAAAGGATTCAAATGAATCCAAGTGAAACATTAAGCAGAACTTTGTGTGTATGTAGGAGGGATGCCCTGGGGAGCACACTGTGGTTATGCAGCATTCACTGAGACAGGACGTTAAACACACACACACACAAAAAACGCAAAGTTAAAATATTGTAAAGACCTTGCCATAAACCTGCCAGAAATCAGAGAAATTTGGAGCAATGATAACTCACAAGGGGTTTGATTCTACTCTCGCTCATGCTGACTCCACATCAGTGTCATGTGTTTGACATCCCAGGCTTTGCTATCAATTCACACCAGTTTAGGAAGAGCTAGGTTCTGCCCTATTAACTGTTGATGTTCTGCTACTTAACTGTGACCTCAGGACCATAACAGCCATCAAAGGGACCTCTTCATTCCAAGCCTTTGTTTTGATTAGATCAACATTTGGAGAGAAAAAAGACCCCATGTGTGCAATCTTTCATGCTGTCCTTCAGTCCCTGAATTATTTCCATTATTAAAAATTGACCTGCAGTGAACAATGATTCCCTTAGAAACAGAGAATGACAGTATCACAGAATGGTTTATGTTGGAAGGAATTTTAGAGACCATCTAGTTCCAGCCACAGGCAGGGACACCTTCCACTAGATCAGGTTGCACAGAGCTCCATCCAAGCTGGCCTTGAACATTTCCAGGGATGAGACATCCACAGCTTCTCTGGACAACTTGTTCCAGTGCCTCCCCACCCTTACAGTAAAGAGTTCCTTCCTAATATCCAATATGTCTTGCTTCTCAGCATTTGCCTTCAACAGATCTCATTAGCCTGGGCAAAGCTCCATCCTAACATGATTTCCAGTTCAGAGCTGGCCTATATCCAGCCAGCTCAGAGTGCAGGCAAAAGGAGCTTCATCCATTTGCGCCCATCTATGTCATCGTGCCCTAACTGAGAAGCTTTGAGCTAAACCATCCTAACTGTCAGAGATATTTGGAAAGAGAGGGCAAATTTTGCTCCCTGAGAAAAATCAAAATTGCTTGCACATTAAGACTGACTTGTGGCTTGTGATGAGGAGGCTCTGTCAAACTAATGGCCAACTGGTGATTAAAACACACTTTCTGTTTATTGGACTGAGAGCTAGCATAAAGTAGCAGATGGCTTTTTTTTATTGTTTTACAAATTTAACAAACTTTATTTTCCACTATTACGAAATGCTAAATTCTGAAAAGGAAAGACTTCTGTGGTTTATGTGTTTCTAAAACTAGAAACTATTACTTGTAGGCGTGAGACATTTATTACTAATTCTTGAGGGGCCCTTTGTGAACAAGTGGCTCTCATTCAGTAGCTGGAGCTCTACACCTGCTTTCAAGCAAGGATTTCGGAGGAAGAAATGCTGGGGAGGAGACAAAAAGGAAGAGCTCCTTATTGAGCGTGCTGAGTACTCCTAAAAGCTGTTGAATGTTCCCTGTTCTTAAGGTGGAATATTTAAAAATAATTTTTTGATGGAATTCATCTTACATTGGTTTGGTCATCTACAAAATAAAATTGGGATTCAGCTCCAGACTGACACCCAAATGTACATGTCTGTGTGCAGATGTTTATTTGTGAATTATGGTCTAGTTCAGTTGCTCACACATAGGTGTCAACTATAATTTTATAGGTCATGGGCTAGCCAAGCTACTTCTATATGGAGTAGAAATGACACAAACTACGGGAAGACAAAGTCATTCTGGAGAGATGCTCAAAAAGCTTTAGAAAAATATCACAGGGCATTTCAAAGAGTACAAGGCTCCATTTAGGGGGATCTGAACTGAAAGAGTGTGACATGGTACCTGCAACCAGGATATCTGCTGGTGGTGAGGACAGATCCTCTGGGATAGCTCAGACAGCACTAAACACCCACTATTCTGCAGTCTGGAGGATGCAGCTGACCTGTCTGCAGAGTAAAATGAAACACAGGCTCCACAGACTGTCTTTACTACATCTCCATTCCCTCCTAAGAGACAAAAAAGCGTCTACCTCACATGGAGACTTCCAAAATTCCAGTCTCTAACTGAACCCTGCCCCAGACGTCCCAAATAAATTATTTACTCTGATTTCTATTAAAGTCATGAAGTGAGACAGTGGGTGATTGACCCCACTTATCTTGGACTCCTGCCTTAGGATGGGATGAATCAATCTCCAGAGGTGCCTGTATCTCCCCACTGAACAAAAATTGAGCCTACCCAACCAGATTAAATGCATTGCCTGTCTTTTACATGATGGAACAGCCCACCCTGTCCACAGGCATCTCTTTATTTTCACTGGTATCAGCATTTATTAACTTAGTGGAAGGATAGCCCAGGTCTGAGCATTTCTAAGAAGCCCACCTCTAACATCTTGGAGCTCACTATGTAGTTTTCTTTCCCTCATCCCAGGAGTTTGTGGTTCAGGGAGTTCTTGGGCCAGAAATATATCTTTATAATCCACAGCCCTGGATGATCTTTTCTTTCACAGGTTTGTGGAGTTTCTTCTCTAATCCATGGGAATTTATTATTATCCAGACATTTCACAGCAAAAGGGGAACCTCTTCCTTCTGTAGGCTTTGAACTTGTCATCTATTAATTCCACAAGGATCCCCACTAAAGGTCCTTTAAAAACATAGACCAGCTGTGGGCCTGTTTAATACAAAGTGCTCTAGACAAAATCTGCTTGGTAGCTTTATCAAAGTTGTCATTGTTAATACTGAACCTGAGTTCTCAGGGCAGAAGGAGAACCAGTTTCTCATTGTTTCTACTTTGGAGCCTCCCAGGGAAAAGGATTTACTTTGGATACAAAGAAATTCAGTGAAATATACCAGTGACTCATACCAGATGCACCACAGTTGTAATGATTTGCATTATGAAATCAAATCCTATGGCTTTGCTCCAGCTGAAATTCATGTGATTTTTCTTTCATTCCACAAAAGGCAATCAGAAACCTCACATAAGCAGGTGCTGTTGTGATGTCTGAAATGGGAGAAATTTGGAGGAGAAACGAGAAATATGAACAAAATTACTTCATGAATTAGTGTTATTTCTAATGAAATTTTCACCTTAGTGTGCCTGTACTCCTTATAAGGCACTCTGGATATGTGCATGTGCACATAAAATCACTTCTCTCTGCTCTATATTTATGCAGAGACAGGAAGGATGGTTTTGTGGTTGAGAAAGTGATGCGGGACTTGAGAGATTTGAGTATTATTCCAACACATTTCCTCTGAGATTTTGGGCAAGCAGCATAGCTCCTGATCCTGAAAACACCAATGCACCTGCTGAAATGTGCTGTCACAAGTGGTGTCAGTGAACTGGACACATCAGACATGGAGAGAAGAGGAGGCAGCAAAGGGGCTTTGAGCTTTCCCTGCTTTAGTTGCCCTTCTGTGAAATGGCAGTGTAAATAAATCCTCTGCTCATTGTCCTCTCCATTATCTTCTGCACTCTTTCCAAAGCTTGTCCCATTGGACATTTGAACTATAAAGATATTTCAGATGGGCCTTGTAGGACCATACATGATTGCCAGAGGTCCATGATATTGATATTGCTCTTCTGCCTGTGGTGTGCTCCAATTCCCATGCACAGCTCTACTCCCTCTATCTCATACAAAATCTCTCCTTTTTTGCTATTTTCTCCCTACCAGGAGCAGAGATGATTCAGAGCACGTGAAGTTCAGGGCTAATGTTTCCCAGCCACACACCATGGAACTGCTCACACTTTTTGTTTCAGTATTCAGGACTAAGCAGACCAAATTATCTTTGTTTTGGTTTTCCTTTTAATCGTTATTCAAATGGCTGCAACAGTGCATGCCTTGTGTTTAGTTTAGAAAGTACATTACATCAGTGGTTGTTTTTCCAGTCTTGTGTTCTTCTAAATGTCCTTTCTGCCCTTTCCTTGTCTGCTCTTTTATAAGCAAGCTTGGAAAGAGGAAACGTTTGGGTTACATTACGAGCTGTTCAGTCTGGCTGGGAAGCAGAGCTATTGTCACTCAGCATGGTTTACTCACTTTGACTTCCTCTAAGAACCAACAAATCTTTGGCAGTGACTCCAGAGCTGAGTTAATTGTTAATAATTCGTGGCCTCCCTATATATGTCATCTGGGTAATTATTGCAGTCTGCCAAGATGGAGAAAAGGGCAACAGCTCGCAGGCTACGTCCTGCAAATAAAGATCTTGTCAAAGAGAGGCCTTGTTTTGGGCTGTACTCTGGCCTATCTGTGTTTCGTGATGCTGGAGGCACACAATCAGAAATCTCACTAATTCCCCATCAGGAGAGACCCTCAGGTGATCATACTGCTGTGGAAGCAATTCCCACCCTTCTCAGGGACAGTCTGTGACCACCATCATTGGTGCCCAGTTGCTGTCAGCAACTGGTTCATCACTCTGACCTGTAAATTCCATTCACAGGAGAAGAGGCAGCAGAAAAAGGAATCTCCAGTAATTTCAGTGGAGCTGTTTTTATCACAACCAAACTGATGATCTGTCTACACGCTGGTATTCAAGTCCAAATATGCCACCTCTTTAAGCAACACTTGCATGGCAATGTGGGATCAGTAGCAGATGTGGTCACTGGCACTATCATTTGGTGGATTACTCAGTAAATGTGAAATAATTGCAAACTAATTTCAGGCTTCATTCAGAGACACACCCCTCATGCCTCCTCCTGCTCTGCAGGAGTCCTTTCCCTTTCTTGATAGACTCACACCAACCTCCCACAATGCCAATAAAATATTTCCAGTGAATGCAAATTATTGCCATAACTGCTAATATTAAGTTTAAATTTTTCTTTCTGGCTGCATATTTTGCAGTAATAACAGCAAAATGCAGTCTGAAGAAGAGCACGTTAGCTTTTTTAAGAGCTCCAAACAACACTGCACAGCCCTGCTACCCACCCTGTTATGTTTATTGCCCCATTTTGCACCATCCAACATTTCTCAGTAAGGGAGATAAGGATATTAACTCTCATTAAAACATCAGGGGAAGAAATATGCAGACAAAATGCTTCTATCTGAACTGGAATATAAATTAAGCCCTGGGAATAAAAGCCTCTCCAACTAATTGCAAGGTTTCTTGTACTTTTATAATGCAAAGTTGCACAAAACCCCCTCACTATTAAGTAAAAATAAGATACTTTGCAGCTCCCTAGCCTCCAGTAACCAAGGATCTCAAATCTCTTTATAAACATTATAAGCATGAATTAATTTAGACTGCTAACAGCCCTGAAAAGCAGGTACTATTAATCCTTCTTAATGTATAGGTAAAGTGAGGCATCGAGTGATGAAATGAGTTAGTCACTAAGTGAATCAGTAGCTGATCCAAAAATAAATAATTCTAAGTAGCTTTGCACTCTAAAATAAACAGGCTGGAAAAGAGAAGGTATGGGACGGCAGGGGGTGGAAATGAGAGAACAAGGGATAGTAGGGAATTCTAGAAAGTGATATTGTATGAAGGCAGTGGCTCTTAAAGCACCCAAATAACTCATACATCATTATTAAATATTTATTTCCCCAGTTTCAGGGATTTGGAGAGACAGGGAAGCTGGTTCTGCTACATCTGTTCTCAAGCGAACATGTTTCTTCTAAGCTTTCATTAGAGAGAATTCCAACAAGAAAAGCAGAGGGGAAAAAAAGCTCTCTGGAATCCTTTTACAGGGAGAACCAAGACAAAATGCATGGGAGCAGCTGAATATGCCATCAGTCATCACAGGCTTCATTCATTGCGGGGTCATCTAAGGAGAACCTGTCAGTGCAGCTTAACCTCAAGGACCATGCTCTGGGTATCATCAGTTTTTGGGGAATTTATTCAAGTTTTGCCTCTTGCCGACGCATGAGGAGCCCATCCTCCCTTTCTGCTGCTGGTGGGGCAGAAGTGTAACCAACTTCTGAGCTATTCACTGGGAATGGTCTGCCCCTGATTAAAAAGCTCATTTTGCCCTCTCCAGAAGGAGAGGCAGGAGATGTGATTGGCTCCAGCAGCTCAGTGATAGATTTGTGCATGCAGCCTGCTTGGAGAAGGAGGCAGTAACTCTGGAACTGATTAAGAGACATTTATGGGGTTTGGAGGAAATCACATCCACTTCAGCAAGACCAGGCAAATGATGACCAGGAGAGGGGCACCTGATTAGTGTTTAAGTGGGCTTAGAAAAGGGTTCCTTAAAGGAGAAGTTCCCACCCTTCTAAACTGCTGTTCACACCCACCTTTCAAGCCTCCCAAAGGATGCTGTATTAACAAACCCAATTCATTGTGGTCCCTCCTCACCTCAGAATAAACAGCACAGATTTCAGCCTCCCTGTTCAAACCACCTTAGCCACCCTAACCTGCAAACTGGCTGCTCTTGAGCTGAGACATCAAGATCTCCACGCTGGTTTCATTCTCAGGTTAGCTGCGGAGGTGAAGAACAAGAGGCATTTTCACACAGGCAGGTGCAGAAACACCCAAAATTTTCAGCCCAGGCCCAGAGCCAGCTCCAGTTTAAGCTGTGTATCCTGTCAGCTCACTCACAATACTGTTGGCTGCCTCAGGCTCAGAGCTGACCCCTCACCTTGGAGCAGGGGAAGCTGAGCTTACATCTGTCAGTGCCCAGTGGGGAGCTGTGGTCCATACTACTCATCCCAGGAGAGGACCTGGGCATGGCACAGCCTGCAGATTCCACACTGTTCTCATGTAGTGGCATCTGGAGAGGAGGGGAGGTGTGAAACCAGCTTTGATTCTTCTGATCGAGCTCAGGAATAAACAGGAGAAATCACAAAACCAGGTGAGCAGAAAGGTAAGAAAAGGTTGAGCAATGCAGGCTGGATCCAGGCTGTCCATGCCCATTTCAGCAGAGGAATGCAGATGACACAGACCCTCCCTCCTCGACTGACTGGCTGCTGTGTACAGGATGTTTTGTTCTTTTCCTTTCCTGTTTTCTCTTCTTTATGGGCCAGTGTTTTTGTTTTGTTTCTTTTCTCCTTTTCTCTTTCCAAGCCACAGCTCAGTCAAACATAAATTATTTTCTTTCTGTTTTCTTTCTTTTTCTTTTTTTAAATTCTATTTCTAGGGCAGGATACAGAGCATACTCTCTAGGAAAAAAGAAAGATTTTTGCTCCCCATTTGCCTCCTCCACTCACCGTCTGAGTGGTGCTGAGTATGTGATCCCTGAGTGGGAACCCTGTACAGCATGGAATATATTTTGAATTTTAGATGGTGTGTTTGGCGCTCTGTGCAGCTGATGCAAGGTTACTTTGTGTTGGGATGTGAGAGCTGGCTTGATGAGCCCACCTGCATCACAGCAGCGTCCTTGGTCACCTCAATGGCTGCAGATTTGGCACAAAGATCTCAGCTTCCCAGAAAGGGGCCAGCTTGAAGCTGATGCTGACATCCATCTCTACTTACACTTCCTTCATCCTGGCTGCCTTGGGCCCATACTAGGATACAAAGTACAATCAAGGCACCACCTTTTACAGAGATCTGAGGTAGCATGTTTGGCCCATTCTGCTCAAATTTCATCACTTGTCTGAGTACTTACCTCTCTCTGCCTGTCAAACACATCCTTCTTTCATGCATCTGTGGTTAGACAGGCCAGGGTTTATTGTCCAGTTGATGGACAAGCCTTGAGTATGACCTGAGAGTGAGTTGTGACAGCTCTACCCAACCTGCTTGACGCATGCTCACAGTTTTCTCCATCTGAGAGCAGGGTGATGCTGAAAACCTGTAAAAGCACATGAAACCAACACGCAGGTTACCAGTAATTCCTGTTTGTTTGCCCAGAATCCAGAAGTCAATACAAAACAGACCACTGGGAAAAGAGATGTCTTTGGAGGTTCGTGTATTTTCTGACCCTCCAGGACCACAGAAAACATGTGTCTCCCTCAGACACAGGTGGCTCCTCCTGGCCCCTCCAGGCATTGAGAAACACATGAAACAGTCTCTCAGGACACAGCCAAAACCAAAACAGCTGCAAGGGCAGGCACCCACAGGCATTTAGAAGAGCAGAGAGCACAGCTCCAGTTATGGAGACAAGAGCATGTCCCTCCCTCCACGTGTCCTGGCTGCAGCTCCCTAATGAACTGTGACATTATAAGGAAGCAGCTACCTCACCCCTGAGAAAGTGGGAAGTCCTCTTTTTATCTCTTCTTGCACTGGTTTTTCAGTTCTGAAACACAGCAGCTCCTTCCCCCTCCCAAGGGTGGCCAGAGAAGGAAAGGGAGACCTTACCTCACCCATTCCATCTCCTTGCTCCCTACCCCACATGTCAATATTATGCATCCTGTTCTCATCATCGCAGCTCATAATAATGAATGAAACAATCCCCTAGAACAATGGGCCTCCATAATGTCTTGACCACCTGGTGTTTTTTATTGGCTTCACAGCCAGTGGCTTTTCTTTTTCCTGCCCCATAAAAGAATTAGTCAATCCACGGGCGCATGCCCGGCTTTCCGCGCTGCTGCGGGAAGAGGTGGGGAAGGCAGCTCCTCACCAGCGAGTGTTTACGACCTGCTGGGCCTCAGCTGCCGTCACAAATGCTGCCAGACGAGCCCAATCCTACGCATCCCTTTCACCTTCAAAGCCTTTCACCCCTGCATCTCAGCACACAGGCAGAAAACGAGGCTCGTGCAGGGCTCAGGGATAAAACCCCCGCGCCTCTCCAACGGCGAGAGATGTTCTGAAAGCTTCAAGCGTAACCCTGAGCGCACAAGCCCAGCCAAAGAGCAGAGATCAGCAGTATTTCTCAAGCCTGTTTTGAAGGTGCTTTTGAGTCTTCCCATCACTACTCAGAGGCTGCTGCCTATCCCCATGACCACAATATATTAGCTCCAGCAGCTTTTCAGCGACTCAGCTTTGCCACAGCTTCCTGCTTTTGAGCCTACCTCCTGCGCTCGGCTGGAGCTCTGCCAGCCCCAGCTTTTGCTCAGGTTTGGTTCAATCTAGTACAAGACGGGAGTTTGGTAAAGGGTGGCTTTTTGTATTGGAAAAAAAAAAAAAAGTCCAACTGCTGCACCTGAAGACTACAGAGGAGTTGCTGTTTCCGATGGAACATCCTTGCTCCTGTTTTGAGGCAGTTCAAAGACCCCCATGCATGGGGAGCTCTAGAAAACATGTTTCTCATTACAGACAAGTTGCTTCAGGAACCGCTGCTTTGCCCTCTCCCCCAATACATTGGATGAATTCTCCTCGTTTACACCAAAGATTAACTTAGTTTAAAAAGAGAGAGCTGGGTAGGCTCTGAAGGAATGCCCACAATTATATTTGTAATACATTTAACTAATTGGCAGTGCTGATCCACTAGGTGTTCCAAGGGAAGGTGAGTCCTTGAGCTAAGTCCACAGTTAGGGCTTGGCTTCTGAAAAAGCTGGGTTGGGGGCTTTCCCTTAACCTCAGAATAACTGAGTTGCCTGACTCAAATCTGCCTGAGCTAACCTGACATAAAACTATAATGAAAAGAATGGAATTTTTTTTGATTGGGATGGATTTGCTGAGGTCAGTCCTTCATCCCCGAACCCCACCGCACCATGAGTTTGCCTTGGAGCAAATGCTGAAGTACTTGTATTGCTTGTATTGGTGCTTTGATTACCAAACTGAAGCTGTGCTTTAACATATCTTCCTAAAGCAAGTTTAAAATCAAGGACGTCAAGATGTGCTTCACCTTAGGCTGAGAGCCAACAGTTACATGGTCCCTGCTCTAAAACATCATAACTGTGCTAAACTATCAAATACAGAAATGTGCCTAAAAACCCCAGGACTAAACATGTCTTCACCATGTCTACTTCCACAACAGCATGGGCACAGTAAGAGAGAAAATTGTGGTTTTCCAGCACTGGCCTGTTTTATGACCCTGGGCTATATTTTTCCTACTGTTTCCCTGTTTGTTGTCTTTGTCCCTACAGCTGGAACCTCTCTGGGGCAAGGACAATGTCTCATCACAGGCAGGACTTTGAGCAAGGCTTCTCCTGGAATTGCAGTGGGGAAAATTACCCAAGAAGCTGGTTGAGCAACTGAGGTACAGTGCAAATCAATGTCCTTGGGTGTCCCAACCACACCCAGAGTGGTGGTTTGATGAGGATTAGGGATTACCTTGCTTGTCCCCATTGACCTGTAGCTGATTACAAAGCCAAGCTTTTGACACTGACTTTTAGCCTAGGAACATGAGCAGGGTGGGATTGAGCAATATGTGCCACCTTTATTTTGCAAAGATCATGCTGGTTTCCTCTATAAGAGAGTGTATTTTGACTGCTGGGATTTGTGTAGGAGCTATACAGTAAAAATTCTGTGGTTTGGGGGTTTTTCTCAAATTTTTTTTACAAGAAAAGAAACATTATGAAGACAGAATGAGGAGTGGCCAAGATTAAACTAAAATTTTGCCACAAAGTCATTCCTTTCAGTTATTGCTTGAATGGCAGGGATTAGTGGGGTCTTCTGGGTAATGAGCAGTAGGACAACATCAAATGGCCCCAAACTGGGGAGGTTTAGATTGGATATTAAGAAAAAAATTCTTCACTGGAAAGGTGGCCAAGCATTGGAACAAGCTGCCCAAGGAAGTGGTGGAGTCACCAACCTTGGAAATATTCAGAAAACATGTAGATGTGGTGCTTAGGGACAAGTTTTAGCGCTGAACTTGGCAGTACTGCATTAATGGTTGGACTCTATATTCTTAGAGGTCTTTTCCAGCTTCAATAATTCTATGATTTGAAGAAAACCATCTCATCGGCATTTGTCCCTCTCTGGGATCTCCATAAGCACCTAAAAAAGTAGTTTATTGACAGAATATAAATTATGAAAATTCAAGTGAATACTAAAATTCATCAACAAAAATGCAAGAATTTCTTTGGAGTGAATGTCTTCAAAGTCACATTTGCACTGGGAGGCCAGATCCAAGTCTGAGAAAAGAGTTTGTCAAGACAGTGCTGTCACTGAGACATTACTCCAAAATTAAACACATTGGTCAAAACTCAGCAATATTAGACATGGGAGAACTCACATAACATGCATGTTTCTCAAAATAGAGTTAGAGTGATATCTGAATTCTTCAGTTGATCATCTCCAAGAGATATGTCCTGCTTCAGTCAAGGAACAGACAGTGCACCACATGGCCAGTTTGTTAAACCAAAGCACTTCTAATATTGAATGAATGAAACAAAGAAACATTAGAATGAAAAAGGTCAATTTCTTCCCCAGTGATTCTGGATGAGATAGGAGTAGGCAAAACTCACTGCTTAATGTTATTGTGGGGCTGTGCAAATATCTAATTTTATTAGTTCAGTTCCTCTTTTAAAATGTAGAGTTTGGTAAAAATTCAGATCAACTCAGAAAGAAAATAGTAAATTTTTTGGTGAGTCAAAAAATTCAAAGATTAATTAATAAAATATTGATTTCATTCAAAATGAACCCATGCATATATTTTTTATTAATCTTCTAGGGGCTATTTTTTTAACTACATTGACTCCAACTGAAAATCAATACTACCTCTTGTGTCAAATGTCAATATATCTCCTTTTAAAACACGAAAATGGAGTTTTGCAGCTCTTTAATAATTCAAGATTTTTTTTCTTCTGAGAAAGTTGTGTGCTGCAACAAACACCAGCTCACAAAATATTTCTGTCTGCTTGCTTTCTTTGCATTTTATAAAACTAAAGAAAAAAAGTTGGGGGAAAATAGTTTTTTTGCTTTAAGATAGAATTTTTACCATTACTGGTCTGGACCTAAGGCAGGAACTTGATATTCTGCTCCCAGCCCTGTAATTTCCCAGGTGCCAAACCCACTTCTGCCATCCAAACAAACAGAAAATTGATGGTTCCCACCTCCCAGTGGAGCAATCCATGATTTTCACACGAGTGGTGTGATTTGGAGGCATCATGAAATGGGCAGCTGAGGAAGAGACAGGGTCCTACAGCAGGGTAAAAGAGCAGTAACCAGCACTGGGGACTGCAAAGAGCAGCCTTCACAGGGAAAGAGATGGGTGATGAGGTGCCTCCTCACCTACTGAATATCTCAGCTTCCAGCAGGGAAATATTTGAACTACTGCCCTCAGGAAAGAAATGAGAAAAGAAAGAAAGTGGAAAAAATAAATCAGAGAATCACAGAATGAGCTGGGTTGGGAGGGACATTAAAGATCATCAAGTTCCAACACTCTGCCATGGGCAGGGACACCTTCCACTATCCTGGGTTGCTCCAAGCCCTGTCCAGACTGGCCTTGGACACTTCCAGGGATCCAGGGGCAGCCACAGCTGATCTGAGCAACCTGTGCCGGGGCCTCTCACAGCAGAGAATTCCTTCCTGATATCTAAACTAAACTCAGTCTTCATTTAAAGCCACTATCCCAATTTAAGCAGAGCAGGTGAAAACTGCATTTTTAATACCTCACCACCAAGTTCCCAGGCCCACTGTACTCTCCACATAAACCAACCCATTTATACTATGGGTTCACTGAAATAGGATCACATCAGTAAGAACATATCTAGTTAATCCCATTTTAGAAGAATCCATTGAACAAAAATTCAAGAGCAGAACTGCTGTCATTCTATTATTGTTGTAAAAAATCATCAGGGAGTTTGAACATGACCTCAGACCTCAGCTCTGTTACTAGAACCCTGTATCTGTATTTTCCCCTTCCCAATTGGTGCAACTAGGAAGAAATTAAAATGCCCACACACCCCACTGCGCCTGGACCATGAATTTTTCACCTGATCTGGGAAGCCAGGTTAGGAGACAGAGCCTAGCCACAGTGCTCAGAAAAAATTGGCTATTTCTGCTTCCTGACCTGTGCTCTCTGAGGAGCACAGAGCATTTCCAGGCAGTGCCAGCTCGTCCCGCCCCGCTCGCACAACAGTTGACTCCTTCACCTGCTCAAGAGGGTCGCAAAGGGAACAGCTAACTCATCACTTTTTGTTGTCAGTTATAACTACAAAGAGACCCCAAATGTTGTAGTTGCTCTCATCAAGCTTCAGTTAGGAGCAGCAGATAGAAGCTGCCGTTCGTTTTTCTGTATTTCACCACGAAGCTGCTATAAATAGAAGCCTGTGTGTGGCTTTCTGGCTCTCTGAATATATGCCTCACACCTTCTCCATTTTTTTTTTTTTAGCACCAACATAAACATTTGCCTGTCACCAGACCCACAGAGACACACATTTTCCACAGCATGCCTATCAAAAAGTAAGAGAAAAGAAGAAGAAAATAGAAAGAAAATTAGAAAAGGGTTTTGGTACTGTGCATGTAGGGGTATCTGCATGTGTATGTTTGCATGTAGCAAGGTTTATGCTCGTGTAAAATCAAGCTTCAGCAAGCCTCATATTGACCTTTGGGATGCTTATAAACCCACTTTTCTACCCTGAGTTTCACATCTTGCCTGACATGTGCTGTGATGTTTTTCTGTCTGTGGGCAGTGACTTGGCGGTATTAATATAACATTGCTGCTGTCAGTGGCAGAGGGGTTCCTCTGCTGCCTCTGCTGCACTCTTCTAAAAGCTCTCACAGCGTACCAAGAGGAAGACTGGCCTGATGCTGAGCTGCCTTGCTGGCTGAGCTGGTGGGGAGGCTGAGCAGAAGCCGTGGCCACCTCCCCTGGGGAAGCTGACACAGGAAAACCTGGAGCTGTAGGGGCTGCAGCAGCAGCGTGGACCCTCTGTAAGCTGGGCATCAGAGGACTTGTGGGTTTCTCCTGCAAAATGCTGAATGCTGAGAAGGCTGAGAGCCTTCCAGCATTTGAGGGACAGTTCCTGGCCCCACATCAGGGCTGTTTCCTGTCAGAAGTTTCAAAGAGGTAAAACACAGTGCAGCTGCTCTGCTTTCTGCTCACCATAGCCAGGCATAGCTCAGATTGCTCTGCCCTGCATCAGCCTGCAGAATATGCCCTTGGGGACATTATTTGAGACTTCAAGTAATTTTTCCCCATTTTTTTAGATTGTTCTTTTTTATTTTTTAATTTCTCCATTTCATGTTTATATGAAATATAAAAATATATGTGGTATAAAGTATATGCGAGGCCAGTGCATCACATAGTGCTGACACAGGGCAAAAATCAGCCATTGCACAACTTTTTAAGTCACCCTGGAATTCTATTTTTATGCCAAAATGTGCATTTTCCTTACGTTGTCTGCCAGACTGGATGGTGTAAAAAAAACTTTGTGACATTCTAGCTGCCTGAAGACCTGCAGAAAGATACAGAGACTTGCAAAAAAACAGGAGAGAAAAAAACAATTGTGAGGTTTTTCTCACCCCCTCCCTCCCTCCCTCCCTTTCTTACTTTTACACAGGTGTTCAAACTGCAAAGAGCCAAACAAACCTTTGACTTTGGTTTGAAACTTGAGATCTTAAAAATAAGGGTGACTGATTCTATTTTTATTTTCACTGAAAATTGCAAACTGGGCAATATTTATAAAGATACATGAAGGTTTAGATTGGGCAGTAGGAAAAATTTCTTCACTGAAACAAGAAGAGGATGGAAGAGGATGCCCAGGGATGAGGTAGAATCACCATGCCTGGAATTGTTCACAAAATGTGTGGATGTGGAGCCTAGGGACATGATTTAGGATGGGGTACCTGGCAGTTCTGGGTTAATGGTTGGACTCAATGACCTTGCAGGTCTTTTCCAACCTAAATGATTCTATGAATCTATAAATTCACGTCCTGACACTGTTCATTTAGGCTTTGTTTACCACTGTCCTCACTGATTCAACATTACAGACCAGCATTTTATAGCAGCTCATGTTTTCAGATGACAGTAACTTGCCATGCAATTCTGCTGCCATGGTCTGTTTTTAAGAAACTCTGTAGATGCACTCAAGCTTACAAGAATTGCTTCCTTTATTGACTCATGTCCATGCATTGTGGTTTAGGCATATATCCTCTTAAAGGAAATCTCTACATTCATGAACAAGATAATAATTGAAAAACTTGCAAAATGTTGTCCCAGGTAACCATGTTATCTTCCTTTAAAAGTGAGTTAAATCTCTTTAAAAATATAAATATACTTGTCTCAGCTGGGTTATCGTGAAGCCCGTGGAAAAAAAATATCATCTGCATGCCTGTCAAGTGGGTTGTCAAATCCAAACTGGTCTGATCCTGGCATGGCAGAAATTTTTTGATGATGCATGGGCAGCAAAGTGGTTGCCAGTCATACCAAAATCCCTGGCAGGGCTCTCAAAAGCTCCTGGGCGGAAGGATCTCCAGTGATGGGATGGCAGCAGCAGCAGTGGGAGAAGCCTTGAGAGGAGGAACATGAAAAGTTTCTGTGTTCACCATGAAAAATGAATTTTGGAAGTGAATTTCCCATGGTACTAAATTGATTGCAAGAGAAGGATACAGAATTACACCAGCTGAGGTTCTGATCTATCATTCAGTTAAGGAACAGAATATACAAAATGTCTTGTTTTGTTGTTTTAGCAAACTGCAAATGCATTTACAAGATAAAATAAAAGGAAAATGCTTTCTGGTTTCTTTAAAGTGTCCATCTTTTTGACCTTCCCAGGTGCCACATGGGCTCTCAGTTGCTATGTTGGGAAACAGCTCTGGAATGGCAAATTATCTTAAATATAGAAATTGAACAAAAACTAAGTAAATCCTTTCCGTTTCTGCAAACAGTGCTCAGTCTTTTCCAATATGACCAAATTTCTGCTTTGACAGCTACCCCTGAATGCCTGAACTGAAGATGTAGAAAGGGTGAAATCTCCAGCATCTTCCCATAACTTCCATTGTATTTGGTGTATCACTCATTGCTGACAGGCACAACCACACAGTATGAAAATTTGTTTATCTGGGCCTTTGCAACATTATTCTGACAGTTTATAAAATTCAGTCTCTCTGTCATTCTCTTGAGGACAACCAGGTCATCATGTCCCAGGAAGGGGAGGAGGCTGCTGAGACTGCAATGCAGGTGTCTCCTCATCCTCAGCCTGATCTTTTTGTGAGCAGCACCAGTGGAATTTAAAGGAGGATCCCGTCCATGCAGCACAGTGCAGCACCAAGCTAAAGATTCTCGAGGGAACACAAAACAAAAATGAGAAAATACATCTCTGTGAGCAGGATTTGCTAGAACCTTAGAGGTACAGATAAAGTTGAACTGCCCCAGAAGAAGGAATGAGGCAAGGAAAGGCTTGTAGTGATGAGAAGAGCAAGTAAAGAAATGCTTTTAAAAGGTGTTTTGGGGAGAAATTGAGCATCCAGAGATGCAATGGAAGACAGGCAGGGTAACAGTCCATGGGTCAAATTGGGAGATGGTTTCCAACAAGAAGTGTTTGTAGCAGCTTAGATTTCCTTCTTCAAATTTATGGTACTTAAATTAAGGATGAAAATAAGAGGATATCTTCAGCTATTTGGGTTTTAGGCATCCAGTGCAAGACAATTGTCAACATTTCCTCTATTGTTATGGCAAAGATGCAAGGACATCTAGAAGGCAATGAGGGACAACTATTTTAGGATAAAAAAATTTTCCTTTGAAGCTGCTGTTTAAGATTAAATAGGCCACAGGAAGTATTCTGGAATTATTACTGTGGGTTTGTACTCTGTGAGTGTAGTTTTGCAGCTTACAAAATATTTATTAATATTTATCAGCAAATAAGTAAAGAAATCAGTAGAAGCAGCTAATAAAGCATGTTTATGAACCTGTAATAGTACAAGCTTTAAATGGTACCTTCCATTTTATGATCCCTGTTTACTTTGAATCCCCAGACAACCAAGAGCAGGGTAGATAAGTGTGGAATGTCATTTCTCTTGACCCTTTTGTTATGCATCTCACCTGTGCTGGCCATCCAACCATCTGCTGGGACATAAGTACCTTCAGAGGAAAACAACTTTCTCAACAAGCCAGCTTTGTCAGAATTTCCCAGCCTGAGCAATGAGGTGCCTGAACTCTGCCAAAAACTTGTCAAAACCCAAAAATGGACAGAGCAAAGACAGAATCCTCTGAGAGATCCCCCAAATGTGTGAATCACACCACCAGCATAGAACCCCTCGTAAAATGCCACATTGCTTTCTTTCTCAAAGCCAGACAATCCGTCCCTTCAAGAGAACGCTAAACTATAAATAGTGAACCAAAATCCTCTTTGGGGCTCATAAGCCTCCCCCCAACCACCATCCCTGCTAAGCAGGTGCTTGCAATGCTCTCATTATTATCCCAGTCCAGGATGAGACCTCAGGGAAACCTGGCACTGGAGCTGGCCCAAGGAAGGCCAGCAGAGCACTTTGGTCATATGTTTAGCTGGGATGTGATCTGCAGTCATTCCATGCTCTTCTGGGCTTAGCTGATTCCAGGGAAAAGTTGGGTACATCTCCAAACCTTTGAAATGTAGAGAACTGTGGAGTGCTGAGAGAGCTACACATGTTTTTGTGGGATATGTTTTTAAAGACTTTGGGTGCTTCAGGCAGGTAGCTTTCCAGATCTGGACTTGTGCAGAAAGTCATATTGAGAGATCCTGGGGGACGTTACAAAGGCCAATGGCCCTAAATTTCCCTTCAATCAAGAAAGGCCACATCCCATGGTGTCCTCAGAGCATCCCAAGGCCACACCAGTCAGAATATTTTGCCTTGTGGGACCCATGGGAACACCATAACAGCACAGTGTGGATAAACATAAATTTTTGTTTTTAGAACAAAAGTCTCATTAAAAAGCCCTTTAATATCCATAGTCTCCAAAAGCTACTGGCCAAATTCCACCACACTCAGCAGGAATGTGCTGCAGGAAACATTAAACACTGTTCTTGCCCTCAGCTGGGCTGGAGCAGCAATGGCTTTCTGAGGCACACACTGCTGGTCACACCAGGCTGTGAGGAGCAGGCTGGCTCTGCTGTTTGCCAGAGTTTGCCAAGTTGGTATTAGAAATAAGGCAGATCAGATTCTCTCCTAATTTAAAGTAAACCCACCTGCTTTGGTTACGTTTCTCATGGCATGGTGTTCAGAGAGTTCAAACTTCACCACTCTTTTGTTATATCCAGTTGAAAAGGAGGAAAGAGGGGGAAGAGACACCTAAGTCTGCATAACTTCAGAAAGGAGTTTAATGAGGGAGAGCATAACACTTAATTCAAACCCAGAGCATTCATCACTACACTACCTTTCCATATCAGTGCAATACATTTCATTCCCTTTTCAAAATACCATTTAACATAAACCATTTATTTTTTCAACTTTTCCCACAAGTGTTTTAATGCAGAGTTTGGACACCTTTCAGAAGAGTCGTGTGATGTAATGCATTTGAGAGACATAACAATGCATGTGGAGTTTGGAAAACCTTTTGCAACAGGAATAAAAAGAGCTGTTCCTTTCAAAAGGCAGAATCTGACTTGCTGTCAAAGGTTTTGAGGAAGAGGAGGAATGCAGTAGTATCAGAAGATTTCTGATGGGCTTTCAGTGCATGTGAGTTTGTGGAAATTTACATAAATAGTTATAAGGAAATACAATAAACTTTGGGAACTCAGCAAGAGTTTTGACACATTGGCAGCTCTCTGAATATTTGCTGTTGATAAGAATAAGTCTATGCTTACACATGTCAGTAACATTTAAATCCACAGGGACACCCCACTGAAGACACCAGTATTTAGCTGGAGTCAAAGAACTGAGATGCAACTCAGTGTGATATTGTGAATAACAAAGGGGGAAGGCTATCACAATTTTTCATTATAATTTTTAGCAGTCTATTTAGTTCTATGTGCTCACTTTTAAGAGTCCTAAATTATGAGGATTTGACCTGCAGTATATTAATTTGCCGTGAACTTGCAAGTTAAATAAGATCTTAAATACATAAAAATCCTTAATAAATAATTTAAATGGCTTTTTGGAAAAAAAAATAGTTGAAACTATATGAAGGAAAAAGGAAAAAAGAAATGGAGAGAGAGAAATAAGGCTGCATTTGTCTAAAGGAAGGCAAACATCTGGCTAGAGAAGGATGCACTTTCAAATATATTTTTTTCCTTCTATCCAGGTTTATCTCTGTTAGCTTAATAAAAATTGTAACAATTAGGTGTGCTTGTGAGAGACAGATAACTATCAACAAAACACTGGATTTTTGCACAGTATGCTGCCAGAGACATTAATTTTTAACAGGATGTCTGATATTCTTCTCATCCTCTAAACAAATTTAAACACCATCAACAGTCTTTGCTTACCCTCTCTTAGCCCATGCTAAACTGCTGAGAATGTTTCAGGATGCTGTTATTAAACCAAGCAGAAAAACTAGTCTCAATAGTCCAGATAAAAACACCTTTCCCAGAGCAGAGTGATGGCAGATCTGTGCAACAAAGGCAGCAGATCTTTCAGGCCACCCTTTAGACTTCTGCCACTGGTGCCTGGGGTTATGCTGGGTGATAGCATCTCACACCAGGCCTTGCTGGGGAGCTGCAGCCTTCTTCAGACAATATTTCTCCTGCAGGAAAATCCCTGTGGATGGTTTCCAAATGCTCTCCCATTTGTTTAGCACGAGGATAGATAGGGAGTGATGATATTGTGGTGAGATGGGGAAGTTTCTGTTTTCCCCTCGAGCAGACAGAACCTGTGCTCAGCACAAAAATAGTCCAAGAAGAGCAGCTGGGTCGTTGCTGAGGTGAATTCAGAGGTGAGATGGTGCCAGTTACCAACATGCCTGAGAATAAAAGACGTGTGGGCTCTCTCTGATCCCTGTGTTGATGTCAGGGCAACCTGATACAAGAGCAGTAGATTGCCGCAAAAAATAACCACAAAAACTTACTTGGGAGTGTCCTTTCCATGCAACCTGCACAAGAAAATGCCATCTTATTACTGTATTGTCCTTTGTTATCAGAAGTGATGCCACAGACAACATAATTCCTTTTGTATTATATGTGCATGATTTGAAAAGTCCCTCTTGTGAATGGTGGTTTGGTTGCACAAGCAGAGAGAAGAAATTCAAGCTGCTGTTTACCTCTCCTCACTATCCTATACAGCAGTGGCAGTGAATTTCAGGGGAGAAAAATCTCTCCTTTGGAAACTGATAAAGCAATATCACCTAAAGGAAATTTTGGTCTCACAAAATTCTGTAGACCTGATGGTATGGGTGGCTGGTTTCCTCTTGTACAAACACAAAAATACTTTGCAGGGATGTTCCTCAGAGCAAGGATGTCTCTTGTCTAGAGCAACTTCTCCACATGAAATGAAGAATCTTGAGGCTGAGTCCCTGCAGGGCACCTCTCATATTAAAGAAACATTGTCATTTCTCCCAAGCAAGGGAGGAAGGAAGAGCTTGTGGTTAATGCAGCAAATGGAGGCTCAGGAAATCTATGTTCATATCCTGGCTCTACCACAGGTTTCCTGTGTGACCTTGGGCAAGTCCCCTAATCTTTCTCTCTGCCTCTTTTTCCCCCTGTGTAAAACAGGATAAAATAGTTCCTACTTCTAATGAGACTCACACATTAAATAGGTTTATGAATGGCACCATAGAGCAAGGGGACAGCTGCATGTGTGGACCAGTCCTTTCTTACCTGTGTGAGATCAGCTACAGGGCTCCAGCTGTAGTGTTCATAAAAGTTTCTATTATCTAGGTTGCAATACATCTCACTCCATCAACCATGTATTAATGGGTATGGACAGGTAAATTTGAAGATTAAAATGACAAAAATCCATTAACTGAAGGAAGTCTGATATTTGGTCTGTGGGCAACATTGATTTACTGAGGTGTAAGCTGAGAGAATTTTTGAACTGTGATTTAGTCATTGTAAAATTCTCTGCATCAAGAAACAAAACTGAGATAAAACTAAGCACTAATTGATGTTGGCTACAGTCTCTTATTGTTTATAAAGAGACATCCTGGTTAGTCTGCTAACTAACCAGTGAGTTCCCTGTTCTCCTCTCCTGTAGCTGACCAAATTCTTCATAGAATCCTAGAATATCCTAAGTTGAAAGGGATCCACAGGGATCATCGAGTCCAACTTCTGATCCCTTGCAGGACCACCCCAGGAATCCCACCATGGCTCTGAGAGCATTGTCCAAACAATTCTTGAGCTCTGTCAGGGCTGGTGCTGTGTCCACTTCTCTGAAGAGCCTGTTCCAGTGCCCAGCCATCCTCTGGGTGAAGAACCCCCTCCTGATATCCAACCTAAACTATCATGGGTGTTCTCTCTTCCCACTCCAGCCAGTCCCAGTCCTACCCACACATCAGTCTCGATGTTCTGGACATTCAATAATAAGAGGCTGTTTGGGGTCAAGTTTGCCTCACACTGTCCGTCGGTGTTTACAGAGATTCAGGGGAAGCCAAAAAACAAAAGTGGGTTTTCATCCAAAACTTTTCCATTTAGAGGTGAGAATGTGACAAACCTGGGCTGTAAAGACATAGACAACAAGTTGTCAATTCCTTCAAAACCTTTGGCCTTATGAGTGAGATGTGCTCACTCATACTTTTTTAAAACTTTTGACTTTTTTAAAAACATACATTCTGTTCTCACATCCCTTTGAAGAGATGATTTGGGATAATTCGAAGGCTCCTTCTTACACAAACATTGCAATCACTTCCTGTTGGTAACTATAAAAGGACAGTCTGGCTAAGTAAACAGTCCTCTTCATAGTTGTGTCTAAGCAGGAAAGCCCTGTGTTCTTCACCAATAGCTCCATTGATGACTGCAATTGTTCTGCTTATTGTTTGCATTCGTAATAACGCTGATTATAACAAAAGATCAAAACAGGAACTTCCTTAAACTTATTAAATGCTTGTAGTCAGGGCCTGGATGTTGCTGGCATAAAGATGGATGTGAGCTGACATGCTAGAAAAGGGAGAGCCCGATCCTCAGCTTGTGTAAATCATGGTTGTCACCTCCAGCTGAGGACCTGGCTTTGCCATGGTATCTCGTGCTACCCAAGAGTCCTTAATGCCCTGCTGTTACCCCCCAAATATCCCCAAGCACCATTTTCCTGTACCATGAATTAAAAGAAAACTGAAATTCGGGGAAATTAAATAATGGGACCAAAAGCATACAAGGAATTCATGGCAGAATTCAGGAAATGACCCAGACCTCCCAATTCTCACCATGAGTGTGCCATGGAAGTGTCCTTGAGGTGCTCAGCGATCCTCAGCCAGCCAAAACACTGTCTCCTTTTCTGTATTCTTCTCTTTCACTTAACAATAATTATTTTCTGTCATAATCATCTATTATTTTACGTGTTAAGGAGTTTACAGGTTTCTTTCAGATTTACCACCGAGGAAACCCTTAATCAGTCTCTGAGGCATAACAAACCATCTACCACTACTAAACACACCATTCACACCATCTTCAGCTTCTGCTGCACCACCAATGGCCAATCTCCTTGATACAATATGAAAAAACAACCCCATGTTTGGTTAGATACTGAAGCTTCAGCTTTGAAGTGGAGGATTTATGACAACACCTTCCTCTCCCCAGCAGAGCCCTGCTGTTTGTTTTGGCTTCTCAGTCCTGTGTCCCAAGCGTGTGAGTCCTCAGCACTTTGGCAGAGAAGCAGTAGGCTGTTATCACTGATAATATCATACCATCCCAAATTCTGGTTAGCTTGCTCTTTGTTGTCTCCCTATAAGACCAAGACTAAAGCACAGGTCTGACTTAGAATGGAGAATTTCCACTGGCCCAACCAACAAACCTTCCTTATTAATCAGACTGGGTCTCCCACAGCTTAACAGCTTGGATACAGTGCCCAGAAGAAACACAGCTTCTAGTAAGAAAATATATGATGTTTAAAAACCACATAATATATGTGTGTTTAAATATTTATTTCTTTATATATATAATATATGATGTTTAAAAACACTTCTAAGGCCACTTCTAAACATGGCAGGGATTAAGATATTCTGCCATTTAAAAAATAATTCTTGCTAAATTTTTTGTCTGACATTGAAGTAATGGCTCGGGAAGGGACTGCTTTTAGAAGGATCATTCAAAAAAGACAAGGAGAACAAAAATATAAGTTGATGCTATAAACAACAAATTCTACTTAAAATTGCAAAGCTGGATTCATTTGGAAAGGAGATATGCCATTAGGGAGCCAGGGAAAGCACGTTCATATTTGCAGTTTACTGATCTAGGAAATAATATGTTTTGCCTGAGCTTGAGAAGGAAACCTCAGTTTGCTGGGGTCATGCTGATACCTGTGGATACAACAGCTCACTGCTGGCATGCCAAGAGATCTCCATATAAAGTATGCAAATGGGCTGGTCAGACTTCCTAAATCTCCTTCCTAAGGCTTCTTTCTACATCTCAGTAGGCAGACAGTCAGGATTCACTTTGTAAGGAAGATTCCCAAGAAAACATTGCAGAGGTCAGGGAGAAAACATTCCTGCAAGTTCCTTGCAGTGATTGGATGGGGACAGTCTTTATGCTTTTCTTTCCTGTGTCCTCAGACAGTATCACCATATTTTGTGAAAACTTTGCCACACTCAGCCTCAACATTGCCTCTAACTGAAGAGGGGACAGAAACTCACTTGTTCAACTTTTTTACATCTTGCAAGATTATTTTATTATTTTAACATTATTTTATTATAATTCTGCCTGTGTGTGAAAGAGGATTATTGTGATACCTGGTGGACCATGTCCCTGTTAACACAGGGGACTTGCTATGGAAAGTTGTGCTCCTTTGCCAGCTGAGGCACGTAGGGCTTGTTTTCCTGGGCGAAGCCAAGGAAGTTCCTTGTCACTTCCCTCAGCCCATCTGTAGGAAGGCTGTCACACCTTACTCCTTTCCCACATGGGTGGCAAAAGCCCAGGACCAGGAGCAAACCCTTACACACATGCGCAGAGCACCTGGCACGACAGCAGCTCAAGGCACAACCCAGATATTGACAGGACAAGAAAACCAGATCATCACATCCTTATGGAAAGAAAACTTCATGTAACACACAGAAATTGGGCATTTAAAGCCCAGCACATGAACTGTGAATTCATCCTCCAGTCCCACAGCAGATCTGCAGGACTCAGCTGCCCAGCTCAAGCTCTGCTCTCCTCCATAAACAACCTGTAGCAAAACCAGGGCACTCAATGGCACAGCCAAGAAACCCTAATGCTCTTTCATCCTTTAACTGGAATTTGGTCCTGCTACAAGCCATCTCAGCCAGTTAAGTGGCTTGCCTTTACTGTTTTGCCCCAAATTACATCACCATTTGGCTTTCTGAGTGTACCTCCTTGGCTCTAACTGTCCCCCTTGGCTCTATTCCCTGTAAACAGGGCCTGATTAATGTTGCAGAAGAAGGGCTGTGAATCACGTATTCCATTCTCTTATGGGAAGTCAGAATGTCAATTTTTCCTAGTTTTAAGTGCAGAGAATCAGGATATTTAATGCAGAATCCCTAGCAACGACACAGAAACTGCAGCCTGAGCCCACAGCTGCAAGCTTCCCAACATACTTTCTGTAACAGCAGCTGATGAATCACCCACTAGAAGACATGCACTTAAAAAAAAAATTAAAATGAAACAGCATTCACTGATGCAGCCTATTATTACCCAGCCCCAAACACATTACCAGGATATTCTTTGATAAGGAAAGGGCCCTCACACACACAGATCCACAAATCTCTACTGGGCTGTTTAAAGGCAGAATGGAAACAGCTCCAACAGCCACAGATGTTCCCTCTGCAGTCCTGGGTAGCAGAATTTTACTGCCCACAGTACTCATCACTAGTAATGCTTCCAGCTGGTGGCCAAAAGCCGAAATTCACTCTGAGCTTTTGCTTTGAAAGTACAAGGAAATCAAAAATGTGAGCTTGCAGAGCAGCTCAGGGACCCTGCTACAGTCTCCCTCTGTTCCCTTTTTCATGGCTATCTTTCTCAGCTTTTGAAAATAAATTGACAAATGGAAAATAAAGCATTATTTGGACTAGCCTTTCAAAGGGTTGTGTACATAGTGAGCTAGAACAGTACGGTAAAGCCCCAGAAAAAAAAGGATGCTTATAGGAAAGGCTCAGGGAAATTTCTGGAGAGATACAGTCTCTCCAGAAAAAAAAAAAAAGAATTCTTTAAAAAAATTTTAAGAATTTTTTTAAATTTTCTTAAAAGCACCTGCTTGACAAGTAGTGGTACAGCAACATCTCTGGCACGTTTTGTTGATCCTATGATTTCCTAAAAGTATTATGACTAACAATATAATAAATTAACTGGACAAAAATAAAAGTCAATAGTTAAATAAAATGAAGAATCACTTCTTTGCAGGAAGAGCATCTCATTCATATACAAAATTTTCATATCATATGCAGAATTTACCTGGAGTGGATGATCTACCCTGGAGATCCACAAGAGCATTCAGAATGATGCTCTCCTAGTGGAAGGTCCCTGTCCATGTTAGGAGGGTTGTAACTAGATGTTCTTCAAGGTCCATTCCAACCCAAACCTTCCTAGGAGTCTGTGATTTAGGAGCACTCAGAACCCTCTGAGGTGCACTGAGAAACAGAATTCTAAAAACCTTAAACCCAAAGGGAATTCTATCCAAGCATGAACTTCCCCCAGACAGAAATTAACTGCAGTAAATATTAGATAAATACATGTGATGAGACATTCACAGATAACCAGGTCAAGAGATGAAAAATAATCCACGTTAATCTTGATACAATCGCTGAGGAATGCTTACAGTGTATTATCAGTGTTTGTTCAGGACATGAGCCCCATTGTGCTGGGTGCTGAAAAGACACACCGTGTATGTCTGACCCAAAGGTACATCATACATCAGTATAATGATATTCAGATGCTTATATCCTAGCTGTGGCATGAAGATTTGTGCAGGAATTTAACTTTAGTATGGTTCCTTTGCTTCTCTGTGCTCCATTTCTCATAACAAAAATTTAAAAAAAATAAGAAAAACTCCTCCATACCCTGTTCAGCCTGAAAACACCTGGGAGCTGGGGCATCTGATGTCTTTATTAAGTTCTTGTTCATGCCAACTCAAGAGCAAGGCAGTGCTTGAGCCCCCAACAGCTGTATCCTCCTTCATCACATCATGACCAGGTGATTCAAGTAGACTTATCTATCAGGAAAAGGCTGATAAATGATCTAAACTTGGGATGTCTTTATTAAGCACCTTTGAATTGGCCAGCAGGATGCCCACAGTGGCTGTGGGACCAATCTCAGAGCTCCACATTGCTGGGCTAACTTGCCCACTGTTCTCAGGATATTTGCATCATGCTAATGCAGCACTTGTGTCCCTATTGCCAGCACAGAACAGAATTGGAAACTAGCTTTTCCTTTAATGTTGTCTACCAGGGAACACCACTTTGCTTCCTCTTTTCCTACAAGAAAACCTTTCTTTACTTTCTCTTCTTAACCAGTGACCAGTCCAGACTGGGTATTCAAGAACAGCATAAAACTGTTTCGTAAAAGAGCAAATAACTCCTGACTTTAAGAACAAATAGAGCCACTCAGATGTGAAGGGCAGCGGTGGCGCTGCATGCTCAGGGTGTAACTCCTCCTCCCCATTTGCATGACACCAGGGTAACAGGAGGTATGAAATGAAGCTGCTCTCGAGTAGGCGGAGGCGAGTACCCAGTTGACTCAGAGCATCATTCTGCACCAGGGTGAAAATTTAAGGGCAGCTGGAGGGACTAGAGGGGAACTTGCCTGACTAAAGGGTTTGTTATGCTGATACTGTTGTGCGGGGGAAAAAATAGCTGTAGGGTTTTCTTTAGAAGCTCTGTGTTCGTAGAGGGGTATGGAGGTGGAAAGAGGGGGAAATAATTACTAAATCATGATTGTTATCTGCAGTATTTACACAAGATAGGCCACACAAATGTCTTAATAGTGGGGGCACCTCAGTACTTATTTACTGCTATTGATTTGTATGAAGTGATTTAGAAACCCTACAGTCTGGAAGATGCTATAGAACAGAAAGATAAAACCTTTTCCCTCAACTAAAGGAAAAGACAGCTGAGAGAATTAGAAGGGATCAGTCTTAACTCACCTGTTCTCCAGCCTCTTCAAATCTAGGACAGAGACATCCCTCTGTCCTGGCTCTGCCTCTGGTCAGCGAGAGGAGGAGGAAAGGAAATGTGCTGGACACATCAAGGCAGTTTTCCTGCTGATGTGCAGTGGGGTGGCTGTGTCCTGCCATGCCTCTCTCCAGCTGTAAAATCCTGGGGGCAGGCAATGCCCTGTACCACAAGTGCATCCACCCCCTGGAGCAGCAGGGCCTCAGTTTGCAGAGCAGTATCCAAGCACCAATCTTAATGACAGCAATTTTAATAACCAAAATATCTCTGGAAAGGAGCTGGAATGAGGGGCTGTTTTGCATCCCTCTGGATTGCTTTTGACTATTGGCCACTAGTAATAAACTATTAGGGAACAAAAAGCAAATAGAAAACAATAGATGTAATTATGTAGCTAGATGAATGTTTCACTTCAAATATTATTGTGTCTGTGAAAATATACAGCATGAATTTGTTATTGCAAAAAGAAATATGCATTGATCTCCTTACCAGGAAACAGGTATGACTGTATTATGTAAATATTACTTCATTTACTGTCAACAACTGTAAGCTTATTTTCACTTTGCAAACAGATGACAAACGTGCTTGAAGTCATAGACCATCAATCTTAAAGTTGACAAGGATCCCTCATTTTGCAGCCAATTTTTGAAAGTCAAAAGGCCAGATTCAGACTTGGGCTAATGCCATCCACTCCAGCAGGAGCAATGTGCCAGATCCTCCGCATTAGTGCAGATCAAATGTGCTCTGTGAACTTCAGTGGCCAAAGAAGTGGTTCTAAAGCTGTTGACTTCAGAGCTTTGACCCACAGAGCTGAAGCACTGGAAGGGCAAGAGGTCTGGAGTCCCCCAGTACCACCACCCCAATGGGAGCAAATGCAGGCCAGGGGTTTTCTCTAGAAGTTAAAGATCAGGCATGGTGTTCCTTGATGCATCATTTGAAAACTCATCTAGCTCTGGTGTGGTTGCTAACACCAATAAAAAACAGAGCTATAAAGAGAGGATAAAACAAACTGTATCCTTCCAGACCTGCAGCCTGGAGACCACCATGGAAACAGCTCCAGCTCCCTCACCCAGTGCCACCCACCAGCTTGGGTTAGACTTCCTGAAGGAGCATGACTGGCTTGGCTTTGAGTTCATTCACCCCCACAGGATTATTTTGGCAGTCATGTAACTACAGAGGGATTCATCCTTTAGATTCTCTTCCTGCTCTTTTTGCTGTGTCTTTTGCCAGGAAAGATAATTTACCCTTCAGGGTCTCGTCTGTGAGAAGGGGGTGCCCAGACAGAAGCGTGCACCCAGTTCCAGACCTAGACCCAGAGGAATTTGGGAAGCCAAGACTTTTCTCTGGTGATTAATCACTCTGTGATGTCACAGGCTAACTGAGATCTTCCTTCTCTCTTTTACAAGGATTACTCTCGCAAAGCAAAGCAGTCTTTGGGCTGAGACAGACTGAAACTGTTCAATGAGACTTGACTGATCCAAGAGTAGCCCTGCTCAGATCTGGATGTGCCTTTGGTAGGTCAGACTGTAAAAAAAAATAATTCTCATGTGATTTTCATACTTTCATGTTCTTGCAGGATGCTAAGACAATGTATGGCATAATCTAACTTTCAGGGTGTCCAATTCCCAATGTACTACTTGAAAGAAAGTGAGATCAGTCTTGGAATCATAGACTGGTTTGGGTTGGAAGTGGCCTTAACATCCAGGTTTGATAAATCCATGAAGAACCTGAGCTAGTGGGTAGCATCCATGCCCATGGCAGGGGTGTTTGAACTGGGTGATCTTTAAGGACCCTTCCAATCCAAACCATTCTATTCATCATGCAGTTTTCAGGATCCAACATTGTCAAGATCTGACATTACAATTTAGTGGTGGAAATGACACAGGCTCCCATTGTCCAAGCAGCATGACCCCAAGAAATATTCTTATCAGCAAGGTTGATTCCTACAAGTGCATTCCTTATTTTCCTCTGTTCTCTGGTTTTTTTTCCTCTTTCTTTCTGTCTTGGCTTCTCACTTTCTCCCCTAGCACCATCAGGCTTGGACAAAGAACTTAATACTAATTTCCTGAAACACAGTGGGTACCACCACACTGTACAGTGGTGGGTCAGAATAGGTTTGAGACAATAAAATGGCTCCATCTCTCAGGGAATTGTTGGGAAGGAATTACTGAGAGGGGGAAGGATTTATCAAGGGGTCCCTTTGAATTTGAAGCAAAGCCAGCTTGTAGGTAACAAAAATTAAAAACAAGACAAAACAAATCAAACAAACCAAAAAAGCCAACACAAAACCTCCTCTCCTGAATACAAGCCTACTGTGACTGGTGCATAAAACAAGATTTGCACTGGCAGATGTCATGTACATCTGAGTACAGAGCTCAAGTTTGAAAATAAGTTGGGTAGGAAAGCAGAAGCCTCTCTCAATAAAAACAGTGAGGATTTCTGCAGGAAGCTTCTTGTTCACAATAGTGTCAACAATGAAATAAATTGTGCTAATGTGGGAAATTTTGAATTGCCATTCTTATTTCGTCCCAGCAGGAAAACCAGTGTGGGTGCAACTGTTCTAGAGCAGAACTTCAGGATTTCAGCTTATTTCAGTCTGGCAAAGATGCTGGCAGAAAGCAGAATTATCTGTAGAGCATCTGCACAGAAAGTGAAGGCCACAGCTATTTAGTTTAATCCCTCTTCAGACAGTGTAACAGCAGAAAAGGTCATTGATAGTTAACAACCAGCCCCTTCTCTTGTAACACACAGGCTCTGCTGCCTCAGTGTCCTCCCACCCATATAACACCCAGCCTTGCTCCTCTCTGCTTCAGCCTGTGGAGAAAATTGCACTTTGAGGCAGCAGAGCTAAAGGATGCCAAGCCAGCAGCTCAGCTGGCATCACTTTCCAGGGCACAGAAAAGCCACCATGTCCCAGATGCTTCAAGCAGTTGTCCCTGCCTGGGTTATGTGGGACATCCTTTATGTGCCAAGCTAAACTGTGAGGATTTGATGAGGAAAACTGAGAGGCTTTAAATAACCTCTGACCTTTTCCTTGTGCTCTGAACACTTGCCACCTCGCCAGCACTTCACCCAAGCGTGATTCAACACTGTGCTGGGGAAGAGCTGAGCCCAAGGTGGGAGCTGGTCACAGGCTGAGCTGTGTCACCACCAGCTGTGTGCTTGGGCTTTTCCTCACCACCCCACCTCAACCTGCCCTTCTGCTGGCACCTCTGGACTTTGGGATGGATGTGTTTGCTGAGACAGCACAGCTGAGCCAGGTTTCAGCAGGGGGCACAGAGTGATGCCCACCTTAGTGCATAACCAACCCTGCAACCACCAAAGTGGTGCTTCAAATCCATTCAGCAAACTTAACCCTTTTCCCATGAGCAGTGGCTTCTTAGTCCTGCCTCAGCCACCAGTTCCAGTGCCTTCCTCTCCCTTCCCAAAACACCTCCTTGTTCACTTAGGCTCAATCCGAGCTGTGCCCCCCCCGGTAAAACCCACCAGTGATAACCAGTGCTCTCCAGCTGCTGGGGTGGGATTAAACATTTCTGAAAGCTGCCTCCACACATCCCTTCCCCTCAGCTGGGTAGCAGTAATCCCTCCCCAGCTCCCAGATCCCACTATGCAGTTGGGGGCTGGAAACTTGCTACCAGCTCAGTAATCTTTTCCCAGCCATGACTGTAGAAGGGAATTATAATTCCCCTGGTACAGCAAGGTCTCAGTATTATCATCTGCTGTTTGTCCTAAACCAAAGACGTGCTGGTATGGCTGAACTATTCTGTTTGCATGTGTGCATATAACATTGAATAGTATAATAGCATAAATTTTCATTTTTAACTACACAGATATGTGTGTTGAAGCTTTGTGTGTGTGTGTGTGTGTGCTTGCTTGTGTGCCTGCACACAGCCATATCCACACAGTCTTATGGTTATTATATACCTATATTTGTTATTTCTCAGCCACACTAATAAGAACGAAATCTTCTGGAGCCTTTCAAGACCTGGACAAATCCCGGCTGTTGCTGCATCCCTGCACTCCTTGCATCCAGGGACTGTCAATAGCCTTATTGAGAGTAGCAGTGTTCCCCCATCCCCAGGGCATCTCTGGCAATAGCACACAGGAATTTTCAAGGAAAGGTTCATACAGACACAGATCCATAAGGACCAGACAGTCGTTATGACAGCCCTTATGAAAGCTGTGTCCAAATATACTTATATTGACCCAAAGATATCAGAATAAAGACACTGAAATTTAGACACATGAAGGTGAAAGTCTAAAATTAAGCAGTTTCTGAGGCTTTCTCTGTGATTACTGGGAAGGAACAAACATTTGCAGAGGGCAACCCATCATCTGCCAGCGCTGAACCACTCTGTGGAGGTACCTGTCTCTCTGCAGGTGTGGTGCCACACCAGCCTTCCAGGTAGCTGTGACTTAAGATCAATCCTACCTTGGCTGGCAAAGCATGGGAACCTCTCAGCAGGCCCCTGAAAACCATTTTATTATTTCAGCTTCTAGATCGCATTTTTCCCCCACTGCAGAACACTTTGGATGAAGGATGAAGACAGACTGAGCACCCTCATTTAGCATTTGCAAGGCATCTTCAGCACCTTTGAAGAATGGACCATAAAACCAAAGAATTATGGAATCATAGAATATTCTAAGTTGGACCCATCTCATTCCTCATGCTGAGTAAAAAACAAATAGGTTGCCAATCACCACAACATACCTTGCAGTAACATTATTTTCCGTAAAATTTCATCTTTTTTTTCCCCCATAAGATTGTCTCACACTAAGTGAAAAATTATACATTTCGACCTTCTTTTACTGCAGAAAAATCCTGAAACAAGCAGGACACAAACAGGAGTCTCTGAAGACAGAAGACAAAGAGAAAGATCCCTGAAATGTAATTTTTACAGCAGTTTCATGGCTTTTAACCCAATCTTGTAATTTTGAAGGGCTTGCCTTGTGATTTCTGAACTCCTGAGGTGAGAAATACTGAAAGTAAAAGGTGCATTCAAGCTCCTCTGGATGTCACAGCCCTAAAAATAGCCTGAGGAAAGAGGGGAGGACATGGCTAAGGTACAAACCAAACGAGTGAAAAATGTGTCCTGTCCCTCTCTGTCCCCACCCAGCCCTGCTCCTGGCACGGGTTTGCCTCTCTTTTGAGAGCCAACACTTTTGTTCCAGCTGACCTTCAAGCAGATGTCTCTGCAAAAAAAGGTAACTCTGGGAAGAAACGTCACACAAAACAGAGGCCCACTATTGAAATCAGGTCTCTGAAAGGCTGAACAGATGGCCCTGGAGTCTCCAAACTCCATGGTGAGGACGCTTGGCAGCAGAACGAACGCTGAGAAAAAAAGGAGCTGATTTCATTGGCTGCACTGTCTGCTATAACAGCTTTGGGTTTCTGCTCCGACCACCTCCTTTCCTGGAAAGTGCAACAACTCTTTAAACAAACTCCCAACAGCAACAAAACCCTTTTATAGGCTTATGTTCGTTAATCAAGTAGCTTATTTCATACGTGATTCTGGTAGGTGATCTTTAAGGTCCATTCCAAGTCAAGTCTTCCTGTGATTCTACAACTTTTTCCTATATTTCTTTTTTGTTCTTCAGTCTTATTTTTACCTTCCCAGTGTGATCAGCTGTGAGACACTATCTGGAATAATTGCACTTGTTATCCTCTAGGAATCCTCCTGCTCAGTAGGATTTTCTGGGAGTGAGAGTGAAAATGTATCGGTGCACATGGACACTGACAAAATCCCTCGTCCCTTTTTCAAACAACAAAAATACCCTTTCCTTTTACAAAATCTTAAATATTTATAGGAGACTGAGTGTGATTTTCATCCTCCACTCAAGATTTGTGGCTTTTTTTTTCCTGAGCCACATGAAAAGGCTGCAAGGAAGCTTTGGACAGGTGTATCCCAAGTACACAGAGCGGGCTGGTAGGAAACATGTACCTGTGGTCTGCAAAGAATCATTCTTAATGGTTACCTCTCTGTGGTTGGCTTGTTCTGATTTTGTTTGCGTCCTTTGAAGGGTCTCTTAACATTTGCACTCTATAAAATGATACCTAAATATTTTTGTGCTGTGCTCTCTCTCTCTCTCTCTCTCTCTCTCTCCATTTCAATCAGGGTTAGAAAATCTCCCTGCTCTTTTGGTGTCACGGGAGGGTACCTGTGCTTCTAAAAGAGTAGAATGCACCCTTCAGGGGGTGGGCAGAGAGGGAATAACCTCACTGCTCACCCCATCCATGTTAGCAGAGGTAAGCACAGTGTGACATCTGCAGAGTCTGGGGGAGTAACCAGGAGCCTGGGACTCAGCAATCCTGGCTGTGCTGGTGCCCTGCAGGGTGACCCCATCCCCTTCCTGTCTCCTCTGTGCGATGCATTTTCCCAGCCTCCAGCCGCAGCACTCACTGCTGCATCCAGGGCATGAGGCTCCCTCCCAGGGAGCTGCTGCAGCTCCAAAACCACCCCAAGGAGAGGTTTAATCCCTGTCACCAAAACAAAACTCTCTGTGTTTGTTTTTTCACCCTGCGTAACTGTCAGGATTAGTGCTGTTTAAATGATGTCAGACAGCCGCTGGTTTGTAGAAATTCACTTGCTCCATATGACTTTTCAATGGGGCCTTAATATTTTACCACATGAATCAGAAAAAGGAAAATGAAAAAAAAGAAAAAGTCTTAAGAAAGCAGACAAGAGTAATAAATCCCAGAGTTACCATCCCTAAACTCCTTCTTTTAATCACAAAATTACAAAGAGCCCAGAGATTGCGATAATGAACGTAAAATATGGTTGCCATTAAAAAATTTTCTCTGTCCCATCCATTTCAATTTATTCCACTATAAATCAGTGAGCTACTTAATCAAATATTCTTGCACTTTAATTGTTTTATCTTGCTTTTATGCTAAATTCAGTGGGTTACTGTGGGCCCTAGTCTTCACATTACACAAAAAAATGACAGCGGATTGGCCTTAATTAGTATAAAATTCAAACATTGGTTTAGAGCATTAGCTATATTGAAGTAAGCTCCTACAATTTCACTGGTTCAGTGAAAACATTCCAAGTAAAGAAGGAAGTAAAGGAAAAAGAAGCCCTAAGTTGGAGTAGTAAAATTTGCTGCTCATCTGCTGTCAAAACTCTGCCGCCAGTTCCCTCTATCTTCAAAATGAGAATAACTTCAAATAATTTTTTTGAAAACTGTTACTTGGTGTTATCCCATGAAATGCTAAAACTGAGATGGGACGTCCTTTCAAAATTCCTCAGCCTTGCCTCTGTCCCCTCAGAAAGCAGAGATGCTTGTCTGGACTAGTCCAGTATTTCCCATGAGAAAATACACCTCACACAACACCTATAAAAGTCTGGGCTCCAGCTCTGGTGTTTGCCATGAAGGGCATTACCCTTGTATTTTGAAAAGATAAGAAACTGTCCCTTGTGAGTCATTTTCTTCTGTAAATAGGAGGGGAACCATTCTTTTGTGTTTTGTTTTGTTTAATTCTCTGTTATCGATCGATACCTTCTTCAAAAGGCCGCGAGGGATACTTTATTAGTTAGGGTAATTGTGATTTAAGGATGGTCTTGTGTGATATAGATGTACTCAGCATGGAAAAATACAGATTGAGGCATGACAAGGGCTCTGCATCGGAAGGTGAGCTGTATTTGCACTGTTTCAACATCTAATAGAGGGTAAACTGCTTTTGATAGAATCACAGAATGTTAAGGGGTTAAAATGGACATTAAAGACCATACCATGAGCAGGGATACCTCCCACTAGACCAGGTTGCTCAAGCTTTATCCAGCCTGGCTCTGAACACTGACAGGACTATCCACAACTGGAAGGTTTCTATGAGGTCTCCACACAACGTTCTCTCTCTTCTCCAGGCTGAGCAACCCCAGTTTGCTCAGCCTGTCTCCATGGCCAAAGGGCTCCAGTCCCCTCATCAACTCCATGGCTTGTCTGGACTTGCACCAACATTTCCACATCCTTCTTATGTTGGGGACACCAGCACTGTACACAGCACTGCAGGTGGGGTCTCATGAGAGATGAATAGAAGGAGAATCACCTCTCTTGGCCTGCTGGCCACGCTGCTTTAGGTGAGCCCAGATCACCCTTGGCTTTCTGGGTGTGAGCTCTCACTGCCAGCTCATGGTGAGTTTTTCATCACCCATCACCCCCAAGTCTTTCTCCACAAGGCCGCTTTCAATCACTTCACCCAGCCTGTGGGTGTGTCTGGGATTGCCACAATGCAGGGGTAGCACCTTGGACTTTGCTTTGTTGAAATTCATGAGGCTTCTATCTACCCACCTCTCACTGAATGGTTTGGGCTGGAAGGAACCTTAAAGAGTATCCAATTCCAACTCCCCTGCCATGGGCAGGGACACCTTCCACTAGTCCAGATTGCTCCAAGCCCCACCCAACCTGGCCTTGGACACTTCCAGGGAAGTGGGATCTACGCTCAGGTGTCTGAGCTCCTCATATGGTGAAATGGCTGTGAATAAGTCACCTTTGGAGATCTCACAGTCTGCACAAGTTTCTGATGGACATCTTTCCTAGAGGAGGTGTCAAGGTGCGATCCAGCTACGACTGAAGCTGCCCAGGGAAGTGGTGGAATCCCCATCCCTGGAAGTGTTCAGAAGGCTGTGGATGCAGCACTTGGGGATATGGTTTAGTAGGCACTTGCCTGCCTCCAAGCAAATGCATCAAGACAAGCCAGTTTTCTCTAACATGTTTGTGCACAGTGGAAAAGTTCCAGCTCATGAGTCTGAGTTTGTGGGGACCCTCACTCCAGCCTTTGCCAAATTTTAGATCCAGACTGGGTCTGGATTTTAACCATCAGTGATGTGTTGATATTCCTGGATCGAGGTTCTGGTTTCTTTAAGCCACCCAGGTACAATCATCTGCATCAGGGGAAGGAAAAAAACCTGCACAAGATTTACATGGAAGTTTTTGAATTTCAAAGATCTTTTTTAATAAGGCAAGAATGAGGAAGTCTAAAGATGTGCATATCTGCTTTACAGTTGTTAGTTTAATAAATGCAAATATTTCCAGCAGCCAAAGGTTTTACCCTGCAGTTTTACCTGCTAACATTTCCTTGTTTTGAATTATGTAGATCAGAAATGGAGGAAAAACATAACACTGGTTCTAAGGGTATAGAGCTGTCATCTAATTTTAGCTAAATGTTCTCTAAAGCAGAAAGATGCATAACTGTGGGGTAAATTGCTAGTGAAGTTTTCCATTTTTTAATGTGTTTACAGCTTTTCTAGCCAAACTCAGAGGGGGAAAAAAGAGAGAAACAGCACAGGCAATGTTGAATATTTCAAAAGAATCATCAGTAAAAATACTCTGTTTCAACTTCCAAAAATTATTTATTTTGCACATAGAGGTCAAAATCTCACATGAACATAAAATGTTCAATATGCATGAACATAAAATAAAATGTTCCATATGCAATGTGCCAAATAGATGACCAGGCTGCATTGACCAAGGATCATTGACCAAGACTTCTGAAGGTAGTGAGAGATTCAGGGAGTCTGTTTGTAGGTTGCCAACGTAAGACCTTTTATCAAAGCCTGGATTTCAGAAAGAGGGCACTCAGCAGTCAGAAATAAAGTTCATGAAGGCATCTGAGTTCAAGCCATTCAAACTAGAAACTCTGAGAATCAGTACTTGTGCTTGGAAATTTGGACCTTTTTATTCCAATATTCAAAGTGCAACTTGCAAGATGTTACTCACATCATTTTAATAATCCAGAAACAGGTCACAACCAGGAAGTAAAACCCTGCAGATGCCAATCTTCTTGGTAACACCTGATCTACAGATCAAAGTCGTGTTTATATGATTGTCATTTGAAAGGAGCTCCACTGAAGTGAATGAAGTCTGCACTAAAGTTGATGAGATTAAAATTAGGTTGACAAGTGAAAGTTACTAAAGATGATGGGAAGTGAAAATCTTATATTTGATTAATCCTTGCATCAGATCTATGGCTCTTGTTGCTGCTGTTATCATGGTTACTGCTGTTGTCATCATCTCTAGCAGACCCAGCCAAGATCTACCAAAACTAATTTCTGCTCTACATGTCCATGGGAAGATGCAAGTTCTGCAGGCAAACAAAAGAGTGGTATTCATCTTACCTGGATTTAAACATGTGAATGTGAGCTCGTAGTCAAGGTTTTTACAGCTCCTGGAGAGAAATAGGAGCTTCTCAATCATGATTTCTCTGCCCAAAGTGAGGAGTCCACAAGAGTGGACAAGCTGGATTCCTGGAGTGTTTCTTTTCCTTATTGGCAGTGGGAATCTAAGATATTTCCCTCCAATTTGTAAACATCTAAACATAAGATGAGCAGTGTGAAGGAATAAGTCCTGGGCCTGGAGCTCGGCTCAAGCAGGATGCATGTGGAAAAAGAAAATATGGTATCTTGTTTCCAGTTCATTATTTCATTTATATATAAAAGATACATAAAAGAGAGGGCATATGTGCCTCATTTGTGCCTTAGAAGCACAAAATTCAGGATTTAGCAGCCTTTTTATGACAGGAATAAGGCTATTTGCAGAGGAAACCACTGAACTTAGTCTCATGTACCAGACTGAAGGTAAGTAGCAAGAAGAGTCTCTTAAGATATTGAATCTCAACTGCATCACAGGACAATATGCCATCAAGTACACTCAGAAATTCCGACTCTGCTCAGAGTGTCCCCTTGACAATTTTCATGACCCAGGCCACCCAAAACCACCCTTATTAGGAAGGCTGGGGCTTGATAAATGGACATCATCTTGAAAATGCAGAGTGGACATCACCAAAGGCAGCCAGGAGCTATATATTCTGTCTCATTGGGCTGTAATCACTTTGATATCTACATTGCATGGCTGTAGGGAGCTCTATGGTAAGTGCACTTCCTCAGCCTCACTAGCTGGAGGAGCAGGAACAAGGAAAATGTCCCAACCTTCAATGAGACCTTCCCACTCCTCACCCCTGCTGAAACCTTCGTTGCCACAAATCAACCACTGTGTCTCACCAGCTATTGTATGTCACAGCTTATCAGTTCCCTGCCCAAGGAGTTGTCTTTTCAGCGCAGAGTTCCTAGAACTCAAAATCCCACCCCATCAGAGTAAGCACGCTCTGCTACTAAATTGTACGTGTTCTTTGCCAAAAGTGCCTGAAATTCATCCATTGTTTTAGCACTCAGCATTTCTGACCAGGAGGAGTCATTTAACAGGGGGAAGCAAACAGGTTCTTCACTGCTGCTTGCAAAGATGTTGAAACACTTCGGGAAACTGGGAGATAAAAGCTCCAGAAGTGCAAGCTAGGATGATACCAGTTATTCTCCCTAACATGTCAGATGGGAGCGGTAAAAGCCAAATATGGGCACAGTTACCACATCCGTGCATATCCAGCAAAAGAAGGCTGAGATCATATTATAAAAATTAACCTGGGGGACATTACAGATGTTGCTTCTAATTGAATTTTATGATCAACAGCCATATATTATAATATTTGAATAACTTTCTGAAAGATTTGTTCTTCCGGCAATGCTTAATTTTTTCCTCCTCTAACCCAAACGAGTCTTTCAAAGAAAGTGCAAGGCAAAAGAAAAACTGACCTTTCAAGCTGTAGGAGTTGAAATCTTCACACTGATGCTGTTAAAGCTGATTTAAGTAATGCAAAACAATTATTTCCTAAATGCATATGTTAAAAGTGTAAATTGATATATCAAAACCACAACCTGAATATAGCAATTTGTCTCTTTTTTACTTTCTTCCTTCCCCTCCCTGTTGGAGTATATTCCACAGCTGCCTGCCAGATAATACACTGATTGCAACTTTCTTAATTTACAGAGCCTTTAAGTCTAATCTCATGAGCCAGCCTAAAGGGCTTCTTCATCCATTGAAATACCAGAATAATTGAAATTGTCTTCAGCCGACAGTCAGGCAATAATGAATATTTTACTTTGCTGATTGCATGTCAGAGTTGTATATAGCACTGCTAACAGACCTAATCCTGTGAATCTCAAGTCAGGCTTCCCAGTGAGCCTTTTTTTTTTTTGTTTGTTTGTTTCCTCTCTCCATGGATTGGTATGAAAAAACTAAGACTAAGCATGGGGTGAGTGGTATAGGGTGACACTGTTGCTGTTGGAAAAATACTACTGTGGGTTTTCAACAGCACTCTGGAGGCAAATGACAGTCTGGGAAACATTTTATTTAAAGATTTCCCTGAAGGGAAAAAGGAGAGGGAGGAGGAAATGCACAAGTAGTCAGTCAAAAAAGGGGTTGGGAGGATATCTGTGGTATGGCATGAAAGAGGATTCTGTACAAACCCAATCTGAATAAACTCCTCAGATTTTCATTGCAATCACAGATGGGCATTTCCTGATCCAAAGTCAGAGCCTGATCAATAGAGTATTAACGATATTGAGACCCATGGGGACAAAAACAATGATCACTGCTCCATTAAAGGAAACAGAGCATGTTTGAGAGCAGAGAAATAGAGGCAGGATGCACACAGAGGTTATTCTGAATGTCTGGGTCTGCACATACCCACACTGCAGCCGTGCACATCAGGATATGCAGCATATCAGAGACACACCAGTCACACCCAACACCAGCATTTCCATAGGAAAGAAGCCCAAACCCAGAATCCACAACCATGTTTTTTATGGGCAACTGGAAGCCAAGGTGTGTGGCAACTCATTCCACCAGAGAAATCAAGTTTGAGGTCTGTCAGTACAAGAAGGATATTGAGGTGCTGGAGTGTGTCCAGAGAAGGGAAAGGAGCTGGGGATGGGTCTGGAGCACAATGATGAGGAGCAGCTGAAGGAATTGGGATTGAACTATCCTGCAGGAAAGGAGGCTCAGAAGGGATCTTCTCAAGGTCTACAACTCCCTGGCAGGAAGCAGCAGCCATGTGGGAGTCGGTCACTTCTCTGATGTTACAAGAAATAGGACAAGAAGAAACATCCTCAAATTGTGCCAGAAGAGGTTTAGATTGGATTTCATGGAAAATTTCTTCACTGAAACAATGGTCAAGCATTAGAACAGGTTGTTTAAGGAAGTGGTGGGCTCTTTGTCCCTGGAAGTGTTCTAAAAACATGTAAATGTGGTGCTGAGAGACATGGTTTAGTGGTGGGTCTGGTAGTGCTGGGTTAATGGTTGAACTTGATATTCTTATAGGTCTTTTCCAACTTAAATCATTCTATAAATCCCAACAACAGAGCATAAAAATATTCTTCCTACCCCCTGTGTCATCTATGTCAACCACTTACAATGTTAAAAGACTAGGAAAAAGGAAATGCTGTATTTTTCACACAAACACAGCAATTTGTGGTTTGTGAATTTCTTGAGCCATTAGTGATTTATTTGTTGTGAACGACCTCCTTGGTTTTTTTTCCTCAGTTGATTTATCCTCCCAGATTCTGAATCCAAAGAAACATTTAGTATCTGTAAGTGCCTGTATCAGGGAATTCCTCTGTTTCAGTGATTTTTCCCAAGTTTTAGGACAAATCAATTCTTGATTGAGTAGTTCTGCAATGTGACCTTGAGACCACATCACTGTCTTCTGCACATATTGAAAAGCACGTGTCAATCACCAAGCCACGTGTACCCTGGATGTCTGTCTCGAACAGAAAAGATTTTGGCATGATTTTATTTTAAATATATATTAAGAGAGTAAGAGAATAAAAGAGTAAGACGGTAAGAGGGAGAAAGGCTTGTGGGGGGAAAGAAGAAGAGACAAGAAGACAAAACAGATCCTGTTTGAGGAAAAATAACTTGAAACCTGGGAGCAGCCTAATTTCATGGCACAGCTTCTGCATTCTCAGCAGCCTGGAAGGCTGGAACCTCTGAGGTTTGATGGTCAAACAGGTTTGGACCTGGCCACCCAAGGAACCACAGTGCCCAGACGTCAAAGGCCAACAGAGGAGAGCAGCAATCGCTGGATAATGCAGGAAATTCCCAGCAACCCACACACAGCACTGAGCAGGCTGGTTTGATGTCAGAGCAGGAGGTTGGATAAGGCCTCCTGAGGTCCCTTCCAACCTAAATCATCCAATGGTCCCATGATCCAGGGAGAACCAAGGGCATTGGCTGCCAGGCAACCTGCCAGGCCAACATCCTTGGAGGCAAGGAGCTCTGGCAGGAAGCTGCTGAGGGAAAATGGGCATCAGCTCTGGGAAAGCCGTCACTGCAGAGGCACAAGGTCTCTGCAGAGAGACCAGCCTTTCACTGACATGTCCTGCAGCCTTACCACCAGGGAACAATAAACCTCTCAGGAGCTCAAGCAGAGAATTCCCTCTTTCTTCAGGGCTTCTGTGGGACCAGCAGTTGGATATGTCACTTCTATTCAGCCTCAACACTGGGTTTAATCATATGCCTTCCTCCAGCCACCCCCTGCCCCAAGTAGCTTCTCACAGCTCTGGGCCCAGATGTTACACACACAGCTCTGAGCAGTTTCCCAGTTCAGATGCCGCTGTGAACAGCCCACTTCAGCTGGAACAAGCCCAACCACTTATAAATTTTTAACTTTTAGCTCAACGAGTCTTGAGATCATCGAGTTAGGGAATGCTTACAACTCATCCCACTGATCCCAGCAAGGAAATAGCTTCCAGGGGGGTCAATGACAGCAAATTAAGAGCAAAGCAGCAAATAGATAGACATATGCAGGCAAGACCCTAAGATTGTGGATGAGTTTTTCTGAGCTGGAAATTGGGTAAGGGCTGGCTCTGGAATTTGTCCAACAAGTAGAATTTGAGCAAAAGGCAACTTTTCAGCCCCCTGTTCACACTACTACCCAGTTGCTCCTGTAATCCCTGAGTCTCCACTCAGTCACTGAGCACGGAGCTGAGCCCATCCTCACAACAGCCTCCCTTGCACATTTGCATCAGGGACAAAGAGTGCAAGTTGATCACTGCCTCTGTTTGACAACACTTTCCTCAGCTGCACTCTGCCCGGGGTCCCAGGAGCTGCAATCCTTCCTTCCCAGTGCAGTCCTGCTCTGAAAGGGGCCAGAGAACAAAACAGGCTCTGTGAGGTGCACAGGGAAGGGAGGCACTTTCCCAGCCAATGCCCAGACACTGGGTTTGGGTAGCAGAGGCTGAGGGGAAGGAGCTCTCTTGTTTCTGGCACACCCTGGAGCTCCCTCTTTCACTACTTCTGCCAGTGGCTTGGAAAGGAATCCAGGAAGGGGCAAGATCTGTTCTCCAGGCAGCCACTCTGATTCCTTGTTGGAAAAAGGGATACAAGACATTGGGGCAACCAAGATAATAAAATAGTTGGGAATGAATAAACCTTCTCTATGAACTCCTTGCTTATAGGGCCCATGGAGTCAAATTAAACCTACAGCAAATTGTTTACTGGTAAATACTGCCTTCGATCAGATCTGAAAGAAGGATCCAAGTTCTTTTCTGGTCTTCACTGACTTTACACCAGTGCTTAAATTTAGCAAGTTTCCTTTATAATTAAGAGTTATAGGAGGAAGTTGAGGATGCAATGTCTTGATCGTTACTATAAAATCAAGACAATAGCAAAATCTGTTGGTATTCAGTACCCATAATATAGTGTGCTGCACCAAAGCAAGATATGCTGTAGGCTGATGATGACTCCTGCCAGTGCCTTTTTTGTTGACCAGAAGAGCTTACACTTAAGCTCCAAAATTAGCTTTATTTTCCAGTAAGAATAAAGGACAGGGCCAACTCCACTCAAAAGAAAATAATTCTTCCCTGCTGAAAATCAGGCAGCTGGACCCCTGAGGGAAACAGTTCCTTCACACACCAGGTAGCTTCTGTCTGAGCTTTCCTTCACCCTCTTGATCTGGGAACAAGTCCATCTCACTCCACTCCTCCCTCAGCCCCCACCTTTTCCCAGGGCTCTTTCCCATTACTTTTACCTATTTATCCTCACAAATAGAGTCAACTGTCTTCATGGGTCCTGCAACAACCCCTACCCTCTTCTGCAGTGAGATTATAATTAAATTCACAAAAGATAGACAGGAAGCAGAGACAAGAAGGGATTTACCCCAGGTCCTCAGCACAGCCAGGAATACAGCCCTGGCTCCCAGTCCTGTACCCTCCACATTTACTATTGTCTTGTTCTCTCCCACCTCCTTTGCCCTCATCTTGGGCTGCACTCCTGGGCATCCCACGTTTCACATCTCTATATTATTTAGAGTAATGAAGAGATGGCAGCATAACCCAAAAATCTATGGTTATCTCTGGCTCTTTGAATGGGCTCTCCAGCTCTCTGTCATGTAACAACAGTGTAAAGCAGGAAGAGGTTGCTCCACACAGCTCTGAAAGCTGCCAAGACATCTCTGTAGCCTGACTGTCAGAATAAAAGGTTGTAATTAACAACCTGGCCTGTCATCTCCTTACTGGACTCAGTTCAAGCCAACCAGTGTTTAGGGACCTTTGGGTTCTTGTGGAATGAGACCATGATTGCTATTCAAGGCCATAGCCTGTGACTCTGAACAGCCGGATGGTCAAAACTGAACATAAATATTACAGGAATCCCTAAACACAAAACGCAGTGTGTGCTCGCCTTCTTAATGGATTTGCTGTTCCCTCAGATTTTGATTTGGAAAACTCCATTAAAAAAAAAGATTCTGAAAGTGCTGGAGGTGCTTGACACACACTTAAGAGCTCCAGGCCAGAGCCTGCAGCTGATATACATCACTGTCAGCTCCAGCAGCTTCCATGGCTCGGGCTCAGCCCCAGAATGCAGAGAGAGCTGGCGAGAATAAATCAGTGTATTTATCTGTGTGTCCCCTTCTCCTTAAACCCAAACACACTTGAACTGATGGATTGGGCCTTTCATATCCCCATATTATTGTGTCTCAATTGCATACATTTGTGCTCTCTCCACTGTATAATAGATACAAATAATGAACAGCTGTAGGAATGCAAATATAGGTGGCACACGTGTGTGTAGTCATCTATGCACAACACATGCACTATCTGCAGCCAGCAGCTCAGCCCTGTGGGTCTGTTGACCCTGCACTCCAGAGGATTTTATTTATTCCTGGAGGGAAAAAAAAATCCTCCTTTTATTTATTTTCATATTAATAATGATAAAAAAGGTTCCAGCACACCATTTCTAATACAATTAAGTCTATTCAAGATCACACAGTACTATTACAATAAGCAGAAAATATATATATAAAGAACTCACTTTAATCCAACAAGTACAGTGCTAAGGCAGGAATTAATGCATTGTCTGTGCTGTTGTGGCTCAGTATTAAAAGCTATACCCTGCCAGAGGAGGAGAGAGAAACAACTGAGCATCTGTCTGATATTACACCTCCCCAAGTCCTTCAGAATGTGACACCAACTCCATGATGTTCAGAGTTTTTGCATCACAGGGTCCAGTGATTCATCTCCAAGGGTTTCTAAGCCCGAGTCATGGCCAATTTTCTTTCTACCTGAAGGTCTGTGCACCTTGAATCTCACAGACTTTGCTCAAGGGAGCAAGGAGAGGTGGTGGAAGAGTCACAGGACACAGCTGAGGTGCAAGTCATGAAGTCTGGTCTAGCCCAACTTCCAAAATGCACAGACTCACAAAAGAGATGAAAGAGCCAAACCAACACTCAGCTGCAGCTCCTTAACACAGTTCAGCTTTGCAGGACCCCAGAGCCAGGGCAGGCATTTCAACAAGGCCTAAAGTGCATGGGTAGGCACTTATCCATGGGAAACATGAGCAGAAAAATGGGAATGCCTCTCATAGGAAAAGGGTCTGGCTTATTACAGGACCAAATGAGAAAGAAGGGATCCAGATGCAAAGGAGGAGCCGAGTCTGTGGGCTGGAGGAAAAGAGTCCTGAATGCATGGAAGAACTCTGACTGGATATATATAAAAGTATGTTTTCTTTGTCTTGCATAAAGTAACAAGTGTTTTGTTCCTCAGGGCCCTCTGAAAAGCTGCCTCATCCATTTCCTTCCAGAGCTACATGTTTCTGGGTTTGCTGTAGGCCAAGGTGTCTCTGTTGATAAAACACAGAGGATGGTCCCAGTTTTGTGAAGGGTTATGAGCTGATGAGCTTGGATGCATGTCAGTATTCAGAATAATACACAATTTTTCCCTCCATGAACAAAAAAGGGCCTAAATAGACCCCAAAGCCTTGTTTTGGGAAGATGCTTTCTGGAGGTATAGCAGAGCCTGATTGCAATCATTTACATGTGATCTGTCTCTTCCCTGCTTCAGCATAAAGTTGGACAGCAGCTCATCTTTGGCCTATCTGTCCCATTACAGCCCTCCTCACACTCCATCCTGAATAAAAGGTGCTCCTCAGTTATCACCAATTTATTTTTAAAGCTGCAAAATCACAAAAAATATCTCAGTTCCAGGTTGCATTCCTGGCAAAACTCGTCACACTGAGCTTTTCCTCAGTTTGACTTCACGTTGCTGGTTTAAGTGATGTCAGCCCTCATTCTCCCATTCATAACTGAGAGCAGAATTGGGCCCTGGACTTAAAACTGGAGCATGGAGCAATCAGTGGGAGGCACACAGCAACTGCAAATAGCATCCAAGCAAAATTTTTAAAATGCAAATCAGCATTCCCATAAGCCACTGCCATGGTCTTTGGGGTAGATACGCATTTAGGTGATTTAAAAAACGATCATTATTTACCCAGTAAGCTGTGGCAACTCCTTCAGCAGCTGCCATGCTCCACTGGCTTAATACATATTTAGAGTATGCAGAGTAAGAGTGGGCAATGCAAAACAGAGCTGAAACATCTCAGTATTAGATACCTCGGGGGGTGTTTCTCCATATGCCAAATAAGACAATATTGTGGATTAGTCACTTGCCAAATTCCTTCTCTTTTCTTTTTTTTCCTCCTTCTTCTTTTTTTTCCCCTAATTTTTTAATCCAAGCTGCTTAAATTAAATAAGAGCCAAAAAAAGTATTAGCATCTTCATCCAGGAGAGACATCTTTGCATCAACAATTAGATTTCTTTCTAGAACAATGCATTGCTCCACTATTGTGTTGGAGGGCAGGAGGAAACAAAGCCCCACACTTGACATTTCAACGTGTCAAATTTTAGGAAAAAGGAAATCTTTGCTCTCAAACTCTAACCCTTCTAGGGGAAGAAGCCCTTCCCAGAACCAATCTTAAGTTCCAGCAGAAGAGCTGGCAGTGGCAGCCACTGCAATGTCATGCCTGGTGCTTAGAAAGGAGGCTCCAAACCTTCCTTCCTTTTGACTGCTCCTTATGTAGGACGAATCCAGATTAAAGGCTAATTTCTTTTCGACTTTGCTGGGTTTGGAGCCTGTCTCTTTGCTGTTTGGAGCCTTGGGCTTTGTTGTGCAGTGAGGTAGAGTGTAATTTTCTGACTCTTCCCAACTCCCTAGTTTGAGACAATAATCCACTCTGTCTCCTCTTAATTAAAGTAAATAACCCAGGCTCACAATAGCAGTTCAGAAAAGGGCCTTAAGTCTCCTCATTCCCTCGGTGCAAGGAGCTAATTGATTTTCAAATGATAATGGTGTTTACATTAGAAAGCCCACATCCCTCCCTCCCCCTTTCTTTTCTTTTCTTAAACCTTCTTCATCTCATGAATATCAAATGGCCAACGTCCCTCCATTGTGGCTGCCACCTCCTAAAGTACCTGGTGTCACTCCAAAGTGCTTAACCAGCTAATGGAGAGATTTCTGATTTACCTGCCTGTCTCTTCTGCCCTGTTTGTTATCCACACACCGAGGACCTGCAGGAATGTCCCTTATTTTGCCTTCCTCACCCCATTGTCCCAGGACACAGAGGCCAAAGTTACAGGCCTGGAGGCAGGACTAGTTTTTGGCTGGGTGGAATTTTAAGGGTGAATGGGAAAGGTCACTTCAATCAGAAGATAGAAATATATGAAAATGGGAGAGAGCCACAAACGCAGCAGAAAGAAAACAAAGTCAAACCTGCAACGGTGCCAGCTGAAGTGCAAATGAGGATGCCCAAAAAGACTGAACAGGATGTGAAAAGCATTAGTTTCACAGTAATTTAGAAAAACGTCCAGCTCCAACTTCATAAATCGAGAATGTAAATATATGCTGCCTATCTAATGTGTCTGTGCAAAGAGATGCACAAAGAGAAAGTACATCAAACAACTATAACTCAGATCTCCCAGTCAAGCGTCCAACACTTTTTAAGTTCTGGGATTAAAGCTGCTATTCTGCACACATGCACTGTGCAAAAGGAATGCAAATACACCCTCACTTCTTTCTCTTCCTATAAGGCCTTAATCTGTGCAGAGGCTGGACAGAGCTCCCCTAATCACAAAATCTTTAGGATTTTACTTTCTTCCCCGTGTGATGCATGACCCTCAAGACAAATGTTTTTGCATGTCAGCACAGTTTTGCCCCAAGACAGAATGATTCATTTCCACACGGTCCTTTCCTCCTTGCCCATCACTTTAACACCTGAAGGTGCTGCAATTATTTATGCCTTTCTCTCCGTAACACCTCTGTGTGTTGAGAGGGTTTTCTTGTTTTCATTTCTTCACAGGTTGAAGTATAGGAGGGCTAAGGAGACATAAATTACTAATTTTGGATGCCACTCTTTGGCAAGGAGAAGGCTGCTTTCCAGCATCTTTTCTAAGGACAAAACTGAGCTCTTTCACCAAAGAAAGAGCTTTTTGCTCAGCATCCCCAGGTTCCCTCCAAGGTGGGAAATTCACAACTGGCCATTTTGGTACCAAACCAACACAAAATTATTTGGCTGGAAATATTTTTCAGAAGCAAAGCCGAATCCATTTCTACAGTGCAAGAGCCCCCAGTCCTACAGAGGCTGTGAGTTAAACCCTCCTTCAAGTGGCTGTAACGGGGTCTCCATTGCCTTGGACCCCTCTCATCACTGCATCAGGTCCCTCCCATGTGATAAACAACACAGTCTGTGGGGAGGAACGTGTATTATATCTGTTGGAATTCCACCAGAATGCATTTATCCCAGGGAAGTGAATCACAGGGGCAGAGGGAACAATATTTCCCAGCTAGGGGAATAAAATTTTTCATTTAATGTTTCACTTAATGGGACTTTTTATCATTCTAACCTTTTTTCTACTGGAATACAGACTCTTTTGTTGTTTGATTTTTTTTCCAACAGGCAGATTAAATTCAAAAATTGACTAACTTTGAAATACTTCAAATTTTGTATCGACCCCAAACCTCCCCAAAAGATCATGTAAAAAAAATTGCATTTAACTTTGAAAAGAAAAAGTGAAATTAAAAGAATTTTTTTTTCTTCAAATAATAGAATGGGACATTTTGCCACTACTTAAGTACTTTTATTTGAGCACAGCTTTACAAAATATGGATTTCAATTAAACATTCTCTTCTTTTTTTTTTTTTGTTTTTAAAAATGTTAACAACGACCTTTAGATCATCTACATTTCCAGGCTTCAGTGGTAGGCCCACTCCCAACTTAGCCATGTTATTTTAAGACAGGGCAGGGTGTGTGTGTGTGCATGCATGTGTTATTATATATACATACAGATGTAGGTTAAACAAGTAAAACACTTTGTGTGTATATATTTGTAAATATACACATATATACGTGCATGTTCTACTTAAAATGACTTAATGACAAATGTTGTTATTTGGGCATTAGATTATAGGCTCAGAGTTCTCTAAGACTAACTGGCTCTTTAAGTGGCTTGGGATGAAATATGAACATCCCCTGGAGCATCTCAGTCAAGACCAGTTGTTATTAGTCATTGAGCAGCCTGGCTGTGAGAGACACAATCACACACATCCCTCTCCCTCCCTCTTTCCTTCCCAAGCTCTTTCTTCTGGTTATTACTTTCCCTGTTGTATTAAAGACGCATCATAGTTACAAGCTCCATCTCACAGCTCTCCTTGATCAGGAGGTAGGAACACAGGTTCAGCTCCTGCCTTTGACACAGCCAGCGTGACCTTGGGCAACTCAATAACCCCGGGTCCCAGTGCTCTGCCTGTGAAATTGGGGGAATAAGTTCCTTTTTCCCACTCTTAATTCCATCCATTAAAAATGCAAAATCTTCAAAGCTGAAACTGTGCGTTAATGTATGTTTCCCCAACCTAGCGTGATAAGGTTTGGATCTTAATTGGGCCCTGCAGGTTATGCCACAGTACTAATAATGACACTAATTATTTGGAGTGCATGATTGTTGTTTTTTTTAATAGGCACTACGTGTTTTTTACAAAGTGGGAGCTGCAGTGACAGGATCAGGCTGAGGAAGTATTTGCTGTTTCAGAGAAATTCGGGACACTGAAATGTCTGACCTCTAGAAAATAAAAATAAAATAATTTTCCAGCACATAGGACATGTGAAACAGACAAAGCTGAGTCTGTGTAGAGAATGTAGGCAGCGTTTTGGCTGCTGTTTTATCTGATGAGAAAAAAAGGAGGCAGAGGACATTTCACTTAGCAGCACTTCTTAACAGTGTGATGAGCACTGAAGTGACAAGCCACCACTGCTTTTTGCCTGAGCTTTATTTCTTTCTGGTGTTGCCTGTTCTGCTAAGAATCCAACCTGAACTGGAGCCTCTTCCTTTCTCCTTCCATCTGTGACACTGATTTAGTCTCTGGCCTCACAAATCACTAAACCTTCCCCTGCCCTGTAAAACAGAGATGATTATATAGACTCCATCAGTCCTGTGCTGATTAATGTATTAAAGCTGAATATACCATCCACCACAGAGCATGCTGTTACCATCTAGATTTTATAAATGACTACATGTGCCTATATACCATATTTTTCTAAATCTACTTTCTCTCCCTCTCCAAAAACACCAGTAAAATCCAAGGGGATTTATAATCTCACTGCAACACCAAATTTGCAGATGTCCCTTGCAGGAACGTCGATCCTATCTCCAGCAGACAGCCATGTCTTCCAGCCACTACCTCCATCACTCCCACCACTGCAGTTCCCACTGCCAGAGGACAAGATTTCTTCAAAGGGAATCTAAAGGATCTGGGTTTCATTTATATAAAGGATTTGCTTATAACTGATACATTATGGGATACAGAAGTCATTTATAGCTTATCCTTGTGGCTCATCCCTATGTGCTTTTAAGCATTGAGAGATGAGAGCATTGCTCGACATTCCCCTACACCAAAGCTGCTCTTTTTAATGTCATAGAATAAGGTAAAGCAAGGGGTCACTTCCTCAGATAGGGCACATTTGCCTACCTCTTTTGAAGTCGCAGAAAAGTCGTGGAAGATCATCCTGTCTGAAGTCAGCCTAACTCCACCAAACTGCCTGAGGTGCAGAGCAGGCACTTTCCAGGGCACTGTGAAGGCACCAAATCACCCACGGGATCATCAGCTGGGAATAAACCAGGCAAACGGGACATTGCCACTGGATATACCCAAGGTACTGACTTTTTATTTAAAAACAACCCCAAAACAGGGGAAATTTCAACAGATAGACACAGTGGAAGCTGTTGAGCCTGGTTGTATAAATGTAGTCTCCTGAAGATGTCTACATCAGTGATTGCTGGAGGCACAGACACTTTATTTTTCTATAAGTAGTTTATTCTTCTCTTTAAACATTTATTCTTGACTGCTCTTGGAAACAGTGCTGGACCAGCAGGACTCTCTGGGTTGAAGTAATGTAGTCACACACACTTTGTGTTTAAAACCACATTAGCTAACATGATTTTTTTATTATACAGCTCAAAGTCTGACAGGAAAATATTGTAAGTCCTTTTAGAATATATTAATTGGGATCTGATATTTTTGAACTTCTCCAAGTCATTTACCCCCAAAAAAATTCATCTAACCTTTATATAGGTGTATTTATTCACAGAGCTGACAGGCATCTGCAGCTCCAACAGCCCTGGTAAGAAATGGGTCTTTTTAAAAGGCAATTCCTCTGCAGATCATAGAACAACAGAATATCCTGTTGTCTATATCAGCATGATGCTTTACAAAAGGCAAGCAGCTCAGACACACACATCACAGGGTGAGGGGCAAGCAAACCCTACCCCAAGCGGAGCTTTTGGAGAGCTACAGAAGCCTGTGTTGGACCACCCTCCCCTTCGAGTGTCCTCCTGCCATCCATGGCCAGACCAAGGGCACATCTGCACACCAAAATGTTGAACATGTTTGGACTTCCCTCCTCCAGGAGCACAATCCCCAGTGCCTATCTGCACACAAATAACACTGGCTGCAGGCAAATCTGGACACAGTCTGGGGTTCCCATCAGTCCTCCACCCACCAGTGGAAAGCTGGGATAAATTCTCCCCTCGAATCCCACTGGAAGCAGTGCGTGTCTGTGCTAGGAATCACCTGATTTCCTTATCTACGTTTGGATGAAGATGCCACTGTGGGTTGTTGGAGGTGTCAGACTGTGCTCAACTGACCCAGACATAGGCAGGAGCAAGGAGAAAAGCCAGCTGACCCTCTGCCCAAGCAGGGAGCCAAGAGAAGGAGCGTGAGAGATGTATTTACTTACACACTTACTGCTGTAGTGGAGAGCGGCGCTGCTCGGAGCTGGAGCTCACCCATCACAAACAGTCCCACCAAACAAAACCCTTCTCCCAGCTCCCTCGAAATGGAGAGAGGGGGAGGCTGGGTGAAGGGAATGCAGCAAATGGGAGGGAGAGGGAAAGGCAGGGACCCTGCCAAGGAAGGACGAAGAGGACGGGAAAACCACAGAAAAATGCAGGAAGAGGGGGGTGAGTGGGATAACAGCAAGAAGCAAACATTGGCCTCGGCGATTTTAAGAGACAGAGGAACTCAGAAGTCATTTTCATAAACTTTTAAATATAGCTTTAAATATTAGTAAAGCTTAAGCCAGTGCACACAAAGGCAAGTTCCCTTTGAAAGAGTTCCAGAAAACCATGAAATGCTGTTGATAAGGCTGTGCCAATTTGTAAAGCCTGCCACAATCTCTGGCTCACGTTTTCTGCCTCTCTCTCTCTCTCTCCAATTCTCTCTTTTTCTCTCCTCTATTTTTCTCATTCTTTCTCTCCTTCCAAAAGCTCACTGTGCTTTATGAGTCAGAGGAGCTGCAATGACAACAACAAACAACAGCACAAATCTTTATTTCTGTAGCTGGAGCATCTTCTCTGCAAGGAGGAGAATGTTGTGTCCACATTTGATTGATTCAGTAAAAATAATGTCAAAGTGGCATTTGCAGAGGCTGATAAAAGATTCTGATGGAAAGTGCCCAGTGGGGGTAATGTAAGTAAACTCAACCCAGGGTTTCTTGGCTTTTATTAGCAAATTGTATTCAGCCTTAATTATAGGTTTGCCAGGGCCTGACACTTGTCAGTGTATTTACATGGAAAGATTGAAACGTTGATAAGGGTCTTTTTGAACAGAAGGGAAAATAAGTTCCTCGTGGGGGGGATGGGAGAAGTCCCTCAGAAGGGGTTTTTGGCAGATTCTCTGCATCACTATCATGAGTTTGGAAGATTTTTTGTTTTTCTGTGTGGGGTATTACTTAGAGGATGTAGGAGGGAAGAAGATTTTGGTGTGGTCAGTGCATTAGAATAAAAATACTTTCTAAAGGAGAATACCGAGCAACCTGGCCTAGTGGAAGGTGTCCCCTGCCAGTGACAGGAGTGTTAGAACTGGATGATCTTTCTTTAAGGTCTCTTCCAAACCATTCTGCAATTCTATGATTCTATTCTATAACTGAATATTCATTCAAAAGACTGGAGGAACAGAGGCTAAAGGGGCTCAAGGTCACACTTAAAGGCCCTGTCACATCAGCTGCCTCACTCTAGTTTAGGTTTTTTCTGCCAGACAACTCCTCAGTTCACATCCCTACTCCACAACCTCCTGGGAAATTTTACTTCTGCTTTTACACCTCCCCTGCTGTGTTTCGGTCCCAGCATCAGGTTGGTTCCTGTTTGTTCTGATCACCCCAGTGATAAAGCATGGAAAATGAAAAACAGATTAAAAATGTATTAAAATCCAATATAAGAAAGGCATTAACAAGAGGTGATTAAACTGAAGCTTGATCTTTCTGTGATATGAGTTCCTATAATCTCCCTCTCCTGGGTGGGGTGGTGGGGTGTGCCTCAGACTGGGAATTCTTTCGTAAAACTTTGATTTTGTCAGCTCCTGGAAGCCAACCCTGCCCATGGCCCAAGGTCCATTTAAACAAGTTGGTGGGCTTCAAGTATTGCTAGAAAAACCTCTCAGGGGGATCAAAGAGTTTCATTTCACTAAGTTCAAAGACCAGGTTTGTGATTTTCTCTTGGACCTGACACTTTGCCGAAAAAAATATTACTCAGAAAAATAAAATCATTTGTTCAAACAAGACAGCTGGACACAAAGGCAATATTTTTAATTATGTGAAGAAAAAAACCCCAAAAAACTCCTTTTTTCCTATTTTTTCTTTTTTTTCTCTTTTTTTTACCTCTTGAAAATTCTGTGTGAATTTTATTTCATCCCTTTTGGAGAGGTGACTGTACCTTTAGCCCAACAATTGCAGCATTTCTATGAGATGAAGAGCCTCTCGCAGCCAGCTTAAACATTAATCCTGGAATTAATTTTGGTTGCATGCAGCTACAGCCTGAACAAGTCAGTTCATCTGCAGCAGCACCTCGGCACCCAGACCACACATGATGTGCTGGACCAGGCTAAGGGGGATTACAGCCTATCCATCCCTTCTCACAAGAGCAAATCCTCTCCTATTATTCCACAGTGACAACAGCTAACTACAATCTGTCCATACAGAGGTCAAAATTTTTTCCTATTTTATCCCATTTTTGCTTTTCCAAAGGGATTCTGAACCAGCATGAAGAAGATGACTCTGCAGGGTACACAAGTCCCTGATGGTCCTTATTGTGGAAGAGAAGCTGGGAGGGGCAAAAAGCTGCTAAACTGACCCATCTCTAGGGACAAAAAAGGCAGAGAAGAGAAAGCTCTGGGGGGAGTTTGGAGCAGCACCCCCAGTACCTAAAGGGGCTCCATGAGAGCTGAAGAAGGACCTTTAATAAGAGCATGGAGTAGTAGGACAAGGGGGAATAGCTGAAAGAGGGGAGTTCGGATTAGATGTAAGAAATAAATCCATTATGTGGGTGGTGAGACACTGGAACAGATTTCCCAGAGAAGCTGTAGATGCCCAATCTCTGGAAATGTTCAAGGCCAGGTTGGATGGGGATTGGAGCAACCTGGGATGGCGGAAGGTGTCCCAGCCCATGGCACTTGTCTTGGAACTAGATGATTTTTAAGGTCTTTTTCAACCCAAACTTTGAAGGGTTCTATGATGACAAAGGGACAAGGTGCAAAATGAGACCTTGCCAGAGGACAAGAGCCATGTCACATCCCTGGTGATGTCCCAGCTCCTTACCCGCCACAGTGCCCAACACATTACACAGCCACACTGATCAACCTCACCCCATGCCCAGGCAGGCTGGCCCTGCCCCGTTTGTCACGTAATCACCAACATTGCACGACAAAGACGTCTGAGGCAGCCACTTCCCCACCCTGCATCACATGAGACTTCACACAATGGGTCAGGAGAAAGCACAGGAGCCTACCCTTTGCCTGGGGCTCCCAACTGTAATGTATAAGTTAATTATAAGGCTCCTTTCACACAATGTGGAAATCTGGTGTGCATCTGTATCCCTCCTCTCCTCTGGGGCAAATCCAGCAGTCTTTTGACAGCCAGCAGCAACCCTCCCAGAAGATCACAAGCCCTCCAGAGAAGAACGTTTCGTACCCAGTGCACAGCCATGGTGAGAGCTGTGTGTGGCACAGTGCAACAGCACAAGGCACAACCTGTGATCAGAGCTGCAAGAGTCAGAGATCCTTTTTAATCCCCAGACAACATGTGCCAGGTGCATTGGGCCTGGTTTTTGCTGTCTCCTAAACAGCAACACAGACTTGTCCCAAAGGCAGGCTCAGCTCCATCTTTGTAATAAGTCACCACTCCCTTCCATAACCTCCTCCTCACATAAAGACTTTTTATACCTTCAGTAACAGCCACCACTGGCATGGGCCCAGCTCCTCACCTGGGCTTAATGCATCAGACACTAACTTTGAGTGGTGTTCTGGTGATTTACACCAGAGAAAATCCAACACAGGCTTTGACCACTGCAGTGTCCCTGTCACCTCAAGATTCCTGCAACTTGCAGGATATTAAAGGCCAGAATGTCTAGACACATTAGACATGTGAGGATATCTTCAGTGCATGTTGGGTGTGATGCCTCCATCAAAGCAGTTGAGCTTGGCATGAAATGATGAATGGGCTCTGACTTCTCACAGTGAACTCAAGGCATTTACATGACCAAAGCTATCTCCATCCAACTGCTCCTCCAGCCCTATCTGTCTTCTCTGTTGCCTAACCAGGAGGTGAGGGACTAAGCCTTGGATTTAGCTGTGCTCACAGCATTATGCAATGGGCCTTTGTCATGCAGATAGGCCAAAGAGACTCAATTTTTAATCCCTATGGATTGGATTTCTCCTCTCTGCTGAAGTACTGCCTTTCATCCTCACCTCTTTCCCATAATATACAGACAACATCCACAGAAAGTTGGAAAAGAGAAGTTATTACTGCATAGAAAATATCATGGAACCTTAGAATATCTTGTGTTTGAAGGGACCCTAAGGATCATCTAATTCCAAACCCTCTGCCATGGGCAGGGACACCTTCCACTAGACCAGGTTGTCCAGAGCCCCATCCAACATTTCCAGGGATGAGGCATCCACAACTTCTCTGTGCAACCTGTCCTAGTGTCTCAGATGATTTGATTATTTCAATTCGTGGGGGCAAAATGTTTATGAGGGACTTTAGGACAATTGCATGAAAAGCCCTGTAAAGGGCACGGAACATTCAGATCTCCTCTGCTAGGTCACATTTCTAAAACAGGACATTTTGTTGTGCTTGCTATGGAAAGTACTTCATTCCCATTGTCCAGTCAAAGGGGCGATGGTCTTCACCCAAGCAATAGCTGTTCTAGGAAAAGGTCTCTCCCTTCCCCCTTCCAAGTTGCCTTTTCTATGAGTTCTGAAGATTGTATCAGTTACACCCTATGCTATTTTGGTCTGTGTATTTGGTTTGGACTTAGCTCAAATATTTACCTAAGATCGGGGAGGCAAGAGGAAGACAAGGTTCAATGAACTACAACTCCTTTTCTTAAGAGAATTGCTCACTGCTCTGTTTTCTTTCTTTTTCTGTTCTTTTTATTTATTTATTTATTCTTCCCACACTTATTTCCTTCCTTTCTTCCTTCCTTTACAAAATCTATGGAAAAACTCCCTAATGATGCTATAAATCTTTAGATATTTAGTCCTCTGATTGATATCTGTGGATGCCCAGATGACCATTTCCCATCGTGAGTTCCTCCTCCTGTTTTTCTATACACAGCAGAGCAAAGATACATAGGAATTTTGTTAGATTCTATATTTCATGGGCATGCACAGGGGAAAATTCACAAGTAAAGATGTAGGGAGTGCAATCACTGTAGCCAAGAGGGTACCCTGCAGCAGGCACAGCTGAGTCACTCTTCAAAGCCCATTTGTGTATAAGAATGAATGTCAGACTCTGAATTCAGACCCTACCGCTCTGAACACCTGAGTCTGAGCCTGTGTTAAACCAAGACTTGCTTCATGGCTTAAGCTTAATCAGCAGCACACACCCATAATACAGACATGATGGGCACAAATAATTTTGTTTCTCCCATAGAAAAGTCCCATGAGGGCGCTTTAATCAATTTGGTCAAATTGTCTTTTTCCAGGATGGACCCAAGAGCACACAGAGATGGGGTGTGTAGGCATCTTGAACAGCTCTCACTGCTGCCTTGCATACAGGCATCTTGACCCCTCCAAGCAAGGTGAGAGAGGGCTGGCAGTTTGCTCTCTGACTTATTTCCTGAGATACAAAATAAATGTAGACAAAAAAAGCAGTAACAAAGGCCCGGCAGCTATCCAAAAATACAACTCTGACCCTGCTATTTAATCACAAACCGTAGCAGAGAAAGGAATGATGACTTTCTCCCAACAAGCAGCTTTCCCATTTCTTTCTCAAAGCACCTACAAAGTGAAGAAAATATTCAACTTGCCTCATTCCAAGCATTTCTTTTCTGCAGTGTCAAGCAGTAAGATATGCCTGAACCACTGATGCTTCCACTAGCAGAACGTGTTTCCATGAAATACAGGTTTCTGAGCCCAAAATTCCTTTCTGGAACATGAAACATTCCAGTCTCGTGTTAAGGTATGCGGCAAACTGAGATGCAAAGGAGTATGCAAGGATTAGCACAGAGTTTAAGGTGCAGAGGTCATCACTGCCTAACAATAACTTTCTCTCAAAAGTCAACAGGGAAAAGTGGGTTGTGAAATAGAAGTAGGAACAAGTTGTAAAAACTCAGAATTATTTGTACTTCTCCAGTCACCAGAACCAGAAGGACAACGTCTGACGGGAGTGCTCGTATAAAGAATATTCCACTGTACTATTGATCATGTTTACAGTATTGGTACAGCTTTATAGGTGCTCGTTTGCTGAAAAAGTGCCTGCCTGGAGGCATGTGATGTATGATTAAGTCTCACTTTAGATGTGTAGCAAAGGCCACCCATATCCTCCCAAACCCAGGCAGGTTTTCAGTGACCCCACTGAAGTCAAAAATAGCTGGACACGTCTTTTTTCAGCCCACTGTGTGGTCACTGGCTACAAAATTTTGTCCTCAGCAATCACACTGGCTGCATATACCTTATAAAGTCTTAGTGATAATTTATATTACCTTAATCAACACAGATAATACCCCAATATACAGTTATTCTATAATTAATCTTAATTTAATTATAATCATACTTAATTTCTCAGAATGTATTTGTTAGGCAATAGAATTTGGCTCAGTAGTTTATGTTAACAGATTTTAACCTGTTGGAAATCATTACTTGCTCAAGTCGACTATCTGCCAATTATGTTCAATTTGGCATCTGGGTCAATTGGTATTTTCTGTGTTTTCTAAGTACATGATTATGTGAAAATTAAGTGGGGGGGAAGCCATGAGGAAGCCATGAATGCTTTCTCTTGGTTTCAGATGCTTTGGCTTTTCTTTTCTTTTCTTTTCTTTTCTTTTCTTTTCTTTTCTTTTCTTTTCTTTTCTTTTCTTTTCTTTTCTTTTCTTTTCTTTTCTTTTCTTTTCTTTTCTTTTCTTTTCTTTTCTTTTCTTTTCTTTTCTTTTCTTTTCTTTTCTTTTCTTTTCCTTTTCTTTTCTTTTCTTTTCTTTTCCTCTTTTTTTTTTTTTTTTTTTTTTTTTCTCTGTGCTAACAAAATCCACTGCCATGTACCATATAATCAAGCCCAGGACCAGTTTCTCCCACCTAAGGCACTATGAGGAACACCTAATTTAAGCAGGTGGTTGCTCTTGAGGTAAGATAGTGATAACTATAGAACAATTGAGATAAGAGATAAAATGAATTGCCCTTAGAAGGGGACTATTGAACTCTGTTGGCTATAGAAAAAACACTTCATACTGAAGTGACCATGCACCATGATGCCAATTTAAGCTCCTCTAGTAAGAACCTGAAATTTGAGGAAATTTATTTGGGTCTGGAAGAAAAAGTAGACAATTTTTACAGGGGCTTCTGTGCTGTGTGTAGCCAGCTCCAGCACAGAGCTCTGCAGCTTGATATTGGGTTTATGTCATTTTTGTACATTAGCAGTCCTTTGGAGACACTCAGACCAGAGCCTCACCTGAGGCCCCCAATGGTGATGCACAAATGGACTGAAGCAGAGAAGATGAGGTAATAAAAACATAAAGGCATGATCCATTCTTGGATATTTGGGAATAGCAACTGCCAAGCCACTCACGGGTAATTGAAGGATTTATTAATTGTCATTAACCTGGGATTGAGCCTGGGCCAGACAGAAGTCAAACACAGGCAGGTTCCCATCCGAAAGTGCAAAGATTTTTAGTTCCATGGAGAAGGACAGATTTCAACAGACACTCAATCTGCCTTTCTAATTATGAAATCTTTGCTCTTACAACGCCTCTTTTCAAATCAGCAAACATTTTGTCAGGACACTGACTTCAGCCTTTGACCATCTATTCTGTGGGTTCAAAACACCAAAGAAAGGGAATTCCCCTATCCTTTCAGTGGACAACAGAAATTAATGTCAAACTCTAATCTCTCTGCCATCCTTGGCCTTCAGACTGAAGATGTGGTGAGATTTGGAGGCAGAAATGTGTCTGTATTCCACTGGCTTATTGCTTCTGCCAGATGACTATTCTGCATTTGGCTACAGAGCTCACACACACACACACACACACACACTGGAAAGCAGAAGATGTGAAGAGAACCAAGAAAGCTGAGAAATGGAAAGATCAATCACTAATCCCCAGAAAGTACCGTTTTGTGGGCAGCATGGCTAAGTTTAGAAATCAAAACCTATTTCCCATAAAATAATCGTCACTAGAACAAAAAGGCCTGCAGCATAAATTATTTCCTTTGGACCCTATAAAACAGAAATGCTTTTTTTCTAATTCCAGTGTATCACTTGTGTTTCCAAACTGTGTCAAAGTCCTTCATATCAACACAGTATTAGATAGAGGTTATTCCTCTCACTGTGGAGCTCGCTGCAGATAGAATATCTACATCAACATCATGGTTCCTACCTAGCAAATTAATTCAGAGCATGTCGGCAGTGCGTAATTTTTTCCTCCTTTCTTCTCTCATATTTTCTTTGTGTTTATTTCTGATTCAGTTATCACTAAAATACACATTTTAATTGTATTGTACAAGATTCAAACTTCCCCGGCTTTGAACATTCACATAAACATTTTCACTCAACTTACCTTCACACTGCCTGGAATCCTTGACAAATGTTCGAGTGCCTGTCTGCGTTATGCAACACGGAATATTTTTCCAAATATTCACAGAGTTTTCTAATGTACATGCACCACACAGGCAGGTTAAACACACATATTTATAACGTAGAGATATATAGATATATGTTTTATATATAATGCAACGATATTTTAGACATGCATATATATTGAATAACCCCATAGATCTAAAAAGAAGTGATTGAAAAAGAATAGAAGTGATTGAAATAGAGGTGACTGAAAAAAATCAGCATGAAAAGGCGAGAGGACATTTCTATTTACAAGGAAGATAAAAGCTTGAAACTATCAATCATGAGTTTCGGCACCACAAATTTAGCAGAATATTATTTTAGGGGATTGAAGTTATTGCCCAAATCTCACTCATTGGATTATTCTCACATTCAGAGTATGTTTAAAGGCTTGTAATGGATCTTAAGACAGGTAAAGATGTCAACAATAATAAAGAAATTAAGCTGAATAGCAGGGGCTCTTTACTTGTGACACTCTAAATTATATCAGTGCATTTCTGGTCATGCAAGCCATCACACAGAATAATAAAAATCTACTGCAAATATGCATAAATTTTGGTTTTATTTTTAAGTGTGCCTTAGACAGAAACTTCTCAAAGAATCAGGATGAGCCTGTCGAAACCTTATTTATTTTACTGGGCATCAATTTAAACACAGACATTCTCTTTATGGCAAGGAAATTGGAAAAAAGCTTTTGCATGTATTTATTACAAAATAATTTTACCCCAAATCAGCAAGAAGGTTTTTGGGCTTAAGAAGCACTTTATGACAAGGTAGAAGACAGGTAGGTTGGTAGGTGGATAGACAGACACACAGTGCTTCCTCCAGCTACTCTGTCACTGGTTTGTTGTTTATTGATTTTCATTCAAGTGGTGTTACACCAGCATTCAGCACTGTATGAAAACAGAGCATATCAATTAATCTTTCTATCTACCTATTCTTTAATCTACTTATTATTTTATGTCTGTGCATATAAATATGTAGCACAGAGACACAGTATTACTTGCTTGTAAAATCAATAGCTAGATGACAAGCAAATGATGGATTAACTGAGGGCAGGAGGATTTAAACTTTAAAAGCAAAGAACAGAAGAGCTGGCTTAGGCTGGCTTTAGCTGGCCCTGCTCCACCTTTCTCTTCTGACTCCTGAGCTACCTCTCACCTTCTGGGGCCAGACTTCCCACAGTGTCCCTAGGCTGATGCCTTAAAAGCACCTTTCAAATAAATCTGGTGTCAGTCATCCCCTTTTCTTCCCTGCAGCGTTGTGCGGCAGCGCTTCCCTCGGAGGGAAGGAGAGGATGTGTGTGTGGGGCAGAGAGGGGAGGAGGAAGGGGGTGTATGGCTTCAAAAGGAAGCCAATTCAGGGCACTCAGCCTAAAGCAAAGAAATTAAGGGCTGTGCTTGTCCAGCTGATTGGTAGAGATGAAATCCATACGGCGGTCTCGGCACACTTCCTAGTGGCCAGGTGCCTGTGTGGTGGATAATGCAGCCAGTATCCCATCTAAGCAGCTCCTGACATTTTCATATTAGAGCTGGCCTTAGCTCCCCATAGCCAGCAGAACACACAGCATGTGACTGTCTGCTGCTCTCACTGCCACACGTTTGGAGCATTGTTGCTGCTACCGCAGATAAATCAGATAGCCTAATAGTAAGATTAACATTTGTGATACGGCTCCCTCACTGTCCTTTCAGCTGCCAGCTGGCTTCACATTGCTGCTCCAGCCACTGAAAGGTAAGGTTGGGCTCAAACAATGGCTCAGATCCACAGGAAGTGTCACAGCTTGTCATATACAGTTTTTTCACTTTGTTAGAGCTGAACGGTGTTTAATGGCATTGCCTTTCTCCCATGCATGAGTGAAAAAGGCTAACTCACTCTTCCTCTTTCCTACTCATCCTGCCAGCTACACATTCCTCCACTTTGGCTCAGGTCCACAGCATTTGACACCCTCTACTCCTTCTAAAACCATTCCTATTTGAAAAGTGGGGAAGGGGGAGAGAAGGTGTTTTGTTGGACTGAACGCTGCCAATCATCAGTTCAGTTTCTAACTCATGAGGAAAATTTCAGTGGAAGTTGAACTCCTCTGGTATGTGCTTTCTTTTCATTTCAGTCTTGAGAAGCTCTGGAATTGTATTTGCAGCAATTCAAAGTCACACACTACTGCTGCCAAAGTCACACACAACAGCAACAAATGCTGAGCCTTTATTCATGACTAGCTTTGCTAGTCCTGGTGACACCACATGGAAACATGCTGCAAACACATAGCATAGAACCATCATTCTTCACCCACCTAGCAAACACAGATGATTCAATGCTAATTTATTAACTTTATTAATACCTTTTTAAGTACACTGCAATGCACAGCGTGGGGAGGAAGCTGTGCTGTCTGGAGAGAAACCTGGGTTATAATTAGATGTAAAAAAATTCTTTCCTGTGAGGCTGGTGAGGCTCTGGCACAGAAAAGTTTTGGATGCCCCATCCCTGGAAGTGTTCAAGGCCAGGCTGGATGAGTCTTGGAGCAACCTGGTCTAGTGGGAGATGTCCCTGCCCAGCTTACAACACAAGGCTTTCTATGATTGTATGAAAGATCCCAGACTACAAATTGACTCCTAGGATTTCTTCTTGGCATGTGCTCGTGCACTGTAATAGCAGGGCTAAAAACCAGCTGATTCTTGCCAAGATCTCAGACTCATCCCAGCTGCCCTTTTGTCACGGTGCCCCACAGACAAATTCGTCCACTGCACCTTCACAATTTCCCTGCTCGTGAGTCAAACTACCAAAGGCACAGAAGAAAAGAACAAGAAAGCTGCTCCACCTCACACAAGCTGTAAAAGAAAATAAATCCCAGTCACTCTCCCATCAGCTGAGAAGAGGAAATGCATTATTTTCTTTCTCCAGCAATGCTTCTCCTGCCTGTACACATCTCCTTACTATTCACCACTGGGTCAAAGCTGTTCCCAGCAGCAGAGACAAGTTATCCAACAGCCCCCCCAGCCAGCTGTGCATTTCCCTCATAATAAGCCTGGCCATCAGCTGAGGGTCTGGTGAAGGATGCTGACCTCAGAAAATCCTTTACAAACTAACCTGTACAATGGCATGATGTATTGCTGGAAGTGCAGTTTTGTGTTTGGGAGGAAGTCCCATCTACTAAAAGCTCTGACACCTGATTTGCCTGCAAACAATGCAGCTCGTTCTGCAAGGAATGTCCCCATGCCTGTGCTGGGAGAGGAGACAGAGCTGTGACACAGTGAGCTAGCTGAGGAAACCAGCAAGGAAACTGAGAGCTGGAGTGTGAAGGAGTTTGAACAACGGACAAGGGCTGGGCAAAATGCCTTCAGAGTCATCAAAACTCCTCACAGGCTCTGATTCCAATTGGGAAAGGATCATTTCAGTGTATTTTAATTTTGTTGTTCTTGTTTTTTGTCATGTTCAGATGGGGTTGTCCTATCAAACTGGATGCAGATTCTTATTTGTGATTGTTATTAAATACAGCATTCAGCTATTTAGTACAAATACATTGGAAAGTTTCCTCATGCTCAAACTTCATGCCTGTGGGTGGAACAGCCACACACTTTTCACTTCCTTTCATCTCATTGACAAAAAGTACTGACTTTTTGTTTGAGATTAGCTGAAGATGATTCTTAGAATAATTTGGCTGATCTACCCCTCCTACCCAAATTTCTTTATTCATACATTTTTGTGAGAATTTCTGGCAGTCTCAGAGTTCATAACTTTTGATTTGAAAATCTGTACCATCTACTTCTAGGAAAACTGCCTGTAACTACTACTAGACAAGATCACAATCAGATGTTTCCTTCTCTGCTGTTTCTTTTTTACATTTCCTACAGTACCAGTAACACTACTTCCTTTTAGGTTTGTGTCCTGAAGAAGCAGCCATGAGAAACTGACTTTAGAAAAGGAAGTGAAAACTGTTTCCAGTCTGTAAACCTGGAGCTGAGCAGGATAATAAAAAGAGGACACAACAGACAATAAATAAACAGCTGGTGCTATTCTGATTAGACCATCATGCAATTATTTCTGCATCCTGTTTGGGATGTTAATAGGAATAGTTTGTGAATAGGAACTAATAGAATGTTAATAAGACTAAAGGTTATAATGATGGATGAAAATAACTGTGAATTGCCCAGAAATCTTCCATCCTTGTTCATTAAGTAAAAATTTGTTTATACCATCAATTTTTTATGATCTTGCTAAATTTATTCTCTGTTCACCTGTGTGTCTACCTTACTCAGATAATTATGTGAAGAGCTTGATAAGAAGTCATCCTGACTTATGGAGTAGTAAACATTTTTCTACTGGGGAAATATTAGCTGAGAACTGGTATCTTAAAATAGTCTCATTTCTTTTCCTTTTAAATCACAAGAGAGGGTTCACTGTTTGCACCTCATCTGAGGCCTCTTGACTTCTGGCATTAGCTCGTCAAGTTTGCAGTAACACAACCTGGTTTATCAATTAATTATTTCCTTGTGGCATTTCATTTCCATTTTATTCCTTCTAGGACCTTGGTCTTGGTGGGGAATGTGGCTCTTGGTCTCCAGGAGGAAAAAGACTTGGTAAGAAGTCCAACGTCCATCCCATCACACTGATATCATGTGACAGCTCACTGCAGAGAATACATTTTCTTTGATCTATTTTAAACTTTCTCCTTTTTTTCTTTTATTTCTGAAAGTCGCCTTGTTTTCCTGAGGTCATAGAGGAGAGTGATACAGTTCACTTTGGTAGTCCAGCACCTATCAGACATGATTGCACCTGAGCCTTGACAGATGGGTGAGTGGATAATGTCCAGGACTACGAAACCAGAGATGGATTAAAGGGGGAGTGACAGACAGAACAAAGTAGATTTCCATATCAGACCACCCCTGAAAAGGATATGACCATCCCAAGCTGGCCAAAGACAGCCAGATGCAGCTGGCCAGTGGAACAAGCTCTTGGGTCAAGGATGGAGGAGATCACAGCCATGTGCCAGAACACCATGAGCTCTGGATTGGGCTGGGGGAAGATATGAAACTGGACATTTCTGTGGTCATGAGCCCCACAGAACTTCCTTTGTGCCATTTCATCTGAAAACACAAGTTCTCATCTGAGAAGGCAAGAGATTTTGTGAGCACTGCAGAAGGGCAAGCAGAGGACTTACTCTAATAAAAGACAAGGCAGCGATTTTGAGCCAGTCTCATTTTCACTTTGAAGCCTAGAAACACACTGAAACACATTACTCACTGAACCATTTGTAAGCAAGCCAGGGAGTAATAAGATAGAAGATGAAACATGAGTTTGTGAAGAACAAATCATGTCAAATCCATCTAATTCCCTTTAATGCCAGGATAGTTGGCATAATGGATGGAGGGAACATAAAAATCTGATATAACAAAACTATTCTAAGGTTTGTAGCACATTCCTGTAAGTCATTCTTATCAGCAAGCATGCTTCTGAAGCCTGGGTATGATCACTGAAAAGCAGGTGCACGACTAGTTCTGAAAAATATTCCAAGTAGTGTGGCAGAGATGTGCCAGAGTTTGAAAACCCCTCGAAAACAGACTGGGCAGTATCTGCAGAGAATCAGCATACAACAGTATTGAGGGAGAGCTTTCAGAAACTCCAGAAAAGATCAGGATTCATGTTTTCTGGGTAAACTGGAGAAGTGGTCAGAAATCCAAAGAAATTATGTCTATCCCAGGTAAGCATGGAAGTGTCCTGGTAGGGCAGGGCTTTGAGCAAACTGGTCTCATGTAAGGTGTCCCTGCACATGGCAGGGATGTTGGAATGAGACAGTCCTTAAGGTCCCTTCCAACCCAAAGCGTTCTCTGGTTCTATGAAACATGCACTTGGGAGCTCAGAGACATAAATTCCTAACAGGTGGGAGCTTTCCAGCAGGAGAGGTATAGAAGTACTGAAGAGAGATGCCGACAGAAAACATCACCTGCAAGGAGTTTCCAGAAATAAGATGTGTTTGGTCAAGAAAGGAGGGGGTTCAGTGAAGACAATCAAGCTTTCCTCATGTGCAGAAAAGGCTGTTTTAGTGATGATGGCAGTCATTGTTTCCCAGTGGCACCGAGGATAGGACAGGAAAAAAAAGTTGTTCACTCTGCTGCAGGAAGGATTTAGGTTATCTACTCAGAGTGCATGCTGAATAACAAGTCCCATAATCACAGAGTCTGGATATTAAGGGAGGTTGTGGAATCTTGCTCCATCACCTTTAAGACCACAGTAGGTGGATATCAGATGGTTATCAGTTTAGGTATGTCTAGCTCCCACTTTTGAGCAGAGTGGGACTAATGTCATCTTGTCTGCCTGGACAAAAGCATGAACCATCTACATGGAAGGAAGACAACACACCCTGTTATTTAAATGATCCCATTTTTCTCCAGGATGAAGATGACACTCTGCTTCAGATTTCTGTAATATTATGACACCTTTCATATTCATTTTCCTCATGTTAGACAAGTTTCATCAGGAACTATAGTGATAGGACAAAGAGCAATGGGTTCAAATTGAAAGAGGGGAAAATTAGGTGAGATATAAGGAAGAAATTTTTTACTGTGAGGGTGATGAGGCCCTAGCACAGGTTTCCCAGAGAAGTTATGGATGCCTCAACCCTGGAGGAGTTCAAGGTCAGGTTGGATAAATTGTTGGAGAAATCTGGTCTAGTGAAAGGTGATTCTGCTCATGGTGAGCTCCCTTCCAACCCATTCTGTGATTCTATAATTTTATTAGATTGTTCTTGTCTTTTGGATTTTTACCTAGAAGCAGTGGAAAAATTAGAAAAAGTGGTGCCCTTATGGAATTGATTCCCATATGAGCTCTTTGGATGGTAGAAGGGAATTTGTAGACCTGTGGGAAATCCACCTCAGCACCAAATCCAAGTTGGTCAGGTAAAGCATGGATTTCAGAAAGGTATCTAACCATATTATGAGAAACATGAGAAGTTAAAAAAAGATACTTTATCAGTTTAGCAATTTGTCCTGAAGTTGGTCTCACTGACTAAAACACAAGTGAGATTTGTGAGTCTTTATTTTGCATCTGTGGCTTTTTCTTATGTCTCTTTCTGCTGAGTTATTTTGGAAGACATTTTTCCTACAGTGAAATTCACCCAGGGATCTGTTAAGAAAATAAGTCCTCAAGATTTTGTTGGTCTGGGATAAGGGCAACTGCAACCTCAGAAGTATAGTTACATAAATTTTTCATTCGTGGCCGAGGTTTGATCTGAGCTGTAGTGGCTGGAGGCAAGTTTAATTCCCTCCATGTGTTCAATGAAAAGAATCCATTGGAAGACTGTCACTCCCTTGGCATATGACTTTTTTCACTCTGTGATACCATGAGGTCTTTTGTTCCATTTCACTTCACAGTCTCTCCATTGAGAAGCTGTGATTTCTTGGCACAGGCAAACACAATATGAATAAAGCCTTTATGCTTTCTCATCTGAGATGTAACTAAAAAGTTTGATATGGTGCTTAGAAATTCTACATTTTCATACCAGATCACCCAATAGAATGTTCCCATGAAGTGCTGGAATGTCATTTAAGCTGAGTCAGTAAAAGAAAGAAAAAGAATATCCTGGGCAGGAGAGGAGAGGAGAGGAGAGGAGAGGAGAGGAGAGGAGAGGAGAGGAGAGGAGAGGAGAGGAGAGGAGAGGAGAGGAGAGGAGAGGAGAGGAGAGGAGAGGAGAGGAGAGGAGAGGAGAGGAGGGAGGAGAGGAGAGGAGAGGAGAGGAGAGGAGAGGAGAGGAGAGGAGGGAGGGGGAGGGGGGAGGAGGGAGAGGGGGAGAGAGAGGAGAGGAGAGGGAGGAGGGAGAGGAGAGGAGAGGAGAGGAGAGGAGAGGAGAGGAGAGGAGAGGAGAGGAGAGGAGAGGAGAGGAGAGGAGAGGAGAGTTACATTTCTCTGCCATTTCTGGAGTGTGAAATTGAGAGCATGAAGCTATTTGTTTGGTGGCCTGTGTATGAGAAAAAGGATGAAAGCTGCCTTATAACTGTCCAGAAAATTGACCTCTTTCACTATGAGTTGTTTGTAGAGTAGAATTTAGAAAGGAAAAAGAAAAAATCCCAGACTAGCGATTAAATAAAATCTTGAAATCAAGATGTACTTACTGCCAATGAGGATGAAACCCTCTCATTTAATTCCTCTACACTTGTAGGGGTTTGGAAACATGAATGGGACTCGGGTGTCTTTGGAAACAAAGGAGTGGGAAAAGTAAGGAGGGAGCAGGAGGGATGTGACATTTGGCAAAGAGAAAATATTGTGAGCTCAGGCTCAAGCTGGCTGATGGGCCAGTGGTGCCCACTGGTGAGGTTCTGCAAGGCTCACTGGAGGATGCACAGTTATTCTCCACTGAGACACAGGAGCTGGGGGTCCCAGCTCTGCCTTTAGCCACGCCAGCCAATGATTTAATAAGAGCCCCAAGAAATTACCTACAAGGGGGGTTGTTTTCAAAAGAAAGTATTTCAGGTCCTGGCTTTTATTTCTGGTGAAATGGAAGCGTTGAAGTGTGAGTAACTCAGCTCTGGCTGGATGTGACCTGCTTCTCTCAGGGATCTGGAGGGGTCTGGAGATCAGAAATGCAAGCCCTGGCTGGACCAGGGATTAAGAGTGATGTCTGTGCCCTACACAAGAGGAGCTGTACCAGAGTTCTGCGCTGCAAAACCATTCCTAAGTGGCACTTTGCATGCAAAGGGCTCAGTCTCCCCAGGACACCCCATGAGAACTGTGTCCTGGAGCCAGTTCTCCATGTGCTTCACACGAGGAGGGGCATAATCCGACTGGGAGTAATTTAAAATACAGAAACAAGCCAGGAGCTTGGCTAGCCTTGGTTTCTGGGCCTCCTTCAGAGCAAGGGACCTTAATGCTTGTCTAAATCCTCTGCTGCTCCAGTCTTTAATCTCCATGGATCTCTTTTCTCCACCCATCAGATGAGGATGCCTTTGCTCATCAGTTTATCTATTTAAAATTTAGCCCTAATGTAGCTCTAGTGTGTGGAACTAGTTTCATTTTATGCCAGAGCTAGAAGAAGGTAATTAAACTCTACCTGGATTTGTCTAGATGGTTGTGTATCCTAAATACATTCCTCAAAGAAAGCTTGACAGCTTCTGCTTTCCTGCCTAACTTCTCGTCAGACTAAGGGACATAAATGCTTTCCTTTCTTTTCTTTGTTCTTTCTTTTTTCTTTTTTTTTTTTTTTGCCTTTCATTCTGAGTAACAAACAGAGAAGGAAATGATGACATTCATACCTTCAGAAAAGGACAAATGAGCATTTCCTGCCTCAGAAAATCACCTTCTTCACAAGTTCTGTTTAAGCACCCATTTGACAGCTGTGAGTTTTCTACATAAAACATGAGAGTTGGAAGAAACAAATATATTCTTGGTCTTTAGTGGTGTGGTATTTATACATGAGAAAAAATATCTGGTCATTTATACTGACACCTACCAGAACTGCAATTTCCTTTTTAACAAATGACATGAAAAAGAAAATTCTGAAATGCATTATGTAGCAGGGAAGTGTCCTTACTTAATGCTTCATAAATGCTTTTGAGTCATAAATATCTGCTAGTAAAAGTTTAATAAAGACTCACTTTTAATTCAAACTAAACTAGATAAGTTTGGATTTTTGTTTTGCTATGAAAATGACTGAGAAAGAATAAATATTTAGATCTTAAAGACAGAGTTCAGCACAGTGTAATGTTAACACAGTCACCTGGAATTATTCTTATTCCCTAATGGGTCCTGGCTGTGTAGTAAGTATTCATCTAACCTCAATTGCTTAAAATAGCCTGCCAAAACCAGAAACAATGACAACTGTAAGGTAACACTGATATGTAACTACCATAAGTGTCAAGGGAAGCTGTACAAATGAGGAGAAAATGAAGCTCTGGCCTGGTTTCAGCTGGGATAGAGTTAATTTTCTTCCTACTAGCTGGTTAAGTGCTGTGTTTTGAATTAAGTATGAAAATAATGTTGACAATGCATTGATGTTTCAGTTGTTGCTTAATGCTTACCCTAAATCAAGGACTTTCAGTTTCCCAGGCTCTGCCAGGGAGGATCTGCACAAAAAGCTGGAAGGGAGCATGGCCAGAGCAGCTGACCCACACTGGCCAAAGGGATATCCCACACCATGGAATGTCATGCTCAGTATATAAACTGGGAGGAGTTGTCCAGGAGGGGACAATCACTGTTTGGGATGGGCTGGGCTTTGGTCAGCAGGTGGTGATTTGTGAGGCATCACTTGTCTTACTTGCATTTTTTCCTCTAATTTTTATCTCCCTTTTCATTGCAATTCTGATTACTGTCACTGCTATTTCTGTTATTATTATAATTACTATATTGTACTTTATTTCAGTTATGAAACTGCTCTTATCTCAACCCTCAGTTTTTACCTTTTTCTGGCTTTTCCCATCCTTCTGAGGACCAGTGACTGAACAGCTATGTGGTTCTTACTTCTTGTCTGAGCTTAAACCATGGCAAGCTCATATTATCTTAGCTCTCATCTCCTGTCTGATAAAAAGAAACATAACTATCAACTAGGTAAGCTATCAGCCACAGATCTTTCCCCAGTCTAATATTCAAAGAACCTTGATTAACAAGAGAGGTGGTACAAACAATACCAGCAGCAGAGCTGGTGAAGTATGATCCTTCTGTACCCTGCAGATGCTTAATGAAAAGCTGGAGTGACACCTCTGATCATAACATCTTTACCATTTCTCCAGCAGAAATTTGCACCTCCTTCCTTGCAGATGTACACATTTCCCACTGTATGTGCCTTCTGGCACTTGATAAGCAAGGTGACAACATGGACATTACATGTAAGATTTACAGCCTTTGGTTGATACAGAATTTAGTTATCTAGTCAAAACCATTTGTGTGAGATCTGTCTATGCTTAGAGAAAGAAAAGGTCATTCGTGCAACCAGTAGGTGTTTTCCACAGGAGAAAAAATTTCCCTACTGAAGTGACTGAAGTGTCTGAAGTGTCTGAAGTGTCTGAATACAGAAGGTTCATTTCCCTGATGAAAAGCCTGACTGTGGGAGACAAATACCCTGGGACAGGTTTGTGTAGTCAAGAGTGGGAAGACTCTGTGTGGCTCAAAACTAGGGCCTGAATCCTTGGATTTAAACCTGTCTTTCATCAGTCCTCTATCTTGAAGCAGTTAATCAGAGGTGGATATGAGCAGGAAAAGGCCAATGATGTCACTGCACGATTTTTGTCACCAGCACATAGGTGGCAATTCGACAGGAACCATTTCTGCAGAGCAAACATGAAGCACACCATCCCACCAGTGTTCTACAGTACAGAAGTCTCAAAAATATCCACCAATATTGTTGTTTAGGGTGTCATGGATTTTGTAAATAACACTGTGTGTTTCATGCTATGAGAGTTCTTTTCAACCATTATCTTTAGTTCTGCAATAAGTTTTCTAGAATCATTACCCATTTACACTTCCAGGACTGGGGTTCCCCTGAGGTTGGATTTATCTCCTTATCTTAAAACATCTATAACACAGATGCCTACATCTAAGCTAGTCATCCTCAGCTCCCTTTACAGTCAATAGAGAGGAAGAAGTGTCTGGAGAAGGTGATTCATCTCATCCTAATATAGTTATCAAACAAGAATCAGATTAATTGCTCTCTTGAGATACCTGGCTATCTCTATTGACAATAAAAGCAGCCTAGAGTGACTAACTCAGACTTACCTGCCTATGTGTTGGTTGCCTATAGTTAGCGGAGATAAATCCCAGCCAGAGCTTCCTTTGATCAAGCAATTCAACCACTATCTAACAGATAAGAAGGGCAAAAGTGGGTGAACAGGAAGGACAGAGTAATCGTGTGTTACTCGATCAGGAATAAACACACCAGTGAAGGGTTTCATAATCTTACCCTAGCCTGAAGATATCTTACTTTCCATTTGTCCAGAGTGAGCCTGAGGGGAACGCTGTATCTGTCCTCAGGAACGTGCTCCTATCTCTTCATGGTAGCCTCTGTTTGTAGATCAGAGCTGGGGATTCCCTGAGCTGACTGGACTCCCTCTCTCAGCAAGCGTGAACATCACAAATTACAGCCCCCTGAAGGTCTCACCCCTGACCTCCTGCTTCAGGAATTGAGTGGTTTCTGTTTTGAGTTCAGATTTTCATCGATGATCCAGCCTTGTTGTGCCATTACTTGGATGAGAGAAAAAAAGAAATTTGAGAAATATGGAGGGGTTTCCCCATCTTTATTTTGTTTTTACATCAGTATTATCCCTGCCATGATTTGAAAATTATGCTGCACCAAAAGAGGATGAAGCTAATCCTCCTCTTCACATTTCCTAAGGGAAAAACTTACAAGTCACTCTATCCAGTCTGGGATCAAACCAGATCCAAGATTGGTGCAAATCTCTATTTCAAGTACTTTTTCAGCTCTCTAGGAAAATCTGCTGTTTACCTGTCTTTTCCCAAATTGGATTTTTTTTTTTTTTAATCCTACAAGAAAAAAAATCAAACCAAATATGCTCAGCCTGTTTTAGCTGTTAGAAAGGAAGGAAAAGGAATAAATCTGGCTTCAAAAACTTTTGACAGTTGGCATAGTAATGAGCCCATTCCAACTGAAATTACCTCATTGCTACTCATTTTTCCTGGCTACCAATCGATTTACGAACCTCTTTTAACATCTAGAGAAGTGTTAATGAATCAAGTGTTTAAAAACAACATTCACCAGAAGGTTGTAAATTCCAGCTCCAGCATCCTTTGAATGAATTCACATCCCCCATTTCCAGCACCCACCTGGTACCCGTCTGCTGCAACATGGGTGTTCATTCAGGGTCTGAATTTATTATCACACAAATATGTGTTTGGGGTTCCACCAAGCCTTGACTCATCAGCATCCAGCTCAGGTCTGACACAGCAGAAGAAGAGGGAGAGAAAACAGTGGTCATGGGGGGTGTCACAGCCTTAAGGAGAGGAAGCAGATGGAGAACCAAGGCCAGCCCTGCTGTCCTGAAGGAATGCCAGAGCAGCAGCACGCAGTGGTCAGTGTTGGATCAGTGCACCTCACACATTTCAGGCTCTCTCTGGAAGTGGATCAGGCACCATTTAGTGTGGTTAACTAAAGCAACACCACTGGCATGATATTGGTATGGATGTTTTCTAGAAAATTTAGAAAACTCAGCAAACCTAAGAGGGAGAGGTCAACTCGCAGACTAAGACATCAGTGACTTGTTGTAGCAGAAAAGAATAAATGTTTTCACACACATTGTGTGTAGCTGAAAGTAGCAGCAATGCAACTGTACTCAGAACATGCGACTTTGCTTTCAGGCTGAGCATCATTCGTCAAAAATAATGCTGACAGAGTGGAATGAGCCAAGAGGAGAACAAAAAGGAAAGGTAAAAATTAGGAGAACCGACAAAAAAGGTAGATGCGGCAGAGTTTCTAAGGCCAGTGGTCATCTCATCTATTTCCATTTTAGTTGTGACATGGAGCAGGAAGTGTAGGTTTGAGCTGGGTTTAAATAAAATCTGGGCACAGCAAAAACACATCCTCTTCACCCTGCTTCTCCAAGGGCTTTTTCAGAAAGCAACCTTTATTAACAGTGTCGTGCTTAAAAGCCAACTCTTGCCTGTCCATCTGTCCCTTCAAACCAGACAAACCTTATGGATTCAGCCCAGTCCAAATGAAGGATAAATCAAGACTGGAAAATTATTCTGTAGGACTCTCGGGAATGATCAAGTCAATCCTTCTCCTAATGATGTCAATGGCAAAGCATGCAATGACTGAGGTGGCAAGAAACTAGGCTTTAAATCTCTTTAATTAGAATATAAGAGTAATTTTTGCTAACACTTTTCTTAGTGGTATATATATACATATATGTCTACTTCTTAATGAAGGAGTTGGATTCCAATTCAAAACCAGCACACTGGAAGATTACATTTAAAATGTTAACAAGATTAAAAGACAAAAATGTAACTTAAGAAGGCAGACTACATTAAAAATGTTACCAAGACTAAAAGACAAAAACCAAACCAACCAACCAACCAACCAAACAACAACAACAAATTGAGAACAACTGAATTTTGTGATTCAGTAACAACATTTACACATCTCATCTCTTGGCCCAGAGGACTAGTGCTTCTCCCACCAGGCACTTTATTCCATCTTAAAATCTAATGGTAATCAGCAAGTGGAAGCAAAAGGCCATCACTCACTCATTTGAGTCTTCCCTTGGCCACCAAATAACGCTCATGTTATTCAAATATCCAGAAGATCTAGGATTGCATGTGAATGAGTGAGGAGCCCAACACAAACCCCTTCATTGTTCTCTGGTTCATACCTAAAAAACTCCTGGTTTCACACTGTGAGTGAAACTCTCTCTTGTCTCAAGGAAAAAAAAAATATATACCTAAGCCCACAAAAAAGAAAGAAGTTCTATAAAAACCAGGATAGACTAGATTTCATTCAAAGTGTCAAGACAGATTTTGTTTCTGCCCAAAAGAACCTCCCAGTTTTGAGCAGGTAGATGCAAAAGGTGAAAAATTCTCTCTGTTTTCATGACTTTACTCCAGGTTTACAGAGGTGTAATCAAGGACTGAATTTAACTCATTGTGTTATTATTTTTCAATCCAAACCACTTCTTAGTAAAATAAATGCATTGAAAGGCTCACTGTGAGAAAAACAGCACCTGTCAAGCAAAGGGGTTTTCTGAAAAGTAAAAAAGAGACTTCTATTTTTTATGAAAGTCGACAAAATTTAGGTCGTTGGTTAAAATGCCAAGATATCTTCGATAACACATTTACACACCTATAAAAACAAAAGTTCACTCAAAAATTCCAATAAATGGTCCTTAGGTTGTGTAAGAGCCATACAGCTGCAAAAACATCAAATATGTCTCTGATATATTTTAAAGCAACAGTCAAAGAAAATTCTTGTAATACAACTTCTAAATCAGTTTTAATTTGTCCTTTTAAATTTGAACTCCTCATTAATTAAAAAGCAAATATTCCAATTTTGAAGGGGAAACATCACTCTATCCTCAGTCTGAATTTTCCATGTAGATCCCAGTAAGTGCCCAACCAAATTTCTTCTTTAGCTAGACAAATATGAGACAGAAAAAAAGAAATAAAAGAGGGGGGAAATTGTGGGTGAAAATAGTCCAAAAACACATCCTCAGCTGAAGTAAATCTGCTTGGTGCTAATGAAGTGTGCAAGGTTACATCAGCTGAGGGATTAATCCAGGTCTCACCCTGAACGCAAATTGAAAGCCAAGAAATGCCAAATGCCATCACAATATGAACACATTGAGAAAATAAAAAGGTAAACTGAAATAATGAGGGGAATCAAGGCTCCACATTAAACAAGGCCCCATAACACACTCAGTGAAATCCAAGCCAAATAATAGATTCCAACACAGCTTGTTAGGAGCACAACTGTTTCCCAAACATTTACATTCATATTTTACAGGACAATGTATGGCCTGAGTTCCCATTAAGCTATTATTACATTTTGCAGACATCATTTTGACACATTTTTGAGCAGGCTGGAAGCCCTTGTTTATTCAGCTTTTCCCTTGGGCACTTCAAGAAGTTATTCTCCTGTAATTCCAGTTCTGCTTTGCCTAGGTACACCTTTTACAGTCATAGTTGTGTTATTAACTCAATGACTGAGTGACAGAAGTCACTGGATTTTGAAACTTTGCCATCAAAGACACTCCATCCACACAATGGTGACAGAAGAGTCCATAGAAGGGAAATGTAAAGGGAATAAAAGACATTTTAAGCAAGGGGAAAAATTTGCTCAGACCTTCAAAACTAACTTCTTGTCAAGACAACAGAAAAAAGTTGTAGATAGGCTACCAAAAATCCCATCAACTATCAGTATTCCCACAAAAGCCATACATTTTCTCCCCTTGGTGCTTCTTTGTGCCTCTAAAATAGAGACAGACCATCAAAGAGCACCTGACTTCCATAGACCTCAGTCAGATTAGAATTCATGGTGCTTGAAGCATTGATAGTCATCCAGAGGATTTACTGCCCTCAGTAATAGCTCAGAGAGGCTTGAAGTACAAGCATTATGTCTGGAATAGATAAAGACAAAATAATAAGGTGTCATTTAGGGTTATAAGATTTGAATTTCAGCATGTGTACACAAGGCGAAAGTCTTGTTGAAGGCAAAGGCATGACCATGGCATAAAAATGGCCATGTCTTGTGAAACCCAAGGTCTGGCTGGCATTAACCCTGTCCTCAGCAAAGTTCAACAGAAAGAGCCAAGCATAAGGCATGAGCAAGGAAAAGTGAGACCTGTATTCTTAGACAACTGCTTTCTATCTTTCTATCAAAGTGGTTCAAGGCCCTCCCAGGTTAGAACTAAACAACCTCAGAAGAACTTTGGTGGGTTTGTGAATCTACCATCTCCAAGGTCCTGTGGAGGACACTCCCAAGGTTCAGCAACATGTTGTGAGAGCAACCTTTTATTTCTGTTTTTGTTGTTATTGGCAGTAACTCATTTTATTTTACAGTCTGCTTATTTTATTGGAGGGGGGGAAAAAAGAGATAAAAAATCCCTCATTTTCCTTCTCCAAAAATGGAGAAGTGACCTCTGTTATGTCATCTCTTTTGAAGGGTGAACAGTTTTCATCTAGTTATTCTAGTTATTCTATTTTCTTATTTTACTTCTGCCATATCTTCTTTGAAATGAGGAAAACCATCACTGCACACAATATTCAAAGTGTGGGAGCCAGACTGGCTCAATGCCAGGTTGGACAAGGCCCTGAGCAATGTGATCTAGTGTGTGGCATCCCTGGTCATGACAGGGGGTGAGAACCAGATGATTTTTGAGGTTCCTTCCAACCCAAATCATTATATGATTTATTCCATGATTTTATGATTATAGATTTATTCAGAGACATATTGATATTTTCTAGTTTTCTAGTTTTCTCTGCTGTTTTCTTAGGAGGTATCAAAAGCTAAATTACTTTTTGACATCTATCAAGCTTTGATATGATATTTTCATCAAAATACAGCTCTAAATTCAGTGTTTCTGAGTAACAAAAAATCAGTCTCAGGGTGGAACCCGAATATAAATTCTCAGCATATCCCAAGATCTGGGTCTTAATACAGCTCTGAATTTCTCAGAGGATCCATCATCATCATCATCTCCAGAGACAGAAAACCAAAATGCTGGATACAAAGCTCAACAAATTAGTGACCAAATGCAAGATTTGCAGAGCTCCAGATCTCAGTTTAAATGCTCTTTATTTTAAGAATATTGGTGCTGTTCTGTTGAAAGCTAAGACACAATAGTAATATTCAACTAAGGACTGGCACAATATGTATTTCTCCTCAAAAACGTATAAGCAGAAACTACCTAAAGTTTCAGAGTGAAAAATTGACTTTTTACCTATCTTTGTTATCCTCTCTGAGCAAAGTCATAGAAAGAAGCTTCTGATCTTCCACAGAAAGATTCCAGCTTCCAGAAGGAATCATTAAAGACTATTCCTCACTATGCTACCAACCTCACACTATGTCATTTTTGATACATGTCTGCAAGAAGGCCTTGGAAGGGATATAAACCTAATGGAATATTTTCCTTTCAGACTGAAGACTGTGCAAGGTAGAACTTAAGAGCATTTAAAACAGGACTTTTAAATGTTTTCTGATTTTTTTCGGATGTACCTAGCAATACTTATGAAACATTTTGATTTTTGTTCCATCAAACCTATTCAGGAGCATGTGTAAAATTTTCCTTACCATTGCTTAAAGAAAGAAACTCGCTCCTTATATTATGATACATTTCTCTATAAAATCAGTCAAGTTTTCCTGGCTGAAATGGAACAGTCTTACAACTGGAAGTAGCCTGGATGGTGCATATTCATTTTGATATCAAGTCAGAAAGATAAGATGGCAAAGAATCCTAAAACATGTATTAAAAGGGCTAGGATGAGAATTAGGCTTCATGTGGCCAAAAGCAAAAGTTTACAGCAGAGGAATCTACAGCTCATCTAGAGAGTGTCTAGACTCCCTAGTTAATCAGTGAAGAGAGGAGAATGAGGCACTTCCAGGCTGAAATTCATTGCATCATTCTAAACAAGGAATCTAAAATTAGTGATATGAGTCACACTCTAAAAATTAAATTTTTTTCTTCCAGTCTATATAAAGAATCTGAGAGAGATGAGCTCAGATGAGGGCCTCTATTCAGGAAATACTTCAAGTAAGCTGGGATGATTTCAGTTCCTCTTTCCTTGCTAACTTAAAACATTTTAGATTGGCAGTATCCTGATTTAAGGAGTTGTACAAAATATTCATGACAGATGATGTGATGGCATCTAAGTCACTGGAATTGCTATCATTGACTTTAAAGGCACGAGTTTTACCTGGGATGGAGCCTTTTCTTCCTCAGTGCAGCTGAATGGAAGTTCAATATTAAACAAAAATAATTGTTGAGATCCCTGTGAAGTCAATGGAGAGGCAACACCCTGATTTTAGTCACTCTGTACTGAAAAACTGTCCAAGAAAAGTGTGATGAATATACAGCTGCTCGTGCCCATGTCTCCCAGCAAGAATAGCAGGAATCCAGAGAACTAGTTTATATCAGACTCCTAAATTTTAGAAAGATAAAATTATTTGTGATTAATCCATACCTAGTCTCTGTTTTAGTCGCTGAATTTCTTCTTTTTCTTGTTTTAGAGAAAATACAGTAATAATAGCTGTAATATTTTGGAAGTAATGGAATAATAGAATCACAGAATGGTTTGGGTTGGAAGAGACTTTAAAGCTCATCTTGTTCCATCATCCTGCCATGGGCAGTGTCACCTTCCACTAGACCAGGTGGCTCCAAGCCCTGTCCAACCTGGCCTTGGACTCTTCCAAGGATGGGGCTTCCACAACTTCTCTGGGTATCTTGTTCCTTTGCTTCACAACCCTCACAGAAAAAAAAAATTTCTTAATATCTAATCTCAATTTACTCTCTTTCAGACTGCAGCCATCCCCCCTTGTCCTGTCGCTACATGCTCCTGTATTGGCAAAATATTTCTCTTTTTCCACTGAGTTAAAGTGTCTGAAACTGAAACAGAAAGTCTCTCTAAGTGCTAATTTATGCCATGTTTCCCACTGGGCTAGAATGTCACCCATCAAAGATGCTCTCTCGTTCCAAGTGACCTTTAAAACTCTTTGTCATAAATAACATCCCAGCCCAGTGCAGCGACTGGCTCAGAAAGCTTGATTAGACATGTACACCTCTACAAATCACTTCCCCTTCTTCCCTAAGTCATGAACACATTTGAAGAGCTCTACTTCCTAAAGAAGTCATTCCAAGCTGAAAGATAGGTCTTCCATTTTTTTTTTTTTTATTTTCAGCCTGGTTTTTATTTTTTTCCTGTGTAAGTTTGGCGCAAAGCCTGGAGGGCAACATACACTACATGTAATATTCAGCCATTTTGTCTTCTCCCCTCACAAATTCAGCAACATATTTCTTCCCTCTGTCTCTTATAGATCAATATTTTCACTAATGCTAGAATTATTTTTTCCCTAAATTCAGTAGCAAAGCTAAAGTTCCCTCAGGATTTCTTGGGATACTATAAAACTTTTTATTACTGTTATATTATCAATATACTTCATTTATTATGCTGACATGTTTCAAGATAAATGTCAAGATTTACTACAGGGGGGAAGAGAGGAATATCACTGTAGGAGTTCAGTTTTTACTGAGAAAAGATATTTTGGGTTTTTTTATTTGGAAGGATTGCCAGTCCTTTGTAAAGACTGTTAATCTAAATTCTTAGGAAATACTTTAAGGGGTGTTAATTCGATTTCTTTAAGCTCCTTAAGAGGAAAATTAAAACCAAGAAAAAAAGAAATTTCAACAAAGATTTCAACAAGAGGCAATACATAAATGATGAGCAAATTTAGCTCCACTATTCCATAAGAAGGTTGTGGCATCAACCCAGAAAGTTGTGTATGAAGAGTTTATTTTCAGGCTCACCATAGCCATTTTTGTGTCCAGATATCTTGCCTGTCTTTCTATAAAATGAAGATAAATGTGCTTTGGTCCTTCTTGGAACCTGGAGTTAGCAGTTTTTTCAAGTATTGTAATCAATGTATGAGGCACTTGGATAATTCTCACTCAACCAGCTTCAACACAGCAGACTTTTGTTTTACTCTTCCCCACAAAAGACAGATGGTTTATTTGCCATTCTAGGTTAGTGCATGTCCTTTAGTTAAAATAATCCAGAAAAGAACCTCTTATAGATGGGATGACCAGAGACATCAAAAATCCTTTCAAGAGATGCAGAATTAGGATAACACTTCTCCAGATTTGTAAGGGTAAGCAACTGGAATGTCACTGCTAAGTGGACATTGCTGGAAATGGTAGAAACATTTCCTTTGGACAGATCCCATGAAGTCTCCAGCACAATGCAAGCAGCTGCTTCCCCCTGAAACTTCCCATGTTCAAAATAAAGACCAAAGCATCACAGCAAAACAGATCCATGTTAAAACCACAGGACCACCTCTACAGTCCCTACAGACTGGAAACATGCCAGGTCAAACGTTCCCATTTGCCTCGTTTTGTTGCAGCCAGTGGAGTGAAGCCAAAATGTGAATTTGGCCCAGGAACCAAAGCATATGGCATTGTTCTATTACACTTGCACAAATCACTGGATGTTATTACTGAGAACATACCAGGCCCTTATTTGAGTGCTGGAGGAGAAAGGGGTTGAGCACAGGGCTATGAGCCAAAAATTCCTGAGTTCAATGCTGGGGTCTATCAAATAAGCCACGATTGCTTGTATTTCCTTGTGTGTGAAATACAGGGGTAGGAGGACGAGAGTATCCAAATTATTCACAAAATATTACTAATTTTGGCCTAGAAAAACCATCGCCCTGGATGTTTTCCACAGTCTTTGGAGAAAGACAGCCTCCACCATAGCAGGCCTCAGAGAAATTACCAGGTGTTGATATACCCTCAGTGATCAAAAGAAAGGATCCCGTAAAGGAACATATTTGTCCTATCTGGCTAACTTTGAAAACTGATAGCATTCATGTTCAAAGAGCCAGAATGGCAGGATTTATACACCAGCACATTTCCACCTTAGCTTAAAGCTGGAATTGCTGTGAGAATGTGTAGGTGATCTTGCAAGCAGAGTCGGTATGAAAGTTCAGTTGAAATTTGTACAGCCTTTGAAAGACTGGAGACATTGCTCAATGCTGGAATTACTGTAGCCACACGTAGGATATTCACAGAGGTCACGTAGGAGAGTGTGTGCTGGAGCATCAGCCAACATATTCAAGAGGTTTCCCAGTGCTTAAGGCCAGGCAGAACCACTAGAAGGGCTTGTGGAATCTCATTTCTTGCATCTTTCTCAGTTTTTTACAGCCGTCCATAATTAAGGCAAACAGATTCCAGCCTAGAGGGCTAAATGATGCTGTGGGTTACATTTCATGCAACCAGCCAGTGAATGTCGTGTTTGACTCACAGGTCGGGTTCCCCATTGCTCCCAGTGTCTGTCATGGCAAAGTTCAGGGATGGCAAAGGAAGCAGCTGAAATTTCCAGCCTCAGACACCTGCGCAGCCCCAGCACAACCTGCAGCAGCTCCAACGTGGTGTGGGTGGAATAGTAAACAGCAGGAGAGAAGGGGGTGAGGCAGTTGAATTTAGGAGTATTTTATTTGAGCAGGCCTGGACACCTACCCCAGGAGTCTGACAGGAGCAAGCTAAAGAACTTTTTGAAGTATTACTGTTATTTTTTAGGAAGTCTGAAAAAACTACAGAGGCTTGGATAGCTGGAAATTTAGCTCTAACATCCTTTAGAAGATCTGGCATTTTTCTACATAAGACAGTAAGAAATTTTCTGGCAGAGGCTCAAAGGCTCGTTCTTGCAGGTGTCAAGGGAACAGTCATTCCATGAAGCCCCCCCCACAAAAATCCTCTTCCTTTATGCATCTTATGCAGTGTAAAATTCTGTTCTTTGTCCTCAACGTTTTACCAGATTTGAAGGTGACGACAAGGTGAAGAATCAATGCGCAGAATTTCAGGTAGCTGACTTAAATAGTCATGAAGAATCAAAAACCCCACCTTTTTCCTCCTTTGCTTAGGAGGGATTGGAAAAGCTCCCTTCTGAAAATATCTGTCTTTCTAAAAATGAATAATCCAGGTGCAGACAGCTCATCCACAGACCAGTCAGGTGCCAGGACAGCCATCACTTTGCCATGCTGGCATGTCCCCAGGTCTCCCCTCTCATTCTCCGAGGCACATTGGCTGCAGCAAATTCCCTAATTATTGAGGATGAAAAAAGCAGAAGCAAAATTCCTTGCAAAGTCTGAGAAGGGATGTGCTGACAAACAGTAAAGAAAACATTTGTGCACATTTCAGCAAGCAGTTTTGCATTCAGCAGCCTGGGCATTGCTGGTGTGGGCCAAATATGCCCAACAAACACTGCAGGTGATGGTTCTCCACTGCTGAGGAGCCATTCATCTTATTACAAGAGAATCATAGAATTGTTAAGTTGGGAAAAGACCTCTAAGGTCCTCAAGTCCCATCATGAACCCAGCACTGCCAAATCCAACATTAAACAATGCTCCCAGGTGCTACATGTACGTGTTTTCTGAACTTTTCCAGAAATGTTGATTTCACCAGCTCACTGAGCAGTGTTTTCCATTGCTAGGTCACCCTTTCAATGAGGAAATTTTTCCCAATATCCAATCTAACCCTTCCTGACAGAACTTGAGGCCAAAGATTTCTGCACACAGTGTGCAAGGAGAGCATCAGGGAAAACAAAGAGGAGCTCAAGGTTTATAACCAGGTTTATAATCCAGGCATCCCATCCTATTTACCTCACTGCCTGCTCACTTAAGAGTTTAGAGCTGCTCAGAGTGAGGTACTGGCTACTGGGCCAGCCATGAGGGCACCACAGGGCAAGTCAGGAGCAGGAACAGGTAGCAACCTGAAACACCAGCTGGTTTTGTTACAAGATACAGGCTCACTTTCATCCTGGGAGAAGATTCAATTCACCCTAACTCAAACCACACACACCTGGCAAGCTCCCAGCTGGTCTTCGCCCGGATACCCCCAGCTCCCACACTATGCCTTACTAGGCAGTTTCGCTGCTGCAAAATATCTGATAAGCCTTCCTGATCTTCCCACATGCTCCCTCACAGCTTCTGGTCCAACAGGCAGCTGCTGATGTGCTCCATCTGCCCTCCATGGCTCCCTGCCTGCTCCAAGGAGGATCTGCAAGCAGCAGGTAGAGCCTGGAGCAGCTGGGGATGGGGAGAAATCCTCGCATCATTACTTTTGTTATTCCTAGACCACCATGTCCTCCCCATGGATAACCCTGATGCTGCTCTCCAGCTCAATCCCTATCTCACGTGCCTCTTCTCCAGTTGTGTTATGTCTGTGTATTTGAAAGGCTTGGGAAATTCAAACCTTTGAGATTTGGGGTTTCTCAGAGGCGGGTGACTTGCAGCTTGCCCTTCCAGGAGAACAGCAGCACCGTGATCTTCTCTCTGCTCTCTCCATCACCTCCCCCACTGCCCACGCTGTCCACCACTCCTTACCCCAGACTCACTCCAACTCCAGGGAAAATTCCTGCTGAAGCCAACAGGATCAGGGGAGGGCTACAGGACCTGATTAATTATTTGTTAATTGCTGTGGAAGGCACTGGGGTGACAGATAACTATCCATAAGTGGGATGCAGGCTGCATTTTTCCCCCAGTCTTCCACAGCTTTGTGAGACAGCCCGGATGCCCGAATGTCAGCCTAGCCTCCAACAATGGGATTTGCGAGATCCCTTTGTTGTCTAAATTCCCTTAAGTGGAAATATGTTTTCTAACAGCACAGAAACTCTCCCCAAGGCTTCTGTTGTACCAGGTTAATCAACCATACATGACAGCAGAATTAGAGGTGCTAGTATTTTATGTTCTGCATCTAAAGTATGTTTCTTCGTGTGTACTTAACAGGCTTTAATTTTATAAAACATTGCGCAACAAGGCACCTTGGGGAAGAGCAATTAACTCAGATTATGTTTTCGTTTCAGTGAATACCAAATGAGAAACTCAAATACTGATTTATGTAGCCACAAAGTCAAATCATGCTCCTTAATGCTGCCTGATTTTTCAATGTGGCCGTCTTTGGTCACAGACAACCCTTTTAGTCCTGACATGCAATTAAGAAGTTGCTCAAACTGAGCTCTCCCTTAAAAATATATCAAGATATTTTATAATCACGATACACAGACAACCAGTCCTGTTTGAAGTTAATTATGAGACTCCTATCATCTTCAGTGAGAGCAGGAATAAACCTACTGAGGACATTTTGGTATAATTTTCCTGTTGATGACTATCACAGCCAGTTTATGTTAATTATGGATGGGGATAGGCACTGCTAAACAATTTGAAGGATGAAGGTACTAATTTAGGATCCAATCTAGCTCTCATTAAAGTCAATGGAAGGATTCCTATTGACTCCAATGGAAGCTGCTTCAAGCCCATAAAGACCGAATGAGCTCATGTGAACCTTCTCATCCAATTTCTCACTGCAGAAAAGAAACGATGCATCAGCACCCTTGAACCACTATTCATGCAGAGGGCTTAATTTGGTCACCTTGAGTCACACACAGCAGCTCCTTAATGCACTTGGCCATTCCCTTGGGATCAGGAGTTCTGTGGACAACATGCAGGGATTTGGGCTGGTTCAGGATCCTGCTGTCAAAAGGATTTTTGATTGGAAATGCTCTACTGTGGGTTGCAACAAGGGGTAAGAAGGAAAAGGAAAAGGAAAAGGAAAAGGAAAAGGAAAAGGAAAAGGAAAAGGAAAAGGAAAAGGAAAAGGAAAAGGAAAAGGAAAAGGAAAAGGAAAAGGAAAAGGAAAAGGAAAAGGAAAAGGAAAAGGAAAAGGAAAAGGAAAAGGAAAAGGAAATTTACATCATAAACCCACAAACAGCCTCAGTCACCATTTTCACATCTTCCAGGTGAGATGCAAGGAGCAAGCTCTTGACATTATTTTCCCCAGGGCATCAGGTGCATTCCTCCCCAGCTCAGCTGTGGGACACCAACCTGATCCCAGCAACACAGCAGGATGGGGTTCATGGACCCCACTTTTCTCTCATCTCCTCTCCAAGGCAGTCCAACCTCCTCTTCTCTTAAGCACAGATTCCTCTGCTCCCTCACTGGCAGCTGCCTGCCCAGCAGCCTGAACTGGGGAGGCCAAACTGAGGCTGAGGTCAGCAGAGCAAAAACCAGAGACCCCTGCCTCCCTGCCTGCAAGGTTTCTCTCAAAAGTCAGACAGCCAGCAAGCCAGAAACTTTCATTCAATTCTCCCAAATGGGATATATTAGAAAATTCCTTTTCATGTAAAAGACATATTTTTTTATTTTCTTTTTCCTATGTTATAAATCCAATGAAGTATGTTTTACTTTTTCTCTTCACGTGATCCACAATACCAAGAATACCACCATTACCAAGAAAAATTTATTAATGAGGTATTTTCTTTCCCTACAGTAGAAAAATAATTAATTCTTTCTGGCTGAATCAGTTGGAAAATGTCATTCGGTGTAAATAAGGTTGTCATTACTGCTTACTAAGAGATGGGATTTCTTTAGACACAAATATATTTAGTCTGTGAAAAGTTCATAAAAATTGAAATGTGATTCCATCAAACAGAAGTAGAGATGTGTTTTCATAGCCTTTTCCAGGACACCTAATTCTTATGCATGTCCTTCTCTGACACATATCTCTTTAATAATGACACCCTATTACCTGTGTTCATTACTCTAGGTTTGGGGGTTTTTTTCCCCTTTTGCCTACCCCATTCATTAATAAATGTCTTACTACTTTTAGTTTGAATGCCAGTGTCAGCACAGCCAGGGAAAAGAAGCTGGATTGCCATCTGCCTGCTGTACTTACAGAGAAATCATTAACTAATTTCCAGCCGCAAATTTCTACTGATAATATTCCAGCCAAAACAAAATAAGATTGAATTTATGAATCCAGCTTGGTAATAATCATGGTAAAACAAATAATAACGTTTTTGATACCAAGGAGTTCTGTTATATTCTTTATATATAAAATAATTGTTTTAATAATTATATTCTTTATATATAAAATAATTTTTATATAAATATAAATATATATATATATGTAAATATATATAAAAATAATTTTTATATAAAGATAATTTTTATATATTTTATATGTAAAATTATTTTTGTATATATTTTTGTATTTTGTAATATATTTGATATATATTTAATAATATAATATATATTATTATATTATTATCTATGTTATGTATATAAATATATATATATAAAATATATATTTAATATATATAAAGATATATATATTAAATATATATAAAATAATTGTTCTGTTTTAGGCTCTTTCAGGGCAGAGCATGATGTTTAAGCACAAAATGGAGAATTTATTGGGCTTTCCCACTCAGGTCTTCCAGGTGCCAAAAAATAAAAAAAAAAGAAAAAAAAAAAAAGCTGCTACATCATGAGTACTTACTTCTCTACGACAGGATATTAACTGTCAGCCAGGCAGCCCATCAGATAGCTTGGCTTGCCGTCTCTGGGCCAGGAATTAAGATTCCTATGGCCCTTAGTCAGCATTGCTACCCGGGAAGGCAGAGAGAGCCCTCCCCCTTGCCAAGAGAGCAGCAGTGCTGGTGAGCTCGTCCCTGACAGAAGTCACTCTTTGCATATCTTCCACCCATCAGTCTGGGAATTAAGAGATAAGGAGAATTTCCGTACATAAATAACCTCTGAGCTGTCTTTGAAAATAGAGCTCGGCGTTTTTTGCAGCTTACCACTGGAGATGGCATTCCTGCTTATGCAAGACTTGTTCATCCCAGCCCTGACTCAACCTTGCGAGAGGAATGAAGGCCACCCCCGACCCCTGTACTGCCAGGATGACTGGATCCCCAGGGCAGAAACCTGCCCTGCTCCTCCCTCTCCCAGCAAAATGCAGAAAAATCTGAATTTTCTGCCTTCCCCGGGGGGCTGGGGCTGCTCCCTAAGGAAGGGTAATTCCACCTGTGGGATCAGTTTCAGATCTGTGCATGCTGGCTGAAATAATCTCCATTCTCATCTGGCATGTCACAGTTCCCCATGTCCTGTGAGTGTTTCCTTCTTCCATCAGCTGGCTGCAGACACCCCCTGCTCCAGCCTGAAAAACACTTGCTGCTTGAGCTGCCTGCACCAAGCTCACCCCTGCATGGGTGGTTTGGCCAGCAGATCATACGGGGCTGTCACCAAGGAGAGCAGGACAAAGAAATGGCAGCCTGCTGTCCCCTTGCAGCTGCCTGCACCCGTGATGGTCCCCCCTGAGATGCTGGGGGAGCCCTGGGGTGCTCGGTGGAGTGAGGAATGGATGGATGGAGGGAGAAGAGCAATGTCTGCTGCATGTTTGAGTCTGCAGTGGTCACACTGTGGCAGCAAGATGCAGACCCATGCTGGAACTGTAGAAAGAGACTTTTTGGCACAGAGGGTGCCAAACCCCTTTTCCATAGCCCTCCCATAAACCCTCTCTCCTTCCCCTGTTGCACACCCCGAGATTCCTTTTCTGGATGTAGAGTGGCAAAAGCAAAAGAAGGATTCCAGCTTATTTTGTTTCAGTTAGCATATCCTGCTGCATGTGGAAGAATGTTGTGTACTCAGAGCACCATTCCACCTCCTCCTTATCACAGCCCTGTGGCACTTGCACAGAGAACCAGCAAGAGAGACCAGAGAAAAGGACCTAATCTGCAATTCTGCAAACTGGCTGAGGACAATGGTCAGAGAGACACAGATATCTTATCTCCCTCTGATTTCCCCCTGGCTGTTTCCAGGATGTCACTCACAGCAAAGCTGTTACCCCCAAAATTGCTGGAGGTCATATTCTGATCTCTGTTGTTTCTCATCTGCCCCCAGCTCTGCTGGCTGGGAGGCAGATGGTCCCACATTGTGATGGGGGCAGCACACCAAATCCCCTCACACCCCTGGCCAGGTCACACAGTCCTTCCCACCACTGTGTGCCCACAATTCCCTCCACAGAAACCTTTTTTATTTTTAAATCTCAGGATACATGCAATAATATCTCTTGTTTTTGTTTTCCCCTGCTCTGCACTCTGGGCAAATGTGGGTTCTTTGGTTGCATCACACTCTCCAGGCATTCCATCAATTCACACTGGTGGCCCTCATTCCCTGAGACATGCAGGTCTTGCCACCACAGGCCTTACCTCGTGTAAAGCAGGTGTGGAAACATGAAATGCTTTCTCTGCTTTTTCTCAGCCCCTTCTCAAGCCTCACTGAGCCACTCCAGAGCATTGGTTCTCTGTCCTCTCCCCTTCCCAGTCCATTCTGAATGGTCATTTCTGTCTAGAAAGGCCAACATACAATATATAACCATAGAAACTGCTCAAAACACCCACATTAATGAAAAACTAGAGCTGATCTTAGGGCAGAATATTGGGCCAAAGCCAGATAATTGACTTTAAACACTACAGAAATCTTATATCCTCATATTCAAAGAAATCCCAAGAAAAATGGGAATATCGACCATCCTGCACTCCTGTGCTACTCCCAAAGAGAATTTCTGCTCCTGACCTAAAGAGGATACTCTTCCCTCCCTGCCTCATCCTCACTCAGCCATGTTTTCTATGCTCTCTATTGTTCTTTGGGGCAGAAGATAGACAGAGGAGCACTCTAACCCAGGAGCATCCCATTCAATTTCCATGTCCTAAGAGAGATACCTCAGTGAGGAACAAGAGAGGGAGTTCCCACTGGAGGAGGGTTTAATCTTAGTTTTATTGACTTGACTCTTTCAATTCAGGACAGTGGAAGGATCAGAAAATAAACTACCACCTCAGTGGATATTTTGTTTTCATGGCCGAAAGCACTCCGAGACCATGATGAATGATGATGAATTTCTATTCTGTTCTGATTTTGATTTTGGTGAGCAAGGTAAATTTACAGTTCTATTCCAAACAAAAAATTATATAAATAACCATTATCAGTAAAATAGGCAAGATTCAGGGTGCAAAATGCAGAAGCATTTATCATCTGAATTTAGATTCCACTTCTAGCACTTCAAGGTAGCATCAATACCCTTCTACCTCTCTCACCCAATTCTTTCAAATCCCATTACTTTGGTGAGTATTTCCAGCAAAAATTGAGGTAAATTTTGGGGCAGTATTGTTAAAAGAAGTCAAAAAAATCTTTTGCTCTCAAAGTGCTCCAGCAAGGCATTCTCTTTCTTTCATGCAACACTCCTTGTCACAGATTTTGTTCTCCACAGTTTCCATCCCACAGAACCCAGCATTCCCAGCATAGCTGAGGAACTGGACTTGGCCATGCAGGCAAAGCTATAACTATACCTATGGTGTGTTCCCAGCTAAGAACAGAAACAACATTTAGGCTTTAAAGCAATCTTGTCAGAGAGGCAGATCAAATAATGATGGCTAACACAGCAACATCTCTGCCCACAAGAGACACAACACACAGCCAGTGTTTGTGAAAAGATTTCCCACTGACTCCCAGAGATACGCATCATCACAGCCAGGGCATGGGTGGGGTGAGAAGGACAAGCCACATGAGGGTAAATATGTCCAAATGTGCTATCTATCTCTTACTACCACCAACAGCCAGGATAAAAGAGCTGGAATCATGAAGTAAGGAGGAGGAGGAGGCTGAAAAACCCTGGTGAGAAGGATAGAGAATTAGGGAGACAGCCAAGATGACTGATAGATGCTTTTGACGGTTGTTCTGGATTTTTGGCTGTAAGTCTCCAACCTACACTGGGGCTTTCTGTTGTTTCACACTCCCTGAAGGATTTTGATAGGAGGGCTTTCCCTGTCCTTCAGATCACACCAAGAGCACAAGTGGGCACACACACATCTCCATCACACCCCAGTATGGAAACAATAAACATCTCAAAACCACAGGCAGAGTGGGAACGATACCAGGGGTCAATCAGCCAGGGAAACAGGTTGCAATGGAAAGATTAACTCATGAGTTGCATGACACAGTGAAGGGCCTTCATAACTTCCCCAGAAAGAATTTCATCACCTTCAACTGCAAAATATTAATGGCAACACCATTTGTTTTCCCAACAATGTGCACTGTTTCAGTTTTCTTGGGTCATTTCTCTTGACAGCCACCAATAAAAAGGCCCTGGAGGAGGCCCAGCAAATGGGCACCTCAGGACAGCATCTCACTGTGGACCTCCTCAGAAGGTCTGGTTTAACTCTGGTCCTAATGAATCACTGGGAATCCCTGTCATTAAATTTGATAGTGGAGTTCAGCCAACACTGAGCCCTTTGGAAAATCCCAGACCAAAACACTCTCAAGTGTAAGGCATGGGGTGAGAGCAGATCAGGTTGTTCCTCCTGAAGAGTCATCTTCAGCCATGACACTAGGAGATACCTCTTAGTGCTCTGCTTTAGGAAGTCAGGTCATTTTTCATATTTTTTCACATACTTGTGAACGTCAGTTGCACCCACGTGCCATGATCATATTCACTGCATGGTGTTGAGAGACACCTAAACAAAAATCTGAATTTTCTATTGATGATTATGATTGGGAAAGTTTTGACAGTTTTTATGCTGACAAATATGGCATTCCACATCCAAAATCTTGAAAGTTCTCAGGGCCAAGAAATCTCCATGGAGAAGAAAAGTAAGGACTTTTTGTTATTTTAATCCATTTCTAAAGAGGGATGCAGGATCCTAAATTTAGGTCCCCACTTGAAAACAAAATTCCTGATTCAAGTGGTTTCACAAACACATTCACATAAGAAGCCTGGGGGGGAAAAAAAGTAATGCAGACCCACACTGGAATCAGGAGATGGCCATTCCACGCCTTTGTTTTGCAATCTTTACTTGTGGCTAAAAGCAAAGCCAATTAAAGTAAACAGGAATCTGGAATCTGTTGTTGACACCAAGGCCTTGGAACAAGAATTTCAGCCAAACTTTATAATGAATCAACATCTCAAGGCCTGTTTCAGTGGAGATTTAAAATAATAATAATAACAATACTTTAAAAAATTAAAGGAAAAAATTATAAAAAGAGGGAGATTCTTAACTCATGTGGTCAACCAGATTCAGTAAAGCAAGCATGAAAATGTGGTGGCTCAAATCAATCCCAGAAACAAATTCTGGAAACAAAGCATCTCCATCTCTATCTGGACTGGATTGTCACAAGCTCTTCCCATAATCAAACTAGTGGTGGAGACTTCCAATACAAGCTGGAGTTCTCCATTTGAATTTACTTCTACTTCTGAACTGATCAAAGATTAGGGCATTTTCAGCTCAACTCTAACAAGTAGCCTGTTTTCAGCATCCAAGCCCCCTCTATGCTTTAATCTGTCCCTTCTAACTTTAATCTAGTTAAAAACAAAGTTACTATGCCTATATGCCTTTTTTTGTCTGAATTAACTAACTCAAGTAAGTCAATACAAGAGCAAGAAGCACTTCATGTAATCCTACCTCAACTTTATCAAAGTATTTACATATGCTCCTCTCTTTAAGCTCAACTATGGGTGTATTTATGTGCTTTCAGGAACTGAGACATACGGTTTTAATGACATGAAATCAGAGACTTCTCCCTATCTGAAACAGCACCTCTACCTTCCCCTGAGCATTAGGGTTTAAACAGTAAATGACTTTGATCTCTGCTACCCTTTATTTTGGTTGTGGAGTTGCAAAACGAAAACCCACATGACAAGGCTATGCCAAACAAATTAACACACCACTCTGCCCGTCTCTGCCGAACCCCAGCCTGTGAGTATGAGACAGAGATTTAGTCCAAGTCCTATTGAGAGTTAAAATATATTAAATGGAACAGAACATCACACAACTAGGCCTAGTGAGACTTTTTTCAGTGTTTTGGTCCTGTACAAAGACATGCAGGGAGAAGAAGATGCGGGAGATACCTGAGAGTGTTTTCCAAAAGAATTCATGAAAAGCTCTGATGTTCTTTTCACATTCAGTACCACCCAAAATAAAATACAGCATAATCTCATGTTCAGAAGAAGTAACAAAATCAACTATGAAGGTAAAACTCATAGAAATCAAGTGTGAAATTGTGTTGAGGAGATCACCCTCTGACTTGTTTTTTATCAATTTCCCTTCACTGTAGCAAACTGGAGCATGACATGCTCCACTTCTGGTGTCCAGCCCTGATGCACAGCCTGGCATTTCAAGGATAAGTTTTGCTAAGTATGTCAGGCATCTGGTAGATATTAACTGACCTGCACACAAGCTGGAAGGTGGGTTGGAGGTTGGTCCTCAGCACAGTGTGCTCCATGGCACCAGCAATTTTCTGTTGACTGTGAACAATGAAAAGGACTGCCTCAACCACATTCATGGCCTCCTCTCATTCCCATCATCTCTCCCTCTGTCTGACAAAGGATCTCATGTTGACACAATGTTGAAAAAAATTTGAGGCTTTAGGGTTTTTTATTTGGGTTTTTTTTTTGTTGTTTGTTTGTTTCCCCTTTTTGGCCAACTGAGTTTATGGCCAGATCAGTTCCCTGATCTGTATCACCATGCAGATCCATGAACATTACTGTAAGCACAAAGGGAATGAGTGGCTCTAGGGAAAAGGGAACTCAAAGGACCCTTCCAGTAACTCTTTCCAGGAGATTTTTCAAGAGCTATGCCAGATTAAAGCAATGACTTAATCACAGCATTAAACAGTCAGCCTTTACTCAGGCAAATTTTTCATTATCAAAGGACCATTTATGTTAGTGGGAAAAATCCCTATTCTCAAAGGACTCTAGAAGTGCAGTGACAAGAGAAGTGCAAGTATTTTTAAGAGTTACCCCAGAATTTGGTTTGTACTGAAAAACAGGATAAATTTCATCTTGATTTAAGGCCCCAGAGCTTTCACCTGTGTTTTATGTACCATTCTTAGAGCAAGAAATCTACCTTTCCCTGAAGGTTTTCCCAGGGCTGCTATGTACTGGGCCCTCATGGAGAAAAGAATCAGACCCAGAAAAATCTGTCACATGCTGCCGACTATCTGAGCTTCACTCTCCAAAAAGCATCCAGCCCATCAAACATGAAGCCAACAGAAATGGGAAAGTGGCTTTTCCTTACACTCCCAATGAAGGGTTTTGTGCCATCCCTGACAAGCTCTGTGTGTGTGTAATCCCAGGGCAATGTGTCATGGGACAAGAGGCTGTTTATGCCCCAGGACCATACGCGCTGAGCTCAACCAAGGGGAAACTTCCCCACAACACAGGCAGCTTTTTTGTGGAAACAACAAAACAAAAGGGAGTGCTGGGACCGGCTGCCCCCTCAATTGGAGGAGTGGAGGGTGTTGTTTCCAGCAATCCACCTGCGTGTTCATATCTGTCTCATTTGCATGCGTTTGTTTGAGCTTTTTAATTAGCAGAAGGCCAGATCCTGATTACACATACACGCGGGTACTGCTCAATTGATCCCGACGCTGGCCCATCTTGCTGACCTTACAAACCATCTACCAACACCTTTCATTCAGCCCAGAGACAGAAGACACGTATCAGGCACATCAGAGAGTGAAGGGAGGGAGGGAGAGCAGCAGGAGTGGTTCGCCGAGGAGATAACAACAGCTCTTCTCTGTCTCTCCCTGCACCACTGTGGGATGGGATGGGATGGGGCTGGGCATGACCTGGCAAGTCCTGCTGATTTGCTTCATCCCACAGATTACCCAGCAGCCCAGCATCGGTGCAGTCCCAGTGCCGATCACATGATATCACCCGGCATAAATGCACTTAAATTGCTCAAGAGCCATCTGCAGCCCAGGAGCCCCCATGGGTATAAAGTGTCTCGCTTTCCCATGCTGCGAGATCTGAATCAGGAGCACTATTGGGTTAGGGAGCGGCAATAGTTGTTCCATAATTAACTCTGAAACCGGGTTCTCATTAGACCTTGCTTTTCATAAATACCCTTCCCTCCACACATGCCTAATTTCCTACTACTCATCAGGGAGGTTAATGGGGACTGAAGTCAATCGTAAAACTCCCGTGGGCTCCACTAAGGTGGATTCACACCCACACAAGAAAGGGCAGTGAACTGAGTGCATCTCTTTAACTATCTTTTTTTTTTCCTAGATATATGCACAGCACCTTGCTGTGTGAAGAGCAAGCTGGGCTGCTGCTGCCAATGAATGTTAAATACATGTCACAGCGACACTCTGAAAGGGCAGGATATTATATCACCCTCCACATTGTGCAGAGTGTTTGCTCAGTGTCAGCTCTATTCAAAACTACTGTCACATCTCTCTTGGATTTTTTTTTTTATTGTCTCTCAATGCTGTTGTTCCTGGGGCACATGCATGCTCCCTCATTTATTCATGGTGCCCTGTATCTGCAAAACAATAAATGTGGGCAGGTGTCTTGTCCCATACAGAGCAGACCTTTTCTTATGTGTCAGGATTAGGCCCATCTTATCTTGCTCTGAAATGGGAGTTTTGCCAAAGCAAAGAGACCGAGAAGGACAGATGCAGCTAAAGTGGAGGTGAGAAAGTGGGTGGAATGGGGAGAGGATGCAGAGAGGAACTCCTCTCCAGGAAGATAACTCCAGTTCCTTTTAGGGTGTGGGATTCATGTCACTGTTAAAGAAAGGATGGGCGCTTCATTTGTCACCCTGAATACCTGAACTGGGTGGATCTTAGCCCCTTGTTACAGCAGGATGCTCTTCTCCATGAGGTGCCTGTTCCTGCCATCTGCCTGGGGAAGGTCCTACAACCCATCTGGTTTACCCCAGGTGTCTAAAATCAACCTGCTCAACATTAGGCAAGCTGCATCCCACCCCTGGTGCCTGGCCAGTGCTACCCACAGGCAGGGAGAAGCAGGAGTCAAGGAGATCACAGTTATGCTCCCAGTGCCTCTCCCCCTCCATCCCAGCCAGCAAACACACCCTGCTCACCAAGGGGGTGATTATATTTTTGAGCCTCCTGAAAATTAATTAACCCTCCACAAACTGAGCAAGTTTTACCTGAGGGATGGCTTCTTAGCTGATTTCCAGCCTAAGAACCAGTGAAGAGGGTCAACAAAGAGTTTGAGAGCTTGGCACAAAGCAGGAATGTCCTGATGAGTGGAAAAGGATATCCAAGGCCACCTTTCCAAGTCCTTTTGTCACTCATCTCATAATCCCAGAAGAGAAAAGCACTTTGCCTCACTGCAGTTGCCTGTGATGTCTCTCCACTCACTAGTTTTTGGGACTTCCAGATGATTCCATCTTTCATTTTCCCATCTTGTGAGGAGCCTTTCTCCTGCTCCATCTCTACTGTTCACCACCTTAGCCCCTCTCCTCCCCAGCTGCCTCCTGCCCGTTGGCCTGAAAACCAGCCACAAAACTGCAGGGAAAATTTCTTTGCTTAGGTGGTGATGAGCAGCACAATCAAGAGATTTCCTGGCTGTGGAGGGTAGAAATGCCATTGGAGAGAGGTTTCCCCATTCCTCCTGCCAAAAGAGCAAAATTCAAGAGCAAACTCAGAGAAATTAGGTCCTCTGTCCAGTTTCAGCAGATGTCAGCAACTGGGGAAGGCATTGTCCCAACTGGGGACGTGACAGAGGTGAAAGAGCCCTTTTGGCCAGCAGTCCCATGTGCAGAGGGAGGATGATCTCCTTCCCAAAACAATGTACTCAGCAAGGACAGAGAGAAGGACAACCAGAGGTGACATGACATGCCCCAGGCCATATGGAGAGCAAGTGGCAGAGCCCAGCAAAGTGCCAGAAGCTGCTGTCACTGCAAGTCTCCCTGATACCCTCCAGGAGGTCAACTGAGGAATTCCCAGGAGTGCTGTCCCTGCAGACCTCACAGTCTTCCTGACCCAAAGGCCCCAGCCCCAGTACCTCACTGTGGGATGCTGTAGTAGCCATGAGCAGGTGTGCTTGTTTTGGGCACAGTGAAGTTTCTGTCTCAGAGGGCATCTCCAAATTATTCACTCAAGCAAGGATGGCAGAACTCTTTGCACTTACAAGGAAATAACTGTGGTATTTAATTTCTGATGAGAGCAATTGTTTGGCAAGAAGAGATTCCCCTTTTTTGTTGAACCAGACCTAAGGGGGTTCATTAGCTGTGCTCCACAGGTCAGCCCAGGACCAGCTTTTTGAAGAACTGGTGGACTTGGGAATGGGTCCCAGCATGTACATGAGGGATCCTTCAGACCAGGAATCTCCAGCTGGGGGGGTAGACCCATGGTCAGCTGCCTGCCAGCCCCTGCCAGCTCTCACCTGCCTTGGCAGCAAAGCTGCCATGAAATGCCACAATTTCCAACCAATATCACCCCCAAAAGGCCATCAGAACCAGCCAGGGCAAGTCCAAGCCGCCCTAAGGCCGTTGATGGTGTGTTTGCTGAGTCCCTCCTCAGTGCAGAGGCATCAGAAGGCACAGGGGTGGTTTAAAGCATCCTGGTATTGGTCTAACTCCAGACTGTGGCACGAGGGTGTGTGCACACGTGTGTGAGTGAGTGAGTGAGTGTATCAATGTGAAATATGGCTGATATATGTGAAGGAGTTCAGAGCCAACATTACAGCTTCGGGGGAGCCAATCCAACATTGTTACTCATCTAATTCCAAAGAGCAGTTATTCCTTTTAGTCTAAGTTTTATTTTTATTTCAAATGTGATGTGGTTACAAACTCATTCCCTTGTATAATTTTGCTTTCCAAGTTAATTACAAGATGTTCTAATTAATTATATTTAATGATTAACGTACAAACTCACAAGGAATGAACGTAGCTTAGAGAACATTTGCTCTCAAAAGATATGTCTAGACTAGTTTGGTTTATCAGGAAAAGGTTGAAAAAATTAAAATGAGAGAGAGCCAGGGAGAGAGAGAGAGAGAGAGAGAGAGAGAGAGAGAGAGAGAAAGAGCAAGCAAGCAAGCAAAAAATACACTGTGGAAGAAAAAATAACAATTAAAAAAAATCAAATTATGTCCAAACAAGAGCATATTTTTCTTTGGAGTTCAAACACCACCTTTAACCATCTCCCCACCCAGGATCTGATTACTTTTAATGGGACTCTGCTTGTGATTTAAGTTGTTGTTCATTTGTACAGTAATTAAGTTGAGTTGAGTTGGTGTCTATTACATCATGGTTTATATTATGAATTCACACTGCAATTATGTGCGTGTGTGCAAGGGTAAGTGAGCAGAAAAAGGACCTTCTAGTTAAGATCACAACTGATAACTCCATCAGGCTGGGCTTGGCTAAGCTCTGCCAATGCCTTCTTCTTCAGCCTTAACCATGCTACCTCCAGACACCCAAATGACACATACAGGAGTGGGGACTGTGCCTCAAGACATCCTGGTAACACATACACCAGAGAGAAGTGCCCATGAGGAAGCAGGATCCTGGGAAGAGGCTGTGAGGCTGATCCTCCACCCCTGGGGCCAGATGGCTGCTGACACCTGGGCACTCATCACTGAGCAGCCACGTGTCCAAGCCCAGCAGGACCACGGTTTTAAACAGGGTGGAAGAAATAGCTGCTGACTTTTCATGGTTTAGGAAGGTTTATTAAACCTTATTAAAAATACAACAGAAGACTGAATAGAGAAAAAAGGTTACGGCGCTGGGAGCAAAGGATTTTCCCTGCCCTGTGCTCAGCCCCCTCACAATGGAGGTTTTCCCTTTTTAACCCTTTAGCCCCTCTCAAAGTTCTGTCCATCAACACCTTCTTCGCTGTCCAGTGGTGGAGATCTCTTCCTCGAATCCTCATTGGAGGTCAGATGTCACCATAGTGACAAGCCAGCCCTCCCAGATGTCCCTTGATACCCACACAATGGTGTACAACATAACTATAAATCTATAAAACTTTTCTTAACCAACATACATGATATTTGTCTGTTATTGTGAGAGTCAATCATCACATTACTCATCTATCACAAGGGTCTCCATTGCCCCAGCAATCAGGGATTATAACATAATGTATCCACCCAATGATCCAAAATGCACACACATATCTATTACACACACCTCTGTTTGTAATACCCACACACATCACATGCATGTATAACAGACACCTAGTTTCTAATGCAAGAAACTTAAATTTTATATAGGCAGAAATCCGAGTGAACTAAAAATCAGAAATCTGAGTGAATCTGAGTCAAAATAAGTTCCAAAGTCAGATTTTAAGCTGGTTTTTTTTTTTTTTTTCCTTCTCTAGTACTTTGTCCAATTCAGCAAATTATAGTGGGCTGAGAAACTCCTCTAAAGGTTAACATCAAGATGATTGCAGCAGATGTTTTTGAGCATAGTTTGAAGAATGTGGGTGCTCTGTGGGGCTCAGTGCTTGTGGTGTCACATTGTTTGGTGGGGACAAGGACACCCCTCCACGAGGTGCTGCGTGAACACAGGCTCCATTGTTCACCCAGGAAATTGAGTGCTCGTGGCAAGGGATACCAATACATCAACTTTGATTGCATGCTGTGAGAATGGGCCAGTGTCATCTCCCCAGATTTATTCTCACCAGCACCGCTGAAGTCTTATTACGACTTTCCACCCAATATTGCACTGGAGCAGATTGGAGGGAGTGAAAAATCTTGTTTCACCAAGTTATGACAGAGGCATCAAACACTCCTGACAAGAGCCCGAAGGAAAACACCAGAACACCTTGTTCCAGCTAAAACATTCACTTCCATTCCAGTATCAAATAACCATGACTTGCTACCCTAGTTGTCTACCTTCCTGACTTCCATACTGTTTTATCTGGGAAGTGGCCACAAGTGGATTATGATTGTACAAGAAAACAGGAGCAGCAGAAAAGGGCAATAAGAAATCTGGTCCCTTTTAGGATTTCTAGAAATGAAGCTGTGCACAGCAAATCCATAGGAAGGAACTGGTTAAAATTTGGAAAAACCAATCACCACTTTTATCCTCTTTATTTTTTTCCCAGCGCTACAATCCCATCCACGCTCCCAAGACCCTGTTCAGCATCTCAGGCTACATTCTTGGAAGCATTTAACTTCATCTATTCTAGTAAATAAGACATGCATGGGGCTGTTCTCTGGCCCAGAGGCCAATTGGCACAGACCAGGTTGCATCCATAAGCTCCTCTCCTTCCAAAACTGGGGGGCTGCATCTGAAGCACCTGGGGTGATGCTCCTTGGCCCAGGCTGTCCCTGGACCATGCCCAGGCATTGTCTGGGAGAGTGCTAGTTGAAACAGGACAAAACCATCACCAGGGACCGTGCTAAATGTTGGATATTTGGGAGATCATGTGCCAGCACCTGGGCTTGAGCCCTGGCCCTGTTCAGTTTATCAACACAGCCATAGAGTTACATGTTTAAGTGTGATTATGTAGGGACCTGATTGCCATGGATCTCCCTGTAGAATCCACCTAAAAACAGGTTTCATAGCAGTCTGTCTGCACGTGGTCAGGATCCTGCCTAAATTAGCCAATAGAGAATGCCAAAGGGAAAAGATAAAAAAATGAAATGTTTTAAATCCTGTCTCCTTGTAGGATACAGGTATCATATTCTGGGTAGCAAAAGGATATCTTCCTTCCCAGATAATTCACAGCCCTGAGCCCTCTCCTGGAGTTAAGCAAAGATTTTTCTCTTAGAAACCTAAGGAAGGGACGTTCACGTTCCTCTTGCCCACCTCTTTTATCCTCCTTCTGAAGGACTTGACCATAGGTATGTAAGTACTGGGTGAGCTCACTTCTTCTTCTGAAAGGATTTGAAGTGTATTTCCAGGACATGAAAATAAAAGTGCAAGGAGGAAGTTCTGTGAAGCTGAAGGAAGAGGACAAATAGAAAATGTTGAGACGCACTAGTCAGGAGGGTTGTTATTGACATGTAAGATTTTTTTATTAATTAATTAGGACCAGGAGGGAAAAAAAAATAAAATTAAATAAAGATTGGAAGAGAATCTAAAATACTATTGTGAAAAGAAAACTTTGTTTTACTGCTAATCCCACTGAAGTCTCTAGCCTGGTGTTGTCTCAGCAGAACATATTCTGTGAGCAACTTGGGAAGTAATTTGAGCGTCTCTGAAGTCTTTCATTGGCTCATCCAGTATTAAATCATCTGGCAATGAAGAAAAGTGTTTAAAGTTAGCTTCCATACAGAACAAATTCCTCTGGAAAACTCTTGTCATTGAGCCCAGTTTACCCAAAGTCTGGTAGCATTGATTAGACTGGGGCTGGGTTTGAATTTTTTAATGTGTTTTCATTTTTTTCCATTTAAAAAAAAATACAATTAAAAAAAAAAAAGAGTGTTGCAAACTTCTATGGACTTAGCCACTTAGTGGAAAACTCAGAAGGCAAATGTCTGATTTGGGGAAGAGAAAGCTTGTGACATGTTTGTCTGTCATCCCTGGACAGTGAGGATGTTACTGCACCTTCTCTGGGACACTGGGGATTAAAAACTTTGTGTAGGTGACTCTGTACACCCAGGGAGGCAAGGACCATCCCTTCTTGCTACTGCCTGCTAACCAAAGGTTTGCAACTCAGAGCCAGGGATAAAAGAAGCCTGGTACCCCCACTCAGGGGTGGTCTAGCAGGAGTCCCCCAGCTCCAATTCCACACATGGGGATTTTGCATCCACGTTGGTCTTTTCTTCTCTACTTTTTAAATTTTTAAATGCCAGGGAGGCAGAGAAGCCTGTGATGTTCCCAGGAGTCCTGCTTCAGTGTCTTTATCTGCACACTCCCACCAGTGCCCAGCCAACCCAAGGAGCTCCTTGTCTGCAGGCAGCGTGGTGCGTCTTCCCAAAGGGCCAGCTCTGCATCTTCACACATCCACCTGGTCCCACCTGGTCCCCTAGGTGGCCTGACACTTGCCATCTGCTCCCAGCTGCCTTAACCCACTTTAACCCAGGTCTCCTCAATGTTTTTCCCCCGTTTCCAACCCAATTCCCCATTCTCACTGGCTACGCTGACAGTCCTGCTCACCTCTTCCTACCCGCAGGCTTGGGAAGCTGAAACACCCCGTCAAGTAACACACCTAGTTAACTGTGTAATGCTGTACCTATGGGGCAATTCCATCCCAGCACCTGCAGGGATCCTGATTACACCCTAAAACATGATATTTCAATTTCATTATCTGATCGGGCATTAGCAACGAGCACCACTAATGAGTATATTAGTCAGTTCCTTTATTAAACTAGCGGCAGCATTTGATGCAATGACCTCCTGATGTAGCTCTTTGATGCCATGCGATTTGATTTTTATTTCTTCTTTTTCTTTTTTTTTTAATTGAGAAAGATACAGCAAAGCAAATAGAAAAACTGTGAAGAGCAGAATTAGCACAATGGCAATGCAGGCAAATACATGTTCAGCAAGGAGAATAAATTTTGTTGTAACTGCAGAAGAGACAAGTGGCGAGCTCCAGCTAGCTAACATTTGAATATAACCATTCATTACTGCTGCCATCATTATTATGAATTTGTTGTTGTTATTCTATTACACAGCCAGTCCTAAGGACTGGTTTTGCCATCTGTAACCTGGTGATCTTTCACCCTTAGCAATTTTTGTTTGGCCGTGTTACCACAGGGCTTGTTCTGCAAGAGGCTGCACAAGCCCTGGACAAAGAGGGGATACCAGCCCCAGGGCATTTCCAGTGTAAGTGACAGATGAGTGACAACAGATACTGATGGACAGAACAGGGTCACACATGTGGCTGAATCCAGGGTGAAGTTTCGGAGCAAGCTTCAGGCTCAGCCAGCTACCAACTCATTCAGGCACTTGAATTCCTATGTCCTGGCAAAACTCCAGCCTGGGGAGTAACACAGAACATCCTACCAAAACTGCCATTCTTGCTTTCACTAGAGAAACCATCACAATTTTCCTTCCAAGAAACTCTGATACCGCAGTCACAGCCCTGGATGACTCCTGCAACCCTTCCCAAACATGACTGCATTTTCACAGATTTCATCTCAGGTCCAGTTCTAACCTGATATTTAATCATGAGAGTGTTCAGGCCTCTTTCAGATAATTACTGGAGGTATTAAGCCATCCCAAACTGAAGTATCAGGTGCTTTGCACCCAGGAAAATGGCTTGCATGGGCTTACACAAGAAGCATTTGCACTGGCCATAGATCATTTGTGGCCCTGCACTGGCATGTTGTCACGTGGAACACCATCATCCCATCCTCCTGGCTTTGGGATTTTGAGGCCAGCCCACTCAGGCTGCTGGAAGTTATATGGGAAGTACACAGGAGATTTTAACAGAATTATTTCTGCAGTCATTTTTCTTCAGGAATCCAAGAACCAGAGGACTAACTGAGAACATGAGGACAGAAAAAATATCTCTATTGGTATAGTAAGTGTTGAAAGGCCCAATCTGCCCTCTTCCTGCATTATCTTCTGTCCAACAAGGTTAAAATATTACTGCCTCTGTGCCAAGTGTGTAGTCTAAACCTAATAGTCATGTGCCACCAAGCTGTTGTTTTCTTCCCCCCCAGTAGTAAACTTGCTCCCCACTGCCATGGAGGATGTGCCTGCACTGGCTCTACTCATAGCAACCAGAGGTGGGCTTCTGCTGAGTCCAGAGGGCTGATTTACATTTCTCTTCAAGGGAGAGAGAGCCTGGCATCAAGGTTCAGGATCAAAATGCTGCCCAGAAAAAATGCCAAATCCTCAACAACTCAAGAAAAAATTCCATTACTTCCCTTAACCAGGACAGGCAGGTGAGCCCTTCACCACCCATCTTCGCAGCAGCTGGGAACTGTGCATTTTTGGGGGATACCTAGGGAGCTGGCATACCGGGAGCTGGGGACCCTCCTCCGCCCAGCACACTGGAGCAGCTCAGCCAAACTGGGCCCTGTTGTGTCTTTTCAAGTAGATCCTCTGCTGCAAATCCCTCACCTGAGCTGTGTCCACACATCCCTGGCAGGGCTCCCAGCATTCCCAGGTCTGTAATGGGCCTGCCTCCTTCTGACTGCCCAGTTAACATCCTCCTGCTGCCTCCTTAATTATAATCCCTTTATTTTATCTAACCCCAATTGTAGCAGTTGGTGAGTCACCAGGCTCCATAACAAGACGATCAGGACACATTTCATATTACACTGCAGTTTTCATTCCTGGGCGTGGGCTGAAGGCGTTGTTTATTTATTTTAATTTGGTTCAGTTTGGGGTTTTCTCACAGGTGATGGAGTACAGAGATTTAAGCAGGGGGTAGAAGGGTGGAAGGGGTAAAAAACAAAAACAACCTCAATCCATCTGGATCAATTAAATCTTGTTGAAAAGTTTTCAACCTCAGGGTTGCCTGAGGTAGGTCTAATAGTCACACTCTTTGGCATTTAATGAAAATGCTAATGATTTCTCCTTTGGAATATATTTTCACTTCTAGTTTGAACAAGATGCATCTCTCCTCCAATCAATTCCACAAGCTCTTAATTTTTTTCCTCCCCATTTATGCGCGTGCCCCTTCAGGGCAAATTAAGAAATTATTGCCTCTATCCAAAAAGTAGCTGAAATGTGCAGCCTTATGCTTCACGTCACAGGGGTGGGGAGGAAAAAAATCTGTACATGGGAGCAACAATCCCATTTGTGTCTGACTTGTGTAGGGAAAATATGGCGTCAAACCTTTCTCATCCTGGTTCTCCAGCTGTGGGCACAGGTCTCAGCCAGTGAAAATCACCAGAGCTGCATCTGGATTAAAGACCTCACCTTAAACACTCAATTTTCCTGTTAGTAGTTCATTGTAGTGAGAATAAGAGTGAGCAAATAAAGAGAGGGTTGTTTAAATGTAGGATGAGACTTTTCTCCTCCAGTTTCTAAGGGATCAAATGGAGATGTGTGCTTCAGGTCATCCATAGGTTCTGGAGACAGACAGGTTCACCCCCACCCCAAACCTGACACTGAAATTTCTAATGGCTGAAATATGATGGCTAAAACAAAGGCATCGAGTGGAAGAATTGCCACAAGTCAAACCCACTTAGAATTTGCAAAGGAAATTCAAACAAATCACAAAAGTTTCCAGTAAAGGATGGGAATGCTGAACACAGGCTTAGAGGCATAAAGGCTAATGGAAAAGAGGGATGGGAGAATGAAGCATTTTTTTTAAATTGCCATTGGCTCAAGGGAAAACTAAGCAATTTCCCTGCAGAGGTCTGCGAAAAGGCACAAAGAATCATTAGTTTTGCCTAAACTAGCATATTAAACAAGGCCAGGGCATGTGATTGCCCTGCTCTTAGCTCTGTCCCTAGCAAGTTTTGTCCTGTGGCACCTGACGTGCTGAGGCGTGGTTGAGAAGACATCATGTGCATTATTCCCAGTGCAGAGTACCCATGGGACAACTTTTTTTGGGTGGGAACTTGGATTTTAAAGTGTGGGTGTACCATCTCAAGCCATGCCCTGCCAGGATTTTTGGGATTAGAGAATGAACCCTGGACCATTTTATTTACTTGTCTGAATATAGGCACAAAATCTGACTGTGAATAACTTTAAAAGGCCTACAAAGTCCTAAGTTGAAAGAGTTAAACCAGAAGATGTGGGCTGGCATTAGCAATAAGTCAGATTATGGAACACATTCAGCAATAAAGAATAATTAAAGGCATGGATGCAAATGAAAACTGCAATAAAACACGTTTTAAAAAAGATAGATCACTCTCAACTGACCTAATCATTTGTTTTGATGTATCACTGATTTTCTAATGAAGAAAATGTAGCAGGTCTAATCTCTCTGGACTTCAGTAAAGCATCTGATATGGTACTTCATGAGAACATATTAAGTGGTAGTATATGGAGATCAGGAGAGGAATTTTATGATGGAAAGGGGAGTCACTAAGTTCAGAAATTACAACAGCAATTGTAATTTCTGTTGAGAGTACAGAAAGTGTAAAGAATTTCTGTTGAGAGTACAGTAGTGTTGAGAGAGGATGTACTGAGCTGGAAGGAAATTATGACTGCAGTTCTTCAGAAATCAGTTTGGAGACTGAATTTACTTCTGAAAAGTGGGATGCATGGATCATAGAATCATAGAATAATTTAGTTTGGAAGAGACCTTTTAGATCACTGAGTCCAACCATTAACCCAGCACTGCCAAGGCCACCACTAAATCACATCCCCACATTCTACATCTACATGTCTTTTAAATTCCTTCAGGAATTGTGATTCCACTGCTTGCCTGGGCAAACTATTCAATTGCAGAAGACACCTTTTCCTCACATTCAGTCTAAATCTTCACTTTTATCTTGTCCTGTCACTTGCTATTTAGGAGAAAAATCAACCCCCACTTCACTACTGCCTCCTTCCAAGCAGTTGTAGAAGGCAATAAGGCCCCCCGTACATCTCCTTTTTTCCAGCCCAAACAACCCTAGTTCCCTTGATTGCTCCTTATGTGACTTACTCTCTAGACCCTTCAACAGCTTGGTTTCTTCTTCTCTGGACACATTCCAGCACTCAATGTCTTTCTTTATAGACTTACAGAGTAGTTTATCTTGGAAGAGACTTTTAAAGTTCATCTCATGCAGGAGCCCAAAACTGAGCACTGGCCTTGAGGTATGGAGTCTGAGGGACAATCAGTGCCCTGGTCCTGCTGGCCACACTATTTTTGATCCAAACCAGGATGTCATTGGCCTTCTTGGCCACCTGGGCACAGCTGGCTCATCCAGATGTCAGCCAACATCTCCAGGTCCTGCTCAGACACTCTCCCCCAAGCCTGTAGCACTGGAAGGAGTTGTTGTGACCTAAGGGCAGGACCCGCCACTTTGCCTTGTTGAACCTCAGCCAGTTGTCCTCAGCCCATGTCCAAATCCCTTTGCAGAGCCTTCCCACCCTCCATCATCACTCCCACCCAAATTAGTGTCATCTGTGAACTTACTGAGGATATACTCATCCCCTCAGTGTTAAACAGGATTGGACCAAGCATTAAAAGAGAGCAAGTGACATGGCTACCAAAAATGTGCCTCACAAAGTATTTCCCATAAGGAGAGGGGAATTTCTGTCTTGATCTGCACAAACACACACCCTCCAAAGCAACAAAATGCAGGACAATCTCCAATGTAACAAAACAGATCCCAGTTACCTGAATTTAGGAGAGATGATCTCACAGTACAAAGCTACAGCGCTGAGATGTGTCAGAAAATGGTGAATCCATGACATAGAAAAGGTAAATGCACCTTGGCTTGTTTAGCTGAGCAAAGCAAGGACTGGGACAACAGTGCTGATTTATATATAAATGCATCAGGAGAGCAAATAGGGAGAAAAATGGTCTATTTAAACTAAAAGACAGCATGAGCACAACAAATGGCATAAACTGAAATGAAATAAATACACACTGGTTGAAGAAAGACTAGGGTGAAAGACCTGAACAACTTCCAGTTAGTGCAATGAGATCAAAAACACCCCAAGAAACTTCCTTCCACATGAACCATTTTCAGCTCATGGAAGAGTTTAAAAGAAAGAAGAGATACAATTTGGAGAATCAAGAGATGCCCTCCAGTTTTACTCATCTGTATGTGAGAAAGAACAAGTAAACTTCTTGAAGACAGAAAAAACCTGTCTGGTGTGCTACACCAAAAACTGCCTGGTTGTCCTTTTAGCACCTGGCACTTCCTTTTTCTCGCCAGGCTGCTGGTGTTTCACTTGTAACAATACACTAATTGAATAGCACATTGACAGATTTGCATGCCACAGTCTTCCCTCTTCTGATTTCTTTGTTGTATTTGTGTACATCTAAGCCCAGAGAAAAGAAAAGGAAAAAATAACCCAACAGCAACTAGCAAGAAAAACAAAGCAAACACACATGCACACAGCACTTCCAAACTGGTCTTGACAGCAAACAATAGTAGAAAGGGATAACTACCACTCTCAGGGCTCTCAGATGATCAGGTCAGCAAAGCAGACACAAGGAAAGGGGATTTCAAGAAACAAATAATACCTGTGCCTGAAATGGGAGCTTTGCTGTAAAGAGAAAAGAAACATATGCTTTTCAGCTGGAGTGGATTTCTTATGTTGCTCAGAAGTGAGCGGCTCATCCTCAGTGTAAAGGACTGGTGTTGTATTAACTGTTCTGTATCAGTTTCCCTCTCGAGTCCCCTGTCTGAGCCGCCGGGTTATTTCATTTATGGCAGGCAGCATAAACAGGAGCCTGGGGTAACTCAAGTCCCTGATGGTGCTGAGCAGACATCCATCTGTGCTTCCTGGGATGCATATCTATACCCTCTCAGGGCTGGATTGGCTGGCCAGCATTGGCCAGGAGCTGGGACAAGTGGTGACAGTGGACTGACAAATGCAAGGCCCTGATGTTCACTGAGTACCACATCAGCTTCTTCATAGGATCCTTGATGTCCTACCCCTTCTTCTCTGAGCCAACCTTACCCAAAAGGGAACAACAGAATCTCAGCATCCTGCTTATTGAGGGCAGAAAGTCCCCTGGGAGCACATGGGCCTCAGGAAGCTCTGTGAGAGCCCTGGTTGCCAGAGCACAGGCAAAATGTGTGCTCTGCAAGTAGTTTAACAAATTTTGGGTCCATCATCATTCTCCCTGTTCTCATGTGGTATTGTTTATGCTTAAGCCAGCATTCTGAAACAGGCACTGCCAGGTTCTGCATCATGACGGCAACAGAGCTGGCTCCTTTATTATGTATCCATTCCTAACTGAAAATAAGGCATTTGCCCCTGGGGGAGAGGGAGGTGAGCTACCGTCTGAGTTTTTCTCTGTACCACCCTCTACCTCATATGGTTTCAGAGCCAACATACACAAAGTTTCCTTTGCCTTCAACCTACGTACCTGAACACAGTCCCACTCCCAACTATTCCCTCCCTGCAGTTGTTTGCCCACTTCTCGGAATTGTATTTCAGCTGCCTATGGCCTGGATCCAGTGGAAAAAAAAAAAAAAAAAAAGGTCTCCCAACACCAGAGCTGTTATTTGCCATAGACCCAGATTCGTTTGGTACAGGAGCATTTGCTTCCTTGAAAGACCAAGACTCACAGCTGAAAGGCAGGAGATTTTCCTGAAACTAGAGCTGGGAATTATCCCCAAACTCTACATTTAAGCAGAATAACGTCAGGGGAGTCTGGACCTGCTTTGATCTTTATAGCATCAGCCCCTCTTTCTCCAAGCTCAAAGCAAAGCAGATTGGGACTTGCCATCTTGGCCCAAATGAACATCAAGATAGATGCTGAAGACTTCTTTGTTCCTTGAATGTCAACTGTAAGTGTGAGTCATTGTGGCTTCAGGAAGGAGGGAACCTCTCAGACAAGGTCTTTCCAAGGGAGAGATGGGAATTGATAGCAGATGCAGAAGATCCAGTTTTAAAGATACGAAGGTAGATTCTCAGGGACACTTGTCTCCCATTGATTCCTAAGTGCCTTATCCAATCATAATGACTAAATCTGAAAATAATTTCAAGGGAATGCGAGTGCATCGTTCCATCTTGTTGCAGTGCTTAATGAAACTAAATATCCATGTATCACCCAGATAACAGCTTAAAGCTCAGTTGTACTCTTTATCTGCTGATAAACCTTTCCCCACAACCAGATCCACTTTCTTGGGCTGCAGGTGTGATCATTCCCCTCTCTGCAGAGCTCTGGATTTTTCTCATTAAGTGAATTCAATGGGGTTTCTTACATGAGGGTGGAGCAACTTAACAATGAACAACTTGGCAAAATTGTGCTTTATGTAATTACTTGAGGATTTGGCCCAACATACTGGTACAACATGAGATGTATCTCATGATCTTTCACTTGCGTAACCCTCTTCCTCTTGTTGTTTATTGTCATCCCTTGCTGGGTTAGTTCCTTGGGGCAGAGACCTTTTATTTAATTAGTCTGGAAAGGGCCTGGCACACCTACAGAGCCATATTAATAATGAGAAACAGTACTAACCTACCCACAAGAAGATGTGAGCTTCCTTGCAAGATATGTGACAGGGTACAACCACGATGATCAGTCACATTCTGATCCACTAGGGCTCACTTTGGTTTGTCTTGGGTGGGAAAATCATCACTGCCATGTCCCCAGGCTTTTTCTCCTCCTATTTTCGGAGAAATGTCATTATGACAGATCATCTGCTGATTAGATTTACCTCAAATAATAAGCTAATAAGTGTTTCTTACACCTTCTGGAACTCCCTTTCCAAGCATTAGAAGAGGGAAAAAATAGTAGGTGGACAGCCGGTCTCAGGGAGCTCATGTGTAAGTGATTTTTATCTGCTGGTTGGTTGACTTCTAACAGGGTAGCACTAAGGTTGCAGCAGGGGGTCCCTCACTAGTCGAAAAAAAGAGAGAAAGAGATATAAAGAGAGAGAGAGAGAGAAAAAGAAAAAAGAAAGAGAGAAAGAAAGAGAGAGAGAGAAGAGAAAAGAGAAGAGAAGAGAAGAGAAAAAAGAAGAAAAAAGAAAAGAGAAAGGAAGAGAGAAGAAGAGAAGAGAAGAAGAGAAGAGAGAAGAGAAGAGAAGAGAAGAGAGGAGAGAGAGAAGAGAAGAGAAGAGAAGAGAAGAGAAGAGAAGAGAAGAGAAGAGAAGAGAAGAGAAGAGAAGAGAAGAGAAGAGAAGAGAAGAGAAGAGAAGAGAAGAGAAGAGAAGAGAAGAGAAGAGAAGAGAAGAGAAGAGAAGAGAAGAGAAGAGAAGAGAAGAAAGAAAAGAGAAGAAAAGAGAAGAGTTAAGATAATAGGAGACAGAAGAGAAAACAGAAGAGAAGCAGATGAGTAGAGAAAGAATAAGTATCTGATAGGGCATAAACCTATTAAAGCTGTTCCTACAGAGGTAGGGCATTCAAAATATCCTTCCTGTATGGATTCTTTAATGTCTAACAAGGGTGGACCTAATATTGTTGTCTTTCTTTCAACAAAAGCTCCAGCTCCAGTACTGTACTGTTTTCCAGCAGCTTACAGGAGCTGCATATCTTCAAATCTACAGTCCTGCTGTCAAATGTGATTGAATTTGGTTAATGGCTTCCAAAGTTACCAGGCAGACAGACCCACAGACATGTACACACATCCCGCCACACAGCATCATCTCATGAGCCAAATTTCCATCAGAAAGGAAGCTTATGGAAAGCAACACGACCAACTCCCCCTTGATCACACCCCAGGTGTGAAACACTGCTCTGCACCCACATGGAAGACCAGATTTTGCCAAGAGCCCAGCGACAGTCAGCCCAGGAGCCCTCATTTAACTGTGACGTCACGCTGTGCCAAAAGCAGCATGTTTTCCTTTGTCACTGCTTAAGGAAGAGTCTGGAGGTGTCATTGACTTTCCCTTTTTGTCCCACCCAGCAAAGCCAGCATGGCAAAACAAAACTGGAAGAGCACGCTACATGTGTGGTTTTTTGTTGTATCTATGGCACAGCCTGAATTTCAGAGGCCATGTTTTGGAGGCTTTCTCTACTCTCGGCACCTTGGAAAGGCAATTTGCGTGTTACGTGAAATAAACACAGGTTTTTCCATCAGATGTCAGAAGGAAGAAGAGTTGAATTCTGCTCAGAATGCAGGGGTTTGGGGTCTGGGGTTTTTTAAGCTGAAGAGAGCCCCAAAGTTGTCAAACCTCCCACCCTTCCTCAGTTCACCTGATTCTTTTTGATAGCTCCCAGGCTGTGGATTTCAGCTTTTATCAGAGACAGAAGATAATCATAATGGCAACAAAACTATGCTGGGAACAAAACTGACGTCTATTTAAAAATTTAAAAAAAAACAGGAGGAGAAAAAAAAACAATGCACACTAAAATATTCCATATGCTCTTATGGTGGGTTGCCCTCGGCACATAGAGAGAGATTGTAACTAGACACAATCTGATAAGGCAGAATGCAACTGTGAGCTACTAGGCAACCACCAAAAAAAGAGGAAGAAAAAGGACAGAATCAGCATACACACAAAAAAGAATAGAGTGGAAGACAGAGGTGAAACTGAGTTTCTGTGCATAAAATATCACTGTTCATGGAGGACCAGATGTTAATAAAACTTTGCAGGGGTTTCCAAGTGAGGCCATGACTGAGGCTGCAGTCTGGATGCCGCACAATGCCTGTTGTAGTCTAGCTGGTTTTCTTTCCCTTTTCCTTGCATGGTGGAGAAGCACACGCCAACCACATAATCACAAGGCACCCTCGGCACCTCCTTCCCCCTGTCTTTGTAGGTCTCACCCCACTGTCAAGCCTTGTCATTAATAGAAGCCTTGATCCTGCAAAATGAAGCACGCACGGGATGGCCGGCTCTCACACGGGGAGCTTCTCCTTGCATGGAGAACAGCTTTTCACTGGGATGCCAAGGAAGGGTGTTGCACTGCAAAGATGTCAGCCAAGGTCTGCAAAGCCAGTTTTGCTCCCATTTTATGGCTTCCCAATAAAACTCACATGTGTTAGCACATAATTAGAAGTTAAGCACTGGTGGATCCAGACCTGAGATCATGAAGGACAACTGTTGTTTCCTAGCACAAGAGGTCTGATTGCTGGTTAGGAATTTGACACTCCACTGCAATTAATAATAATAATAATAATAATTCATTAGATCTAGGCTTGCATCTCTGTTTCAAACAGAATTCTTATTGAAATTAAGCAGGCTTCCACGCATCCTGAGAAAGCGTGTCTCCTTACAAAATGGAAATGTGATCCTGCAGTCCTACCCTATGGTAGCAGTCAGGCCCAGGAACAGCGCCAAAAAGCTCAGCAAGATGAGCCTGTACAAGGGCCATTTTACATAAAGCAGGAGTAATCATGGAAACATGGCTCTCTGGATTGGAACCAAGCCCCTGAGTCACGAACCGGGACCCCCCTGTTGTAGTTTCTGTAGAAACACAAAGCAACGTGGGAACACAGCCTCATTTGAAGAGACAAAGGGCAAAAATCCCTTATTCTGGATTTTTAAGGCAAGTGCTTTCACACCAACCTGCTCTTTGGCTTTGAGCAAATCACTTTGCTTGCTTAAGTTTGTTGTTTTTTTAAATTAGTACTGAAAATGGGTTTCGACACATTTTTCCTCACGGGAGTGTTGGGAGGCTGAGTTAATAAACGCTTGCCAAGCAGTAGGAGATTCTCAGATGAATCTCACTTCCCCTGGATGTGTACCATGCTCATTGTGGCCATGTCTGAACACTTACGCATGTATAATTAAGAAGGACCATGATAACAGAAAGTGCAAAGTGCTGCTCCTTTCTCACTGCATAATCATGTCTTGGAGGTGGGTGGCCCAAGAGGGAAGCATTGCATCAGGTGCGACAGAGCTTGCTGCTGAGGTATGTTCTGAGAACAGTGAGTTTTTGTCTTTCACCAAACTGGGGCTCGGTACAGCCTTTAGATTTTTCACTATATGCTAATTAAACCTTCCCTGGGCACTCAGCTATTCCCTCCAGCCCCTGCTTGCGTTCTGTGCACAAACCCTCTACAAGCCTACACAAGCACCCATCAGCTTTCATTATAATTTACCTGCAAAATCCACACACTCCTGCTTTCATGTAAAAAAAAAAAAAAAGCTAAAAAAAAATCCTAAGATATAAAAACCATCGTGAAAGCCAGTGAAATAATCTGTTGCCTACAAATCAGACCTGTGATGGTAGGAATTAGACCTCCCACATCACATTAGCTTGGAGGGCTCTCCCTTCCCCTTAGCCTGCAGTGGAATTCCCGTTCCTACCGCCATGGTGGAAGCCAGCCCTGGCCCGGTGTCTGCATACCACCCGTCCTGTAGCTGCAGCATGTTTACTTCAATATTAAAAAATCAAGAGCTGGGGGAAATGGCTGTGAGCTAACAGCAGTCTCTTTGTGGTGTGTGGCAGAAGCGGGGCAGGTGGAAGGATCCCACCTTGGCCAGAGGCCAGGCTGCATGGCCTCCTCATCTATTGTCACCAGGAGCTGGGTGATCTCAGGTGAGGAAACACCACAAAGAAGGAAAAGGCAGGTTGGGTAAGGCATTCCAGCAAGGTGGGATTAATACATCCTTGGCCTTAAATACTCTATATGATACAGTCCCCACTTTTCCATAATAACTGCTCTGCTGTCCCTAAGGCCTCACAGCAAAGGTTCCATCATGAGTTATTATAACACATAGCTGTGACACTGTATCCTCTCAGTGCTGCATCTTGAATTTCCAGAGATAACCCCACACAGGTGTAGACAGTAATCATGGCATACTTGCAAAGTGGGGACAGCTCCCAGCCGAGTGGAACGATTCAAACCCACAATGTCCTCTCAGAGATGAGGGCCTTGCATGGCCCAGTGGCCGTCCCAGTGCAGTGAGGAGCACTTTGTTCTTGCCACATGGGTGTTGTTTCCTTTCTCTCATTCATGCCACCATCCCAAATGCTCCCATTAGCCTCCTCTGCCCTCATGCCAGCCTCCTGAAGGATGAGAGGAAGGAGAAAAAAGACCATGAGCAGAGCCAGCACTCCAGGTTCCACCATCTGCAAAAATGAGGGCTTGAAAATACTGACTCAAGTCTGAGGGTGCCAACTCACCAAAACCTGCACCGCGCCCTCTCTTTTTGGCATACCTGAAGCAAACACTGAGGAGCCTTCAAAATGAGGGCTGTGCAGTCATTAGTACCTAAGAAATGGCTTGCAGGACTCTGCCAAACTGGGAACTGCAGCAAGAGCTTGGGGAAGGCTGGAGTCAGCAGAATGTTTTTGGAGAAAAGGTGCAGTAGGATCGCAGATACTTTGGCATTTCACACACTGAGGCATCCTAGGGTGTATGGCATGGAGTAGGTGGATGCCAGAGCCATATGAACTCATTGTACCCTGCACATTCATTGACCACAGATACAGCTTGCAACAAAATCCTGTGACCAGTATTCAATGGCAAAGCTAACTGACCCCCCAGTATTCCTACTCCAAATACTCCCCTAAATATACAGCCACTTAGATTGCACAGTAAGTTCAGTAGTAGCTTTCCTGCTAGAATCTTCCTGAGGAAAGGAAGACTGAGAAAGAAGAGCAGGAGCGCACAAAGCAGGATAAACAATTCCCTTTAAGAAGGGGAGTGGTGTACAGAAAATCCGATGATCGAATAGTTTAATCAGATTCAAGGTCCCTGAGGGGGACCCGCTTCAATCAGGAGCAGACCATGCAGAGACACGGGTTCCCATTCAGCTACATGTAGGATTTTCCTAGGGACTAGAAAGGAATCTTGGAGAACAGGCTACAAAAGGGGTTACAAATCTACCAAGACCTATAGTGTTCATTAGTGCAGTAGTTAATTAGGAATTGTTTTGAAGAATCTCAAATACTGTCAACAGAATATCAACATGCCAGAATCAGAAAATTTACGTTCTGCCACTGCACACATTCACATCATGGGAAGAAGGACAGTACGCACCACCACATCCAGGAGAAAAACAAATGTACAGATCTCCTCTCCTTGGAAACTCCTGGGCAGAGAGGATATACAGAATGTGACCCTGTCGAAAGTCACTATAAAACAGACACCTGTGTCTCATGGATATAATGGGCCTGTAAGGGCAAAGGTGCCTGTTAGCTTTTTGTGCATAGCTAATGAATTTGGTAAATGATTATGAAGAGTCAAAAGCAGTCCTCATAGACCTGTCGACATAGCAAGGTTTTATAGTTCTACCCATTGAAGATCCAAGTCCTCACTTGGATCTTCGCACTTAAATTCAGAGCTCATATCTCACTGGTCTCATTAGATATTCTGTAGGGTAGGACAGTGGAAAAACAACAACCCCAGCCATGTACCCGGGGTCACGAACCCCTTGGATGGCTGCATATTTTTCCCTTGTGGTTTGCCAGCAAAGATACCTTCTCTGTGATTGCCAGCTATGAAATGGCTGGCAGTTCCCTGACAAACCAAGCTCCTTGCTTATAATCCTCCCCTTTTCAGTTATCCAAAAGTCAGATCGCTATTTTCCATAATGGGTAATGGCTTGCCCAAGGGGCAAGTTGTGATCTCCTGGGATTGCCATGTAACTAATAAGTAATTGGTGGTTTAGGGATACTATTAAGTATTCTGTTTTTCCTGGGAGCCATCAGACAAGACAAAAGAAATTATTTCTAATGCTGAGTGTATTAATCACTGAAAGAGGAGATTTTAAGAAGCACTGACAAATACCAACCTGTAGAGAGAAGAGCTGAACCTGTCTTCAGATGCCTCTAGGAGTGATGGATTCACTTCCCTCACCCATGAAGGTTCTTCTCATGATTTTTTTTTTCAGGAAAATATTATTTAAAAAAAAAATTATTCATTTTTCATTTTTTTCAGGAAAATATTATTCTTCCTTCCATTCTGCTCTCTACAGAGAGAGAGGTCAGGTGGTCCCTGTACCGGTTGCATCTGAAGGTGTTCAGACTGGGAGGACTATGACCAGTGTTTTCAGCCAGCATCAAGCCAAATGCAGGCATAAAAGGTGACTGCTTTCATAGATATCCAGCTCAGCAACCTGGGGAGCTCACATAACCTCCAGCTGGAAACACTGCAGGGCTCCTGAGCCACCCAGGACCTCATCTACAGGGACGGGTTTGCTGCAGGTTCACTGCGGTCTCTTGCCACCTCGCCGTACATAAATCAAACATAATTAAAGACATAATCAAACGGATTCCTGAAAACAAGCCCTGACTGTAAAGTTTTGTTACAACCCCTGACACACCTGCTAGCGCAGCTATCGCCCGGCTGTGTGCTATCAAAGGTGCAAAAACACGGCCATATCCTGTGAAAGCTCCAGGGGAAAGCTTGAACAGAAAAGCCTTCATAGTCTTAAGGCAAGGAAAATATTATTGCACTTCCACAAAGCAGCTTCCCTTCCTCCAGAATAACCACCTCAGGACTTTCATCTCAGCGAGCTCTTGGCATTTATTATTTTAGAGCTTTTTCGCATCGAGAAATGATTATTTTCTTTCTTGCTCTGAGATCACTCTTTATTGTTAGTTAAATAAATAAAATTGATGGAGAAAATAGCAAATGCTTAGCAAAAGTGTGTTTCATCAAACTGTCTGATCCTGGGAATCCCAGGTATTCATTCAACGTGCAAAACCTACTCAGCTGGATTTACATATATATATATATATTATACACACGCTTATATAAATGCACTCTTCTATATCTCACAAATGTGTATACATTCATGTGATGGCTAATATCAAGTCTCTCTGTCCACTGCTGAATGTGATCATGTTTCTTGAGTACAGACCTAAAGTCTGTCTCTTTCATAGGTAACAAAGAGGGAAAGTCCCAGAGACTTCCATTGATTTCATTTCCCTTGAGAAATTTAAGTTTTGTCTGCAAGAGTGGCAAGCTCTTCGCTGGGAAAGGAAAGGAAATGAGATCATGTTCCCATCTGCCTCACTCTGTTCTTCTCTAGCAAAAGTTCTCTAACAAACTCTGGAGAGATTTATATGGCTTGCAAACTCTGACAAAAAAATAATGAACGTAGGTTTTGCAGGAACTTAGAATAATCCCACACACATCCCTAGGTATATCATCACTTCTGGAGCATCCTTTTGTGCCAGGTGCCTGATGCCTTTCAAACCCAAGGACTGTGGTTTCATGGAGCAGATGAATATTTGCTTTTCATTCACCCTTTGATCAAGACCAGCTCCAGCAGCAGTGCCAGTGAGTGGGTTCTGACAGCTTCCCTTTTGGATCTGACCCATTTTGGGTACTGGTTTCTGCAGTAACTATCCATGCACGCTTTAAGGCATGTTTTTGTTCCTCATCTATCTATTCACTCAACAAATTAGCGCAGTCTAGTCTCATGCAAATCAGAGGTTCGATTTCCTTGTGTACATTGAAACTCTTCCTCTGCCTTTACCAGCCAATGCACAGCTCCTGTTATTTCCCTGCTCAGATGGGTTTTCATGGCTCGCTGCAGGCTGTAGAAATTAATACATGGGAACACAATCCAAGTAAGCTAAGCATGTGTTTTACCACATACAGAGAGTAAAACATGGGGACAACAAAGAGACAGGAGATGGGGGGAGAAAAGAAAGGGTCAGATTCATTTGCTTTCAGAGGACAGAAAGCAAAACATAAATAAAGAATAAAAAATGTGACAGTTGGAGATGAGAGGGTACAACAAATTACCCACACTCAAATGCAAATGCAAAATATCAGATCCACACTTGATGCCCTTAAAGAGAAATGGAGGGTACCCTTCACATGTGAGAGCAGAGTAGGAGGAAAACAGCATGTAATTTCCTTTCAGTAGCACCTAGGGATCATAGAATCATACAGGTTGGAAAACACCTTTAGAATCATCAAGTCCGATGACTGCCACTCCCACAAAACCTTGTCCCTCCCTAAGTGTCACATCTACATGTGCCAAAGAGCCCATGGGTCAATTTTCCAGACAAAAACCAGAAACCTGTTTATGGTGCTGACAGAAGGTTTGGAGAGTGTAGAAATGAGAAAAAGAAACCAAGGAAAACTTTATGAGGGTAAAAGAGGGATTACAAGGAGACAACCCCACAGCAGACCATGGGCTTGATCCTAGCCCTATAGTCCATCTCCAGACTCTGACCACTTGACAGTAAAAACTGCTGCCCAACTGCTGTTTTCACTTGATTTCAGTCAAGGTAAACTGGGGCCTGACTTCCATGAAACTGTAATTGTGTCAAGGGAATTGTAATGTGTCCTTTGCCAGCACAGTTAAAACACCCTAACAGATGTTATTCTGATGACAGACATCAAAATAAGTAGATAGATTAACTGACAGATAGACAGAAGGAGATTGAAATAAGGAAAATACATACAGGGAGGGAGTGAGAGAGATGGATAGATAGATGAGCAGGAAGAGCTGGGAATATAAAAGATTATATAGATAGATAGACAGATCTTGGCATAGAGCACTCACATCAAGGTGCAGTTGGCAGCCCTGATTTAATGCATCATTTGCTCAAAGTGCTCATCTCCCTCCCTGTGAGTAAAACGAGGTTGTTTGTTATGCACTACGGAACAAATCTGTGTGTGGGCTCCCTCGGGGTCATAGGATTGCATGAGGTGAAGGGCCTGATCCTGCCAAGTTCCCAGCACCCTCTCTCCCCTCCGAAGCACAGGGTGAAAGGATGATCAGCACCCAAAATGCCCTGGCCAGTGCTGGGATGAGCACCAGGACACAGGGAGGAAGGAAGGAGGGTGGATCATGGCTTACCCGCATCATCTCATAACCTGCCTCCAGATGTATTCAAATTATGAATAAGTAGCAAGATTCCTTCTGTCAACACATTTCAATTTAGGACTTCTGGTTTGGCAAACAGTTTCACAAGAAAGCTTCTTACAATACCCAGGATGGTGTGAACACAGAGGACTCATGGCCACTCTTCTGCATCACAGAGCACCTTTTCCAATTTCACCTGAGAAATACTTCTTGTAATTTGTTTAAACTTTGAGGCTCTCAGGAGGCTGCCTAACCCTGATTTTCATTTAAAGCAACTATACCTTGTTTTTGCTCTGCATTAAACCCCAGCATTAAGGTCTTTTTGCCAATCTGAGACTGAAGCCTAGCACAATGTTTTAAAAAAGACAGCTTTATGTAAAGCTTGGAGCTGGGGAAAAGAAACAATGCAAATAAAAGACTGTAATTCTCTTATTAAATAATCTTGGTTTATTCTCCCTGACTCCTCTGCTGTTGGTCCCTATCGGTTGGCTCACCTCTGCTTTAAGATTCGTTTAAAATTTACCTTGATTTCAATGAGAACAGAAATTTTTGCATTCTTAAAAACTTGGCCAGGGCTGAACTAACATTAGTTCTTCACCTAGAGGGTGGTTGGGCACTGGAACAGTCTCCCCAAGGAAGTGGTCGTGGCCCCAAGGCTGCCAGAGCCCAAGGAGTGTTTGGAAAATATTCTCAGGCACGTGGTGGGGTTCTTGGGGCTGTCCTGGGCAAGGCCAGGAGTTGGATTTGATGAGCCTTGTGAGTCCCTTCCAAATGAGGATATTCTATGATTTTACAATTCTAGTTTAGGAATGATTTTATTTTTCCCTTTTTGTATCCATAAGCCAGACCCATTCTCAGTCACCCCCAACAAAGATTCAATCTTTACTCTTAGGACAGCGAGGCTGGGGAAGGTTTGCACTCACGGGAAAGGCCCCACCTCCAAACCTGCTCATGAGCAAGAGCTATCCTGAGCCCTGCAAAAACGTGTTGGAAACCTCCCCAGACCAGGCAGCCCTTTGTGGTATTTCAGCACATCCTGCTTCTTGTCCTACCTTGGAGAAGGGAAAATGAAAATATGAATATACTTTCCAAAACCTCAACATAGTTTTGGTGCAAGGGTGGGGAAGGCAAATTGTGGTTTTGTTTGCATTGCACATCCACAGAAAGTTCAGTTGGTTGTTTTTTTTCTTTATTTTTGCACCAGTGCCTGATTAGCCTCTGTGAAACGTCCCAGACAAGGCAACATTGTGGTTTGGAGAGTGTCATTTATCCATATTTTAAAAATCATAATTTCTAAGCCATAGTTACTTGTGGCTGCATTCTTGACCACTTTACATGGACAGACAACCCCAACAGTGGTGCAGAATCACCTATTGTGGTTTGAGGAGGAAACGTTCCAAGATTTTCAGTTTTACTCCTGGCTTGGAAAAAATGACAGCCCTGATATCTCCAATGGGGTCACATAAAATCCTGCATGCATTTAATGGTAATAGCTTTCTTCCCTTGGCACTGTGTGGCAATGCTTAATTAACAAATGCTCAGACCTGAGGAAAGATGTGAAAGATTGGAGATATTTGAGGTGTATCACCAAAACTATTTTCAAAGAGGTCACCAGTGGTGATTCACTTCAGAGAGTTACTGCATTTTCCAGCAGCAGGGCCAAGCCTAATAAATGCAGAGGAAAAAATTGCAAGAGTCAAAGCACAGCAAAACGGGAAGTTTGAAGGTTTTCATTTGGTTTTAATGAAACAAACAACAACAACAAAAATTGTTTGAGTCAGCTCAAAACATTTTCTCCATCTGAAAATGAAATGTTGAGTACCATTTGGAAGTCATTTAAAACTTTTCTTTCTTATCTCTTTCTTTTAATATAAATTAGGGCAATCCTTCAAGGAAAATGCCATTTGGAAATGAAAAATGCAAAAAGCTTCAAATAGTTATTTTTCACAAAGGAAGCATTTTACCCTAAAAATGCCCATGTGCCATGATTTTTAAACACTTCTCTTATTTATTTTGGTGACAAATTTCTTCAGCAAATTCAGGCAGTGTTTAGTCCCTGGTAAAAATCTTCTGTTTATTAAAACATATATATTGCCCTCTACACCATTGATTACAAAGTGCTAATTGCTTGTCACCTAAAGCTGAATTCAGTAAGTGAGCATGAAACAAGACAGTGTTCCAAATCATCACCAGTGCTCTGGCAAAAAAACCCAGCAAGTGACAGGCTCTGTATCAAACCAGACCAGAGCCAGAGTGTGTTTTGTGGCCATTATCCTTGGGAAGGGGCTCACAGACAGAAGGATGAAGGAATTCAGGGAGGAGTTCAGGTTCACCACTGAGCTTGTGCAGATCTACAATAACATCTGGACACTGAAAGCTGTTCAAGTGTCAAGAGAAGGCTGCAGCCCATGGCCCTCACGTTTTCTCTGATGGTTCTCATAGCAGTAAGAGGTAAAAAAGATGTGATTAGAGGGATGAAACTCCTCTCCTATAAAGAAAGATTTAGACAATTGAGTTTGTTCAGACCGGAGAGGAGGAGGCTCCAGGGTGACCAAGAGCTGAAGAGGAGATGTTTGCAAGGGCATGGGGCAATAGGACAAGGAGGGATGGCTTTAAATTGACAGAGGACAGGTTTGATATTAGAAGGAAGAAATTCTTTACTTTGAGGCATCTCTGGCAAGGGCTGCCCAGAGATGTTATAGCAGCCCCATCCCTGGAAGTGTCCAAGGCCAGGCTGGACAGTCTTGGAACAGCTTGGTTTAGTGGAAAGTGTCCCTGCCAATGGCAGGGAGACTGGAACTTGATGATCTTTATGGACCTTTCCAAAGCACTCTATGAATGTTTGGAAGTGTAACAAAAAATCACTTATCCAATGGCCATTTGGACATTTCTCATAATAGAAGCATCTCTCAGCTTAGTAACAGAGTATTTGCCTGCTTTAAAAAGTGGTGATTGGTATGGGAAATATTGGAGTGTTTGGGGGTTTTATCTTTTTCTTGAAACCTTGGGGTCAAATCATGCCTGTCCCACTTTTGAATATATGCCACTAAAAAAAATATAAAAAATAAAAGAATACAAAGTGCTGTTACTCTGAGTGTTCCATACAAAGTAAGGTTTATTCTTCCTAAAGGCTTTGGAGTACTTTTGGCTGAATGGCCACGTGTGTGTCATGTTGGATGCTGGATATTTTGCCCCCAGGGTAAGGGGTACAACCCACGTATTTATGCATGTGCTAAAGCACAGTAACCCTGACCACCCTATCAACCTATCTCACTATCAGCACCTCCATCTGCCCGTGTATTTTATCTCATCATTCTCTATTTATTTATATTGCCATGATATCTGAGATCCTGCCTACACTCAGCTGCCAATGTCTCGAGCTCGAGTGCTGCACGGGAGGGGAAAGCACAAGGAGGGGTGCAAGGCTCAGCCTGGCCAGACATAGTTGTATAACAAAGGCAGATTTGCCTCTACAAAGTGCAAAATCTGTGTGGGTTTGCCCCTTTTTTTTTTTTTGGCTGAGGTGTTGTTTTTCTGCACCATGATCATGTGGGGAGATGTAAAAAGGAATTCAGTTCACTTCCAAACAAGCTCCAATTTACCCAAGTGGTGTCAGAGTTGGCTGGGGTTTTTTCCTCTCTGATATTTTGTTTTTTAAGCATTTGCTCCCCAGCAGCATTGTTTGCTCATCTCTGAGTGTTAAATACAGGGAGGCAACATCCAATTGTGGTTTTCCTGAGGGTGCTGAAACACATAAAATGCACACGGGCTTGAGGTCAGTGTCCTGGAAGTGTCAGCTTTCTCCCTTGGAGGAAGCCGCTGCGAGTGGTACCTCGTGAATCACTCTCCCAGGGCTGTATACCTGAGATTCTCAAATTCTGCCTGAAGGAGGGGAGAAACGTGGCTCAAATGCTATTTATCACCCCTGTCTTTCAACAGCACAAGCAGAGTCATCCAACATCTGCAGCACTGCTGAAAGGCTCCCGTCCATGTTTGCTAGGAAGGTCACGCAGAGGTAACTGAGCACTGCTGCACTTAACCATTTCTCTTGACCTGATGGGTTGTTCCTCTCTTAAATCAAAATTTGGGCACAGCCTGCCCATGTTCCCAAGATTTATTCCTTTTTACTAATCTTTTTAGGAGTGGGAGATAAATGGCAAGGTGTGAAAAATTTTGTGAGCTCTCTTCTGGGGTTCTCTTGTCAGGAATCCCTCATTTCCAGGCTGGTAAGACCTCTGTTAGCAAAAATTAGAAATTTCAGCCCTGCTTTTGTTACAGAACATTTGATTCATACTGTATCTTACTTGCAAGACCCAGATGGCCTTACAAATGTCAGTGAGTTATGCCCCATGTCTAGTAGGTGGAGCTATTATTAGCAGTAGAACAAACATAACCAAGATATTAGATTGGGATTTACACCCCTGCGTTCCTGGATTATAGGGGAGCAGCTGAAGGACTTGTGAAAATACACAGCTTTTGCTCATGTAGGCTGGCTTCTCTTTCCCCACCAGTACCTGATGCCTTGGAAGAATCTGTTGTACCACAATATCTTAGCAACCTTCCAAAAGTCCATCCTAAAGTAAAACAACGCACATTCCATGAACCTGGCAAGATACCTACCCTTCAGGATGAGGTTTCTGAAACCATCTGAGACAGATTCCTTGCCTTGAAAAGAACCTGCTTCTGTCCTTGGAACCTCTGTGATGGGACACTTAACTTGTATTGGAAAGACAGTGGTGGAAGAGAAGAGAAGAGAAGAGAAGAGAAGAGAAGAGAAGAGAAGAGAAGAGAAGAGAAGAGAAGAGAAGAGAAGAGAAGAGAAGAGAAGAGAAGAGAAGAGAAGAGAAGAGAAGAGAAGAGAAGAGAAGAGAAGAGAAGAGAAGAGAAGAGAAGAGAAGAGAAGAGAAGAGAAGAGAAGAGAAGAGAAGAGAAGAGAAGAGAAGAGAAGAGAATGCAAACTCTCGAGTCCTCTACATCTTAGTGCTCTTCTGGTAAGATTGCCTTAGAAATCTTCATGCCAAAAACCCAGTGTGAAGAGGTACAATTATTTGACAGCTGAATTGATAACTCCATTGTTTAAAGCCTTTAAATTTTTATGCCCAACACAGAAGTCCAGGTTCTCACCCTGCACATGTGTGCAGAAGCTCTTTTTACGTGGCAGCATTGCTGTTCATGGTCCTGCCTGGACAGAAATGTGTGATCTCATTCATGGGTACATTCAACATGTCAGTCATAGATAAAATAAAGCTTCTCTTACTCTGGATATCTCTACAGGGTGCCTAAAAAGAGCAGTAAAATGTCACAATCCCTGTTAATGACAGGATTTCTGAAGTCAGGCTGTGTTGGCCTAGCTCAGTAATTGATCACAAAGAGAGCAGATTAGGTCCAAGAATAATCTGGGTGTGTAAAAACTTACCCTTTGCTAGAAATGTCCATCCTGTTGGAGGGATTCTATTTAAAAATGGAGTACAAAAAATTAAAGATGGTTAACATTCATTTTTCATTTTGTGCTGAATTATTATTAAATGCATTATAGGCTAAGGCAAAATATTTTGTCCGACTTGACCCTAAAATTATTACATTAATTTGCTTTATTAATATATGTTTTCATTGGTTAGTTGTTTTTTTTTTAAGTAAATCCCTTTTTTATGCAGAGTGCTTTTACAGCATGAAATATCAAAAGTTTTTGCTTTTTAAGTATGAAAGTAAATACATTTCCAAAAGAGAAATATTTTGAAAACGTAGAAATTATATATTTGGGGATTAATTTCCCCACAGCTTTTTTTCTGTCACCTTCAAGCTCAGTTTTGAAATTAATCTCCATCCCTTTCACATGTTATTTTTTTTTAGTAAAACTAATTTGAAAACAAAACCCAGCTTCAGGGAGACTACAAACTTATTTGACTCACCAGGAACTTAGCTGCTGTGAGAAGAACCCAGTGCAGTGCCACAATCTAACAGTCTTTTGTAGCCAAAATTATTTTTCATGTTATTAATATCTAACTTTTTAAAGATTGACAGCTGAAGCAACCACTGATTTTTTTGCGCAGCCATGCTTTGTGTGTTGGCATGGTTGCAGATTTAGAAGATCTATCAGGATTTTAATCTCAGAAAACAAAATTTCTCAGACAGAGCATCACCTTGTTCCTGCCATGGCAGAGTACTGCAATAGTAGGTTTATTGAAAAGGGACTTTTGGCATTTCTGAGGTCACACATTGCAGTTGGATGGGGTTGGTACTATTATGGCAGTGACTTTACTCTTTTTTCTTTTAGCTTTGAAGCTTTTAACCTCACCTTCAGAAGTGCATTGTTATTCTTGCATAATGAAGGAGATACAATACTTTGCATCTCAGATGCTTTCACAATGTTTGATGACATGAGGCTAATTAGCTCCATTTTTCAGATGTACAAAAAGGTGAAAACCTAATTTACAGTATTAGACATTGGAGCCTCAAGATCTCTGCCACCATCCCAAATAAAATCAAAGCTAATGTGAGCAAGGAAAAAAATATATAATTTTTAAGGGCTACTTCATAGATTTGTGTCTACATGACCATAATATTACAGTAGGATAAATGAACAAGTTAAAGTAGGTCTCAGTAGTCTTGACTTGATTTTAGAGCTTTAACAATGCTTTACCATGAAATAACATCCCCTTAAGATGTGTGAAGCATTAATTTTATGTAGCTGAGAATCAAAGTATTTATGTGTTTGTTTATTTACCTATATAATGGCATTTCAAGCTTCTTTAACATCATTGCTGTGTCTGGGTGCCCTCCAAATACATGCTTAGATGTTAGATAAGATAAATATTGAAATTATTTGTGTCTATAATTATTGCTGCTGCTGCCAGGAGCCCTTTTGATACCAAAAAAAAAACCTGATTAATGCAAATTAGTTGATCATAATAAACATAAAGAAGAATCACTGCAGCACTGAGCACAGTTTTGACACAAAAACAGAGATGCACAGATCTGAAAAGGTCTGGGCCTCAGAAGCTTTACTGGGACGCCATTTTGGGTGGAAGTTTTTGGAAGAGGAGCAGTAGGAGTCTCTCTCCTATCCACTGTATTCCTTGGAAAATCCATTGCAGTTAAACAGTGCATGGCCACTTCCAAATGAAACAGAAAATCTTCTGTGGGAAGGCCAAAGCCCAGCAAAGTCATCCTTGCTTTGCATGCAGTCAGTTCAGGCTGGGACTTATCTCCCTTATTTCCAGATATTGGCAAAGCCCACATCTTCAGTAGAGCTGCTCCATGAAAGAAATGGGCCTCTACAGGATGTGGATGGCATCCTAAAAAGGCTGTCTAAAATATGTATAAGATTAAAACCGTAGAAGTGCCTTTTTCTCTCTACTTGCTGTCAAGAAACTCCAGACCTCATACAAGTAAACCTTGTATTTGTATCCTGGGAAACCTTAAGCATGAGGACACATATTTTATTAGATATACCTAAAAAGATCATGTCTCCAGCTGGACATTTAGCCTGTCTAAGGACCTAATACCAAGCCTAGATGGTAGAGAAACATGCCAAATGGTCCTGGTAATGAACAGTGAGAAATTTGTTGCAAGAGACCTCAGGAGGAAATCTCAGGTTTTTTCGGTGCCCCCATGAGTCACTGGCCAGCTCCCACGAGCACTGATGCAGGTTTTGGGGATCAGAGAATTCCAAATAAGAACCTTTTCTCAAAACCAGGATCATTGCTACTGGATACTCACTGCAAAGACAGTTGGAACACAAATGTTGCTCCTGTTTCATGCAGCTCTACTAATTCAGGCATAACTTTCTGGATTAATTCCAGCCTTGGTGTCACAGCTTCGACACCACCAAAACCAATTACACTGGTACAACTGAAGGCAGAGATAGACTTCTCCTGAGTACCTAAAATTTTTAAGGACCAGCCCAAATGATGGCTCCAGTCCAGGGGTAATTCCACTTTCCTTAGGTATGAAGGAGAAAAAAAAAATATCGAGATATTGGTATGAAAAAACCAAACCAAACCAAACCAAACCCAAAAATACAAAAAAAAAAAAAACACCACGAAAACAAACAAAAAAAACAAAAACAACAACAAAACAAAACAAAACAAAACAAAAAAAGCAACAGAGAAGGATTGGACAACTCTTTTTCATCTGTTTTTTCATTGTCTGAGCCACATGTGCTGTGAACATTTGGAAGGAAAACTCCACCTTCAAAATTGCCTCCCACTGAATGTCAACTGAGTGTGGTCAAGATCATATCCCAGGCCTGAATCTCCTCCTGGGAGTTTCTTTTTGAAAAGCCTCACACATCAGAGCAGGCAATGGCACCTATTGATCACCTGTAGCAGGTTGTCTGTTCCTTTGAGGACCAAGAATGGCTGACAGCCCAGGAAATCCAACCTTCACTCAGGGCTCTGCCAAAGCCCACAAATGCGGCAGGATGTTGATGTTTTCCATCAACACCTCAAGGGAGGGGAGAGGGGTTTTCAGAAGCCACCTCTTCCATAAGATCAGGATTTGGGTTGATTTGTATTTCTGAAACAACTGCTGAGTCAACTGAATCTATCCTGCTGCACTTAATGCTTCAAAGTGCATTGCTGAACAAAAGCAGCAAATCTAGCCAAGACTAGAGGCCTTAAGGATGGATTATATGAGATGGGAATAGTCTCAGAAATTAAGAAGCAGACATTTCAGTGCAGGGATTTTGAAGTGAGATCATATTATTTTATATATAGGAAAGGTTTCACTTTGGTTTAGCAAAAGGGATGCACAACAAATTATTTTGAAAGTCAATATGATAATATTTGTGGATGCTCACCCCATCATCTGTTATGTTTCAATGTGCTATAGCTCCTGTAGATTCACATGTCTCTCACACTGCTCCTAATCCCATACTGCAGGTAATGGGAACACAAATATCTCCATACCCATAAACCGCGGAGAGGGCACATCCCCTACCTAGGTTATATAAATTACCCATGTTCCTAAGTCACAATCAGCCACCAGACTGAAAAATTGTCAAAGATTATGTTTAAATTACATTACAGAGATATTTAAAAGCACCTGGAAATCTTTCTGATTATCCTGTTACAGTAGGAATATATTTATATGGATCAATCTCGGCCAGAGCACTTATTAAAATCAATAAACTTCTATAGGCATGAGAGATGTTTTCCCTTCCATGTGCCTGGGTTGTCAGTGACTACAGACTTCCACTGCCTTAAAGGAAAAATAGCTCATTCCTAAGCCATGAGATTTATGGTGGAGAAGAGAGAAAATTTGGTTATCCAATAGCCTGAAGAGAGAATTCAGTAGTTCCTGAGAGTGAGCAGAGAATGAGACCTGGCAACAGATTTTAGCCACACTAACTTGAAGACCTGGTCATCAAAGTTTGAAGACAGATCTGATTTGGAGAGTTATTCACTCTACATGCACAGTGAAGATGCATGACACCATGTCAGAGAGGTGGATCAAGTAGACCAGCGGGAATGGAAAGAAAATTCCATGAAAACATGGGATTTCCTCATCTCCCCAAACATCATAAATCATGTCTGAGCTGCTTAGTCATTCTGTGCTGATCTATCATACTCCAGTAAAGCAAGCACTTAAATGCTTGGCTATCCTGAGATCTTTGAGAATGCAGGAGGCTTGAAAAGCTTGTTGCCTCCTATCTCTCTTCTGTCTCAATTCTTTAAAACAAAAAACAAAAAAAAAAAAAAAAAAAAAACAAAAAGAAATCTTCCAGAAACCAACTCCTTCCACTCAGACAGGTCAGGAACACTTTGGGCAGAAATTCTCTGCACCACGGGCAAGTGAAATCTGAGACCTGCTGATAAAGCCAGAAGCCAAGGGAGACCTGGGTGTTGTCCACTCCAAGGGCAAGAGCTGAGAGACAGGACACTGAAACAGCAACTCAGAGCAGAGATACAGAATTTGCTGCCCAAGGTTTGTGTGATAAAACTTCCAGTCAGTTTTCCAATGGAGTGATAAGGAGAGATGTCCCCACCAGAGCCTGGTTTTACATTTTTTGATGCAAAAGGACAACCCTATAAAACAAAAAACAACCATTCCTATATGGCATCTGTGAAGTACCTATGCAGAGATGACAGGGATAAATAGGCATTATCAAATCCATAGGCTTTCACCTTCCTCTCCCATGACCCCTTTGGAAAAGGTCTCCTAAATAAAAATGAGGTTGGCAGGAGCAGATGGAAGCATAACTCTTTTTGGATGTCTAGGATTTTATAGAAAAGTCACCCTAGGAAATTAATAGGCAAGAATATCCCTTTTACGTCCATGCATCCAGTACACAGAAGGAAAATCCTTATAGAAAGGTTATCAGTGTCTGACAAATTTAATCGGGTTTTCATAAAGGAAAACATCCTGCCTGCTATTAATGGAAAGACCCTGGGTGACTGTTCAGAAATCCATCATATGTTCAGTCCCTCCTTCCTCATTTTTGGCTTTCCCATGGGTCTTGTTCAATTCTTACTTGAGGATCCTCCTTTCTCTGGGCTCAGCATAATTTTATATTCCCCTCCACTTCCTGTCCCATACTGATACTTTTTTAAAAAAGTCTATTATGAAGCAGCTGCAATCAAGAATAACAGTTCAGGACCTGTGTCTATTCATTACTGTTTCCTCAGAGTCCCTAAATATAGTTTAAAATTTATCACAGAATCTATAAATCTGCTCCAGTGCGACACTGCAGGAAGTAAATTCATCAGCCATCATTTCTGCATGCGTGGAGAAGGGGGATGACCTTCTATAACTGGCTTGAGGTTTTGCAAGGGAGGCAACTTCACCTCTTGCAGAAAGGGATCCTCTGCCCTCCTAGCCATGGGCAGTCTTGGCATGTGGGGGAACAAACCACCAGTGTCAAAAACCAAGTCATCATCACCCCCTGCATTCACAGCAGCCCATGCTGTGACTTCTCCATTCCTTCTGACTTCTTAATTTTTCACAATGGCTGCAGCTGAGAGAAGAAGCTCCTTTATGACTGGTGAATATCAGGGAAGAGTGTAATTAAAAGCAGAACTGGAGCTGAAGGATTGTGTTCTGACTTGGAATAAAGAAATCCAAGTCTGCAGGCAGCAGTGCTACCTGCAGCCATGGGACCACCCCGCGTTATGCACTGGGTGATTTGTGATTTAGCAGGAAAAGAGTTATCCACACAAGTGTAAGAAGGTTAATGTGATTCTAACACACAGTGAAAAAACAGTTGCACTGTAATATTACAATGCAATAATAATTGGGAATTGAAATGGTCATGGGCTAAGTCTAAATAGGCATGCAGGTGGTTCACTAATTATCCACAATAGCGTGAACAGCAGCATGTGGGGCTTGCAAGCAAAATTTCCCTGAGCATTTCAGTCACTTCTGTCTTCCCAGAGGACAGGTTTTCATTAATTATTTCAGTGCCTCTGCAGTCGACAGTAACCCAGAGTGGAAATGTAAAAGGACAGGTTAAATAACCAGGTGTTTTGTACCTTAAGAGAAAAAAATGAGTTGAGCTTCAGGTCAAAGCCTTAATTTAAACTTATAACAAGGGAAATATACTTCTACAATAGAGTGATCCAACATGCACCCAGGAGTCTGCATAGCCTCAGGGAATTGTGTGAAACAGGTATAAATTTGCTATACATTTGTGTTGTGCCTTGGTTTCTGTGGAGCTGTGGCTTAGATATGCACACAGGCACACAGAGAACCAGCACAGACAGACAGGTGACACAAGGGGCCCTCCAGGTCCCTGGGTATAGACACACCTAGGCACAGGCACAACATACACACAATTTCCTTCGTGACAAGGTATGGAGTCCATACCACCCATAAGCACCCACCTACACCTGTACATGTGTATTTCTACAGAAGAATGCAACAAAAAAATTGCATTAAAAAAAATAGTGTGAAAATGAAAATTTAAAAAATCAGCCACCAGAATGTTAGGAAATACCAGACTGAATTATTCACACTCTCTCCTCCTCTATTGTTCCATCTACATATGACAGTCACACCTGGGTTTTTCCTTTGCCTCATCCAGGACACATGGAGGACATTGCCCTTCCTGAGCCATGGACCTGTATTTTCCCTCCTGCTTTCCTGCAGACATGTCAAAACTGGTGGGTTTTCCATGGTGCTCATCAACCTGCATCCAAACTCTGCACAAGTGATGGATTTATCCTCATAACATATCTTCTCCCCAGATTTAGGGATGGGAGGAAGTGGAAGAAATTAAGCACTGGGTTTGCAGTTCAGGTTGAGATGAACATTGTCTTTTTAGAGAATTTGATATTTGATATTCTGAAGGATAAATACAGGCATGAGACTCTCTGACTTTAGATGCCACCGAGAGTTCTGCACCCACAAAGCAGAGTTCAGGGTGTGAAATTTGGCATCTTAATAATGATCACACATTTAATACCTGTTTCCATGTTACAAGACTGGGTTGGGTTTTCCAATGCCATGTATGGAACCTCTATAGAAGGGGTAAATAGGAAGAAGTAGGGGTAGATAGGATATTTTAAAGGTTTAATTTACAGGGTTTTTTTAATAAGAACTTCTTTTGGTTTTTTATCCCAAACACCCCCTAAGCTTTACAAAAAACAAAACAGGTCCCCTCTTGTCTCTTCATCACCAACTCTGATTCTTCCCCAGATTAAAACCAGTCTGGAGTGAACCAAGAGTCTCAGTGACCAAAAAGGAGTATGAGAACTTGTGGTCTATGAGTCTGTGGACATTAGAAATACAAGTGATTCTGAAGGGGAAAACAACCCATGCTGAGGACTCAAAGACCATATTTTGGGGGTAACTTCAGTGTAGTTTTATTCTGGCCCTGAGGCCTGTGTTGCCATGAGTGTAATAGGTGGAAGTTCAAGGAAACCATGCTTTATGAGCCAAGGTAAAATCTCATCATTCCAAGGTGGAACTACCACCTTGTAGGAAATCACTTGAAAAACACATTGCTAATCTGAGCTTAAAAGCAGGTCTAGATGCATCCTAAGTCAACTTGTGATTCAAAAGCACAGGCTAAAGACTAAAAGTTTGCTGATTGCACTAATTGCAGTATTTCTCTTTTCTTCAACCTCAAAGCACTGAGGCTGGTAATCTTAAAAATATCCTTCAATGTCACAACAGCTGTGTGCACTGTGTATACTACTAAGGGAACAGTAGAGCTAAAATATTAACTGAGAGCCTGAATTTTAGAATATCCTGGGTTGGGGGGGGACCCACAAGAGTCACTGAGTCCAACTCCCAGCCCCAGGAGTCACACCCTGTGCCTTGAGGGCATTGTCCAAACACTCCTTGAACTCTGTCAGGTGCTGGGACCACTGCCCTGGGGAGGCTGTGCCAGTGCCCAAACGCCCTCTGAGTGAAGAATTTTCTAAAATCCAACCTAAACCTGCCCTGACTCAGCTTCAGGCCATGCCCTCAGGTCACCGGAGAGGAGACATCAGTTCCTGCCACTGCACATCCCCTTTGGGTGAGGAAGCTGTAGATTGCTATGAAGCCTCTCCTCAGTCTCCTCCTCTGCAGGCTGGGTAAATCAAGGTGAGAAGGCTGAAAATAATCCATAGGATGTCTTGATTCAAGTCTCATTGCATTACTCATTAGGAATCTTACCACTGATTTCAGTGGATTTCTGCTTGGGGTAAAATGCAGCTGCAACAGACACAGCAGCACAGCAGCTATTACTCACTCAAATTCCCAAAAGGAATTTTCCCTGCAAAAAGACCACAAGGTTTGACCCCACTAATGACTTCCATGGTGTTTTCTGCACAATATAGACTACCAAAGTGGAGCCATGACTCAGAGGGTTTTCCTGCTCCAACCTGCCCATCATCAGCTCTTCCCTGCTATCCCAGCAATGAAGAAAGGCAGAGTGGCCCTTCACAAGGTGTTTGCCCAAGAACAACAGTTCTCAGCCTGTTCTGTAAACCAGATTTTAGTCATCAGAGGGAAGAAAAGAAGGAATACAAGTCCCCCCAAGCAAACAAAACAAAGCAAACATAAAGCATAAGCACAAACACACAAACAAAACACTTCAAGACATTAAAATTTGCTCAAAGAGAATACAATTTTTAAAAAATTAAAATTAATTGAGAAACTGATAGAACACTGATGTTACTTTAGCATCTTATGTGGTAGTTTGGGGGATGTGATCTCAGGGATTCTGTTCATCCTCCTCCTGACATTGAAATATAAGATAATTGATGTAAGAAGTCTCTAGACAAAATGTATATATTTCTTAGAGTATATGCAGACAGACTGTCTCCATTTGTGTCCTTTACAGGATGCTCATTCTCTGGGCTGGCCCCAATCCTGCTTCATTTCACTCAATGCCCCTAAGACCTGTGAAACAACATCAGAAGGAAACTGCAAGAAGGTATTTCAAGAACTTTTTAGGAAAAAAAGAGTTAGAGAGAGAAACTCAGGAGCCCGTTCCATCTAAAGCAAATGGGAAAAAAACTCACAATAATTGCTGACTGCAAAATTCTGCCATGCAAATCTTCCTCTAATTTTTGCCATTGTTGAGGTCCTGGAATCAATATTTTAGTCCAACTGCAATCTGTTGATGAGCGAAAGGAGGGAAAGGTTGTAGCATTGCGAATTAAAAAATAATAATCTCTCAAGCTTAATATCAGCAAAGATGATTATTTCCTTTGATTTGTCAGGCTAATTGAAAATAGCTTTATAGTTCACAGATGATTAATTAGGAGCCAACAAGATCTCCATTTGCATCTTGGTAATTCTTCACTGTTTTATTTCGACATTTAGTCTTTATGCTTAAAATACTCATTGAGAAAGCAGAAAGGTGATTAACATAAGATTTTAAATGTGTACCATTTGTTCTGACTTTTTATTTTTTACACATTTTTGTCAACAGAGAAGAAAAGAAACAACATCACAAAACCATTACTGCCTGTTCCACTTCCATCTGCCAAATCCTCCTTTATGGTAGACATACTTTAACCAGGTTCATTTTGAAACGGGGGAGAAAGAGCCCAAATAAAGGTCAACCCTCTGCCCCTCCTCCCCCATTCCCAAATCACCGACTAACTGACCTCTGTGTAGTCATCCTGAAAGTTTTGAAGTGTTTTACTCCTTACATGAAAAACCCTCACTGGTGTGAACCATCCTGCAGCAGCACATTAGATTATGCCACTGTTACCCCTCTCTGCAGACATCACCCAAGACAAAGTGGGTTCAAACAGCTGTGACAGATATGATGGTATTTTTCCATCCACCTGGCACTGAAAGGCAGGGGTACACATATTTCTGGGTGAAATATTTAACTCGGCATTAAAAATATAAAAGTAATTTGCAGGTCACGTCTGTTGAGGTTTTCTACATTTGGGGGTTGTATTTTTGTTTGGGATTTTTCAAGCGTTTTCTCACAGCCTTGGTAACCTCTGTCTTATCACACTGAGCTAAAATCTCCAGCAAATGGAGTGGTTTGATAAGAAGTTTAACCCTTCATTTGGAAGGTGAATTCCCAATCCTTATGATAGTATAAAGAAACTGGATGAGTAAACTCTGAGAACTAAAAGAAGGATGGATTCCTAAGGATTAAACCACCAGAAATGAAACAATAAGAGCCAAACTCTGCTGTTATCAATAGTAATATTAATTAAAATTGCACTGTTAAAGAGAGTTCTTGCAGGACAGGGCTGGCTAATGGCCTTTGAATTTTTGTGAATTTTCTTCTGTCTTAAAATCCAGCCTTTCAAAATGGATTCTGCCTATGCCTCCAAGAGAAGGGCAGATCTGCTCCATCCTGATTTCACATCAAGATCTCAACTGTCTCTTGTTTGATCTATCACTGAGTACCCAATGAGACAGAGCAGAATGTGTTTTTCCAGCTCCTATCCCAAACCTTTGCTTTTTTCAAAAGCAGCCAGGATCATAAGGACCCTGCTGTATCTTTGCACTTATCCCAGCCCCAAATTGTCCTCAACACCAGCTTGGTCATGGTTGCCTGAGACCCAAAGGGACCCATCCCGCCTGGGAGCCCAAAATCACGCAGGGGCAGCAGCTGGACTGGCATTCAAGGGACAGGGAGCACACACCGGACAGTGGGGTTACACTAACATGCAGTCCATTTATTTTTGAGGGTTTTTTTTCCTTTGTTCTGTGGTTTATCTTTTTTTTAATCATTAAGCCACTGCAAACATTGCTTTGGCTGTCAGCATGAGCGCAAAGACAGACATTCCCGTACCCGTGGTAACTATGTCATAAATACCATCCAAACAAATGCTAAGAAAAATTAATAAAGAAAGAAAAATATTCCTTTCCCCACCCCCAAGCACAAAACACTGTTAAGTCAACAGAATTTAATCTAGTTTATTCTCCAAAAAAAAAAAAGAGGAAAAAATATGAACACACAAAAAAAAAAAAAAAAAAAAAGAGCAGGTCTTATCACTAGCAGTAAATAAATTTGTACAACCATTCAGTCTGTATAATAGGATGAAATAAATCTACATCTTTCTTATTTTGGTGCGTTGAATTATACATACAAACAACAATTACAGGAACTTGTTCACAATGCGTATAGACCTGGAGAATGGCTATCTGAAACCCCCTTGTTGGCAATGTCCGCATGTTAACACTGATTGCCTGACACCATTGGTACTTCCTATGTAAAGGGCCCATGGCCCAAAATGAATGATCTCCCTACAGGTTTTATTTATTTAGTTATTTAGTTAGTTAGTTAGTTAATGCATCATCAAAACCGTTCTAGCCAGCCCCCTCCCCCTCCCCGGAAACAGAAAACAAAAAAAGAAACCAAAAATAAAAACCAAGCAAAAAAAAACCAAAATAAAAATAAAATAAAAGGAGAAGACATGACTGGCAGTTGGTCCATTTGTTCATAAGACCGCGTTTCCTCTTGGTCTGCATTGTTTGTTTTTCTGGTTTTTAAATTGTCCTCCCATCTTCTTTTTTTTTTTTCTTTTCCTTTAAAAAAAATTCTCTCGGAGTCCTTCATGCCTTTTTCTTTACAGCTCCTCAGATGCAATAAAGTCTTCCTCAAATGTACAGTATTTCTTACAATATAAGTTATATGCAATGTTCAGCGTTTTTTATTTTATTTTATTTTATTTTTTTCACAGCACTAGAGATCCTGTCCAATAGGGAATGCAAGTTCTGAATGGCTTATTCACAAATGGTATCCAGATTCAGTGGGTAAGAATACATAGACGCCATAGTGAGTTCCTTTAAAAAGTGGCAAACATCACTTTTTTAAAACTTTTTTTTACTTTTTTTCTCTTTTTTTTTTTTTTTTTCCTTTTTTTATACTTTTTGTAGTTTTTTTCTGCATTTTTAATTTTTTTTTCTCTCTCTCTTACGCCTTCAAATAACCTTTTTTTTTTTAATTTTTTTTAACTCTTTTTTTTTCCCTCTCCCGTTTGATTCGGGACGTCAGACCCATAACCACGCGCCTGCAAAAATGCAAGTAGTATATAAAGTAAATCTCATTTTGAGACTGTAAGCATTCAGCAGGGGAGTCTCTTGCTAACCCATGGCAGTGACCATGCTGGAGGGGTGGTGAGGTCCGAAGGAGAGGCTGGATGGAGGATGCATCGGTGTCGGTGTGGTCAGCATGTGGCTGGAGTGACTGAAGGGTGAAATGTGGCTGATGGAGGACATGTGTCTGGAGAGGGCTGCGGGGTTAAAGGAGCTGCTCTTGGGAAAGTCTTCGAGGTTGTCATGGACCTTTTTGCACTTTTTGGATTTGCTAGACATCTTTCGGTTTCTGGTCTGAATTCCTTCTTTCTTCATAGTCAGGGGTCTGTTAATCTAAACAAAAATCAATTATTTTTTTTGTGCTTCCATCCCTTCTCCCCAAATCACCATGGGATCCGTGTACCCCATGCCCCAGCCCAGCAGGACCAGCTGGTCACAGCCCCCCCTCCTCCCCTGTACACACCATGTGCTACCCAACCTCTCCATTTCCATCCCAAAATTCAGATCCCTCCAGGAAATCCCAAGCTCGGTTGAAATTTCTGAAGACAAGACGACAGAAAATTGCTGGCAGAGCCACACACGAGCAAAACATACCCGAATAATTCACAGCAGCTGAAAAATTTCAACTATCTGCACATTAGGTAATTGCATTGTGTTTAGGTATGAAACCAATCATTACCTCCTGGAAATATTCCCCACAGACACCGTCTCACCCTGAGGCTTCCTGTCTGATCTAAAACCATTAGCAGCAAGAACTGCTGGGATTTCAGTGCTGTGAGGGGTCTCAGGCTTTCACAGCTCCATTAGGAAGCTGGGCAACTCTCCACAAAAGGCATGGGGTTTTGTCTTGTTTTTCTTCTTTCCAAAGATTTTGCTCTGATCATCCTTTCTGGTTTTCTTTAGCTAATCTGGTTTTATTTCTAAAGGCTTCCAGGTTTTTTTAGGGGGCTGAAACAAGTATCTGTGCTGACCAGCAAAGCATTTTCTACATGCAGACAAACGTATTTGTAGGGAAAATAAACATTAAAATCTCCTCCTGAAACAACACATCAGAAATTATAATCCATGCATCCATCAGGGTTAGGAAATGGTAGCAAAAGATTTGCTGGACACCCTGTAAGAAACTCTTAGTATTCTTATTACTTGAAGCTGTCCTGTACAGGGCCAGGGATTGCACTTTGATGATTTTGGTGGGTCTCTTCCAGCTCAGAATATTTCGTGATTTTGTGATTCTGTACTGCACAGAGAGCCAGCATCAAAACATGCACTAGCACAGGTGACATGAAACTCCCACACTTGGGAAGGGATTTATGCCTCCAGTGTCCCTAAACAAACTAAAAAATCTGGGCTTGAGAATGTAAATTGGTCTTGCTCTGGCTCCTCTGCAGGATTTCACCTGTAGCAGAAGGCGGCAAATCACCCTGAGGCTGAGCCATTTCTCATAATAAATGTAAGCACATGATGGTGCTGATGGACATTCTGCAAAAGGGAGAAAAAATGGATCCACTGTCCACCAGGATCTACTGCAGAGGACAATGAAAAGATGTCCCTGCAAAGGTCCTGAGCAACTCTTCATCCATAAGACCTTAAATCAGCGTGAGGAACAAAGAATTCCCTCCTTCCAGATCACAGCAAAGTTTCACTTGTTGCTCCTCAGCCCCTTTCTGGTCCCTTTTCACAGGATGAGAATCATTCCTGGATTTCTCTCCCCGGGGAGGCCAGGACAAAATAGCTCCCTGTTACATGCAAAGATGGAATTATGGGGAGAGGAACGACCAGGCTCATCTCTGGTTTGTCATTCCAGTCTGAATTTGTGACCCCAGGCACTTTTTACCAGCAGCGACAAGAGCCTTCACCTCGCCTAAAATTGGGTAAATAAAAGGCTGATTCCTCTGCTTTTGGAAAAAGGGACCTGAAGAGAGCAGCCCTGCTTGCCAACAGCTAAAGGTAGGAAGGAAGAATCTGCCTATGAGCAGCCCAACAACAGCCTTGTGGCAGCAACAAGCAAAATTTAAAATATTGTGAGTTCCAAACACAACATAACCCACTTCCCTGGCTTTCTGTCCTCACTGAAGGGAATGAGGATGCACACACAAGAATGGCCCTTTTCTCCAGATAAATGGCTGGGATTGGAAAGCTTTGCCTGGCCTGTTTTAAGTTTTTAACAGGGATGTGTTCCCCAAGTTGAAAGCCATGGAGAAGTCCCAGCTGACCCCCAGCAGGCAGCAACATCAGAGGAGGCCAGGAAGTGCCAATCCCTGACAAATCCAGCTCAGATTTGGGGAGGCACACACAGCCCCTGCCCCACCAGCTTCAAATGAGGATCTGTATCACAACACAAAGGCTCAGGGGCAGACAGAACCAATTTCCAGCTGAAGCAGCAAAGTTTCAAGCTTAGCAGCTGGCTGTGGCAAAGTGACATAAGCCTGGTGGTGGGACTGGGGCTGTTCTGGGTCTTGGAACAAGCACAGGGTCCTGACCCTTGCTTGGTGTCATGTCCCACAGGACAGTGAGCACTTCCCCAAAGCAACATCTCTCCTGTTTCACTCAATCTCTAAGAACAGGATGGCCCAGGCCACGATTTGATGTGAAACTCAAGGATGGGAACACCAGCTCTGTCTCAGGATGGTGACAAAGCCATGGCCAGCCCCAGAGCTGGGGTCAGAGCTGCCACGCAAGCTGTTGTCTGGCCACATCATCCCAGTGTAAATGGTCTCACACTCCGAGCAGGTAACTAACCAAACAGATAAAGACTCAGATAAATGTCAGGAACCAGCACAATCAAAGCAGCAAGCTGGAAATTTTTTCCAGTGACTTCAAAGACCAGTCACAGCAGGGTAAAAGTGATCCCCAAAACATCAAAGCCAAGGACCCATCTCTGTTTCTGGGGTAGAGAAATGAAAGACCCGGAGGGAAGACCTTCTCCGTGAAAATTCATTCTGATAAAAATGACAAACACATGCTAAATTAAAATTAAACCAGCCCAACGCATGTATATGAAATTCATTAATTTCAGATGGAGCCAATTAATTATGGGCAGAAATTATGCTCTTTGTTTTGTCATATGCAAAATACTGACTGCTCTGCTCTTGGGACACATAGACCTGCTTTAGGGTATTGTGAAAGGGGCCTTTTCTGATGAATTTTACCAAAAATAATGGCAAATCTCTCACTTCTACAGGCTCAGGCCAGCCTGCTGTACACCTCCAGCAAGGTACACTCCCACCATCCCTGAAGTGTGCAAAGGCTCATCCCACTTCTAAGGACTAAAATAACAAGGATGAGAACCTCATACTCAACAGATCAAATCCAGGGGATAGTCTTAACCATTATAGGCCTGATCTTGCTCTGACTGAAGACAATGGGATTTTGCCATTGACCTCAATAAGGTCCTGTCAGCGAAGTGGATTTATCCTTCAGACATAGTCATTACAACGTTGGGTTAATCTTCCAGGCTGGCTGTATCTTAGAAAGCACTCTGGGATGCCACGGGATGAAAGGCACCGTATCAATGTGAAATATTAGTCATTGTTAGCACTGGTGTTAATGGAGCCGGCTCTTGTGGAAGTCAGTGGGAGGAATGCCAACAGCTTCACTAAATGCACCCCAAGACTATTATGATTATTGCTTATATCCTACTGACAAATGGGTTTGCTTAAGCTGTGGGAATCAACAGTAAAACAAACTGATATAGCTCCATGAAAAAATTAACACCATGGAAAAAAAAATTCGCCTTTTCACTGCAATTGTTCCCAGTGTGGACATAAAATCTGGGTAAGTTTCAACTGCAGATCAATCCATTAAAATATCCTAATGATGTTAAGGTACCAGAAAATGTCATTAAACCCAAAGAAAAGAAAAAATGGGGAGTGGGGGTAGATAAAACAGCAGACAGGAATTTGCTACAGCCTAGCCTGAAACAGGGTTAAGTCGACTTCCAAGCATCCAAAGACCTTCCACTGGCACTGGCACAACACCCATGCTGACAGCTGCTTGGGAGGGACATGCTACAATCAGTCTCTCTATTTCTGACCCCTCTCCTGATGGAAATCACAAGATAATATACACACAGGGAGCAAGACCACACTTCTCACTACAGTCATAACTAAATACTTTAGTAAATACTTCATTAAATACTAAACACTTCACTAAATACTTTGGTAAGTACTTTAAGAAAATTTATTTTAAAAAAGGCTCTACCCACTCATATCTGGATTTTAGTATCCTTGCCTGGTTATTTTGCTGCGCACAGGAGCTCAGTCCTCTGGGGGTTTCATTTAAGCAGGATCCATTAATGGCATTGCTCATAAGGCAAGATACTACTTGACTTTGGTAAGTAGCTGTGCTGAGCTTTTAAGCAGCTGTTGGTGTTTTTAATGAATATGAAAATGGTTCCAATGTGCTCAAGGCCTGCCCCCTGTCACAAATTTCACAGCTGGATCGGCGTTTCTCTAAACACTGGATCTAGAGGTCAATTCAGGCCAACTAGGTTTGCAGTGTTAGTGCAAAAAATAAAAGGATGTGCTTTTGCAGGCACATTTCTGAAGAACCTCAACACTCAGACATCATTCTAAACACTTCAGGAGGAGATTTCTCCAGTCAAATGTCTACAGTGGAATCAGGCACATCGTAACTCATCATCCTGCCATCTTTTGCAGGCATGGGAGGAACTACACTGTCTTCAAGGGTAGAAGTCACCTCATTGAAACACAAGCATCCACCAGCACCAACTGAGAAGGGCATATTTTCTTCAAAGAGCTTTGCTGGCTACAGGAGGAGCAGCTCCTTAGAGGTTTCCCAAACTGCCTGATTTACATCCTGCCGCTGGTGGCTGCAAGGCCAAAATGGAAACAGACCACAAGCATAGATCCCCCACTCAGTGAAGCTGGCTGGCCTTGATCCCTTCTTGCCAAGGAAATAGCAAACAGAATATTTTCTCGTGATATGCTGAGAGTTTTAACTCTGGGTCCAACCCAGTGTGTTTGCAGTGATCACACTGAGAGTTTGATGACAAGCTTTACTTGCTACATCAGACTCAAAGTGTGCTGAGACACCTGCCCACTAAAAGGTAAACACATTTTCCTTTTTTCCTAGAGAGATGCCTCCCATGAAACAGGTGAAAAATTAGCCTGATTGTTTGTTGGGGGTTTTTTCCTACTTAATCCAAACTTGTTTACTCATCCTGAGAAACCAAACAGTTTGAAACAACAAATGGAAGGGACTGAGATACCACAAGGGTAGGATGCCCCATAAAACTCTATACGTCTTTGATGTGTTTCCATGGGTGGACGTAAGGACAAAGCACAGCCCCAGATTTCCAAACCAAACACAAAGCAATCAACCACTAGTGGAAAAAAAAATATATCAAAGCAGAGAAATTGGAAGTCTTTGCCTTCTTTTGACATAATAATTATTCTAATGCCACAAGTGGAATGAGAGGAGCAGGAGTAGCCTTAAGTCTCCTTTATTAGCAGTATTATTCAGTAGAAGACTTTTCAGGTCCCTTTAGCTCTTTTCCTGGGGCACATATTCCTGGTTCCTGCAAGCTGGCTTTGCATGGAGATACTAGATTAAATCTGCCAGCCATTACATTTCATTTCATTTCATTTCTCCTTCCATTCCATGACACATGCTTTGAAATTCACATCACAGGTTGAGCAGACTCTGCAACTCACTAACTAAATCAAGTCCTTTTTTGGTTTGGGACTCGTTTGCATCAACTAGCACAAACACACGGCCTAAATAAATCATCTTTGGGGACAGGACAAAGGCAGCCACAAACCCAAGAATGATCTAAATAGTTTCTGGCACGTATTTCTTTTTTTCCAGAGTTTGTATTTGCTGGAGGAACCAAGCTACGCATAGGAGGGGTATCGGCTTGCAGGACAGTGTGTTGCCTTTTCCAACTCTCTGAGCCCAATCAGCAGCAGATAATGTCTCTCTGTGTTGACCCACCCCTCCTTTCTTGGCTCAGGCAAGGAAAAGCTCTAACATTACCCATGGACAGCCTTGTTTTATACCTCCGTAAGTTGGACAGGCTACCTTTGAAAGGCTGGCAACTCATCGCTCCAAACCCCAAGGTCCCCAAAGGGATAACAGAGGTCTCGGCACCACCCGAGACTGGAAATCCTCAAGTTAAGGAAGAGTTTGGATCATTGAGCACCAAAGCTGAGGCCCCATTATTGAGTATTCCAGTCACACTTACATTGTGCAGCTTGTAGTAGAGCCCACAGGCATTACAGACGGGATCGCCGTTGGCATTTCTCCTCCACAGGGTGGTAGTGGTGGTCTGACAGTTTGCACAGGACGTGCCCGCCCTCCTGGCTGCAGACTGTGGGAAGGAGGGAAAGAGAAGGAGAGGAAGAGAAAAACATCCATGTTAAAAAAAAAAAAATACAATCAGCAAAATTTCTGAGAAAGAAAATATCAACCCTGCAAGACTGACACACATCAGCAGAGGCCTCCAGAAACTGACTTGTGAGAACAAATAATAATTGTGAAAAAAAATCCCCAAGGTACTTTAATCCCAAATTATATGTGAACTGAATCAGGTGCCAAAGGGCATCCTAAAAGTGAGTGCTAAACCTGTGATAGAACTCATCAAAATTGGCAGCGCTGGCACAGCCCATTCCAGAGGGGAAAATGTTATTTAAATGCCAACATGTCTTTCCATCTTAATTCTCCCAGACCCCCCAGGGGTCTAATTCTGCAGTCAGGGCCTGAACTGACAATTGCTGGAGTCAAGGGCGTGAGTCACTCCGGCTCCAGCTAGAGCTGGGTGAGACCAGGGTGGGCAGCTGCTCGCCGGGCCGACCGCAAGCACAGCCCGGTCCCGTAAGCTCAGCTCAGCTTCAAAGGAGACAGGCTCCAGATCGGAAATAACACCGTGGCAAGGAGCAAGAATCCCAACTTTTTAATTACACCCTTTTCTCAGCCCAAACCTTCATGTTTATTTAAGGATTGGTAACAAGCCTGAAAGAAGAATTCACCGTTTCATAAAGGGGTAGGAGCAAGAAAAAAATCTACGTGGCAAAGTGTATACAGAAGATTTTTTTTGTTAGCTGTGACAATGACTTAGCAAAGTCAAATTTTGTAAAGTTGCTCTTCTTTCACATGCATAAATTTGTACTTATCATTTAAAAACTGTAACTTTAGCAAACAAATTGTGTTTCTGCCTCTGAAGGAGGAACAGGAGCTTTCAGACTGCTGTGTGAGCGCGTATGTGTGCTTGCATGTGTGCAAATGCCTACAGCTCCTAAAAAAAAAAAGACCTTTAGATCCCCATCCTATCTATTCTTCATCAATATGACATGGTCCCAGAGCTCTGATTTCATCCCGATGCGTTGCTTTCAATGGAACTGCTCATGTGCTTAAAGTTAAAACATGTGCTTAAGCGATTTGCCAGATCATAGCAATGCTTGGCACCTTGCAGAACTGAGCCTTTAATGCTCTCTTTTGTGCTCTTACTGTTTCAAATTTACCCCTCACCCCACACAGCCACACACTGTAGCACATCCAACATTTAAAAAAAAAAAAAAGAAAGAAAGAAAATACCGCATCTTTGGATACCGTACAACAAACCCAAAATGCAAACATGGACACTGGCACAGCCTTAGCGTTAATACCAACTCTTGTTAGGTCATGTTGCAATTTTAATCTTAATTGAATGCGGCGTAGGTGGAGAGAGGACGGGTTGGTTTTTCTTTAGATAGGGGAGGATTTTTTTTTTCTTTTAATTAGACAAAAAGAACTGTCTGAAAAATAAATAAGACAATGCCCATGAGCACTAGGAAGCATCACAGAGTGGCTGATCCGACAGCGAGTGGCTCTCTCAGGCTGCCCGTAGGGATAGTTCCATTTTGCCTGACCATAAACCACTCTGAACCAAGCCAGTCCCAAGGAGGCCTTTAGCTGACTTCTCTGCACTGGTGACAAGCAGGAGTTGGGGACAGCGCACAGGACTTGAAAGAATCTCAGGGCCAGGAGAGAAGATGAAACATCCCACCATGAAGAGCAGAGCACCGAACTGATGTGTGCACATCTCCTGACCACGCCATGGACCCAAACTGGGCCGCCTTCAAAATCACCAGGATAATGAAATAATGAATGTGTTCCAAAGGCAGCAAGGAGACAACAGCTTGCAAAGCCAGGTTCTCACTAAAGAGCTGGAAAAGATTCTGCAGCTCTCTGCCCCCCAACTCCTGACGCTCGGCGTGCGGGGCTTGGAGGGGCACGAGGCTGGATGGAGTCTCTTGGTGGCAGCTTTGCCTTTATCAGACCCAAAAATCAAGCCTAAGGAAATTTCTAAAAACCAGTGATATTTGGCTCAGCCCACACAGGGGAAACATCCCCTTTGAAGATACTTGGGGTTTCTACGCAGCGCTCACTGTAATTTCTCTTACAGCAAGCGCGTTCAAAAGACACGCCTGGTCACCACCTCACTGCCTTCAAACAAATTCTGACATTAAATAAGCAAATAAATCACAACATCTACTGTCTTCTCTTAAACTATTTCCAACTACTGTGTTTCACTTGCAAAAATTCAACATCATTAGCTGAGTATTTTAAGCTCTTTTGGTCCCAGGCTGCACCTTTTTATGCTGTAGCAACTTCTACCAGAGACACAGGCAGCGGGCAGGAAACAATGAATAATAACACTATTGTAAAGCTCCCAGCAATGGCATCCACTGACGCTCATCAACGACTAGGGGCCTGGCCATGGCAGTAATGGGATGACTAATTAGCTGCCCCATATCATCTACAGGACCACAGCCCATGGCACAGCTGCCGGTGAGCAAAGGAACAACTTCAGAAGCGCTAGCAGTGATGAAAAGGTGAAATTGAGGAGGTTGGAGGAACCAAGTGCTAATAAAGATGCTTAATTAAGGGGCATTTTCAGTGTCTGTATTTACCCACAAAGCTCCAAGCATCATTTTCCTAAAATAAGATTGCATGTGCATGGGCCTGCTGAGAAATTGGCTATAATCCTTCCAAAACCAGCTTGGCTTGACATGGAAACTGAGAGCTCTGCATCTGCATGGGCAGGGAATGGGAGAAAAACTAAAGGAAGATTTTATCTCAGCAGCGATGGGGCTGCCACTGCCTGTGACAAGGACAGGAATGGCCTCCAGGAGGGCTGAAGGCTTTTTAGGCAGTGATGGTGTGGTACCACCTGCCTGTTCTTGATTCCCCTGTCAACGTCTCCAGGTCTTCCACCTTCTCTCTCAGGATGAAGCAGAGCTGCCTGAGCCCCCTCGACCAGCAAGACTTCATCCCTGTCACTTAAAGAACACCCTCACAAAGACACCCATTGAATTTAACAAGGCTTGGGCCGGGTTCTCAGCATCTAAGAATTTCTGTGCCTCCTCTCTCCCACCCCTCAAATCCTATCATTAGTTTCAGTGCAGCTGTGATCAGAGCCTATGAAACCAGCCCGAGGTCACGCAGGAGCCTTGTGGCAGAGGGAAGGAGCTGGATCCCCACCCTGAGCCTCCATCCACAGCCTTGTCCAGCCTGCCTGCCTTCACAGCAAGAGAGATCCAGTCAAGCCACAGCTACATGCACGTCCACATCCAGGCACAGAAAGTGCAAATGCAAGCCCAGCTCTGGTGCCTTCTGACTAATTTTTTTTTCAGAGGTTAGCAAAGGAAATAAATATAGGTGCAAACAGCATTAGGGATGTTTCTCTTTTTTTTTTTTTTTCTTTTTCCCAGGCAGTGCTGAGGGTGGGGGACGGAGAAAGTAGAAAAATCAAATTTCACATTTAGCAAAGGCTGCAGTTAAAGAATGGGAACTTTTTGTAACTTTAACTAAAATGCCCAAAAGATTGGAGCGATAATGCAAGACAAGGTCTCTCTTTACTTCTTTTCTTTCTTCCTCTTTTTTTTTTTTTTTCCCCAAGAATGACCTTTTACTATGTATTTATTTATATAGTTCATTTTACATGTGCCGGGCTCAGGGTGACTCGGGACATTCTTTCGTGGTTCCATCAGACACTTTTTGAAAGCTCTCCCCCTCTCTCCAGCCGCTTTCCTATTCTGCCTCCCCCTCTGCTTGTTTGGATATGCTCAAGCTCCTGTGTGTTTGGACTGGGGAAACGGAGCTGTTGTTTAGGAGTTATCTCCAGGGCTCAGATATCCGGCAGCTTTTTCCTAGGAAGTTAACTTTACACATAGAGAGAGAACGAGGAAAAAAAAAAAATAAAGAAAATGAGGGCTGTGTGTTTAAGACAGAAGGGCCAGGGGGAGGAGGAGAAGAGAACAAGAGAGCTGCCCAAAAAAATCAAAATTCCAGCCTGTACTTCCCTCCCTAGAAAGCTTTTCCTCTTTTCTAACAAGACTGTGAAAGATGAGAGAGACAAACCTTTTCCTATACGGGAAGAGCCCGTACAGGAGGGCACGGAGAGGTTTCACACGCAGGAAATTTGGCGGGGTAGAGGAGAAAACCCACATCTTCCCCAAAACTCACACAGCCAGACAGAGTTATTGCTGATGCCCCTCACAGCATAGCCCTTCCTGGGAATGTACCCTGCAAATGCTTCCCAGAGCCAGAGGGAGCAAAGCTGATATGATTTTATGGGTGTCTCGCAGGTGAGGAGGCTGATCCCGACCTAAGAGCTGTGAGCACCTTCAAGGGGAGCACAAATGAACCAGCCCTGTCCTGCCTGTGGGGTCGGGCCATGCCGGGCACAGGCCTCACCAAACTGGCCAGATCCATGGATCAGCTCAGAAATTCCACAGAGAGGCAAGAGCCACTTTTCCTCCACATTTTGAGCAGCCCCCAGGAGCCTTTCCACATCTTTAATCCTGACAAAACCAAACGTGCCTCGATTCAAAACATTTAATAACTTCCCAAGCAGGGACCATCAGTTTTTTTCCCCCACTTGATATATTTTTTCCCCTTGTGGTCTGCCTGATTATTTGCCAAATACACTTTAACACATTTATTAGCCATGCCCACAGCTCCCAGACCTTTTTGTGGCTTCCAGGGAAATGCATGAACAGATCGCTGGGGATGCTGTAACTTATTGCCTGGGCTTAGAACAGTCACCAGTCTTGCAACTATTATTTCAAACATTTACCCACTAATTTCATCTTCCTCCAACTTCTGTAGCCTGGGCACACACTTGGCTTTGCACGTTCACCATCCTCTCTGCCTTGTGCCCTTGTGACACCATTTGAGACCCAGATGGCACAGACATAAATGACCACACCAGGTACCAGTGGCACCAGGAGCTGATGGTTCCAGCTCTTTGCAGGAGCAGTGACACCCCAGTGACACCTGAGATCCAGTTTGGGTCCCTTTTCCATGACACCACCAGCTAAGGAGGATAGAGACACATTAAAGAGTGGAGGGCAGAAGTTTGGAGAGCCCAGGAGAAATCCTGTATTCCTGATAATCTCTTTGGTCACTAGGAAATTATTATCCTGCCCTTAGGCCCTGGAAAATGTCACTGTCCTCAGGTCACCGTGTGGAGTTGAAAATTCAGTTTTGGTTTGCAAGAAGCCCTGGACCTTGATTTTTAAACCTTTTTTTTTTGCAGTTTGCAGTTTGCTAGAGTAGTTTGCTTTTCTACTTTTGCAGTTTGCAAGAGGATCAGACAACTGAGGCCCACAGCAGCTGGGACCATCTCTCCAAGCATCCCTCCCTCCCAGCCCTCGGACACAGTGGGAGCTGGCTGAGGTTCCCTGTCCATCCCAAGCTGCAGATAGGAAGCAAAAGCTGCAGAAAAAGAAGAATAAAATAGAAGGAGACTCACCAGTCTTCTCTTGGGTTTGATCAGGGGCCGGTTCTGCCCGTTCATTTTGTGGTAGAGTCCGCAGGCGTTACACAAATAGTGCCCAGTGCCGTCCCTTCTCCACAGAGGGGTTGAGGTAGCCCCACAATTTACACACTCCCTGCCTTCTGGAAACAAGAGAGCACATGGTTCACTTAGAGAAAGCAGAGATAAAAGGGGCTGGGCAAAGCCCCCCCTCCCCAAAAAAATCCCAGAACCTCCCCAGAGACCCAGCCATGCCAGATCCTGCCAGTCCCCCCCGAGCTCAGGATTTCCAAAACAGGGTCCATGACTGAACGATGTCCCTGGCACAGTCTGGTGGGCTCTGATCCTGTTCCCCTCCCTAGCACCGCTCCACAGGCAGCATCAGGCCTGTGGCCCAGCAGCAGGGAAGTGGGATGGTGACAGTGACAACTCGAGTGCCATGGTGGCTCAAGAGCTCCCCAAGAAGCTCTCACTCCTCCCACAGGTCTCTTGGGGAGAGTGGGGGGAGCTGACAATTTCCCCTCACCTTTGGATTAAGGGCTTCTACAACTCTGGAGACCCCATGTTTCCATAGGCACCAGTAAGCTTCCAGCCCTCTACACCCAAAATAATGGGGACAGAATTTAATGGAGACCCCCTTTCTGATGTGTATGAGGACCCCAGGGTCAGTCCTTGAGCATTCTTCCAGCTCCCAGAGGCATTCATGAGCCTGGAGGGCTCTTCCCCTGGCCTCAGGTCAAACCACATCAAGGATCCCCAAAATAATCACAGATAACCCCCAAAACATCTCCCCAGCTCCAATGCATAACAGCTCTGACAATATCTGCTATTGATTAATTTGAAATTAAGCTTCCACCACCCAGAACTTTCAGAAACCTCTCTGGTTTGCCTACCACATCTGCAGCCTGATGGTCCATCCTGGCTATCTGGGGTAGCAATCAGCCCCAAGCCTGCCTCAGAAGTTCTTTCCCTCCTTCTTCTTCATTTTGGGCACCTCTTTATCCTCCCCCTGTCTATTGCAGCGGGATATCTCCCCCAGCTTGGAGGAGGGAACTGGGAAGGCGCAGCCCCCGCCTCTCAGCTACTTTCAGAGGGCTGAGGGGGTTTTTTTGTTGCGTCTTTGGTTTAGTGGGGGAAGTTTTTTTGTACCTAACGTCAGTGGTGGCCCACCTGAGAGCGGCGGCAGAGCTCAGCCGGGGAGAGCAGAGCAGAGCCAGCTCAGCACAGAGCCGGCTCCCCGCTGCCCCAGCCCGTGCTGCCTTCGAGCAAGAGGCATCCGTGCCCTAACCACAAACGGCAACCGTTTCTCCAGAGCCTTCGCACTGAACCCCTCTTCTCTCACACCTCCCCAGCAACTACAACAACAAAAAATACATTTGCAGCCGCTTCTCCCTTTTTTATCCTGCAAAATCACCCCCTTCCTCCTTTTTCTCCAGCCCTAACCCTCTTTGTCTGAAAGGTCCTAGCTGGCTAAGATCAACTTCTAAAGGGGAAAATAAAAGAGAGAGAAAAAAAAAAATAGGTGTTGCTGCTGGGGTTGGTTTATCACGAACCGCAGATGTCTTTCTAGAAGTTAAAGTAACAGAAAGCGGCAAAAGGAAAACAAGAGGGGAGGATGGAGGAGGGGGGGCGAGGCGGTTTGAAAATACCGCGCAGGCGGTGGGTGCCCCGGCGGGAGCTGCGGCTCGGCGGGCGCCGGGGGATGCTCAGCACCGCCCGGGGCCACAACAAACCGGTCCCTACCCCGGACATGGCAGCCGGTCCGTGCTGGGGCCAGCCGGGGAGCCGGTCCCGTTAATACCCTGGTCATTTTGTTCCCCTCCGGTTAAACGGGGCAGCCGCTGCTGTTTGAGTCTCTGTCCCTCTCTTTTGTTTCACCCCATCTCTCTCTCTCTCTCCTGCTTTCATGTACAAAACATACAGGTCTGGGTTTTTTTGTCACTCTAACCGCATCCGGACTCTATTAAAGTTCCTGGCGCTGGATAAACAATGCAACTGTCGCGTGCAGCAGTCTGAAAATAATTGGATTAGCTCAAACATATCAGCTAAATAGAGACAGTCCCTGCTCAGACAGACAGAGTAAATGTCACCCTGGAAAAACCCTGAAAACTGATCTCATTCATGCCAGGCAACCCCGCAGCAGCCTCCTCGGAAAAACAAAATAGAGAAGAAAAAAAAAAAAAAAAAGAAAAATAAAAGGGGGAAAAAGAGTTTTGACTAATGGCCCTTTCCTCTGCACACAAACACACTCCCCTGGGCTCACTCCCACCCCTCCGTGCACACGAAGGTCCAAGCCCGGTGTGTTCGGCCGTCGGGAGCCGGAGCTCCCTCGCAGCCCATCCCGCGGGGAGCGCACAGAGCTGGGGCTCCCCAGCTCCCCCGGGAAAGGCGGACACTTGTGGGGACTGTCCTTGTGGGTGATCCAAACCCCCCGGCACGGAGCTGGCCGGGGCTGGGGGCTGCGTGGGCGAACTCCCCGCACGGCCCCGGGGAAAACCCTCCCCGCATCCCCGGGCGCCGCATGGGAAGAGGCCCTGGGAAGAGCGAGGCGGAGGGCGGGCGGGGGAAGTTGGCCGGGATTTAGCACCATTATTAAAATACAGGGAGATCGCTAATGCTGCGGTTCCCTCGGTTTCGCTTCCTCCCCGGGCGCCGCAGCTGAGCGCACCGTGGGCACTACAGGGGCCGGGTCGCCCCCGGGACCGGAGCCCCGCGGCACCGGCTGGGTGGGTTGGGGTCCTGGGCCCGGTTCTGTCCCCAGCCAGGCTTGGATGAGGGGGAATTTGGTTATAAACCTAGCAGAGCAACCTGTGGGGAAGGTGAAGCGTCGTGTGTGTCCCCCACGAGGGTTCAGCCCCTGCTGCTCATCACAGGGATGCTTGAGCACGTCCTTGCGTGCAGGGGGAGCGAGGGCTCTGCCCCATTCCTCTGCCCCCCACTTTTCCCCCCCTCAGCTTCCTCTCCCGAGCAACGGGGATGAAGAAGCCAAAAGCCCTACCTGTGCTTGACCGTGCTTTTGGTCGCGATTTACACCCAAAGCCGGTTGGCGATCCTCCTAAGAGGCTACTGGGGGGAAAAAGTCCAGAGCCATATTCTGGGACATACGGTGGGTAGGTAGTGATGGGGTGATGAGCGGAGGAGGTGGCTCCTCCTAAAGAGGCCATGCTGCTCCGAGAGTGAGAGGACTCCAGCTTCATGGTATCGGCCAGGGACACCTGGTATTTGATGCATTCCTTCTCGTCCTGCCGGGTGGAGCCGGTGGAGCCGGGGGTGGAGATGGACGGATCCGGGGACACATCTTTAGGAGGGGTCGGCGGGAAGGTGAAAAGGTGCGGGCTGGAGTGGCCGGCGGATAAAGTGGAAGAGGAGGCGGGTGGGTAGACGGAAAGGGGTCCCGGTGAGCTGTGGTGGATGGAGGTCTTGGAGAAGGGGCTGAGGTTCCAGGGGGAAGCGCTGTGGTGGCTGCTCAGCGCCTTGCTCCCGTCCAGCCAGGGCAGCGAGCCGTGCAGCAGCGGGGGGCGGCACACCTGGCTCCCTGCTCGGAGAAAACACGGAGACACGTCGGTCACATCCCTCTGCCACCCTGGCAAAGCCCCCCGTGGGGGTCCCGGGACGTGCTTCCCCCTCCGCCACCCCTCGTCCTTGCCAAAGAGCTCAGCATGCAAGGAAAATTACATCTGATGAGAAACCCCGTTCCTCATTAAAAATTAGATTTTAAAAGCTACGAGAGCACGGAGTGGCAGCTCCGGTCCTGTTGAGGAGCGGGTTTTGGGGTCGGGACCCTCCAAGCAGGGTGCCAGCCCTGTGACACGGGATTTGTGAGCTCTGCTTCACTCTCTCCGTTTTCCAGGCAATCCCACGAAGACTTTGAAGCAAAGATCCTGCGTGAAATTGCCAAGTCCCGACTGCAGAAATATTTTTCTTTTTGTCTTAGCTGGAAAATTATTTCCTGAACAGAGCCTTGAGCTATAAACCCTGGGAATTCTCTGGTCAAACGAAGAAGACCAGAAAATGCCCACAGACATGATAATGACTTTTGCAAAGGGGCTGACAAACTTTGCAAACCACTCAGTTTGTCTTTTCTTCTTCCACGAGACTGCACAGAAATGTTCGAGGGCTTTTTCGCGATGATACGGCACATGCTGAGGGTACCAGCTGCCTCAAAAGAAACGCTCCATACCCTTTTTGTGACAAGGGACATTTCACCTGTCTTTTAAAATACAGACCTGGACTTTGTGGGGGGAAAAAAAATCCACTAGATTTCTGCAGTCGAATTTTTTCCCTTTGGTTATAAATGTTCCAAAGGGCTTGTACCTAATATTTTAAATTATTTTTGGCCCTTGCTAAGCAAATAGAAAAATCCATCCTAAGAATTAAATCTATCCAAATCCACAGCAACTTGAGCGAATGGCTGTAAGATGGAAAACGCAGTTATTCAATAGGAAGGGAGCAAGTTTGTGTCTGATGATAAAGCCCTGGAAAGTCTCTGACACCCATAGATCCTTAACCTCTGTAGGCATTGTGATACGTGTATAGAGACTGCTGAACATACAGGAGAGATGCAAACATGGATGTATAGAGCCACAGATAGTTACAGGGTGGACACACGTGTTTGTTTGCATGGGGAGCTCCTGTGTGCCTAGAAAAGCTCCAAACTGGTTTTCACCATACCAGGCACTCGTGAACAATACTGAAAGTCGCTGCTCAAAAGGAAGGGAAGGTGGGTTATACGAATAGAAAGGGTCAAGATTCATTATCTTCCCCAGGAAGTAGCATAGTAAATAATATTCAGGCTAGATCAGAGAGACCGCATTTCCACTTTCTGCTGATATATTGGGAAAAAAAAGAAATGAAAAGGGAAGAAAAGAAAGAAAGGACAAAGGCTGCTGATCCTTAAAAATAATTGTTTTAAAGGGACTAATAGCAGAACAATGCAGTTACCGAGCGGAGCCTAATGCAGGCTCACACTCAACAAGTTGCTGAGGGCTGGGAGCAGCCTCCGGAGCCCGCTCGGCTCCATCTCCACTCCGCTCATCCCATTTTCTCCATGATTTTGGGATTCCTTCCACTGCAAACCTCGCGGATTTAGATTTTGCCACGACAGAGATCACTGTCCGGCTTCACAAACCACCCGCTGTTCTTTTCCCTCCTTTTTTTTCTTTTTTGTATTGCTTTCCTTATTTTTTAAACCATCCAGGTAAACTCCAGATATAAACACTAAACCTCTCCACTTCTCCACAAAAGACGGCACCAAAGTACTCATCCCCCCGTGGACCTGGGCCCCACCGGCCCCAGGTATTTCACCTCCTTTCTGAGAGCTGTGACCCAGGAACAAGATTCACATTGTGGATCATTACCTTCCTGCAGGACCCTCAGGACAACACACCGGCTCTGATACCTAATTACACCACGGGCTACATATAATTTTTTTTAGTTTCTTTCTTATTTTAAACCCACACCATGGTGCTGCCCTGGGTATATGTGCAAAACTTTCGTCCCAAGCCTAACAAGCTCAGCAAGTGCGAATTAAATAGCCCAAGCGTGAGGACAGCGGGGTAATTTTCACATCCCTGCTCTCCAGCTTGCTTTGCTTCCCCAGAGCAGCTTAATCGTGCAAAAACTAAACACAGTGTGAAAACACTAAGTGTTAGCCTAATTAAAGAGAGGGGGGAGAAACCAAAGCGGAAGAGAAGGGGGCGAGAGGAAGAAATCAAGAGGAAGATGAAAAAGAAAGAAATAGAAGGAAGGTGAGCAGGAGGGAAAGGAGAGAGAGAGGGAAGAGGGATGTGAGATAAAAAGAGAGGATGAAAGAGAAAGAAAGAAAGAAAGAAAGAAAGAAAGAAAGAAAGAAAGAAAGAAAGAAAGAAAGAAAGAAAGAAAGAAAGAAAGAAAGAAAGAAAGAAAGAAAGAAAGAAAGAAAGAAAGAAAGAAAGAAAGAAAGAAAGAAAGAAAGAAAGAAAGAAAGAAAGAAAGAAAGAAAGAAAGAAAGAAAGAAAGAAAGAAAGAAAGAAAGAAAGAAAGAAAGAAAGAAAGAAGGGAGGAAAGAAGGAAGGAAAGAAGGAAGGAAAGGAGGAAAAAGAAAGAAGGAAAGAAGGAAGGAAAGAAGGAAAGAAGGAAAGAAGGAAAGAAGGAAAGAAGGAAAGAAGGAAAGAAGGAAAGAAGGAAAGAAAGAAGGAAAGAAAGAAAGAAAGAAAGAAAGAAAGAAAGAAAGAAAGAAAGAAAGAAAGAAAGAAAGAAAGAAAGAAAGAAAGAAAGAAAGAAAGAAAAAAAATATTAAAAAAAAAAAAAGAAAGTGAAAGAAAGGAAGCCTGAATTTTTATTTATTTCCAATAAGCCAACCCCAAAATCCACCCGTGACGTAGCTTCCCCGCCGGCAGGAGAGGGTCTGCCCGGCAGCAGCGGGGGGCTCGGGGCAGGACTGGGGGCTCGGCGGGACAGACAGACGGACACTCACCGTGGTGGGCCGTGGGGTACCGCTGCACCGTGGCTCTCACGGAGTTGCCGTAATACGGCGGGACGGGGTTGCCTTGTCCGTCGATATTAAAAAGTACATCCACTTCCTCGGCGAGAGGATACTGCGTGGGGTCCATGTAGGTATGGCCAAGCGAGGGGTGATGCGAGTCCGGGTGCTGCCCATTGAGCACGGCCGGGTGGTGGTGGCTCACCCACCGCGGCTGGTCCGTGGAGACCTCCATCTTCTGCCGCTGCTCTTCCTCCTCCTCCTCCTCCTCGTCCTCAGCAAGGCGCGGAGGGCTTCTTGAGATGGGAGCGGGAGACGCTGCCGGAGTTGTGCAGGGCGGGTTAAAAGTGCTCGGCGAGTTCGGGGATGTTTCTGGTTAGGTTTGGTTTAAAAGTGTGGAGGGAGTTGGGGGTATGGTGATAAACGATCGATTCCAAAAAAAAAAAAAATTAAAAAAAATAAGGGCAAAATAATAAAATAAAAAGGGAGGAAAAAAAGGGAAAACAAAAAAAAATCTCGGGGGAAAAATTTCTCTACGAAGCGAGATCCCCTCGTTTCTTCCGCTCTGTTGCAGATGTTTCTCTTCTTTGATCACCTGTAACGAGAAAGAGGAAAGGGAAGGAGCAGAGAGAGAGAGAGAGAGAGAGAGAGGCAGGGAGAGAAACGTACTTGAGAAGTTCTGAACTTTAGCACCTGACTTTTTAGGCAGGAGCAAACCCATCCCATCCCTCGGCAGCCATCCCTGGGAAGCGCCTGCTCTGCCCTGGACCCACCTCTCTCTCCCAGCGCCTCTTTCTCTTTCGCTCTCTCCCGGCTCGGAGCGGAGCCCAGCAGCTCCCACCGCGTTCCTACCGCCCAGCTCTTACTTTTCCTTGGGTTTGGGGCTTTTTTTTTTTTTTTTGGCTTTTCTTTTTCCCGTTTTTTTTTTTTTTTTGGTCGCCGCGGTTGTTTGTTTATTTTTTTATTTGTTCCATTTGCACCTGAGAAGCTCCAGTGGCTTAAGCCGGTGAGAACTTGTGCCATTCGCTGCTGCGCAGCCCAGAGTCACTTTGATTGCTCATTAATTATTATGCAACCGAGAAAGGGGGGAACGGGGGGAAAAGAGAAGGGAGGGAAGGGGTAAAGCGATGGGAGAAGAGAGTGGGGGGTGAAAGGAAGGAGCGAGGAGAAAAGGAGGGTGGGGAGAGGGAGAGGAAAAAGAAAAATTTAAAAAGCGACAAGTTGCTCAAGAAATTCCGCACAAACCTTGCTGGAGAAGCAGTATGTGACCCAGGAGGGATGAAGCTGAAAGTGCTTGATCAGATCAGATTGTGCTCGCTCGCACTATTTTTTTTTCCCTACTTTTTTTCCTCCTCTCTCTCTCTCCCCCTCTCCCCTTTTTTTATCTTTTTTTTTTCTCCTTTTTTTTTTTTTTTTTACAGGGAAGGCATTCTTTCTGAAAGGAGCAGGATGGCGCCAGCCGGCTCAGTGCTTACAGACAGCTGTGGCGAGACGCAACTTAAGGAGGTTCCAGTGTCATAAGCCCGGGGGAGGCGGAGCCTGAGGAGGGGACCGGCTCCGGCCGCCCCCGCGCTGCCCCCGCGGGAACCCCCCGGCAACAAACTCCTCTCCATGTCCCCTCCACACACCCTTTCTTAATTTCTTTTTTTTTTTAATTTTCTACTTTTTTTTTTTTTTTTTTAAGGGGGAAATTAAGTTTTCCCGCTGTCCCAAGAACTCTGAGAGCGGCCAGCCCGGAGTGATGGTGCGTGGAGGGGACGGGTTGGATTCTCGGGCGGGCATCCCGGGGGATGCCAGCGGGCTGGGAGCCCCCCGGGAGCGGGGATGTGCGGGCAGGTGCGGGAGCGGGGGGCTCCCCGCTGGAATAAAGCAGCCTGCTCCAGCGGCGCGGCTCAGAACGGATTTAATTATTGTTGTGTTTAAGGATACAAGCGCACAGCTACGGCCAAATTTGTACACTCGATCTGGGGGTGTTTAGGGGGTTTTAGGGTTTTTTTCCCCCTCCTGCCTCGCTGGGGACCCGGGAGAGCCGAGTGGGGCCGGCACTGACGGGACCCCCGGGCGCCGCGCCCGGCCCCGCCCCCCCGCCTGTTCGACCAATGGGCGGCCAGCAGGAACTGGGGCGCCGGGCTCGGGAGGAGCTGATTGGCTGCGGGCCCGCGCCCCGCCGGCCCCCGGCGGCGCTGATTGGCTGCGGGCCCGCGGGCCGGCGGCAGCGGCGGGCGCTGCGTTGAGCCAGGGCATCCCCTAGCGGCACCCCGGGGTCATCCCGGCGGGAACGGACCGGGACCGACAGACGGACACACAGGGGGACAGGGGGACAGGGGGGACAGGGAGAGCGCAGGGGGAAAGGGAGAACCAGGGACAGAGGGTGGGGAGAGAGAGACGCACACAAAAGGCGTGGAGAGAAAGGAAAGACGGAGGGAAAAAAGGGAGAAAGAGAGAGAATAAGAGAATGAGAGGAAAGAGAGAAAAAGAGAAGAAAAGAAAAAAGAGAAAAGAAAAGAAAAAAAAGAAAAAAAAGAAAAGAAAAGAAAAGAAAAGAAAAGAAAAGAAAAGAAAAGAAAAGAAAAGAAAAGAAAAGAAAAGAAAAGAAAAGAAAAGAAAAGAAAAGAAAAGAAAAGAAAAGAAAAGAGAGAAATAGGATAGGATGATGGAGGAGGGAAAAAAAGGATAATATTAATTTTTTTAAAAAGCACTAGAAGGAGTCACTCACTGCGTGCTCCGCACGCCGGCCAGAGCGCGTCAGCCCCGGTGCGGGAGGAAGTGGCTCCCGGAGTTTTTATACCGGGGGGTCCCGTTAAATCCCGAGGCTCCGCAGCGCCGGAGCCGCCTCCGGTCAGCGGGGCAGGGCTGGGCTCAGCTGCGGCCGGGAGCGGGGTCCGCTCCTAGACGGCCAGGAGAGCCAAGCCGCCCGTTGGATGGATGGATGGATGGATGGATGGATGGATGGATGGATGGATGGATGGATGGATGGATGGATGGATGGATGGATGGATGGATGGATGGATGGATGGATGGATCCTCGAGGACGCCCGTTTTAAGCCCGAGTTTCAGCCCCCGGTGCAGCCCGTCGCCGTTGGGCGTGGGGACAGAGGTTTCACACGTGAAAGATGTGGATGCACACACACATATATATATATATATATATATATATATATATATATTTACAAAAGAAGCTGGCCAGGGCTGGTATAAGAGCCCTGAACCAGCCACGCGTTAGCACGGACGAGCCGGGAAGGGGGTGGCAGGTCGCCCCCACCCAGAAGTGCCCGGGGACAGGGCTCGGTGCTCCCCCGGGCTCTCCAGCCCCGCCGACGCCGGAGCCCGGGCGGTGGGAAGCGCTCCCTGCAGCCCATCGGGGGAAGGGGGAGCGGGGGGATGCTCACGGCCCTCCCCGAGCCGGGGGCTCTCACCCGCTCCGGGAACGCTCGTGTTTCCTCCGTCCCATCGCAGGAGTCTCTTTGCCTGCAGGGGTTTTATTTCCCCTCCTTTCCGTGCTCCAGGAATTGGGGGATTAGAAGGAGGACTAGAAGGAGGAAGCGGAGGGGAGAACGGCGCGGTCTGTCTGTCTGTCTGTCTGTCTGTCTGTCCTGACGCACTTTCGGGGGCGCCCCAGCACCAGGGTGGTCTCCTGCCCACCCCTCCTCCTCCGGGAGTGGGGGATTCCTTGGACAGGGGGAGGACGGCCAAGAGGAGAGCAGCGCTCAGGAGAACAAACTTTCCTCTTCCCGCCATCCCCCTCCCCAACTTTGGCCATTTTAGCGGGAAGAGTCTCCTCGGGATTTGCCTCTTCATCCCCGCTCCCCAAATTTCCTCATCCTGCGGGCCAGAGGGGTTTCCGACACTTTGGAAAAGTCACTTTGTGTTTTTTAACATTCAGGGGGGGCTTAATGCGAGCTGAGATCTTTGGGCAGGTGAGGTGAGGTTCCCACCCCCGCTCCCTCCGGCGCTTACAGCCCTGAGACCTACAGCCGTGGGATCACAGGAGGGGAATTTCCATCCAAAGGTCACAAAATTGCTAAACCACTTTAAAACGTGCCTTTAGCCCTGTCCGGAGGTAGCGAGGAAATCGCTTTCCTTCAGCTGTTTGGAGGGCAGGGAATTATTAATGCAAAATGAAATTAATAAAGTAAAAAAAAAAAAAGTAAAATAAAATAATATAATAAACCAACAGCTGCACCAAATCCCATCAGTGGCAGGAGGGAAAAGAAATGGGAACAGCCCTGAGGGCTCCGTCCTGCCCCGACAGGGGTGGCACGGCGGGACCCTGCTCCCCGCCTGTCCCTCGCAGCCACAGCCCCGGCCGCGGGAGGAGGACACCCGCTCTTAAATCCACTTTGCTTAGGCTGTCCCTTTATTTTCAACCCGTCCTCGATAGACTCGATCTTCCTATCCCCATCCTCAGCCTGGAGGAAGCCGCGGTGGGGAGTGCAAAAACATCCCCTACTAAAAAAAAAAAAATTAAAAATTTAAAAATGAACACTTAAAAAATAAAAAGAGCAAACCCATCATTTTCATCATTTTTTCCCCCGATTATCCTGTGATCCCCGGGGGTTTTGAGAGGAGCGCTGGCCTTGACCGTCCTTTTCCCAGGCTGTGGCTGCAGATCCATCACCTCGCCCCCCCCGGCAGCCCCCAGCAGGGTTTGCAGTGACAGCTCGGCGTTAATAGGAGCCCATTGTTGGAGCAATTAGCCCCGAGCTCGCCACCAGCCGCCAGATAAGGGTCGGGGACTCGGGGGTTAATTCTGCCGGGGGGGAGGGGGCTGCGGGGAGCGGGGCTCCGGCATCTCTCCGTGCTCGGGGAGTGATGGGAGGAATGGAGATAACTCTGCCTCTAAAAGGTCACGAGGAAACGCTTTGGACACTTTATTTGTCACCTAGACACCCAAAAAGAGGGAAATTCAGAAAAAAACAAACAAACAAAAAAAAAAAAAAACCAAAAACAAACAGATAAAATCACCAACAACAAAACCCCAAACTCGGTGGGATGGGGCGGCCCCCCAGCCTAGCCCGCTCCCCTAAAAATGACCGGTGAAAGGGCACTAAAGCTGCCTCCCTTTTGGTTTTGAGTTTATTTTTTAATCTCCCTCGTCTCTTCCTGTTAAAGTGGGCACAGCAAAGGTTGTTCTGGAGCCGGAGCCGGGGCCAGCGGCTCCTCCGGCCTCGCTGGTGCCCAGGGCCGCCGCTGGCACCTCGGGGCGGGGACAGGCAGCGTCCCCCGCTCCCCCCTCTCCTTTAGCCCCCTTTTAAACGACAATTGACTGGAAGGGGATTAAGTTACGTTTGTCGGGCTGGGCTATTTTTTTTTTTTTTTTTCCTTTCTTTCTTTCCAGGGTACCAGAATAGTACAGGTAAAGCTGTACAAACAGCCGGGAGCGAGGAATCGGGGGGTTATGGAGAGGACACGGCCCAGGGCAGAGCTCCGAAGATTATTATTTTTTTTTTTTTTTTTTTGCCTGTGTACAGCAACTTGCCGAGGGAGACAGACCCGGGTTGTGAGCCCGATGTCACCTCCCCGGCTGGGGCAGCCCCTCCCGGGGCACGGAGCCTGCCAGTCCCCGGGACGGCCCTGCCGAGAGGGTACCGGGTCCTGCTGAGATAATCTCGGGTTAAACAAAGGCGCAGAGAAGAGGGAATATTTTGTTTTCCTCTTTTTTTTTTTTTTTTTTTTATTTTCCCTCCCTTCGTGAATTAGGCAGGAATTACGATCCACTTCCTCAAGGCCATCCCCCTCTTTATCATTTAAACGGTAAGCAACGTCCGGCCAGCTAGGAGCGGCAAATTATTATTAATAATGATAATAAAAAAATAATAATAGTCAAAGAGAAAGAGAGACTGGCATTTCTGCCTCTCCCCTTTCCCATCCCACACGAGTCTTCCCTTCCACTTCGAAACCAGCCACATGGCTGGTTTTTCTTTTTTTTTTTTATCTCACTCGCTCTATTTTTTTTTTAATATACATACGTATTTCCGTTCTTTTCTAATAATTCTGTTATCTCCCCTTCGTGAAGATCGGGAGGAAACATAAACACGCACACAAAGAAGTGCCGAGCCATGCAAATTCGAAGAGAGAACGAATCATCGGCTGATTACACCGGGTCCAATTTTTTCTCCCTTCGTGCACCACCACCCACCACAGACGCACACACTTTTTTTTTTTTTTTTTTTTTCAGCGCAAATGATGCTATTTGATGGAGGGGTGGGAAGAGACGGGGGAAAACCCTGCTCTGCCGTAGAAAAGAAATTCGAAGAATTAAAATTGAGAGGAGAGAAACTGGGACTTTTTTTCCCCCCCCCCCCCCACCTTCTTTGAAGCTGAGAGAAGGGCGACTGCCCCGGGACACTGCAGGAGTAAGGAAAAAAAAAAAAGGAAAAAAAAAGGTCTGAGAAAGATCAAAAACCGGCTCCGCAAGTCCCAGGGGCGACCTCTCCCCCCGACACATTCCCCAAAGTGCGCGGAGAGGAGCCGGGCAAAGGGGACAAGGGGAGGGGGACTCGTGTCAGCCCCGCCGGCCGTGCCCCGTCCTGCTCCGGCCGGCAGGACCCGGGCAGGACCCGCTGCCTCCCTCCTTCCTCCCCTGCCAGAGACAGCCCCGCTCCGAGCTCAGCCCGGTGAGTCCCTTTCGTCCCTTCCCCCCCGCCTTTTCCTTCCTCAGGCAGCAAAAGTGCGCTTTGGCAAGGGGGTCTCCTCTCTTTTATTCCACCTCCCCATTTTACCCCATTGTCCCTTTTTACCCCCTCTCCCCACCCTGGAGTGGGTCCCCTGCAATCCCTGCAGGGAGCTGGGCAGCGCTCCCGAAAGGCTTCGACCCCACAAAAATTGAAAAATAAGAGAAGAAAAAGCCAGCAAATCGCCTGAACAGCCACTCCAAATTACGGCGAGGTTAAAGAAGTGCTCGATAGAGGAAAAAAAATTAAAAATATATATTAAGATGACGGAATCAGGGGACCCGGTTTGTTTAGGGTTTCTCGATTTTGCTTTATCTCCCAGGACCGTTTTGAGCGATAGATTGAAGCATCTTGCGGGCTTTAAACCCGGCAAGAGCAGTTTTCCTCGCAGCCCACGGAGAAAGTGAAGCTGCCGACGTTTTTAAGGATTCCTTCTGTCTATTTCTTTTTTCTTCCATTTTTTTTTTCACTCGAAAGCAGAAATTACCCTGGGACTTAGATAAAGGAAAAAAAAACCCACCCGGCGGCTGGCGTGAGAGGAGGAGGCGGCAGAATTAACACCAGCTCCTCGGTGAGACGCAAGGGCATTTCCCCGGATTAAAACCGGAGCGATTTACTCCGGCAGGCGCCCGGCTGCTGTCAGTTTAGAGCAGTCCCTGAACGCCAAAAACAAACCCCAAAAACAAACCTCCCGTGCCCACAGACCCCAGCGGCTGTGGCAGCCCACTCCGCGAATGTTGGGCTGGCGTTTACCGTCAGAGCCTCCGAAATTCAAATAGCACCGAAGGTGTCAGAACGCACACGGTTTCTTTTCGCCCTAAAGACACGGCTACCGCACCCCAAACCCCCCCGAGGAGCACAGGCACGCCGAGAGCTGTCCCGCCCCCGTCCGAGCACAAGGCGATGCCCTCCGCATCCCGGGGGGTCAGAGCAGCCTCCCCCCGGGTGCTCCCTCTCCTCCGCATCCCTCTCCCTACCTGCCCCTGCCGGGAAAAACCTCCTCGCCTTATTTTCCCCAGCGAAATTCAAACGCTTCCCTCGGCTCTGTAAAAAGAAATTCACATCCCCGGGAGAAGGAAGCGCTTCGCCCCAGCCGGGAGCAAAATGCCGCGGCGGGGTGGGGGTAAAGCTTCCCTCTCCCCTCCTTCCTTTCCGAGAGCCTGATTCTCCTTTCCCGGGGCCCTCGGGTTGCCGGGAGCCTCTGTGTCCCCCCTGTCTGTCCGGGGGTGTCTGTCCTGCATCGCGGGGAGGTGGGACCGGTGTCCGCCTGAGCAGCCCCCGCCCGCGGCACCGACAGGTCCCGGCTGCCCCGCTCCGCACCTGCGGCCCATAAATAATGGAGAAAACAAGCAGGGCCGGTGGTTATTAATTATCCGCTTTCATTAAAATCCGTCACCCGGAGCCCGCTGCCTGTGTACGGACACGCGAAGGTAAGAGGAGCCGAGATGGATGGATGGATGGATGGATGGATGGATGGATGGATGGATGGATGGATGGATGGATGGATGGATGGATAGATAGATTAGATAGATAGATAGATAGATAGATAGATAGATAGATAGATAGATAGATAGATAGATAGATAGATAGATAGATAGATAGATAGATAGATAGATAGATAGATTTTCTCCCCTTTTTGCTTTCAAAACGCTCCATGACAGACAATGTGGATTTTTTGACAGCACAAGCCATTCCCTCTGCTCCCTCCGGGAACATCCTCCGCGCGGTTTGGAGGGTGAAAAACTCTCCTACAAGGCGGGGAAGGAGGAGAGAGACTGAATGCAGGGATGCCGGGAAAGAGAGGAAACTCTCCTCTCTCTCTTCAGTCCCCAGTCCTGCCGGAGCCCAAGGCGGCCCGGCTCGGCTCGGCTCGGCCCGGCCCGGCCCGGCCCGCGGATCTCCTCAGCGGGACCCGGAGCCGCGGGGAAGGAGCGTGTCCGGCCCCGGAGCGGAGCCATCTCCCTCCTCATCCCAGCCTGCCTCAACCACACACCTCTAGGGTAGCTCTGCTTTGCGTTTCTAAGGTAAAAAAATAAGAAATGTCTGCATAAAATCGCCCTAAGTACATTGTGTTAGAAGCATTCTTGTTATGCATGATATACAGATTTTTTTAACCTGAAGACATAGAGTACTACATATACAGGGTGTATTTTATATTATACAGCACATATCAACCTAACAGGATCAAATTGAATCGGAATTATTTGTGAGAAGAGCACAAAACCGCAGCCATCGACACGAGCCTGCCTGCATGAAAATCGCTGTGCACAGAGTGATACCCGGAGTGTGTGGGTCCGGATATACCATATAAATATACACAAATATATATATATTTATATGCACATAGGTACAAAGCCAGGCACAGAAAGGCCCTGCATATCCCTCAAATACAAATCCATTCCCGTCCTGAGATTAATATTTCTCATCCCAGCTATTCCAATGCTATGTCCCACATCCCAGCCCCTGCAAGCCCAGCCTCACTCCTTTGCCCCCAACACTCATAGGTAAAAAAAATTCTTCTTCTCCCCAGCTTCCCAAAAATCCCTCCCTCACGGAGCAGGGGGGCTTTCCCCAAGGTCACCGAGAAAACTCGGCTCTCCCTTCCATCCACCCCAAGCAATAAAGGAGGGTCGAGGCTGAGTTTCAAATCCTTGGAGCCGAGCTCCCCGTCCTAACGCCCTCCACGCGCACAAGGAGTAAAAGGAGGATGAATTAAAAAATTAAAAAAAAAAAAAGAAAAGAAAAGAAAAAAGAAAAATAATTTAAAAAAAAAAAAAAAAAGCAGGAGGGTGGCATGGAGGGACACACAAATCGGCGTTCACTGACCTGGGCAGATGCTTTTGGTTTTGTCCGGTTCCGCTGGAGCGCTCAGAGCAGGAGTGCGGGAGGAGCGGAGCCGCTGCTGGCATGTCGCAAGCTCTCACCGAGGGGGAAAACCTGGGGGAGCCGCATCCTCCGAACGCCCACCCTTGCCCTCCTCCTCCTCCTCCTCCTCCTCCTCCGGGCTGGGCTGAAGATCAGAGCTCTTCCGGGTTGGGAAAGGGCAGAGCAGGAGCGAGAGGAATATGATGGGCCATCTCTTTACACACCCATCGCTGGGGCGGGGAGGCGGAGGTGGGGGGGACAGGGGCAGGGCCAGGGGGACGCGCCAGGTACAGCGGTGTGAGCGTGATGTAACCCGTCCCGGGAGCTGCTGTCAGCGCCGGCAGCCGGGAACGCCGGGAACAGAGGGGGGAAAATGTAATTAAGCGTATGATCATACAAATAACGCCGGGGCTCGCTCCGCCGCATCGGAAAGCTTTCGAGGAAAAGTGGTGACATTAGCGACAAGGGGCTGGTTCTTCTCCTCCGTAGCCCCTTCTCCTCCCGGGGGGGACTTTTAATGACCCTATTCTCTTTTTTGTTTAAATTTTATTTTGAATTTGTGTCTGTGTAAGGCTCCACGGTACAGACAGAAAAATAATAATTATAATAATAATAATGGACACGCATCCCCTGGCGCTTCGAGAACGGGGTGGGACGAGGGTTGTTCCCCCTCTCCCACTCCTCCTCGGGACGAGGAAGGCTCAGCACCTTTACAGTGAGCTCGTAGGGGTCAGCCCCAGCCCTGGGGGTCCTTGGTGTCCCCCTCCCTGTCCCCTCAGACTCGCACGGGCTGAACCCGGGACCGATGCGGAGTGAAAGGGACGGGCCGGGAGCATCTGCAGCCCCCTGCCCGCTCCTCAGCCTCCTTTCCCGGGAACACCTGGGCGTTTTGAAGGTGGAAGGAAGATGAACACCCCCCTAAAGTGCTGTAGGGGCAGGAGAAGCCGGGGAGCCGGTCTGTGGCCGCCCCGCAGGCTCCGGAGGATGCCCCAGATCTTTCAGCGATGGAGGAACCGACGGGGGCTCTGATTTTCCATATTTAACCCCCCACTCATGTCACTCCCCCAGACCTACTGCTGCAGCCTCAGCGTTCTCCCCCCGTTGGCCTCGATCCTCGATTCGCTTACAAGAAAACTTCCCCGGGTTTCGGTGATGATATTTTTATTCGCTAGGGCTGGGTGCTCATTTCGGGGTGGGTGGGTGGGTGTCCTGCCACCAAAACCAGACAAGACACGCAGGACCAGCCTGGGGAAGGCGGGAGGGGGATTATCCACGGAAAACACGTCCGGGAATGGCCCCTCTCACCACCGGGATGGGCAGCACCTCCGAGCGGGAGAAGTGGGGAGGGGGAAGAACACCCCTTGGGGTGAAGATGCTTCCTCGGGAATAAACCTGGGATAAAGCTTTATTTCCAGGGCTAAACCAGATGCATAAGGCAAATCCCAGGCTCCAGGATTGGGGGTCCCGGCGGTGATGGTGTGGGGGGATCCAGAGCTGCCCTGGGGGGATCCAGAGCTGCCCTGGGGGGATGCAGAGCTGCCCTGAGGGATGCAGAACCGCCCTGGGGGGATGCAGAACCGCCCTGAGGGATGCAGAACCGCCCTGGGGGGATGCAGAACCGCCCTGAGGGGATGCAGAGCTGCCCTGAGGGATGCAGAACCGCCCTGGGGGGATGCAGAACCGCCCTGAGGGATGCAGAACCGCCCTGAGGGATGCAGAACCGCCCTGGGGGGATGCAGAGCCGCCCTGGGGGGATGCAGAACCGCCCTGGGGGATGCAGAACCGCCCTGAGGGATGCAGAGCTGCCCTGAGGGATGCAGAACCGCCCTGAGGGATGCAGAACCGCCCTGAGGGATGCAGAGCTGCCCTGGGGGATGCAGAGCCGCCCTGGGGGATGCAGAACCGCCCTGGGGGGATGCAGAGCCGCCCTGGGTGGATGCAGAGCCGCCCTGAGGGATTCAGAGCCGCCCTGAGGGATGCACAGCCACCCTGGGGGATGCAGAGCTGCCCTGAGGGATGCAGAACCGCCCTGAGGGATGCAGAGCCGCCCTGAGGGATGCACAGCCACCCTGGGGGATGCAGAGCTGCCCTGAGGGATGCAGAACCGCCCTGAGGGATGCAGAGCTGCCCTGAGGGATGCAGAACCGCCCTGAGGGATGCAGAGCTGCCCTGAGGGATGCAGAGCTGCCCTGGGGGATGCAGAGCTGCCCTGAGGGATGCAGAGCTGCCCTGGGGGATGCAGAACCGCCCTGAGGGATGCAGAGCTGCCCTGAGGGATGCACAGCCACCCTGGGGGATGCAGAGCTGCCCTGAGGGATGCAGAACCGCCCTGAGGGGATGCAGAGCTGCCCTGGGGGATGCAGAACCGCCCTGAGGGATGCAGAGCTGCCCTGAGGGATGCACAGCCACCCTGGGGGATGCAGAACCGCCCTGCCCGGCCCCGCTCTGCAGTACCCGGCCGAGACCCCCCGGGCACATCCCGGCGCTGCGGAAAGTGGGGCGAAAATTGGTCACCTAGGGGGAAAAAATAAATATATATGTATATACACACCCTTCTGGTCCCGGAGGGATATTGTTGGGATTTTTCTGCTGACGTTGGGAGTTCGCTATCGCTGCTTCTAGAGTGACTCTCTGTGAGGTGAAAGGTAACGCGATCGCCTCCCAATTCTATCTTTAGAAAACACATTCAATTAAGGTAATAACTTAAAGCTCATTAGAGGCACGAAGGGAACCTTCCCAGCGCCAAGCACCGATGGAAACAGCTCGGGTACCCCAATGGCGGGGGGAGGAGGGATGAGCCCATCTACCATCGACAAGAAATGTGCCTTTTGCTAAGGAAAGGCTTCGAAAAGAGGATTTTAAAGCCACGAGGCTTGTGTGGTTTGGACTGAGCCTTGTGGACGAGCCGGGCATAAATCCTTGCGGGGTGTGAGATAATAAATAAAAATAAAGGAGAATACAGCTGAAATCACTCGGGGGGTGTTTTCCTCATCATAGGGCTGGGAAAATCCCTGCGGAATCTTCTGCTCCCCAAAACAGTGCTGCGGATGGGAGGCGAGATCAGCCTGGAAGGTGATGCCCGATCCCTCCACAACTGCCCAGAAAAAAAGAAAAAAAGAAAAAAGCGGGGGGAGGAAGAGGGAGCTGGATCCGAGCTGTCTGAGCACATCGTAGAACTGGGCGGGGGGGTCAGGTGGGGAAACGAAAAATCAAGGATCTTCCTGCAAAAACCGCTTGGGAGAACCGCGGAGATGGAGACCCCGCACTATTGTCTCTGCTCCTCCGGCTGGGGCTTGCTGGAGGACGGGAGGGGACAGCGGGAATTTGGGCACAGGCGCAGGCGCATCCACACTGATCCCCCCTCCCGCACCCACCCCGCACCGCCAAGTTCATTTCCAGCCGCGGTGGCCGGTGATTCAGAGGTTAAACATAACTAATGAGGCTTTAAATGGCACCCGGGGTTTATCATAAATATCGCAGAGCCGCCTCGATGCCTGCAGTTGAGGTCCGAAGATACATTCAAAGCAATAGTCAGACAGCCGGGGGTCATTTAAATAAATAAATACACGGGAAAAAATGCACACGCATTTTTCCATGTATATATATATATATGTATATATTTAAAAAATATATATATATGGAATATCTATATGGTGTGCGTGTGTATATATATCTCTATATATATTCCATATATAAATATATTTAATAATTTTTTCCGTGTGTTTTCCAACTTGCTAAGGGAACCTGTGATTCTCCCACTGCATGTGCTTGACCCCACCTCTTGCTCTCCTCCTGGCACACATTTAGACGGATACACACCGAAATAAATACCTACACACACACACACACACGCACGCACACAATCGATTTCGGCTCCGCCTGAACCAAGATTTGCAGTGGAACCCTCCCTAAATAAAATCCATACGTTATTGTTAGGGATAACCGCTCTGCCGGCTGCAGAGAGGAGTTTGGGGATGCTTTATTTGCTATAATTAAACTGCCTCTCGTGTTGTGGAAAGAAAACCCACCCTCTCTGCCCCCACCCCGGGGAAAAGTTGCCAATAATCAATAATTCCCCCTTCGCCGGCTGTGAGAACACACTCTCGGAGAGGTTATTTTTTAATATCACTGTTGCGATCTCCGTTTCCAGGGAGGGGAAGAAAGCACCCTCGGTCTTGATCTCCCCAAATCAGGCGCTTTGGCATTGATCCTGCGCTTTGTGTGCGCCGAGTATATTCGCTTTAAAACGATTTCCATTAAACGCGGCCGCCTACATCGGTGGGATCGCCCTGATGACTTTGTGGGAGCGCTGGGCAGGCACAGAGGGGCCGGGGGGGACCCTCGGAAATTAAAACAATCGCCCCCCTCCCCACCCTCTTTCCCCCTTCGTCCACATCTTCCATTCACCCAGATCAGGGACTTGGGAATAAAGTCAAAGCCAGACCCCAACAAACAGCCGCGATTGTAAATTCCTGTCCGTTACGACCAAGGTGCAAAATATATTTATAAAAATATATAAAGCACGTGGAAGAGGAGAATTTTAATTAAATCTTACTGCGGCTCTAACAACATCGAAGTGATATTTCATTCGGAGCCCGCCTCTTGCTTGTGTTTTATAGCGTTTTCTTGCCTCTGACTTTTTTTTTTTTTAAATATTAGACGAGGTACAGAATTATAAATGACTCTTTCCTTATCTGTGCTGCTCACATATCCAGGATCAGAGGAGCTGATTAAGAAAGAAGTCAGAGGCAACGTTGGATTCATAATGATTCGGAATAATGAATCCTTATCTCTGCTTTCCAGATTATCACCCTTTCAGCTCCCAATGTTTTGTTACATGGGATAATTTATTGCATCTAATACATCACAATGAATCTGATGGCGGAAAGCGATGGGCAACGTTGGGGGAAAAAATTCGTGGTTCCTTATTTTAGTTTAGTTTCATCCTGGGGGCAGCGAAACTGTTTTTTTTTTCTTTTTAATTGGGAAAATATAAGGTAAATCTGATAATAATAATAAAAAGAAGTTGGAAGGGGATGATGAGGCGCTTTAATTAGTGTGTCACTTTCAGACTGAAATTAAGAAAATCGACCGGAGCTTCTCCTCTCGGTGGCTCCGAGATCCTAATTTTACATGATTTATTTTTTATTTAAGGGGGAGATAATGCATCATAAACATTGAATAAAGCACGGAGCCGGGTTAAGATAAAACACAATTTGCATCTTTTTTTTTTTTTTTTTTTAATTCTGAAAGGGAGGGCTGCCAATAATGTTCTTTTTTTTTTTCTCCCCGCCCCGTTGCCAAATAAATACATGCATAGCAAAAAATCGATAAGATTTCTGCAAGGAGTCTCTTCCCTCTTTCTTCCTGTGCCTCTGCCTCCTTTTTTTTTTTTTTTTTTTTTTTAAGGCATTTCTCATAAACTGGAGAAACTCCGCGTGTTGCTTTGTATGCAAATGAACGCTGCGCTGTGTTTCTGGCTGCAGAAATGAAATAGGGGATGGAGGGCGGGGTGGGGGGAAACAGCCACCTGAAATTATTGATATTTGTGCGCCTGAGGAGGGGAAGATCTGCCGATATTTTGCTGGATTTGAATGTATTCGTTTGAATCCTTGAAGGGAAGCAGCAGCCGGGCTCTGCCTCCTCACCTGCGCAGGGAAAAATGAAATGTTTGCATTTCAAACATTTTCCGTGGCGAATAAACCCCCTTTGCTCCATTCCGAAGGATGAGGGGAGGAGGGAGGGATTCCCACAGCAGTAACAACTCAGCCCAAAACTTGATCTCAGCAAAAATCACGGCAAGGGTCAAACACGATGAGGGGGTTTGGGGATAACCCCCTCAAAACCCTGCGAGGGGCCGGGGGATGCTCCCGACCCGGGCTAGGGCATCCCCGCCTCTGAGAAAATGGTGCCTAAAATCCTCTTCGTGGTCACTTTGCTGCGTCTCGATTGGTTTTTTGCTTTAGGTGGGTTTTTTTTTTCCTTCTTTATTTCCCCCCCTTTGTGTGCAGCCACTCCTGATGCTAAAATTTCTGGGGACAGGTGCTGGCAGCTCTGTTGTGCCTTGGTTTAAGTTTCCCTTGCTCCTTCTCATCCCTTCCTGGCTCTCATGGCACAGGGACGGTGTTTAATCATTAACCAGGTCTAGCACGGTCCTTTTTTCCAGGAAGTGAGAGCCGCTTCTAAAACGAGGTTGAAAAATAACTTGTTTTTCCCCTTTGCCTGAAGGGAAAGGTTCCCACCCGGGGTCTGGGGTGGGGGGGACCCCACGCCGCCCCCTCCCCGCTGTAGAATTCATCGTTTCACACGCGGTGTTTCACAAATCCCATCCAAACGCTAATCTCGGCTTCCTTACTCTTCCCCCTCTGTATATTCCGTGCAATATTTGTCAAGGAATTTCAAGTATCAATTATAACCGCAATTTTTGATATTCTCCCCCCACCCCAATCTGGAGTGTAGATGATTTGATAGGAATACACATATATATAATACCGGTTCTCCCTCAGATGAATTTATTGGACCGCGTCCCACCCTTAGCTGAACATTCAATATTCCAGCATTATCTCCACACTTAAACTCGCTTTCTCCATTTCTGTGCCAAGATAAATTTGCATAATATTTGCAGTTGTAATTAGCTGATGAACATCTCCCAGCCTTCCCCTTTGTTTTCCGCGCGTTTGGTCTTCAATTGATGCCACTTTTGATCTTTAATATTACAGGATCCCGATAGAGCATTTTATATCTTATCTGCAGCGCATGAAAGTCGCGCAGAAAGGGAGTGAGAAGGGGGAAAAAAACGGGGAGAAAGGAGAGGGAGGAAAAGGCACTGAACGAAGCCGAACTAATCAGAGTTTCCAAAGGTTGTTTCAGATGCCTGAATCCGCAGTTACGGGCCAAGCGAGATAAATGGTGAAATTAGAGCCATTTCAAATAGCGCAGGGCTCCATCAGGTGAGGGACCGCAGCATCTCCAGCATCTCCGCATCACCCGAGAAGGGCGCCGGGGGCTGCGGCGGCGGAGCCGGGCAGGGGACACGGGGTGCGGGGTGGGGGTGGCAGCGTGTGCGTGTCCCCTCCAGGCTTGGGGACCCCGGGGGTGGCGCCCTGACGACTTTTAGGGACGCGAGCACCAAACTTGAGCTTTTTTTTTTTTTTTTGGCGTGGGGGGAGCTGTGGGGAAGATGCTGTGGGGAAGATGCTTTTCCTCACCCAAGGACTGGGTGGGGAGCAGCCGGCACCCCCCGACCCCCGCCCCCAGGAGCACCTTGAGTGAGCAGCCCACCCTCAGGGTCACCTCCGCTGGCAGAGCCGGGAGTAAAGGATGTTATCACGTCGGGAGGGTTATTAAACCGCTAATGAATGAGTGTCTGTGAGACTCTGGACGGGCTGGAGAGACTGCGGGAGGGGGGTCGGGGGGAGAGGAGGCAGAAAGGCTCGATCTTCATGCCAATCTCTGGAACAAATAGCTAACATTTAACGTTTACACCCTGCTTGGCGACGAACTGGCGCTCCACGGACCCCTGATCCAGGCTAAAATGTCCAGAAAGCCTTTGGAGAGAACAAGTTCCTAGCTATCAGGTTCTTCTGATCTCTCTCCTCCTTTCATAGGGCTTTGGTTTCAGGCTGGACTTGTCCAATGTCTGCTTTACCGCTGCGCGCTCCTAAATGAGTGTCAAGGAGGCGAATATCAAATAGCAGAGAGGTCAAGGCGATTTGGTTAACCGTTGGCTGGGCTGATGGCTTTAAACTTGTGTGGGAGGCTGGGGACGTGGCAGGGGGGAGGGAAGGGAAGGGGGGAAGGAGCGGGAGAGGAGGGGAAATAAACCCGAGAGAAGTGAAAGCAAGGAGGGGGAAGGAAGAGGGTGGCGGCTTAGAGAGCCCCCCAAAAACGCCAGGGTCAGGGGTTTCACCGTGGTGGAGGGCTGTGGAAAGCTTGGGTGGAGGGTTTAGTGGTGGCCCTGGGTGCTGTGGGGTGTCCCTGTCCATCATTTGGGAATATTTGGGAGCATTTGGGTGATGGATGAGCGTTGATGGCATCCACGTTTGGGCTTTTCCACGTTTGGCGTTTTCTGTGGGAAGCTGCAGGGTGTGGGTGGGTGCCCCCCAGAGGAGTGGTGCAGCCACAGGGGGTGGGAAACACGGGGGATTTTGTAGGGTGTGGTTGGGGGGGTCACACTGATTTAGTGCTGGGGGAAAACCCCACAGGTGCAGCTGAGAAGGTGTGCAAAGTGTGCCAAGGGCGAGCCTGGGTGGGGTTTGTGGTCCTGGGGGTGATGCTGGGCATGGTAGGACAATCCCCAGGTAGGACAACACCATCAGGGTGTTGGGAGAAAGAGGGATGTACAGGAATATTTTCCTGTGGTGATGGGATGGCAGGATGAAGCAGAAGAGTCCATGCATGGATGGAACACAGAGGGATGGTTGTAAAGTGATAAAGTGACCATGGCTGTAGCTGTGGGTGTGGGATGAGCTGTGGGTGTGGGATGAGCTGTGCAGGGATGCAGGATCAGTGTGAGGGGACAGGTGTGAGAGGGACATGCTAGGTGATAGGCACAGGGAAAACCTGGGGCTCTAAAGAGCTGGGTGGCCCAGCAATGTTTTCAGGGGGCAAATCCCTTCCCTGCACAAGGGCAGTGAAGAAACCAAAGCAAAATTCTACTTTGCCTGCAATGATCATCTACTCAAAATTAAAAAAAAAAATAGAGAAAGAATATCGTGGAAGAAAAACTTTTCTATTACTGAAGTGGCCAATGAACAGAACAAATACTCAAGGCCTTTGCCAGCCACACTTCTCAGCTCTGAGGCCATACATGTCCTCCCTTCCCAGCAATCACATTTTGCCCCTGACATTAGCAGAAAACTCACTCTGGTCCCAGGTAATGTAAAGCTCAAATCAGCTGAACCAAGGCAAACAATCACCACAGGAAATGTGTGCACAGCCACACAGGCTTGAGCAGCACCAGCCCTTGGAACCAGCACAGAGTTTAGCTAAAACCAAGAGGGTTTAGTTCCCATGACCTTCACCAATAAGTTGCAGAGCTCAGGAGTGTGGCACTGGAGGAAGAAATTCAGGTGAAGCCATTGGGACTCTCAGGATAAAGCTGGAGTCTTTATATTGCCCTGGATTTTGCATTTTGAATGCATTATAAGGGAAACTCTTTCCCTCCTGCTCTCCCTCTTGGAGGTACAAGAAAGACTTCAGGGTCTTCAGTCCCCTGCAAGAACAAGGGATGCTGTGATGGACATTTCAATGAAGCCTGGTAAGGACAGGAGAGAGGATGAGAAAATGTCAGGATCAAATATGCATTTTGGATTATTAAAAAAAAAAAAAAAAAGAAAAAATTGTGATGAGTTTCATTGGCTTGGCTGCTTGGGGCAGTGTGGAGCCCAGCAAGACATCACAAAAGTGTGTCCCAACAGAGAGGTGCCCCGTGTGTGTGTTTGGACACAAATGTACAGGGAATGTGTGTGCAGGAGGGGTTGTGCACGTGCACAGCAGTGATCTCAGATATATTGTGGTTTTTATACATATATATATGCATTCCATAGGAGGCTGAGAGCCATGGGTCCCTCCACCACGCCTGCATCCATCCACACACATCCACCCACCGAGGCCGCGTTTCCGGAGACATTCTCAAATAGAGCAGTGTAATTTCTCCGCTGATTTTGATTGACATGCTGTCCCTGGGATCATGTGTTAATCCCTTCTTCACTCAAGCCTTTTCATAACTCATTTCTCTCTGCTAGATGGAGACTCTGATGGTTACCGAGGCAACGATGATAGCACTAAGCCATTTCCCTCTCTGCACAGAGACCATTATTCCGCATGCATAGGCCATTTGCAACAAAGGTCGCCACAAAGTCATCCACAACACAGCACACGTTTATTAAACTTTTATTCTTTTTTTTTCCCTCCCCCTAACAGAGAAACTAGCCAGCATATGTACAATATCTCTCCCTTTTTTTTTTTTGAGAGATCTTTGTAATATAGGTAATAATAACTGCAGCAGATATTATTGTACCCAAAGTCTATATCACACAGATCAGGGGCTTAGAGTTCCTGGTCTAGAAAGATCATGCTTAGATGGTGAGGTTTTGAACCAATGATTCCTGTTTGTCTTTTATTCTCCTATCAAATAGCAACTTTAATAGCAGTTGGAGGAAAAACAGCCGACAGCAATGATATGAGAGCGGTGTGAGGTGAATATTTGAATGTAAAACCCACACAGAGCTTTGCCCTGCACAACCAAGCACCTCCCAAAGCTGAATAACCATCAGCAGTGACCACCTCTTTTAATTTAATTTCTACCTGGCTCCTTACCAGGAGCATAAGTTGAAGGGGGTCTCTCTTGCGGAGCTGGTCCCAGGGTATAAAAAGCCAGCTCTGGCTCTATGAGAAGCGAGTTAAAGTGCTGCTGTAAAGGCTCCCTGCTAAGCTGAGGTGTCCCTCCCCAGCAGTGAGGCTTTGCCCATATGGGGCCACGCTGCTGGGTTTTATTTCAGCCCCATCCCTCTCTGGAGACCGAACGCGATGCGATGCTTGGGGACGGCTTTTAGCCAGCAGCCCTTTCCCACTGGGAGCACCACGGATGGAGGCACAAGTGCCTCGTGGTGGATTCATGGATTTAGCTCTGGAGACAACATCAGCAATGTTACAGATGCATGGAGTGTGTGTTTCCCCAGCCCCACCCCCTGCTCTGGTGGGTTTGCAGCCTGGGCTGGGCGGCTCGGACGGTCCCGCGGCACCAGGGCTGCTGCGGATGTGAAAGAGGAGGAGAAGATGGCCCACGGTGATAAGCTCCCAGGAAATTTCTATGGTGCCTCCTACTCTTCCCTGTCCAGACAGCTCCAGCTCTGCTCTGGGCTCTTATCTCTCTGTATTGCTGCACCTCTCTGGCCTCCCTCCTACAGAGTGCTGCTCAGCTTGGTGCAAACACACTCCTAATTGCACTGACCTGCCCCAAAGCCCTGATCCCATCTGCCCTCTCTGACTCCCATCACTGGCTTCACTGGTTTTAGCACCTATTTCATTTAAATGCTCCACGCCGCCTCTTCAAAGCCCAGCCCTGGCTATTCCACTGCTCCTCCCTTTATTTTCAAATTGGAAATTAAAAAAAAAAAAATTGAAAACCTTTAAACATTCAGTTTGCTTTCCTGGATGCATGGAGATGCTTAAATGAATGGGAAGTCCACAAGAGCCCAGCCTCTGCAAGTGCATGAAGTCCTGTGCTTGGAGATGCATCTAAAGGAAAACACCTTCTGTGAGTAACCATCACTTGGAGGCAGGCACAGTGGTTTCCAAACCAGCCCCTGTGCTTGCTTACAAAGTGTCTGTTTTGCAAGACATTCAAGTAGTCAGAGACAAACAGGAGTTAGGGTTAAACCTCCCAATCTGCCATTTATCTGGAGAATCACTTTTCCACTGAGGTACAACCACTGCAGAGAGGGGTGAAACACCTCTGGTCCAGCTGGCCAAGGGGGGGTTGGTTTATGGTGGGAAGTAGCTCCTCTGTTGAGGGGCTGATTTAGCACAGAAAGAAGAAAGCAGCTGCCCTGGATCCACAGGTGTTGGTGTCCAAGGCCTGTCACTTCCACCTTTGTGAGCTGATGTGAAGTCAAGTGAGAATTGTTCCACTAGCAGGGGGGATCCGAGAGGGATTGATCCTGCAGACAAGGTCCTGCTCTCAGGAGGATGCACTGTCTCATGACACTTTTCACTCCTGTTTTTACTGTAAAGAACTAAGTTTCCAAAGATGCTGGGCAGGAAGGTCAGGCCTTGCACTTGGCAAATCATGAACACCAGAGCCTGAAATGGAGGTGAGGGGGAGTGAAGGTGGAATCAAGCTGGACAAACACATCTACTCTGTGTTTTCTCAGGAGCTTAAAACATTTCACCCTCTGCTCTCCCCTTCATCCTTTTTCCATACTGAATTTCCAAACCATATCCAGCCATTCTGAATAAATCCTGTTACCTGTTAGACCCTTTTCCCCAACCCCTGCCCCATCCAGCACCTTGGCTGCTGAGGCATCACTCCTTTCATGGAAAGCTTCCTGCATATGTGCCTTGATATTAAAAAAAAGGGTGAAAAAATATTTATCATGACTTCTGCTCATAATGAGCTCTCCTATCTCATTCAGGGATGCTTGAGGCCAGGAATTGCACGAGGATATTCACTTGTGATGCAGCTCTGGGATGGTGCTGGGACTTTTGAGCGAAGCGTGGCAGGTATTTCCAAGCCCCCTGCACTAATTGATGGGCTCTCTATATATCATGCCAGATAAAGGGCTCTTGCACAGTAAATGCTGATGTTTAGAACATCCTGATAGTGTTTTGTTAACAAGAAGATAACAGGAGAGCAAGATACGTTTGTTTAGCTGCCTATAGATAAACCAAATAGGGTCTTTGTTAAGTTTTCATGACTGATGGCAGGTACTAAGTGCGATAAATAATACCCCAGGTCCTGATTGGAGCTACTGTAGCACAAATTCCAACCCAAGGCACTGACCTGTGAGGGGGGATGGAGGGGTTAAAGGCTACAGGAGTGAAAACCTGGGATATTTTTTGGGGTGGCAATCCTTTTTTCTCTGAACTGACAGTGGCCTGCTATGGCTTTTGCAACATCCCAGAAAAGTGGTACCCACCAGAAAAGCAGGGAATGAAAAGATGTTGGTAATAAGGTATTTAGGGAAGCAGGAGGGCAGAGATAATACAAAAATTTACAAGGAGATGGTGGCACTGGATGGCACCAGTCTAAGATCAGTGTCCTCTGAGGCTCTTCACCAGCTCATCTAGGATGGGATGCCCCAAGAATCTTTGGAAAGGGAGGGAGAGAGCAAGGCTGTGTGGTAAAATCCCATTGAGCAGATCCCAAGCATCCTCCTCCTCCCACCACCCCAGGAGGATGCTGAGTCAAGGCAGCACCCACCTCCCTCCCAGGTTTGCCTGCCCAGGGTGCTCATTAGCACCCAAACCACCTGCTAATTGCAAGGTGGGTCACTGCCAGCCCTCTTACAAAAGACAGAATTGTTATTGAGAGGTGAAGGGGGGGCCCTGAGTCACTGGAGGAGAGGAGCCACGGGATGCCCACGATGCTCCCCAGAGGTGTCCCCAGGGATGCTCCAAGCTGCCAAGGCCAGTGACAGATCCCCAGCAGGGGGAGAGCTGCTCAGCCAGGCTTCCAAAACCTGCAGCTGCAAAACCTGTCCAGGTTTGGAAGCCAGGCCATGAAACACCCCAACTCCTCTCAGCTGTTGGAAAGGATTATAATTACAGTATCTTCAGCACCATCTTCCCTGAGAAGTCAGTAATTTGCTCCCCTTTTGTTTGTTGTCTTCTGCTGGTCTCGTGTCTTGCTTCCTCCTTCTTGTGACTTTTAGGAGAGGAGGCTGCAGGAGCTGCACTGGATTGATGCTAAAAGCACCCCTGAGCCCTGGCTTGGGGCCTTCCTGGTGCAGCCTGCTGAGGAAGGGGAGGAGGAAGGCTTCTCAGCTGTGATTCTCAGCTCCTCTTCTGACAAAGGTGAAAGCAAAAAGCAGCCATGGCACCCCCAAGCTGGTGCTGGTTTTGCACAAAAACTCTGATGCCCAGATGTGTGCCATGTTTTGGCTCCCTAGGAACTGGGAATGAGGAGCTCAGTGGCCTGCTTTTCACTTAAGAATGGGATGGGTCCGTGAGGATGTTGTACAGTTTGGGTTTTGTTTTTCTATCCCAGCTGCTCACATGGGTATTATTTGTCAGGGGGTTTTAAAACTTTTAAGGAGATGTGACGGGCTGGAGAAGAAAGCACTTATCTGTGTTTGTGTGGTGTCCTGAATTGTTTTAAAAAATACCTGGGCTAGCCCTGCTCCTTGCCCAGAGAGAGACCAAGAGCTGCTAATTTCTACTCCTGCTTCAGAACCAGGGCTATGCCAAACCCACTCTAAATCCAGAAAAATCTACAGTTCTCCCCAAGCAGAAACACTGGAAGAGGATGGAAACTTTGCACTCAAGGCTGGACTATACACATTTAAACACTCAAAGCTTGGAAATCGATGGATGGGGTGGAAACTCTGCCCCATAACTCATGGGGAAGATCCTAAATTTGCATTTCACAACAACATGCAATGTGGGACTCACTCACTCCGTGCTGGGCTTCAGAGCCAGCCCAGAATGAGGGAGAGATGTAAATGAAAATCTAGTGGATCTTCCTGAGACAACTTTGAACAGGCATCCAAAAAAATGAATGCATTTTCTTCTAATTAGGAGTGCTCGTTATATCTCGTGGTGATCTACAAAACAAGCCACATGCCAGCTATTGCTGGTACAAGCACAACAATTCTGACTGTGGGAAAAAAGTATTTCCAGGCATGTAGGACACAAAACGTACTAAAGGCATTTTAATGACACTTTAATTAATCTCTAGGCATAGGTTAAACAGGGAATATCTAAAAAGGTGTGTATGTGTGTGGGGGGTAATAACGAAAGTTAGGACTCAAATCAAAAGATGCTTTAGTACCTGCATATGTTATTAAATATAATTATATTCATTTAAAATATCCCCACGCACAAAAAATTTAGGTAAACTGGAATGAAGGTTGCAAGCAAATCTCAGTAAATCAAGGCTGACAAAAAAATGTATCAAAAGAATGTTATGATTATCATACGAACAAAAACAAACCTGAATAAATTTAGAGTTAAGGTGAGACTTAAGAAAAGAAATCCAAAGGCTCTAGGTATGGAAAATTACCCAGTGAAGGCAGCTAAACCACTTCAACTCAGAGATGGGTTACAACAACCTAAAGAAAAAGCAAGTGTGGATTTAGAAACACATTATCCTCACCCAGGACCACAGAAATGGAAATGCCTTTCTCAGATATGTGTTGATAAGAGTTTATTGCAAAGATCTGGGAGACTCACACTTCCAGTCTGCTCACCAGACCACAGTCCTGTCTGTGCAAACACTCGTGACAAAGCAAATGGGGTCACTGCAGAGGTGCATCTTTTGGTTCAGGAAGAAATAAACCTGATTTTACCCCAGATCACCACTTCCTGCCCAATTCTTGCCAGGGCTTTGCTGAGCCCTACTTGCAGAGTATCCCAGCTGTGGTCAGAGGTGCGTCAGGCAGCCTCGGGGGGAGCTCATGCACAGACATCTCCCCATGCCTTTGGCTTGGAAGGACCTTGCAGAGGGATCCAGACTTTTGCATGTCTGTTACAGGGAGATCTTGGCTGCTGAACCCTATTTTTGGGATGAAACCTCAACATAAACTTCTGCCCCCAGTGACATGTTCATATAAAGGTGCCTGGAAAAGTACCTGGACAGGTACCCCAGGATGAAAGAGCCTCAAAGGTGTATTCTGCAACAAAAGTCACTATTAACCAAGGATCAGCTGCTAGAGGGAACCTCAGCCTTAGAAAGCAGAAGAAAATTTCCCTTCTTGTGCCATTAGGTGCAGACACTGACGCTCTTGGCCTCAGACAGTGCTGGCAGCAGTGGTCAGCTTGGCATCGGTGGGAGCTCAGAGGTGCTGTGCCCATCCTGGCTGTGGGGAGCTCAGAGGGGCCTGATCCCATCATGGCTGTGGGGAGCTCAGAGGGGCCTGTTCCCATTGAGGCTGTGGGGAGCTCAGAGGGGCCTGATCCCATCCTGGCTGTGGGGAGCTCAGAGGTGCCTGATCCCATCCTGGCTGTGGGGAGCTCAGAGGTGCTGTGCCCATCCTGGCTGTGGGGAGCTCAGAGGGGCCTGTTCCCATTGAGGCTGTGGGGAGCCCAGAGGGGCCTGTTCCCATCCTGGCTGTGGGGAGCTCAGAGGGGCCTGTTCCCATCCTGGCTGTGGGGAGCTCAGAGGTGCCTGATCCCATCATGGCTGTGGGGAGCCCAGAGGGGCCTGTTCCCATTGAGGCTGTGGGGAGCTCAGAGGGGCCTGTTCCCATCATGGCTGTGGGGAGCTCAGAGGTGCCTGATCCCATCATGGCTGTGGGGAGCCCAGAGGGGCCTGTTCCCATCATGGCTGTGGGGAGCTCAGAGGGGCCTGACCCCATCCTGGCTGTGGGGAGCTCAGAGGGGCCTGTTCCCATCATGGCTGTGGGGAGCTCAGAGGGGCCTGTTCCCATCCTGGCTGTGGGGAGCTCAGAGGGGCCTGTTCCCATTGAGGCTGTGGGGAGCCCAGAGGGGCCTGTTCCCATCATGGCTGTGGGGAGCTCAGAGGGGCCTGTTCCCATCCTGGCTGTGGGGAGCTCAGAGGTGCTGTGCCCATCATGGCTGTGGGGAGCTCAGAGGTGCTGTGCCCATCCTGGCTGTGGGGAGCTCAGAGGGGCCTGATCCCATCCTGGCTGTGGGGAGCTCAGAGGGGCCTGTTCCCATCATGGCTGTGGGGAGCTCAGAGGGGCCTGTTCCCATCCTGGCTGTGGGGAGCTCAGAGGTGCTGTGCCCATCATGGCTGTGGGGAGCTCAGAGGTGCTGTGCCCATCCTGGCTGTGGGGAGCTCAGAGGGGCCTGACCCCATCCTGGCTGTGGGGAGCTCAGAGGGGCCTGACCCCATCCTGGCTGTGCCCCCGATGTGCTCTCTGACCTGGCACAAGTCACGTCACCGCCCTGCTTTGGTTTCGCTGCTCAAAATGCCAGCAGAAAACAAATCAGTCCTTGTTCACAGAAAGTGAGTGATGCTCGCCTGGCCCCAGGATTTCTCCAGGTACATCTGATGGGAACAGTCACAGCTTTTGAGTCCCTAAGCCATTACACAAATACCAACGCTGGATAGTTACCTGGTTTTATTACCCTCTCCCAGCAAACACAGGGACACGCAGCTGCCTTGCCCAAATGCACATGTGGGAATGGCAAGGTGGGATGTGCTGCACCAGGATGGGAAATTTGACTGGATATCTAGGGTAATAGAAGCATAAAATGGTTTGGGTTGGAAGAGACTTTGAAGATCATCCTGTTCCAACCCTCCTGCCATGGGCAGGGACACCTTCCACTAAACCAGGTTGCTCCAAGCCCCATCCAACCTGGCCTTGGACACTTCCAGGGATGGGTCATCATCCACTACTCTCGGCAAGCTGTTCCAGTCCTCATCAACCTCACAGTCAAAAATAATATACTATATTATATCCAACCTAAATCTGCCTTCTTTCAGGATAGAAAGTTTGGAAGATCCACCTCCAGCAAATGATAAGAGGTACTTGTCTTGCACAGAGGGGAAACGTGGTGTCAGACAAGTGAAAGTAAGGGATTCAATGCAAGCAGGACACTTCTGATTGAGAGAAGGATAACCCAAAATGGAAGTAAACAGCTAAATTAATACGTTGTTGCAGAAAATCAGAGTACCTTGGGGGAGGCAATGCCAAGAGCACGTTCAGCTCTGAAACTATTTTGCAAGGTGTGCATCGGAGGCAGGATTCATATCAGAGGCCTGAGCAATGTGATTTGGCAAGTCTTAACTCCATGACCAGTGCATGCCATCCAGAAGCCAGAAGAAAAACAAAGATGTGATGCAGCTCTGCAGCCATTTAAGCATGGCTTTGGTAAACAGAGCGGGTTTAACACTCACCAGAGCCTCAGGCGCGGGCTAAGGCACTGGCTCCTCCCTCCACCCACCTGCACACTCAGTGACTCGTACAAAACTTGGCCTAGTCGGAGCTCTGGAAATTAATCTGGTCCCCCCCCGTGTCTCTGAACCACCCTCCTTCCCTGACACCAAACCAGCACGCTTGGTTCTGCTCGTAAACACCAGCAGACCACCAACCAAGACCAACTGAAAATGAGGAGCCAGGCGGGTATCCCGAGATTTGTACCCTGTTAAAATCCCAGGGAATGCTTTCCAGCGAGCTGGTACAGCACAGCAGTGCCAACACGGGCACCTGGGTGTGGGAAGAATGCTGGCAGGGCGATGAACTCATTAAGGTGGAGCTCTGTCACCACCTCCTGCAGGAATCCGAGATGAGTCCATCGCTGTGTGGATCCTTGTGCAATGGGTGTAGGAAGGATCAGTCACTGGAGCTCCGCGCGCCGCGGCCAACGCCACCAGGAGAAACAGGAGCCCTTTCCATGTAAGCCAGCTGATCCGCCTGATATCAAGTGACTCATTAAGGGCTTACAAAACTTAAGTAGACCATAGTGTTGCTCTCTAGTAGTGGGAACTTCTTGGCTTGAGAGGAGGATTTGATACCAGCCAAAAGCTCACCTTGGGCCTCGCTGGCATTAGCAGCAGCGGATCTGCCCTGGGAGGTGCTTGCAGGAAGTTGCAAAGGGCTCCTGTTTTTACTCCAAAGAATTAAGTTTTCCAAAGATGCTGGGCAGGAAGGTCTGGCCCTGCATTTGGCAAATCATGAACACCAAAGCCTGAAAAGGAGGTGAAGAGGGGTGAAGGTGGAATCAAGCTGGACAAACACATCTACTCTGTGTTTTCTCAGGAGCTTAAAACATTTCACCCTCTGCTCTCCCCTTCATCCTATTCCCATACAAGCTCTTCGAAAGAATGAAAATATCTCATGTTGATTGGATTAATTAGAGACAAATGTACACACAGATAGTGATTGGACATGGCTTTAAACTAAGAGAAGAGAGACTTAGATTAGTTATAAGGAAGAAAATTCTTGATGGTGAGCTTGCTGAGGCCCTGGCACAGGTTGCCTAGAGAAGCTGTGGCTGCCCCCTGGAAGTGCTCAAGGTCAGGTTGGATGGGGCTTGGAACACCCTGGGATAGTGGAAGGTGTCCCTGCCCATGGCAGGGGGGTTGGAATGAGATGATTTTTAAGGCCCCTTCCAACCCAAACCATTCTATGATTCTGTGATTCTATGAACTTCCAAATACCTAAATTGTCATCTTAAACACATCTGAATTGGAATCACTGTGACTTGGGTGCACAGGGCAAAACCAGCCCATCCTTATGGCCCCCACAGAAGTGTTCTTGTAGCCAAAATTTGCAGATGAGAGAAACCACAGACACAGAGAATCAAGCAGGGTCTGCTTCTAAAGACGTTGGTAGGCAAATGTTTTTCCCAATTCTAAGGGATACAAGGGTTTTGCAAAATAGATCCTTGTGATCTGATTAACATAAGTAAATTAAGTCCTAATAAAGGTTAAGTGGGTGCAGAGCAATAGCTGCTTGAGCTTTGCTATGTTTATGTGGAACCTCCAGGTAGACTTTAAAATCACCCCAGACAGGATGGGCTTGTGGCATATGAAGTTTACGTTCAGTGAATTTGGAAGACATTTCTCCATTGCAGGCTTCCCCAGATTCAAGCATTTTCATCTGACTCTCTCACTGGCTCAGCTCAAGACGTCACACAGGTCATGATTATATTCCCTAAACATCACAGGTCATGGTTATATTCCCTAAACATCACAGATCATTCCTTAAACATCATCTCATGTATTAGAGAGCTACAACTCCTTCAGTGGAGTCCTCAGCATGAAACCAATGAACACCCTTGCTCTGGGAAAGTTCTTTTTTTGTTTGGTTTTTTTTTGGGTTTTTTTTGGTCAGAAATCCTGAAAACAAAACAATGCAGCATTTAGCCAGCCAAGACTGTGAGGGCTGGAGGGATGTGGTTTCTCCTGAGCAGTGGCACTGCAAATCCAGCAGATTTTAGAGAGTAGGTGGCACTGAGAGCCAATGGTTGGGTCAGGTTATTAGATATCAAGGCAAAGTCCTGGATTTTGGGCTTGACTGAGCATCTGTCTTTGCAGAAAATATAGAGAACAACAGCATCACTTCATCCACAGCATCTTAATACATGCCAGCTCCAAGCACCAACGCAGGCATTTCACAGCCCACAAGGCCCAGAGAAGGCAGCTATTGTACAAATTATGAGAGGCGTTTTTTGACGTCCCCAAAGTAATTTTAAGCAAGAAGCTGCTTCTCAGATAAACTCCACCAGATATCCCTGGAAGCAAAGAAGAGCTAGTAGGAAAATAAGGTCTTAATGTGAGCTCAGATCAGCTCCTTTCAGAGAAAAGCTTGAAATCAGTGGAGGAAAAGAGAGTTGGTTTCATGTTGGAAAAGTTATTGGAAGATGGTCAAGTAAAGCCTGCAAAGCCAAAGGATCTCTTTGGTTCTGGAGGGCTGTAGATGGTTTCCAGTTCCCAACTTCAATGAAAACACATTTTCAGCTGAGGAGCAGGTTCAAGGACAGTTCTGTCACTGGGGAAGCTCCCAATGTCTCTGTACTTTTATCCAGCCCTTGTGAAGGGTGTTATTGTTATTTAAACCATGGGAAGGTCTGGGCTTCACAGAGCAGGAAACGTTATCCTCCTCCTGTGGATGGAAACTGGGACATGCTCTGATCCTGCACCTGAACACACCACGGCAGAGCTGAGAGCTGTGCCCAGCTTTCCTGGTAGCAAGACCAAGTTTTTCCCTTTGAATCCATGCAGTGGTGACCATTTGGACAAGAAAAACCCACAAGCAGAGGTGTATCCCTAAAAAGACAATTCTGACAGCATTTATCAAAAAGTACTGTAAATGACAACTCAATCAAAAATAAACCACAGCACACTATGTCCTGTCCCTATTTCCTAATTAATTTATGTAAGAGGAAAAAAATTATATATTTTTTCTAAATCTGGATGCCAAATTTAAAAAAATCCATTGCAAACAGTGCCCAGTCCCACACCTGGGGAGGGATCACCTTGAAGGAAGAAGGATGAAGGTCACCTGTGCACAGTTAAGCAGCAGTGGCATTGGAGGCCCCAGGTGACAACAGGGCTGGTGACACGCCATCACACTTGTCATTAGTCCCACAGCAAGCAAATGACAGGCACAGCAAGATGCTGGCTTAGGGAGGAATTGACAGGAAAGACTTTGGAATTTGTAAACCAAATTCCTGCTCATGATAGGTGATGAAGCCTAAATTTCTGTAAATATGTTCCAAGTCTACTTCTCTGTCATCCCCTTGTTTAGGCAATAAAATAATCAAATTATTTTCTGTTTGGTTTTGTAAAGCTGTTTCATAGTCATTAAGGGAGCATTCATATTGAAAACATAACAGGGAGTTGTGTTCACATGAAATTATTTTCTCATTGTGTTTTACAAATTGCATGGAAAATCTTCCACCTATCCCAGGTTTACCTCACATTTTGTTTTCTGAAGGAAATTTGCCTTCTTGATGAAAGCTTGAGGCAGCAATCACTGAATAGCAGAAAGGTTTAGGTTGAAAGGGATCATCTGTTTAGAGATTATCTATTTCCAACCAATATGGCACCAAACCTCAGCCGTGAGCACGTTTAGTGTCACCATTCTGGAATGGTGACATCCATCAGCTGCTGAGCTGTGCTGGCTTTGGCACCTGACACCTGAGTTAAGGGGCCAGAACTCTGGAGAAGACAAGGACTAGAAGGAAAATTTAAGGGGTGACTGCCAAGGGGGAACAGATGGTCTCGAAGCCCTCAGCTCTCCTCTCTCCCTGTGAGGAGTACCACAGGATTTAAAGTCCTGGTGCAAAAGGTCACTCCATAAGCATCTTAGAATCATAGAACCCTAGGATGGCTGAGGTTGGAAGGGACCTTAAAGATCATCTCATTCCAACCCCTCTGCCATGTCCAGGGACACCTTCCACTAGACCAGGTTGCTCCAAGCCCTGTCCAACTTTGACATGGAAAGTTCCCAGGGATGGGGCATCCACCACCCCTCTGGGTAACCTGCTATAGTGTTTCACCCCGTCACCATAAAAACCCTTTTCCTTACACTCACTCTGAATGAACCCTCCTTTTGTTTTGTCCTACCACCACAGATCCTATTAAATAAAAAGTCTGACCCCCCTCCTTCACACACTGCAAACCTGGAAGAGGCTGAAGCAGCACCTTGGAGGGAAAGCACCCTTGGCTCGGCTGCCCCAGCTCACAGTTAATGGTTTCTGCTCACAAGAGCCAGGTACAAGAGCTGTTTGCTGGCTGCAAATCTCCCGTTACAGCCTCCTCTGCCATCCAGCACACATGGATTAATAGCAGCTTTCTACTTTTGAGGTTACAGCTGATCCAAAAGTCCCCAGAAGAAAGGGCGAGTTTCCTAAGCGGCATGACTGACAAGACGGCGAAGAGGGAGTTTATTCAGAGCATTATCTAATTCATTCCCCAGTGAAGGAAACTCATCTACTTTTGAGACTTAAAACTTCTAAAGAAAACTGCTATGATCTAAAGAGATTGGCCATAAAACTATTTGTATTGAAAACTTAGCCAGCATGCCTTTAGTGAACTTCATTCATTAACATTCTTCCTGGCAAGGTTTCCATATCTCAGCGTTCATTTTATACTTTAATTTGGTTAGTAGGTCTTTGTTTAATCGTCCTATTGAAAGGAGAACAAAGAAGGTTTAGGTGATACAGTGAAGTAATACACTATATTTTATCTCTCTAAAGCCCAGACAAAGTCAGCAGGCTCTGATACCCTCCGATTTGGGTTTTTTTTTAAATTCCCTTTCTCTTCCAGGACATTTGGAATCACAAATCAGTTGCAGAGCATAAAGATCCTCACTGTACTTAGCTGTGGACACCTTCAGAAGAGAAACACCTTGTCAAGCAGAGAAATGATGCTCTGAGCACAACATACAGCACCTAAGAAAGATTATCTTGGGAAAAGGGCATTTCCATTACTCCAGGGATGGATGCTCTGCTTTTATATCTGTGTCCTCCAATAAAAATCAGCAGTCAAGATAGTTTCTTCCATTTCTGAGCTTTGTGCTTACTGTCTCGATATCAACTCCTTGTTTTTTCTGGATGCAAAACTCATTAACAAGCTGCAGTTTTGCCTAATGACTAACCTGCTTCACAGCCAGCACCCAGCACAGTGACCCACAGGCACAGGCTGCCCTGGATAAAAAACATGAAAAGGATAAAAAGAATGAAAAATTCTCCAAACGGAGCTGCTCCCCAGCCCCAATACCGGCCGTGCCAGTGGGCAGCTCCTGGGCTGCTGTAAACTGACACAGCTCCAACTGACTCCCAACTGACTCCAGATAAAAATCTGGCCCCAGAGTAACAGCAGGATTCAACAAGCTTTTCTCACGGGGTAGTTTTTGTGCTCTTTTCTTGAGTATTTACGACTCATCCTCACCGTCCTGCTTAAATCCACTTCACACGGTGCATCCATAAAGGGGGAAAATTGTACCTGCCCACCCTTAATAGTGCAGCAGCTGGTGAGTTGTCTCCTCACTGAAAACTCTTCAATTCTTTACTTTCTAAACTCCATACCACCCACTGATGCTTCCCTTGATGAAGCAGCATTTCAAGGCAGGAAAACCATTCAGAGACATGGATGTTCTTCCATGACAAGCAAACCAACATGCAGCCCACCCACTGTGCCCCCTTCTCATGGATGGTTCTGTCCAAAACACAAATCATGAAAGGACTCACATCCCCACCCCAAAATCAAGCAGAGACTCTAGGGAGCAGCCCCAACTGCTCCCTCACTTTCCATACACAAAGTTTATGGAGAAGACACACAACCTCTGAAGTTACCAGCAGCAAATACAAAAGTCTGGGGAAGGAGCCGGGCTTCTTGCTCAGGGCTGGGTGGGGCCAGGGGCTGTAAAGAAGGTCCAAGCCACATGGCTGCTCAGGGATAACCATTTCTGGAATGACTATTCATTAATGCCACTGATTCCTGATCCACAGCAGCATAAGTGAAAGGGAGGCAGGCTCAGCACCAAGCGTGGCTTCAAACTGATGACCCGGAGGTGAAGGGCCCCTTCTCCTGTTACTAATCCCCTCAGCCACACAAGCCTCCTGAAAATGATGCTTTGGTTTTATTGCCACAGGGGTCATTTATAAAATCATAAAAGCCAGGTTAAGAAACAAACCCAGCAGCAGCAAGGCCAAGCATGCAGAGAAAGAGCTGAACAACCATCCAACAGGGCAAGTTCAGCCCTCCCATGGCATCCTGAGTAATTCAGCTGATTAAATGTGAGAAGTTCTGATTCATGGAGAGGAGGAGGAAATGCATAAACAACTTACCAAAAGCTAATTTCTTTATTATTGCAACCAGAAATGACCAAAGACAGCGTATTTTGTATGTCTGCACATTACATGTGGAAAAAACCAAAAATCAGCATTGCAACATCCAACAATTCAAAATAAAATAGAATAAAAAAAATCAAACCCAAGAACTTTCTTGACTGGTAATTAACAGGGACGGAACATAAACGAGATGGCATTGAACAAAGCAGGTAACAGTGCACTTTTAATAAACCAATTTCATCCATATCACCACTGATTTGCAATTTAACAGTTCTATCAGCAAAGCCTCATTTCCCTAACTAGACCGGTACTTTTAAAAACATGACTAATTCACTCTCATTAATATCAATTTGGATGCATTTAAAAAATAACTCTTAATATCTGCACAACAGGCTAAAGGGTCATATTTCTCCAACATCAGACTTTCTCACTGCATTGGTTTAAAATACAAATATCCCCAAATTAACCAATGCAATCTAAAATTGATTAGAAAAACAAAGGCATAAATTGTTTTCAAGATTTATTCTTATTTAGCTCTGAGACCCATTGCACTACAATATCTAACACTGACTTTTATTTCAGTTTCTCTGCACCTTCCCCTCACATTTTCAAGGGGGAATGTGTCTGGGATCCAGTTTACTGGTCTTTCCAAGGGGATACACAAAGCAGAGGAACACACCAGCATCTCCTCTACCTAAATACGATGCTTTTGGCAAACTCACTAACCACTTGTTTAAAAAAAAACAACAAAAAAAGGAGAAAAAGGGGGAAAAAAAAGTCCATTCCAGCTACAGATTAACATGCTGTAGCTGCCACCAGAAGCGCAGAGCCCCCCTGGCCTAAGCTCCCAATTCAGAAAGCATTTAAGCACATGTATAACCAAGTGTGGGAACAGGCTCCTTGAAGGCAATAGGATTACTCACTTCTTAAGAAGTTACCACATGTTTAAGTATCTGAATCAAGGCCTAATTACGGTGCTGGCCACCTCCTCCTGCACGCACAGCTGGGGCAGAGCTCACCAATCCCTCACAGCCATGAGGACAGGCGTTTGTCACCCGGGCTTTTAGTAGCTGCTAGGTTTGTATTCTCGGGCAAACGACAACAAAAATCCTCAAGCCCTAAAAAATAATTAAAAAAAAATTACTTTATAAATATCAGCTATTTACACATGTGAAAATCTTTTAATGGGAAGTGTTTTTACACACTGATGAAATGTACAAGCAATGAAAAGTTAGGTTGACAAAGACTTTAAAAAAAAACAAAACAACAAACTAAAAATCAATGTATAAAATATATTACAGGTCCACCAAAAGAAATTCACACGGAAGAAAAAAATTGACACAATAGAAACTTTTTTTTTAAAAAATAGAAGATATATCACAAAAGCTTGAACATGTTTATTTTATGTTAGTACTAAAAATCAAGGAAAAAAGCTTCATATATTCTCATCACAAAAATATTTACCAGCCACTTTTTATTTCCACATTATGATTATCTGGCTCAGCAAGAGTCGAGGCTGAACTGTATCCAGACTACAGAAATCATTCCAGAAGGTTGTCTCAGTTTACAACTTACTGCAATTTACATTTTCTCCTCCTCTCAGCACCTTACTGCAAAGGTTCAAGAGGGATTAATAACAAATCGAGAAAGAATAGGACAGATATCTGTATTTACAACATTCATCCACGTTACTGCCGAGCCACAGGAGCGGGAGCGGTCCCGGGAACCACCGAAGCCTTCACGGCGCTTTGTGCAAACTCCCCTTGCCAGGGGGAAGAAACAGCATCAGAATGTACCAAAATCCAATGCCCTGGGCTCGGACTGTCTGTGAAACCAACAGCCCCTGAGCAAGGGCATCTCCTCGCCCCTGATTCACTGCAGGGACACAAACGACCCTGGCAGGGTGGATCCCTCCTGCAGCCGAGTCGGGGCGGGAGGTGCCACGGTGACCGCACGATTTCAGTCCCTGCCAAGCCTTCAGTGTGCCCTGTGCTTCCTCTTCTTGTGTTTTTTATCCTTCCTTTTGTTGGCACACTTGGAGCAGAACCACTGCATCTCTTCTGGGGGTGCAGCCGTAAGCCCAACGCAAGGCCTGTGAAGGACAGGAAAATATCACATCACCTCAGTGGAGTAACGTTGCTTTTGTGTCTTACTCCAAAAAATGCAACTTGCCAGTGGGAGACTGGATCTGGCCTTTGAATTAATACAGCAATTATCTTAACAAATATAATGATCAAAACCTAAGAACTCTTGCTTTGAAACAAAAGACAAGTATCAAAAGGATACTCAGATAAAAAGTGTTGTTTTAGTAGAAAATATGAGTGCACTTTCAGGTGTAATAGACTAGATTTAAAATAATTTCAAATGCTTCTTTAACGCATCTGCAAAAAACCCTTATGATTTTATGTAGCTTTTAAAAAAAATTGCCTAAAAAGTGATTAATTTCCCCTAACCTTTTTATAAGAGCTGACATTTATATTACTGTTCATACAATGCTTCATAATTTGAACTGTCTATCTGTATACACTGTGCTCATAATCCTGTAGTTCTCACAAAATTACCGGAATCAGCAATATTTCCCAGCAGTTTCAAAAACAACCGTTATCACCAATGCCCATTAATTAAAAAGTAACTCTCCTTCACAGCTTAAAATCTGCCTTTTCAAATTTCAGAGCAACAGAGATAAAAATATCTTCCAGATTATTAAATTGGACACAGTAAAGCTATTTAAATATTCCCAACGTCATGAACTATTAGAAAAAAAGGTTTTTTAATAATATAGCCCCAATCTGCCAGGCACTGGCAGAGCAGGATGGATGAGAGGAACTTACCAGTGATACCAATCATCGCAGTCATCACAACCTATCATTGGACTGCCATCATCTGGCTTGTTACAGCCAGGACAGATCCAGATCTGGTTACCCCACTCGTCTCGGATCTGGTGCAAAGAAAAGCAAAGTTAGCTGGTTTTCAGGGCTAAGTAGGCAGGAAAATTGACATTAAAAAAAAACAAACCACCAACAAAAAAAAAGGTTTCTTGCTTATCTGGCTAAGCCATTCAGCAGCCCCTGTTGTCATGTGTGAATTCTCTGATCATGAGAGCTCAGTGTTAACGTCTTAATTGATTTTCCTACACTGCTCATGACGACAAAATCATGTATTTTCCTGCATTGTCCTGTAAACCAGTAAAGCCAGTTACACCACCCAACCTAAGCACAGGCATTCACACACAGAGCCAGGGCTTAAGGACACAATTCCCTCTCTGTCTATACTTTTAAAATTCTACCCTGTTAATGGCAAGCAGGAGCCACGGCAGCCTCCTGCGTAAGATAACAGTTCTTATGTGCATGTAAAATATACAGCGCCGTGTGTATATATTGCTGCATTACTTATTAGCCAAAGTCTTCAACTCCAACGAGCTGATAAGATCAGGATATAAAAAAAGTTGTTACTGAGTAACTTTCCATTCCCCTTATGACATTTATGTCGCAGTACAATTTACTAAAGGGTAAATGAAACAAGAAAGGCAGATCATTTACAGTACTGGGCAGCTGCTCACCGGGTTCATCATATGCATTTTTTAATGTTTATATCCTGCTCGACCCATTGTTTGTATTTTTACATTTCCAGTGGTTCTTGAACAGCTCTTTACTAAAAACATACACGCAAAATGTCACAGAATCCACCTAAAGGAGTGCAATTAACAACACAAAGTACAAAATGTCTGGGGCATTGCCCTGACTCCATCACTCCTTTATGAAGATTTGCACATTATCGCTGAATCTCAAAAGCAGAAATTGTTTTGTTCTCAGCTTTTGTGCATTTACACATATCTCAGGCAATAACTTTTTGCTATCTGTACAGCTTACAAACACAATATTAAAAAGTAGCAGATGAAAAGCCCCAAATGTTCTTAGTAAGAAAAAAAAAGCCACTACACGGTGGTCTGTACATCTTACACCTCTTCCTGAAAAATCAATAGGAACGTACCAGAGCTGCAACCAACACATCACTCTTCCCTGATTCTTCTTAAAGCCCTGCATGTTTTTGTGGTTTAAAACTCAAGAATACAAGTCCCAGAAATACTAACCAGGGAACAATCCCCTTCCCAACAGAGATATGGAGTAGGTACCATCATAAAATTAACTCAGTTTCCAAGCTGATTGATTGCAATAATCATTCCTATCTACCATCTAATCTCACATCTGCAAAGTCATTTTAAGTTGCTAGAGAAGCATCTGCTCCCCAGCTGAAGTGTCTGGGCTCAGAGTGAAGAGCTCCAGAGGCATTTTGGTGGGATAACCCTGCTGGGAAGAGAAGGGATGCTGTGCCACAGTGCTGCAGAGAAGGGATGCTGTGGGATGTTGGGCTGAGGGCTACAAAACCTGCCTGAACACCTGGTTATACTCCCATCATCCCCCAGCACAGGCACCTCATTTCTGGTGCTGCCTGTTTTGGGTGTAGGCAGCACTGCCAGATGTTGCCCCATCAGAAAATAGACACCCTAACTTTTCCAAACTAAATTTTTCAGGTATTTTTTTCCCCTGCAGAATGCCTGCCTCAGGCTCTCAGGGGCTGGAGAGGGGCAGGGTGGTCTATAATGACAGAAACCTCTGCCTGTTTGTTAAACAAGAACTTGGGCTGCTGAATAAGGATATTAAAAATATTGCATAACTTCTCATTCCTTAATGAGCCAAGGGTCATGCAAGGAGGCACAGAGTGGGATTGCTGGTTGCTGTGTTAGTACAAACCACCGAGAGCTAATGAGCAGAGCACATGCACTGAGATGCTATCCAACAGGGAGATGTGTATCCTTTCTGTTTTGAGCTATAAAATCACTCTCCTCTCCTCCCCTGCACAAGGGAGTTGGGCACCTCTGTCACACTGGCTCCACTCTTATCTCTAGAACAGCTTTCCCATGTGATCTAAGGAAAATGATTCTGTCTCCTGGATTTCCTTTATACAAGAGGCTAATAGTTATTAATCATTTTCTTCTTCCCCAACCTCTCTCTGAGTATTTTGACTTATAAATCTGTCACATCAGGTGTCTCCCTGCATGTGCACATAGCTGGGTCCTAATGCAGTAAAGCCTTGGTTTCAACTATAATATTATAAAACATCACTTTTCACAAGGGCCTGGAGTGATAGGACAAGAGGGAATGGTCTTAAGTGGAAGGGAGGTAGGTTTAGATTGTGTATTAGATAAAAAATATTGACAATAAGGGTGGTGAGGCACTGTACAGGTTGTCCAGAAAGGTGGTGGAGTTCCTGTCCCTGGAACTGCTCAAGGCCAAGTTGGATGGGGCTGTGAATAACCTGGTTGAGTGGAAGGTGTCCCTGCCTGTGGCAGAGGGGCTGGATCAAGATGGTCTTTAAGGTTCCTTCCAACCCAAACTATTCTGTGATAATCTATGGTTCTGTGAAAACCAAAAATGACCTGGAGCCTCCATAGCCTCTGAATTCTCCATAAAGGTGCTAAGTGTGCTACCACTGGAAGTACCTAGGCAAAGTGCTATGTTTTTATTTTTAAAACTAACATAATCTCTAAATTATTTATTTTCACAGTTACAGAAGAAAATGGGATGTAGTAGAGCATTTGGAAATGCTTCTCTCTTAAAGTAAATTTTGAAACCTTTGGCTACTACATAACAATGACAACAATACTAGTGACTGTATTAATAAGAGTGACTGTGGGTTTACACTGTGATAGCAGAGGTGAGGCTGTGTCCTGCACCCTAAGGACATGCAGAGCCTGTGTGACGTTGTCCAGTGCTGTAACTAACTCAGGAGTGAAATGTAGCAGCTGTTTAAATAGAGAGCAGTAACATGATACAGCAGTTTAAGTCCAGCAGGGAAGCACCTTTCCATTAGAAATGCAGGGTGGATTTATATTAGAAATCAATACTAAATCAAGATTCATAAAAATTAAATAAATCATGCATATGTTGCAATTCAAGCACGGCAAACTCTGTAATAAAAGTAAGCTTTAGGTGTTTTAAATGGTGAGATTTTTAAACTGCAGCAAAGCAAGGTGTCACCAATCAAGCTGGAATTCAGCCAGGACAGGGAGGATAACAACACTGCTACCCTTGTGTTGCTTTTCAAGCATCAGGAATGCTCAGGACTTCATTTCACACAGCACTTAAAGCAGAAATTCTCAGCAGCACAGCAAGTCTTGTCCTACCCAGACATATATCCACATTCTTTTAGGGAATGCAGTTCCTACACCATGGTACACAAGAGACTTTTCTAAAAGAATGAAGAATGCTGCCAGACACAGGCCAAGCTCAGAGCACATGTCAAACACACAAATGAAGTGCAGACTAATGAACAATCTACAGACTTCTGAGATGCACAAACATCTGCAATTTCTGTATGTCGACAAAACCAGGAAAGAGATTAGTGGACTCTACACATTTCAAATGAGGGCTAAGTCAAGTTCTTGATGTTGTATGAGGGTTTTGTACTTTACCTGACTGACAGCAAAATCTATGGTGAGTCTGACATTTGAGGTTTCAATTCAACACTTTTGAAAGCACCTATAAAAAACCTCCACCTCCAAAAAAAAAGTGTTCTAGCTCAGTTAGCAGAAAATATCATATGGGATATAGCTGGACTTGTTAGAAAGAACTTAAATTTGGAACTGGGAACCAATGAAAAATTCAGTCCAAGTTGTAGCGTTTCAATTAAGTTATTAACCCCTCAAAGCATGTGTGTGGAAACAAGGGCTGGATAAACAGCAGTTTAACAGAGAGCAACATCAGGACTCCAGGAACCATCAGTTTGAGACGATGAGCCACGCAGGAGCTCAGCAATTCCAGGGAGGAATGCCCCTGGCATGGGACAGAGCATGGACGTGTCACCTACCACGTAAGTACTGACGGTCTCGGTCACCACGCTCCGAACGGGAGCTTTGGAGCCTCCAGCTGCTGACACGGCTGGGGAGGGTGGTGGGATCAGGACAGGTGAGATGGTGGCCTGTGGAGGAGGAGGAGCTGGAGCCGGAGGAGGGGTGACATGAACAGGAGCTGGCGCCGGTGACGGCACAGGCGGAGGCGTTTTGGGCCGCGCCGCGGGAGTGGAAGGTTTGGCCTCTGGAGCTGACACCACTTTGCTGATGACTCTGTAGGAGCAACATTGAGAATTGTTAGAGCTGATGGGAGAGAAATCAACAATCAATCACCCATTAGAGAGAAAGAAAATATAGAGCAGCTAATTCATGCCAGCCTGGAGTCACCAAAGAGGCTGTTTCAACCCCACACAAGCCCGGCTGTCATTGCTGCACCCATCTATTTACAGGATAAAACACAGAGCCATTACAAAGTGAATGCCAGGACACCCTGAGCCAGTCTGTACCTCACTGTCTTATAAATATTCTCTGTGGCTTTACTAAACCTTGTTTCGTTAAGTTTTATTGCATTAGCTCAATTTGTGGGAAATATTAGAAAGGAAAGTTAATCAGCTGTGAACAGCACTGATTTTAATCTTCAAACTGAGAGACCATATCATCCTGTTAAGATCCTACATTAGGGGGTTCTGCAAATATTTGCTAGTTTGGTATTTCTTTGCCCAAATGTTTATGAAATCAGCAGTGGATCTAGTCAGGACAAATAAATGACGCACACTATACACTCAGCAGTTAAAATATTGCTACTTACTCGAGTAGCTGAAGTAGACAGGATGTAGCTCTAGTAAATACACTGTATAGAACAATCTTGCCCAGGAAGGGGGATACATAGAGGACCCAGCTTTTATTAATGACTGTTGATACACAGTGTTATTGATGTGCATGCAATTTCACAGACAAGCCAGAAATTGCCCTTACTACAAGGCTCTAGGTTAGAAACATAAAGAGAAGGAAAAGGATGTTTTAAAAAAACAGAACAAAAACAACCCAAAAAACAACCAAAAACTCAAACAAAACACAGGATAGGTTGATTTGTTTTACCATATTTTGGTAAATAATTTAACTGATTTATTTATATTTGAATGGTAACTGTGGGAGTGTGATTGATTTGTGACAGGACTGTAAGAAGAGGGTGATTTAAAGAAAGGTTACACATTCCAGGGACAAGGATCATTTAAGAAAGTAAAAAATTGAGACATCAGTAGAGAAACCATGACAAAAATCAAATTGCAACGACTCCTGAGAACCAGGAATGTCAGGCTCCACTGTCAATGTGAATTCTAAGTTCAACTTTAGAATTTATTACAACTCCAAAGGTAGTATCACTACAATTGGAGACATTGTCTGAATTTCAAGTCAATAAAATTCCAAGCCATCATTTGAGAAAGGCTTGGAATAATACAGTATGTAATGCCTGGCTGAGATAATAGTGTTTTTTCTCACAAGATATGCCACTTGCAGTACAAAATCAGAGTTACAGTAAAAACATACTTGGTAAAAGAAAAAGGAGCAATGAGTTTGGTAGTCCTGCCTAAGCCCCAGCTCCAGCATCACACCTTCTCTGAGTGAACAGGAGAAGAAAATCAAAGAATGAAATCTAAAGGGTGATAGATGATTCTTCCATCAGCAACACTGAAGACATTCACACTACCTATGTCCCAGTGATTGCTTCAGGTACCTAATGTGGGGCTCAGGCTCTGTATATGTGTCAGTAAGGTGCTAGACTGTGAGTCAAAGTACAGGAGTATTAATTTATGTTGTCTGTGACTTGCAGAAGGAAGGAAGTTCTACTATCTGACCATCCCAGGAGCAACCTACACATCAAAACCAGCCTCCTTCTCCTGTTGGTGGGGAACATCCAAAACGCCACTGTTATCTCTCACCAAGGAAGTTTTCTCTTTGGCTCATGATGTGTTTCTGGTTCAGTGAAAGTCTCCTGGGGCTCCTGCCAGACTTGCCATACCCAACTCAGATGCTTCTTCTATGTCTTCCCCATTCCACAGACAGCCCTGGCTCCCAATGCTGAATGTCTAAGGCCTTGGTTGGTGCCAGTGCTCCCCTGGTTTGCAAAGTTATCCTCATGACTGGAGAGCCATCTCTCAATAAACAAACTCCTAGCTATAATAAAAGCGAGCATAGGGACTGACAGCAAAATATTGGCACAGCAAGTCATTTGGATGGTTTCAAACATCATTGCCCCTTCTTTCCATGCCTCCCTCTCCCACCTCCTGCAAGTAAACAAAATCCTGCTAGGAGTTCTCCAGGGAGCCAACCCTCCCCAAGTCTAGACTAGGAGATGTATTAGCTAATAGGGCTTTAAACACAACTTTGCACGCAGTATAAACAGTTTGAAAGAAGTATTAGCTAATACAATTTGAATAAGAGTGACCATGCCCAGCTAACACATGAAATTAAATTACAGAGTTTCTTGGTCTAAAGCCAGGTTATCCTCCTGCACAGGGTCTTCGAAGCCACTCTGCTAATAACTGCAGAAGCAGCAAGGAACACCACATGTGAAAACTTCCAAAAGTACAAATATTCATTAGCGAGCCACACACGCTCATCGATTGGCTGGCGCGCCTCAGGTGTGCAATTAGGACATGTTCAGTATATAGGGCAGCTTGTTTATCTTGATTTTAGAGCTCAGTTATCAAAACAGGAGATCGGCATTTCGGAGCACGCTTGGGCCTACCACTCCCTTGGGCTAATGGAGTTCAGAGACTTTAGACTCCAGAGCAGAGAAATGAATGGTTTTGTGCTGCACCATTAGAGGTGATGGAGTAATCTCAGCGAGGGTGGTTTAGCCTGTCCTGAAGAAGGGGCTGCACGCATGGAATATGGAGGTGGGGAGAAATCAAAGGGAAATAGCAGTCCCACGACTAATAATTACTGTTACTTCAGACTTGGAGAGAAACCTGATATCAAAACACTATGTAAATGATGGCAAGATTTATGAGCTCTGTTTTATAGACAGGAAAATTGAGGCACAGAGCTCACTGCAAGTAGGCGGCTCTCACTGCAGCAGAGCCTCGATCCTCCTGGTACCTGAGTCCTGCTGGGATCTAAACTCCTCCTTGGGACATCACCACACACATATTGTTACCTTCTTTCCCAAATGTGTTTTCATGTGTCCAAAATCATCACTTAGTCTGCAAGTACAATACTACATAAAACAAACTTTCACCTCCTTCTCCACACCAATCCAAGAACTCTAAAACTGAGGCCAAATGAGTATTTTTTTGCAGAAATCAAACACAAATTAACATCAACCACCACCACCACAATCAGAGTTGTGAGACAAGAGCTGAATTTCTCTGTAGGCTGCTTGCCTAGCAATGTACCATGAACAGATTCTACACTGCAAGATAAAAGGTCAATTAAAAGTTGTTTTTGAATCCAAACAGTTCCTCCAAAATAAAGGAGATGTGAGAAAACCTTTGGAATAGAGGTGGTAGTAAGAGCCTCCATAAATAGTGACTACCGTTACCACTCCCTTTGAAAAAACCCCCAGAATTAATGTAAACACTGTGTATTTGGTTGCGTCCAACCTAAATTCACTTTGGATTTCTTTTTAAATGCCAGCAGGAGCTGTCCTGCTCACAGAACCTCAGTGTATTTATCATTGAACACATGCACTGATTTGTCACAGAGTGCCTTGTAGTAACCAAGAGAAAATATATAAACATAATAAAAAGGGGAAAAATCTAAAGAGATGTGAAGTTTAAAGTGGAAAGACAGAGAAATCCTCAAATACCATGACTGCCAATTATTTTTCCATGTTGTTTTTTTATAACCCCTTTGCTGAAAGAGCAGAGCACAAAGCTTCCTGACATAGGCATTTTGAACTTATTTTTCTTTCTCACAATCTGTTCCAGTCCAAACAGCATCTCAACCCAATATCAGAACTTAATAAGATCTTCCATTGCCATTTCTGCTCAACTACATCAAGGCTGTGCTAGGGCCAAGACAATAATGTGTAATATCTGAATCTCAGCTGAGGAGCCAAATCTCATGGAATCAAAGGATGGATTGGCTTGGAAGGGACCTTAAAGATCTTCCAGCCCCAACCCCTGTGCTATGGGTATCTTCCTCTAGACCAGGTTTTTCAGAGCCCCATCCAAGCTGATCTTGAACCCTTCCAGAGATAGGGAGGCCACCACCTCCCTGGGCAGCCTGTGCCAGTGTCTCACCACCCTCACAGTAAAGACTCAGTGCTTATCTACTGGTTTAAAACTGTGTCCAACACTGCTCCAAGGGGAAGGAAGAAAAGAAAATTTCAGTGAAGTTTTTCTGTTTCTCAGGAGGGTAAAGTGAATAAAAACCATTTTTAATCATCACTCCAGGGCAATCATCCTGCTCACAGTTATAGTTCCAAACCCAAAGAGGATGAACACCAAGTGTCAGCTTGCAGGCAAAGGGCAAATTCTACCAAGATTTGAAGTGCTGCAACAGGTCAGTTGGTTTCTAATCAGCTCTAAGTGGCAGGAGCTGTAACATGCTACATCTGCAGCAAAATGAAGCTCCAAGGTGTGAAATGGTTTCCTATCTTTGGAAGTAATTTATTTGATTTAATTCTGATCCTTACGGCTGAAAGCCCCATTGACTGCTTCACCTAAACACAGGGGGAAGATGTGCACCAAAAGGAAATGGCTTTTCAAAAACAGGACATGGGCCACAGGGCAGAATGATTGCTATGGGCAATGAGCTCCAAAAAAATGCTGTATCAGAACTTTGAAAGGTCTGGTAAAAAAATCACAGTAATCTTTGTTTCTCAGAGGCAGAGCTCCCGAGAAGCTGTTTCTCTGCCCAGAGGAAAAAACTAACATTTGTAAAGTCCTAATTCTTTTCTGAACCCATGACCCATTTTTAAGCAAGGAGAAGGAGCTAAATGGGTCTCTGTGCCTAGGAAAATGACATAATCAACTGCACTGACATAACTGAAACTGCTGCAATTCACTTGGATTATCAATCATCATATAATCTATTAGCTTTGATATTCCCTTATTGATATAAATTCCTTGATGTAACTATTTTGTTTCTGAAAAATCTCACACCTAGAACTGAGACTGTTGCACTAGAAAAAAGCTAAACCCTCTAAGACCTATGGGTAAGAGTGTCAAAAACACCTAAGGAAATCAGGAAATTTCCATATGGTTTAGATTCTGCAAAGATAAGAGGTGATTCTGAAAATTTTATTCCAGCCCTGGAGGAGAATCAGCGTGATTTAAGCTCTATAATGTAGGCTAATTCCCATATTACTTTTACAAAGGGAAATTTATTTGCTGTTTCATGCCCTGCTGAATATTTTATTTTGTGCAAACAAGTCATATTGGCAAACAGACGCTCCACAAGCACACGCTGTGACCAACCTGTGAGTTTGTGGAGTGCCAGAATGCTCCAAACCTCCAAAGAAGCCCCAAGCAATTTTGCAAGTGAAAAGACCTCAGCACTTTAACACCACCTGCCATGTGGCATTCTTCTCTATCAAGGAAAATGAACTTTGAGCACTTATTCCAAGATATCATCCACTTTTTTGGGTGCCTGCCTCTCGCAGGTAAAGTGTGTTGACTTTCAGTGGTGCACAAGGAGATCAACAGCTCATTCTCCATTTCAACAGAGCTGGGGAAGGATCTGGAGCACCAGGAGCAGCTGAGGGAGCTGGAGGGGCTCAGCCTGGAGAAAAGGAGGCTCAGGGGGGATGTTATTACTTTCCAGAACTCCCCAGCAGGAGGTACAGCCAGGTGGGGGTTGTCTTTTCTGCCAAGTAACAAGTGAAAGGACAAGAGGAAATGGCCTCTAGTTGAGCCAGAGGAGGTCCAGATTGGATATTAGGGAAAATGATTTCATGAAAAGGGTTGTGAAGCACTGGAACAGGCTGACCATTGTAGTGGTGGAGTCACCCATCCCTGAAGGGATTTAAAAGACATGTGGCACTTGTGCACACAGTTCAGTGATGGACTCTGCAGTGATGGGTTAATGGTTGGACCTGATGATCTAAGATGTCTTTTACAACCTAAATTTTTCTATGATTCTACTATTCTAACATTATGGCAAAGCCCCACAAACATGTGGACATTCAGCCCAGCTGACATTTCCAGCTAACTCCTTTGCTATATGGACACATGCAGTGTTGAAATTGAATTACAGGTTTTCTACTGTTTATTTTCCCATTACTTTAAGCGAAACAGATTTCTGCCCTTGGCCTTCAGCCTCTGTATCTGTTACACCCAGAGTATTTCTCCCAACAACCACAAGCACCTTTCAGTTGATGACTCCTAGATCTCCCTCCCATTTTCTCACCATTCTGACTTACACCTCTGGATGGTTCATTGCCAGTCTGACAAAACAAAACTGAGCTGGTAGCGTGGCGTCTTGGTATCTTTCATCTTATTTTTTCCCTTATCATCAATAACAAACATCTTCAATGTTAAAACCACCTGGCACCAACCCCTTCTGCTGAGTTCTCAAGAGCAAAACCAGAACCTGGTAAAACATGTTTATGTCAATGAGCTCTTTGCAAACTTTCTCTTCTGTGTTCCCAGCAAACTGCCTTTTATTGTCATTTGTTTTGGGAAATGTTATGGGATGCATGATCTAGGAGTTTGCCCATAAACCAGTTCTCTATCCACCCTTTTTGGTGGGAACTGGTACAGAACATGAATTGTATTTACTACCAGAAGGTTGTACCAGTATGGGTTTAGAAAATCTCTAAAGCTGTGATTTTCAGCTTGTTACCAAGTTTGTTTTTGAAAGAAACAAGTAAGACAGATGGTCCTGGACTTGGAGACTCTGTACACCTAAAGATCAACTGCTAACAGGACAACTTCACTAAATTCAGGTAGGACCATCTGTTCTTTTGTGGCTATTTCTTTATGGTCTTCTTGTCCACATCCAGCTCCCAGGAACCATCCCACAAATCCTTGGGTCTATGGAGTTTCCTCACTTTTATTTAAAAACCTCAGTAAAAGAGTGAATAAAAAGAAGCAACTCTGTCAAAGTCAAGAACAAACCAGTACTTTTCTCTTGCAGTCATCCTCTATGAAAAGTTTATTTTTGAAACAAATACCCATCTGCCTTTCTAATCTTTCACACATACTTGATCAGTTTCTGTTGTGCTTCATAAGGGCAGCTGCTCATGGCCATTTACACAAGCAATTCCCTCATGTGTCTAAACCTGCCTGAAGTATTTTTTTTAATTGAGGTATACAGTATACAAGTTGGTTTTTTTTTTTTTACTCTTGAGCAATAAGCAACAAAATCAAAGAATCTCACAGTATGTTGTTTTTGTTTTCTAATGACTCAAGCCTTTTTATGGATTCACTTTTGGAGTCATCACTCCATGTGGCCAGCAGCAAAATGAAAATAATTTGCCACAGACTACTGCCTACCATAAACAGGATGAATAATTAGTTGGGGTGGCTTCAGTAATTAAATAAAATAGAAGGAAGAAAAAACCTAAGGACTACATCTGAAGTTGTAAATTTAATTCATGCTCAAGGAACAAAAAGCTGTGCTAAATCACCTCTAGAAATATAAACAAAAATGATCATTTACTTGCTTTGGTAAAAGGGATATCGTATTCTTCACTTTTTTTTCTCCCCCATGTAAAAGCTGCAATCCTGCAACAAGGGAGAGGCTGGGGAACCTCCACCAAAGTGAAAGAGCCTTTTGGATAGATACAGGACCACACATGGGGATTTTACAGCAGGATTTGGGCCAATATGCTACACTAAAAAAGAACAATTGGGAAAGGGATATGAATCATAGCTGAGACAGTATCTTCATTAAAATACATTCAGCATTTCAAAAGGCTCCAAAAATCAGTCCTCCAGCTCTTATAATTTAAAAGACCACAGAGCAGAGAAATGTGGGTATGTCAGTAAATACACTCACAAAGATTGATGAAAGCTGTAAAGATCACTGGAATTCCTTCAGCACACCTTGGAGAGGAGCAAGATCATTTTTCATTACTCTGCCTCCTCACTTAGGTGGTCTATTGATCATATCAAAAATGATTTCACCATTACATGCTCTTTTACAGCACAAGTTGGATTGACACCCAGAGCAGCAGTTCTGTCAAGGCACAGTTAACACAGCCCTTCCCAGCTAAAATAATTGGGATGCCCATTAGCACAGCAATACACACAGACTTTTACTGCTTGTGCTCTATTGTTTAATTTTCCCAAACAGTGGTTAGCCCTTCTCCATTTTTCTCCCTTGTCACATGTATATTTTCTGGAAAAATCTCCTTGCCCAAGACTCTTCTCCTGGGAAGCTGAGAAGCCTCAGAGAAAAAGGAAAACCATATCATCTCATTTGCTTCTCCTGTGTTTTGCTGCTTTGGAATGTGGTTGGAGATTGTTTATCCAACAGGTGATTGTTTCATTGGTTTCATGTGAATTGTTTTTGACTTGTTGGCCAGCAGGGGCCAAGCTGTGTTGGACTCTGGAGAGAGAGTCACGAGATTCATTAGTATCTTTTCAGCCTTCTGTCTGTATCCTTTCTGTATTCTTTAGTATAGTTTAGTATAGGTTAGTTTAGTATTCTTTAATATAATATAGATAATAAAATAATAAATTAATATTAAATTAAATAATTATAATAAATAAATTAATTAAATTAAATATTAAATTAATTAATAAAATAATAAATTAGCCTGAGAACATGGAATCAGATTCATAATTCCTTCCAATGATGGGGGTCTCAGAAAATACAACACTCCCTGAAGTATCACTCCTTTTTCCTCCCCTCCTCTTTAATTCCTCAATGAATTCTCCTCTGGAGCTCTCCCTTGGATAAGCAATGTCTCACAGGGTAACCAACACCGCCCACAGCTGTGTCCCACAATGGCCCCACGCTGCTGCCACTCCGTCTGTCCAAGGCTTTGGTCACGGTGCCTGAACTGCTCCAAACACTGCCCTTATTCATCCAAACGTGCACAGGGAGGGGCTTCCAGCAGGATTCCTTTACCTGTTTCCCCACCACAAAACAGTGCAATAAATGGAATGGGTCATGAGCTACTTGGCTGGTAATGCAAACCTAAGGCTTGACAAGTCAATAAAAAGCCAATCCTTCCCTCCCCAGCCACACATAGGGAGCCAAGGCTGGAGGCAAACAATTTGGATATGCCTGCACAGGGAGCTTAATGAACCCCATTATTCAGCTTTTGTGGGCCAACACTATGAAAACAATAATGTAAATTATCAAAGTCTGACTAGTGCACCACTAAATAGCACCCGAAGTTCAAAAGTTTCTTCACTGATTTATCTGTATGAGAACAGCCCTGTTAAAAACTGAAGCTCCTGAATATACACCAAAAATGATTCTGTAACAATCAGGTGCATTCCTGGAAACTGCATAGGGCAGGACTCCTCAAACTAGCAGCGAAGTCTTGGATATCCAGCTTTATTTCCACAACTCACATGGAGCTTGAATAGTTTTAAAAGAACAAATATTCATGTTACAGCAGCAACTCAGGTCCCCAGTGAGCTTTGGGAAGCATCAACACAGTCCTTGCCTAATTTCTTTCTTCAGCCAGGTCAATAAGAATCATATGGATGTATTTGTTAAAACCCTCTTCTTCTTCTTCTTCCCTTTCTTGGTGCCATGACCTTTCAAAGTCTAATTGTGTATGTGTGTGTGCAGTTTTCCCAGGAAAATTCAATCTCTGGAGAGTTTGCAACTCAACTCTTCTGTGTAAATTAAGCTTGTTGTAGAGAGAAGATCCCTCATTAAGGCATCTCTTTTTTGGTGAGCATACAGTTGGTGGCACTCTGCATGTCACAGGTGACATTCTATAGTTCTGTGGGATTTCAAAAAGTATGAGGGAAGAACTGATTTACTAAAATTTCGTGTTACACTTAAAACAACAAATTCTTGAGCAAACAGAACTGAAAGAGGGCAGGGTTAGATTGAATATTGGGAAAAAATTCTTCCTTGTGGGGGTTGCAGAAGTTCTTAGATGAATAATCTAATCAAGAAACTTGGTGTAATAAACTAGGTCCTGTCCTCCTAGTCCCAAAAATATTCTTCTGGGTCACTGATATTATAGAGAGGTCACGTCTATGATCACAGGATAATTTCTCTCTCAACCCTTGGTTTTGAGATCCTCTACACAGAATGTCAGCTGGTTCTGCTCATGGCCTTTGTCATGGGGGTGTCATTCATGCAGCTGAATGAGCCCCCACACAGAAATAACTTGGGCTTGGACTGATAATATCCTACCAAGTAATAAAGATTTTTAGTGGGGCCAATTAAGTATCTTGGTAACAAAATTTTTTTCACCCCTAAATACTTTTAGGATTTTATCTTACAATCCACAGGTTATTTAATATACATTTTTATAGGCACACACAGAGGTATCTGTGCATGTGTGTGATTTGTTTTTGGAGAAAGTCACGTATCTACTCACTTAAAAAATACAGAAGACAAGGGGCAATTTCATTAGAGCAGCAGGTCAGGTTTATCAGTTAAACATTGTTAAAATGCCTGTCTTTCCCCTTCTTCCTGGTTCCCTGCTGATGGCAGAGTTATGATACGGGTCTGGAGCAAAAGTCTGAAATTTAAGGTAAATTTGGATATTTGATTTCACAAAAAACATATATCCTGCTTCCAGGGCACAGATACACTGGAACAGCACCCAGTGAGTAGTACTGTGCTTTGTGGTCTGGCATTAGTGTCAGCAGCCATGTGTTTTTTCTTAAAAGCTGTATTTAAATGCAGCATAAATTTATCAGAAGTATCAAACATTACAGCATGTACTTTTGCTGAAGTTTATGTCAGCAGTAGTAGTAGCTGGAATGTCAACACTTTATCAATAGATATAATTTAAAAAAACTTATGTGTATGAAAAATGATAGTGCTTAGGAAAAATAACAAGACAAAAAGAAGCCATGATGTAATTGAATAAAAGTATTAAACCCTACCCATCATTTGCAGTTCATTTAAAATTTAAAAGTCTGCGCTTTTTGTTTTGCTTGTTTTGTTTTGAAAAAAGATAGCATCACTAGTTCCTTCCTATACTAACTCAGTTAGCAATCTACCTTGATAACACTGGAATGGGAAAAAAAAAGTGAAAAACCTTTCCAACATATCATTCAAATCATATCTAAAAAAGTGGTCATAAATATTTTAGAACCCAAGCAAACCAATAAGAGCAAGGCCCATTTGGGATAAGATCTTTTACAACAAATTAAATAAAACAATTTATTGAAGCCTGGACTTGAGATAAACTAGATTTACTAGCTGACCTTTTATTCATTTAAAGAACAAAATTAGCTCTAATTGCATTAGAATGGAATCCAGTAAATTTCTTCTAATGTGGCATCCATGCAAGTATTGCTGTAATTGTTTACAACTAAGATGGAAATGCTTTGATAATAATCTACTTTCTTCTTATTTTACTGTGCAGTTAAAACACTTGCAGAAAAACTCTTAAGTAGGACAGTTTTTCCAATATTGGTCTGTCCATCCATCAGCAATAATACATTTTCATGTCTATTAACCCAGTGGTGTTAATAGCCACTTCTTGTGAGCTGATGCATGTTGTAAGAACATTTGCACTCCAGACAAGCCTGAATGCAGGTATTACTACTTTGAATCTGGGAGAAATATGTACTTCTTTCACAAACACAAGAGAAAAGACTTTCCTGCTGTTGCCATCACTGCTTTGTACACTGGCCCAAGCAGAGGAATCAAGAAGTAAAATTATAAAATCATAGAATGATTTGGGTCGGAAGGGACCTTAAAGATGATCCACTTCTAACCCCCTGCCATGGACAGGGACACCCTTCCACAATCCCAGGTTGCTCCAAGCCCCACCCAACCTGGCTTTGGACACTTCCAGGGATCCAGGAGCAGCCCCAGCTTCTCTGGGCACCCTGTGCCAAGGCCTCACCACCCTCACAGGGAAGTATTTCTTCCTCATATCCCATCTAACCCTGCCCTCTGTCAGTTTGAAGCCATTCCCCCCTATCCTGGCACTCCATACCTTTGTAGAAAGTCCCTCTGCAGCTTTTTTGGAGCCCCTTAGGCACTGTAGGGGGCTCTAAGGTCTCTCCACAGCCTTCACTTCTCCAGGCTGAAGAGCCCCAGCTGCTCACTGCACTGCAAAGGCATTTTGCTCACTGCTGTTGTGTTACTCAGCCAGCTTGTGTTGAGTTTATGGTGTGATGTGCATCTCTATTCCATGCACCATCAATCTGACACTTCTGCTTCAGACTCCTGAAAGCCCTGTGCCTCATGAAGATCTGTAAGTTCTATTAAAGACGTTCTACATGACATTCCCCCAAACAAATTAACTTCCAATTGAACAGGTACTTGGGTACTTCCAAAAGCCTCCAAACAACTCTTCTCTCTAACAGAGAAATTGAAATAACCAATTTCTCCATCTACTTTCTACTCATATCAAATTCTAGGAATCCCTAAAATTTTTCCTAGCACCTTTCCATGGAGATTCACAGTATCCTTAAACAATCCCATGCCAGTTAACTCCAGAGACAAGCTAACTGAAATACAACATTTTTATATGATAATTGCCAGATATTTAGAAACTCATTACCAACACAGATGAAACATAAGTTTAACTTCCTTTTACTATAACACATTAAAAAGCATTTCTTTCTGCCTGCTATGAGATCCTTAGATGGGGGCCAAGGTGCCACAAAAGATGTAAAAATGAATCTGGAAACAAAGTGAGTTTCCCAAAAGCCCATGAAAAGAGATGTCAGTATCTCAGACCAAGGGCTGGCAGGGATGACAATGATGCACCCACATGATTTGTAGCAAACAGATGGAGTCTGAAGTCCCCTCTCAAAATGTGTGTGGGTATGAGAAACACTGCAGTGAGATAAGGCTGGAAGATAACTGGTGCTAAAACTATGGCTTCAGAACTTTAATTGCCTTGAAAATATGAGTTAATTTCCCCCATATAAACACTCTACAGTCCTTGGAAAAACGGAATTTAAAAGCACCCATGTCTCCTCAAGGAGGAAAATGGATCTGTGGGCTTTCAAGGGACAGCATGTCCAGCCATGCACATTCAAATCATGCTCAGCAGGACAGACAAGTATTCTGAGAGAGCTGGAACTTTGTACAGCAACCTGAGGCACAGAAATTTTATATCACACTCAAATACTGTGAAAGGAAGAAAGCAAAAATGGTTAATAACTGGGATGTGGGTGTCCCTTAGGAACCAAGGAATGACTGAAGTCCCTTAGCAGCTTCAAACCAATAAAAGCCATGGTTATCTACTGGGGAGAAGTAGGACAGCAGAGAAAAAGAAAATAATAATCAAAATCCCATTTAACTTCTAGAGCAGACAAATGAGTGTTTAGGGGGTTTGGTTCATAATGGCTATATAAGAGAGACAACTGCATTAGCAGTATTTAATGTGAGGAATGGAAATGAAAGATCTGTGTGTGCTCATGTTTACCATTGGACATGAAAGTGTGCTTTGTGCCATGAAATCAACACGAAAAACCTGATTAAAAGAAACCCTTCACATCCAAGACAGGAGCAGCCTAAGAAGCCCGGTGACGCATGGCTTCCCCAGCCTCTCCAGCCTCCTGTTTATGCTGCATGATCTCAGGATAGGGATCACCCTATTTATGCTCATCCAGTACAAAGTAACTATTATTTGTACAACAGCACCCAATAATTAGGGAGCTAATGAAGCAGCACTTGAAATGCGTTAGGCACACTCATGAATAATCATCAACGGTTATAATAAAACAGATGTGTATAAAGGAATTCCAACTGTTGTGTTTTAAAGCATAAAACAACTGTTAGCTGGGGAGTGTTGTGAAACTTAGCTGTAGGTTACACTCAGGATAAGCATCCATTACAGAAACCTCACTAAAATGTCACTGGAGGCATCATGCCAGCCCAGATGGAGTCCTGTAATCCATGCCCTAGAAAGACATGGAATGGGACACACAGTAGGATGGATGGAAGGTGATGAGTCTCACTTTGCTGCATAAATGTGATTTGCCACTAATTTTTAAGCTTTTCCCACTGAAGAGCTCCCACAGGCGCCAGAGGTGAGCACACACCTCACAGATGGATTTATTTGTACTTACATCTTGTCTTGGCCTGCGCCCACTCTTAAAGTCAGCCGAGGAATAACCGGAGATGGAGCTGGAACAACTGGTTCCACCTTTATCTGTACAGGAGAACACAATCATCAATCAAAGACTGCAAGCAGACTCCCAAAATATATTAATTACATGAAAGCACTGATGGAGTTAACCAGAGTATATCAGCTTAATGAAACAAAACTATGACAGACTAATCACTGTTCTCTCACACTTTGTCCTATGGCGTGGATGGGTCTCAGTCTGCAGGGAGTCCCATCTGTAGAAATTCACAAATACAAACTCTAAACTAAAAAAATCATCTTGCTGCATTTGTACCTCCTGATACAATTTGTTAGCAAATCTTCCTGATTAAGTACTTTTCTGGAGACATGAAACTTCCCAGTTTGTTTCTAAACAATGACATGAAATGCTTTGATCTTAGTGCTCAAACTTGTCAGGCACCCATTGGTGTTTGCACGTTTTTTCTGAGATTTAAATTCAATTATTTCCCAGGTTCATCATATAAACTTACCATGACTCTCTTGAATCAAAGGAAGCAAATAAACTCCAAGCTGAATCCACCAACACTGAATACTTTATGAAAGTTCTTATCCACACCAGGCATAACAGCAACTGCATTTTACTGCAATTAGGCTGAGGTTTTTAATGACTATTTTTCAAGTGGCCTGGGATTCCAATCTTGGTATCTGGTGGAGTTTAGACCACTTGAATATGTCCTTGAACTTATGGAACCAGTATATGCCAAAATTACCAACTCCCATTGAGCTACTGGTTTGCAAAACCTGTCCAGAATGACCACAGATGCTACAGCTGACACTGTAATGATTCTCCAAGGCATTCATTACTCAACTAATGTCCATATATGACAAGTATATATACATTATATAGAGAGAGATATAAATATAAAACCAGAGATGGAGACTGATCTCATTTTGAGAATGTGTGTCACCAAATTTAATAAAACAACCACTTGGCTGAATCTGCTCCAGGAACTTAGACAAAACTAATATGCATACAACTAAATGGAAACTTGATCAAATTTCCAGTTTCATAAAGCTTTCACAGAAAAAGGGAGGGCAAACAATCAATGCAAAGCACAGAATGTAGTGTGGGAGAGAGCAGGCCAGAGTGGGAGGGCTCAAGTGGGACTTATTTTGAGAAAGGTGATAACAAAATCTCATGCATTTTGGCAAAAGAATTGGAGCTGCTCTCCAGGAGATGTCTAGGCCAGAGAGAGAAAGAGAGCAGCCTGAGTGGTGTTCCACAGTGAACTGTGCTTTGCAATGCAGCTCTCCATGGATATGGATTAGCTGATTTCACAGGCCTCTCTGCACTCTTTGTTTATGTAGAACCATTTTTTGTTACATCATTCCCCTGGAGTGTTGCAAGAGCTTTTTTCCTCTGAAGCTTCTTGTGCCTGCAACAATTTCACTGCCATCTTCCATAGGTGACAGGTGAGTCTTTTCTCTGTTTTCCCAGCATCTTAACCTGTAACATCACCCACTGCTTAGAGACTGAAACTGAACCCTGGCTACTGCAGGCTCAGGACTATGGCTTTGCACAGCCTATCTTGCCTCTTTTCCTGCAGGTTTCTCCTCCTTCTTTAGTGCCTGTTTTGAACACAAAACGTCTTAGGACAGGCATTGCTGCTGCAGCTTCCAGCACACAGCACAGAGAGATGCCCACATCATTTACAAAGGTCCTTGGTCCATTCTAAACAATGGTGGTGTGGGCTCATAGGGCAGAAGAAAAGCACATAAACCACTTTATGCTCAGATACCAACAACACAGTCTGCTAGGAGAGGAAAACAGGGCTCCACCAGAAGGCTACATCTTTTCCTTTGATACAAGAGGACAGGAAGCATCTTTCTACAAAGTGGGTTTGTGTGTAGGGTTTACATCATTAGACCGGGGAGAAAACTAAGGAGCATTCACAGTTACATCCTGCAGAGCTTGGTCTTCCTCTACACTGATGACAGGATTTTGACACAGGAGCAAGGGCAGCTCACTTTGGGGCAGCTCTGGCAAGCCCTGATGCAAGGAGGGCTCCGTTTCTCATGAAGCAGTTCCTCAACTACTTTAGTTTCCAGCTCAGCTTATTAAGGGTAGCTGAAACTGGGTCAGCAGCTGCTCCCTGAGCTGCTCAGTCACTCCTACAGCATGCCTGGTAATCTCTGGAGTACAAATGGGGTGTAACTGCTCCAAGTGTTTGCTTTTCATCTGCTGGAGCTCACAAGGCAGTGCCCCAGATCTCCTTTTCTGGCTCTGTGGGCAGCACCCAACACCACTGCAGGGCACGGAGCTGCAGGCAAGCCCTGAGACAAAGCTTCTCCTCCTTGGTGCCATCACCAAACACACCCAGCATGAAGCCTCCAGCTTCTGTTTTCTGCCATTTATGCAGTGTTCTGTTTGCTGCTCTGTACCTTTCAACAGCCTGGGGCAAAATTCCAGGAAAAACTTGATAAAAACGGGATTGTGATGCTCACAAAGGTAATAACTACAACAAGGCTCAAAAATGGGAACATTACAGCTGAGTCAGTTTTTGTTTAACTACAGCAATATTAGAAATGGGACTCTGATATTTCCTCCTGGCCATCAGGAGCTGAAACTGCAGTGAGCCCACAAACTCATCTCCCAGGTTGTGCTTACACCTCCGAGGTGGATGCACTGTGGCAGATTAAATGTCCAAGCTGTAACCTGATCATCTGCTCTTGCAGCACAACTGCTGCCTAAATAAGTCATTGTGTGATCTAAAAGCTAAATTAAGGAAACATGTACTTTTAGGGGTTAAAACGAAAGAGCAGCATTCTGGAGTAATACTGGGAATTGGGGCCAGCAGAAGAGCATTTACAGTGGATTACTAAGCTTCCCAAATCACCAAAGAGGTAAAGTCCAGCAATATAAGACTCCTTTGTAGCTAACTAAAAATACATTGTCAGTGGATTTGTCCAGTTTTATGTATAAGCAATACTTCTTTCACCTGAACTAATACTAGTAGTCATATAAGCCCCTTATTGCCATGTGCTGCATTTTTTTTGCTAATCTTCAAGGATTTAGCTTCTTTGCCACATACCTCAGGGCACCAACTGATAAAGCTCTAACTCTCCATTTTTCCAGGACACCAGCAGTGCGGCCTTGCAAAAAATGAAAATCGCTCAAGAGATTTAAAGGGGAAATTTATTTTTAAAATCCTGACTTGCAGCAAAGAGGTGGATTTAAAAAAAGCTTATCTCTCAAGAATCAGTTTAAATTTTAATTCTATCTGGGGACTCTTTCATGCATTTTAGCTTTAAAGTTTATCTTTTGACAGGGACTTTTTGCCAAGGTAATGGGCAGCTTTGTCAATTTAATTTGTCCAAGTTTTTATTAGTGTTGAACTCCTTTTCCTAATATATATATATATATATATATATATATATATATGGTGAGTCTATACTGAAACGTTACCAGTTTGTATTTGTTTATGTGCCTGTTTATCACTCTAAAAGCAAACTTGACATAGACAACTGCAGAAGAAATGCAAAACTGAAAATGTGGAAAACAAGCAACTCATTGCCTCTATTTTACATGCACTTATATTTAACTTATAAAAGAAATCTCAGCAGAAATTCTCAATGAAATACTGCCAAAGCTGCTCAGGCACAAGGGGCAGACAGATAAAATGGGGAATCTGTGAAAGTGTTGCTGCAGTCTAAAACCAGACATGAAATTACCATGGACAACTGGGCCACCACCCTGTTGATCACCAACTCATCCACAGCAGACAAACATTAGCTCTCCGCATCACCCAGATTCTGCATGGAAAAACCATTTGTAAACTTCAAAAATATATCAAGTTTTGAAATTAGCACTTTGTTGCAAATCCAGCAGGTAATGTAAGAATGGCAACAAAAGGAGAGTGAGGAATGTCCCAAACCTGAGCTGGTACAAACTGAGTATTACACTCAAAGCAGGCTGTAAAGAGCATCTTGGTAAAACTGGAATTCACACAATGATTCCTAAGGCTAAGGATAGAGATTTAGGAACTCTTGTATCCAAGGTTATCACACAGGAAGACAATCTCCTTTCTTTTCTTCTTTCTTTTCAATGTTAACAATTTAATGCGTATTATAAGGAGAAGTGACAAAAAAAATTAGAGCAAATCCTGAATTAGGGGAGCTGCTTCTAATGGGATTTCAAATCTGATAACATGCAAATATGCTGGTTTCATTTCTTAAATATTAAATATACTCTCAAGATTAGGTGATATTGGAAAGAAGAAATTATCTTTGGCTGATGTAAATCAGTAAGAGTTACAGGAATGGAAGGAGCTCAAACCCCTTGAAAATTAGCTCTCCCCTTCTGTCTCTCAAGCGTAAGACTCCAAAGAAAGGTGACATTTGAACACTTTGACCATAATTTGAAAATAATTTTCTTACTTCAAACAAATTGGAGCAACAAGGGGGCAGATTTGCTAAGGGAAGACTCAGCAACTCTTTTCAGCATGTAAGATAACATTTATTTGAAGGCAGTCTGCTTCTCATTTCTGTCCACCTGGGAATTTCCAGGCTTCTACAAACTTCGAAACAGCAGGTTTTTAGAAACAAAATTTAAAGTTTATATGAAAGGTACAGGGCTGCTGCCCTTCTAGTGGAAACCTACAGAACAAACTTTCTGCAGCACAACACTTCATCCCTTTGCTGTGTGTGTTGCTGTTGTGTCTGAGCCTCAGCTTTTCCAAGTGAAAAGAAGGTTAAGAAAAGCCAGGACAATCTCACATTTCAAATTCACAGAACTAGAATTCCACCATTTTCTTTTCCAAAGATGTGGGACAATCTCTGAAGCTCTTTGTGAACACCTTCCTTGGAGCTGTTATTATTAAGAAACACCAATCCTGTAACCATACTTCTTCTCAAAGCTCTTAGACAATGCTCAGCAGCAAACACAGGAATCTATGTGGATTCTTGAAGCAAGTGTGGCATCTCACCTCATCCAACCAGCTTACCTTTTCATGTTTGTGTTTCTCCTTTTCCTTCTCTTTCTTTTCTCTTTCTTTCCTCTCCTTTTCCTTCTCCTTCTTTTCCTTTTCTTTGTCCTTCTCCCTTTCTTTCTTTTTCTTCTTCTCTTTTTTGTCCTTCTTCTTCTCTTTAGGTTTCTCTTTGTCCTCAAATAGTTTTTCAGGTAGCATGGGAGACAAGGAAGGTAACATGCTGGGAAGCCTCATGGCAGATGGTGTGCTGAACAAGGGCATAGACATTTCTTTGGGAGGTAACACAAGAGGTGCTGATGGCACCTTTATCTTATCTTCCTTACCCTTATCTTTGAGTTTCTCTTTGTCTTTTTTATCCTTGTCCTTTTTGCCTTTCTCTTTCTCTTTCTTTTTATCTTTATGTTTTTCTCTCTCTTTTTTGGTATTGCCATCTTTCAACTTTACTTTTGTGTCAGTATCCTCAAAGTCCTTTAGTTTGAATTTATACGGATCAGGATCCTCCTCTTTGAGTAGTTCCTTCCACTGAAACTTTGCTTCCTTGTTTCCTTCCTTGTCTTTATCTTTCTCCTTGTTCTTTTCCTTCTCCTTATTTTTCTCCTTGTTCTTCTCTTTATCTTTTTCTTTTTGTTTTTCTTTCTTCTTCATTTTAGTTTTCAGCTCTTTTTTCAATTTCTTTTTCACTTCTGTCGATGAAGCCAACTTGGTTTTCTCCTCATAGACTTTGAGAAGAGGCTCTGGAGTTGGAGGTGAAGCAGAAGGAGAGGAGAAATAAGTGAAGTTGGTAGGTGGATTAGAAGGTGTCCCCATGTTTGCCTTCCGAATGACCTCATCAATTGAGTCATCCATTGTCCATGAAATGTCTGAACTTGAAGTCCCACCCGAGGCAGGAATTGGAGTTGCCCCCGCCTTATTTGCATTATTGGCAGGAACAGAAGGTTTAGGAGTAGTAGACTCTGAAATAGAAAGTCTTTTAGGGCTGGTAAAAATTTCCCCTTCTGATTCAGAGCCAGAGGAGAACTCGAAGGGATCCGGCTCTCGCTCTGCACATGCACGAGCGATCACAGCGTCGATTGAATCATCAATGGTCTTGTCCATGACCGGGACTTTCTTCACCTGGTTGTCCAGATTTGGCTTGGGGGCAGGCTCAGGTGGTGTCTGTCCCTGTTTCACTTGGATATTTTCCTTTCCTATCTTCTCACTCAATGCAGCCAGAGGGGGTCTACTCGGTGGTTCAGGCTTCACAGGTGGTTGTGGAACGTGAGCAGGAACCTTTGGACTTTTGGGACTTTTTGGGCTCTTGGCGCGACCCGGTGACTTTTTTTCTTTGGATCCAGGTTTTGGTGAACGAATGGGACTCCCAGCTACCACTGGTGAGGGTGTAGTTTTCGGTGATTTTGTCTTTTGTCCTGGAGAACTTGTTTTGGACTTTGTTTTGGGTACGAACGGCTTTGCCTCTAAAGGTTTGGGGGTGGGCATTTGGGGTTTTGCAATGGGAGCCAACATTGGTGGTTCTGGAGAAGGGGGGGCTAAGTCTGTACTGTCCTGAACGTGAACTGGAGAAAGCATTGGTGGGACTTTTTGTGTATTTATTGAGCTGAGAGGCTCACGTGGTTCCACAGTTCCATCCAAGGCGTCCCCTTTGGAAACAGACAGTTTTGGCCTTTTCACAGGTGGGAACTCCTCAGCATCAGGACTTTCTAATGGTCTCTTGCTCAAGTAGTTCTCATCATTAATTGCCTCATCCTCTTCCATATCTCCTTCTTCTTCCAGTGGGACCTGCATGGCCTCTGCAGATGTACCTCCATCGGTAGGAACCTGCTCCTCTTCCTCTTCTGCAACAAAGAACATTTAGAAAAGCATTAGGATAATTGAAATGTGTTTTATAGAAACAAACAGGCATCACAACAAATATTCACGTGCAGCTCAGCGCAGAAGAGACAACTGGCCACCGTTCTTACTGGTTTGCTTGAAGGAACATGTGGCACCTTCTGTGTCACATCAGCCACCACTGGAACTGGCAGGTGCCCTCACTGCAGTGTAACACTGAACCCATGAGCAAAGGAGAGGAGGGTAGAGTTCACCTATGGCAGAGCTTGCAGAGCAGGCCCAAAGTGTCAGTTCTACCCAAAACCACCCTAATAACTTCTTCATTCGTTTCTAAATGAAGGGAAAGAGGTTGAAGCATTTTTTGCTGTAACACAGTGTCAAAGCAAAGTATCAAAGCAAAACTACCCAGAACTGTCTTTCTTGCCTATATCTCACACAAGTTTGACTGCAGCTTAACTACTAGGAAAACATCTTCCTAAACCTAGTTTATTCTTTCTGAAGCAGCACAGGCTGAAGGTTAAAGCAGAGGACTAAGCCCCATTCACCTGCCAGGTTCTGTCTCTGATACCATCTCAAGAGCTGCTGCAGGTGGACATTATCTGTTATGACTTCATGGGAATGCCCCAGCATCGTGTGTGTGTGTTGGTTCAATTAGGAACGTGCCTTTGAAATGCATTTTCCCATCATCTCCCTTATTGTTGTTTTGTTTGCATCGTGGGACAATCCTGGAGTGCATATGCCAGCTTCCTGCAGCAGTGAAACCAAAATGAAGGAATTCACCTAGCACACTTCAGAGCAAATGGGCACTTGGGCTGTGAGACCAAAAGCCAGCTTTTGAAAACATGATAAACCTGAAATCTACACAGTGCAGACATCAGACATCAACTATTCCAAACCAGTGTGGATACCATCTGTGTGACTGCTCTGTTTTTTTGTTTAATAACAATTATTTTTTTCCCCTACATACAACACCATCTTCAGAGCCACATGTGACATTATGGTGCAGAGAAAGGAGAAAATCCACTTGAGATCTCCCAACAAATCCACAGTAGATTTAAAAAGAGAACCTCTGATCTCCACAACCACAGCCAAGTACTTTATCCTCTTTGATACACTTCCTCACTTTCAAAATGGAATTATCCGAGCAGGAAAAAGGGTTCTTAGTCCTGAATAAGAATGTCTACACAGGCATTAACCTGACACATTTGTATTTGGAGTAATTACATCATTACACCTCTGCTGGTTAACATTCCTACACAGACAACCTCATTTCACTTTACCCCAAGTTTCTGTTTACCCACCTGCAAAAACTCAAGACATTTTGTCTATCAGGGTTTCTGAGGAAGGATATCCAGTGCCCTAAGATTCTCACATGAAATATGTAGTAAAAAACATTTATGAGGACAGTGGCTAAAACCCAACTTCCTAATGAGCAGGTGGCTTTAATGAAAAAAGCACCAAGAAACTTGAAACATTCCACTAAACACTATTTAAAACTCAGCAAGAGAGCATCTTTCTGAAATATCTCTTTTCAAGGAATTTATTTTCAGGTTTTCTGCGCTGGTGTTTCTCTACTGTAATGAGTCAATGCTCTGATTTAGGAGAGTTGAGTCAAGAGCCCTGGGCTGCAGCACAAATCTTGCCAGCATCACAAATTAAGTAAAATGAGCTAGCAAGTCTGGCTTTCGCCAGGGCCCAGAGGATTTACAGCAGCCAGCCCAGAGAGGAGACTTTGCCTGAGGATAAAGTCTTAGCCTTCCGTGAAAAACAGAAATGTTAGGGAGTTAGGTTTTGCCTGGCTGGGCACTGACATTGAATTTTTTAAACGGCAAAGTTAGAGTATAACTGAGAAATCACTCTGGACTGAGCCTGCACCTGCTATGGGGGAAAAAAATCTGCTTCCCCATCATGGAAGTAATTTCAATCTCTGTTTAAGCTGCTGCAGAAATCAGCTGCCTTCACCCGCTCAGAAGGTTTTGGGGATGAAGAATCAGCATTCATCAGATGTCACACAGCACTGGTTGCTACTGAGAAATTCCCTCCAAACCCCATTCCACCTACTTCAGAACTGAGAGTTTGTTTTCATTTAAAAGTAGGAGATAAAATTTAAAATAAACACCATACTTTAAAATTGGGATTTAGAGAAATCTTCTGCCTCAGCCACAAGATGAAAAGTATAGCCAAATTAAAATATTAGGAAAGATAGGGTTTGATGATACAAACTCACTTACAAAAGAATAGTAATATTAGAATAGAGATAGGAAGATTAACCATTTAAATACAGGAAACACAGGGATAAAAAGAGTAAATAAAGTGGAACTGCAACAGTAAAAAATTTACATTTACTAGAAAAGTCAGAACATTTATTTGCTAAAGATTTCTGCCCAGTGTCCATTTAGACAGCCCCTCTCTTACACTGTATCTCACAGAAGGGCACTGCAATATTTCATATTTTTATAACTCCTTCCCATCCCAAGGTGCTTCTCATGTTTTACCTACTCAGGATTGCAGAATACCAGCAGCTGCTGGATCAAAGACAAAAAAACAGTTTCAGAGGAGCTTTGGAGAACAGGGACTGGAGTTCTGTACAATAAAAAAAAGAGCAATGCTTATTTTTTTTCTAATAAGGCCAAGTAAAGTTTGCAGCGGGCTCACAAAGTTTCTGTGATCTTGTGTGGAGGTGCCAGGGAAGGGCAGAAAGGTTAAAGTGCAGTTTGTAGAGGTGAGACAAGAAATCGGGGCGTCTTGGCCCAGCTTTCATGCACATTCCTGCAAGCCACAAAGACAACTTAGTAAGGAAGCAGAAGCATTACCATCCCTTTTATATGGACTTGGATTCCCCAAAACATCTGGAAAAAATTGCCTGGGTCAGTCCTGAACAATCCAGGGACTAAGGAAGTTCATGAGCACTTAACTACTGACACACATTCACCACTTTTCAGACATGCTCAGATGACAATCTGGAATCCTATCGTGGTCAAATGAAATCCAAATTTCTCTTGGAACAAGGCCACAGTCTGATCCTTAGCAAGGACTGGTTTTCTGCCAGGCAGCAGCTTTCAAACCTGAGCCACCACAGCTGTGGCAGAAAACAATGAAGCACTTTTTTTTTTTTTTTGGTGGTGGTGGGGGGTTTAGTTAATTAGAAAAGTGAAATTTCTATCTTGAGTTCAAGACCTGTGGCTCTTTTTCCCCCCAAAGGATTCACACCAGAGCAGGAACTAAATATGGAAAAACATCAGCTTTTTAAATGTTTGCTGCCTGACTTGGTGATGAGCATTTACAACCACGTGGCCACTTCCTCACCTTTGTCCATCTCGTTTGCCACCCTGCACTTCTGGATGCACCATCCTTTGTGCACAGGATTGCCTTTAAACTCTCTTTACTGCCATTTCTCCCCATCTCCAGCCACCTTTATTAATGATCCAGCCCGAGTTAGCATCTATAGGTCAAGTGGATATCACCTCAACCATCTGCCCTCATAACTCTCCCCTGTAATGAAAGGAGACTGGAGCTGTTTGGGAGGTTTCTCAAGATAACAGATACATTTTTTTTCGGTCGTTAGAGAAGTCAGTGCTGGATCAATATTAATGCTCACATTACTAAAGCTATAGAGAGCAATTGTTTATTATGTCAGCAGGCCCCTGTGCAGAGCCTGGGTTACAGGAGGGATGAGCTCTGCCATTGCAGCACTGAATTTGTCCATCACTGAAATAAAACAAGCTGAGAGCTTGTCAGCATGCTGCCTGTGAGAAATCTGGTTAGAAAGGCAGCATTTCTTACTTGAGAATATTAGGCTGTGCCAGGAAGTGGTGGAATCACCGTCCCTGGAATTGTTCAAAAAACATGTGGATGTGTCACTTGGGGACATGGATTTAGTGGTGACTTGGCAAGGTTGGGTAAATGGAATTGATGATCTCAGAGGGCTTCTCCAAACTAAATGATTCAATGGGTAACAACATCACCTGGGTCTATGCCAGAAGGCAAATTCACTTTTATGAAAGGAAGATTTTAAAGTTAGGGGAGGAAGGAATCCACTCCTCTCTTGACACAGGTCTGCAGGGTGATTTGGGGCAGGTCACTCCACATCCTGCTGCCTTCCCACCTGACAAATGATCATAATTCCATCTCACAGAGGTGCTGGAAAAGCTGAACTTGATAAATATGCAGTATCTGGACAGAAAGCATCAGAATCCCAAATGCAAACTGTGGGGATCTGTCACCACTTCAAATGCTGGAAGATTTCTTAAGCTGAACAGTTCAGGCAAGAAACTGAAATTTCTGCACCTTTTTTAAGGAAAAACCACTAAAGAAGCTCAAACTCTATTTCTTGGTATATCATGTAGCACAGGAGGGACCCCTGACCAAAGGTTTATTGAATATAAATTAATTAATTTAGCCACAGCTTAGTTTCAGGACAGCAATACCCAACACTACAGTAATGAATTTCCAGGTTTATGAAGACTGAGGGACTATTTGTCCCTGAAACGGACACGAAGGTACAAAGGAACAGAAATTCTGCCTTTCTGCAGAAAAAAGAAGTGCAATCACATGTACCACATTATCATGCTCACCTGGCTGCCTTGTCAGAGGATGCAGCACAACAGGTCAGATAAAAGTGAAAGCAGGAAAAATAGATGCAAAACTCATCTGATTGTGTAGAAATGCACCTATGCATGGGCATTCTTCAAGCAAGAAAACCTATCATATATAAATACACCTATAAAATTAAAATTGTCATCATCTTGGTCGTTACCAGACTTTTTACTTGGTAGCTTCAGTGAGAAAACAAAAACACTGACAGCTAAATGGGGGTCCTGGACAACATGGCACAGATTGGGACAGACAAAATCTCTGCTCAGCTCCTGACCCTGCCAAAAACTTACCCTGTCTGCTGGCTGGCATTTAATTTAAGTGAAGTTCCAGTCTCTCTTCTGAAAACTGGATTAACATTTCACTCTGTCACAGGGTGGTGACAGGATAAAACCATCTGGGTAAGACATGTAGATTTAAGAATAAATAAATATTTCTTATGTACAAAATGAAGCAGAGTCAGACACGGTGGTTAAAGCTGGACACCACTTGCTGAAGAAAGAGTAACTTGATTTTAGTAACAGCAGCTCCTACCTCCAATGCTACATCTAATGTATGAATTGCACAAAGCTCTGGGAGGTAACAGTTCCTGTGGAAGCCAACTCTTGTTATTATAATAATGTAAGATTTAGGCATTGGGCATTTGATATTAACAGCAATATGGCAGATTAACAGGATCAGCTATCAGAGCAAACCCATTAAGGATACAATTCTCAAAAAGCAGATGTTTCCATCCAACTCACACACGCCTATTTTCAACGATTAAATTTCTTCCATAATCCTTTTCTTTTTAAACAGAACTTGAACATTTTCTTTTCTAAGAGAATGCAAAATGACCAAATAAGATCTGTCAGTAGATCACAGAATTCTTCCACACATAGTTCTGTTCAGATCAGCCTCTCTGCTCCTCTGCTCTGCATGGTACCAAGTACCTGAGAATGGGAGTTGGAAGCATCAGGGTTTTTAAGGAAAATTAGGATTTGGGAAAGGAAGTGATCTGGCAGTGCCTGCACTGAAATCTTCAATCCATCTTCATTTCCAAGCATATCCTCCTTAGGACCACATGGATATCAAGGCTGATGGCTTTATACACAGCCAGCTCAGCCTCTCACATGTAAGGAAGGAAGGGATTGGTCCCACCCAACATATGAAACATTTTAGTGAGGAAAAAAAAGAAAAAAATCTTCCTGCAGACTTCCAGAATAAATTTCCTATTGTCTAGTTAAAGCATGAGATGAAGCCAAAGATAAGTTTTTGGAAATTTTAAGTCATTAAGTCAAGAGCTTACATCCCTATCATATCCTAATAAGCAGGAGCTTTTGATTTCTGTTAAAATGGAAGTCTTTTTCTTGTGCCATGATATGTTTTATCTCTTAAACTTGTAATAACAATGGCCTTTCCCCAAAACAAACAGAAAGTGTGCTTGTAGTCCATAAAGGAAATTAATGGAAGAGGGACAAAATTCAATCCTGATATCCTACAGGCCAATATCCTGATACCTTAATGCAAAATGAACACGCTGAGATACCTGTGACACATGTGGGGCTTAGAATACTGGATTTTATATAGATACTTGTGCATATTTTACACATATATTTACATATATTTGTAATTGTATTTATAGTTTCTCTGCTGTATAAACACAACTGATCACTGATGTGACCTGTTTACCAAACAGACAATAAAACAACAGATTTCTCCTTTATTTTATAAAGATCAACCAACCTATTACCAAAACCCTGACATTTTCCAGTTGATACTTTCTATGGGAAGAGAGCACCACCAAGGAGCTCATCTTCCATGTGTCTCAGATTTTTCCACTGACATTGTCAGCAAGTTCACTGCAGCGCCTTCTCAGTGTGTTATCAAATGCAAAACCCACCAATACATTACAAAAAAAAAAAAAGAAAAAAGAAAAAGAGCTTTCAGGTATGGCAAGTGATTTGACTTTGCATAAATAACTAGAACACCGTAAGGAAGATGTGAAAGGTGCTTGAAGTTAAACATCTCAACTTGTTAATCACACTGGAAAATGCTGTCCCAAATGGCTGGGAGGTGCCTGCAGTCCCTACTATCAGCCAGCACTGAACTTCAAAGTGCTCAGCAGGACTGAGACTTGGTGCACACATTTATCAATAATTCCAGAAGACTTTATTAACCTGCCCAAGAAGCTACAAGAGGTCAACAAAACAGCTCTCCATCCCTAAGGACATAATACATCCAACCATCTGGAAATATGTATGAGAGCAATAATCAGGTTCTGGACTCAAAGGTTTCCAGAATGATTCAGTTACCTCTTCATCCTCCCCATCTTGGTATGAAATCATTGGAGATGAATTATTGAGCACCAGTATGAGAAGAGAGTATTGACAGTTTGCCAGAAACAAACCATAACTCTTAAACCTGCAGTTCTACATTTAATGGAAACTGTCTCATCCTTTTTTTTGTCCTCGATCATGCATTTGTGCAGGAGAATCAGGAACGAAACAAGGCTAAAATAAGGAAGATTATCTGCTGGTTTGGGTTAGAAGTGACCTAATGAGATAATTCAAATGGAAATATATCTGACAGTGGAAGGAAAAACCAAAACAACAAAGATAAAGTATTCTTATGTCCAACTGGCAAAGTAAAAAACCCAGCTCAGGATCACACAGGCATAAGGGAGTGGAAGAAAGGGGGGAAGTTGTGAGGAGCATCACTCTGGGCATCAGATCTTGGATATAATGTGAGATTTTGGCTTCCAATGATGCTTTAGGATACCAGATGCAATGAGAGTAACACTTCTAAGTAATTACTAGTGGCTACCCCCATTCATGTATTTTTTAAAAATAAGGAATTTTTGGAAGCCAAATTACACAGGATTCTCAAAATGACACAGCTAGTTCCCTGCTGAAGACAGAAAAACAGAAACAGAGTTGGCAGATTGTTATCTGCTACACCCACAATCTCTGTCTGACCTGACAAAATATTAGTCCAGAATTTGTGCTGCTACAGCAAGCAAAAACATGTTTCTGTCTAAATACAACAAGGGAGACTTTATTTTTGCTTTGACTTTTAAGCAGTGGCTCAACATTTTTTGTAGCTCATGCACAAATACACGAACACACAGCAGTGCTGGGCTAATGGGTCTGGAGAGCAGAAACAACCCCAGCAGCATCTTTAGGAAGTGTTGGAATGAGAAATGTGTGAGATCCAGCCAGCTCCCTGTCAGCAGGGCAGCCTTGGCTCAGTCACTTTGGTGTTGCTCTGAATTACTTGGGATTGAGTCTCTCCCTTGAACCCTGCGGAGTGTAATGTGAAAACCACTGCAGTTAGATCAAAACATAAAGCCAGGGACAGAAAACCTCTACAACAAAATTTTGGCGTTGTCTCCATGATTTTTATTTCACTTTTTACTCCCTCTGGGATGTATGATCCTTAACAGAACCGAGAACTTGTCCCAAAGTATGCGTGCAGGCGCAGAGGTTTTCTCTTTAAAGGAACATTTTGACTTCTAAAAAATAAAATTATTAGCAAAGACAAGGTAATTAGGCAATGACAATTCATAGAGTACAGCGAATCAATAACAGAGTACATTAGCAAGACTGACAGAGGTGTGAAGCTGATACATTATAAATGGCTCTATACTGACCTGTAAAAATGCAGCGTTTCCCTAACATTCGGCACAATAAAAAAACTAAAATGCTATATAAGCAAGCCAACCTGAAATGACACCTAGTATTATAAATGGCCTAATCTATATGTTAATACTGTTGTATCACATAACTGCAGCAAGACTAAGATAACAATATGACTTTGGGGTTTCTATGGCTACATCCTGGGCTAACGTGCCTGAAAGGGCTTGCTGCTGACACCACACAAGCTTTCTGAGTGCTTCTCTTTGGTTATTTATGATATGATTTATGATAACGACAACATCTCCTATTTTCTCCCCTCGTCAGATACAATAAATTGCCATCGTTAATCACCGTTCTTGCTTCAGCTATGATTACAATGGTATAATAGGGCCTAGCTATGGTAATACTGTGTATTAAGGTGTTTTTTCCCCCCCTTTAAAGAAATATGCACAAGTAGATCTTTGTAGCCGATGTCAGTACCTGTAGTATTTTAATAATCTTCCCAGGAGTATTCCTGGATGAGAAATTCTGTTACAACTGAGATTCAGCACTACTCCTCTTGCAAAGATCAAATTTACCATCTAAAGACTCCAAATCCACATTGTATTATCTGTATCTAATAATTCTCAGATATAATAAGAGGGGTTTATATGTATTTTTTCTTGAGAAAAGGAAAGCAGACCATCAGTCTTTTCACTTTGCACCTCTGTATCTAATCTTCCTGGCTGAGCTTTCCAAACCAGCTTTTCAAGTATCACAAATCTTACTAAAAACAAAAACATTGAACCTATATAAACATCTGGAAGGATTTTTACAGTGCTTTTCCTTTTCTATACTAAAGTCTTGTATAAGAAAATACACTGTTCTACCTTCAATAAAGTCCTAGGTTGAAAATCCCTAGGCTTTTACAAATATTTTAGGAAGCAACTATTTGTACCTCCTGGCAAAGGAACAGACTAAGTATTTATTGCACTGGGGTACCTGTACTTCTTCCATATTAATAATTTTTACCTGGCACTGCAGAATTTTAGTCCTTCACGGATTTGCAACCTACTTGGGTACTTGGATTCAGCAGTGAGAAAATACTGTGATTATTTAATGTCTTATTTTGCAACTGAGCTAAAGAACTCCAGAAACAAGAAGGCATAACTGTCCCATAGACATCACATATTTCTTTCACTATATTACTTCAGATCCCACTCTTTCTCCCCAGAAGTTCAAAATTTAACCCCAAAAAGTTTGGGGTTTTTTTGTGTAATGCACCTGTGGAGCAGAAACGTGGCTTAAGGCACTTAAAATTGAAGAGTCACATTTCTCATCCTCAGGAGTTCCAGTGACAGCAAGCAAGAGGCAGACACGATGGCACAATGGGCTATTTTAGATTGTATGAACAAGCATATTTGTGCTTATATTGCTGCTAAAATTAGCTAAGGTGTCCTTCAGCCCAGAGTGACCCAACTCGTTACTGGTTTTGTGGCCAAGGTAGAGGAGATGGGAGGGGAGATCATGACAATTCTGATCAGCATAGGGAAGATGTCTGGCATGGAAGAAATGGCAACATGAAGACAGTGGTCTCCTATTAAATCATGAGCTCATCTCCAAATTCAGAGGATAAACACAGACACTGCCAGGTGGGGCACAAAATCCACACGGAGAGAGAATTCCTCTGGCAGACAAGGTGTGTGATCAGCTACAATTACCTGTGTCTGCCTTCGACTCCTTTACTCCCTCAAAAGTAGACCTGGCCTATTTTGGGTCTTAATCTCTTATATTCTTATTCACATGAGGGAGCTTCTGCAAAAATGCATTCCCAGAAGGAAGTCCTGGCTTAACTCATCATCATTTCAGCTATGCAGGACAAAGATGCAATTTTGCTGTTGTAAAAAAAAGGCTCTGAGTGTTTAAATCACCTTCAAGTAACTTTTTAGTTCAACAGCTCATTTGGCCATTAATTGCCTTGCCTCTCCACCTCCTCTTGTGCATCACTTGCAATTGCAAGGGCATGTTTGAATCCCAGTGATAAGCTGCTCAGGGCAAGAACTGTATCTGTGTTTTCCAAAGTGCTTTGGTTACTTCTGGCACTATAAGAAAAACAAACAGAGCACGTATTTAAGAGACTCTTCCATCCATTTTTTTGTCTTCATTAGGTAAAAAAGGGAAATTCAGTATTTTCTCAACAATTCAAAAATATTTTCTAAAAAACAGAAAGACTGGGGTAGGGAGAAGTTTATTTTCAATAGATGAATGGAGAGGTATAGAAAAAGCTAACCAGGGTCTGTGCTCTAGAATAAATTGAAAAAGCTCTGTCTATCCTGTTAGGTGAAATCCTGATCTTTGGTATTGATCCATAGTGGCACAAATTAAGAGAAGTCACAGAAATTTAATTAAAAATAAATTAAAAAGCTCTGCAATTGACTGGAAAACTCTCACTAATGTAAACAGAATTACTTAAGAGTCAAAACAAAGGCACATGATCACTCTCTCCCTTAATAAATGTATACACAAAGTGTTTACCAAATCTTCCAGCTGTTGGGAATATTTCAGATGCTGGGATCCCATTTCTTTAATGATACCAACAGCAATCATGAATGCTTTTGCCACGCAGAGCAATGAGTTTATATCCACAGTTGCTAACTCAGAAACACAAGTGCAGTTACAGCTTCCAACTGTGTCTAAACAGCATCCAAAGCCTTCAGGAAGATGTGCTGGCCACACTTACCCCAGGACTTCAGTGCTCTGAACTGGCACTGGTGCGTCCTGGCACATCTGTGAACCCCCCACTCCTTTGCTGGGATGAATTCTGAGCCACAATACGAATCCCATAACAAAAACAATCTTCTTGATCTAGCAGAGAAGGAAATCGCTGATGATAAGGTTTTAATAAAGCTTGACAAGCCTCAAAATTAAATTTGCTGGCAAGGGTTCACCCCCGAAACAGATACTTTCAAGCGGTCTTCACGAAAGAAGCCACGGAGACTTAAAGAGAGGAAAATGTTTACTTTAAGAGTTTTTTTTTCCTTACAGCTACAAATCCAATTAGTGACTCTCTTTGTCTTCCAGCCTCTCTGCTTTATTCTGTATGGGAGCACATGTGTGTCCAGGCTCTCCCTGTTACCCTGCCCTGCAAAAGGTGCCCATAGGCAGGGAGAAAACTAATCAGGGCAGTGTGATCACCCAGCCAGCAGCACTTCCCGGCGACATCCACAGCCACGTGAAACCGGATCGGGCAGCACAGAGGGTTCAAACTGCTGCTGTCAGCACTGCTGGGGAAAAACTGCTCCGAGAGCATGGGGTGACTGTGCTGAGCAATAATTCTGTGGGCAGCTTCCCACTCCAGCAAGGAGCCTGATTCAGGAGGCTGTAGGAAAATTTAAACCACATCCAATTTAAAACCTCTGCTTTTTTTCCAGTGACCTTATAATTTTTCAGGGACAGCTGCTAAAATCTATTGCTTCTTTCCATAGGACCTCATGGATCACAGCAACATCTTCAAATAAATCTCACTTTCGAGGGAGCTCAGAGGCTGAAAACACAGCACAGGAGTCAGTTAGATGCTCTCACTCATCAAGAGCTTTTTGGGGAGACAACTGGAAAGACCTCATGGGCTTTTACAAGGCCACAGCCACAAAACAGTCCTGTGCTTCTGAGGTTGCTGCAAGACTTTGTAGGACAATTAAGCTAAGCAAAAAGCAGTGAAAACATCAGACGAAAAAATAAAAGGGAGATTCAGTGATATCAGAGTCCTGCACTTGCAGAAGTAGAGCTGGACACGGATGTGAAATAATTGTGATACACTTCTTGTGGTGTCACTCGCAAAGGACACAAAGTAAGAGAGGACACCCTTTTACAAGAGTATGTAGTGATAGAACAAGGGGGAAAGACTTCAAACTGACTGAGAGTAGGTTTGGATTGGATATTGGGTAGAAAATGTTTACTGTGAGGGTGGGGTGGCCCTGGCACAGGTTGCCTAGAGAAGCTGTGGCTGTTCCATCCCTGGACGTGTCCAAGGCCAGGTTGGATGGATCTTGGAGTAACCTGACATAGTGGAAGATGTCCCTGTCCATGGCAGGGGAGTGGCACAAGACCAGCTTCAGGATCCCTTCAAACCCAAATAATTCTCTGAGTCTATGGTTTTTGTGGAAGCATTAAGCATGTTTTAGAATATTGCCTCTGTTTAGAAACATTCCAACCCATTTTTTAAAATAAAAACTCACAGCTCTGACAAGGACCTCAAGGCCCACATTACACTTTAGATTCAACTCCCTCTTTATGCTGCAGCCTTCATTTGGATGCAAGGGCAGCCCCTATGCTCCCAATGACCTTGGCAAAACTCTTAGAAACAAAACAAAAACAAAACAGAAAAAAAAACCACACTAAAAAACCTTCAGGACCTCAGGCTCTAAAGCTATTTTAGAATTAGCTTTGAATAATTGTCCCACAATAGGAGTTTTCTTGATTAATTGCTTAAGATAAGGCCTCCTTTTCCTTGCTGGCCTCCAGTGACTCCCTCCACTTCCCATAATCACTTTTGTCTCAGTCTCCTGTTTACTGGGAACAGCTAAGAGAAAAATCAGAGATACACCAACTCCATTACCTGAGGATTAGCCAGAAGATAACCCTATGTATTCCATTACTGACCATTATTTGAGTAATTATTCAATCAAGTTTAGACCATGTGAAAGATGCACTAATTGTTTTGCAGAGCTTGCCCAAGCTGTTTATCTAAGGGATGCAACTTGTGTCCTTTAACAAAACAAAAATGATGTGCTGATTGCAAAGGAAAATGAGAAGTGGCTTTGTATTGAACTCTGTATCCTAATTAGGCTTAACCAGGAGTTAAGGATCTATTTTGATCAAGTTTCCACACGAGCTGGATTGGGTACATATTTGATTACAGAAATTCTGCAGGATATTGCTTTTCCATCTGAATTATTTAAAAAATGGTACATGGCCATTATTTTTCTAGTTTATGAGATAAGCATCCTGAATATAGGGAAAGCAGGGATAGTGGAGAAACAAACAAGCCAGTAACCAGCAGGCTTAATTTAAACAAGAAACTTGGGCACACATCAGTACTAGAGTCAGAAGGCTTGATACTCTGATTTAAACTGAATTAATGTCTTTTAGCTAAGTAATATTTTTCTTGGACACACGAAAGGAATGAAAAAAATCCAACAAAAACAAATTTAGTGAAGGAATTGGCTTCAGTAGGCAGTTTTACGTAACATTAACTTTCCACTCAGACATAAAAAAATATAACACCCCTTCATTTCAGAGTTGTCGGATTCCCATGTAACCTTCCCGTTCCACGGACCTCAGGCTGGTTCACTACCAGGTGACTCCCTGCTGAGAGGGAACTGCAGTTCCCAGGGACACCAGCTGATGGTCCACAAAGACCCCAAAGAAGGCAGAGACTGAAGACAACTTCTTCATCTCCAGATACAAAACTTCCCTTACTCGTGAAACCTCGCAGAAGCATTTGCAGCTGACGCAGTTCATCCGTAACTTTATTTGCTCTGGTGCTTGTTGCCACTCTTTCTAACCCCCTGCTCCATAAACTCAGGCCTTTATCACCCCTGTCTTTGTGAGTTTTGGAGGGTGGAGGGGAGATTTATCTTCAGGAGCGAGCACAAACTGTTGGTATTGTTGGGATTGAGGCAGAACGAAGCGCGCTCAGCCGTGGCGATGGAGCTCCGTCCGAGCCAGGATTAAAGGCAGTGGTGGGGAAGCTCGAGTTTTAATGGATAAATTGTTGCAGAACACAGCCAAACATCTCTGCGGATGAAGGGGACTCAGAATTGGGTGGGGAGGGGATTATCATCCTGCTGCGCCATGTCATTTTGAGAACACCCTCCTCTTAATTTAGTTACCTGCCAAACAGTGAGCAGCAGATTGACCCAAATCCCATTAGCAACAACAATCTGTCGTTCCCTCTTCTCCCCAAAATGGAATATGCTCTGGGATGTGTTACACAGAAATAAATTGAAATGAGGGAGGTTTTCCCCATTCATTTCTCCCACTTCCCAATTCAAACTGTAAATTCATGGGACAGGGACCTGAATTAGATTTGTAAAGCAGCGACTTCACCCACACTGCTGCTTGGATAAATCTGGAAAAGAAAAATACTGAAGATTTTCTTTCACTTTTTTTTCTTTTTGTTCTAATTTTCTGTTTTCTTTCACTGTTGTATTTTTCTCTTTTCCATCTCTTCATTTCCCATCTCTTCAGGTGTCCCTGCCTGCTACAGAGGGTTAGAACTAGACAATCTTTAAAATCCCTTCCAAACCATTCAAGGATTCTGTGATTTTACAATTCATTTACTGCTCCTTCCAAAACCCAGAATATCACAGGTTTTTTGTATTACAGAATTTTTCTGCTTTTTCCTTTCTCTCACTCTGAACTTTCTCTTTCGCAAGCATTTAGCAGGAAGAGAAAAACTAGAAGAGGGAAGAACACATTTGCTTTTTGTGCCACTCGGGATATTTTCATGGAGGAGACTGACAGCCAAAGGCCAGGCTGAAGCAAAAGGTAAAGGACAAAACACTAAAAAAGCCCATGAAATATGGAAGTATAAGAAGCAGTAAGAAGAGGAAGAGGAGATAAAGAGGAGTTACACTAAATAAACATTTCCAGACCAAAATAAGGAAGATGGGACAAGCAGGTATGTTGTAGACACATGCTCAAAGTGTCTGTGGGACAAACCAGGATGTAAATGGGCAGCAATTGTTCGCTGGTTTGCCCTTTTCCCATCACATGATGCTAAATGCTGCAAGTTTTGGTCCTCAGGGCTTTCTTTAGGCAGAGTCTATTCATCTTGAGTTCTTCCATCTCACACCTGTCACTGTAGTTACTGGGGCTTCATTTCTTGTGCACATCCAGAAAAATTTAAAAAATGCCTGAGGATACTCCTAGATAAAAAGCTGCTCATATGTGGCATAGCTCAGCAATTATTAAGTAGAAGACTTATTCAGATCTCTGACTTTGCAGTATGGCAGAGGATTCTTTTTCCAGCTGGGGTAGGATATACATTTATTTCTCTTATATGGCATCTCTGACTCAACCGAGATCATTCCTCAATTCACCTTCTGAATTTTTTCTTTTCCTCTCTTCAGGAGTTGGACTTTGATGATCATTATGGGTCCCTTCCAACTCAGAATATTCTATGACACAATGATTATTTTTACACCATATTATTCCCCTATAAAGTGGGAAATGGCAAACTCTTTCCTCTCTCCCCCCCACCATGAACTGTCACTGCTCCCAGTGGCAAGAAAGACAGCAGAGCTTCAGATGATGCCTAGAAATCTCTCTCAAATATGAAATATCACTGAAATGTACAAAAAAAGACCTGCCACCACTTCTTCTGCAGGGAACTAAAGAGCCTTTTATAAGGAATTTCAAATCCAGAAACAGATCTGAATGTTTCAAGCTCTAAATAAGACTCTGGCAAACATCAGATTCTTGCTGTATTTTGGAGCTCCTCCCCTTCCTCCACCATTTCTGGGCTAGATAAATATACCTAAAATGTTGGTGCACTCTGTGTACACTCAGGAACTCATTAAATTCAACTAAAATGACCTCCAGAACTGTGGGATGAAGCAACAAGAAAAATGAAGCATGAGGAATTTTAACACGGTAACAACTTGTTTCCTTTTGCCACAATCTGCTACCACAGGATAAATATCTTGTATTCTGCCTAATAAAGGTTTCCTACAAAAATTTAAGATTTACTAAGATTTCCTACTTAAATATAAGATTTTACTTATCTGCACAGAAAGCTGTTTAAAAAACCTAGATGCCTTATAGGGAGAAAGAAATCTAACCATAACAAGCATAAACAAGGACACTGTCTTAATCCTCTAAGTAAGAAGGGTGTGCTGTCAGGACTTGCATCTGTGCCTTCTGCAAATTACAATGGAAAAAAAAGTCAGTGATGGTCAAAAGAATAAGGAACTGGGAGGAGAAAAGACAAGTTACAATTTTAGTCAGGACACCTGAGAAACTGTAAAGATATTATTTCCATTTTAAATATGGTACAGCACCACAAGAGAATATTACCTTTGACACACACCAGACATGCTGAAAGACAGAGCGGCCAAAAATATCATTTATCATAAGCAATATGATTAACAAGCTCTCTGACTGCTCAAGAATAGCAGGTATTTAGGGACACAAGATATCCAATTCAGAATAAAAGTTTAAATTCATTCTTACTCAGGAGTAAAATTGTTTGCCAAATCACTGTCTGGGGAATTTTCTATTACCAAGACCAGGTATTTCAGGGCAACTTGCTCAGGGCATGGCCGCATATTTTAACAGGCTCTTCATCCACAGATGGGAAAGAATTTGCACAGACAACCAAAATCATTGAATCATAGATTGGGTTGGGTTGGAAGGGACCTTGAAGATTATCTTCAAATCCCTCTGCCGTGGGCAGCGACACCTTCCACTACACCACAGGTCTCATCTACAGAGGAAAAAACAAGCAGGGCTCAGAAATTATAAACTATTGATGCATGGTCATTGTCACACAAAATACTGATGGCAAGAATGAAAATTCCAAGTCTAGGATGTTCGGAAATCAAATTCTGAACTTAGCAGCTCGCCTTTTACTTTAGAAAAGGTGTAATCTGGCTAATCAGATATTTTCAATATGGTCAGAAGAGGAAAGAGTCCATGTCTCTTGCTGCCTGGATTAGGGGAGACACCTTGTTCATCTGCATTGTGATCCTGCATCTCTCCTTAGGAGAGGGAGGCTCCTCCTGCCACTGAATCTGATGGTTTCTCCTGGCAGAAAGAGTAGTTTAATTCCTTGTAATGCACTTAAGGCTGATTTGGGAATGACCATCACTTTATGGCTGGTATAATTTTTAATTTCAAAAGAAATCACAAAAGGACTGTGAGATTTTAACCTTTGGTTTTTGCACCACATCTTTCTCCTTGCTTCCATCCCCGCTCAGTGCGGATTAGGATGGGGAGAGGGATGAATTATCTCTGGAGAACTATAAAAGATAGAATTGATTTTTGGTAAGAACTCCAAGGAAGTTCTTAATACCTCCTTATCTTTGTGAGTAATACAGCAATGTTCCTCTGCTGAGTGAGCGCCTATCTTCGGAGCTATCCTTGCCAATGTTATCTCGACAGAAAAGCAGCTTTGAAGGACAGAAAATAATATGTGTTCCCCATTGGTTGCAAAGGAGTTGTGTCAAAACTTGTAATACACAGTTTGGGTTCTACACCAGGTATTTCCATAACTTAGGGGAATTCAACAAGTTTGCTGCTGTGAGGCCGGCATGAGGCAGAGATAAGATTTGCCCATCTCGCATTGTGGAATTTAATAACTGGGAAGCACTTCAGAGCACCTGCACAAACCTAACAAAGTGACACTGCCCAAACTCACTGTCTTGCACGTTAATATTTTTACTAGAGTGTGAATTTGTGAAGCTTCTTTAAAAAAATTTTAAAAATCCATCATATTTAAGTATTTCTTGAAGAAAGGCAGCAAATTCTAGGTTTATAAGGTGAAGCAATTTCCTCTTAGACTTGAAAGGAGGGATGGAAAAACCAGACATCATTCTGGGTGCACAAACTATTTGCCAGGACAGAGACTCATGTACTGCTGATTTTTTCCTGACCAGAATAATTTGTGTAAGAGGAGATCCCACCTCCTCCTACAAACTGCCTGATCCTGGCTGCAATATTAACAACACAAATATTTGGACTGTTCCAGCCCTGATAATTTTGGGTAGTCCCCTACAACTTCTAAGCTTTTAGGTCAAATTGTTGATTTTCTGAGAAAGTGAAGCCTTTGATTGAAAAGCTCCTGTTTCTAAAAGAGATTCATTTAAATGTGCATGGATGTCTCTCCTGTTTCTTAGTGAGATTCATTTAAATGTGCATGGATCTCTGCACGTCACCTCCTCATCAGTCCGGGGTTATGCCTATGTATAATAATTTCCTTTTTCTTTTCAGCCCTTGACAACCAGCAAGGAGAACACATACAGAAAGTGCCTTGCAACTCCTCTAAAAACAATCCTCTACTGCAGCTGAACAGGCTCTCCTGAGAGAAAGAAGAACTTTTTGGTCATCTAGCGAAGGCAGTAATTCTGTTCTTCGGACTCCCAGGATTTCTGCTATCTGATGGAATATTTAAGCGGAGACCTCATTCCCCCGGTGGAGCGCTGAGGGCTCAGCCACTCCACTCCGGTGTTCAATGAGCTCTTGTGTTCTATTACAGAATAAATGGGATTTTCTGCCCAGCTGGAAAATGATACTTCTTCCTAGTGCAGAGATTTGTACCCCACTCTAACCCGTCTAAATAGGTCACAGTCACATTTTCACAATACTACCAATATATCCCTTCAGAAAATGCAAAAGCTTGGTGCACTCAGGGCAAAGACTATCTAATGTTGTGTATTGCAGACTCTCTCCTTAGCAAAGAAAAAGAAATCAAACTAAGGAACGTGTTACATCTCTCTATAAACCCTCTCCTTGACTTAGAGGGTTGGAGGAGCCCTCCCATATCTCTCTGTCTCATCAGCTTTCCTATTTCAAGCAGATGTGAAGGCCCTGCTCTGCCAGTGACCAGTCTGGCAGTGCTTGACAAGACGCAGCTCCGTGCCTGACTCCCACCCTCTATCCAATGGGGATTATTGATATTTTCCCCAAGTGCCTTGAGCGCTCTGGGTGTACCAAGAAGCCTTATTTATTCATTTGCCTGCTGCAAATAAGACAAGCTCTGTCAATCCCACCAGCACTACTACATGGTGCAAGTCTCCCAAAAAGATGGAGTCCGAGGTCTAGTGAGATGACTTGAGAAAGCAAGAAGTGCGATTTGTTGCTTAGTTTCTTCTTCAGCTGCCTCCTGTGCGTGCTTTTCTCTGGCTGTTTTACCAGTCAAATGCCAGGGGGATGTGATGATCTTAAAGGCTTTTTCCAACCTCAGCTACTACATGCTTCTATAAAGCAATTAAGCACTATGAATGTGCCCTTCAAAATCACATGTTGTTTTCAGCCACTGTGGTATAACCCTGGAGTAAGCTCAAAAAAAGCCAGGAGAGTTAAACCCTGCATGTGGGCAGACTGAAACTTCAGTGTCAAAATACATTTGAGGTAAAATGAATCAAAACATGGAGAAAGGAGATGCTCAGAATTGATTTTTCCAACAAGGCATTTACAGGCACTCCAAACACAATCTTCAGTTCAAACATAAAATAGTCATTGTGCTGATTTGTTACAGTACGACTTGCTAAAGTATTTGATTCCACATTATCTCAAACTCTGAGTTATCCAAGGTCTCATCTTCTTAATGGAAGGGAATGTACAAAAGCAGAGCACTTACTTGAACACACAATATATTATCTATACAAATTGGGACTCATTCAACAGACAAACTTAAAAACTAAATTATGTTTGACTATCAATTTGATACTCTGCAGGAGAAAGCACCACTTAGAGCCTGATGGTTTATAAAGCCTTTTAGCTACACATCTTGGCATTACAAAACATCAGATCTTGACCACGTCCTAGAACTTGCTAGAAAGCTCCCATGAGAAGAAAATTTTCGTCAGTTGATTGTTGCAGCTGAGACCTTACCAAATATGAAACAAATGCAGTGCTGTGGGCTAAGATATCAATATTCAAACAATGTTTCTTGGCAGAATACCCCACTGCTGTGTCAAAAGCAGATTCCTGCTGAAGCAACAGGCTGGGTATTCCAAAGGAAATTCTGGAAGCAAAAAACTCAGGAACCCTGCCTGAGACACTGATCCAGGAGACAGTGAATTTCAGCTTTTATCCTTGCTTCACTATAGCTACTTCTAAACTAAGTCATCTGCAAAATCAATTCAGATCCTTGCCTCAGTTTCCCTAATTTTAGAGGCTGGATAAGCTACTTGAGAATGGTAAATTCAAAGTCAAACACAGAAACATAATTTGCCAAATACACATGCAGAAATGCAAACTGCTTTTCCATTCAAAGTCAGGTGCTAGAGATGTCACTTTTTATTGAGATGTTTCTATGTGGTAATAAATAATACTTTCTAAAGCACAGGGAATTTTTGCCATCAGCACAGATAGTTTTGAATTCATCCTACTTCACAGGATCTTTAAAGTGACATTAAAGATCACCCAGCTGCAATCCTCCTGCCATGGCCAGGGACACCCTCCACTAGAGCAGACTGCTCAAAGCCCCATCCAGCCTGGCCTTGAACACCTCCAGGGATGATGAGATCCACAACCTCCCTGGGTTGTGCCAGGGCCTGATCACCCTCACAGTAAAGAATTTATTCCTCATATCCAATCTAAATCTACCCTCCTGCAGCTTACAGCCATTCCCTATATCCTATCATTCCATGCCCCTGGAGAAGTCCCTCTCCAGCTTTCTTGTAAGCCCCCTTTATGTACATTTTGTGATATTTTAGAAAAAAATCCCAACAAACATCAGTAAATTAAGACTAAGTATCCCAACAATTTTCAGCAAAAATGCTATTTTTTATGTTTTACTTAGAAAAAACCTTAATTTGTCAACTCCTTTAATTAAAAATTAATAAAAGCTCTAACTTGCAATCAGAATTCTGTAACAAAAACAGTAACCCCCACATCTCATTCTGCAGCTTTTCATCAGGGTACGAGCCAGACTTCAGCTGTACAGCACCAGACACACTATGAACAACACAGCACAGTACAGTTCACCAAATAAAAATTCAAGTCCACAGTGCAGTGACAGATACTTGGATGCTACTGGGCAGTTCATGTTATAAACAGAGGCATTTCTCTTGAAAGTTCAGTAAGGTTGAAAGCCAAAACAGTGATACGGCATCAGGGATTTATCATCTAATAATAAAAGAGTGTTTGTTCCTCTGGATCTGCTTCGAACAAGTGGAGTCTCATGCTGAAAGAGCAGGTTCAGTAGGCATGCAGCTCTTCAATTGCACTCCTTATTGTATGCTTTATATTAAAGAAAGCAATTTAACTTTTGAAGACAAGAAAATTATCTTGAAACTGAAGTCCTGCCTAAGCTCAAGGCCAAGCTAGTAAAGAACATATAAAATTATTAAAAGGTCTTCAATTATTAAGATAGCTGGAACACTTGCAACAGCTGTAATTCAGGGTGCCTACACATTTCAATTATATGCCCCAGTGTCAGCAGGTTATAGCTTTCCCTCTCTATCATGCTAAAATTTATCAGGCCTGGCCTGTCATAGCCTTTAGGGAAAAAAAAGTTTAGGCCACATTGCTCACTCCTGCTCAAATCATGGGAAAGCAGAACAAAAGTGGAAGTAACTGCAGTTTTGCTACCCCACTGGTGATGAAGCAGAGATAAAAACACTTGAACACCCTCTCTTAATGGTGCTTTGGAGATTTTTGGTGAAAACTATGTATGGTGTCACTGAATCCACTCATGTTATTTGATTAAGTATAAAATAACGTGAGAATTTACATGACTGTCAAAACAACATGAAACAGAGAGGCACCATCCTCCAAGAATTCTAGAAAGGTTTGGGTTGGAAGGGATGTTAAAGATCATCTCTTTCCAACCCCTGCCATGGGCAGGGACACCTCCCACTGGACCAGGCTGCTCAGAGCCCCATCCAGCCTGGCCTTGGCTGAAGTTGTGCTGAACCAGGTACAGATGTAAATTAACTGGCCCCACTTCCATAAACAAACAAGGTTTCCCACTTCAGAAAGTCAAGGCTTTGGGATCTCTGACTTGCTCCTTATCAAACACAAGTGAACACAACTGGACTCTGCAGAACTGATCTGGGGCAGCATTTTCTGGACCACAAATTCCTACTCATGGACTTTGCTACAGTAGTAAACCCCTTCCCCACCCATGCGAGCTTTGATGCAAGGCACAACTCTGGCCACGTACAGAAGAGACAATCTGCTGGTGTGCAACTAAAATTAATTTTCTCTATATATATTTATTTTTAACATTCAACAAATTTAAAACTAAACCATCCCAAGACAGTGACAGGGATGTCTGCTAACTCTTGAAAGACTGGAGGAGCTTTGACAGTGGATGGGCTCAACTGCTGATCTGCTGGTTCTGTATGTCCTGCCAGACCAGAAAAACCAATCATGGTTCCTTCACATGACATACACTGATTAAATGTTTACTGTTCTTCTAAAATGCTCCTCTGGACTGTAAAGTATAATGTAAATGTACATGTAAGGTATAATATTAGAAGTGAGTAAAATTCAAGGGGACAAAAATCTCATATATGCACAAGTACCCACAAAACTACACCAAGGACTAAAGTAGATATTAGGATGTAAATACCAAAAAAAACTAATACCCTGTAGTTTTGTAGATCCAGATTTGCCAAAGCAAGCTCCAGCAAATCACTGTTCAGAGTGCAGAACTTCATGCACCATCATTTCCTGTTTGCAGAGCTAGGATAAGTCAAATATTAATGATACAGTGCACTAGAAAAAATAAATTGTGATGGTAACACTGTCATGCAATGACATGTGAAGATTCTATGTCCAGCCTCACCTGAACATTTTTGAGTTCAACAAGTGCAACCTCATATGTGTCAATGTTTAGAAGATGGATGCAATGTAGTAGTATGACTGAATTTATGATGGTTTTTATTAAAGAGGCATCTTGGAAACCCCAGCTAAGAACAGAACTCCGTTGTGGTAGATGCTGTCCAGACTTAACCTGAAAAGCCCCAGTCAGAACAGTTTACAAATCAAATATGGAAGACATACCTAAGCTGAAGGACAGGAAATATTACTGTAATAATGCTGATTTATGGAGGAACTGACCTAGCTAAGGTCACAAAGCAAGTGTGACCTCATGTCCCGAATCTCAGTCCATTAACTGCAAACTGCTCTTGGTCTTCCTCCTAAGGTGAGGAGTTGGCACAGCAAGGAAAGCACAGCTCCAACAGCCTGTGCAGGACCTCAAAGGACTTTCAAAAGGTACATTATCCTTCATGGTGGAATAAAAAGGTTTATTCTCACACAATACTTAAGAACACAACTGTACTGTCCCTTCTACATCGTGTTCAAAAAATTTAACATATACCATCATCCTACCACCCAACAGCAGATTCTCTCTACATAATATTCTATTAATTTTCAGGATATACTGGTGTACTAGGTACATTTTTAAAGTATTACATCACATAGGCTGTTGAAACACCCATTTCACAGGTGAACAAACTGAGATTAAACGATACAAGAAGCCTGTTTGCTGGATCAGCTGAAGGCTTGACACAAATTCAAGGAGCTCTTCGAAGAAAGATTCTATTCACAATAATAAACTTGCAAGATGTGCAGAGAAACCTGTTTAAAATTCATTTAACAGATTCCACACAACAGGAAACAGTCACTGCAAAGCTAACTGTTCCAAGACCTTCAACTTACACTGGCTGAAGCTGATGAAGAACAGCAAAACAGATAATTTCTAGGCTAATGCAGAAGCAGCTGCCCCTTCAGTGGTTCTAAACTCTCCTGAATGCTGAGTAGAGTTTTTTTAATGTTTTAAATACAAGATTTGTATTTAAAATACACAATTCCAAGATACTCTAGGTCAGTCCTAGGAATTTAGGTAGAGGTTTAGCTATGGTTTCACTGGGATTTAAGCTGCTGGGGATGGTTATGCTTATTATTATGGATGGTTAAACCATAAGCATCACAAAACCCTTTCAGCAGATGGCTGGAAAACACCCAGAGCCTGGAAGCTCACAGGTGTCCTTGTTCACTTATTTTTGTCTCAATCTCCCAGAAAGAAAGCAAAAAGCTCCCATTTGGGGACCAATTAAAAACCTATTTTAATTGAGTGGAAGTCAAGCTTTTCTCCAGGGCTATGGGCCTTGTATTCACTGACCAGAGGAATTTCTCCCTTGTGCGACTCTTCAGGAAAGTTTCCTTGTGTGTACACAGGAGCTGGAGAGGCTCAGATGTCAAACCTTCATTGCTGGGCCACGTTTTTCTTTAAAACGATTTTAGGTACCTTTAAACTTCTAATTTAAAGCACTAAAACCAAATAAAAGATCAACTCTTCAAACACGGCCCATGTTAAACAAGAGCATTTATAGGGTTACAACTAAGGAAACAAGTGCATTTATAAGGCTGCAAGAGAAAAGCAACTTGAGCTTCTGCTGGAGGTGAAAGGGCTGGGAGGGAAGGGAACATAAAGAAAGTTTCTGGCAGTTTTTGCCTGACCTGAGTATTCTGACTTCTGATTTTTCTGCCTATCAAACGGTCACACATACAGACTCAATAAGTAACTCTCCACAGGGACTGAAATCTCTGCAGGGAAAAGAGTCCTCAAAGTGCAGGTTTGTTATCCTGTGTTGGACTAGCTTGAATAGAAGATGCTGATGGTGAAGGAGAAGGACAGACCACCAGGGTTAGTCCACAGCAGGTAATGCCTCAACCTCCCCTTCAGCTGCAGCTGCTCTGCAAGCCCGCCACTTCCTGAAACCAGGAAAGCACCAGGATATCCTTCCTGTTACCTGGAATAAACCCCGTTTCATCCAGGGCTGTTACAGAACAAAACAAGGTAAAAAATACAAAAGCAGATGCATTGTTCCTATAAAATCCACGAGGAGGAGTTTTTTTTTTCCCCTCCTGTGCCTGCAGCCTGGCGCCAGGGAACAAAACCCAGGTCCCAAGGATGGATGCTGTCAGAGACGATCCCATTGACGACACACAGCCATGAATGCCTTCTCCTCTTACTGTAAGGAATGAGGGGTGGCTGGGTGGTGTTATTGTTCTCCCCCAACTCCATCCTCGAGCCTGTCATCGGGTACAGAAGCAGCCTTTATGCCACAGTTGTACCGTCCCGTTTCCTGGCTTCTGTCAAGCTTAACAAAACCCAAGTACTAAACACTTTTTATGCCTTGGAGTATCAAATGTTCTTTGCTATCAGTCGAAATGGAGCTCTGTTAATTTTCATTATTGCTTCATATGAAAATGTTAGCTCTATTCATATTCCATATTGAAGATGTTTAACCTGGGTTCACTGTATGAAAAGTCAATCATGTGTGCATAAATTCAATATATTTTCCCCATTTACTGCAGTACAATGAATATCTTACAGAGAGTGATGTTTGTGTCCTGATTCAAAAATATTATCTCTTTCTTTTGCCCAATTTATTTTGTATTTATTTGAGGTGAGACAGGTATACTTGGGTTAAATAAGCTTTATCATAGCTCAGGGTTTATTATGTTTAGTACAAGAAAGAAATGTGATGTAAGAGAAGGAAATAAAAAATCCGTCTCCGAAATCATGCCGGCAAGTGGGAAGAAACACTTTTGCTGATAAACAGGAAATCTTTTATTTCTAAAGTTAACATTCTTAAGTAAAAAAACAAACACTTCAGCTAAATTTGTGGGTTTTAAAACAAACTGTGGCAAACATTAAGGGAACTAAATAGAAACCATCTTTCAAGATGGTAAAACTAGGACAACTGCAAACAGGAGGTATTAAACAAGCCACGACAACCAACACACACAACAGCCAATTTTAACACCAATTAAACATATCTGTGATCAAAACCCGGAAAAAACAAACTTAGAGAAACGCCAACCAAATTATTATGTAATAATATAAAGCCTTTACTATTATTTCTATTTCAGGAAGTTGCACATGCTCCAAATAGTGTCCTGTGTACTCAATGTACCCTACAACCTCCAAAAAATATAAATGAAGAGAACCTTTGCTCCAGAAAATGTGGGACACAGTCCATGACTACAGAAAGTGAGGGTAGAAGGGTGAAAGAACAATTAATTGATGCAGCTCATCTTATAAAACCAGCCAATATTGACAACATTTTGGCAGGGTCCTACTCTACCTCTGTAAAAGCACCATTTTGTGCTGCTCATGGGAATTTTTACATACATCTCTAAATTAAAATGCAAAAGCAGAAAACATCAGTTTTTGACTTTCTCCCTCTTCCCTTTTCCTTTCTGCAAGTTTTCTCAATAATTTAAATGGGAGCTCTAAAGGGAGTTTTGCATCTCTGTGCCCTGTGCTGAAAGTGAAATTGGATTTCAGACGCTTTAATAGCAGAACTTTGGAAGTAAAGTTTCCTTCCAAAACAAAAGGTAACTTTGAAGTATTTTTTTGGACCAAAAAAAAAAAAAAAATCAGCTACACACAGACTTTCCTTTCATCAGTCTGTCTACTCTCTCAAGTTTTTTACCTGTTGGGAAAACAGTCTGAGCCCAATTAGCAGATTAACACACAACATGCGGTGACAGCAAGGACTGCCCATATCAGGCACAGGTTTCTTATGGGCAAATATGTTTTTTTCTGCAGGTAAAAATAAGATTTTTATAGTTAGTGAAATATAACACGTGCTAGGGGATAATAAGCATTGCTGACTAATGTCCATCAGGCTGCTACCCACCTGTGCACCCACTCTGGGCACGCTGTACAGCAGCGAGTACTGGGCAGACTGGGACACTGGGGAGATCAGTTAATGCGTGAAAAGTGCTTTGAAGCTGAAATGCAAGAACTGCTAAGTATTATATCTTATTGCAGCAGCTGATCAAGCTTATGATAAATGCAATGCATCTCCAAAAAAAAAAAAAAAAGGCACACAGGTAAGGAAAATGTAGAAATTCAGCAGCAATATTTCTACCTGCAAAATACTCCACATGGTGACACATGTTGTAACCAACTCTTACTGTACAGAAGGAATGCAAGCAAGAATAAAACTTTCCTTCAAAATACCAGGGTTGAGACAGCAGCTGTGTGTTTCACTTAAGCATGGAGCATTTAAAAGAACTTAATATTCCTGCAAAGAGGTGATCTGGAGGAAGCCTTGCTCTAATTTCTCTCTTCTATTTAGATTCATAAACCAACGCCAAAACACCGACAACGAAATCAACGCCAATACTGGGCTATCCAATTATTTACCTTTGGTGGGGGGAGATAAAGAGTTTTAACGGAGTGAAAGCAAGGAAGAAAAACTGGTCTTCAAAGTAAAAACTAATTATGTGTTTTACTAATTACATTTTAGAAAGATACACAGGGCATTACCAACGAACCCTGCAAAACTGAAAACACAACTGCGTCTCAGGCTGCCTTGGCCTGGAAAAGAGCTCCTGAGAATTACCAAGGGATTCCTGCTTCCCGCAAACACAGCGCCACTAATATTCTCCAGATTTGCTGGCCCTGCTACGAACCATCTCAAGAAAATGTTTACATTAAAGTCGGGTTCAGCGAGGAGGTCAGCTAACTTTAAGGCTTTAAGAAATCAGCAGCCGTCTTGTCTCCTGAGCAGTGCAGGGGGATGGGGAAAGTTGTTTTTTTTTTTTTAAAGAAAATCATTAACTTGCTACATGGACAAAACCTCAGTTTTTCAGTCTCTTTCATTTGCTGTCAGTGATGTGTAAGTTTTAGGGTTTTGTTTGGTTTTTTTCCCCTCCATCTTTAGGTGTCCATCAATAAACTGTCAGACACACGGTGCGATTGTCGGGGCTGTCCTGTGCAGGGCCAGGAGTTGAACTCTTATGTTTCTTGTGGGTCCCTTCCAACTCAGGACTATGATTCTATGATTTCCAAAGTTTCTGTGTGCTCTGAAGCTGCTTTTAGCCCAAGCCACACCTCACATTTTAGACCCCTAATGAAAATAACTGCTACTATCTCACACAATTACGCACAATTTTTATCAGTTCTGACTTTCAAACTGCACATGTACATCAAGTAAACAAGATAAGGAATTTATGTTGTACGTATTCAGCTTTTATTCTTTAAATATTGCTTTGATGAACACTGATTGGCTGTCAGATGATTTTCCATTTCATTCTGTACCACACAAGAATCAATACAATCTGGTTTTATTCGAGCCAGGCTCCTAAGCTTACGTCTTATTTGCATCTCGCTACTGATAAATGACAGCAATAAAAGTGTGGCATTCCACAGGAAGAAAGTGAGATTACACTTCATCTAATTGTTTAAAGTAGGGGAAACAGTATTCTCACTCAGAAACAAATGCCTTAAAGGCTTCCACTGGTGTAATTGTACTGCAAAGGTCTAACAGCTCTATGCTGAGTGAAAATGGCTGCAATACAACAATAAAAAGTCAGTTTTTCCTGTTCTTTATTTTTTTATAGCTATGTATACATGTAAACACATCAGAAAAACACTGCCTTGGTTAGAGGTTCTTATAAATAATCAAAACCCCTCAATGGTGGTTCTGCATAAGAGACTTTGTGTGTGCTGTTAAATGAAATCAGCTGCACCTCGGCCAAGAGCACGAAGGCACTGGTGATATTTGCTTCTCCCACAAAACAAAAATCCCAGAACCAGTTCCTAACAGCACACAAACACAGGGAAGGTAAATACCTGTGCTGTGTTCCGGTTCTGTCTCATTAACTTTAATTTATCTCTGTACTAAATGCAACTACTTTACCAAGTTAAAAAGCACAAGCATGCATGTGAGAGCTACACAGGGAAAAAGTGAGGTAGAAACAGACAAGTAAAGCCCAAATAAGAAATAGCTGGTTACAGAAATTATTTGATTAAGTTAAAAGTCTGAGTTAGCACTGGGAATGGACGCAGAAAACTTTCAGAAGGAATTGCTGCTGTCCATTTTTAACTTGGGAAGCCAGACTTTCTGCAGGGTCTGCCTCGTTCGAGCAACTCCTTTTCCTGCTCAGTGAATCCCAAAATGATTTCCAAAGCCTTCACTCATTTTGACACAAAGGATACAGGAGACTGTTTAGACTCCTAATAAGGCTGGAGCCGTTAAAGCTGCACAGTCCTGTTCAACACGGGATGGCGGCAGCCAAGAAAACAATTCCTTGGAGAGGAAAACAGCCAGCATGTGCCCTCATGTAAAAATCACATTCCAGAGGAAAAGAACTTCTTTGGGCTGGTGTGTGACGTGACTTTAAGATGCTTATTGTGCATGAAGGGGCTCCATTTCCCTGGAAAAGGGACATTTAGTTCACCCACCCAACCTGGTCATAGTCACCTGCTGAAGAGCTCAGTGCTTGGCAAGTGCTGCTATTGCTGTCATCTGGCAATTGGGAATAAATGTTAGGGATATATTAACATGGAATATTCTGAAAGTTAGGCAGGAAGCTCTTGAAATTCTAAGAGAAAAGTTCCTTTTCTTTTTTTTTTTTCCTGTTCTATCAGAAAATGCTGGACACCCCTTACGAGCTCCTCAGAGGTAAATATAAAAATGTAAAGTTACACTCATGTAAAGTCCAGTAATCTCAAACTATGCCATAACAAGGGAAAGAGCACAACTCGGTAATTAACACATCACCACATATTTCTTCCAATTCCGCAAATTTACAGCTGAAAACAATTCCACAGAACCCAATTTAATTACATTAAAAATTATGCAACTTATTTTATTAAAAGGGGATTGATTGCTCTACAAAGAATTTAGATCCAACAATGACCTTCTGTGCTACTGTAAAAGGTGTTCAGAACCCAATGAACATACAATAAGGCTCTAAACCAGAAACTAATTAGCTCACACACAAAGTATTAAATCTGTTTCACAAATTATGTAAATCATATAAAAAATGAGGTATAATACCAATGGCAAACTTTATAGTGCCAAAATGGAATAAGCTGTATGTATACCTGCCTTCAAATTAACTAAAGCAATTATACTGTAAAATCATTAGCCCAAGACATAGTTTAAAGTCAAGCTTTAATAACTTAATGCTACATGTATTTTCTAACCACAGAAAAAGCATTACATACATTTACACTTCCCACTAAATTTAGAGGAGGTTATGCTGCATTAAACCAAGCAGGAAAAATAAAGTATTAAAAAAAGAGACAAAAAAAAAAAAAGGGAATGCCAAAAATGTTTACTGCAGAAAATATGCACAAAATTAAAGCATAATTTCCTCTGGAACTTTCTTTCCCATATAAACAATATAACACTAGCACATTTATTCTAACTCCTACCACCAAAAAATTTAAATAAATAACTCTTCTGAACGATGAGAAAATAAAGCACTATTTTACATGATCCTGGCAATACTTTCAAATGCCAATTATGTGATCTCATGGTTCTGCACTTCCTATGGCCAAAAAAATCTCTTACTACTTCACTTCAGAGTAGGTGGAACAGCCACGCAGGGTCCCAGCGTCTCTCTCAAGGAGCGGCGCTGCCTCCGCAATGCCAAGGGTTGGGCGGAAAGGTTTGAGTTTCTTTTTGCTGCTGGGGAGCGCTCAGAGACCCTCAGTGTGGAATCCTAATGGGATTCCCAACCTGCTTTTCACCCTCAAGATAACTGCATTAGGGTTTGAATGCATCTATGTAGGAGTGAAGGAACTGCAAATAAGGCATGAATAAACAAGTTTTCTTATTCTGCTCAAAATATTGCCATTTTCACAGCATTGGGGTGTAGAAGAGAAATTCTTTGTGCCATTGTGCAGGAGGACAGAGTTTAGGGAATCATCTACCTGTTCCTTTTCATAGGGGTGGCTCTGCTGTTTCTACACATAACCTCCTCGGGTGTGACTTTTCAGATGCTTTGGGATTCCCTCAGCATAAAACTAAGATACTGCATGCATGATTTATGTCTGCAAATGCAAACATAAAAACCAACTGCGTAACAGTTCTCCTGGCCTGATGTGAGATGAATGCATTTTTTTTGGGGTGAAATTAAAAGTTGAAGCAAAACAAAGATGCTCTGTGTGTGTTTAGAAATAAAGATTATACTTCAGCTTTAACAAATAAAGAGTCAGATAATTTCAAATCTGTCCTAGCTGTTCACAGCTAAATGTCACTGTCAAACTTTTAACAGACAGAAACACTTTTTGCATTGCTACAATTTATTTATTTTTACTTTCATTTAAAGGAAAACAGGGTTTTTTGTGTATCAGCAAAAAAATACATCATGAACTACAGCAGCTCAAATTTGGTCCTTCATATCCCTTCCAAATAATGTTCTGTCAGAATACACACAAACCCTGAACACTGCTCTAGGAATGAACATGATTTTGTTGTGTCAGAGGAACTGCAGAAGATCTTTCAAAAATCAAGTGAGAAAGGTAAAGAAATTTTCCTGTTTCCAGTATAATGAGTAATTAAAAGTCAACTTTCTGAATTTGCTACAGAACTTTTAAATACTACAAATCCAATGGGAGACTGATCAGCAGCAAGGTCAAGTGGCCAGAGATGTACAACAACTATTTTTATGTGTCTGCATATCTGCAATCACTAATCCCATGTAACCAATACACACAGACTCCACATTTACTAGGGGCTGCTATAATATTGTTTTAATATCACCTTCCTACACACAGTATGGGTGTATCCAGGGAAGAATTACTTGGGATGAAGGAGGGAATGGAAAGAATCACAGAGGGTAGAAACTGGGAAAATGTGGGCCATATCTGTGCTAACCTGTGGTGAAAACCAGTAGCATCAAAGCAGCCAAGTGAGAAAGGAGAAGTGCAAGGCAGGATCGAGGACTGAATCTTCTAATAAAATGCATCTGACTGGAAAAAGAATTTCCTTGCTTCAGAGTCGTATTCCCATGGTGATCACACTTATGATAGAAATTGTCCCCTAAATATCTGCTGCCTCTTGATGCTTGTTGCATGACCACCTCCCTCCCCTCTCCCAGACAGAATGTAACCACTGTGGTAATGACAGGGACTGATGACATGTAAATATTTAATACAGTTTAGGTTTTGTCTTTAAAATGTGTTTTCAAAAGCAAAGTCAATCGGTCTCCAGATCTCATTCCAGAACTTATTTGTGGAGAATAAGTTTTGAAAAGGAGACAGTCAAGGAAAGTCAATTTGTCTGCCCGAGACTCTAAATTTGATGGAAAAAAATATTTGCTGCATTTCTAGTTTGTCAAAATAATTCAAAATTAGATCTTCATCATGAAAACAGATGCAACAAAGCCGGGTCCCTGACAGTTTTTCATCTGTGCCTTTCTGACTTACTGCTCGAATCCCCACATGTGCCAAACGCCACAGCACTTGTGAATCACTTAATCTGCTTCCTTTGAAACCCATCATCAAATGCTCATTTCTGCACAGTTAAAGGAAGGGTCTTTGTAACCTGTTTTCTTTTTTAAATGTAAATCCTGTGTCTTGGGAAGATTGGGGTTTTTTGGTTCGGTTTGTTTGTGGTTTTTTTTTAAACACAAACCTATGAAGTTTTGTTCCACGCTTTTAAACAGCAATGTTAAGTATAACACGTTAAAGGGATAAGATGCCATGGATTTGAAAATTCCTTAGAGTGTTGTATTCCCTCTTTTACACACCTGTAACATATTTTTAAATATTTTTAAAAGAACAAAATTATGTTCCTGATATTTCTACCTGTTGTTTCAGCAGCGCTAAACCCCTTTTTATCATCAGCTTTGAAGAAATTAATATTTTTAAGGGAAAACAGAGATAGAGAATGAATGAATGAATAGGTCATGAAATATCCTAAAAACAAACAGCAAGAAAAACATCATTTCAATTGCATTACAGCTCCAATTACTACTTACACCCCACTTTCCTGGGTAAGACTGTATCTCGATCAATGATATCCCAGCTGGTTTTAGTTGAAAAAGTTTCCATTTCTATCTCTACTAATGGTGCCACTGATAAAGAGGGAGAAATCCATCGCGTCTGCCGCAGAACTGAAACTCCAGCGAGGGATATGTATTCATTAACACATGCAGGAACTGAAACCGTCAGGGAACATATATATATTTATGAACCCTTGCCTGCCCACATAACATTTCAGCAGTATAGAAATCCAAACAGGGAAGTAGAGTGCAAGAAGCATACTGGTATTAAAAAATACGCCAGGGAAAGGACGGCAGATCTGCCATCTCTAAACACTGAATAAAAGATCAGAGGGAAGCAAAGTTGCATGTGAAACTCTCAGCTTTGCCCTATCACCTTGTACTACCATATTTAATTCCCACTTTTAATTTTATTAAGAGCACACTGTCTGCAGCTACAGATACACCAGTCAGACCAAAAGAAAATAAAATATGCAAGGTTAAGCACCCTCAGAAGTTGCTGCTGTAGCTCAGCTGAACTTTGCACTGCTCCTTCCCCTTGTTTTATTGCTCTTCCGATTTACGCTGACGCGCAGGTTTAAAAGTGCCCTCGGAAAGGTGGCAGGAGGATATTCTCACTCCCTGCTTCTGGAAAACTTCGGCAGAGAATGAAGGCACAGCATGAAATGAAAATAATGAAAATCATGGCAGCCTCTTTTAAACAACCAGTTCCCTCCTCTACACAAGCTGAGAGCACAACTGAGCCGATTTCTGCTGTGCCTGGGGACCGAAAGCCCAGCCAGGGACCTGCAGCCTGACCCAGTGAGTCCCAGCATCCCATCCCCATCCCCATCCAGGAGCCCACAGGGAGCTCAGCACAATTCCCCACAGGCTGCTCCAGCTGTGGGGAAATTAGCTACAATATTGTCACAGGAAAAAAAAAACTTTAATGAAAATTCATCCCAATTTTGCTTGTTTTGCTTCCCTCTCTGCTTGTGTGGAGGGTTTTGTTCCCTTGTTTTGGGGAGGGGGCACAGGGGAAGGCTTGAAAATGGTACATAAACCACAAAAATATCCCAACATACACACCATGGCTGGAAACTTTTTGCTTTCTTACATGTTGCTCCTTCATGCTTAAAACAGAGGAGCATGAAGCAAAGCTTTGGCTAAAAGAAGTAAAGCCCAATTCCTTTGACAGGGTCCTTTTCAAATTCCCATTCATCTCCCAAGGAAAGCCAGTCTGGCATCAAGGATTCAACAAGTTATCATAACAGAGTCCTTGTGTGTTCTTAAAATAAACATTTCATCTCTTTGCGTGGAAATGGCATCTCCTTCAATTTACATCTCTGGAAACAAAAGGCCCTGAAAAAGTATACAGAAAAAGCTGGAAAAACCCCATCCTAGTTTGCAAAACCAAAGTAAGATATACAAAGGAAATGAACCTGTGATACTATTGCTGTAACACAAACACTCGCTGGCCACCACCACCATTTAATTCACATTACGTGCTTTTTTTTAATCCTGGGTTCTTCAATTTAGCAATGATGAGCCACATTAAAAACGAAGACTTAAATAATTGCATTTCTGTAGATTGTGCAGTGTTTAAGGCCAAAACCATCTGGAAAGCTAAGTAGGAAAAAGCCTCCATTTTTTTTTTAACTAATGGATTAGTATAAATGTCTGTTGGAAGAGCAGGGTGGAGAAGAAAAGAGGGGAGAACTCAAGGTATTTATATAAATTTCTTTAGGCATCCAGTTTAGATATCCAGCATTTTGAATCATCTTCCTTGAGGTGTCTGCCTGTCTGTTCAATGGATTTATAGGGATCTTTGATTCCTATTTGTAATGACTTGCCAAACAACTTCAGTATCTGTGTTAGCCAGTGTAAATATTCCCATACATGTTTAAAGTGGGTCCTGAACCAAACCACTCCATTTTGATTCAATTTTTTAACATTTAGACATAAAAGTCAGATCTTAAGTCTGCCTCCGTGTTTAATTTTAAAAGTTAATGAGATTATAGCCAATAAACCATACCAAGGCCTGAAAATACACTTTGTAGCAGAAATTACTTTGTTCTGGGTTAGTTTTTGAGTACAATTGCAATGTGAACTCTCCCGTACTGGCAGCACATCCCCACCTACCCATTCCCAATGTTTTGTGCTCTGTGCATGGCTCTTCCACAACCAAAAGCAGACTTCCAGAGTTTGGCGTACCAAAATCCATATTCATGCTCCAACCAAAGCACACAATTTAACTTGTGGACATTTTATGAACTATGGAGCCAAATTAAAAGAGCTACCAAAACCTTGAGCCTGATTTCCTGCTTTTCCTGTCTCTGCATTTCTACTGCACCATGTTAATAATAAATTTTCCCATTGGATTTCCTCCCGTCTAAGGAAGGGACTGACATCCAACTGATCAGCTCTTCTGACATAATTTATTTGAATGGGCAACATGAAATTGGAATGGAGGCCCAGGCTCTGTCTGAATGTCCTCTCACACACTGAAATAAACACAGATGGGGAAAATTTTGGTGTGCTGAGCACTCCAAAGCCATGCTCCCTTCACACTGGAGGGGAAGATCTGGAAGGCCACATGAAAAGCTATTGCTTGGTGAGAAGGGAAATAGGCACAATGAGTAGCTTGTACATACACAGTTTAGAATTAGTGAAAAACTGGCTAAAAATTGGGAAAAGCCACTTTTTAGAGCCAGAAAGAATAAATCACCCCATGCCATCAAAATGCTCACGGAGAGGAGACTTTGATGTTAATAATAAGGAAGTGGATTCCAAGTTGTCCTTCTGCCCTTCAAATAAAATCTTGCTGTCTTAAAAATACATTGCAAAACAGAGTTCCTCCACCAGAGTGACAGAGCTACACTGCTCTCGAACAAGCCAGACAAGCACAGGGATAATGAAACAAAAAAACACCTCACTTGGAGTTATCCCCAACTCCAAACTTCTAGGAATTGACGGGTGCTTTGTTACTGCTACTGAAAAAAAACCCAAACACACAGACATATACCTCTCACCATTCAAAGTACCATGAAAAGCCAATTTTATGGTGGATGTGTAGCTAAGATATTTTTCCCATCTCCATTCCCAGGCAGGATGCAGCTCCATCGTGGCTGGATGTGGAGAGAAGGCACACACCAGAGCCATTGGAGGGAAATCTGTGGCAGCCCATTGCTATAGCAGCTGCCAATATCACAGAACACCAACAAAGTTGATTAATCTATTATAACTTGGATTTTGCTTGTTTGGGCTAGAGGCTCTGACCAGATGACTGCCAAAATGAAAAAATACACAATTTAATTTTTTTTTTATTAAAGCCCCTAAGAAAACATCAATTATTGTGCTCTTCAAGGTCAGGTGAGAGGAAAGGAATGAATTCCATGTAGAGAACCCAGGTGGGGAAGAGAAGGCACGGACCCAGCAATATCACAGCAGCATTTCCAAATGGAAATTGGTTTCTCCTGTGAAAAGCTTTTGCTGTATCAATGTTTGGCAAAACTCACAATTTCCTGGAAAAAGCCAATATAATTTCCTCCTGCTTCCCCTCCTCTCACCCCACATGTTTTTAAACGTTTTAGGTTGCTGCTGCAAGTGGGACCAACAAGCACAGCTTCAGAGAGGAGGCAGGAAAGCACTGAAACAGCTAAAGCTCTCACCAGCAAGCCTGGAGGCAAAAATACCCTGGCATATATATTTTATTTCATTTTCTTCCTCTTCTGGGGTAGAGGATAAAACAGCAAGGACCTTTTCTAGCTTTCAATAAACCTCACATAATGGTGATAGTTTAGCATTTCGTTTCCTTAGGAGTGATGAGAAAAAAACTCTAAGTGCTCTTTGCTATCTCTACATTTTAAAGCCCAGAAAAGGTCCGAAAATGGTTTTATGCAAAACCTCTTCCCTATAAGGAGAAAAAAAAAAAGTTTTCTGGTCTACCACAAAAAGGCAGTTTTCTACAGAAAGGAAAAGCTGTTTCAAGGAAAGTATTAGTGCAATTGAGAACTTAATTTTCTGTTCAAGAACAGACTAAAACTTTTAACCAGCTGTTACAGTTAAAACTGTTCAGAACTGGCCATTGTTTACTGCTTCCTGCATTATCAAATCCAACATCTGATGCCCCAAGACTGAGGCTTTCAGGGCAAAAACTGCCCCTTTCTGTGCACAAAGCACCCAGTGAACACTGCTGGAGCATTAAGTTAGGGAACTAATGAAGTTATGGAAATATGGAAATAATGAACTCTTTCAAGTGCTATTCTAATTTTTGTTTGCCATACAAAACATCTACTTATGTTCTAAAACTCTACCATCCATCATTCTAAACCAAAATATTAAACTGTTAACATTTTGTCTATAATAGAAGTCAACTGCCCGTAATGAAAAATACACAGAATGGTCACATTTACAGTAACAGTCTTCAAATCCTCACCTCACCCTCTGAAGAAACACTTTCTGAAATGCCAATACAGAATATTAGTTTCTATTTTACTGAAATGCCACCAAAAATACCCAGACAGTGTAATCTGATGCATTATCACCTCAGAAGCTAAATGTGGTGTCAAGTTGAGTGGGTCAGCTTCAATCTGCAGGAAACTGGAACTCTATTATTATTATTATTATTATTATTATTATTATTACTACTTCATTTTGGTGCCAGTTTTGAGCTCTGTGGCATATTTAAGGTCCCTTCATACAGATTAACAGCAAATCCTTTGGAAAGTAGTCAATGGCAGAGAGAAGGTGGCATTTTGGTGGCTTTGATTCCCAGGATAAGCAAAGAGAAAGGGTTTAAACCCAATGGAGTGCTGACTTCTTTGCTGAAACACCTTTGCTTCTCTCTTCCCACATCTCCTCTGAGACACATGGCTCCATTTGGCTACCACTGTTGTGGTCTGGGCAATTCAAGGGACATGCCAGCATGGAGAGAAATTTGATTTCGTTTGTAGCAGCATTAACTTTACACCTGGATCTTCAGACATGGATGAAGGAGGTGCCTCAATTTACTGTCCAAGCTTTTCTCCCCCTGGCAAATCTTCCCTGTGCCTTTGAAGGGAGTAGAGCAAAGGACCCCATGTCCATGCTTAGGTCACTCCTTCAAAAAGCTTCTTCTGTAAAATAAACAGTTATCAAATGCAACTCCAACACATCTCAAGCTGAGAAAATAATTAGTTCATGCTACAATTGCTCCAAAAATGAAGAGGGAATAAATGACCGAACACAGCTCTGCATATGCACTGCTCCAACAACTGCAATCATGAAAAACATTCCTCACACTCCTTAGTGCAGCATTAACCAGCAGCAGGAGAGGTAAAATGACAAATACTTCAAGAAAATATATACAGTGAGGAAATAAGCTTCACTTCCAGTGCTGAGGTGTACTTATATGAATTTGATGATGTCTCTTTTTATTTGGAGTTTGGAACTCTGGTTCCACTGCCAGAGGATCATTTAAATGTCAAATGGAAACAAAACAGTCATGAGATGGTCTCATCTTGGTAACACAGGGATGTTACATGTGGTTATATATATATATGTGTGTGTGTATTTCTCTAAGCACATGTTTTATTTTACCATAAAAGACTGGTTACACTGTCAGCCCATCTGGGGAAAGATCCAGTTCAAGTCACTCAAACGTCACATTTGGCATCTCAGCTCCCCTGCAAACACAGCAGGGCACAGCGAGGCCCCGGTGCTGCCTGCAGCCCTGGGCACTGCCCTCCTGTTGTTTTTTAGGAAAGTAAAACAACTGGAAAGTTGTTAATTCTTCTACAATTCATTTTTAAACACCCATAAGGCCAAAGGCCTCTAAACACTAATGCTAAATGCAAAACATACCAAAGCAAAACCAAGGGGAGTTTGACTCAGACTCTTCTGCAGACTTTCACTCAAGGAAACATCCAATGAGCAGTTTAGTCCTTGAGGTGAGACCCCTGTGACACCATACCAGGGTGGTTTTAGCACCTCAGGATCAGAGACTACTTGGAAACTTAGCTGGAAAATGAGGTACAGAGCAGAATCCTGACTGCAGGTCCCAACAGCAGAGCTGTGGCAGAGCAGGGATGAGCTCCCACCTGCACAGCTCCATTTCACCCAGCTGAGGAGAGAACATGGTGCTGCACTACATGGATCAGCTTTTTGGAGCTAAAAGGCCAAATCTTGACTCAAAACATAATTATCAAAGAGAGGGAGAATGAAGAATGCTGTGTATGAGTAAGGGGGATGCAGGATTTGGTGTATTTGAGCAAACTCATGCAGCCAAGGCATGGTGCTGACGAGCTCCCTGCTCTCTGAAGCAGCCTGGTGTCGCTTTCAGGCTCGGAGCAGGGACACAACACAAAGGTGGAAAGGACCAGGAGGGGGGAGAGGAGCGGGGGGAGAGGAGCCTTGAAGTCAGAGGAAATGAGCAAAAAATGAGAAAAAGCCAAAACGCGTAAGGAGTAAACGACGGAGTCACTGAAGTGGCTTCAGTGGAAGGTGATCGCCACCTTCTCCCAGCAGCACCTTTAATCATCCTTGATGCAATTTCACTAAAGCAAATTCTATTTAATTTCATTGTGCCTGACCAAGCAGTGCAATTCCTACTAGCTGGACACTTTCTAGCCTTCATCAGGCTTTTGCAATAGCACTCATTCCCTTGAATTTATCAGTGCATTTATCACAGCGGTTCCAAAAGCGCCAGCTCCATGAGGCAGAACCTGGTGCTCAATACTTTATTTGTATTCAGCAGATCGACCTTTGCATTCTGTCCTGGTACTCTGATAATTTCCCCTGTTTCCAAGAGAACTCCTACTGCCCTGCCACACAATCACTCCCTCGTTTGACGAGCAGAGCACTTTCCTTCACATCAGCTTTGGCCCCTGCATATTTATACATCATTTAGCAGCTCAACCAACTAAGTTTAACACACAGATATTTAATTTTCTTCTGCTACAAGAACAACAAAACTCAGCTATTTAGTTTAATGCCAAATTTCACAGCGTTAGTGATCCCTCTGAGAAAAAAAAATAAATTCATGTACAACAATCAAAGACCAATTGGAGAATCTTTACACACCGGATGCACTTGAAAAAATTAATATGTATATTTACCATGTAGCAGTGTGATTTTTATTGCCAATCTAAAAAACATCACACACACAATAAAAATCCCAGAGAATCTTTTCCTTCCAATTGTTTCAGTACATAATCACTTGCTAGTAAAGCAGCAGGAGATTAATGATGAAAGGGGATTATAAATTATATCAATGTACACAGAAATAGGTAAAAGTTCTACAAAAACACAGTTATTCAAGTTCTTCTCATGCGTTATTCTTAAAATATATTTGTCATCATGTCAGCTCTTCCTTCAGAAGTCAACATTTCTTAAAGTTTGGGGTTTACACTTGCACTGTTGGATATTTTAACAGCAGAAAATGTGATCTATGTGGCATAATTCATCTTTGGCTTGGACTGGATCCAGGTCAAAGAGCTCCATATTTTCAGCCCATTAGTCATGGGAATTACAAGTATTATACAGTTGCTTTTAATTGGTAGTTCATGCTCAACCACTGCGAACCAGTCTATGATTGCAAAACTAGCTAAATTATATTCTCAATAAAACATCATCCAGCCTGCAAAAAAAAAAAAAAAAGGAACCAAACCAAAAACAATCCTGTCCCAAAGCAAATTACACCTCATATGCATAAGTAAAACATAACTAGCTCCACACTCAACGATCATGGGAAAAATGTTGATGAGCAGCCCCGACTGGCCAGCGGAGCAGAGCTGCAGCCCAATGCCACGTTCCACCCCAGCTCCCCCTCAAAGGAAAGTCGTTCTCAATGCTCCACTGGTCAAACACAACATTAAGTAGCAAGCACTAAAAAGTTAATTGAATGTTTGCCAGGAGACGTATGTCCCATTTTTATACTGGATAATTAATTTCTTTGTTTTTATAAGAATTTTAAAGAGTGACCAACATGCACCCTGAGGGTAATGATCTTCATTCAAGGGAGACTTCTGACTTTTTGTGGCACAGGACTTATTTGTAACTGGAAAGGCTCCAAGACTGTTCTCCTGTAGGTGCTCACTTCTAACATTACACAAACTCTTGCATCTATTCTATCTTAGGCAGCTGGTATCTTTACACACCTCTCCTAAGAGATGATCATTTTAATTCCAGGATCCCAAAAATAAATTTGTTCTTAGCATTGTTTAGAAGCAAGGTGAGAGAGGCACAGGTGAAGCACCTCGGGCTGGAGGCTCAGTGGAAGGAACTATCTCCACTTCTAGTCATGTATTTTCAAATTATGAGACCTGTCCTTTCTCATCATGATAGTCTCTAAACCCTATTACACACAGTAACAGGGCTTTGCTGTTGACAGTGTGAGCTACTCATTAAGATAAACTGCAGTTTTGGGGTTTAAAAATGTTTTTCTTAAGTTACTATCAACCCTGTCAGGATTAATCGCTTTACAGTATACTTAAACTGTCAAAACAGTTCCATATTTAGAGCCAGAAAGGAAATATGGACTATTAGCATCTCACAACACAGGCCAAAGCTTCAACTTACCTACAGACTTCTGGTCTACTACTGTTTTGGAATAAAAATCCAGAATTATCTTTGCCACAATTATGCTTTTGCTCTTTACAATGAATGTTGGTGTAAGTTAAAACTTTAATCGTTCCCATGCTGTTGCCATCTGTAAGTAAGTTGCTGCTTCTGCAAACAAGGTCTATAAACAGTCAGCTCCGTACACTAAAGAAAATACTGACAAGTAAACAAGCAATATTGTGCCTCTCTCTCCAAACCCTCCCTTGTGATGATTGCAGGAACTACTGCTGATTACAGCTGTCAGAAAATGCACTGCCTACATATGTGGTATTTAAGTTCCTTAGGCCTTGCCATTAAACATGACCAACTATAAGAATGACCACAGAAACACCAAACTCCTGAACAAGCGAACTCTAAAATTTCTCAAAGTTTTCATCTATTTGTATGGTTTTTGGACTGTGATTTTTGACTGTCATTGCAACTGCTGCGTCATCTAAAATTAGCTGAGTTAACATAAAGAGATTTTTTTTATCATCAATAGAAACAGAACTAGGACAGGAGTCTGAAAGAGTGACAGGGCAATTACATGGTTTAGCTGCTCACCTGGCTGGCTCCTGCACGTCTGAGCACGTTTCCACTCCAAAAGAATCAACAGGAGTTGCACAGCCACCTCCAGGTTCCACTATCACTACTATAAGATCTTTAAAGAAGTTTTTTTCACTGCTTAAATATCTGTATAAGAGCAAATTTTAAGTTGTCTGCACCATAAAAGATAACCTGGTGTAAAGATGAAGCATCTTTCTACCGCCACCTGGACCATTTTAAACTCTCATCTGAACTGCTGGCAAAAGTGCCAGGGAGACAAATCCTGCCATCCACCTCCCTTCAGTCTGCTCACTGAGCAGGTTACCCACGTGCTGGTGTGGGGTACAAACACATTGTCATTCAATTTAATCTCAATTTGACTCCTGGATTGCAGTTTTCCTGTTTGAATGAAACTCAGAGAATCGCAGAAGAATTTGGATTGGAAGGGACCTTAAAGAGCATCCACTTCAAACCCTGTTCCATGGGTAGGGACACCGTCCAATAGACCAGGTTGTTCAGAGCCCCATCAACCTGGCCTTGGACACTTCCAGGGATGGGACAGCCACAGCTTCTCTGGGCACCCTGTGCCAGGGCCTTGCCACTGTCACAGTAAAAAATTTCTTCCTTGTATCTAATTATGCTCAACCTGGACACTGCTCCAAATAAGCTCCACTGGTGAAACTCCAGTGAAGGGCACAAAGGCTGGTGTGAATATTCCTACAAGAAAAACTTATCTTTATGTCCTTCTTTGCATCTGGAAATGTAGCCCACAGTTTTATGTGTTGAGAGTTTAGGGCTCCTGCCAGTCAGCAAACTCAGCTGAGGGGAACTTGTTTGTCCTCCAGGGAGAGCAGTGGGGAGGCACTGGGGCATCACCAGCACATGGATTGCTGCCTGCAGCTCATGGACATATCCACACATCCCAGCTGGAGTAAAGACAGCACCTGCCCCTAAGCAGAGCAGCCCAGACCAGGGTAAAAGCACCTGCAGATCAGACCTGCAGGTGGATGGCAGCAGATTTCACTTCCAATCCAAGCAATGCAAACAAGAAGCAAAATCTCTTCTCTTCACACAACCAAAATAACAGAGAAGATGTAAAGTGAGTGCTCTTTTTGCAGAGCAAGAAAAACCTGTACTCTGCACTCTCCCAGATGTTTGTTGACATGATGACAAATAAAAAAATCCCTACTGTTTCTTGTGTAAGTGAAAATATGTTTAACAACATGTGCACACACAAATATTTAGGAGCAGACAAAGCTGTGGTGATGATGAGGGGCTCCCCATGCCCCACCAGCAGCCCACAGCAATAATTCACTTCACTAACAGATCAACTGGAAAGGCTGGAGAAGCTCTAGGACCTGAGAGAATGGCATGGAGATGCCAGGGGAGATTCAGGTTGGTTATTATGAAAAAGATTCTTTCCCCTGAGGGTGGTTGGGCACTCAAAGAAGCTCTCCAAGGAAGGGGACAGAGCACCAAGCCTGACAGAGCACAAGAAGCTTCTGGACAATGGGATTCCTGGGGCTGTCCTGTGCAGGACCAGGATTTAGACTAAATCATCCATGGAATCCATGATCCCTCCCAACTCAGGATATTTTATGATTTTAAGCTAGTGGGCTGGTGATGTCTTCTGCCTGAGATTCTAATAAGCTAGGTTTATACGCTCCCTTCTATTCTAAAATAAAGCACACACTTATATTGATCAAATATGAATTAAATGCAAATTATTTCACAGCTGTAGCCTTCCCAGACCGTGTACCACCATGCTGCAACAGTGCCATAGTCGAGTTAAAGCCAATATTCCACTCACACTGGCAATTTTCCACTAACAACAAACCCAAGTCTGGTAGATGCAACATTTCAAAATGCATGTAAACTATTTAGATGAATTCTTTTTATTGACAATCCCAGGGGAATGGAGAGAAAATGATTTGTTTTACCCTCAGAGCTCAAAGCTCTCTTGGGAGGTAATTCAATTGAAATTTCACATTCAGTCTAGCCAGGCAGTGATAAACAGATGCTTAAATTAGCTGCATTACACCATAATCAAATATCTTAAGACGGGGGAAAAGTTTCCAATAAACAATGGGGGTGGAGGGAGCTTCCCAGTATTTTTAGAAGGAATGTTTTTCATACCTCTCTGAAGTTCCTACAGCAGCAGAGGCATCTGACAATGCAGGGAATAAACACACAAACACAAACCCAAACACAACTGGCATTGCTCTGAGATCTCTGACAGATTAGGCGACCTGCACCCCCAGCACTTCCTTTACCTGCTACACTTAGAAATTTCTAGTCTGATGTCCTGCTACACAGTACCACCCCTTCTCAAACTTCACCAAATACTGCTCCTGTTTTCATTTAAACAAACTGTTGCACAAAACACCCTCACACAAGGGAGGCAGAAGAAGTAACCAGACTGGTGCTGCCATTGAGCATTTTCAGCTTAAACACAAACCTTCCCTGTGGTTGGAACCACACTCTCCTCCATCACCTGCTCCCAACACCTGAGCTGCTTCCTCTCCCTCTCCTTGGTCCTTCCCTATTCTTGTAAGCAAAAAGGCTGCAAGAAGCAGAGCATCTGTGCTCTGTTCCTTCTCCAATAGCTAGAAAGGAGAAATTTCTCCCAAAATAACATGCAGGAGGGTGGCTATTCCTGAGAAATCCCTGGAAGGGCATGAATGGTGGTGGAGTCACCATCCCTGGAGGTGCTTAAGGAAAGACTGGATATGGCAGTCAGTACCAGGTTCAGTTTGATCAATCTTATGTTGGACTTAATGGTCTCAGAGGTCTTTCCCAACCTAATTCATTCCCTGATTCTGTAAATGGTCTGTTAGAATATTACAAATACAAGTCATATATAGTTGTCCCAACCAAATTTCCTAATTCCAGAAGTTAAGGGAAATAACAGATGGAAAGAAAAAAAAGCATAGAAGGCATTTTCTACATTTTCCCACTTTTGTTTTTTGAAAAAGGGTATTTTGCATTTCTCTCTAGACTTTCTGTGCAGGTCTGTGACACTGAATGAGTGATGCTGGCTGTCAGTTCCCAGTTCTCATAGTTATCAATGTAATGTGCTTTAAGCACATCCAGAATTTCAAAAAGGAAGACAAACAAAATAACCAAGATATTCCCCAATAATCAAAACTTAATCCCTGAGAAGTTTTCTGTTACAGGGTTTGGTGCTCGCTCAGTGCTGCTGCAGACCCACAGCCATCCCTTGGCATCCAAAACAAACAAAATGCCCTGAAACAGAGGGTCAGGTCAGCAGAGGTCAGGCTCCCAAACATTGTGTGTTTTAGGGGTTGATGTTTGGTTTCTTTTGAAGTTCACTGCCATTTTCCTCATCAGTAAGTGCTCCTCAGCCTGCCCTCCCAGGGAAAGCATGTGCCTGCTCCAAGGCGTTCACACAGGCAATACTAGAGGGAAAAATAAGATTTAAAATTCCAAACATCCTGGACTCCATACAAAGCAAGCTTATGAGAAAACTATAGCCTGTTATACTGAAGGTTGAAATAAATGTCATAATGATTCCTCTGGCTTAAAAAACCAGCCCCATGATACCAATTGCATGTTCAGTCTGATTGAACCACCTTGTGCATTATCACAACTGTAAAATCCAAAGTGTAAATGCCTCCTTGGGGTTTTTAATGCTCAAAAACCAAAGCTGAAATTTCACAAAATTTTTATTTTTTTATTGGTCTTCTTGTCTAATTTAAGTTTTAAGTAAACCTAAATTGCAATACTGGGGGAAATTCTTAAAAATTTGTGTGTCGTCCAGGCCAGCTACCACCCAAGTTTTTCAAGTACTTTTTTGAACCAAGGATGTGTTTAGTAAATGGATGCTGTAAAAGAGCTATTCCTGCAAAGACTAGATTAGATTGTATTTTAAAGCAGTATGGAGCACCATAATCAGAAGAATGAGGCTAAGAACAGACAGTTACTTAGACAAAGCTGATTTGAACACTAAGTGAGCACCAAAAATGTGTTTTCTGGATGAAATAAAATGTGAAATGTTGCATCAAGTCTTTTAGTCTGTGATAAAAACAGGCTACAACGTTAGACACTAGCAACTCCTATGGTAAGATAAACCTGGCATGCCTAAACATCTCTCTCTTTAAATGGCATTACTTGCATCACAACAGCTCAGGAAAATTGTCAGTGGTGTGAAACAAGAAGGTAAAAGCTCCTTCTGCCCAGAGAAGGGAAATCCAGTGGGCGATGAGTTTCCCTCTTCTCTTCTGTTTCAAACACACCAGGAAGGAGCTGTTTGGAAAACTCAGCAGCAGCAGCAGCAGCAGCACAGAAGCCCCAGGCAGGAGCTTGGGGAGCAGCAGCTCACAGGAAAAGTTTGATGGGTTTCACAACAGCCCTAATGCTGCAGTTCAAGTTTGCCTGACCCCCAGGTTACCACCACACTGCAGGTGATGCCAGGGGCATCTCTTGCTGAAACCCAAGGCATCAAAGTTGTTGGTTTGGGTTTTTTTCCTTTTTAGGGGATAGCTGAGTTTCCAACTTGTTTTTACTTACAGGGTTAAGAATGTACAGTAAGTGCAGCAGATTAAAAAGCAGCAAGGAAAGGGTCTTGAGTCTGTCTTTCATGATTTACATCTTTGCTTTCATAAACTAGACAGACTCATTTCCTAAAAAAACAGCAATAAAACACCCCAAACCCACAGCTTTCAGGCACCCATTGCTTTCTAGTGCTAATATTTCCAAAGAGAATTCATGGCTTTAAAGAGTCTGTGAATTAGAATAATGCCATGAAATCAGTAATTTAAATAAAGTAATATTTTAATTGATTCTGACATTCAGAGACATTTCTTAGCATTTCCACCTCTTTCTGACCTTTCACCCCAAGTGGGTTTTGCTCCAATGATGGGGACCAGAGGTTTATTGTCATCTTTGAAGTTATAAATGCACAGTAGCAAGATCTGCCCCTGAAGAAATAAGGGGGACATTTCCTACTGATCTTACAGAAAACAAGATTTGACCATGAGAAGTGTCATAAAAATTACTCAAAAATACTAAAGTAACATATCTAACACACCCAGGAAAAGGGCTGCAGAATCAGAGGCCACTTCAATTATTGTGGTTTTTCCTTATAGGAGGGTCAGGAAAAAAAAATAGGTGAGTGTTACATGACAGTAGAAAACAGGACAATAAAACAGGTTCTCTTACATGCTTACTTTAGGAAAAAAAAAAGACAAAAGAAGAGCTGTATAGGTAGAAGTACAGAGAAGATAAAGCAAAATTAGGCATTTAATTCTCAAAGACAAAAATATAAAAATGCATCTTTAATTCCCCCATCCCAAAAGCATACTACTAAATGCAGGAAATGTATTGCTAAAACCTCTAGGGTTCATTAAAAACTTGAACACAATTTCAGATATTTAGTAAGATCAGCCAAAGCTCTTATAAAAAGAAAATTTTTAGGTCCTTATGATTCAGCAAGCCTTACAGAGGAAAACATTCATATTTTGGGGGGTAGGATACTCTACAGTTGCCTTTCAAAGGACATTTCATACTGTTCTGTGATAAACCTGGAATTTACCCATCACACAGAGGGCAACACATCAAATCCTCTATGAGGATACAGACCCAACATTACAACACTTGGATTTCTGCATTCTTAAAAGCAGTTACAGATTTCTGTCATTCCAGCTCCTGATGACTCCTATTTTCACTTATGTTAATTACCAAATTCTGAAGAAATTGTTGGCTTCTGACTCATCCTTCACATCCTCCTCCTCCTCCTCCTCCTCCTCCTCCTCCTCCAACCTTCATGCAACACACCTTCTTTAGTTCTGCCTAATGATTTATCATTTTTCTGATCAGCTCTCTGGAAAGCACAGAACTATCTACAGTCATACACAGCAGTATGACCATTTTCATTTAGTAGCCTGTATGTACAATATTTCAAGCGTTTCAGATCATAACAGAGTACCACCTTCAGCAGATTATTCCTACAGCAAAATAACCTAACAGACAAATAACGCTCCCATGTTTTCCCAGAGTGAATGCATAAATATTTCCTGAGTGCAGTGCATTATTGAGAAATCAGACAATAGGGGCAAGAATTCAAGCAACATGTGTGAGAGTGTGAAGAATGTGAAGGTCTGTCCGACAAAACCATGAAAGCACAAGAATATGTGAAACGTGAGAAGCTCCATGCAAAGCTTCACAATTGTCCTTTGCTCTCACTTAAAAATAAAAACTATTTTGAAAACGTTGGGTTTTTCGTACTATATGTTGTTCGTATGATCAACTGTTTATTTAAGCAACAGCAAGTTATAATCCTAAATCATTTATCTGCAGCCATTAGAGTATTTTATAAACTTATTATTATTTACAGTCTTGGTTTTCTTAAACTTCATTTTCCAAAGCTTTGCAACATACATTTTAAATCAAGCACACTTAGTGTCATGTCAATTAAACATAAGCAGTCCTGAAATGAATAGCTGAGCACAGAAACCCCTTTGCTCCTACCACACTACGACTGATGTAACCACTGCTGAAGGAAGAAGAAAGTTTCTCACCCCATCACATTTCTACCCTGTTTCTCCCCGCTTTTTAATTTTAAGAGTATCACAAGTTGTCCTGTCTATTCAAGCAATACCAACACATTCATTTCCACAAATTTGTGACCCAAACAGGCACTTGAACAATTCCACTTTAGCTTTCTTCCACCTGAAACTGCTACCAGCACGCTTTTGAAACACAGGATTAAAAACAACCGTGAAAGAGAAAAAAATACAATGCAATTTACTTGTATATCCCATCCACATGACAACGTACCTCCTTTGTCTAATCGACTCCCGGGGAAAAAAAAAAGGAGGTCAGGAGGTGAGATCTGAAGAGAGGATGGAGCTCAGTGGGACAGAGGAGAGCAGAAAACTCCCCAGACCCAGGCAACACAAGCGAGATTCTGTGGAACCACAGGAAGGGGAAAAGGAGAGACTAGAGGTCAGATCCTGGTGGTTTTGCACATCAAACTCAGCCAAGGCTGGTATTTTGTGCTCCCAGTGTCAGGCTGCAATCCCAGGACACCGGAGTGGAGGCTGGGATTTGAACAAGGCACGGGGCTGTGTTAGGGGAGCTGAGTATCTCAGGGACTGCCCGAGTCTGGCCCTAAAGGGGTCTGCAGCCAGGGCACAAAAAATCGACCAGAAATCAAACAAGGACGAGAATGGAGAAAATGAAACACAGGAGCAGTGTGACTCTTGCTTTCTGGCCTCATAAATCCTTAGTTGCAGAAGAGAAGTCAGATGGAACAAATCATAAATAAAGTAGGAGGTGAGTTTTAAGCATATTTCAGGGTAGGGAGAAGGAAAGCTAAATAGACTGCACCTCTCCATTCTCATTGACATGCAAACCACACAAAGGCAAAAAACTCATCTTGATGCACTGGTAGTTACGCATGTAAATTCCAGCGCAGGGAGCAAGATAAGCCCAAAGAATGCAGTTTCTCTCACCAGAAAGATTCAGCTTTGTGTATAATGCTGTAGTCTAACTACTGGAACCATCAGGACAACTCTGTTTAATATCAATAAAGTGAGCAATGTGTTCGCCTCATGCTAAACGAGCTGAAAACCCGGAGCAACCAATTCCCACAACCTAGAAACACCCATACGTGAAACAGCATCCAACTTTGCTTTGATACAAAAAAACCCTTCTTTCCACTTCAGGCTCTTCTTTCTTAACCAGAGCAGAGAGGCAGAGAGCAGTCTGAAATGAGAGCCCACCTGTGCAGCGCAACGTGAACCTCAGTCTCCTCTCCTAGTGGAAAATAAAGTTTTATTTTAATAAGACAGGTCTGTGACGTGCCCTTGTAGAAGCACTGACAATACGACTTGGCAACCTCCTTCTCTTTTCTCTGCCTCATCTCTGGATAATTTTTTTTAAAATTTCAGTTATTTTTGCAGCTGCAGAATGTACAAATCTGCACACTGCAGAACACTAGTTTAGTTATCCAGATGCGAATTTTTTTTTTTTTATTTTAATCATTAACAGCAATTATGAAGCGTTGCTTTTGAAAGGCCATAATTAGGGATGACAGACAAACAGTGGATGTGGCAGGAAAAGATAGCACCAGTTCTTTGATAGTACAAAGCAAACCACCAAGGCAGCGTGATAGTACTAGTTTCATTCCTTTTGGAGTTCATCAGTTGCGAGCGATTGAATTCTGCCTCGTGACTGATAAATGCATATTTTGATTTGTTTCCCCTTGAAAGCCAAGTACTCTTTTATTGGCAGGCTGATTAAAGCGGAATTAAAATGTTCTCTGAGGAAAGAGGTGAAAACTTGTCACCTTTTCTGCAGTGCTCTTTTTTCCCCCCTTAGTAGATAAGGGTTTTTCAGAGTCACAGACACCGGATACTTGGGGGTAAATTAACCAAACTAGTCATGTTTTAAAAGGACAATTGTTCTATTTTTAAAGCTGTCATTTTCTGAATATTTGATTAGGGCTGCTTTACAAAAGATAACTTTTGCAAACAGTCTGCTCTCCCCCAACCCCCCCCTTATTAATTTTACATTAGAGTTCCACTGTGTTCCAGCAAAGCCCGTGGTGACTCCCGGCTCCGTGGAGGCTTCCTTCCTACAGCGATCTCTGCAGGATTTCAGCATGGCAGAGTTCAGCTACATCAGCAAACAGGCAGCCAGAAACCTCAGGCCCTGAGCTGAAGTGCAGCTAAGCTTGAAAGAAATACAAATATTTAAAGACAGTGCAGAGAACCAATAAAAAGAAGAAAAAAAAATTCTGCGAAGCATTTACACGACATAAAGCTACTAGACCAAAATAAATGTGACCCTGGTGAATTTGCTATACCAGAAGTTTATGCTTCCCTCAATTTAAAATTTTCAAATAAAGAGACTAAATACAAAGCCCTGGAGAGAAAAATAGTAGAAAGTAATACAGTTATGAGAGCAACAACAGCCATTGCAAGTGATATTGTTATTCTCCATCAAGGAAGCAATAACTTTGATGAATAATCCCCTTAATGAACACCAAGATGGGGTTCTGCCTCCCTAATTAAATTAAATTAAAAGTGTCAGGTATCAAACCTCCGCGGTAAAGACGAAGAGAAGCTACACAGCAGCTCCCCAACACGGTATTATCAATCCTGATTTTGAATCTCGAAGTATTAACAATAAAAATAAGCAGTCTCTGGTGCTCTGGAGACAGGAGGGGTAGAAAACAGACCTATGAGGATAACATATTAATAAAAGAGGTGGCTGTTACAAAGGTGGAAACTTTCTCCTTTACTTAGCCCTTACCATGGTTGTGTCGTGTGGCTTAAAAGATCAACTACAGAAAGCAGAGAAAGCAAAATGAGTTCAAGCAAGCCATGAAGTAACTCTTATCAACAAATTATCTTTACCAGATAGAAGGCAGATCTTCATTATTACTTTAGCAGGATTTTTTGTGGGTTAATTTTCTTACTCTCTATCTGATGCAACAGAAAAATACAAAGCCTGAAGGAAAATAATCCCTATAATTTGCATTTTTAAATGGCCCTACATAAAATACATATTTAAGCAGATGCATCATAATGGCTGGAATTATTAAGTTACATAAGTATTTAGAGAGATTATGAAATACTTATTGATTTAACTGCATAAATATGTGCCTAGGGAAATTTATATCACAAATGAAACTGGCCAAAGCCACTCAGTCAAAGCCAAAACAAAGACAATTATCTTGTCAATAAAAAATTGAAGGTAAAATTCAAACCCCCCCCCATTAGTGTGTCAAAAATAGAGCAATTTTATAATCATAACAAGTAAGTAGGGGACAAGCCTCATAAATCCATGTACAGACATCCCAGTGAATGGAAAGTAAATACATATTTTGATGGTGTCCTAAGAATCTGTTAGGATTTCAGTGAGGAGAAGCATAAAGCTTTACCTTGTCAACAACCATGAAGTTGTACAATTTTTTATTTTCAGAAAGTATTTAACTGTATAATTATATAGGCCCTGTTATAAACAACCATTTAGGGCATCCTCACTCCACTGACAGAGTCTTCCAAGCTTTAAAAATTCATTAGGATCTTGGCAATAAATATTGCCAATGTATTTTACTGTAACCGTATTGATCCTAATGCACTTGACTTATCTATAGAGATAAAACTTATCTTGACCTTGTCGAATACAAACAGTCTGGACTAAAAACCTGCGATAGCCTCTCGTGGGGAAAACACACAGCAGATAACAGCTACAGGGATGATACAGGAGCAGAACATCAGTATTAATGTTTCAGACAAAACAGAAATTTGCCTGCATATTACCCCACCGAGTTCATGTAAGGAGACACTAATAGGAAACGATATGAAAGAAGGCTGTAAAAAACAAATATGTACATTTAATTAGAGTCTTCTCGGGCACTGTATTAGTCCCCTCAGAAAATACACGACAGAGATGGTTACAACCAGCTGCATGGCAATATTAGTGAGCGTGCTTTATTTTTTTGGAGGCAACTACCTCTCTTTTTGAAAGTCCAAACCAGTTGTCTTGCACTGCACTAAGAAGGAACCCAACCAACTTTTGCCTTTGTTATTTAAAGTTGCTGTTTCCAGCTGCAATCCCAGCGGTGACTGCAGACAGCGGCATTGGCCTCGAGACATGAATCCCGCTGCAGGCAGGGACAGACCCTGCACTGCCATCCCCACGGATCCTACAACACCAGCAAAGCACAGAGCCTGCAGCAGGATCAGGATCAGGATGAGGATCAGCATCAGGATCAGGATCAGCATCAGGCTGCAGCCCCAGGATTTCCCCTGGAAGCCAAGAGCCGTACGGACCCACACCGAACGCTTTCATTTCAAACTCTTTGGTGCTCCTTCCCTTGCAATCTGCCTGCCTTCAGCTGCCGATAACTTAATTAACATTTTCAAGTAGGGGGAAAAAAAAAATATTCCCTGCTATTTCTAAGGCAACAGAGATTTTTGGAGAAGATGTCTTCTGTGGTTGATTTTGAAATTAATACAAGAGTGTCCTGCCAATCGGCAGCAGAGCGTATCCCTCGATCTTTAACGCAAACTTCTCCAGGTTGTTCGTGTAACTCAACCAGTTATGGACAAAGAGGCACTTTCTGAAAGAAACCTACAACGTGTTTTTTGCAATTAATGCTCTATGTATGTGCCAATTCCAGAGCCAAACACATCAGGCTTCCATCTTCCAAATATCTCTCCTTTACAAGCAGTAAGAGAAGCCTAATGCAATGTCAGTGTTAAGTACTCTAGTACCTCAGAAAATTATTTCTTTCTGACACAATGTTTTGTAGCTGGTTCTCATAAATTATAAAAAATTTAGGATGTTTACAGGAATTTGGACAAGAGAACTATTTCTAGGTCACAGCAATTACTTTGCATTTGCAATTAATGAAAAATAATTATGCCTGATCGCTCTAATTAATATTTCAATATGCTAAACAGCACCAATACAAGTTCTTGCAAAGATCCAAAGGAAAACAAACTAAAGAAGAAAACAAAGTCTGCTAAATAAAATCAATAGTTTCACACTAAATATTTCATGTTTCATATATATTTTTGACAAACTGCAAGTACTGACAATTCAAAAATACTATAATTCACATTCGGATACAAATGTAAAATTATTGTGGTGCATTAACTCTTCTCCTTCTCGGGCTATGAGCAGGAATTTTAAAGGTTTCCTATTTACTCTGAGCAACTAAATGAAAGTAACTCCACAGTTTTCTGTTTCTACCTTTAAATATTGCTTAGCTTTGGGAGATAGCAATAAAACTTTCTACCTTTTGATAGGCAACAGTATTTTTGCATTGACTGAGGGCAAATAGAGACAAAAATAATACTATCCACAGCAGTGGCACAAAGAATAAGGCTCCATTGCTAATTATACAGGGAACTGAATTTAATTACATGGAGAACATTAAACACTTTCCAAACAGGAAAAAAAATCAAGAAAAGCTGGAGATGAGCCTTTCAAGTGCCTTTAATGCTCCAACAGTGCCCTCTGCCGAGGCTCCCAAATAGTGCTGGATTAGTGCTCCAAACACCGCACACAACCAGGCATCGCTAGTTTGGGACTGTTTCTGCCTAAAATTCAGCACTTCACAAAACCCAATTCAGCCAACTTCCTGCGGGATGGATATGTCACATATGCAGTGCAGCACTGCAGTCATGGTGCACTTTGCATTGAGATGGCAACAAATAATTTCAAAGATTGCTGTGGTTGTTCAAACACATCCAAAAAGCAACGTCTGAGGTCTGAATCGCTTCGGTCTCACTCACAAGATCCGTCTAACGAGGATATTCCCAAAGATGAATCTGTTTAGGATTTGGTATTAAAGCACTGCTATTCTTAAAATCCAATTTAGTTTGCTTCTGCATTGTGATAGATATGACTGGGTGATACCAGAAACACCTCTGAAAGCAAAAAGGCTCCAAAATAATCTACAGCAAATAACAAAAGATCTGTTTCATTACTCAATACATCTTAGTATGAATTTTTTTCAGATGGTAACTATATCCCAAAATATTGCTGTCTGGCTCCTGAAAACAAAGCAGTGAACTAAACACCGTCCTAGGCACCGAGGAAAGACTGGACGATGTGTTTCAAAACTCCAGTTTCAGGTGGCCAAGTGAAAAAGGGAAAGGGGAAGGAAAACATGAGGCAAAGGATCTTAGCACAACTGAAAAGTGCAGCACAGAAATTCCTGACAATTCCCTCACCTTTGCTTTTTTCTAAAGAAAACACAATTGTTTTTTTCTTAAGTCACCCTTTGGCTTTCCTACCTTAACCTGGGAGAATAAAAATAGCAAAGAGTTATTTCTTTCCACTTCATTATGTTTTCTTTTCCTTTGACCAAATTTTTAAAATTTTCACTAATACAATTAACCACACTTTTGAAAGTCTGAGCCTTGCCTTTTCCCCAAATTCACAAGTTATTCCAAAGCTCTAATGATTAACTAGCAAATAGTTTATCACCTGAAAAAAGCTGCAGCCACAAGTGCCTAGATATTTCAGATTAGATTGTAGCCATAGAATTTAGATAATTTTATGGCTGCAGGAAGAAGACATGCCAAAATGGCCATGAATTGTATGAAGCTGTTTCATTCCAGCAGCTCCCTGGAACTCGGCTCCTCTGAGCAGCAGACTCAGTGCTCTCCGGGTACTCAGAGAAGCAAGGGGCAAAGAGACTCAGTTAAAACTCACATCTTTCTACCTCAGTGACATCTTTTAGAAATCTGGGGGGTATCTTCCTTTCATTTTTAAATTAGAAATAAATAAAAAAAATCCTACTTTTGAGGAATGTTAAATTTACATCGTTTAAATTAACAGGGAGCGTTCAGTGTAAAAACCAAACGCAGGCTGGCAGTCCTGAGGTGAGGTTTTTTAGCACATCCTGCAGATTACAGTAACTTTTTCCACCACCTCACAAGTCCCCTGGGAAGTGGCAAACTATCAGAGCCTCATCCAGCTGGTGATGCTGGAGAACGGGAGCGGGATGCTCGCTCAGCCGTTGACACAGACACCGATCTCCCCAACATTTATCGAGCACGGCGGCTCGAAATCAGGCTGCTAAAACTGGCTGCAAACATCCAGGGCTCACAGTACCTAAAGGTGCTGCTAGTTTTAAGGAAATATGTGAGTTCTTAGCAATCCCAACAGCCTTTTTATTTACTACACCCTGTGACAAACCCCGGGCTTCCTCCATCCAGCTCAGCCTCTGTTCGGCCTCTGTTTTATGTCAGCAAAGCTGAAATATTTTGTTTAACTGTGTTGAAAAATTAGCTGCTTAAACACAGTAGTACAGAAAAGGCTGAGATCAAAAGTGAGTCTTTTTCAAGAGTCTGGCACCTCTCCTCACACACCACTTCAATTTCAAATCTGTGTTGTGAGCCTAATTTTTATAAATCTCTCTACCCCCTCAAGAGAGATGACTGCACAGATGTTGCAGGTGAGCTTTCACTCACTTCATCTATTTAAGTATATATAAGAATATATAAGAATATATATACATATATATATATATACACATTCACATATATCAGCATATATACTTAAGAGTAATACACACCAAAGGTTACATGGAGGTGATAAAATTACTTCAAGCCACATCAGTGCAGTAACAACAATAAAAAAAACACATATTAATAAAGCAATATCAAGGATATGTAACATTACCCTAAGTTCAAGCTAGACAAAAACATTTAACAACTTGCTTACTCAAAATACAATGCAAATGATGGCAGATTTACTGCTGCTGTTGGATCCTAAAGGTCCATTTTCTGCCTGCTTAAATCTATAGCCTTAAAGCAATATCCTGCTTGTAGGTGGCTTGGTTTTGGCTTTCTAAAAGGAATGTTAATTTTGCAGGACAGTTGTACAATCTAAAATCTCAATCCATTGCCTGCCAGTTGTTTTAGACAGGTAATGCCAGGAGTGATTAACTGCATTAAGTTATTCCTTTTCATTCCCCAGAGACTTTTAAATTCAGTATGTATTTCTAAGAAAACCCAACACATTGTAATTCACAGAAGTTCTCTGGCATAAACTCATCTCCTTGTCAACAAATCTTCAGAGATGACTGCATAATCTTCTGAATAATCACAATAATGAAGACAGTTCAGAGTGCAAAATACACAGATGCAGCAGGCAATAAAGGCAAAACTAATTTTCTTCCACTTGGGGTCAAATTAGGAATTTTTTAAGCAACACGGTAGTTAAAAGTGGGAAGATCTGTCCACCTTTTGTCCCCACAGAGAGTTTAAGCAGGTTAGTATAATCAAAACAGCAAACAATCAATTTACTACAGATCTATCCATTCACTAATCTGAAAATCCCGATTTTCAGGAATTTTCAATTCAGATGCCACAGAAGGACATTCCCTGGACTTTGAGATCCATGTCGGGAGACACTAGGCTCTCTCCCTTCCTCAGTACAATAAGGAGAAAAGGAATTCTGGAGGCAGCAGAGGGGAGGAAAGGGGAAGGAGAATGAGGCAGCAGTGCCTGGCATCCCCCAAATTATCAGTGCTACCCAAACAAACCCAAAGCTATCTGCAAATTCAAGTCATTTCTAGAACAAGGGACCCCATTTCAGAAAAAAAAAAAAATTTTCTTTTCCCCCCAACAAACACATTTTTTTTTTAATCAGGGGAAAAAAATGAAAACATATTTTACTCAGAAACAATCTGTCCACAGATTCCTATGAAAAGGCAGAGAGGATGTACAGATGTCAAAGCCAGCTAAAACTGGGGAGCACAAATCCACCTTCCCATGAGCACCCCACAAACTCTGCTGCACCTACGGCAGAGATTTCACAGCACACAAAAGGCACTTTGCAAAGTAGTTTTCTCCCTGTCTCAAAAATCCTGGCCTCTGCCCTAAAAGTGTTTTTGTTTTTTTTTTTTAGCATTTAATCAGGATATTTAGCTCTCTGATCAATAAAAATGAGAGAATGCCTTAATTTCTGTGTGTAAGGTATCTCAATAAACAACCAGTTGCCAACAGCTGGGATGTACAGGGTACCTTCTGTTATTAATATTTACTAGGATGAAGAATTCAGGCTTAAAAATGAAAAGCAGGGTTTTTTCCACAAGTAAATTTAGGTTTTTACCAGAAATTCTTGCATTGCCTCATACTAATTTTTTAATTGCATTTTCTACAACACAAAAATCAATATTAGATTTGATCTTCCAGAAACAATTTGCACATTCAGTAATATAAGAAACTTCTCCCAAAACAGTATATCACTAACAAGCACTAAAAGGAGAACTTTTTACCCACAGATTGCTCCTGTAAAAGGTAATGGAGTCAGCACATTTAAACTTTGGTCAGTAAAGAAAGGAAAATTTTCTTTATGTATGTAATTTTAGCCCAAAAAGATGCTCTAAGTTGGGTGATTTAAAAATTATTGAAATGCACTGAAATTTCACCTCTCCTAAAAACTCAGCCTAAAACAGGACACCAAATAAAAATGAACTAGAACAGCTTATTATTTTCAAAGTAAATTATTAGCCAAACTCAGAAGATAATATAACCCCAAAAATGTTCATTTCAGAGTATAAATAACCTCCACATATACATAGAAGATTCTTGCCAAATAGAGATGGCTATCAAACAGATCCAAACTGCATCATTCTTCTATGCAAGATCTCTACAAGATTCAGAAAAAAACCTGAAAGTTGAGAAAACAGAGAAGAATCATCACAAATATAAAAAAGTAAATGGAAGAGGGAAAACTAATTGTGACTGTGAGAACTTTAAGAGGCACTTACTATGAACATTTTGTCTTTTTGGGACCTTAATATTATTTCTGTCTTTACAGATTTCCACACAGCAGTAACAAATGCTGTTAACAAGAGTCTGTTCATCAGAGCAAACCCCTCTCAGCACTGCAGATGCAGTGAGAACAGCAAGAAAAGATGCTCAGGGAAGATCATCAGCACCAAGGGTGAAATCAATCTTTGCAGGACACATCCAGCTTTTTGCACTGTTACTATCCAAGCCTCAGAAAGCTCATCTAGGACCTGATCAAGGTGATTAAATACGCTGCTCCACTGGAAAAGTCGTCACATTTTTCTTTTCCTTCTACCCATCTGTACAAAAGTTGTTTTTAGAAATTAAGCCAGATGTTCATTTAAAAAAATCCAACCAAAATCAAAACAACAAGAAAACAACAAAACCATCTGCTGCTGTAACGTTTTAGTTCCAGTAAAAATGACATTTCAGCATTTTCAGCTATTCTTCCTCGTTAGTTTTATTCCTTGTAGCCTCAGTTTCTAACATCAGGCTTTACAGAAGAAACTGATGAATCTTACTGAAAGGATAAGGGGTATGTAAGCCAAGATAAGCACATTTAATAGGGGAAAATAATAGGATATAATAGTAAATCTGTTGTTTGATTTTTTTAAAAATGCAGTTAGCACTGATGCAAGTGTCAACATCCATGTCAAAACTTTTTTTATGTTAAGGGAACATAAACATTCAAAATTCTCAGACCTGGGCCAGAGCAGCCATCAAGTTTGGGTATAAAACCAGACAGAAAAATTAACAGCCGAAGACTCCTGCACTGTCCAGCTCTGCAAGGAAAACCCTTCTACCATTTCAGACAAACACAAACTAGGGAAATAAAATAAAATTCTAATGAAAATAGACTGAAAATTATTTTCTTTTTATTCTTTAGCAAGAAATTTAGAGAAAAATATTTCTGTGTAAGGGCAGCCACGGGTTACAGCCATACACAGTTAGTCCCAAGTACAAACCCAGGGCAAGCTTTCCCAACAGCAAACAGGGATGGAAATACAAACTGCAAACACTTGAAGCCCCCTTCTTTCTCTGCACCTTATGCTGACTTTTCAGAACTTCTTGAACAGTTTCCCTTTCTGGGAGAAAACTGCTTCTGCTCACTTACTGATACCTTTACAGTTCTGTAATAAAATTTGTAGAGAAGAAAAGCCTTTTCAGTGATATAAAACCAATATATTTTATTTTTGTTTCACCTTTTATTCCCTCTCAGTAGCTGGAGATTTTAACCATTGCTACCAAATTTCAGAATTATGAACAGCCAGTTGGCAACACATGTGTGTATCCCAAACTCAAAAAATATGCACATGGCATGAAACATTCCTTTAATACTGAAACAAAGAGCATCTGGATCATTTTGTCTTTCTGTTTGAGACAATTAATGTCTCAAACTATTGTGCTGTCTCTATCAGGAGTTCACTAATTACTAAAGCTACTTGTTATTACATATATATAATTACTACTATCAGTAAGTCCAGAATATAGTCACACTTCAAAAGAATGACCCTAACAACTACCACTTCTACCCACAACAGATTAGGATGTATTAAGAAAAAAAAACCCACTACAAGATTAGACAAAAAAAAAAAAGATAATTTGATCAATTTTCAGATTGTTCTGAAAAACTACAAAAATAATAGATAACTGGAAACCCTAATAGAAGCTTTAAAGTTCGACATCTGACAGTATCACAAAATCTTACTTGAAAAGTCTTGGACAAAAAATTAAACATGCTGAAAGAAAGCAGGCAAGTGGTAATGAACAAGTGGGGAGAGCTAGGAAGGAACTGAAAGAATATAATTTAGGCATGGTTTTATTGTGGCATATTGCAAAAACAAGGGTGATCCCACTGAATGGAACTTGTCAGAAAGTGTCACACTGCAAACGCGGCACAAACATTCACAGAAAACGACAGCTCTGAGAAATAGATGTATAAATAAACTACCATGCTTAGAACAATGCAAGCTGATCCTGGCATGCAGGACAAAGACATTTAGTGTATTTCAAGAAACCTGTCTATTAGGAATAGAATCATGGAATACTTAGGAGTGAGAAGTACTGGTACAAGGCTCTGGCAGAGAAAAGGCAGAGCACATTTGACCATAGCATTTAGGTCAGGCAGTATTAGAAGATCCACAACAGAGGATGCAAACAGCATAGAACTGTTTGTCAAAACCAGGTTCCACTTCCAACTAGGAAAATGGCACACAAACTGGAAGGAGCTTCGGAAAATTAAATATTCCAAAATGATGGAAAGACTGAACTTTAAGGGAGAAAAAAAAAAAAAAGCCCCTAAACATCCCAGTTGCACAAAGTAATCCATGAGATGGGGGAAAGAACATGAGGTTTGCAAAAACATAAGTTAACAGAGAAACCAAAACTCACTGAGCTCCAACAGAATTTAGTCTCTTTAGTCCATTTCATTAATATCACAGGCACATACAGAGTGCTTTCTTTGCATTAGGAGTAAAGCACATTTAAACAGAAAGGCTGTGAGATCCTATCTGATAGCTCCACTGAATCTATTTCATCTCCCTGAATGCTTTAACTCTACCAAATTACACAGTGTCACAACAGTGAAGTCTCCCATGCTATTTCCACTTTAAATCATGCCTCAAACATTTGTATTTCTCAGAGGAAAAAACCCAAAGACAACTGTATCTATTAGAAATACAACATCTTATGCCTGGAATCCATTTAGAAGCTGAATTTCTGGGAGAAAGTTACCACAAAACTTAAGCTATTCGAGCTCACAAAATATTTTCTCCACATTCTTTTTTTTATTACCTAAATGCAGCTAAAATATAAAAAAATGTTTTAAATCAAAGTTTATTGAATATGTCATTGTGCATAATAACCAGGCCTTTTGTTGCACATGAAGAAGGGTTTAAAAATAGCAGAACTTGCAGCTGTCTGAAAATTCCATGTCCAATAGCCTAAAGTCATGAACTTCTCTCAACTTGAGGCTTGGAACGATGCTGTAAAATTTTTGCACGTGTGGTATCTGAAGGGAGAAGAGTGATAGAGACCTTTTGGGCTTTTACACCTTGGGATTTTCTAGCTCATAAAAAGCTCACCACACTTTCAAGTTGGAAATTCCTCTGAAAATAGAGTGCAACCTTACACCTTTCTGCAGCGATTTGTAAAATATGACTGTTAAAACACTGATGTTAAAACTCAGGGTATAAGAATGAACGAATATGATCACTGAATTTGCATTAAGCAGCAAATCAGATATAACAACTAGGGTGAAAAACAACCACAGCTGTGTTTTTGGAAAACACCTAATCTCATCTGATTGAGTTTTAGAGGGAAGAGGAAAACATCTAATTTTCCAGGATACCTAAAAGATCAATGAAGAGAAAAACCAGTGGAACAGAGATTTTTTTCGCAAATGGCTCATGAACAGACTCCTAACACTGACCAAATCCCTTGTTTTTCAGGGAGAGAGGACATCTGCAGGCCCATTTAAACTGAGTGTTGTCCCTGTATCCTAAATTCTTGCTCAGCTAGCAGCTGTTTAACACGGCACTCCACCTGGACTGATGCATTCTGCTTCTCAGCAGAGATTCCTGCTCTTCCTTAGGTGATCCAGAATGGAAAATTGAGCAAGAAATGTGGATGTAGCCTCTGAATAACGAGGTCCAAGCAGCCATCCTTACATGCACTACTGTAACAAGTCTGTGGGAAGAGCTTGGCTCTCTCCAAGGCTCCCTCATCTCCTGTCACCCAGCATCAGCACGTCCTTGGCAGCCCAAATTGATCAGGGTGCAGCTGGGGACAGACCATGGTGCTGTGCCCTTCCCAGAGCTGCAATAGGAAGGGCACTGACACTGCCCTGATGGCTCTGGTTCAACTCCACAGGGTGGATTAGTGCTTCAGTTATTTTCCTTTTCCCAAACTCAAGCGTCTGCCACAGCCCCTTTTGGGGCTCCACTGTGGTGTCTCTCATTTTTATGTCTCCCAGGGACTGCCAGGAGCAAACCCCTGGACCTCATGCTCCAAACTGTGCCACATATATCACACACCCAGCTCTTGTTCTTCAGTAAAGATCACTACAGAGGAACTACTAATAGCAGCTCCAAGAAGATACACCCTGAGAGTGTAGTTACCTGATCTCCACTGCTCAGACTGTCCTGAAACATTTAATTTTCCTTGCATGTGCTCACCTGGCTCCTCTCGGCTTCCCTCCTGAAGTTTCCATTCTGAGAGCAAGTAATCCCTCCCTCTGGACATATGCTCCTTTGCTTTCTTTTTGAGTGCTAGTAACCAATTTCAAGCAAACTTAAAAATTAACACATTTAATTAGTTTTAATTAAAATGAATTTAACATTACTAATCTTTTAGTGCTTCTAAATTATAAAAAAATAGCTAACGATTTATTAATTGCATATATATAATAATTTAAAATATTCCATTTGTGCAGTGCAATTTATAGCTACATAACATGTAGCAATATAAGATGCTACACGGACTCAGACTAGGGAAAGCCTAGATTTTTCATCTGTATTATTTCCTTTGTCATATGTAACCTGGTATTATCTAAAGAACACACATTTTGCTGTAAATGAGACATGAACATAAAAGGCAAAATAAAAACTGGAGAGGAATTACTAGGGTTTTGCAGAATAAAAGTTGCAGCTTTGATACAGCACAGTGCAGGTAGGTAGGTGGCTCAATACAGAGAGCTAGCATTAAAGAAATAAAAATTCTTGGTAAGTATAGCAATAATATTCTCTCCAATAGAAGTGTGAGGGAAAAAAATCTTGAAAATCTCCACTTATATCTCTAACTTTCCTTATATTACATCAGAAGGTGTGATGACAGGACAGCTCAGGTGCCTCACTCTGCAGCAGGAGGCAATGAGGCTGAATATTGCTCTGGGTTTTTGCCAGATGTCATTCTTTGTCAGCTCTGTGGTAATTAGGAATCTGTCTCTTTGCATGAGGAAGCAAGTCTCCTCACAGACTTTCTTACAGAGACTGAACTGCCTTAAATATGTTCATGTACCATGTACCTCTGACCAGGAAAGGTTCCAGGTTTAACAAAGCTTTGGCTCATTAAAATGACAAGGTTACAGCTCCTTCCTAATGCCATAGAAAAGAATGACCTACCCTTCACAGAGAGAATGGCACCAATGCAGCTGTTCAAAAGGCAACCCTGACCTCTGCAGGATGCTGGGACAACAAATGAAGGGAAGGAAACAAAGTCATCTAATTCTGGAGAATAGTGTTTAGGTGTTACCTGATCACTGTCCTGTTCTCCCCCTGTTAAATTGATACTAAGTGGACACAGCTTATTGCTGGGATCTCTCCCTCTGGAGCTCACTAACTCCCTCATCTCACTTGTCCTTTCGGAAAAGATTATCTGGGAAAGCCAAACTTACACCAATTAAGGCAGCAGAGAAACTGCAAAACTGGACATGGAGAGGCTGCAGTAACACCGAGGAGTCTGAGCTGCAGCCAGCTTGAGACAAGCAAAAAAGCAAGCAGGTTTTTAATCCACATCTAAGCTTTTCCTCAGAATACCAGTATCTAGAGTCTTCCCCTTGAGACACTACCAGTATATTTCATCTCTTCCAAATGACATGAAAAGGTAATAACAGCTTCATGCAAAGATGTGCTGCACTGAGAAACAGATCTAAGACAATGAGACTGTAGCAGAAAGCTCCTCCGCCACTTAACAATAGAGAGTGAGAATACTTTCATTTATTTCCACTTAAAAAGGAAGTCAGAGTCCTGTGACTGCATTGATAGGAACGATGTACACACACTTCTTTGCCTTGAACTAAGGAAAAAGGAGCTGGTTCTTTCAGATGGAGTGGCAGTGCACAGAAGTCTTCAGCTCTGCCTCCCTTTGCTCCCGATAAAAGCTCGGAGCAATGAACTCTCAGGAGATTAGCTCACACACACGCCAGCTCCAAAAACTTTAGGCAGCATACATGTTCCTTTGAGTCTTGTACATGTGTTGTGCATAATGTGCTCTTTTTGATACTAAAAAGTTGCTAAGTTGTTCTCAAGCTGGAAAGGGTTTTCCATTTAGATAAGGCCAAAGCTACTGCACAGCACAAGCCCATGTGTAACGCTGAAGTCTGACAGCAGAAGCACAAGGGTTGGCTGTTCCACCAGGGGTTGATAAGAACAATTCCATTTTATACAAGTCCTACTGGAAGCTATTTAACCCCAACATGCATTCTTCTGGTGGCACTCAGAATCACCTTCCCACATCCCACACCTTTCTTTCACAGTAAATTGTAACCAGTTGTCCTGTCCCTCTGCTTGGCTCTTTGCATTTAATCACTCTATGAGTCCACACCTTTTCTATACATTGGCTGCTAAAAATACCACATGGACATTACTCTCTATATTATGCACAGAATCAGCACTTATATATATGAGAAAGAAAAGAGAGAAAGAGAGAAAGAGAGAAAGAGAGAAAGAGAGAGAGAAAGAGAGAAAGAAAGAAAGAGAAAGAAAGAAAGAAAGAAAGAAAAGAAAGAAAGAAAGAAAGAAAGAAAGAAAGAAAGAAAGAAAGAAAGAAAGAAAGAAAGAAAGAAAGAAAGAAAGAAAGAAAGAAAGAAAGAAAGAAAGAAAGAAAGAAAGAAAGAAAAAAAAAGAAAGAAAGAAAGAAAAGAAAGAAAGAAAGAAAGAAAGAAAGAAAGAAAGAAAGAAAGAAAGAAAGAAAGAAAGAAAGAAAGAAAGAAAGAAAGAAAGAAAGAAAGAAAGAAAGAGAAAGAAAGAATTATTGAGATTAAAAAAAATAAACATTTCTATTTGCCCCAGTTTCTTCACTATCATGGCAGCACCTTTGGATGAAACATGGTTCTCTCCTCTGCAAACACAGATTTGACACCAGGATGGGCTCTACATTGTTAAAGAACGTAAAAACCTTGCATTTATTTATTTTCGTTCACACATACAGGTCTAACACCAAGTTAGAAAATACATACGCAGCGCTGGATTTACCCTGAAAAAAAATAAATAGAGGCTTGCTGGATGCTTTCAGTGAATGGGAATGCCTTTAGCACAGCATCCCTTCAATTGCTGCTGAAACACAGGAATTGTGGTGGGAGGATGCGGCGGCTACTTGGCGGCACAGAAGAGCACTGAGCTGTTTCTCCTCCACGAATTTGAAACTGCTCGGGGCATTTAGGTTGGCAGAACTCTATAACCCAACTGGAACCATGCCAGCAGGGTTCACATGCTGCTTTTGAAAAGTGAGCCACCAAGGCTTTAATCACCACAAGTGGCAAGGACTTAATTTTTCATCTCATTTGAAATATGCCAGGCTCGACAGCAGACCGAGCCTCTTATAGCCTGCCATCTATTAATCAACAGTTTCCTGCTTCTCTGGATTGCCTTGGATGTCTCCTGTTAGGAGTCCTGCAGCAGCCCTGCTAGGCTTAGCCTGCGACCTAGGAAAATCTTAGCCCCCAAGAGCAGGGCACAGGAGACATCCCCCACACAGGGCATATGGATCAAATGCAAAATTCAACCTCCAATTTCATCTGACATTCTTCACTTTCCACACCAGTGGGAGCATTTTGCCCTTAGCCAGCCAGCTGGGCTAGATTTTAGGACCACAGCTGTACCCAGGCATCCCATCCATGTGACATTCCACCAGATCTAGGAGATGTGATGGGAGCTCATCTCAACAGAGATGTCCAAACATACATACAAGGAGCTCAGCTTGGTGAGCTCATGTCAGAAGGAGTATCTGTGCGAAGGAAATGCTCCCTAAATAGATGTGCTCCTTGTAGAACTGAGGTTTTGAAGAAATTCGCTGTTTCAGCGTGAATCACTGGAAATTTAAAACAGATACCAAGCAAAAACTGTACTCTGAGAAAATCAGCCCATCTGAGGGAAGTTTGTTGTTTGCAATATCAGCATTAAGATACTTATCGCTTTTTAATTCACGCAAAGGTTACTTTCCCAAGAGTCCTAAAAAAATCCTGAATTGTGTCAATACATGCAATACTGTGACAAACCCTTCACATACTGGAGTTTGTAAGTGTAACTGATTATACAGCAACACCATGACAATAAAATTCCACCTTGTTTTTTCAGCTCATCACAATCAGTTTGATTTATTATCATGGTTTTAAGGACTTTGGAAAGAAAAGTTAAGGTCTGATGCTACAGGAGAATAAACAGATGGCTAAATCTCACCAAAATCCAAAAAGATTTTCACTTGTAATTCTAAAGCTTCTTAAAATCCCCCCAAGATATCCCAACTCAAGATCCCTGTCCAAAGATATTTGATTTAACTGTACCTTTTATATTAAAAGACCCCAAAGAACATATTACACGTTTTGATCACATCAAAAATATTTGTAGAATATTTTATATATACCCCAATAAAAAGTAACAACGTAAACTTTACTTTTCTGAACGTGGTAAAGCCTGTAATACAGAAAAGTAAACTCTATGGTAATAAATCATCGATTTTCTTTAAAACAATAAAAGAAACAAGTTATTTCTGAAAGATGACAGATGAGTTATCACCTCCAGCAGTACTGTGATTTAAAATACACAGAGCAGAGAGAAAGCCTCATGAGTGACTGTGCTAAAAAGTTTCCCATGCAAAACCCAATGCATCCTTGTTTCATATTTAATTTGCAATAGGATCCCCAGCAGCTGAGCTGTGAGAGCTCTCCTGGCTGGTGCCCTGCTGCCTGCTGAGACGGGCTCCACACGAAGGCAGCACACGATTGAAGCCTAAATCCTCAGAGCTGCACCTCAGCTCCCTTTAAAGTTAATCTGAACACACTGGACTCCAAAGGAAATGAGAAGTGAGTTTCTCTCCCTGCCTATGGCACCAGGACTTCCTGTGTTTTAGCGATTGGTCAAGAACTATTATTTCCTCCTTGCTATTCCCAGTTGTGACTGTCAGACATAATTAGTGTTGTACACACACCAGTGTAAAATATGTGTTTAAATAAGCCTGGAACCCAAGTCCCACATGCATAGAAACCCAGAGAAACGTGGAGAAACTCTGAGAATATTAAGATTCAAATACGCTGTGCCTGAACGAACATGCTGCTCTAAATATTTAGAAATGCAAAGTTCGTTTGCTGAGATGAATATCCATAAAAATCTATGCAAGATAAGGGGTATTAAAATTATTCACTCTCCAGTTCAGGATGGATTATTTGGCCAATCTGTTAAGCTGCACTGCTCAGACACCCAGAATCTGTACCATCCTCCTCCCCTCAGGGAAAAGAGCTCATAACGTTTGAAGAAAAATATGCTTCATCCCAACTGTAGGAATACACATGAAACACAGAGTCTTCCTTTAACACAACCCTTTGGAATGGGAAAGCAGCAGACATCAACAGCGAGAATGCAGAGGGCAAACAAGTTCACCAAAGAAAATAAATTAAGCAGAATGTTGCAGATTGAAAAGTGGCCAGAAGAAAGGCCATTTAAGTTGTTATCGACCTCTTTCAAACACACACACACACAGAGCTGAACTTCAGTTTATCTCTCCATATAAAATACCACCCCTGGCAGCGTGGCGTCATCGCTTATAACCATCACCAAAAAATGAATCTCAAACCAAGTCAGAAAAATTTGTGACTTACTGTGTTACCACCTGAAGACCCACTGTTTTCCAGCCTTGGGCTAAGTACAAGCCAGATCCAGCCCTGCTCAAGTTTAACACTGCTCCTCAAAAACACAGGTATGCTATGGTAGGCTTTGCTTAACCGACCCAAACAATGCACATTTATACACAACATGCACATGGGGTTACATTTTACCCAGTCATGCTGTTCAAAGAAACAGAACCCAAAGTAGAGAAATACAGAAAAATACTGTCTTGTCAAGTCATCAGAAAACCATTAATGTTTCTAATGAGTGCAATTACCAAAATGAAACATTCTGAAAAAACACAGCTAAAGATGAACTTTAATTATCCAAACATCTGGCTGCATGAACCAGGGTCATGTCTCCAAATGCCTTTGCATTTGAACTCTCCCTGTTATCCATCCAACTTTGCATTTCTCCAAGTCTTCCAGAATTAAATGGAATTGCCTACACACAAAAATGAGTTATCCCTTCCTAATGACTTACCTAGTCACTAGCATTCTCTTTAGCTGAGAGCTGGAGAAAACAAGAGCATGTACCAAAGGTGAAGACTGGAAGAAGATGATCCCTAAGGTCCCTTCCAAGCCTAATTCTAAGAAGACACTGAAGTCAAGAGCTGTATGGTAAAGTTAAAGTGCTTATCTGTGTGTGGCAAAAGACAAATAATTCAAATGAGCTTTCTTAGTCATAATTTTAAAAATGAGAAGGCAGAATTCCTTAGACTTAACCTGGACTGTACCACAGGTAGAAGCTTATAATGAGTCATTCTCCTGATTAATGCAAGAGAGATAGGGGGTCCTGTAATCCACTCGCGATCTTTGTCTAGACAATGTTTTTTTCTGATGCTGAGATCAAGGTTAGGCTCAGCTACGCTTGAAAATGTGCACAAAACACCAAGCAGTATCTGTTCCCAAACAGCTCCAAGCGCGGATATTTTTTGCAGGAGGTAAGAAATATTTCAGACACTTCAGAGGTGTTCAAGTGAGAAAAGCTACTCTGCAAGCAACAGTTCTCTGGGCAGTTGTGTTATTCAGAACAACTACCTGGAGGGCCAGCTCCTGAATTCCAGGTGTGAACCATTCCCTGTGTCCATGTTAAATGCCACCATGGCTAATAAGCAGCAGGAGGATGCTGGCATTGCTTAAGGCCACATGTCTCAAAATCAGACACACGTAGGAGGTCTCAACCAACATGTTCTACTTCAACATCCTTGTACAAAATTAAGGCTTGCTTGGGCTGAGATGATTCTCCAGAAGTTTGGCACAAATTCCCATGCAGGGAGGTAAAGATCAAATTCGTGGCTTTGCTCCCAGCAGCTAAAATGATTTTTATTTGTTTTTTAAGTGCCAGGAATTGTTAGCAATCACTAACATGTTCATTAAGTTAAAGCATCCTTAGTGGCAGAAGACAGAGAACGAAAAAAAAGCATTTGATTAAAGAAAAATAGGAAACATTCCTGCATGAAGTGAAAACACTGAAAAATAATCAAGTTACGTGGTCAGCCCTTAAAATAGGCCAGTTGTGCTTCTCTTTTATCCTGCCTAAAGCATCAGGCAGACTTTCCATCTCCCACTTTCTTCCCTCAAGTCCCCAAAAACACTCAAGAGCAGTTAGGGGAAGTCTGAAAGGGCCAAGAACAGTAACACCCAGCTATCAGACGATAACCTAATTTGAAACTTATGCTTCCAAAGGCACAAAGGTGTCTGATGATCCAGCTGAAATAAAATCCTCGAGCATAGCTGCAGTAGACAGTGCAGGAAGCAACACAGGCACTAAACAAAGTCACACATTGTCAGAAGAGGGAAAAAACTGATCTGACGTGACGAGTCAAGACAAGTGACAAAAGTTTTGCTGAAAAAGGATCAGTAGGAAATTAAAATCATGACAGCATTTCTGTTCAAAATACACAAGACAATAGAATCCTTTTATCACAAAGTCCCATTTTCTCCTCCAGTCTTATTCAAACCAAAATTGCAATTTGCACATCACAATGCAGTGAAAGGATCCATGACTCTCATTCCCATTCCATGTAAATAATTTACTGCAAAAGACTGGCTTTTATCAGGCAACTTCTGTGTTTTGCAGTTTTTATTTCTGAATCCTTAAGAATCACTAACTTGTAAGTTATCTAAACAGGTCTGAAAAACAGAAAAATCTTTGTGAGAAGGTTTTAAAAGGATGATATCCCCTTGAAGTCACATTAGCTTCATTTCAATTGCTATATGCAACAAATAAAACTAGATAGCTTAAGAAACTAAACAAATAAATTTTCACAATGCTGAATTTTTGTAGTTAGTTTTACTAACTCCTTGCTATTACTTGTAAAACAATGGAGGCAGCCTCTTTATAAAATTTATTTTCTGATTTGCTTCTTCATATATAGCCAGGTTCCACCTGGTTTATTTATTTTGAAGGATAAAACACTTAAAAGACCCCAACAAATAAAAACATGAAAATTCATCACAAACCTCTCCTACAATTAAAAAAAATTTTTTTTAATCTGTGCCCTCTATTCCCCACTTGCAGTTGCCATTAAGTTTCTTAAAAAATAGCAGGAGTTTTGGGCCTTTTTTCCAAAGACATGAATTATTAGAAGTTAGGTACCAGTCTCCTAGACAATATAAAATAGTGCATGTGTCTGTCTCCACAGTCTATGGATCCCAGCTATGCGAGTTAGTTCCTGCCACAGAAAAAGTTTTACTATGGCACTTCTTATATTGTGGGGTTTTTTTCCTCCAAGTGCTGCAAATTAAAGAAGCTCTCCTGTAAAAATCTATTTAACTCCACATTTAAAAAAAACCAAAAAACTTCATTAAATCCTTTTTTGCAGGATTTTACTGGAAATTCTGCTTTCGATTATGATACAACTTCTTAAGAATAGGCAGAGATACAGTTGTCCTCCCAACCACAACTTTATCAGCATGCCTTGCAGAAAAATTATTTTTCTGTCTAATGGCAAGGCTTAAACCAGGCACATTTGCTGCACACTTTTTTTTGTTCCTGTCTCGTATTTTCCTTTTTTCCTTTGAAACCTGCCTCTCCTATTGGCTCCTTCCCAATGCCTTTCTTCTGGCTGCATCTCAAGCTCGGCTGCTTTTCTCATTTTGTCTTTTTCTCCTGTTGCTCCTTCCTTGCTGGGCTGCTGCAGACGTGAGGATCCCTCCTCACAAAAGCAATCAGAGTCTGACTCTCAGGGCACTGCACACACAGGTAAAGGATGCCTGTGAGTATCAGCAACCAGGCACAGGGAGCAGCCAGGAGAAAAATCTTCACACTCTGGCAGGGCTTTAACTCTTCAGAGTGCTTGAAGAGTTAAATTTTGTTGAGGAGTGGTGGTTTTCTAACCAACTATACTGGAAAAGCTCTGTTGAAAAGATCATTGCTGCTTTAGAATCATTGGTACAGCTGCTAGAATGAGGGAGAGTTAGTCTGTGGGGTTAAACTAGAGCTGGGGAAAGGCAGAAAGGTCAAAAAATGGCAACAGCGAGACCTGTGCTACCAAAATGGCAAAGTGCATACCCCAGGATCCCTTTAAAAGCCCATCACATTCTGATTTACAAAGAGGGATTGGCTTTGTTTAACCCTTGGAGAAACCAGAGATTGAAATCACCCTGGTGTGAGATCCACAGCTTGCTACATTCCCTTCTGGACCATGGCCACAGAAAGCACTGCCAGCGTGAAGGGACAGTGACAATTATTAAATTCTGATCTATTTCCCACTGGAGCTTGACACTAATGCTTTCTGTCACCCTGATGCTTAATGCTTTATACAATTCTAAATACAAAAATGTGTTCTTTTGATTAGCACCTTGCTTCACCAGCACCCCCAATTCTCACCAATTCAAATGAGATTTGCAGATTGCTAATCTCAATGTCTTTGAGATTAGCTACCGCGGCATGAAAAAAAAAAATTGAGATGTGCTGAGATCAGCTGCAATTTGACAGCTGGGTTTCCATGCTTCCAGGTGGCTGGAAGCATCAGGTTTTGGAAGGTAACAGGCCCTAACATCACATCAGCAGCAAAGAAGGGAAAAGGCAGGACTGTAAGAAGATCAGCAATTTTAGGCTTTGATCTGACAGGGAAATAAAATGCTCTGACAGAAAAGGCTACAAATAAATCTGAGTTTGTAAACTGTGCCAAGAACTTGTCCTGACTCAATGATCAGAAATACAATGCCACTCTTGAGCACACATTACCAGAAATGAAAGACAACAAAATTTAATGCCTGGTAAAAATTACATTTGTTCCCAGATCGTTTTCAAGGGAAAGGAGCTGAACCTTGAGGAGTGGGAGTGAAGTGGTATGAAGAAGACAGAAAAAAATGCAGCTGGAACTGCAGAGAAAGTCTGACTCTCTAAAAGCTACCCTTCTCCTCACAAAACATCTAAACTAGTGGAAGAGCCTCTCCTGTCTTCTCCCTCATATCCTGCTTAAATGCACAGAACAACTAAAATGTAAGAGAGGAACAAGGGTCTAATGCAAATACCACAGACTATGAACAGCACTGCACACACAAACACAATGTGTTTTCTTCAGTTCTCCAGAGAGAGAAGCAGGGATGGACTGCCTGTGACTTCAAAAAGTCACAAAAAAAAGCAGTTGACATAAAGTGGTTATTTAAATTTTTTTTTTTTAATGAAGTGATAACAAGTGGCAGCAAGCACAGGTAGAGATTAATTCCAGGAAGATTAAAAATGAGGATCCTGTGGTACATGCAGGATTCACACCTCAGTGTTCTTTGTTTTAATCACGGAAAATGGTACATGTTCTTACAATATCAGGACTCAGGCCTCTCAACATTATCACAAAATGTAACAGTGATTATTATTAGCTGTGGAGAAGTATCTGGGCTTTCTCAGCTGGCCTAGTTTCAGCACATACTGTTTTGCTTCAAATGCAATCAACAAATTCTGTGAAGTTGATTTATTATTGCAAAATGTATGTTCTCTTGCATTAAAGCACAAGAAATAAAGCATGACCATCATGTTTTGTAACTAATTTATTTTTTTCTCCTTTTTTAATCTGTCTTACAAGTTTACCATGACATTTTAGTGACAACAGTGCTAAACTAACTCAAAAACAAAAAGGAGACTAATTAAAAATAGGCAGACAGCGAACATCATGATACATTGGCATAAAATTATCCCTTCAGTGTCCTTTGTAAAAATACTGCTAAAAACCCAACATTTTCCATGGCAATACTGAGTCAGATTGTTTTATAATATATAGAATTATATATGCAGATCCTCACAGCTCAACCATTTGGTTAGAGCTTGCACTACATATTTAAGGCAAGAAAACATTTTCTGCTTTCTTGGAACAAAACTTGTATCACTGAACTGAACTTCTGACCGACACAAATTATGGATCTTGAAAACTTATTTGCATTCCTCCCTTTCCCCCACAGCTTCAGGAATCATCACTGAGAGTTCTTTCAGAATTTCTTACTGCTGAGCACAATGAAGGAGATGGCTCCTCTCAGGCTGGAAGGGCTTTCTGCTCCTATGGATTCTCTGGCAATGATAACTAAGACATCTCTCGAGCTGCTGGGCAGCCCCTGCACAGCCTGAACCACCACCAGCTCTGGAGTAAGTGGAAATAAGAAGTTGGTTACATGTGCAGAACTGAAGGACTTTTGGGAAGGAGGGCAGCAACACCTACTGGTCGTGGCGCAGACTGAACACTGCTTTGGTTTGGTTTTTAAATTAACAGTACTGAAAAAGAGTTTTTTCTTACTAAAAGTCATGGCTACATTATTGCTAAAATATATCAGCACTCATAATTTTTGACCCCTGACAATAAATAAATATTCATAACTGAGCTGAGCTCTAGGCTTTGATATAAAACAGGACATGAGGAGTCCTGCTGATGATTCCTTAAAGTCACTGAAAGATTTACATCACACACCCTAATGTGCACAAAGCCTTCCCCCATTTCTAATTATTGCCTACTCAAAGCAACTCAAATATTTTGGACTGAACAATCTGAGCAGCCTCATTTTTTTTCTACACTATAAAATATTGCAAAGTATTTAAATGGCTTCTGCAATTCTTCAGTATTTTCACCATGCATTCCTTTAATCTCCAAATTAAGCTTTTCTTCCAAATTTTACTTGAAATAATATAGAACAAAACATATACAGAAGTTGTATGATCCACCTCATCCCTTTAAAAAAATAAACCACAGAGTGCAAACTCCATTTTCAGAAAACACTTAATTCAAAATTAAAATGTTCTCAACCTTAAATATTTTAAATCAACTATAACAAATCTGCATTCAGCAACTGTATTTAATGCTTCCTTTAAATTTCTATTTAAAAAAATATTTTATTCATTTTTTCGAGTTGTGTGTGTCTATAGGTCCTCTGATACACTACCCTTAGGCATCAGAAGTTTTCCTGGTTCTCATCCAACTTTGGAAATAATATCTTCTTGCTTCAGGTGTTAAAAGGATTCATACATTATTTATAAGGACTGCTAAAATCTAACTCCTGGATCTAACTTGCAAGAGAAAGAGTATAAAAAGTTACATACAGAAAAAAAAAAAAGCACAACTGTCCCCATTTCAATTTTTAGCCTCTCTTTGTACGTCGTGCATTGCCAGGCTGAGTCTGTAACTCTCCTTTCTCCCTTCCCAGGCTGAGATATTTGTCTGCAGCTGCTTTGAGCCTCACTGGAGTTGACTTTTCTTGCATATTTTAAAGTATAATTTTCCCAGGGAAAAAACCCAAAACAACTACAACACTGCTGGGCAACTTATTACATTTCAAAGATGTTGGATTTCTCTGACAGAATGGTGTGTGTTTGTCTCCTGAAGAATCAGTTTAAACCAAGTAGCCAGAACAGGGCAGCTAAAACCCTCATTCACTTCTCAAAGTCTTCTTCCTCAGTACTCTTCTTTTATATATGCTGTCTACAGAGATGATATCTACATTTTGTTTGCCTCTTCCTGGTTTGAGAGAGTGCATTGTTAGATTTTTAAAGCAACCCTTTTAACAAACTTCACAAGGGTGAGACTTTAGGATCTCCTTACCAATTTAAGAAAGCATTTCTGTTTTGAACAGCAGCTTAAATTCCTGGCTTGTATTAAAGCAAGAAACACTGAAATGTTATTGATCTATAAAACACAACTAAAGGAAACAGAAAATTAAAACTCTGCAGAGCCTCAGAAATACTCACCAGGATGAATAAGTCCTCACCTTGTTACTGGAATGAGCATATTTGTTCAGAACTACTCAAACCCAGCACCTGCTCCTCAGATATCTGTTCCTGACCACAATTTCCCTTGCTCTAACTGGAGTACACAGCAACTGCATCTTTAGCTGAACATGATGCAAGAAAGCCTGAACAGACACTTCCTACAGCTTGCCAAATCACTGGAATACTGCCCCATGCCACACTTGTAGCAGCACAGCAATGGATTTTTTTGCCCAGCAAGGTGATGTTGCTCATGTTCATCCTCACATGGGCAGAGTTTCTACACCTATTTCACCAATCAGAATTTGTACCCTTAGTTCTTAAAAAAAGAGCAATATGAACAATAGAGCATGATATCCCTTCTGTCTCCAAAAAATTCTAAATTAAGTATCTTGGGCAGGTTGCACCTGTTCATTACACTCTTTTGGAAAATTAAGTTCTGTCTGGAATTTTTATACCCACAACCTTACATATATTTATTGCCACACAAAGTACATTGTGTGCTGTTCACTATTCAAAGGGCAAGTCAGACTAGGTCATGTTTCTTAAAGGTTTATCTTATTAGCAATCAAGTCTCATATAGCTGAAAAATAGAGAAAACAAGTATGCTTTTTCCACTGCCACAGTTACAATTTTCAGGGCAGCTGCATCTCATAGCACTTGTATAGCTGGTTTCACTGTTTCCTCAACCTTTGCCTCTGTGGGACAAGAAAGGGAAGGAGCAGCTGGAGCAGCGATGATGAAACCCTAATCAACACTAGCAAAGAGATTTTAAGAGCCAGTACAATGCCTCCAAAACACTCTTACTTCCATATTTTAAAGCTGAATTCGTTTTAATTGGAAAATTAAGGTTTCTGTTCGGTTGGGTTTGGGTTTTTTGTGAAATTTGTTACAAGTAAGGAGCAACAACGATCAGGAGCAGGATTTGCTGTGCCAGTCTCACCAGTCTTCCTTCTTCTACCTTTACCAAATTACAGAAGCCCTTGCAGGATGCATAAGGGGGAGGGTAACATAAAAAGTAATGCTAAGCATTTATTCCTATTGTCATCTGAAAACTTAAAATTTAGAATGCATTATTGAAACATGACATAACATGGTGAATTTTTGGCACCAGAGTTAATCTGGAAGGAAAGTAAAAACAGTGAACAAACCTGTCACAGCACTGCTACCTGTTTGGCAACCCTGCTTTGGTAAAATCCCACAAGCCACTGCCACAGGGGAGCACAGCTGGAGCTGCTGGGGGATGCCCACAAACACCCAAACACACCAAAAGTGAAAGCAAAGGATTGATTTCCCACCTTCTTGAGAGGAGACAATAGGTGGCAGGTAATCAGGGATGTACTCCTTCCTCTCTTCTGCATCCTTACTTCCCAGCTGGGGGAACTGGAGGACATTGTTCTTGCTGACAGGGAATGAAGGGATTTGATGTGCAAAAGTGACAGGTTCAATATTGTGTATGTAATCTTCCAGCTCGTGCAGGTTAACCCCCATAAGCTTGAAGGCATCGCCTACGTCATCCAAAATTGGATCTGTGCGGCCATCTGGAACAAAAAAACAACAACAGAAGAGCAATATTTTCACAGAAATCCAAGTTTAAAAATTCAACCTGAAGATGCTTTGAGATTAGAGTCCCCCAGTTCACCAGCAGTAAGAGAAATGGATTTAATCCCCCACAGTTCCACCAGGTTTACTTTCAGAAGGGTTTTGTTTTGAGCCATCCTTTGTTTCATACCATTGAAAAACTGCACTCCAGGAAGCAAATCAAGCCCAAAGGAGAGAGCAACAACAGCAGCTTTACCTGGCAACAGTCAATTAACACCACACAACCCCATATGCAGAACGTGCTCTTTATCAGTTGGAACAGATCAAATGTTATTTCTCAACCTAGAAAAGGAACGATTTCATTTTTTTGAAGTGACTGTAGTTTACAAAGAGAAAAGAAAAAAAAACCTTCACAAAGTATCTTTCCACCAGAAGAAATCTACAGCTTCCATAAACTATGAGCCACTTCATATACTGGTTAGCTACACCTCCTGGATAAAAGAGAGGAATATTAAGCAATGGTCTGATGAGGAGAGAATATTTTATACTATACTTCAAGGGCTGATTTCCAGGGGAGCAATTTAAGTTTGATTCTCCAGCAAAAATCTTACTTTCTTCACAAAAAGCACAGTGAAACCTCACTGGCTAGGCAGTCAGGATCTTCATTTAATAGGATTTCCAAGGAAACAGTCCAACCGAGGATGCAGCTTGTGCTGTACAATTAATTTGGCTCAAGTCCAAGTACCTCAGTTTCCCTGACTTGACAGAGGAAAATCCCTCAAAAGGCCTCCAGAGGGAGAACTGGGCACCTGGCTTTGGCAGCCAAGGCACCACTTGGAGTCTATTCCTGACTTTTCATAACAACAATAACCCAAAAACAATGCTGTAAACCCCAAACATGATTTTTAATTCAATAAAATGATATACTGAATTATTACAATTTTGTAGACTTGGCTTATGAAGATATTACATCCCTATATGATGATAAGCTGTGATTTCCTTTAAAAAGTAATTATGGAAAAGCAGCCTTTGCTTATTGAAGAAACATAATGGCTATTGTGGAGCCCTGGCTCCAGAGAATGGGGGGATGCTCTTTTGTTTGTCCTTTAACCTAATCTATTCTTGGTTTATCTTGAAGCCAAGGCAGCTGGTTCTCACATCACTGCATGAATTCCACCCCCCAGCCAACTCACGCCTGCAGGTACGTTTAGAAAATGAGAATTTTGTTCTAGAATTTCCCTTCTTAAGTCTTGTGGTGAAGATAAGGATAATACTCAGATTATGGGGTTGATTCTCAGCTCTCCAACACTGGCCTCTTGTGTGACTCCAGGCAAGTCTTCCTTGTGTTTTAATTCTTTCCACAGCTAAAAGGGAGAGCAGACCAAGTTACTGCCAGTTTTACCCTCCTGCATATGGAATGTGAACTCTACGGGGTGAGAAGCACCTCGGAGTTTGTGTTTGTGTAATGCCTGAGTGTTTGTATAAGTGCAGTATCAGTCTGCTCTGCAAACTCCAGGCTTCCATGCACATAATTACATGAGGATAGCACCACTCCAGAGTAGTTATGAGATCTTTATACTAATTAAGGGGGGGAAAAGTGTGCTTTACGCTTAAAAAATTAAATTCAGGCAACTGACACCACTAAGAAATTCTGTGTTGTTGCTTTTAGTTGCTCTGCAGGCTATGAAGGTACCAGTGAACTCAATGAAGCATTTTCTAAGGTGTCAAGATTTAACAGGTACAAGTTTGACAGACAGCTGAAAAGAAAAACTTGGGGAAAACTTTTCAAAGGTCTTTTCCTAGATCTGCACATGATCTTTTTAACCTCCAGAAAAGTGTGCTGACATGATTAGCAAGTGAGAAATGCTAAAAAGGAATTCTTTCTACAAGTGCTTTTTAAGAACATGTGGCAGAGAAGCAGCTACTATGTGTAACTTAAACATGGAAATATTTAACAACTGTATCATGAAACAATTATGTGTATTAGAAAGTGGGTTCAAAAGGTGACCAAAAAACCCCAATGAAGATTCAATTTTCTCACAGCTTTGACATTTGCCTCCAAAGAGACAACGCCAAGTTTAAAGTTTGATTGAAAGCTAAAAATACTGTTTAAACCTGCAACTGTCAGAGGGATGAAAGGATGCAGCAGTTAACCCTTCTTTTCAAGAGAGTGTCCTCAGTGATAAAAGTGTTTGAAAAAACTTTCAGGTCTGTGTTCATATCTGTATTTAGAATCAAACCAGTTATCAACTGGAAATGATGACAGCACAAAAATGCATTAAGTGTATTTTCAGGTTATTCATCAAATAAAGACTTTACACTTTTAATTCAACAGTTTAGCATTTCTCTTCTTTCTCTGGCTTAATTAAAAAAAAATCAGTAAAATAGCAGAAGCCAGACACATGAAAGGGAATGCTGACAAACATGTAACACACTCCATCCTGGTGTTTCATTTAGTCTTAGGCTTTTTTCTGTGAGCAAATGACACCAAGAAAAGAAGTTTAATCTGTGCATACTGAACTTATCTCAATATTCTCCACATATCTGTGCTAAACTCAGTTTAAAAATTCAGATGCTGAAGCCTCCCAGGGAAATAATTAATCTAATGCCACACAGCAAGTCTGTGCCAGATCACAGACCCTTCAGAGCTTTGGTTTCCAGTCCCTTACTGTTCTTTATACCACATTATCATTGTTCAGGGAGTGAGATGGAAGGAGGTGGGAATAGTTTATCCAGCAAGTTACAACTCTCCTCCTTACGTCCCATGAGCAGTGAACTAGGAAAATACCTTCCTCACAAGATTTTAAGCTGCACTATCTCCCTGAATGGGAACTCTGCTCCAAAAGTGGTAAAGCTGTGACAGCAGCAGAGCTAAATTAAGACCATTTGGTATGAAAACAGCTCACCAGAACCCCTGGGAACAGCTGTGCAGCTAAGATACTCTCAGCTTCCCTGGGCATGAGAACAAGCACCAGGTGAGGAGGAATCTGCATATGGAATTGCATCCCAAAAAAGTACTGGACTGAAGTGATGGGCAAAGAGAATCCAGGAAGAGCAGAGTACTTGTGTGGAAAGCTATTCAGCCCTCAGCCCCACTGCTCAGCATCACCTGCAGATGAACCAACCCATCCACAAGGAAAACCAAATCAAACAGAATGAGGATGGAGCACTAAACTCCCCTACAAACAAGGGTTTTGGTTGTGGGCAAAAGGAATTTTTAGAAGCTCCTGAAACCAAGTTATTTTTGCAAAAGTCACAAGAATTCCTCCAGCAAACAAGCTGGCCAGTGCTCATGTCATCCAAAGGCACTGTGAGGCTCTGTGGGAGTTAGGGAATTGTTTTACTTGCCTTAAAGTCAGTCTCAGGAATAGCTGATTTCCTTTTGTCAAACTCACCCCTTCCACCTCCTCCTTCCTGGCCCAAAGTTTGTATGAATGAGGGAAAATTTAAGAGGCAAGTAAGCACAGAACAGAAGAGCTTTTAGTTTCATGCCAGGTTTCTTAAAGGAAGCAACTACAGTTTTGTAATAAATCTACTGAGAAAAATTAATGAGTCACCACCCATGCAACATGTACGTGTCTTATAAATAGCTCAGCAGTCCCCTCATGGCTGCTGTAAAAGAGATTTTTTTTTTTTTATTTTATTTTAACCAGCAAATTATTAGGTATAGCTCCTTGGTATTTTGATTACAGGCTCTATCACAGATTCCTTGTGCTCCAGCACATCACACAAAGTTACTGCAGGATAACTGTTTCATGGAGACAACACAGCTTCTATCCAGCTAAGTCAGAGGCATGCACAATAGGTTATTAAATAAGTTTAGATGCCTTACTTAAATGCAGTTAAGTGGGGGAAAAAGGGTCCTATTAATGTAGTTATTAGTCAGGGCAAAAGCATCTTCTTGCTATTGGTGCTCAGAGTCTGCTCCTTTTCCCAGTAACTTCAGAAACATCAAGCAGAAAACCCACATGGTCCTTCTTTATATTAGTAGCCAGTAAGAAGTTAATTAAATTAAAAACATCAACACTTAAGGTTGTCAGGACATGAAATGTACACTTATAATGAATGTGAGAGGCCCAGGACAGATCCTTGTTATAAAGTCATTCAAGGACCAGCAGAGAGAATCAGCTCATTTAAGCTGATCACCAACAATCTAATCCTTTGATAGAGATTATTACTGCATAGTGGTAAGAATGAAGTAACTAAAATAAGAACAAAACCAAAGAAAACATGAGATAAATTTGACATTATAAAGAAATAAAAAATTGGCTGATGCCAGGTGAATTCTCTCCTCTGTGGTAATTACCAATGAAAATATTGGTCTGCTGTTTGCATTCTCCCTTTGCTATAATGAAGTTTACAGGAGAGACTGCAGACACTGGAGCAGTTTTGGAGCCAGTTCTGCCTTGGAAAACATTCTGCAATATTGGCAATTTTTCCTTCTAGTTATAACACTGCTCTCACCAGATCAAACCTGCCTTTCAACAAAAATGTAGTTGCATTAATAATACCATTTTCAATATAGTCATTAATATTTTTATGTGCATATATAATTAGTATGTAGTCCTGCAAGGAACAGGAATTTCAACTCAATGATCCATGTGGGTCCCTTCCAATTTGAGATATTCTGCAATTCTATGGTCGCATAAAAATAATCTTCAAAAAAGTAGTGAAACAATATGAAACTAAAGACCAACTTTTAAACTTTATTTCCTAACTGTTAGCAAATTTCAGGAGGTAAAAACATAAAATCACAGTATATCCCAGCATAAGCTCAACACTGAAAATTGAAGGAAAGCAGAGGAAAATCCACCTCTAAATTCAAAAAGTTAATTATCCAGCTTATTACACTTCAAGTTGTAGCAGCAGATAACCTAAATTTGTCCTGTTGAAATATGCCCAGGTGCCCTCACTGATAGAAGTTAAGTAGCTTCTATCTGACTGGTTTTTAGAGCAATTGAAAAAAAAGAGAGGAAAAAAGAGACCTTTAGGGGGTGTGACCAACAGCTCCCCCCCTCATCCCTCCCATGAACTGCACCACTCACATAAACAGACTGGAAACTGAACTCCCTCACTGGATGTGTTAAGAGGTAAAACATGACATATTGTGCATGTCTGTAACCCACTGCCAAGCTACATTAGCTAAATTCATGGCAAACAAAGCAGATTCTGATCTGTCCTCATGCACAGCTCCCCAGTATAAAAAACCCAACTTACACAGTCCAGAGCAGATAACTCAAAGCACCAGCTCTGCCACCCTTCTATCAAACCACGTGGAACAGGAGGGCAAAACAGTGGCACCTAACAGGGAGCCTTTCCCTTTTCACCTCCGCTTAAAACCAACAACAACACAGCACTCTGCTCTCAGAAACCACTCTACATCAGTTTGTTTTGTAGCCTGATACCTTAATTACATACTCCAACGCTGGTTTTCAAATATTTAATTTAACTTTTAGGATAAAACAGCTGGCAGCATATTGAATGGCGTTCCTTTGACAAGCTTTTCACAAATTTGAGCAGCATAATGTGGTGTACTTTGAGAGGAAAACCCTGATTTTCTCCCTGTAAGTTCAGCCTCTCCTCCAGCCCCCAACACAGCATTCAGAAGCATTTCACGGCATCAAACACATCTCAAACCCTCTTTGCAAATCCTTTTGCCTCCTCTTTGCAGCCACAGAAGCTCCCATCAACTACTGCTACAGCAAATGCAAAGAAACAACAGCAGAAAAGTAATGAAAATCTTGAATGTAGCTCTCCTAATGGGATGTAACAGCTGGAACAAAGATCTAACCCAGCTGGGAGAGGCATCATTTTCTTGTGCAAGTGAGGGAACACGTGAGCAGCGATGACAGGCTTTTCACAGCCATACCGCGGTGTCTCAACTCTGTCAGAGTAAATCCATTCAGTTTGGAACACAAAGATTATGTCCCTCAGCTGACAGGCCTGCTAACTCAAACCCCACTGGTCTGACTCCGAGATAACGCCCTGACAATGAAGATGCTACAATTGGAATTTAATTAATTCTACTTATGCAAAACCATGGCAGAATTAAGCTCATTCATCCAGAGCTGGGTTTGTACAGTAACTTATTTCAGGAGCAAAAGGAAACAATTCTGAAATTGCAGGGAGATGTCAGCTCAGTATTAAGATGTCCTTTTACAAACCTTTTTAAAGAAAGAAATACAGGGATCGTTTTAAGAGACATTGTACAAAAAGCAGCACATCACTGGCACAAACACAGCATATTCCCCTTCTCCTCAAAGGAAAAAAAAAAAAAAAACAAAAAAACACTAAACAAAAAGACTGTGATACTTGTGGTACTTCCTTCCTCATTCATAGAGGGGAAAAATGCCTTTCCCCACTTTCAATAAGCAAACTCAAAGCAAGAGAGGTATACCTGAGCTCTACAAACTCCAGTCCTCATCCCCAAAAAAATTATTTGCATCACCTCTATGTCTTGTCCTCCCAGTCTTAGAAACACTGCAGCACCAGCATCTTCCCCAGAATTTGTAACAACCCTATGAAAGGACAGCTCAGGCCAAACCTCGGTGAGCTTCTTTTTCACTTCATAATTCCATCCTCCTAAACCCTCTCTGTTGTCCCCTTTAATTGCTTTAAAGATAATTTCTGTGTGGAGTGGGACACAAACTTCAGAGCTGCACTTGTGCTGCTGGGATATATGGGTCAATATTGCACAGTCCCATTTCTAGACTAACTTGCTCTCAAATGTGGGGAAATTGTACAAGTATTCAACCTGAAAAATCCAGTTTGCAGCACACAGTTGTTCTTAAGCTTGGTTACACTGTCAGACTTGATCTCAATTATTGGTGAAATGATGAAGTAGAGCCAGGACCAGGTACACTCAGCTCATCACTTTGCTTCATGAGGGATTCCTGCAGCACTGAGAACTTCTTCAGGGAAGGGACACAACCTCCAGCAGCAGCACTTCCAGGCTGTGGTTGCTCCTCTCCTGACCAAGACACTCACAGTGCATTTCCCTGCTCTGCACACTCTCCAAATTCACCCAAATCCAACACACCCAGCCCTCACAGTTCCTTGGATCTTGCTGCATCCAATCCACCACCAGCTGACAGCAACATGCCTCTGATGTTCCTCTCACCTGTGGCTCCCACCTCATTAGCACAGTTCCCACAGCTTGGACAGAGGTACTGGCAAACATTCCCAGTGCTGCATTTCAGGGCTCCCATCCCTGTTACCTTGCCAGTGACCTTCTGCAGGTCCCAGCACAATCTCTGAACTTGTGGCGGCCACAGCAGCCCCCAAATCCACCACCAGTGAGTGAGTCACCTTCTCCCTGCCCAGCACTTCAGGCAATCAATTCTTCATCCCAGCTCCAACCCCTGCCAGATCCCACTGCTCTGACCTCTGCCCCAGGGGTTCTCCAAGACTTTCCTCTCCACAAGTAAAGGACACATGGAGCAGCAGCTGCCCACAATGCCCCAGCTCTCCAGCATGCCACAGGAAGGGAGAACACGTCCCTGCTGGCACAGGAGGCACAAGCAGCCCTGTTTTCCCAGGCACACAGCCTACATGCACCTCTCCAGGGTACCCCAGCTCCTCCAAGTCCTTCCACTATGGAGATCTCCCTTCATTTCCTTCCTGTTACTCATGGATGCAGCGGGAGCACAGGCAGCCCCACCTCTGCCATCAGAGACACAAATCTCTGCCACATGAGACGCTCCCTGCCCCACGCAGGGCAGCAAAGGCCTCCACACACACAGACCCAGGACCCTCTAACCACACCCACAGCCTGAGCCTGGCTCCTCATTGCCCACATTTCCTGTGTTTACAGCTGGCACTGACCCTGACAGCCTCCCTCCCCTTGCAGATTGTCACCTCCCCACCCCTTCCTGACCCATCAGCACCTTTTCCTGACATTCCCAGACCCAGCACACCCCTAGCAGCCTCTCAGCCCCACTGGCAGTACTACTGACCAAGCAAGCAAGGGGACATCCCACCCTGCAACCCTCCATGTTCTGCAGGTACCAGCAGGACATCCATCCCCTCCACTGCAGGCTCTGCAGGGACACTGACAATCCCAAGGGACACACTGCTGCATCCTCTACTGCAGGCCCAGAGCCAGCAGTGGTGCTCCCTTCCCAATCCCATCAACACCCACATCCCACACTCCTGGCTGACCCAGCCAGCAGCCCTTGGCACTGGTTCCCAGCCTCTCCTCTTTCTCTTCTCCCAGTTGCTGTAAACTCAGCCCTTCCATGCTCCCACCCCACACCACCTCACCCCAAACCCACTGAGGCCCTGGGCATCACTCCCAGTGCCCCCCACCATCACTTCCAGCTCCTTCTGTTCCACCTCAGTGGCAGTGTTGGCTAACTCCAGTCCCCCACATATCCAGCCAAACCTCCTTCTCTGCACCCACATGAGGACACCCATACCTCGTGCCGTGTGCACTAAATTATCCCCAGCCCCAACCACCCCTCCTGCACTCCACAATTCCCATGTGCAGCCCTGCCACACTCCCACATCCCCCAAAACACATGGTAGTGCATCCCTGCCTTCCCACATTCCCCACACTCATGTTCCCAGTCCCACAGTACCACTGCCTCCCCCCTGCTGTACACAAACATTCTCAGAGCACCCCAACAACAGGGCTTCCAGGCACACCATTCCCTCCCCAGGCAGGAGGGAGGCCAAGACTTGCACCCTCCATCCTCAGCACTTCCCCTTGTGTCAGAACAGGGAACCCCACACACATCCCCACCTGCACTGGGCCCCCACAGCCCCCTCAGCACTGGCACCCAAAGATGAGCCATGAGAACACAGCACCACATCCTCCCATGGACACATCCCACCGGGAGGGAAAAGAGGCTGGCTGTCCCTTCCCCCTCCAGTTCACCCCACTCCCAGATTCAGAACATCCCAGCAATGGGGCCAACAGTCCCCACTCCCCCTCCTCAGGACCCTGCAGCCAGAGAGAGCAGGACAGCACCCCCATGTCCCCACACCCAGACCCACTGCCACAGAGCCTCCTTTTCTCCAACTCCAGCCCCGCATCCCAACTCCTCACCCATGCCCAGACCCACTGCCCCACACTCCTCCCTGGCTCCAGAGCCCCCCTGTCCCAGCACTGTCCCATGGCTTCCCTCCCCATCCTCCCAGTCCTGTGTCCTGCCCCACAGCCCAGCTGCCCTCCCTCACAGCCCCCAGCCCATGGGCTGATCTTCCCAAACCCACACTGGGCACTCACTGACCCAAAGACCCCAGCACTGCCCAAATCCCACCTCCCTGCACCCTCCTACGCTGCCCAAATGACCACGACCCTCCCCTGCCAGCCATCCCCAGCTCCTGGCACTGCCTGACAAGCAGCAGCTCCCAGCTGCCCTCCCCACACCTCCACAATGCTACCCCACAGCCTTCCCCTACAGTCCCCTACCCAGGGCCCCCAGTGCTGCCCAAACCCACCTCCCTGTACCCTCCTGCCTTGCCCAAACCCACTTCCCTGTGCCCTCCTGCCCTGTCCCCCAGACCCCTGCCCAAACCTACCCCTCTGTGCCCTCCTGCCCTGCCCAAACCCACTTCCCTGTACCCTCCTGCCCTGTCCCCCAGACCCCTGCCCTGCTCAAACCCACCACTCTATACCCTCCTGCCCTTTCCCCCAGACCCCTGACCAAACCCACCTCCCTGTCTCCCAGACCCCTGCCCAAAACCACCGCTCTGTGCCCTCCTGTCCTGACCCCCCCCCCCAAGCAGTGCCCAAACCGATCCCTCTGTGCCTTCCTGCCCTGTCCCCAAACCCCTGCCCTCCCCAAATCACACCTCCCCATACTCTCCTGCCCTGGCCCCCAGCCCCAGCAGTGCCCAAATCCCACCTCCCGTGCTCCTGCCCTGCCCCAATCCCACCTCCCGTGCTCCTGCCCTGCCCCAGCAGTGCCCAGCGCTGCTTCCTTGGCGGGATGGCCGAGACCGGCAGGGCTCAGGGAGCTCGCTCAGCCCGCACCCTGCTCAAGCAGGGCCCCTCACAGAGCCCTCCGAGGGCCGTGTCCAGCCGCATCCCCCCGGCCCAGCCCCAGCCCGCACTCACAGAGCTCGCAGTAGCGGTGGCAGCCCCGGCCCAGCCCCTGCAGGTACCGCTGCAGCACGTCGGTGAGCAGGTCGCAGGCCGAGACCTGCACGGAGTCCCAGCCGAGGGCCTGGCAGATCTGCGCCACCGACACCCGCAGCAGCCAGCGGGAGTAGGTCTCGCACATCCCGCCGGGGCCGGGCGCCGCGGGAGCTCTCACGCACCGCCCGCCACCGCCGCCATCGCCGCCGCCATCTTGGCGCCGCCCCGCCCCCGCCAGGCAGCGCCGCTCCAGCGCCGAGCGCATCGAGCGGGGCGGAGCGCGGGATCCGCGCCCGGAGCGCCCCCGGGCCGCGTCCCGCTGCTGAGGGGACACGCGGGAAAAGGTAAATGTATAAATATCGGTACCTCGCTGGGGCCGGGAGAAGGTAAATATATCAATATCAGTACCTCGCTGCGGTCGGGAGAAGGTAAATGGATCAATATCGGTACCTCGGTACCGGTAAATGTGCCCCAGTGCCCGAAGGGGTCTCACAGGAAGGATGCGACAAGGCTCTTTCCAAGGGCAGGGAGGGACAGGACGAGAGGAATGCTTTCAAGCTGAGAGTTTTAGATGGGGTGTGGGGAGGAAATTCTGCACTGTGGAGGTGATGAAACACTGACACAGGTGTCCATGGGGATTGTCGCAGTCGTGGTGGTATTCAAAGTCAGGTGGGACAGGGCTCTGAGTACCTGGGATAGTGCAAAGTGTCCCAGCCCATCGCAGTGGGTGGAACAAGATCATCTTTAATGTCCCCTTTAACCCAATCATCCTGTGATTCTATGATCTCTATAAATAATCTCAGTATTTCTCAATAAATATCTCAATATATCTCAGGACAGCTGTCAAGAGGTGCCAGACTCAGAATTCTAAGTGATGTCCAGTGACAGGATCAGGAGCAATGGCCATAAAGAAAACCACATCACAAGGAGTTTCATCTCATCAAGAGGAAGAACTTCCTTACACAGAGGTGACAGAGCACTGGAACAGGCTGCCCAGGAACGTTATTTTCCTCTTTTTTTTTCTTTCCAGCTGGATGGAACACCAAATTAGCAGCAATGAGGAAAAAATGTTTCTGGGTGAGTTGTTTAATTGGGGAAAAAAAAACAAGTAGGAAAAGGATGGAACTCTGGAGGCAAAAAGGATCCAGAAAGAAAATTTACAGTAACTGAGTGGTGCAGGAGGTGCAGGGAGGAGCAGCACAGCTCTTACAGTGGTGGAACACAAGAGCTAAACTAAGAAGTTGCATGTAACTAATCAGAGCATGGAGGACAGAACTGTAAATAGCAGAACTCTAGTATGAAAACCTAATTAGTTCATAAATTAGCACTTTGCTTTATGAGTAGTCTGTTGTATCAGTCACATTCATATCTCCCATCTGCAGCCTGAAGATGACCTCCACCCCAAAGTTCTGAAGCTCCTGGTTTGGTTAACAGCTCAAGGTCCTGGGGGTGGTGCCCCTCAGGCTCCACACTGGGACCAGTGCGAGCTTCTCTGGGCACCCTGTGCCAGGGCCTCACCCCCCTCACAGTGAAGAATTTCTTCCCAATATCCAGTCTATCCCTGCCCTCCATCAGTCTAAAGCCATTGCCCCTTGTCCTGTTGTTCCATGCCCTTATCCAGAGTCCCTCCCCAGCTCCCCTGGAGCCCCTTCAGATGCTGAAAGGTCTCCTTGGGACCTTCTCTTCTCCAGGCTGAGCAAAACTCTCAGGGTGTCTCCAAGCAGAGGTGCCCCAGCCCTCTGACATTTACATTTCTACACACAGACTGACCATGCTCTAAACTGTGCATTCTGAACAACCTCTGTAGTGACTCACCTAATCACATCAGTTAATTTGAAAAATTCAACATCTGCACAGTAGCAATGCAATATTCAAATAAGAGAGGTCAGTGTTCTAGCTGTGTGATGCAGAGGTTATTCCAGTCTCCTCCTTCAGCCCACAATGCAACGTACCTCCCAAAATAGGTCACTTCATTTTCAAAACCAGGGTGAAGTCAGAAAATCTCTTCCACTCTTCAAAAGAAATATCCACTTACATGTTTCACATGGCAAATAAATTGAGTGTAGAGCACAGACTTTTAAAAAATAAAGTTTCAAAGCACACCCAAGCCCAACCCAGATATTTAGACTCCCAAGAGCATTTGCTCCACAGACAAGCAAAAGGATCTGTTTCATGGAGGTGGTTTATTTTAAGAATTTACAGATTTCTGGGGCTTTTCACTTCTTCACAAGATAACAGAGCAGTCTTGTCAACACAGACACAGGCAGGCTAAACCACATATGCTCAGAAGAGCTCCTCTTCACCTGTAAGGAAAATGAAACAAATTAAAACTCTTTCATCTATTTATTATTTATTTTAAACTCCCATCTTCCCCAATTTGAATACTTCACTAATATTCCTTACCACCCCCCCAACTATTAATCAAATCTATTTTTTTCTTATATTTTAAATTTTGAAATTTTCCTTACATTTTAGATTTTGAATATGTTCATGTTAGTACAGAAATCTCTTTAGGTATGTCTTTTTATACAGACATTTTTAAGCAATTGCATTAAGTCAGGCCACTATGCAAAAATTCAAACAGTAATTGCAAATTAATCCAATAATAGAGAACAAAAAAAAAAGCCATAGAAAATTAAAATTCATGTGAGATTATGCTCCCATGGACACATTTTCCTTAAAATTACTGAAAATTAAGAACTCTTTGTTTGGACAAATTCAGACTAAAAATGTCCAATTTCACAGCTGTTTAGGAAGAAAAGTTTCTGTCTGACCAAGACCACTCAATTCTGACTTCCTCCTCTGACTTCATATTTTCTGTGTTAATTCATTTCAAAACACAATCCAGTTTCTGTGACATAACTTTACCTCTTGGATTTGGCTGAACCGCTTTTTCCGATTAATCCCTGGTTATGGTATTATGAGAAAAAACAAAACAAGCAGGTTAGGAAGCAACTCATGCAAATTCAGGCAAAACTCTGCACGGATTTATAACCATAACTGTACTGTGAGGAGCACAATACAGCACCAAAATCATATCAAGTACATATTCCAGGCATTCTGTCAATACACAGGATATGAACACATGTATTTCCATATAGAGCAGAAATTTTTAACTGTTACAGTAATACACATGAGCTACATGCAGTTACAAATTGTGGTCTAAGCCCACACATTTGTAACCTGCAGCACACACCCGCACAAAACTTCATCCTCAGGCAAACAAGCAAAATACTGAACTTCAAGTAAAATACATACTCCATATGAAAATATTCTGGAAATTCCCTCCTTGCAAACTCAGCCCAAATTCTCAGTTTCTGAACACCTGATTTATCCAAAAGCATTTCAGTCACGCCATTTGCTCTCCCCCACTCAACACTACTGGGCTATTTGACCAGGCAAAGTAGGAAATGTCCAGGTAAAAGGGAGGAGAGGGGAAATCCACCAAAGGCCAGGAGGAAAACCCTCACCTCTCCAGGCAAGGATGCATGGTGAGGCTGAAGATCTATTTTACCAGCTTTTAAACTGTATTTGATCAGAAAAAACTGCCAAACTTCTCTCTGGTTAGTAGAACTGCGCAAGCTGAAAAGCTTGGGAGCCATGCCAGGGACTGCCTTCCTTCCCTGTGGTTTTAGGGAATCCCAAAGTCTGCCTGTTACCCTGGCACACAAGCAGCACATGACTGTAGGAGCTCTGAGTGCACCTTGCCACAAATACTCACAGAGCAGCAGCACCAGAGATGATCTCAATGAGCTCCTTGGTGATGACGGCTTGACGGGTGCGGTTGAAGGTCAAGGTCAGCTTGTCAATCATCTCAGCTGCAATAAAGCAAGGTTGGAGTTTAAACACAAAATCAGTGTATAAATGTCTATAAATGCACATACAGAGAGGCTGTATGGGCACAATATCCAAGTGGCTTGTAAACTACTGCAAATACCAAGTATTTATATATATATATATATATATATCTATATGTATACCAATACAATACCAACAAAAGGCTTAGTGCCTCTTGGTATTTGCAAGTGCCAAATAGTGCCAAATACCAGAGTGCACCTGACATTTTTTCCCTACAGGTAACATTACCAGTAAACAATCTAGAAACCTGAGAATTCAGCTTATCAGTTAAACATCTGCAGAACAGCTGGCAGACTTGTAAATACCAGGCATGACACAGCTTATTGTAACATAACACAAGCAGGCATCATTAGCTTTGAAATTAGATTTCACTGTTAATTAACTGCATTGTTCTTTCCTTCAATTTGTGGCAAAAGGAGATTTTTCTCAATTATATTTTTCTCAATTATTTCTAAACACAGCAGTATCACCTCTTCATCTCAAGCTGGTCATCAGAGCCATGCCTACCACTGCAGGCAGCCCAATGCACATCACATCAGCTTCACACAATCACCAGTATCCTTCCAAAGAATACTTACATATTCTCTACTTGCTCCATGACAGATGGTATTTAACTATTGCTTGTTTCCCCACCTTTAAATTGCTCTGCACTAATTATATTTGGTGAACAAGTAAGTTCAGATTTATAAAAATTCAGGAAACCCTCAGAGCAGCCACATGAAAAGAGCATAGAGAATATTTAGCCATTACACGATTAGTTTAGTGTTTCATATGCCTTTTAAATAATCTGTTATTTCACTTCCAGTCCTAGGCCTGTTTCTTGGCAGCAATCCCTCTTTCCAGGGACTAAATACAGTTCATGTTTGAAACAAAATCTGTTGAACTGGCTCAAAAAAACAACTCAAAGTGGAATTAAGATAGGAAACAGCTGATTTTTGAAGTGAAGTATTACACAAAGGGAGGTCAGCACTTTCCTGCTGAACAACTGAAGTCCTGAAAAGCCAGGGAGGAGCTTACAAGCATTCTTGCTAGCGTTGTCCATGGCAGTCATCCTGGCACTCTGCTCGCTGGTGGTGGATTCCTTCAGGGAGTAGTACAGAATGTTTGCTAGCGTGAACTCCTGGTAGTTCCTCAGCACATCAGCATCAATATCATCATAGATACTTAGGCTTTCTGCAAAATATACAGGAGCAGGCTTAGACACAGCCAAGATTTACTACTTCCAGCAAAATACAATGACATGGAGAAGATTACTTGGCTGGGCTGTTTCAATACTTAAGGCAGCACAGAGGGATTTTCTGAACATATTATGTGTACCTTCAGAATCTCTATGTTAGTTATAATTCTGTTAACTATTTTATATTTTTAAATTCAATTTAATATTAGGAAAGCCAGACCAAAGCAAAATACACTATTGCCATATTTAACCTTTCCATACAGTGCTGCAGAAACATTATGAGGTATTTTTAGTGAGCAGTGAAAAGTCACTCACTACTCAGGCTATTCAGTGCTGAAAATTTTGGAACTGACAGAATTTACATTTGCACAAATCTTGCTTGAGGCAGAATCTCAAACCAGAATTAGCATCACTTTTCCTTTTAAGCTCCTTGCCCCACAGCACCTTTGTGAGCCAGCCTTGGACTGATCTTGGCCAAGATAAAACCATCTGTTAAACTATGATACAAGCACCATAATAAGGTGCTTTAATACCATATTTCCATTTTCAGAGTACTTTTCTTGTGACTTATCACTGCATGTAACTGGTGGTTTCTAGCTCCCTACTTACCAGAGCCAGCCACAGTTTCAAAGGAGAAGATAGGTTTTTCATCAGTCTTGTAAGAGATGACAGACCTGTACAAAAGGAGCAAAATAGGCTCTTCAGTTCAACTGAACTGACTCGAAACTGAATGGTTCAAATCAAACTAGAATGGACAACTTCTGGCTTTCCAATGCCACAAAGTTTTGTGATAACCCTGGTGAAAAGATCTTGGATACCATGTGGATATAATGATATGTTGACTGACCACAGCTAGTAGAAAAAACAGCCCAGTTCTTGACACACAACAAAATCAAGAAGTAAAGTGAATATGCCAAATCACAGTCAGTTTTCATACAACTTCATTGAGCTAATATGCTCTTTGAAGCATTCTACCCAGTATTTTTCCAGTAAAGTTTCAGTTCAACCTTACCTGAACCGATTGTAGATGACAGAGCCTTCATCAAATTCATACCCAGAGTTTAACAGCTCTAAAGCAATGGCTGAAGCATCTCCAAAGCTCGGAGGTCTCCGTCCCACCTCTTTGAATGTCAGCAGGAAATAGTTACCATGTGTCCTGCAGCAACAACAAACCTGGGTTAGAACCAAGTGGATGCTCTAAAGTACAATGAGCAACAAGACTTACTAGAGATAACTGTAATTTAGGAGTGTTCAGAATGAAACATTTTACTGAATTAGGGTCTGAAAGAAACTTTGCCTTTAGTTAAATTACCAGAGCTTCACAATACACACATGTGTAACAGCACCAGTTGCCAGCTTTCAGACTTTTATTTCAATAACATAATAGTGCTGTGTAGCAGTTTCCCAAATTGTGTATCAAAACCACTTTTTGGGTATTTGCAGATTTTTTTTACAGGAACTTGAATTTAACACAGTTCCCTTAAATGCAATTTCCTGCCAATGGCACACAATCTTACAGTCTTGTAATTTCTACCACAGAAAACAAAACTCCAAACTGAACTTTTGGGCCCCATCCTTTTTACCTTTGAAGAAGCCCTCTGATCTTGTCACCTACTCCAACCACCATAACCTCTTTCCCTGCATTTGAGAGGTTGGTAATCTCGTTCTTCAGGGTTTTAGCAATAGATGTGTGGATAGCACCACACAGGCCTCGGTCAGAGGACACACCTATGAGGAGGTGCTTCTTCTTGTCCTCAGGTGCCTTTATTTCTGCTTTCTCATAAAGAGCTGAAAAAAAAATAAAATTACATTTTTCAAGGGTGCCAAAAATGCAAGTAAGTAATAAAAAATGCCCTGAATTATTCTAACTAAAACCAATACTAAAGAGGCTCCAGATCTCAGCCAGATTAATTTTATCTCCTTTGCAATTGTTCCAAGCTTGCACATGGTCAGACCAGATGTGAGCAAGAAACAATTCAAAGGCAGTCACAGCTCTGATCACATCAGTGAAGTTCACTGTGCAAATTCTTTTGGAAGCAGACTACTGGAAGGTTAAAAAGCCTTGGCATTTTATCACCAGTATGAAAACCTCCTCTCCTGCTCCCCCATGACTAAGTGCAAGATCTTTCTCTCACACAGAGCTCCTGTTCCGTAGACCCTTGCAGGCTTCAGCTCCCTCTCAGCTCTTGCATATTTGGCTGCAGAAACCATCTTCATGGACTTGGTGATCTTCTGGATGTTCTTGATGGACTTCAAACGCCTGGTGACTGCAAGGTGAAGAGTTCAAGGTTACAGACTGTACTGAGCATAATAACTCAAACCCAAACAACAAAATGCCAGCAAGAGCCATCCAAAAATATTTTGCCATGTTTCTCAAAGGAGAAGAAATAAATAAACAAACAGTGCACAAATAAACCTCATAAGAAACCTGGGCATTTGCAGTAAGAACATAGCTAACACAAATTCATCTTTACAACAAACATGTATTTCTTTCAGACATAACATTAATTTAATATTTATCCCACCATGAAGTCTATTTACTATTCTCTTTGCTTCCAAATCTACTTGTTTCACAAATATATTATTTTAGGTATAATGTCTTCTTTCACAGATGACAAGCAAAGGAAACAAACAAACAAAAAAGTCCCCATAGTGTGAAGACAGAAAAAATGTTATCCTCTATTTAGACTGTGGTAAAATGACATTTATAAAAACATTAATAGAAAAAGAAACCAAAACAGGTATTCCATAGACAAGCACAATTCCAAGGCAATATCCCTGTATAAGAACTATGAGGGATGGCTTATGGAAGCATTATCACACTAAAACCATTCAGTCAATCCTTTTTCCCCCCCAAATGCTTCATAAAAGCAGAAGGAAAGAAACATAAGAGAAACTAAGGTAACTCTTAGAGGTGAGCAGAAATCTGGTTTAGCACATATGATAAAAATATTTTTTAAATCTATTTGAGTAAAACTATAAAAAGACATCCAAATTACTGCTAAAACCACTTCTGAAGGACACTTGTTTAATGTAATTATCACTGCAGGCATATATATAATTGTTATGTATCACAATCATTTTACCCAACAGAGGATAAACAGAATTATATTTTAACATATGGTTTTCCTGCAACATTTTCCCCTCTCAAGAGCAGACAAAACCTTTACTTACTGTCCTTTAGCGTTGCCATATTCCTGACTTGGCCCCTGAAAAGGAATGAAGGAGAAATTAGGATAATTCACAAGCTCTCCACAAACCAACACCTGCCAAGGGCAAGTCCCTTTCAGAGTGATGAAAATTCAAAGATTTGCTATTTCTTAAAAAAGATCTGTGACAGAGAGAAACCACTCTGACCTGTGGCTTGTATGCACACCTTCATCTTTCCCTACCTATATAATTTCACAGACTCGATTAGGTTGGAAAAGACCTCTGAGATCATCAAGTCCAACCTATGACTGAACACCACCTTATCAACTAAACCACTGGGTGCCACATCCAGCCTTTTTTCAGACACCTCCAGGGACTGTGACTCCACAACCTCCCTGGGCAGCCCATTCCAATGCCTAATTACACTTTCTATGAAGAAATTGCTCCTAATATAAAACCTAAACCTGCGTTAATCATGTCCTGCCGCTGGCTGCCTGGCAGAAGAGGCCAACTCCCACCTGACTGCACTTTGCTGTCAGGGAGTTGCAGAGTGATAAGGTCACCTCAAGCCTCCTTCTCTCCAGGCTGAGCTCCCCCGACTGCTCTTCAGGGGACCTGGGCTCCAGCCCCTTCCCCAATCCCACAGCCCTTTTCCAGCCCCTTCCCCAATCCCACTGCCCTTCTCCAGACCCTTCCCTGGTCCCACTGCCCTTCTCCGGACTCGCTCCAGCACCTCAATGTCCCCCCTGCACTGAGGGCCCCGAACTGGCCCAGGACTCGACGCCAGCAGTGCCGAGCACAGAGAAAGGTTTAACGCGTTACCCGCCGCCTTGGCTAATGGCAAGGAACAAACGAGGGCATTAGAAGGGCAAATCAGAAATAAAAAAATAATTTTAAACAAAGCTTCATGCAATGCGATTCGTTTCTAAAAACTATTAAAACGAAGCAGAGGTGACCGCACCATTTCCTGGCCAGAGCAGGGTCTCCTGCCACGTACAAACCTGTCCTTTAACCCTTGCCTGTCCCATTCACCCACCCCGACCAAGGACGGACCCTCCATCCCTGCGGGTCCCGGCTGCCCTCATCTCCCGGTACCGGCTCCGCCACCACCCCTCAGAGCCCACAGCCTCTCACGGGCCGCCCGCGGCCGCGACCCCGCCGCCCGCAGGCGCCGCACGGCCGAGGGAAGCCATCCCCCCCTCACCCCGCGGAGCCGCCCCGGCCATCGGGACGCGTTCCCCCGTGCCCACAGCGCCCGTCCCAGCCCGTGGCGGTACCATTGCGGCTGGACCAGCGCGACCGCAGCGCCCCGGGCGAACATGGCGGCGCCTCCACCACAGCCCCGCTGAAGGTCAGCGCGCCCGCACCGCGCCTGCGCCGCCCCGCCGGGATCCGCTTCCAGGGCGCCGCCGCCATTTCCGGAGGGGGCGGGATCGGGAGAGGGAGCGGGACGGCGCCGGGACCGGCATCATGGGCAAGTCGGATTTCCTCAGCCCCAAGGCCATCGCCAACCGCATCAAGTCCAAGGGGCTGCAGAAGCTGCGGTGGTACTGCCAGATGTGCCAGAAGCAGTGCCGCGATGAGGTAAACGGGGGCGCGCTGGGGTCCCCGGTCCTTCGGGCGGCTCCGGTCTCCGTCTGAGAACGCCCAGTCCCGGTTCTCCCGGGGTCAGGGCCCCTTGGTTCGGGTCAGCTTTTGTGACAGCTGCGATCTCATGGGATCACAGGATGGTCTGGGTTGGGAGGACCTTAAAAATCACCCGCTTCCAACCCCCTGCCGTGGGCAGGGACACCTTCCACTGTCCCAGGGTTCTCCAAGCCCTGTCCAGCCTGGCCTTGGACACTTCCAGGGATCCAGGAGCAGCCACAGCTGCTCTGGGCAACCTGTGCCAGGGTCTGCCCACCCTCACAGGGAAGGATTTCTTCCCATTTTCTTCCCAATATCCAATCTAACCCTTCTCTCTGTCAGTTTAAAGCCGTCGTCCCTTGTCTTAGCAGTCTCCCTTGTAAATGTCCCCAGTGCTGTCGAGGGGAACATTGTGGGAGTTGCAATCACACTGGTAGGAATGTATTTGTAGGATTTTAGTACTCTCTTCATTCTGTGAGTGTTGCAAATTGAGAGAAAGACAAGCCAAATATTTATTTCTGCTTTATAGAATGGCTTCAAGTGTCACTGCATGTCTGAGTCCCACCAGAGGCAGTTGCTGCTGGCTTCTGAAAATCCTCAGCAATTCATGGATTACTTCTCTGAGTAAGTTTTCTGTGTATTCTTACCCAGATCTTTATCCCCATTCTGCACAGCCACGCCCCTAAGGCCCAGTAATGTCCCACTGAAGACACTTTATTGTGATACATGTAGTGTCAGCTCTTCTTGTAATTGAAAATTTAGGCAATGCCACCTTTAAACTTTAGGTAGGAGATTTCAAGATGCCATGATTTTAGTAAAGTTTGACAGTTTTGTCTCGTGTTTTAATCCTGTTTAAAGTTGCTCTGTGTTACAAATACATCACCTTTCTGTCCCCACTGAGTGACTGCCATACACACATGAGCTAGAAGAGCCATAACAAGAGAGAGAACAAGTCAGGGGAGGGACTGACATCCCCCAGCTTCTCCCAGGCCTTTGTCCAGCTGACCTACCTGACAGCTGGGATGACTGGAGCTGTCCTCAGCACGAGTTTGAAGTGAGGCTTTATGCTGCAGCCCTGGAATTAGCAGGGAGATGAGTGATCCATCTGCCTCATCCACTCCTCTGCCCTTTGTCCTGCCCTGTGCTCTGTGTCAGTCAGCCTGGGAAGACACCTGGTAACCAAATGCCTGCAATTAGTGGGAAGTGTTGAGATTCCTTTGCTCCATTTTATCCCTTTGAGAGCCTGTTACTCTCTTGGATATTTAAAGTGCGTGCATGTATCATGTTGTGTTTCATCCTGTATTTAATCCTGGTCTGCTGAAAAAGGGCAATGTGTCTGAATATCGTCATGCTCAGCTCAAAAGAATAATCAGGTTTATACTGCAGATATTTAATTGTTAATAACAACAGAAAATTGCTTCCTAGTTGTTAAAGTTTTACTAAAGATTCTTTTTTTTATTTTCTAAGGGAATTCCGAAATGATTTCCTAGAATTGCTCAGGAGGCGATTCGGTAAATATTTTACTGGTTGTTTGTTTGTTTGTTTGTTTGTTTGTTTGTTTTAGTGTCTTTTGTTGGTTCAGTGCAAGCACATAATAAAAATAATTTTAAAAATGATTCTGTATTTTAGGAACAAAGAGAGTGCACAATAATATTGTGTACAATGAATACATCAGCCATCGAGAGCACATCCACATGAATGCCACACAGTGGGAGACACTGACTGATTTTACAAAATGGCTGGGGAGAGAAGGTGAGTGTACCTGCTCAGGGTTGGGAAGTCTTAAAATTATTGGGTGATTGAATTCCTGATAATTGATCAGTAAATACTTATGTTAGTTCTTTTTCTTTCTTCCCCTCCCCTCCTGTATATAACACGAAAAGATTTCCAAACATATTTGTGTGCTGACCATTAGGAGTTTGCTTGTGGAAAATGTCAGAAGTCTGGGATGAGTACACCAGTTGTGAGCCTTTTCTTGTTTCATTTACTGGATACATTGCTAAATTCTAAATCAACTTCTAACAGTTGCCATTTAAAAATTACAGATTCTTTCCACATCTGACAAGAAGCAAGCAGTTATTTTCATTCCTGGCCTAGTTGGAAGGGTTAAAGCTGGAGATCTGCAGTTCTGTGTTTTAGTGGGAGGAAGAGAGATTAAGTGGCACTGTAGTGTGACTGAAAGTTTACTTTGGCTCTGGATGCCCCTGTTCTGCAGGATACATCCAGCAGTTACAGAGTGTTTGGGAAGTCACTCTAGCCAGAGTCAGTAACAATAGCACAGTGCTGCAATATTTCCTTTAGTACCAAACTGTGAGTGTGTATCATTTATACATGTTAGATTTCTGTCTTCTTCCTTGTTAAAACAGTGGGAAGGAAACATTTTCTTCAATAAGGAAAGGATTGTAAAACACTTCATGCGCTTTGTGATGTACACTGGCCTGTGTCCAAACAGATCTGGGCAGCTGAGTGCAGAAACACATGGTACAGATAGTTCAAAGTCAGTTTGAGTAGCCCAATAAGGGTGTGTTGTCACTGGTGAAGTATCTACATTGCTACAGTGAACAAATTAATACACAGTTTTATTTTTCCTTACTTTCTACATCTCATATCACTTTTCTGCTGATAAATCTTAGGGCTACTGCTTAGCTCTAATTGCACTTCTGCTGTTCCTAAGGCCTGCCTTTGCAGCTTTCCCAAAACTCTCTGATTTTAAGGATTCCCTCAAACATGGACTGAAAATGATCTTGATATTGTTAATATTAATTTGACTTCATTTTGCCTTGACTTTTTAGGTCTTTGCAAGGTTGATGAGACCCCTAAGGGCTGGTACATTCAGTACATCGACAGGGACCCAGAGACCATTCGCAGGCAGCAAGAGCAAGAGAGGAAGAAGAAACAGGACCTTGATGATGAGGAAAAAACTGCTAAATTCATTGAACAGCAAGTTAGAAGAGGTTTGGAGGGGAAAGAACTGGTGAGAAAAATTGCACTGTGTGTGAATCTTCAGCTCAAAGCTTCTTGTGGTTAAGTCAATGGGGAATTTGATGCTGCTGGAATCCTTCCACTGGTATTTGCTTCCTAACTTGGAGTTACAATGTACCCAGCTTGCAGTAGTAATAAGGAAGTAATAATTACAGCTCTTCCAGTGATTAGTGATTTAAAATCACTTTTGAATTTAGGAAGGGGCAGCAAACAATCAATTAAACTGCATGATGTCTTCATTTATGGTATTTCACAGCTAATAGGGCTGCAGATAACAAGTACCTGGTGCGCGGAGGAGGCTGACATAAATAACCAGGGGGGTCTGGCATAATCAAGTTCACAAAGTGAAAAGTTCTATTTTGGTGGTGCTGGTGTGGTTATTTGGGATCTGTTTACTTGGCATCATGCCATGACCCCCATACATGTTGCCTGGGGCTAAAAATCTCCCATTTGATCGTGGGTATTGATGGGTACATTTAAATGCTGTTGTAAACAATTACCTGCTTCTTAATTTAAAACTAATTGAAATTTAAATGGTCTGAGCCTTTGGTGCTGAAAAATTGGAAAGATACCAGAATTTCCTTCTTTGAGTTATCAGTCTGTCCAGAAACCAGTCAGATCATGCTGATTCAGGTAGAGGAAACTGCTGCAGCAAGGCCACTTGCCTTTTATGCTGGAATTGAGCAAGTTTAGGCAGCATCTCTGTTAACTGGAGTGTTTTGCACAGGAGCCTGTAATGAGATGATGTTTTCAATTTTAATCTTTTACAAATCAAGCCAGGTTGAATATTACAGTTACTGTCTGTAAAACTGACCTAATCAATGATTATGATACCTTGACTCAATTTTCTGTTTGATTATTTAAATGTGCTTTGTGTTTTTTGGCAGGAAATGCCAGTCTATACTGAACTGAATAGAGAAAATGAAGAAGAAAAAGGTAACTAGATTTTGATGGATGTAATTTTCTAGAACCTACTGGAACTGATTCTGTGAAATCAGTGAAAATCAGGAAATTTTTTGAAATTTTGGAACTGATTCAAATGAAATGAGCATTGAAGCCTGCTTGGTTCTTCATAAAGTGCTTTGAGATCAGTTCTAAAGAGCACTAGACTGTGGAAATGCAGAGTATTCTGTATTACAAAATTTAATTTACTTTAAAAGCTAAAACATAATATTGATTAGTAAATATTTTCAAATTTATGATTCTTTCCTATTTGCAGATTTTAAAATTTGTTAACATCCTTCAATGCAGTTATTTTTAAAGATAGAAATAGAGTAATGTCTCTTTATTTTTTAGTTACATTTAATTTAAACAAAGGAGCAAGTACTTCAGTCGCAGCATCTTCTAAAACAAGGTGAGAAAAGAATTTAAGGCCAACCTTTACTGCTACAAAGCACTTCTATGACAGTGGTATTTGTATGAACAGGAAGGTTTGTCTTGTCCTGAAATATTTGGAGTCTAATCTCTCATCCTCTCTTGGTATTCAGAAGGGTGACTAGGTGACTTCATGGTTGGTTTTGTATTTGAAATGGATGAGTGGGTGTATCTTAAATGTGAGCTGTGAGGAGCCTTCTTGAATTCTCTGTGCTTCATGGCAGATGCCCATAAAGTAATAGTTAGTTACAGGTTCCTCCATGGAGGGTGGGAAAGGATCCAGCCAAAGCATTTGCAGTGATGCCATCCAGTCCCAGCTGCCTTCTATGAATGGATATTCCTGACTGGTTAATTTTGGTTCCTAAAAGGTTTGATTGCCTTGTCTAATTGGGAGACAATGCTTTCTTTGGTCATCGTTTAAGCAGCTAAATCTGCCTGAAATAAATCTTCCCAGAGCTCTGGAATTTAATTGTCATCGTGTAACCACAAGCAATGCAGGACAAAAGGGATCAATAATGCAAATAATACTGACTTACAGCAGCCTGGGGAACTGTTTGATGAGCAGTACATCTTCTCATGTAAGGCAATATTGTAATTAAATGTATTCCAGGTAAAAAGAAAGCTTTTCCCTCATCTCACTCAGCTCTTAGATAAGGTATCTGATGGGATATATGCCAGGCAGAAAATGAGACAGTAAAGCAGCTCTTTGCAATAATAGAGACAGATTGCAGGCTTTAAGGAAAACTTGTAAATTATCCCTAAGCACTGAGTTGTGCTTAACATGATTCTGAAACTTAATCCAGACTCTCACTTGAATAGTTTCAGTGAGGAATACTTAAAGTTCTTGCTAAAATTTGGCCAAATGTGGAATCATATATCAAGTAGTCTAATTTCTTCACAGCATATACGAAATACTTATCTATAAACTTTGAAATGGCATGTAGTAAGTTCACAGCTGGATATGTTTATCTTCTTGAATATGGACACTGCAGTTATGTTTTAACTGCATATTGCCCTTTATGAGATTTTTTTTTTAAGTACTTGCTATTTGATTTGTGATTTAATGTGCAATTTTGATTATTCAGATTTTCTCTGAAATATAGTTTTTCTCTTAAAGTTGCTTCTACTGCAATTCTTGTCTCTTCATTTCTGTGGGGTATCTTCCCTGTGGGAGTAGATCCAAAATCCTCACCACAGGCAGAACATGCAATTTGTCCTAAGGCCATATTAATTATTGCATCACTGTTCACTTCAGAGCAGCTCCCTGCACCTTTTGGGTTGACGCCCAAATTTTTTTTTGTGTTTTTTACTGTGTTCAAATGACTGTTATAAAAGTGGCATTTCTCACTTTACCTAGATGTTCCCTCCTCCCTGAGATGTAACTTTTTCTGCTGATTGCTCTTTATTTTCCACAGTTAGGCTGTTTGCTTATTTTGAATGTGGTTATGAAGGTGAAAATTGTTTGCTGAGTGTGGAGCTCTTTTCTACAGATTCTACAGTGTTTTCTCCCATTGCCAGATAGGCTCAATTTCTCTGTCTGGAAGGAATTCTAGATATCTGCCCTGTCTAAGAGTTCCTCTGTCCAGGTGGCTTCTCTAAAGTTTGTGCTTTCAAATTTGAAAACCTTATTTGCAGACCAGCTTTTGTCTTCTTTATTGAACTCAAGACCTTGATCAACTTTTTGTTTGTGCAGTGGTGAACTGGTCATGGGGCTGTGTCCATTCTGCTGCACTGCCAGCAGTGACCCTCAGTGGACATGGAATTTCCACCCCAAGGAGACCAGTTGTAGAGGAGGAGCTGTGTAGGGTCTGCAAGGGGACTGGGACAACTGAAATCAAGCAGAGCAGCACAACCAGTTCTTCAAATGCATCTTGGTAGAGGAAAAGAAATGTAAGATCTGCTGTGAAAACACCAGCTTACTTTTTCAGCAGTGTCCTTGGACAGAATGCACTGAAGATGGTGGAGGGGGCAGTTAAAAGAAAAGAAGTAGCCCATAGCTCTGGTCAGTCCAAAGAGAAAAAGAAGAAATCTGCACTGGATGAGATCATGGAGGTAATAATAATGCAGGATCTGTTTCTGTGTGCCCCTGTGCCTGTGGCAATGTCCACTTCACCTTTGAAGTGACCTCAGACCTTCAGTTCATATGGAATACCAACTTTCACATCTTACCAGGCAAAATAATTTCATTTCCCCTAAAACTGGTTTCATTTCTTCATAAAACTGGCTGCTCAACTCTGCCTATTCCCCAGATGACTGAGATGTTGGGAAGTAAAGGAATACAAATTTTGCAAGAGAAGAAAATACCTAGAAACACTTGCCAAAAAACAAAAAAATACAAATCACCATCATTTTGTCATGAGTTCCTCGATTCATCCAGTGGATTTATGAGGCAAGACTATACTGATTTACCCTAATTTAGGGTCTGGGGATTGTTTTTGTTCCCCACATGACATGGGGCTGGAGAATTGGTTCAGTGCTGTTCAGAGGCATGGGAAAGCAGTGGAAGGAAGAAGTAAATGGTGGTTATTTGTTGTTCTTTAGCTTGAAGAGGAGAAGAAAAGAACATCTCGAAGAGACTACTGGTTACAGCCTGTAAGTGACTTAAAAATTATTATTGTACCAAATACTGCAAATTTCTGCATTTCTAAAGCCATTTTTGATTAGTGTAAAGATCCAAAAGCAGATTGCAAACTAAATTCATAGTTCTTTTCCCTTTCCTGCTCTTGACCCATTGTGGGCTGTCACATTAGATCATGAATTCAAGTATAACTGTATTTGTCAAAGAAACCCAAAAAAGTCTTGAGGGATGCTACTTTGAGCCAGTAATTTGACAATATTCCTGAAAGCCACATCTTTACTATTGTTGTTTCCTGCTCTGTGCTGTACTGTTAATTTAGATTGTAGAGTTGTTTGCATGTGTTGGCACTTTATTTTATTTTTTCTCTCCTTTCAAATCTCCCAGGAAATCATTGTAAAAATTGTAACAAAAAAGCTTGGAGAGAAATACCACAAGAAGAAGGCAGTTGTTAAGGTAAGGTGGGCCATAGAGAGTACTGGTTTGGCTTTTCTGGAAGATGATTTAGGAAGATTTGTTTCGTTGTGCAGGTTGTTCACTTAAGACAGCACTGTTGAGGACTGAAATGTCATCTCACCTGTACTGGGGCTTATTCTGGACAGGCAATGAGCCTCTGTAATGGTTTCAGTGATCTTTTCTTAAGCACAGCTTTGTCCTGTGTAGTTTGTTCCTGTTAACACATACATCTTGGTGAATAATTCCTGTATCCATGGGATGTGACAACAGCAGTGCAGTTGGACTTTAACCCAAGACTAATCAGTTCTGCACTGATATTTTAAGCTGCAGGATCTCATTTGCACACAAAAGCTCCAGGCTGGAGCCCTTGTATTTTGCTGGTTTTGAAAATGCAGAATTGCAGAGTCACAATGCTGAAGTTTGTTAACTTTGAAATGTAAATTTAGAGAAAAATTTATTTCTGTTTGCCTTTGCCTTTTAAAACAGGAAGTGATTGACAAATACACAGCAGTTGTGAAGGTGATTGACTCTGGGGACAAGCTGAAGCTTGACCAGACACATCTAGAAACTGTAATACCAGCACCAGGTACAGCTGTTTCCTTTTGTTTTCAGCTTCTGCCACTGCAAAACTTAGATTTCAGTTCTTTTAAACTATAATTCATCCACTTGAAGGTACCATAACCTCTGCTGAGAAGACAGGCTGAGAGCGCTGGGGTTGTTCAGCCTGTGAAGACCATAGAGCACCTTCAAGTGCTTAAAGGGGGTTTATAAGAAAGATGGGGACAAACTTTTCAGAAGAAGTTTGGAACCCTGTTGTGTAACTCTTTTCCTATTTCTATTTCAGGCAAGAAAGTGATGGTATTAAATGGTGGGTACAGGGGAAATGAAGGCATTTTGGAGTCCATCAATGAGAAGAGGTTTTCAGTGACAATAACAATTGACTCAGTAAGTACCAAACATTGCAAGCTCTTGGTTTGCAGAGCTTTCCATCTGTACATGGAGAGCTTTCACAAAGAACCATGTTATCCTTAATCCTGCCTTACAAGTGGGATTTGTGGTGTGCAACGTTCTGTGGACACCCCCCACCTATCAACAGCCACATATTCCCCCCTATCACAGGCTTATTCTTTGCTGTTTGCAGACAATCTTCAAAAAGATGATAGGGAGCTGAATTTAGCAAGTTTTGAACTTGCAAGAGATTTGGAAAATATTTTGAGTGTTTATTTTGAACATGGCTGTTGTGGTACTGCTTTGTGGGAAGGTAAAAAATGCAAAATATGCAAGGATGTGAGTTTACTCCTGCCTTTTCCAGACTGAATGTGGGGCTTTATGTGCTCATTTGTTGTCTTGTTTATGGTTAACAATCAGTGCATGCCACCATGTCTGTGTGGCTCTTTCTTTGTTCTGCTCTGCAAAACCAGTCTTTAATTGTTAAAGCACAGATGATACTGGCTCAAAGTCAAACTTCTTAAACACAACTTGCAGTTCAAAGAAAGGCTGCATAAACTCAGCCCAGGTTGGATTCTGGAGGATTTGGGAAGAGGCTGCCCTGATGAGAGGAGGAACTTCAGTGCTAAAAGCAAACTGAAAGTGAAAGGATTTCTGGGATGGTGTTGAGGCCCTGTCACATTCTCTGGTCAGGCTTAAAATTATGGATCAAGGAACACTGTATTATGAACAAATCCCCTTTACCTCTCCTACTGTAATCTCCCTGTTGGGAATTCAAGAAACAATTTTATGTTGTGATGGTTTTTTTTCTGTCATTCTCCAGGGACCTTTAAAAGGGCGCAGAGTTGAAGATATCCAGTATGAAGATGTTTCCAAACTTGCCTGAGGTGCTAAATTATACATCAGAGAAGATTTTCGTTCTCAAAACCTTCTTTCTGACATCTTTCAGGCAGACACAAGACTCTACCATGTCAGGGTTTTAATTGTGTGTGTATGTATTTATAATGTATATAGACATTAACAACAGCAAACTTGATTTATTTAAAGATAGATATTGATTTGTTACATAAAATGTTTATGGAAATACTATCAGTGGAAATTTTTCATCTGATTTTATATCAAAGTTATAATATTTGCTTCAATTTCCTTTTGTAAAATGTAGCAGAGAGCTGCAAACTGGAGTATGTGGGCAGGTCCTGAAGAGAGAATTACCTACAGGGAGGCAGAGTGTGTTGGAGCCAGAGGAGTTTAAACAACACACTTGTCAATCCAGAGCCAAAATGGACTTCTGAGTGCATGACCAAGGCATGGGATTGAGGGGATAGCAGGAAGATTCCAGTGCTGCAAGGGCTTATTTCCTGGACACTGTAAGAATGCTCTGGTTTATTATGTGCAGTCACCAGTTTATTTTTGATCAGCACAGCAGTGATAGTAAAATGCAGGTCATTACTCCTCCAGCAGGTTTGTCAGGGCTCCTGATAATACTGATATGGAATTTATCTTCATATGGAGCTGCTCCATGGATGTTACTTTTGGAGTGTCTTGGGATGCCAGCTGAATCTTGGGCAGATATGAATTGGGCTCCTTTGGTTTTCCAAAGCCTTTTCCTTTCTCCCATTGTTGCTCTGCTACATGAGTAATGTTACTCCTGCTAAATAATATAGCATTACTTGTTTTATTTTTTTAAAAGTGTCACATTTTGTACAATGTTTAATTTCTCAGGCACTTCAGGAATAAACAGAAACCTTTCTTAGGCCAGTGTGTTTCTTACCAACCTTTCCAATACTGTTGATTTAAGTCCACCAGTGAGCACAGTGAAGTGCTGGGTTGGTGCACCACATTATTTGGGTAAAAAAACCCATGTGAGTGGTCCTGGACAAACTAAACCCAACTGAAGGTTGTGTGTCCCTGGAACCTTTCCCCTTTCATTGCCTCAAAAGGTTGATTTGTGGTTTCCAGGGGAAGCCTGCACAGAACTGGAAGTCAGCAGAGGTTTAATGAAATAGCTGTTGTCTGAGGTAGCCTGGAACAACCTCACACAGGACATCAGCTGTCTTCTCAAGCATAAAAAGTGGAGACTTATGAGAACTGGAGGCAGAGAACACTTGTCTGTAAATTCAGGCTCTTCGTGCAGCCTAGGCTGTGTAAACAGCACTGCCCTCTCCCAGAGAACAGGTAGTGAGAGAGAGGAGGTTTGTGGGAGGGTAATGAGGGCAAGTGACAGAAGAGAGCAGCTTCTGTATCACTGAAAATAATTACTTAACATTCTGCAACCTGATGGATTTGAGTAAATACAGTACAGAAGTTATAAGTTGAATAAAGAAGACCCAGAGAATGGTATCTCACTGAAGTGGCTGCTGCAGGATGTTGTGGGGGCCAGAACTGATGAGTTGAAAGAAGCAATAAATAATTTGTAGGAAGTTGCTAACACTTCCAAGAGGAACTTTGAAGGGACATTTCAAAATGACACTGATCCTGACACAGCTGCAAGAAAGATCCTGTACCAGCTTTTAGTGCCTAAGTGAAGGAAACCAAAGCTGGGGAGGGCAAGGAGACTACTTGAGTTCCTTTCCTAAATTAGGGCTGCTGTAAAGGATAAGGCCAATGTGTTTTAACAAGGTGTTCAAAAAGCAGAGTTTTAAATCCAGCTTTTGGTACACACACAGGTATATTTGTTTCACTACTGATCTCATTCATTGCTGAATGCTCCTCAAAAGTAAGTGATCTTTTGGGAGCTAAGTCCCCTGGAAGGGAAACTTTTAGTACTGATGATTATTTCTATATAGTGTGAATGTTTCCCACTTTCAAAGATTTGTATCTGTGTGAAGCCCCATTCTGATGTTGAATTTTCACAAAAGGGCTGGAGGCTGTCTGAGACTCATCTAACTAATTTCTGGCTAATAAGCAGCAACAATTATTTCAAGGACCCTCCTCACCACTGGTTAATCCATCTTTAAATACTGGAGACTGCTCATGACACCCATTCTGTACCCATGTTCCTTTTCTGTTAAATTTCCTTTACTTAAAGCACATCTTTCTTTTTGCCCAGTCCAACATTGTATGAACTTATATTTTCCCAGCAGTCTGGAAACAAAGGTGTAAGTATTAAATACATATTAAATATTATATTAATACATATTAAATCAGGTCATTTGTGCTACCCACACTGCAGGAGCCACAACACTGTTACACCTCTACTATGAAATGGATATTAGAAAATAGAATTTTTTAATGGAATTTACAGCCCATTAAATCAGACACAGCAAGAGGAAGACACCTCCTCCAACCCAGCATGTCACTTTATTACAGATTTAATTTCTCAGCAGAAAAGGGAGTTTACATATCTTTGAAACACCAATAAAACAAAACAAACAGTGGTGGGGTCACCTCCAGTCACCCTGGTGTGACACCTGCTGCTCAGAGGAGTTGTTTGGGCGTGAAGGAGCAGATGGGAACTTATTGTACTAAACTGGAGCATTCAGGGTTTCTTCATGAAGCTGTAGAGGTGGGGGACCAGGTAATCCCTGTAGTGGCCATCTATGAAGCCTTTGCCACTGTTGTGCACAAACCAGCACAGCACGTCAGTCCCCAGCACACGGTCTGTCCTGTAGTCCTTCTGCACGCCCCTGCAGGGAGAGGACAGCCAAAGGAGGGTCAAACATGGCAAAGAGACACAGAGACATCCTGCTCTGTCGGAAGCCAGGACATCCCTCTGGCTGTCCTGGATGGCTCAAGCCCCTGCCAGGGGGCTCAGAGACCTTGGCACAGAGCCCAAGACCCCTGTGCCTTTGACTATGACTCATGGAAAAAATTACAAACCTTATATGAGGATTTACAAGCCATGAAAGTTTAAGTAGAATGATAGTGAATTTATCACCGGGTGAAAATGTAGAATTTTGGGGTTTTTAGAATGGGGGTTCAGGAGGCAAGATGGAGGAATCTGGGCGTGTCCAGTCTTTCTCCTTCTTGGCCTCCATCTTCTGCTGTGATGGTGGCATTTTTGGCTTGGTTTAGAGTAGGAACAACACACTGTCTAACATAGGTGATAGGTATTGGGAAATTATTGTAAATAACGTACACATAGTTTTTAGTATAAAAAGATAACACCACCCCAAGGGTGGTCAGTGTGCCTCTGTTTGTCCTGCCGAGCAGATCTCAGCAGGCCAGAGAAAGAAGGTTATAGATAAGAAATAATAAAAACCTTGAGAATGAGAACAGAAGAATCCTGACTCTTTCCCAGCCCAGCAGTCGAAGACAAAGAGACTTTCTAACGCATCTCGGGGTCACTCTGACCAGCAGAAATTCCGAGACTGCTCAGTATTACTGCTGTTCTTCCAAAATGGGGAGATGGGTCTTCCACCAACACAAAGTGGAAATAACCACAAAATGCAATTAATTTTACAGTTCTGTGACTTTATGGGTCTATTCTGTGGGGTTCCAGGCTGGGCAGCTCCAAGGACAGCACTGATTTATAAGGAGAGCAATAAAGCACGTGATTCCTACCTGGTAACAGTGAACTTGTTGCCCTTCACTTCCATGATGGCTTGTGGTTTCTCTGGAGCTTGCCCAGGTGTTTGGTGGTGGATTGACACTTCTGGTTCAGACACGAACTGACCTGGTCAGGGAGAGTTTAAAGCTGTTTGTGTGCCCTGACCTTTGAAGCTCCATGTCAGCTGCTGCCAGGCACTTTTGGAAAATCATACTAGCTCCAGCAGGCAAACCAATCCTGCATGGATCACAGAGCACTGTCTCTCACTAATTGGGAAAATAACCTCTGCTCCTCAAAAGGAGTTCTGTGTGGGTCCAGGACTCAGAAGGTATATCTGCCTTATGAACTGAGGCTTTGTTTTGTTTTATACCACTGCCAAAAAGGGCTGTCATTTAGGGAAGAGCTGATTACAGATGTTGGCATAGAAATCTCCTCAGAAAGTTTTAAGGAGTTTGTTTTGGTCTTTTTATTTTCAACATGCAGTAGTTTTTAGCCAAGCAGGTAAAGCCCTGTCTCAGTGACACCAAGTCTAGTCAGATCTGTTTTGAAAACCCCTTCCCCAGGTGGAATAAGGAATAATCTCCTGGTCCCTGATGTTCCACTGTGTCCCTGGGGCTTCCAGGACATTACAAGAATTTCCCTATTCTCTTTCTGAATGATTTCCACAGCTTTTCCATCAGGACACAGTCACCAACAAATTAACAGCAGGAAGATGTGCCAGGAGATGTTTAGGCTGGATATTAGGAAAAGGTTCTTCACTCAGGGGGTGGAAGAGGCTCCCCAGGAAGTGGTCACAGCACTAAATGAGAGTTAAGGAGCATTTGGAAAGTGCTGTCAGGCACATGGTGGGATTCTTGCAAATGTCCTGTGCAAGAGCTGGACTCCTTGTGGGTGCCTTCCAACTCAGGATATTTTATGTCTGTGATTCTGTAAAATTCCCCCCAAGATCTAGCAAAACCCCTTCCTAGTGTCCCAGCATTCCCACTGCCTGGCCCCCAGCCCTTACCTATCAGCCCATGGGCTGCAGGAGAGAACTGGTTTTCTGGGGGAATGTAGATCCCCAGGAAATCAACATTCACTGGGTGTTTCTTCCACACACGGTGCAGCAACACCATGAAGGACATGTCCTCCCCCACAGTGATGGTAACATTGCTTTCTTTCTTCACAGATATGAGGAGCCTGGCAGAGAGGGACCAAAACGGCAGGGTCAGTTCATCTGCCCACACAACAGCTCCCAGCCCTTTGAGATTCACCCTGGCATCCAGAACAATCCCACAGAGATGGCAGATATGTCAGAGGTTCCATTAAAAGCCCTGAGCCTTGGGAGTAGTGCCCAGCATTCTGGCAGGACAGTGCCTAACAAGCAGACACTTCACCCCCATGTTGAGGTACTCTAATTTCCCCTACAAACTTAAGCTCTTTCTACAGTGAATAAAGACTTTGGGTGTGGCCCATTGCCTAAACAGTGCTGTAGGGTGTCCAGCACAGCTCTCCTGGATGATGTGAGTCAAGGCATGACAGGAACCCTGAGGGTATCTCAAACAGAATTAGGTGGGTGGGAGCAGGTGAAAAATGCTCGACTCACTGTTTGCGGATGATGTGCCCTGTGTCAGCCCAGCTCAGTGTGATGGCATATGAGCCATCTTTCAGCGTGATCTTTTCCGTGCTTATCTCCACTTTCAGGCCTTTCTTTTGGAAATAAAACCCAATCTTGCCAAAGTATGTGTTGAGTTTCTTATTCTCTGCTTTCTTGGCCCCGACGAGCTGCCCATTGACCACAACTCCTGTGAAGAGCAGAGAAGGAAATATTGCCTCAATCTTGGAGCACTGCCTGGAGACTTGGAGTCCTGATCTCAACAGGGACCACCATGAGATCAACAGAAACAGGAACCCTTCTGATGCCCTGTTTTTCCCATTTTTCCAGCCAAGAGAAGAGAATAATTTATTAAATTGCTTCCTGATGCTACTGTTCACCCCTTAGCACAATAATCTGGTGGGAATTGCTGTTAGGTCTTGCTGGGAGTGGGAGCAAAACCCCTTCAGGTGTAGTGTAAGGGATGCATAAGACAAGAGGAAGTGGCCTCAGGTTGTGCCATGGGAGGTTTAGATTGGAAATTAGGGAAAGTTTCTTCCTTGAAAGGGTGATCATTGGAACAGGCTGCCCAGGGAAATGGTGGAGTCACCATCCCTGAAAATGTTCAAAAATCCTGTGGATGTGATGCTTGGGGACATGGTTTCATGGTGGGGTTGGCAGTGCTGGGTTAAAATTTGGACTTGATAACCTTTATGGTCTTTGCCAACTGCAGCTGTCCTGTTATTCCATGATCTTGGCTCCTTTCCCCGTGTTTGGCCATCCTCACAGTGAAAGGGTTTCCCCCAGTAGCTCACTTCTACTCTGAGTTTCACCTTGTTTCTGCAGCCTCTTGCCCCTTAGCTGTGCACCTTGGAGATGTGCAAGGCTTCACCTTCACCTTCTGACCACATGTTTAACAACACCAACAAGACCCACCATGGATCCACCACTTCTTTTCTTAACCTTGACCAAACCCAGCTGTCTCAGCCTCTCCCTCTCTGTCCTCTGTTCCAGCCCCAAAATCATCTTGATGGCCATCACTGAATTCAGCCCAGTTTGTCAACATCTGTCTTGTACTGGCAAGGCCCAAACTGGACATGATACTCCAGATGTGGAGGGAAACAACCATTTTCCTCAGCTTGCTGCTCACATTCCTGCCAGCACACAGTCCTCCCTGTAGGCAATTCCCCTGGTCCTCCCAAACATCTTTCAGAACCAAAAGAAAAAATTCATGCTGTAAAATAAGCCATGTTTATAAAGCCTGGCACCCTTACCAGTGCCAGGATCAGAAACCAAGTTTAGGATCTTCCCAGGCTCTGAGTTGATGTTGAAGCAGATGTTCCTTTGGCTCTTGGGCAGGTGGATGATGAAATGTGGGTCATTGTCCACTGAAACACAGAAACAAATAAGTGTGAGAAGCAGGTCAGCACCTGCACTAGAGGGGAGAGACACAAAAGCTTTTCAAAAGGATTTCGAAGCACTTTTTGGGGTTCCTCATAGTAAAATGAGGGCCCTTTCCACCCTAAGGTAGCTAAGAAAGTTCTCAGATGCTCCTCACAAAAGGCCCTCAGACATTTCCTCCTCATACAATTCTCTGGTTTAAGGGAAGGAAGTGACACTCCTGGTTTGAGAGCTGCCAAATGCAGTGATGCCAGGTAAAACCACATCCTGCCTACTAATGCCACTGAGGAATACAATCCAGGACTGGTTCTCACAGTATATTTAACAACCTGTGAAAAACGCCAATCACTTGTTTTTAAAATTTTAAAAGGTTAATAGTAATAAAATGGTTATAAAAAATGTAATACAATTAGAGTAATAATAATTAGGACAATATGAGACAATAGAGACAAAGAGTTACGGACCTCCAGGTACCTTTTTCTGGGCAACATAAGCCCAAAAAAGGACCCAAGTTAACAGAGGATTAACCCTTAAAAGCAACAGCCTGTTGCATATTCATACACTTCATACATGGTGCATAAATTCCATTCAAACACAGGATTCTGTCTGGTCTTCGTCAACTTCTTCCTCTGAATCCTAACAGCACCTTCAAAGCGGGAAGAAGTTCATTTCTCCTGATAATGGAGCAATAAATTCTCTTTCTCTGAAAGATTCAGGTGTCCTGTGGCTGCTATCTCACTGTGAGTCCTTTCTTTAAAAACAGTATCCTACATAGCATAGTTTCTATTTTAACATTTTTTTATAACCTAAAACTATATTTACCACACTACTTAAGAAAATTAATACAGCATAACTTTCTAACACAACCCATATAATATTCATTTGGATATTTGCGAAAATCCAATCATAAAATACGCATTTTTCACACAACTTGACAGGATTGAGCCCCTCAGAAATTCATATGCCCCTTAAAATTTGCCTCAAATGAGACAAACATCATCGAAGGCAGCTGCTTCCAGCTTTGTCTTGCAGTGCAGAGCTCTGCCCAGCTCCTGCTGGGCTGGTGGTGTCTGGCATTTCCCTGCGCTGAGAAGGAGTTTGAGAGCTCTTTGTGTAATCACTACATAAATACACACATCTCACAGAGAGTTATTGTAGCAACACCGTGTTTATGGGCAGTGGTTCTCACAGCTGGCTTGCTCAAATAAACTGCCACTAAACTGTGGCAAAGGCCCAAGAATTAACAGGATCCATCAGTCACCAGTGCACTCAGAGATTTTTATCTACCACGGAACATTTATCTGCCATTTACAACAGCAGTAACTCCACAATAGCTTTCATCTGTCATTTACAATGGAGGCAACTTTGCTACTGCAGAGAAGCTAAAGTTAAGCTCAGCAAACAGCCCCAGCCTCAGGGAAGCACACAGGAGCTTATGAGGTCACTTTAGATCCTATTAGGATCCAAAATTGTTTCACCCTTGTAGCTTACAGCATATTTTTACAGGTTCATCTATTCTAAACCAAAATTACTCCATGATTTATAAAGAAAAAGCTTGAGTTGGAGGGGACCTTAAAGAGCATCTTGTTCCAACCCCCCTGACAAGGGCAGGAACACTTTCCACCAGACCAGGCTGCTCAAATGCCCATCCAGCCTGGCCTGAAACACTTCCAGGGATGAGTGAGTGGTTAGGTGATGAGTGTTGATGTGTCTGGGGTTCTTGGCAGAGAAATGCTGCAGGTTTTACCTCTGTTGATGCTCAGAGAGGACACAGGTGAGCCCCTTTGCTCAGGCATGAAGCTGACTGGCACAGCTGTGACGTTGGCCCAGGCTGGGATCCCTTTGTTGTTATTGGGTGCATTTGGAGTTAATCCCAGGGTTCCTGTTAGATGACAGTCACAATTAGGGTTCTCTAAGTGCTGACATATTTAATAAGGTAATTTTTAGAACATCTGCAGTAGATCAAAGCCTGATGTTGTTATACCAATGTAAAACAGGTGCAACACCATTTACAAGGGATTTGTGTGGTGTCATAAAGTTGGATTTGTACCAGCGTCTTCACCAATGAAACATGACTTATGAGGGTAGATAGCTCACCATAAGTTAGCAGTGAAAAAATGGAGCCTGGCTTTTTATCTCTCATTCATGAGAGCAGCTCCCACTTTAGCAAAGTGGTAAGGGCTCCAAGGTAAGGGCTGAAGCGTTTTGCCAAGAAAAAAGCTGACTTTCACAATTTCAGCATATGGTAAAAGCTTTGCTGACTTGGGTCCTGAGTTTGAGGCGCCTGAGAAAAGACAGGACTCTTCCTGCATGCTCTGGGATGATCCATGTAAATAAAGGTTTCAGAGAAGTGCAATAATTTAATATCTGTGGCCATGTTCCTGTGGACTAGAGCTCTCTCTGCCTTCGCCATGATGGAGACAGGACAAAGTAACTTGTGATCTTAAACAACCCATGAAACTTGGTTTGTTTGATGTGCTGGACTGACGTTCACATCTGCTGACCTGCTCTGAAGAGGAGTAAGGGGAAAGAGGAGCTGGGGGAGAACAGCAGGGCTGAAGATTGCACATGTGAAATCTGTCAGCATCTTCATCCTTGCATCCCTAATTCAGACCAGAGGCTGTTTCACAGAATAGGAGAGACATGGTAAATGGTCAGAGCGAGACACTGACCTGGGCAGCAGCCCTTCCTGGGGTCTTTGGGCTGGTCTGCCAGCATGATCTCATCCTTCTCAGCATTCTCTATCAGCATGGCCGTGAAGGGGGTGACAATGTGATGGTCCAGAGACATCTGCAGGATGGATTTGGTGATGTTCCTCTTCAAAGCTGCAGTGGGGGCTGCGTTTCTGGGTGGAAACAGGAGAAGAATTGCTGGTTAGCAGCTCTACAGGGCAGCTGCCATGGTAATTCTGTCATGGAGGGGTCACAGAGCCAAGAGGAAAGGCTGAGGGGATTAATCCTGAGCTGTGCCACAGCTCTCACTCAGGCTCCATAAGGGGAATCTCCACCATTTCATTCCCTCGGCCCCACAGCCTGGCCTGTTTGAGCACATTGCTCCTCACCTCTCTGCCATCATCTGGTTGACAGTCAGATAGGCCCACAGCTTCCTGGTGAAGTCAGGATCTGCATATTTGTCCTTCTTCATGAATCCATCCAGCTCTTCAACATCTCTCAGGGTTTCCATGACGAGCTCTGCGTTTGCCTGCGCAGTCAGAGAGACAGAAAGATGAGGGATGGGAGCCAGGAGAATGGGGTGCCTGGAATTCCCCTCTTGGCTGGTGTAAGGACCCACTCTGGCTCTGCCCTTGGTCACTTCTAGATCAGAAAGTCCCAGCACTGTTGGCCTGACTGCAATGGACAGGGAAGCTGTAGCAGGAGGTCCTTCTGCTAAAGACACTTCTGTGGCAGTGGATTAAAGTAATTCAAGGAGCTGTTAGCAGTAGCCCAAGAGGTGCTACCTCATGCCAAGAGAAGAAGCTCTTGACAGAGCTCTGTAATCCTCTCCTCAGGCTTTTTCACATCCAGTTCCACTGAAGAACACCAACCACATTCTACTTTCTCACTTTCTCACACAGGCCCTTGGACTGCACTGTGCTTTCGCAGGAAAAAAATACTGAAGATGTTTGGGTTTTTTCCAACAGCTGACCAATGATAACTCCTAAGCCCTGTAAGAGTGCAGATAATTCTGTTCCTCCTCAGAAAGAAGGGTCTCAATGTAATATTCCCATCCCACCCCATTCCACCTGGAAAGGCAGCCCTGAAAACATAGGCAAAGGCTCATCACAATAAAAGGGCACTGCTAGGGCTTGATATGCTGTAGATCGACGACCTTGAACTCCCTGATGGTGGGAAGTTCAGTCATGAAAGGAGTTACCTTAGCGGATCACTCCTGCATCTCCACAAAGCATGAAGGAAAATCCATGCTTTTGTCTGGATTTAATCCTTTCGGTAAATTTATCAGCAGGAAGTTCCCCTGGCAGGCTGCAGGATGCAGGGAGTGACTATTCCTGGCTGTACTTGAATCTATTGTGAAACACTATTGGAAAGATCTCCCCATGAGTATCCCCACATTCCCACCCAGAACCCAAGAGGGCAAAACCCTCCACTGGGCATTAACCTTCAGCGGAGAGACTGCACACAGGAGGGAATGAAGCAGCCCAAACCCCCTGGGCAGGTGTCCCAGGGACACCTTCACTCACTGCAGTCGCTGTGACGATGCTCTCCAAGTGCTGCAGGTTTTCCGTGTCCACCTTTCCAGCCACCACGATCTCTGAGCCACCAAAGTAGTTGTGGAAGCTGCTCTGGGTGACATCTGACACTGACTCCTGGGGGTAGTTGAACTGAATCTTCTTCAGGAGCGGGGTGGAGACCTGGTTGTAGAAATTCTGAGAGGGAAGGAGGCAGAGAAGTGAGTTTGAAGTGATTCTCTTGCAAGGCCACTCTTACTGAAAGAACAGCAAGTGACAAAACCTGGAGCCCTAAGGAGCAAGAGGGAATTTCTGTCACCATCATATTTTCTGAAAAATCTTGTTTGCCCAGGATACTTCTCCTGGGAAGCTGAGAAGCCTCAGAGAAAAAGGAAAACAATTCTTATCTCATTTGCTTCTCCTGTGTTTTGCTGCTTTGGAATGTGGTTGGAGATTGTTTATCCAACAGGTGATTGTTTCATTGGTTTCATGTGAATTGTTTTGACTTAATGACCAATCATGGTCAGGCTGTGTTGGGGCTCTGGAGAGAGTCACGAATTTTCATTATCATTCTTTATAGCCTTCTGTCTGTATCCTTTCTCTATTCTTTAGTATAGTTTTAGTATAGCATAATATAATATAATATAATATAATATAATATAATATAATATAATATAATATAATATAATATAATATAATATAATATAATATAATATAATATAATATAATATAATATAATATAATATAATATAATATAATATAATATAATATCATTACATCAAATAATAAATTAGCCTTCTAAGAACATGGAGTAAGATTCACCATTTCCTCCTTCGTCCTGGGGACCCAGCAAATACCTCAAATTTCTTCATCTCATTAAATGCAGACTTTATACTTTGCACACTTTTAAGGGGCTACAGCAAGAATATCTGGTCCAAGTCTTGTGAAAGTCAAAGGATGGTCAGAAGTCCATGGGTTATGTTGTTCCCAGACCTAAAAGTCCTAAGCACAGATGTGTGTGGGCCTGAATCCCACACACATCTCTGGGCTACTGTGTAAGACACACAGCTATTCCCCATCTGATTCTTGTATAGGTGGTGAAACCAGGGAACAGTAACAGTATAAGGATGTCAGAGTTTGATCAGCAGCAATTCCTGCTCACTGATTTGGAGCCAGAGATAGAGTTGAACTTTTTCTTGCATTGGCCAAGTCTGGATTATCATTTAGCATTTATGGGTTTTTGTTAGTGATGAAATGGTCTAAAGTAACATCCAAGCCTTAATTTTAATTCAGAAAATCTTTTTTCTAGTCAAGGCTGTTTTATAGAATATTAATCCTACACAAGGAAGTAAAGTATGTGTTCTAGATATTAGTAAAACTGTAACTAGGACCATTTAAACCAAAATATGATTGATATCTTGCAGGACTGTCCAGAAGAAATGATGGGTTTTGAGAACTTCTTGCTAGTGGAGCTACAGCTGTGAACAGAACAGGAGAGTTTCAGAGGCAATGAGGCAGAAACTCGCCTTCATTTGGAGAGATGTCTCCTGATTTCCAAAAATCCTCTGGGCCATGCCGCGGTTGTCAGTTGCGATCCTCTGCAGGAAATCGTAATCCACATCAAACCCAATCCCGAGGCAGAAGAGAGAGAATTCATCCTTGATGCTCTGCTTCACGTTCTTCTGGATGGTTGTCAGCTTCAGCTCACCTTGGAGACACAGAGAGGGTGACATTCACCTGAGCAACAGGAAAGACTCCATCAAGGTCAGCATGTTCCTGCTCTCCCTGTGTCTCTGGTTCTCTCTGGATATCAGGGAAATACAGACAGCAAGCTCAATGCCAGATTTCCACTGCCTACAGCAACGTTTGAACTTCTCCTGGATAGAGATTAACAAAGTGTTTGCACTGAAGACGATCCCTTTGGACACTTTTTTTGGTACCTGATGTGTTTTCATTGTATATTCAGGGCTCTTAGTCTCTTTCAATCCTAGAGGGATTTGAAATTCTAGCACATCTAGAGTTCTCCCAGAATTAGTGATTCAAGCTCTTTGCAGATTAAGACATCTCCATGAAGATTTTGTTTCTCATACTTAAGACGTTCTCTGTCATCACTGAGATGACAGAGAACATTTAGGCTTATTTTTAATGGCAGAATTTTTGGACCTGACTTCTTCAAGTCAGAAATTGCTTTGACCTGTACCAAATTCAATTAATTTTTCCACTCTCTTTTCCTGGTTTTGATGTTATGCTTGTGACTCCATAGATCTGTGTGGGCTAAGCTCATAGGAAGAGGAAAATTTGTACAATCATAGGATCATAGAATGGTTTGTATTAAAAGGAACTTCAAAGATCATCCAGTTCCAAGCCTCCTGCTATGGGCAGGGACACTTTCCACTAGACCAGGTTGCTCAAAAGTCCAATTTCTCTAAGGTTGTTTTGATTACCTGTCCCACAGGACTTGTGCACTTCTGTAAATTGCAAAAAAATCATAACCTGCACAACGAGCTGCTCATCTTTCTAAAGCTTCTGTGCAAAGCCCCATGACACTCCTAGCACTTGGCAAAAGGGCAGCAGAAGGCATTGGAAGAAAGATGTATGGGATTTTTTAAACTTACTGCCAAATTGTCTACTTGTTGCTTTTCTCAGGCTTACCCCACCAGCCTTTCTTCTCACCCAAACCAGGATCCTTACCTACTGTTGGGTCTCCATCAGATACCAATACAATCATGGAAACTGAGTTTGGGTCCAACATGCCTAAACTTTTGGCTTCGTTCAGGATGAAGGTGGCTCGGAGAAGAGCTTCATTGATATTTGTGCCTGTCAAAGACACAATGAAGAAAACAAGTTTTTTATTCTTGTTGAATCCAGATCAGCTCTAAGATTCTAGTGGAGTTAAGAGGGACAAGAGCTGGGATCAAGGCAGCAAAACCCCTCCTCTCTGATGTTTAGGTACACCTTTCTGCACTCTGGTTCCCTTTTTCATCCCAGGCTGTCATCTTCATGAGGCTCCTCCACTGCCCCTCACTAATTCCAGTGTGACCATTTGTGGTGTTGGGAACTCCTTGGTGTGGGAAGAATTACTGGGTTTGCAGGCAGGTGATTGAATGAGAGCATGGAAAAACTTCCTGTTCTGGCCATCAGCCTGTTCCTTGGACAAGAAGAGGTGTTGTGTTTGCTGAGCTTATCTAAGGTTTGATTTGTGACACAGAAAGAGCAGAGTAAGAAATCAGGATGAGAAGGAACAGAAACCTGAAGGCTGAGCAGTCAGCAAATAGGATTTTTTTTTTTTTTGGTCAAGAAAGAAATAAGTCAGCAGCTCCAGAGACAAGATAATAAAATGCTGCATTTAAACTTGCTTTGCAGGATGGGAGCTGATCTCTAAGCTTATCTGTCAATTCTTTTGGGGTAACAAAGTTAGTCACTCATATATAGAGCTTGGTTTCCTATTTCCAGCACACTGATGATTTGGACAAGTCTATAACTTTATGTTCATTGTAGTGAAAACTTCTGGAGATGAAAGTGCCACAGGACCCGAAAGCTCTGATGTAAGGGGAGTCTCTCCACACTATTGATGCACAAATAACTGAATAACAAATCCAGAACTGCACTTCAGAGAGTGGCGGAATAAAATCATTGTAAGCTCATTCTTAAGACCTGTGCAGATGAAAAAGGCATCTGTCCTTGTTTATCAGACAGGGAATGAATGCACAAAGTGGATAAACAGTTGGCCACATGGCATTTAGTAGCTCATAGAATTGTTAAATTGTTAAGGTTGGAAATGACCTCTAAGATTGAGTCCAACCATTAACCCCAGCCCACCACTAAACCATGTCCTTAAATTCCTGCAGCTGCTTCTTGTAGGATTTGTGGTCCAGCCCCTTCCCCAGCTCTGTTGCCTTTCTCGGGACATGCTCCAGCCCCTCAATGTCCTTCCTGTTGAGAGTGGCCCAAAACTGAGCATGGGACTGGAGGTGTGGTCTCACCAGTGCCCAGCACAGGGAGGGTCACTGGCCTGGTCCTGCTGGTCACACAAATGCTGATCCCAGCCAGGACATCATTGGCTTTCCTGGCCACTGGGCACACTGCTGGCTCGAGTGCAGCTGGCTGCCAGACCAGGAAAAATGACTGTGGTTCCCTGCTTAGGGAATATTTCGCCTGCCTGTTCAACCAGGCCTATGAGATGGACTTCATCCTTCAGTGGTGTTTGGGATCTCTGAGGTGGGAGGTAAAATAGATTAAAGGCAGCTGTTCTGTGGTCTGTGTTGTATCTGCCATAGAAGGAAATGCTATCCCATCCCCTAATACAATAAACTGCAATTCTTGCTCTTCTTTTAAGCATGCTTTTTCCACTTTGGGAATCAGACTCTTTTTTTTAGGAATACTCTGACAGTCTGAAGGCTGTCTGAGCCACCTATTCCTGTGATATCCAACTTCTGTGAGCACCCTGCAATCAAAACCTCATACCCCCGTTGGGATGGATTGTCTGGATGTACTTCTTGGCATCTTCCACCTGTGCTGGGGTGGCTGAGACCAGATTGTCCCTCCAGCACCGGACATTGTGGTTGAAGTCGATCAGGGAGAACTGGTCAGCAGCACGGAGCTCACTCAGGATTGCCTTCATGGCCTCGATGGTCTGAGGAGAAGTTTAAGAGAAGACAGGTTTATGCTTCCTGTCATGAAAGCCTCTTCTTAACTTGTGACCACAGGAAAATATAAGCCTATGAGCAATAAGCACATGAGCACTGAAATCCAAATTAGAATCTGCTATCCAAATCTCTCTTTTTAAAATTTTTTTTGTATTTCTTGCATAATGTTGAAATTTTCACCAAAGAAACATAGAATAATTGCAATTAGGAAGGATAAATTCATGGCTCAACTCGCAATTAGGAAGGATAAATTCATGGTTCAACTTGCAATTAGGAAGAATAAATTTGTGGCTCTTGCGTAACTCCTGCTAACACAGAGGGAAGTGAAAGGGAGAAACATTTGTGGTTCAGGAAAGAGCAACTGCTCAGATCAGCTCAGGAGACTTAGCTCTGTCTGCAACACAGTTGTTTCAGGCTGGCTAACATCTCTTTGAAGATGTGTGATTTAAACAAGAGACAATTAACCTGTATCCCAGTTTTGCAGCACTGATTTCCCCAAGGAAGCAATCTGCCAAGCCTTACTATTTTGCTTGGAAGGAAATTCAAATACACCTGGATGATCCCCAGCTAATGTTTGTCCAGTCAGCTCTTAAAACCCTTCAGTGACACATAATATACAATTTCCCAGACTCCTCACTCAGACCTACAGGGTTTTCCCTAATATATAAGATAAACCTCTCCTGCTGCAAATCCATCTGATTCCATCTTATTCTACCCTGTCTGGGCATGAAAGTCAGTTGATGAGTTTCCCTTTCAGAAAAATTGTTTGCCTATTTGGAGGCTGATTATCTTTCTTGAAGCATTTTCTCTTGCAGACTAAAATATCTTATTTTAGCATTTTTTTCCCTTTATGGGTTATGTTGTCTAAACAATCCTTAGTGGTCTTCAGTGGTCTGTCAACAATTCATCCATGTTTGGAAAGCAGGGATGTAGTATCCCCATTGAGACTTTCTCAGAATTCAGTATGGAGCATTAGAGAAAAAGGGGGTCCAGAACCTTTGCAAAATATCTTGTGATCTGTCCTTTAAAATTTAAATTTAGAGTTAAAATCTGGCACCACCTCTTCCTTAAAACATTGAAGAAGCACTATAAATAATGGGGTAAAATCATGAAGTCTTTGGTTCCAAATAATCTCCAAATCAAGCTGCTAATTTTACATGCCAGCGTAGTACAGAACTGCATGGTAAAGCACATGGGGAAAGTTGGCAGGGCATTCATTTTGCATCAGAGGTCAAATACTTACTTGTTTCATTTTTAGTCCCCACATCGAGCCACTGACATCTATAACAAATAAAATATTTTTGGGCAGTGGATCAAGATTTTCTGGAGCAAAGAAGTGAATAAAATAGCCATTAAAAATCTGTAAAATAAAAGAAAAAAATCCCAGTGAAATGAGTTATAGTGAAGATTTCAGAAAACTCAAGACAACGACAGAGCAGAAAATTCTTATTTTCTTAATGAGCTAATTATTTTTCTCTTTTGTCTTTTTCTCTTCTTTATTGGCCAGTTCTAACTTTCATCTCTGCACGTCTCTGTAGCCTTACACAATTTTTGCTCAATAAAAGCAGAGCCTGGTTCTCAGACAACTTCTATGCCCTAGCATAGGGAGGAATGAAAAATGCTTTGAAAAAGACTGTTCTGCCTGTAATAATTCAACCTCATAACTCAGCTTCATGTTAACATAAAAATAGTGATGTTCTGGTTGTCTCCTTGTGATGTATTGGTACAACATCCAATGACTCCATCCTATGATTCCACATTAAATCACCAGAGTGCTGCCAGGTATAAAGACATTGGCTTTTGGACATGACAGGAATCTTCTCCTGCTATATGTAAGCCCATGTCTTAGTCATAAATTAAATAAATCCATTCTGCCCACTTAAAATCCCTCTGTTCTTTCAATTGGATACAGAGCTTGTCCTCATGCTTATTTCCCTGAAGGATGAAGTTTAGCACAGTTTGCTGAAGGACAGCAATTCCTTTATTCACAGCTCTCTGGTCCCAGCTGAGCAGCCACACTTACTTCCAGCTCTCCCCCCGTGGTTTCTCTGTTCACATCGTACTGCACCACAAAATTTCCATCCACGGCCGTGGACGAGCACTTGGGGCATTTTCGCTGCTGATCCATTGTTGGCTTGAAAGAAACGTGAGCCTTGGAATGAGGAGAGACCATCAGTCAGCCAGGTGTTGTGGGAGAGGGGGTGGTTGACACAAAGAGGCTCCACATCTTCATGAATTGTCTGATTTTCACTGATTTCATGCTTTCATTATTTGTGGAAAATTGACTTTGTCACTTCAGAAGAAAAACAGCACTAAGGTTTGCCTGGATTTGTTGATTCAGTAGTAGCAACTGTGACACAAATCACATGACCCATCTACAGCACCAAGAATTTCAACTAGAGCTGTGCAAACCACTTCTATTAAGCAACACATTGGGTTTTCTTAACATTTTCCTAGTTGAAACTACCCACAATTTTATCAACATTTTTAATAGGTTTCCAATTGACTTTTTCCCCCAAAAAAAGAGGATTGCCATTTGTCTGTGAATTGAGTAGTAGGAAACATTTTCATTAGTCATGTGATTGATTATTCAGACTTTATGGCATTTTTTTCTGTTTTAACTGGATAACTTGAAATTGCCTGAGAAGACAAGACTTAATATAGACACATAGTATCTCTGAAATAATTAGCTGAACTAGGAATGGGGGTGAATTTGAATATCAGGAAACAATACTGTCTGGCATATTACTATGGAATTAAAGACAGATTTTGCCACATTTTTGCATGCTTCCAGCAGGTACAAAAAATTGCCAGGACTGTGCAGAGTAAGAGTGAAAACTGAAGATTTTGTTGTTTTTTCCAGTCTGTGACAGGTTACCTTTTTCTCTCCCTTGGAGATGGTGGTGATTCCATTGAAGTGATCCCCAAGTGAATTAGGAACGTGCACGTAGCGCAGTCCCTGCGGCTCAATGATCCGGACATCCACCTAAGGGCAGGAAGAGAGGTCATTTATTGATGGCAGTGCTCCATCCCTGGAAGTGCTCGAGGCCAGGTTGGACAGGTTTTGGAGCAACCTGGTCTAGTGAGGAAAAATGTGTCCTGTCCCCAGTTGTAAACACAGCTGAGAATCTCCTGAATCGTGACTGACTCACGTCAGGACCAAACAAGCTTTGACATTTTTATACTCTTGTGTAAACTTGACTGAAGGAAAACAAACAGTACTTGCTATTTATTTGGAACAGTGCTTTTCACAAAAACCCCAGCTTCATGAGGTAGTGTCCTATGAGAGCTGATGATCTCTGGTTCTCCCTCCAGAGCCATGATTTGCTTTAGAATCACAGAATGGTTCGGGATGGAAGGGATCCTAAAGTTCATCCAGTTCCAAGATCCCTGCCATGAACAGGAACACCTCCCTGAAAACCATGGGTGCTTCCTCAGCAAGGATTCACCTGTGGGGTTCTTCCCACACAGCCCAGCTCTGCTTTACCTCCAAGTGCTTGGCCAGGCGCCCTGGCTTCACAGAGATGACGTGCTCGTAGGAGCTCAGCTTCCTTCGGATCATTTCATGGTAGTGAAGCTGGAACTGGATCCTCATTCCTGGGGGTACATTCACTTCAGTTTGGAAGTTTTCCATGTCCAAGGCATTGCTCCTGAAAAATCAGCTGTGGGGTTATTTGGAGAAAATACAAGGAGAAGGAAAAGCTTTGTTGAGCTTTGGTTTAGATTGAGGTTTTTGATTCTAACTGTGGCCTCTGTCAGGGAGCTGCAGTTGTTTGCTAGCACAGGGTGTTTTAGCAAGCTGAAAGCTGAAACACAGTTAAATCCATGACAATTAAATAGCAGAGCTGCTGTAAGTAAGCATTTTCCTTTGCAGGATTCCCCCTCATCTATCCCCTCCTGGGATGGAGCATCTCAGCTCTCCTGTGGGTAAATTCAGTACAAAACCCATATGCCAGAGTGTTTATACCTGACTATTCCAGCAGCTTTGCCTTTGGCTTTTGCTTGAGCATACATTTTTCTGGCTTCAGATTTTTCCCGAATATGGCTGGTAAATGTGATACCATTGATATCCCTAGGAGAGAGAAACACAGTCAGCTTGCAAAAGAAACAACTTTACAATCGAGGACTGTTTCTTCAGTTTACATCAGTGAAATCTAAGCTGGTGGGAAATGAAATAACAAGGTTCTTATTTAACCCCAAAGTAATGAATTCTGATTTTCACTAGTGCTCTATCTTTTTCCCTACCTGATTTTTATTTCAAGTAGCCAGCACCATTGTGCTCTGCGGAGGATCTGCTCTTCTCCAGCTCCTTCACACTTTCCCCATGCTTTGGGCAGGGAAGGCAGTTCCTGATGCCATGGATTATTTGGAACATGGATCAGGACATCTCCTGACCAGCAACCTGGCTGCTGCCTCTCTGAATGGAAACTGTACCAGGCCAGTTTTTGCTCAGTGAGGGCTCTGATTTGGGTCTCTCTCCTTTGATCTGGCAAGGCTTAGTCTGTTTAAGACTTTTGTCCATTTTTTGTTGATATTGACCATGATTACTGGAGAGGAGGACCTGGACAGACAGACTGACTGATGCATGAACCTCCTGAGAAAGTCTGTAAAATCTACACTGAACCTGGAAAATAATAAGAGCTTTTTGTGTTTACAAATACTTCCTTCCCAGCCCATTGAATGCTCCCAGAAGATGAGGCTGATATCTTTAGTTTTAGTTGGGCCTTGGGTCTTCAAATAAACATGAGTAGTTATTAATTGTTAAAAAGTTGTTTGCTACATGAATATGACAATGACTATGACAATTAGTTTCAAAGGTGAAGAGCTTTAGGTATTAAAGTCTGTGTTAAAGTATTAAAGTCTGTATTAAAAACTTTCTGGTACAGAGTTCTAAGGTTCCATGTAGGAACAGTGGTAGTAGTAGCAATAGTTGTTCTCTGATATAGAGTCTGATGTTTTTAGTAGTAGTAGGAACTATAGTTTTTCCTTTTTCTTTCTTCTCTTTTTCTTCCTGTTGTTCCTTTTTCTAATACAGGGGGATTTTTATACATAAAACAGCTAATTAGCTAAAAGCATGATTCTAAAATATTCTTTCTAAACTAATCTAAACTTAATTTTAATGTGTGAAAGTAGTGTTAGTTTTTACTTTAAAAACTATGTATATAATATTATTTATTTATTTCATTATATTATTTGTTTTCTTACTTAAAATTTCCATACATAAGTTTATTTATTTATGTGAATAGTTCTATTTATTTATGCATATAGTTCTATCTATTTTAGAGATGTAAGTAAAGTTCTGTTATGTTTTTGTTATGTTTGGAGTTAAGTTATTGAACTTTAAACTTAGCCTTAGGGCCTTTACTAGTTAACACAGTTTTTAAAGGTACTTAAAATGTATTTCTACTTATTTAAAATTATGACTTATATTTCTATTTACTTAAAATTTAAACTTATAATTTTAATTCATATTTATGGGGTTTAATAAATCTTTTTTTTAAAGGTTTTAATTTAACTCTTGTATTCATCTCTCTCTCTGAGGAACCCAGAGAAGCTTGTACTCTAACACCACCTGACCCCTACTTACATGGTAAAGTTGTCAATGAAGGCTCCTTTGGGGACTTGCACGTCAAACATGATGGGCTGGGGCCTCCTGGCGTTGTTCACCATCTTGGCTTGGATCATGGTGTTGGCCAGCCTGGATGTGATGGTGGATTGCACCTTGTAGCTGTACAGACCTACCTTGTCATCATCCTCCACCTGCATTTGACAAAATTGCTCTATAAATTTAGGGCATCGCTGGAAAAAATGCCCTAGAGGAAAATATCAACAATTTTTATAGTCTCAGTGCTTCTTTTTAATTGCTGCTCCTTACAATATGGCAGCTAGAGGGGATATGGGCCCAAGTTCAGGACATCTCCATGTTTTACCTGGAAATTGTGGCAGGATATTCACATGAATATAGTTCATTATAACATTTCAGCTGAAAGAGGGTATTTTTTAAGCTGCAAGGTTTTCCTTGCTTTTTACCATGCAACCAGTCCTTGGAATGACTCTAAGAGTGCAATCCAGCATGGAAAGCTACCCAGTAATTCTGAACATCATATAATGAGGAGGAGAGAGCTCACATTTTCCATAGAAGTCCTAAATAGAGGAGGCTTGAAGCACTGGTTACTGACCTAGTGTTGTAAATTGTTAAACCACAGCAGGGGGATAACAGTATTTAACTGTTTTATTAAGACCCTGTCTTTTTCTAATCTGTTTTGATGCTTATTTCTTCATATTTGCCATACCCTTCTCCCTCCAAGAGCAGATGTATCAATAGTATTGTGCAAAGAGCACCCTGTTTAAAGAAAATAGGTTAATACCCAACCAGCAGTAAAAACAAGGAACTGAACAAACAGAGGGATTGATTTCCAAAAAAAAAGGTTAACTAGAAAAACACTTTGTTCAGTAATATTTACCACAGAGGAAGAAAAATACTCACCAGATCTCCATCGTACCCCCAGTCAGATGTGCTCCGCTGGAAAAGAGAAATATAGAGGGGATATTTCAGCAAAGCTAAAACACTGACTGGCTGTTTCAAGGCAGGGATCAGTGTCTAAAAATTGTTTTCTATGATTATGGATCATAGAATCACAAGGAATTACGGAACCTTCAAGTTTGGAAAAGACATCGAAGATCAAGTCCAACCATTAACCCAACACTGCCAGGGTCACTAAACATTCACATGTTTTTTTGAATACTTCTATCAATAGTGACTCCAGCACTCCCATGGGAAACCTGGTTCAATTTTTGACAACCCTTTCATCGAGGAACTGTTCCCTAATATCCAACCTAAACCTCCCCCAGCACAACCTGAGGCCATTTCTTGTCTTGTCCCTGTTCCCTGGGAGCAGAGCCTGATATGTCCCGGCTGTCCCCTTCTGTCAGGAGCTGTGCAGAGCCACAAGGTCCCCCCTGAGGCCTCCTTTTCTCCAGGCTGAGCCCTTTCCCAGCTCCCTCAGCTGCTCCTCCTCAGACTTGTGCTCCAGACCCTTTCCCAGCTCCGTTGCCCTTCTCTGGACATGGATGAGAATTAGTTTGAGTTCCCAGACAAAGTGTGAATATTCCTTTTGTCTTATTTCATGTATTTCTATATGGGATGTTGGAGCATGTGATTTCCCAGCTGTGCCTCAGAACCTATCATAAACAGGACAGCTTTCTTCCTTTGTCTTTTATTTTATTTTTAAAGAAAACATTCTCTTTTAGAAAAACATTCTTCCTGAAAGCAAATCACACTGGCAGAAAGTCATCCTCAGAGACACTTGTTTTTAAAGAAAAGTTCTCTTTGTTTTTCTATGAAAAGTGAAAAAACCTCAAACCCCAGACTTCTTTAGTTCATTTACATTAGAAAATATTTATGTATTATATGCAATATGTATAAATTTAAAAACCCATTGTGTAATCGATATTACATTTACATGCTTGTGCCTATGGAAATTAGTCATGCATGGATTACTTAGACAAAATTGCTCATTAATGGTTGTGGGTTTTCCCCCTGCCCTATGAATTGCTCCATTTGGAAATTTCTATGGCAAGGTGCTGACATCTTGTGGTCATTCAATAATTCTCTTTAATTCCAAAAAAATCTCTCCCACATAAGGAATGTTTATGTTAATTCCCTGAAAGGGAACTTGGCTCACCTAGATGCAGCTTTTTAATGCAGAGATTTACTTTCAAGTTATCATCACACCTAGGCCAGCTCAGCTCTCCAGGGTCAAGAGGACCCAAAACCACAGAAGATGCTCATGAAAACATCATTTAATCCCATGGTGCACAGCAAGATTGCTCTGCAATTGTTAAGTTCACTTGAATCTAATTAATATGCTGTTTTAGGGAAATGTTGTGCTGTATAAGAGAAGATGATGCAACAGCAAGTTCATGTTAAAGACATGATTTTAAGGACCCTTTAAAGGCAGATGGAGAGGATTTCTCCCTGCCTGAGAACAAATGCAGCTTTTCATTTTCTAGCTCTAAAGGCTCTACCTGAACCATTCAGACTGGGATTTCAGGATATGGAAGTTTATGGCTCTCTAGAGACCCTCTGCATACCCTTGGCACAAGGAACACCATCAGCTTGAATACAAATTAAGATTAAGCCAACATTAACTGAAAAAAAATAATTTTGGAAAGATGAAGATCAAGACCTTAGAACACAGGGATTTTGTTTTATTTGGGGTACTTTTCTGGTTCTCAGCTTAGGGCTCCTGACCCACTTTAGGAATGGTTTTTAAAGATTTCAGGATGCCCAGGTTTCCCTCCTGATAGTTTTTGGTGCAGAAGAGGGGGTATCTGAAGGAAAGGGAGCTTATCAATGCCCATATAGTGATTCCCATGGCTGTTGTTAGAAATCAGACGTGGGCTGGGCCAGCCGTACCCCTGGGAACTCAGAGGTTGCAGAGGACAGCCACCCCAACAGGCCAGGAGGACAGAGCTGTACCTTTATCTTCAGGCATCTGAACCCCAGAATCATGGAAACACAGAATCATGGGTTTGGGTTGGAAGGAATCCTAAAGATCCTCTAGTTCCACCTCCCTTGCCATGGACAGGGACACTTTCCACCAAATCAGGTTACTCCAAGCCCCATTCAACCTGGCCTTGAAGATCCTACTTCAGGTCTGGGTGCTGATGTGATTATTGAGATCAGGGACTTCTGTGGTCCCTGAAACTTTTTCCAGCGTGGGGATTCATGGCTGATCCTGGTTTCTAAACCACATCCAGACCTGTTGATCACTGCACAAAAACAGGATCTTGAGCCACATCTCATGCATGCCAAATTTCTGATCAGAATGAAGACATGTGCCTCAGGAACTGTTTGAAGGACAGATGCTGGGCTCTGTCTTCACATACTGAGATGCATCTTCTCCTGAAACCTGTGCAGGACATGGATATTTGAACAAAGTGATCTTTGTTCAAATCACTATGCATGGATATTGCAGCTATTTCATAAAATAAGGAGAGCACAATCACAGATGTTCTGCACTTGACAGAAATTGCTTTTCTACTGGGGCATGAAAACTGTTGAAAAGCAGATGTCCCACAGGAGAAACCAAAAAGAAGTGATCTGCAAGTGTTCAAAGCCAGGCAGAATGGGGCTTGGAGCAACCTGGTCTACTGGAAGGTGTCCCTGCCCATGGCAGGGGATTGGAATTAGATGATCTTTCAGGTCCCTTCCAACCCAAACCAGTCCATGTTTCTGTGATTCTATGATCTACCTGGACTGCCCTTCCAGTTCTTTGAGGTGCTGTTCCCTCATAATTCACCTATTTTCGTGTAATTTCCTAAGCAGTTTTTAACACACTCCAAATCCATTGGAGCATCTTCACATTCCCTTCAGGGGATCCTCACTGTGAGGTGCAAGAAGAGAAATTCCAGACCCAAGACAGATTGTCTTCACAGTGCAGCAGATGGATCCTTGTCTATTTGGTTCCATTTACACCCTGGCAGCTGGGGGAGTCTCCAACCAGCTGATTTAGGCAGAAATTCTTCAGTGTGAGGGTGGTGAGGTGCTGGCAGAGAATGTCCAGAGAAGCTGTGGCTGCCCCATCCCTGGAAATGTTCCATGTAGGGTGGGCTTGGAGCACCCTGGTCTAATGGAAGGTGTGGGAGGTGTTCCTGCCTGTGGCAGGGACGTTGGAATGAGATGAGCTTTAAACTCCCTTCCAACCCAAAACATGCCATGATTCTATCATTCCACCCTATCTCTTTCCACGAATCCTTCCTGCGCTGCTTCTCTTGGAGGGGAAGCCAGGCAGGCAGAAAAGGAAAAAGGTGAGATCTCACCCTCTTCTGGACAGCCAGACCCAGGTCTGGGCAATGTGCTGCAGAACATCCCACCTCACAGGGTGCCTCACAGGTCTAGACACTTTATCTGTCTCCCAAACAGAGATAAGAGCTGTGCACCACCATATAGAGGTTCACAAGGTCAGCAGCATTCCAGCCCATGGAACACCCTGCTGCTGTGGTCACGAGGAACATGCACACACCTGAGGCACAGCATTTTGGGAATTACTCAGGGGCAAAATAGCAGAATACCTTATCTGTACCTAGAAAACCATCCTCTGTGTTTAGAGCCAATCAATAGGGTCTGCAGGGAGCTCTGCTGCCTCATTGCCAGTGGGCTGGTGAGCTCTTTGCAGGAAAGCATAGTGCTGAAAAAATAATTTGGGAGACAGCCTCCTGTAGTGATGAACAGGAAATAATTGTGCCTGCTGCTGTCGCAAGATGACTTACACAGTCCAGTTTAATGTAATTTATTATATTTTATTGTGACTCAACTAATACAAGAGTAGCTGGGATCTTCGTTTCACTGGTTTGCAAAGATTTATTTGATAGGTAAAAGATGGGAAATAATGTGTGGGAATAAAATCAATAACTGGTATAAAGAAGCCAGTGGTAGAATTGTAAATTACTGCATGAATATGTCTGTGCCTCTCTGTATTTTGGGAAACAGAGGCAACCTAATACATATTGCACTTATAGAGACATATTGGAAAGAAATTATGCCCTGAAGGAGTGCAGCCAGGAGAGATTTCTCTTTGGATCATGATTCAATTATTTAAATACTGGACTGGCAAGTGTGACAAGGCTTAATTCATACTCATGCTAAAATCTGCCATTTTCTTCCACTGTTATGCAGGCTTTAGGTATCAATAAGTTCCATCCAAAGCCTTAGGATAAAGGAAAATCAGTTTTGCCTCTGTGTGATTTCAAAGACTGTGGGAAATCCAACATTACTTGAGAGGATCTTTCATTTTCACTACATTGAACAGGCTCAGAGCTTGGTGGAGGACAAGGTCCACTCTGATCATCATTTCTTTCATGCAGTGTAGTGAAAAATTTAATACATTCAAACAACTGATTTCATGAGTATTATCATTAATTGCTACCAAGTAAAACACAGAAAAACTCTTGCAATGCTGCTTTAAATGTTTCTGTCTCCCAAGCCAACAGACTAAAATAATCTGCAACCCATCAGTGTGCTGCAAACAAATTTTCTCCCCAGGTCTCAGATGCCACCAGCTCATCACTGAGTGTCACTGTTTGACCAGACTTAAATATGAATGCATGGACTGAAGGTTCACAGCCTGCACTTGCCAGTGCCTGAAGTCCTTTTCTCATGGAAAAACCTCAGCTATTTCAATGGGATTTTCCCCAGACATGGAGTTAGACAAGTACCTCATTGTTTATCACCTCAGGAGCACAGACACAGAACAAAGCCTTGCTGTGCTTAAGGGAGAGCAGCAGTTCTTGTCCCAGTCAGAGATATGGAAGTCTCAATGCCAGATAAATGCCTATAAAAACCAGCTGGTCCCTCATGGTTGTACACTCACAACCCTGGAGATGGAAAAGACACCTGGAGAGAGCCCCCAGGCATTCTGGTTTCCCTTCTCTTCGAAGCATTTCTGGGTACTGTACCTGGTACCTGCCATTTCTGGCCTTGGAGCTTGAGGGAAATCCATCCATTTCCAGATCAATCAGGTTTTCCACTTCCTAGAGGAGGGAGAAGAAGAAAGAGTTGCTGCTGCCTTACTGTTTGATTTATCACTTGATTTATTATTGATTAGCACTTTACAGGAGAGTTCCTAAGGGAATTTACCTCTCCTGGATGCTAATGGGGAGCACAAACCATCTCAGACAAAAATCCTCATACATTCAGTTTCCTTCAGTGGCAAACCAGCTCTATAAACTCCTGTAAAATCACAACCTTTACATTCATTTTACAGCCTTTCCTTCTGAAACAAGGAGTAATATTTAACACAAAATGACCACAGAGAGCAAGAGGCAGATGTTTATCATCAGGATGGGTCTAGCCATGGAAATTACAGCTTTTCAGACACTGATATCACTCAAAAGAGTGAGATGGGAATCTCACTCAGAAGTTCAGAGAATTTCTGCTCAAACCAGTAGAAATTTTCTCTGGTTTTACACCAACATACCTGAGAACTAAATTTCCCCCAATGACAGCAGAAGAACATCAGGTCTTTTCCAAGTGCAAAGCTGCACTGATTCATTTAGAAGTGTGGGTCGCACCACAGCAATACTCTTAATTAAGTTTTATTATGAGTTTAATTTTTAGAAAAAGTTTAAGTGCATGAGTTCCTTTCCAGCTTATGTGATAGCATAGCCACAAATGTTTCCACAAAATTAATTTAAATTGTTTAAGCATATTGATGTTAAATTGATAAGGCATCTACAATTAGAAAGAAACACAGGTCTGGAATATTTTTCCTGGGAATTACAAACCCAGTTTTAAAATCTCATTGAGTCAAGAAAATGGCTGTAAAAATATAAGAAAAATAAGATATCCCAGCTCACTGAAGATTTTTATTGATCCTGCAAAGGAAAAGAAAGCCTCATGTCATCCCTGCTGACTTCACAGAAATATTTCAAAACTCCAACGTGGAAATGGGTATAGACACCAAATCTAAATTCACCTGAGCCTGGAGGTTTAAATTTACACTCAGTTTCAAAGTCAAAGCTATAATTATACTTCTTTTCATCATAGTATTATCCCAATAACTGATGGTCACTTTTATAAATTCTCTCATCCCTCTGCTGAGGAATGCAAGGTCAATAGGATATTCACTCTATATTCGAATTCCTGTTAACACAAACCCAATTCCATACAAAGCTTTGCTGAAGTTCACAGAGGTTCCATTCACAAAGATGTCTAGGTGCCCTGTTTCTGTTTATTCCAGGGAAACAGGGTACAAAATATGCTGAAGATCTGAGTACAGAACCCCACTTAAATATTTAAAGGTTAAAACCACACTAGAAAAGGCAACACTGAAGTAAGAATATGAAACTGCTTGGACTGAAATTTGCACTTATGCTCACACTCTCCCTTTAATAATATTAAATAGTAATAATAATAAGATTTAATAACATTAAATAAAACATTACAAATGACAAATGAAGACCAATTATCAGAGAAATTTACAGCTGAAAGTAGAAGAGAATTGTGAAGCAGTGACCCAATTCTGCTCCCTGCTGCTTCCACCCAGAGTTCAGCAGGGAAGGGAGACCTGGGCCCTGCCCCCAAATACTCACATCTGGGATGTCCCCAATCACCAGCTCAAAGCTCCTGACTCCAGAAATGAGGAACAAAACCAAGAAGCTGCTCAGATTCTTCATTTTCTTCCCGCTTGTTTCCTCCTGAGAGCAGCTCACACAGGTACAGGCACAAGTTCTTCCCTTCTCTGAGACAAGTTCAAGGAAACAGCCCAGGTTTGTGCAGCATTTTGAGCAAAGTTCTGAAATGCTGACTTTGTTTAGGCCGCGGGTAAATATTAGCCTTGCAACACAAGCCTGAGCTGTGGTGCCTGAGCAAGGGTTATCCAAATAGTGTCCTCACTCGATAACAGCCCTGCCTTGGATAGGCTCACTCCTTGCTTTTGCAGCTTCCCGTGATGTTTGACTAATTTCCTGCTAGGCACAGAGCTTGCAGTGTCCAAAAACTTCAAAAGATCTCAGCAAGAGCTCCAGCTTGCCTGTTTATAGCAAAGGAGGTGAAGTTTGGCTCTCAGTGTGATGGAGGCAGCAGAGCTGGGCTCCCCCAAGGGCTCTCCCACCCAGCCAACCCCCAGGGCTGGCTGAGACCCTGGGGCTGCTGCCTGACCCACACAAACACCCCTTCTCCATTCTGCTGGGGGAAAAAATCATAGCTGATGGTGTGATATTCCAATTCTCCAAAATCAGTCACATGAGAACATCTGATGATGTTTTGAGGTGTATGTTGCTCCTGGGGGATTTTGAAACAGGGTTTGTTTTGCCTCCCTGGTTCTTTGGGTGCTTAAAGTGATAAGATAAAGAGAGCAAAGAAAAAGGGGGAAAGAAGGGAGGAAGATGCCTTTTGGGAAAAGTTGTTGGGGTATCCCTTCCACTCTTCCACAAGGAAAGGATTGTTGGAAACGCCTGAGCAGCTTCAATGCAAATGACAGAATTACTGTGTGAACTCTGGGACAAAACAGCAGCCAAATATATATGATGATTGATGATATGATATGATATGATATGATATGATATGATATGATATGATATGATACTTATGTTATGTTGTTTTGATGTGTTGTGTTATAATTATATTATAGTATATTATAATTTATTATTATATCACAGGATATTATATCATGTCATGTTGTGTTATGTTATGTTATAGTGTATAATGATATAATATAATTATAATATAATATAATATAATATAATATAATATAATATAATATAATATAAATTATTATATTATATGTAATATAATATATAATATAATGTAATATAATATAATGTAATATTATATTATATAGATTATACTTTAACATACAGTATTATATTATATTATATTATATTATATTATATTATATTATATTATATTAATTATATTATATTAATTATATTATATTATATTATATTATATTATATTATATTATATTATATTATATTATATTATATTATATTATATTATATTATATTATATTATATTATATTATATTATATTATATTATATTATATTATATTATATTCCATGACAGTACATTATATTATCTTGCATACTATATTGTGTTATATGATATTCATGATATAACACTAATAATATTCTGTTATGTTACACTTCCATGTTTCAGTAAAAGGTTTCTGTGGCTCAAGCCTGCTGTTACTCATCCTTTCCCTTCCCCTGACTGTGTCTCAGTCTGAGCCCTGAAGCTCACAAGGCTCCAGCAGAGCCTTTCAGCTCGCTGCCAGGTGAGAGGGGTGGGAGGAGTGATGAGTTTGGGAGAGGGGAGTGTGCAGGAGGGGGAACAGAGGGGGTGTGAGCAGGGTTTTCCAATAATCATAGAACCATTTAGGTTGGAACACACCTTAACGACCATCTGGTCCAACCCTTACCCCAGCACTGCCATGTCCACCACAGCGGTCCCCAACTTCCACATCTTGCATTTTTTAATACTTCCAGGGATGGTGATTCCACCCCTGCCCTGAGCAGCCTGCTCCAGTGCTTGGCACCACTTTTGGTGAAGAAATTTTCCCTAATGGATATCCCCTGGTGCAACTTGAGGCCATTTCCTCTCATCCCTGTTTATCCAGGAGAAGAAATCAGCCCTCACCTGGCTGCACCCTCCTGTCAGGGAGGTCTAGAGAGTGAGAATTTCCCCCCTGAGCCTCCTTTTCTCCATGCTGAGCTCCTCCAGCTCCCTTATGGTGTTCCAGACCCTTGCACAGCTCAGTTCCCTTCTCTGGACACACTCCAGCGCTTCAATTTCCTTCTCATAGTGAGGGGCCCTAAACTGAACCCAGGATTCAAGTTGTGTCCTCACCACTGAGAAATTCCGGGGGATGGTCACTGCCCTGTCCTGCTGACCCCACTATTTGTGGTACAATCTGGCAGTATTTAAATTAACTACCTCAAAACTAGCTTAGGAAAACCTTCAATGAGTGCAATTGTAGCTGTGGCTGACCGGGCTTCTCCAGAGCTGCAAGAGCAGCAGGACAGGGCAGCCAGTCTTTGCTGTTGATGGTACCTAGTTTAGCTTGAATTTTGTATATAAACTGATTTTTTTTTATTTCTATTATTCACATTTTGTATTCATGTGCCCCTAGTTTCGGGTGCCCAGTCCTGTCTCATCAGAAACTCAAAGCTCCTCTGGAGTTATCTGGGCCTTTGGACAAATCACTGCTGCTCTGAAGAGATTAAAAAATCCCTTTAGAACAAAGTTTACTTTAAAAACCAAGTTTGTGCAACCCCTTATTTCAGTCATCTCACAACCACTAAATGTGGTTTAATATTTTTTTGTCTTGGTAAAAAATATCGATTGAGAAATTAGTTTGACCACTAGATGGCACAAACTCCTCAAATATACTGCCCCAAAGAGCCCAAAAAGCTGAAACTTCTCAGCCAAATACAACATACGGGAGAAACAAGTGCTGAGGATGCTCATCAGTTTAGGTGAACCTCCTGAGGATTTCCTGAGGAGGACAGGATCTCAGTGGGATGTTTTGTGCTAGGTGTCCATTGGGCTCTTCCATGAGTTGTCCTCTCATGGCTGGGATTCCTGTGGAAGGAAGTTTTAATGCACTGTCTGCCCTGAACCACCTGAATTAGTGCTGTGCAGAGCCTGTCCCTCAGAACAATTGAATTTTGCTAGTTTGGCTTGCACCAAATGGGGAGAAATGTCACAATTTCTGTGTCTGATGAGATAGCCAGCTTCCTCTTCTCCTATTGCATTTCCTATCTGGAAATTTCCAGCGATCCAGGTAAGATCAGGGTGTACCTGCAAGGAACAGACTTGGTGTGACTGCCCCGACATTAATCCCATCACACTCCAGCCATTCTGGGAAATTACACATAAGGATTACACCAGAGCCACAGACATGGACACCCACAGAATCAAGGCCCTTTGGCAGAGACTTTGGGTGATTTTCATCAGAATAATTCCAGATTTGGAAGCTTTGAAATGCTCTGCGGTGCACACAGCTAATGGCAGCAGGGAGACCAGCAGACACTGGCACCCCACAAAATACCTTTCTACTCTTCTCTGTCCTCATGGAACCCTGCCTGGAGGGATTCATCCACGTTTGGAGCCTTCAACATGATAAAAATGTGTTGGAGAAGGTCCAGAGGAGGCCACAAAGATGCTCTGGGGGCTGCAGAACCTCTGCTATGGAGACAGGCAGGGAGAGCTGGGGGGTATTCAGTCTGGAGAAGAAAAGGCTCTGGAGACATCTTATTGCAGCCTTTCAGCGCTTACAGGGAGCTTATAAAAAACGGGGAGACTGACTTTTTACCTGGACATTTAGTGACAGGACAAGGGCTAGCAGTTTTAAACTAAAAGAGGAGATGTTCAAGTTAGACAGAAATTCTTTTTGCAGACGATGGTGGGGCACTGGAGCAGGCTGCCCAGAGAAGATGTGGGTGCCCCATCGCTGAAGTGTGCAAGTCCAGGTTGGAGCATTCCTGCTTACGGCAGGGGGGGTTGGAACAAGATGACTTTTGGGCTCCCTTCCAACCCAAACCATTCTGTGATCCCTTCAGGAACACAGTCACCTCTCAATAGTGCCAGAATTTGAGACCAGCAGATTACATACAGATGTTTCAGAGGAGATTGCTTAGATTAAGACCTGAAGGAAAATATAGAATGCAATTCCCTGAACTTCATGGTAATCAATTTTACCTCTGGACATTTCTCTATGACCACACCTGTGTAACCCTTTGGGACTCTTGCCAATTTCTTGATCCATTTGCTGGCTTTGAATGCCACTAAGTGGTACAGTTTGTGGGTGCTTTGGGTACATTTAGTTGCTGTTTCAGACACTTCTGGTTGGGCATTTAACCCTCGATGAGGCCACCAAGGGGCTCCTGTTTGTGTGTCAACACAGAGAGACTTCCTTGATATAAAATGATCTGTTCCAGGTGAAACGTGTGTGAGAGCTCAGCTGTTGGATCATGCCCCTCTCTCTGCTGGCTCTGCTCATCAGGAAATTTAATTTGCTGAGCCCCCATCCAAAGAACAGCTGCTCATCTTGCCAAGTCTGCAAAAGTCAGCACTGAACATGCCTGATGTGAGCACACCTGAGTGAGTGCTTGTCCTGGACTCCAGCAGCATCCCCAGAACAGTGCCTGCCATGTTCACACCGACACCTGGAGAATGGATTCCTAGGAGGAGGAAGAGGGGATAATGTGAACAATCAAGACCCCAGGCTCAATGTTCACTCAGCAAGCCTAACTGCATCTGAACCACGTTAAAACACACCTTGGTCTTACCCACTGTGTGCTGTGTCCTTACCTGCCCTTGCTGAGGGCAGCATAAGCAGAACTGGCTGCTCCCAATCCCTTTAGGAAGGGCAATGCTTTTCCCAGCCCACTCTCTCATGCCTGTTGGTTATTCTGTACCTGCTGGAGGATCCTGTTCTGGCTTGAACACCTTCCTTTCACCAGGTGTGCTTAGGCTCAGCTTTATGGCAGCATCTCTGCAGAGTCTCAGTGTTCTGACACACCTGGCCCTCAGATCCCCACCTGGGCAGTGGGAGATGCAGAGTGGCCAAATGCTGCAGCTGGTGAGATTTGGATGGTATTCCAAATGCCTCCTGGCTGTGCAATGGTCATTTCAAACTGGCAAACATCTCCCCTTCCTGCCCAGAAACTACTGATACCCCTTGGGTTAGCAGGCTGCTTTTGGCTTGCTTTTACAAGGTGTCTTCGTTCCCTTTAGGTTTTCCAGAACAGGAGGAAAATCATGCTATTTGTATGGTTTGGATGCCTGTTTTCAGCATTTCTAAACATTCACTGTAGGACTTTTACACATCTGTGTCCCCAGGGTAGTGAAACACAGCAGGCTGGGACCACCCTAATGTCAGTAGTGAGGGCACAGGAGGCTGCAGTCCTATTTCCCACACTGTCCTATTTTCCCAACTTCTCTATCTGAGCTAGGCAAGACATGTAGGAATAACTGGAAACAGATGAAAAATATTTAAAACCATCCTGTTGGTGTGTTCTTAAGCCAGGTCTCAGCCAGAACCATCCCAGTGTCTTCACTGATTCCCAAATGGATGGTAGAGACCTCTTCCACTGCACTTTGAAATGGTGAGGAGCTGAAGAAAATGCTTCAATTTCTTCTGGCAGGGATCAAATCAGTACAGGAACCACTTGGGCTGTCTCTGAGGGCCTGAAGCATCCTGTCCCAGCCATCCTCCAGCTTTCTGCCAGCATCTTCTCTTCCCCTCTACATCAGCCTTCCATCATTCCCTGCAGTGCTGCCCAGTCCTGCAGCCTCCATTGAGGTGTGGCCACTACAGAAGCCTTTGTAGCTGGCAGTGGTCCCAGTGGGAAAAGGACTGGACAGGTTTTTGATTCCTCCCCTCACCAGCAGGTCCTCATATGTCAACATGGTGTCACCGCAGCCTCAGTGACACCATCCATTTGCCAATAAGGAGTTCCAAAGATGCCGACCATGACCTTCCCTTTGCTCCATCTCCAGCTGCCCTCTTCCCTTCTGAAAGGAGAGCATCTCAAAAACACTTGTGAGATTTGGGGGACACAAAGCTTCAGAAAGGCCAGAGAGACACTGAGCATTGACAAAGGGAAGGGAAGGGAAGGGAAGGAAGGGAAGGAAGGGAAGGGAAGGGAAGGGAAGGGAAGGGAAGGGAAGGGAAGGGAAGGCAAGGCAAGGCAAGGCAAGGCAAGGCAAGGCAAGGCAAGGCAAGGCAAGGCAAGAGAAGAGAAGAGAAGAGAAGAGAAGAGAAGAGAAGAGAAGAGAAGAGAAGAGAAGAGAAGAGAAGAGAAGAGAAGAGAAGAGAAGAGAAGAGAAGAGAAGAGAAGAGAAGAGAAGAGAAGAGAAGAGACCCAAACAAAAAAAACCAAACCAAACCAACCAACCAAACAAACAAACAAACAAAAAACCAACAACAAAAAACACAATAAAACCAAAAACACCCAACAAAACAAAGCAAAAAGAGGAAGTTTTGTGTCATCTACTTTGAGAAGTTACTGCTGTCATAGAAAAACAAAGTAGCAAACACGCCTGATTTGGGGTGAGGTGAGCGCTGCAGACACAAGCTCCCAGCGCCCGGAGGTGAACGCTGCCGGGTCGGTGCCAGCTGGCAGATCCTGCCCCACGATCGTCCCTGGCAGCTGGCAGGCAGAACCCAGCCTGTCCCACCAGAGTCCCCCTTCACCCTGGCTGGTCTGGCAGGAGGGGGCTCTCTGCCTTTGGGAAATGAAGGGAAGGTCACTCCAGCTCTGTCCAGCTGAGAAGCACAGTCTGGATGGCAAGAGGGAGGTGGAATTTGGTGTCTTGGCCACCTTTGGGTGGCTGCCAAGGTGAGGGTGCAGTGGAAACCCTGCCCTGCCCTGCCCTGCCCTGGGGGCAGCTTTCCTGAACCAGCCAAGGCTCCCCAGATGGCAAGAAAGAGAATGTGTCCCTTCCCAGAGGGTGGAACCAGAGGGTTTTACCACGAAGAACTTGGAGCTCTGCTGCCTGGGATGTGAGCTGATGGCATCTTCCCACTGTCATAACCATGTAATGAGAGTGATGCTGGAAAATAAAACAGCTCAAGGCACGTTCCTCAGCAGTCCCATCCCGTTTGTGATTTGTACACAGCCCCCGGCCGGCGAGAGGTTTTACCACCCCTGAGGAAAGCCCCAGCCTTGAGGCATCTCCCGGGCTTGTGCTCCCTCAGGTAGGAGACACCGGGGCACCATCCTGAACCTTCCTCGGCACCCAGCCGGCTGCAGGAACTGTCCCCTCAGCATCCTCCTCGCTCAGAGGGGCTGTAGGTGCTGAAATGACGAGTGGCACCCCCAGCACCGCCCCTGTCCTGCAGGGGACGAGAGGGGGCTGAGGGATGCGGGATCCCACTGAGGGATGCGGAATCCCCTGAGGGATGCGGGACCGGCTGGGGGATGCGGGACCGGCTGGGGGTTGCGGGGTCCCCTGAGGGATGCGGGACCCTGCTGAGGGATGCGGGCACGGCTGAGGGATGCGGGATCCCCTGAGGAATGCGGGACCGTCTGAGGGATGCGGGACACGGCTGAGGGATGCGAGACATGGATGAGGGATGCGGAACCCCCCTGAGGGATGCGGGCCCCGGGTGAGGGATGCGGGACCCGTCTGAGGGATGCGGGCACGGCTGAGGGATGCGAGCCCTGCAGGGATTCCCTGCAGAACAGGAGGCCGCCCTGCGTGCAAAAGGGGCCGGTCCCGAGCCGGGGAGGAGGAGGAGGAGGAGGAGGAGGAGAGGGTGGGTCGCTCGCTGTGTCTCCTGTCAGCTCGGCAGGCTGTGCGCTCACGGCGGGGCAGGAGCCCGGCGCTCCCGGGCACCATGATCCTGTGGCTGTGCCTCTGCTGGGGCTTCTCCCCCTCGGCGGGACAGCCCGACTCGGAGCTCATGGCCAGGTACCTGGAGGAGCAGCTGCTGGCGGACTACAGCATCGTGGAGCAGGTAGGTTTGGAGGCGGAGGGGGTTCGGGAGCATCAGGTGGCCGCGGCTGGCTTGTCCCCTCTTCAGCAGCGGGATTGGCAAGCGGGACAGGCTGGTAAAAATGCGTTTATTCCACCTGTCCGTGCGGCTGGGCTCCGTGCGAGGTGCTGCAGCCAGCTTGGGGTTGTGCTGGAGGTGCTAAGCCAGGACATCACCCAGGATATAACCCTGGAGATCACCCAGGAGATCACCCTGCCCCGCTGGTGCTGCTGCCCCGGCACGGCTCGGTCTGACCCCCATCCATCCCCAGGCTGTACTAACCAGGCTTTCCACAGGCACAGGGGAGCTAACGCCGTGTCCTGGCCACGCTCCAGTCTGAGTAATCCCGAGTATTTCAAATTCGGGGGATAGGTTTTTTTCCTGCCTGTGGTGTTACTGTACTTGATTTTTAACTCGTGCATTTTAAACTCGTAGCATTTTTAATGCACGAACCAAAGCACATGAATTTCAGCTTCTAAAAGGCTTCTTGACAATGAAAGAAAAAAAAATTCTGCAAGTGAGGGAGGGCTGTTTTGCTGTGTTGTTGTGTGGCTTAGATTTTCTAAGGAAATGGGGTTGAAAGAGCAATGAACTTTTTGCAAGAGTTTGGGTGGTGGTTTGGGAGGCTGTGATCTGTCTCCAGTGGAAAGTGCCTCTGCCCATGGCAGAGGGGCTGGAATTAGATGATCTTTAAGGTTCCTTCCAATCCAAACCACTTGGATTCTATAAAAGAGGGCTTCAGGTCTGTGCTCACATCTGTCAGGTCCATGAGTGATACCACATGTGACTTTGGGTCACTTAGGGCATCAGTGACCTAAATTTGATCAGGTCTGAGAGGCTCTGTAGCACCTGAGGCACCCGTGTGGGGCTGAGATACAATGCAGGAACTAAGAAATATCTGTGCCTTGCTGGAGGTCAGGTGGGATAATCCAGTTTGTTTAAAATGTCAGTATTTGTCTGTATTTGCCATCTTCTGCCATGCAGCAGGTGGGAAGAGTGAGACTCTTCACATATATCTGTATCTATCCCTCCTAGAACAGAAAGAATAGAAGCATACACATCTCTGCCCTATGGGGACACCGAAAACTTTGCTTTCAATCCTGATTGCTATGGATGCATGCTCCTTTTTTGGGGAATTCAGCAACAAACCAACACTGTCCAAGTGGGAGAGAGCATCTCCACCACTGCCAGTGGAGTGGGATCTGGGACCACTCACCTGCTTTAGGGGGAAAATCAGTTGCAAAGCTCCAAGAACTGGCTCACAGTGCTGGAGTAACCTGGCTGATGTTGCCCGGGGCACATGAGGGTGTTTTCACAGGAGCTGTGCTGCTGCCAGGTCAGTGGCAGCAGTCACTGCCACCAGAAAAGCAGCGATGTGTGAGTAGCTGTGGTGCCCTGGGACAGCCAGATCTACCAGAGGACATCTGTCTGTCCTCACTGAACACCTGAGAACAGGCAGGTGCTCCCCTGGATTGAGGCACTGCCCTAGAAACAAATCCACTGCACAGCTTATATCCCATACACCATGCTGGGGCTATGGCAGTAAGTTATGGGGTCACTACTAGCAATTATCTGGCTTTAATGAGGGTGTTGGAAAGCTTTAAAGCTAAAAGTTGATGGTAATTTGGAAATGGTTCCATTAGATGATGCCAGTGAAGCTGCCTGATTGAACAGTCCAATGGACTGATAACAAACCCTGCAGCAGTGTTTGGCAGTACCCATGAAGTCCTACAAAATAAGATTCTGCTGTCTGGGGATCCTTAGCTCCTCACTGATGATCCCCAAGACTTTAGAAGGTGGTTCTTGAAGTCACAGAGCCTTCTTGTGCAATTCAGCAAGCAAACAGAATGGGTTTTGGTGGGGAAAGATAAAAATAGGAACCAAGTTTCCAGTTTCACTGATTAGTCTTTTAAAACCCCTGTGACCAGAACAACAGGTGGATTTGTTCCAAAAGGTAAACCTTCAGTAAAAAATACTGAGGGCTATTGATCTCTCATCCCTGCCTCTGCTCCAAGCAGGGCCAACTTCACAGACATTTGTCTGTCTTGTTTTGGAGAATCTGCAGTCTCTCACAGCAGGTTCCTGAGGGGCTTTATTTGTCTGAGATAACAGACCCAGACAGAAAGTTTCTTCCAAAAGTTAAGATGCAAACGATTCCTCTCCTCTCCTCTCCTCTCCTCTCCTCTCCTCTCCTCTCCTCTCCTCTCCTCTCCTCTCCTCTCCTCTCCTCTCCTCTCCTCTCCTCTCCTCTCCTCTCCTCTCCTCTCCTCTCCTCTCTCCTCTTTCCCAAGGGAGTTGTTTTCCCTTCGTTCTAATTTCACAAGATGTTGGCTCAAATGATGCAGAAGGAAATAGTAAAGATTCCCATGGATGAAAGTTTAATTTCCCCGTTGGGCATTCCTGAGCTTTTCAATGCACAATATAAACAGACATAAAATCATCTCTTTTGGCAAGGGCTGCTGCTATTTCAGAGTAAATAAACTGAAAGGGCAAATCAGGTAAAAACATATTGTTGCATTCTTCTTCTCTCTGGGGTTCCACTGACATTTTAAGATGGCACTTGGCTTCCCTCATTGACAGAAGACTTGCTTTGGGGAGGGACTTGATTTGGAGATGTTGTTGAGCAACCATGTGAGAAGAAGTCAGAGGAGTTGGTGACAAGGGTGAGACAGGGAGCACAATTGCACTGTCATAGGTGAAGCACTTTGTTTCATAGTAAGGTCTATGGCTGAATTTAAATATCTTTAGTCCTGTTTTGCACATAACCCATGCTTTTCTGTCACTGCACAAAAAATACACAGTACCTGTGGAGAGTATTTAGGCAACAGACCTGCTCTTGAGATAATATTCATACAGCTGAAGCTGTAGCACTAATTTAAACAAGTTATAGAACCTTAGAATGATTTGGGTTGGAGGGGACCTTAAAGAGCATCCAGTCCCCAACCCTTGCCATGAGCAGGGAGATCTTCCACTAGACCAGGCTGCTCAAAACCCCATCCAGCCTGGCCTTTAGTACTTCCAGGGATGTTCTTAGCATCCAGGGCCAGGGCTAAAGGCTGACCTTCCTGCCATCATGTGGCATTCATATTCTCTGGAAAAATCCCTTTGCCCAGGATTTTTCTCCTGGGAAGTGGAGAAGCCTCAGAGGAAAAGAAAAACAATAATTATCTGATTTGCTTCTCCTGTGTTGTGCTCACATGTGGAATGTGTTTGGAGATTGTTTACCACAGGTGATTGTTCCATTGGATTCTGGTGTGAATTGTTTTGACTCTTTGGCCAATCAGGGCCAAGCTGTGTTGGGACTCTGGAAAGAGTCATGAGTTTTCATTATTATCTTTTTAGCAGTGTGTAAATATCCTTTCTGTATACTTTAGTAGCATTTAGTATAGCATTCTTTAATATAATATAGTATTATAAAATAATAAATTAGCCTTCTGAGAACATGGAGTCAGATTTATCATTCCTTCCTCCATCTGGGGAACCCTGCAAGTACAATAGCCATCATACAGAGGGTCCCTTGCCAAGCACCACTGGCCAAACACCCAGCACCTCCTTGCCTGAGACAGCCACGTTCCACTGCTGCTCTTTGATCAGTGGCTCTGTTAATACAAAAGAGACTCAGGTTTTAATTTTAACCAGAGGAGCATTTGAACCTGGCCATGGGTGATCAGTCACACAGCCCTGTGTCTGGGTTAAACAAGTGGCATGTCTGCTGTAAGCTGAACAGAGCCCACTCACTCCCTGAACTCTTTGCAGGTTGCTCGGCGCGTCCCAAGACAGGCCAAATTCCTGCAGAGGCTGGTATGTATCACACCCTGTCTTTGTTTTACCTGATGGGAGCTACACTTCCCCTGGATATGTGTGTGTGTGTGTGTGTCTGTGTGTGTGCATCCCTGCTGGGGTATCAGTCCTTGGTTTCTCTGGGTCTGGACTGAAGGCACTTGAGATGGCAGTCCATGTTCACACTCAGATGTTTATTATTTATTATCAGTAAAACAGTCTCACTACTGTGAGTTCTGCAGCTTTTCATTAGAAGGCACAAAATGGCCAACAATCTCTGGTTACAAGGGATTTTAAGACTAAATATCCAATTAAGAACTGACACCTGGATAATTTTCCCTTTTAACCCAATAACTGATCCCAAAGAGCCCACAATGGGGACTTTTCTGCCCAATTACAAAATGCCACCCAAACCCATGGAGAAGCAGGAAGAAGAAGCATGAAGAAGAAACCCAGGATGACACCCTGTGCCCTCCATCTTGCTTCCATCCACAACACACTAAAAATCCCAAAACCTCAATTTCTCACCAAGTGATACACCTACACTACTCTCTATAATCTATTCCACACTTTTGTGGATTCTAGTCTATCTTGAAGTCTAGGAAATTTTCTCCATGAATGAGGGTCACAGTCAGTGCTCCCCTGGGGGTCAGGGCACCCCAGAGCAGACAGAGAAATATTCTCTGTGCCCTGGGTTTCCACACATCCCTATGCCCAGGGATGAACTATTTGGTGGTGGAGTGAGATTGTGAAAAAAGAAACCTTCATTGTGATCCATGCAACAGGTACAGGTTCTTCTAATATTTCCCAATCAATTTTCTCAAGCCCAGATTTGGAGGAAGAACATCTAATGTTACCATCCTTAACAACGCAGTGAATATTAGCTTGATGAAATCTCACTGAGTTTGAAGAGAAAGGGAGTTTGCTTTGGAATTTGAAGATCTCTGTCATTCTCTGACAAAATCTCCCGGAGAAAGGAAGAAAACAAGGAAGCCAATATCCTTCTTCCAGCACAGAAGTCTAAAATTTGGATGTAGAGAGGCAGCCAGTAGAATTGCTGTTCATGGCCAGTTAGTTTTCTGGCTTTTCTGGGGGACTTCCCAGTTGAGAACTGGTGTGGAACTCATTTCACACACTGAGCAGCCATCACCTTAACAGCTTCTGGTCCCCTTCATCTTTAACAAATTGGCATCAGCAGCCTAGAGAGAAACTCTCAGGCTTATTACCAGTTTATTACTTCTAATCTGAGAGGCAGTCAATTTGTTTTGATGAAAGTAACTGATAAAGGCAAAAATACTGAATGGATTTCATATGTTCAGCTTTTTTTCTGTTCTTCCAAATATTTCATGCAAAGGAGCATAAAATAATTTGTTTGGTGAGAAAATCTCAGCTGCCAGTTCATCATCATGACCAGGACACCTCCACAAAGCATCCAGCCAATTTGCCTCATGGCAGTGTGCTAATCTGCTGCCTTGGCATTCCCTCACTTAATTTTTAATAGGGATGATAACTCATGGTAATAATAACATTAAACAAATTGTTTGTTTTGCTTTTTTTTCCTTTGAGCTGCCTCTTATCTTCTGAAGGCTGTCTTGATTTGAAAAGCCAGGTGTCTGCCAAGGAAGGCAGAAGCCTTCCTTGAAATGGAAAATGTAAACCCCCTCCCTCTGAATTATTATAATTTTGAAATTAAAGGGCTCTCAGGCAAAGATATGGGAATAGGAATAACAGTTCTTTACTAGGAAAATTAAAAAATACAAATGCAATAGTAGAAAAAAGAGAACAACTCACTGTCAGAGTGAGAGCAGGAGCTGCCCCCTGTGTGTCAGGGGGTGGCACAGCCCCATCCCATGGGGGCTCAGCCCTCCTGCAGTGCCAGCTGTGCTGCTGCTGGAGCAGGGATCCTGCACAAGGGGGGAGTTTTCCTCTGCAGCTCCAGGGCTGCTGCAGATGGGCCTGGGCTCCCTCTGGCAATGCAGGGCAGCAGAAAGCTGCTCCTCTGGCAATGCAGTGGGCAAAGGCTGCTGTGCTGCTCCAGGCTCAGATTGGATCCAGGTAGGAATGCTTGGCTCCTCCCCTGGGCGCAGCATCTCCCCATGGGATGCTGGAATTGGATCAGCCCTGCAGGGACACTCAGTGGCCATGGACAGCAGAGATCTCCTGGAGGGAGGGTTGGCTGTGGGGGAGATAAAGAAAAAACTGCCCCATGAACAGAGATCACTGCCCCACCTCTGACAGATGGGGACAGAACACACACCCCATTCCCAACCTAAGACAAAGAGTCAATAAAAAGTGCAGAAAACAAGCAGGCGTTTGTGCAGCTGTAAGAGCACCAGGCACTGATGGATTGTGCAGGAGCTCCAGGGAATGCAGCACAGGAATCACAGAGTGGAACTCGGGCTGCCTGCCCAGCCTGGCCAAGCAACCTGTCTGGAAATGGCCTGTGCCCCCACCATTTATATTTTCTATATACAGGGAATAGCAGATCCCTTCCAGAGATGGGAAGGTGAACCAATTCTTTCATCCTCAGCTCTATGTGATGCCCTTATTCTGTGTTTGATTTTCTCAACAGCAACTCACACCCACCAGGAAGAGGGAGGGATGTTGAATGTCTTTTTTGTTGTGTTTTTTTGCCATTCCTCAGGATATCAGACCTGGAGCTTGTTCAGTGGGATAGAGATATTTTCCCCATCCCTGGAAGTGTCCAAGGCCAGGTTGGACAAGGCTTGGAGCAACTTGGTTTAGTGGAAAATATTCCTGCCCATGGCAGGGGTTAGAACTGGATGGGCTTTAAGGTCTCTTCCAGCCCAATTAATTCTGTGATTCTAAAACAGAGATCAGCTGAAGCCAGCAAAGAGTGGATTTAGCAAAAAAAACCCTAAGTGATTTTTTTTTTTGCACATAAAATACCGTTGAGCTGTGGAACTTGCAGCAGGATGTTGTGGATGCTAAAAGTTTACATGGATTCAAAAAGCAGCTGTGTAAAGTAATAGAAGAGAAATCCACAAGGTAGAAATATACCACAAAAATGCCACCCTTGACCCTGGAGTTCCTTCAGCCACAAATTACTGAAAACTGAGAGAATATTTCAGGGAGTATCAGTGCAGGTTGGACTGATTTTACACTCTCCTCTAAGCATGTGCTGTTGGTTTCTGCCAGTGACAGGCTACAGGGTTAGAAATGTTTTTTTTCTCACCCAACACAACCATTCTCCCGTTGTTGTCACAACAAAGGCAAATTCATGCTCTCTGTCACATTTGAACGACTTCCTGAGCTCCTGTGAATCCATCAGTGCATTCTCAGTGTCAGACAGGTCACTGTGGAGCCACTGGTATCCTCAAGTGAAAGGCAAAGGGCTTGATCCTCCTTTGCTGTTCATCTGTCAGCTACATATAAACCCAAAGATTTTTATGAGCTGCAGCACGTGGGGGTGAATGCAGAAGGTCTCACACCAAAGAATTTGCTGTATGTTTTAATTCTTTCTAAAACCTTTGTTATTAAATCCTCTGTGTACCTTGCTATGCCACGGGCAATTAGTGGCATGGAAGACCTAATGAAGCATCAGCTCATTATATCTGAAAACATTCCTAGAACCCTATTTCAATCAAAACTCCCCATCTTCTCCACCTTCAGGATAATGAGACTGGGAAGCCATGCCTTTGTATCAGGGCAGTTCACAAGAACAGCAGGATCTACTTCTAATTAACAGCAGTTAATTAAGCAGTGGTCTAAGGGTGGGGCATTAGATCTGTTCAGGGGTGTTCTAGCTTAGATCCACAGATCCATTGCACTGATCTGCCTAAAATTAAAGATATCTATCATGACTAGGTTCATCTGAGACACATTATCAGTCTTTCTAAGCCTTGCAAGTGTGGGCAGGCAGGGCTTTATGCCAAGTCTGTTGGCAGATCTTGTTAGATCTTGCAGTGGATCCTCGTTCTTCCATTTGCCTGGAATCCACAAGCCCAGCAGCTTGATTAGTTGGATGCTCAGTTACTTCTGATGCCATCAGCTACTGCAGAAATGTTCTTGTTTCATACTCAGACAAACACTTGCTCCCTTTCTTAAGCTGTTTGCCAAAATTATTTTTGTTCTGAAAGAAAGCCTGGACATGCAGCTGAAGAGCCTGTTCTTGTCCTCACAACTCTTACGTGACTGTGAGCTTTTACCAACGTCAGTAGGAAGAGTCTTACTGTATTTGTCTCAGTGGAGTTGCTCTGTATTTAAAGTGCATTTTACCCTTTATCTCCCTTCTGCTTTTGAGGGTTTGGTCTTTGATTGTGTAAGTCAATGCACAGATTTTTCTTTTTCAAGCGCTGCTTACAGTTAAGTACACTGAAGTATTTCAGGAAGAAAACATTTGAGCTCCATGGAGATGTTGCTGTCAAAAAACACATTAGTCTGGAGAAATGCTCCAACTCAGGACGTGTGCACGAAAACAGATTCCCAAGAAGCAGAAATTGGCTTTCAGCTTCCATTGCTACATCATGTGTCATTCACTGCTGTCTCTGCTGCTTCTCTGCTGGAAGGAGTCCAGCGTGGGCTAAAAAGCTTAAAATATTTTGCTTGAGATGTCACAGTGTCAATGTTTTTTATTAAGTTTCTTCATCCATTGGCGTAGAATTCCAGGATGGATTCTCAGCAGACGAGGACTCAGTTGACTCCATTGACAGCAATTTCTCTGTTTACATAACTCAGGGATCTGACTGGATGAATTTAAAGGTGCTTCTTCATAAATGGTGATGTCAGTCTTTCAAGAAGTCTTCCATCTGCTCTTGTGCACAGTGCACAGAGCAGGGCGTGTGACACAATTCTGGACCCCATGGGGACATATTTTGGGCTTCTCTTCCCAGGCCACAAGGGAATAATCCTGATCCTCTCACACAGTCAGAGTTGAAGGCTTCAGTTCAGGGCACAGATGGATTTTGTCAGGGTGTTTCACAACTTAAAGGCTGGCATGAGCACAGCTCTCAGACCTTTCCCAAGCACTGGACAATGTCTGTGGCCTCTGTGCATGAACAGAGGCACATTCCTGATTTACTGTTTGCAGCTCACCTGAAATTTTGAGGACAAGCCCACCTCACCTTGCCTGTGGTTGTCAGGAGGTCTAATACTCATTACGTGGGAGCTTGTAGTCCATATTAAATCTTAAACCCATTGAAACACTGAAGGGGTGAGTTATCCAGCTGCCTGTTTAGGGGTGACCTTTTTGATTCCCACAGGAAACCAGGCCTCGGATGTCTGAGTTCCACGTGAGGTCCACGATCATCTCCCGCTACGCCTTCACCACCGTGTCCTGCACCATGGTCAACAGCGGCTCGGAAGCACGGGAAGCTGTGTTTGAGATGCAGATCCCAGCTGCAGCTTTCATCTCCAACTTTACCATGTAAGTAAGTGTCAGGACCCAGGAAATCTCTCTGGCTGCCCTGGAGGACTCGAGACCCTGCCAGGGGGGCTCAGAGACCTTGGCACAGAGCCCAAGACACCTGTGACTTTGATTATGACCCATGGAAAAAATTTCCACCCTTACATGAGGATCTGCAAGTCATGAAAGTTTAAGTAGAATAATAGTTAATTTGTCATAGGGTGAAAAATAGATTTTTGGGGTTTTTAGAATGGGGGCTCAGAGTCCTAAGATGGAGGAATTTGGGTGTGCCCTGTCCTTCTTCCTTCCTCTTCCTAGCGTCCATGTTCTGGGTGATGGTGGCACTTTTGGATTGGTATAAGGTAGAAACTCACTGTCTAACATAGGTGATAGGTATTGGGAAGTTATGGTAAATGATGTACATGTAGTTTTTAGTATAAAAATGTAACACTGCCCCAAGGTGGTCAGGGTCCCTCTGTCTGACCTGCTGGACAGACCTCAGAGGGTCAGAGAAAGAATGTTATAGATAAGAAATAATAAACAACCTTGAGAATGAGATCAAAAGAATCCTGACTCCTTCTTTGACTGCTCGGCTGGGAAAAGAGACTTGTACATATCTCAGAGTCACTCTGACCAGCAGAAGTCCTGAGAAATAAGTAATGCACAGACCAGGTCTATGGATGCCACAATACTAAATTCGAATTCTCAGTGTAAACAGGGAGGGAAACTATTCTAAACTATTATATTTCCCCTCTGAGTGTCCTTTAACGACTTCCTTCTCCTCCTCTCTCTGATTTGAATGAGAAAACTCTCTTCAAGACCTTAAAGACCTTTCCAGAGAAAGTTTCAGCAACACTGGCAGGTATATTTATCTCACTTGACTGACTGTAAGACCTAAGAATCTTCTTGTTATTTCATGTTCTCCACATTGGAGCAGAAGTAAACTCCAGACAGCACATAGGTTCAGTGGCTGCTGGAGGTGTGAATGATAAACCAAACAGAGAGAAACCTCATAGTGAAATGACCAATAAATTAAATTCTTGTTCTCAAACATATTAGGTTTGGTCATGCTCAGATCCCTTCTACAGGTAGATATTGGGGCCACAGCTTCAGACTGGACCAAAAGGGATAGGGGACCCACTCTTTAAGAAATACTTCCATTTAGAGTGAATAGGAAGAATAAGGGACTTTTGCCTTTGTACTGGGCTGGTGTTTCCAGCCTTGAACTTCTGAGTTTGCTTCTGTCCCAGAGGCTTGGGTGGACTCAGGAGAGTGACACCAGCAGCACTCTGAGATCTTCTGACATCCAAGTCTGTGAATGCACCAGCAGCAAATGTCCACCTGTCACTGTACTTGGGTGCAGGGTGACCATGCTGACACCTCTGATCTCTCCAGGAGCATTGGCAACAAGACTTATTATGGAGAGGTCACGGGGAAGGAAAAGAAAAACAGCACGGATGACAAAGAAAGGCACAAGAAACCTCCAAGCCCCACAGAAGGAAGGTGAGTGTTGTGCATTTGGCTGTGTTCTGGGAGGTGATGCCCTCTCCTGCCATCTTTATCTTGTGGCATGCCCATCCATGGATTTATAGGAAGGAGCAACTAAACTGGATGTTTTCTGCACTGCCTGGTGTCATTCCTATACTCCAAGCCGTGAAAAATTGTGTGTGGCCTTTTCTAACCCTGTCACACAACTTTTTAAATTCCAAGATGCTCCAGGATGTACTGCTGGGGGAAAGAATTCTTCTTACTTCCTGAATAACAGAAAGGAAACTTAGGGTGCTGTCATGAACAGAGTCATCCACTTCACTCAAGAGGGAAGAAAAAAAATACTTTATTAATATTAATTAATTAATATAAATAAATTATATATAAATAAAATAAATAAATAGAAATAAATAAATTATTAATTAATATTTTATTTATAAACATTAATATTTTGTTTATATTTATTTAATATAATTATAAATAAATATAGATTTTGTAAATAATCATTATATTTATGTATATTTATTTATATTTAAATTATTTCTTGTAAATATTGATATTTTATTTATATATTAATTTCATTAATAGATTTTAATTTATATATTAATTTTATTAATGTATTTTATTTATATTTTACATAAATCAGCAAAATTCAATGGTAAATGCAACAGGTGTTCAACAAGATTCAATGGGAGGGTTCAGTTGTTTATTTACAGGCAACAGGTCAGGCAAAACTATTGGGGGGGAGGTGAAAGGGCTAATTTGTGTTGTGTATGGGATGTGAAGCTGTCTTTGGATTTTCCTTCCAGGGAGAATGGCTATGAGACATTCAAGGCCTCTGTCTTCATCCCCCGCAAGATGCAGGCCAGGTTCACACTGCATTACGAGGAGCTCCTGCAGAGGAGGCTGGGGAAATACGAGTACACCGTCAGCATCCGGCCCCAGCAGCTGGTGGGGAGGCTGAGGGTGGAGGTGAACATCCTGGAGAACTCAGGAATTGTGTCCCTGGAGGTGCCTCCCCTCAGGAACAGCAGGCAGAAAGGCAATGGGAGAGCTGAAGGTAAGTGTGGAAACCCAGGGCACCACAGGGAATATTTCTGTGTCTGCTCTGGGGTGCCCTGACCCTCAGGGAGTACTGACTCTGACCCTCATTCATGGAGAAAGTTTCCCAGACTTCAAGGTAAACTAGAATCCACAAAAGTCTGAAATAGATTATAGAGAGTAGTGTAGGTGTATCACTTGGTGAGAAATTGAGGCTTTGGGATTTTTAGTATGTTGTGGATGGAAGCAAGATGGAGGGCACAGGGTGTTGTCCTGGGTTTCTTCTTCATGCTTCTCCTTCCTTCTTCTCCATGGGTTTGGGTGGCATTTTGTAATTGGGCAGAAAAGTCCCCATTGCATCTCTTTGGGATCAGTTATTGGGTTAAAAGGGAAAATAATCTGAGTGTCAGTTCTTAATTGGATAGTTTAGTCTTAAAAGACCTTGTACCAAGAGATTGTTGGCCATTTTGTGCCTTCTAATGAAGAGCTGCAGAACTCACAGCAGTGAGACTGTTTTACTGATAATAAATAATAAACACCTGAGTCTGAACATGAACTGCCATCTCAAGTGCCTTCAGTCCAGACCCAGAGAAACCAAGAACTGGGACCCCCGCAGGTAAGGAGAGATTTTATGACCCATGGTTCTCATGGTTATTTGTGGGGCCTGGCAGTGCTGGATCTGTTTTCTCTGGATGACTGTGTCTGTGTGGTATCTGTGCCTCAGACTGTGAGGACTTTGAAGCTTAATGAACACAGGGCTGATCCCATTCATCTCAATAGGGTTTTTTTCTTTGCTATTGTCTTGAAGAGCTTTGAACTGGGCCTTCAGGCCTTGTGCTCAGCCCTGGAGCAGGCTCTTCCCTGGCCTCTGCATCTCCTGGGAACTGTTTATTTTAAGTGAATTGTTTTTTCCATCCATCCATGCCAAGGAAGATAGGAAATCCTGCACTTCAGAACATGGGAAATTCCAAGAGGAAAATCCATATTTTGCCAAAGTGCAAAGTGCTATCTGAGCATCTGCTCTTACCCCTAACCATCCTCGCTCACTGTTCAGACAGTGTAAATATAACTCTTTCTGGTGTAAACCAACAGCTCAGGATACTGTGATTGCTGCATGTTGTCAAAAAACACCAAAAAAAAAAAAGGATGGAAGGAGGATGCAGAGTCTTTTGGGACTTGACCGTCAGTCATTGCAAGTGACACAGTGCCAGCAAAATCAGTGGAGCTGCACTGAAGGATCATAATGCATGTGAACTGGAGTTAAACTGATTGCTCAACTGGGATCCTACTGATCTAATCCAAATCACATGAAACCAAGGCTCTCAGTGACTTGGGCTATCTTCAGGTCAAGCCTCATTAGTCTCACTGTCCTATATCCACGTGCCAAGTGATAAATGTGCTCTGCTCCTCATCAGGAGAGGCAGGAAGCCTTTTTCACCTATCAGGGAATTGTTGGCATGTGGTTTCCTGCAAGACATCTGGCATTGATCAAGGGTAGAGACAGACTGAGCAGAGCAGACACACTGCTGGTCCAGCACAGGATGGAAATTCCTATATGTAAATGACATACAGGGAAAACTCGTGTAAGTCACTATCCAAATGGCAATCTGGGAGCACTGACATTCTTGGCATCATGCTTCAGATTTCAAAGAGCTCATATAAAAATGGGCCTGAGCTGTTGGATTCTGTAATCCTCCCTAGCCAGTAAAATGTATATAAAATAGGAGTTCCATTGCAGGATGGGCAATGCAACTGAAGCTCAGATTCCCTGTGCTTTATCTCTGTTCAGAATTCAATTTCACACCCTTTCTGTCTGGAATCATTCCATGTGGTTGTTCACTATATTCCAGCTGACTGTCACCTCCCAAGATGGATCCAAAAACAAAACATCAGAGCCATTAGTTGCTCCCTGTGAATCCTTCTTGCTCATATGACACCCAAAAAGTGGGTGCACATTCAGTGAGACCTCCAGAAGTAAACAGAGCAGGAAAAAGCATTTTCCAGATGGAACTGTCATCCTCACAAAAGGAACAGTTAAACCTGAATTATTTTGGAGTCTGGCAGATTCAGGATTAGAGCTCAAATGCAAACCAGAAAAAAGTATCTGCTCTCTATTGGATTTCCACAGCTTAAAACTCTTCAGTACTACTTGGTTGGACATTGGAACATTGGAAAATGGTACTGCCTGACTGGTTTGAGGTTGAATATGTCATTAAAGCTCTCTTCCTCTATTTCTTGTGTTTAAACTATCTCACAGTTAATTATAAAATATGAGATTTTGATATGTAGCAATAAATTACCTTGAGAGTAGTGGAAGAAAAATATATTGTGCCATCAAGCTGTTACAACCCACCCCAAAAGGTGAGGGTAACCCAAGTTCTGGAAACAACACTGATTCATCCGTGTTTGTAAATACACATATTTAGGTTTATTTTAGAACAACCTGGTAGCACAGGAAAACAGATATGTTTTGGTTCTTATTGTCTACAGTAATATGAAAATATAGAACCATAAATATATCACTTAAGAAAATGTATAAGAGTAGAAAGATCTCACCACCTGAAAGACTTGTGATGAGACTTGGTTGTTGCAATTTCAATCTTCATTGGTCAAAGTGGTGATCACAGGCTAGATCCATTATGTGGTGAAAAAATCCTAAGGGAAACCCACAGAATGCACAATCTATTGGGTTTATATTCACTCAGGTTCAGGTGGGAATGCCCAGGTACCTGCCCAGGGGTGGGGAGCTTGTAATGGTTGTTGGAATGCTGTGGATCAAGGACACCTGAATGATGGAATGTTGTGGATCATGGGACACTTGGGGAGTCTTTTACACCTTCTCAGATGGCACAGCTGTCTGATAAATTAGTGCTGTTGTCAATTATGTCCCATCGTGGCCCATCACAGCTGAGTTCACTTGATAAGGACAAAGTTCCTCCTCCCAGGGTTCACCTCATTGTTTATCTGGTCCAACACCGGCTGCAGCCTGAGCTGGGCTGTGCTGCCCCTGGCACCTGGGTGGGTGCTTTGCCCCTGGCAGCCTCCCCTGAGTGTTTGAGCATCCCAGTGTCTCTTCCAGTCTCACTTGTGGATATGTCCTTTTCTTGTCTCTCAGAAAGTCCTGTGTCCATCCTCTCTGAACAGGGAGCAGAGACAATGTGATGACAGATCTTTCTAGGATATTTCCTGGTGCAGTAACTCCTGCACACATGGCTCCATCTGGGAGTTATATTTTTCCCAAAGGAAGGCCTTAGGCATGTGAGTTTTGGACAATGATCTTTTGGCATGTGCAGGTGTTTTCTGTCACATACAAACCCCAAAACATGAGGCATTGAGGCCAATGATCCTGACCTTCTCTGGTGACCTCAGAATGGAGCCACTTTCTGAATGATGTCCTGGATGTTGCCCTCATCTTGTTCCTGCAGTGTAGCTGTCTGAGAACTTGGGCTTGGGCAGGAGACACCAGGCTGCTAGAGGATGACTGTTTCTTTCTGAAGTCAAAGGTCTCAGAAAGCTTTTTATTTCTTTTAACAGCTGTCTGGAAGTTTCCACATGTTAGTGGAGGACAAACTTTGCATTTCAGCTCCAATCCTGAATCTGCCAGACTCCAAAATAATTTAGGTTTAACTGTTCCTCCTGTGAGGATGAAAGTTTCATCTGGAAAATGCTTTTTCCTGCTCTGTTTACTTCTTCAGCTGAATTTAGTGGAAAGTTTGTCTGAAGGCTCTACTAACTCTCTCAGTGTGAGCACAAACCAGCCCAAGCATTTGGAGCTCATCCATGCTCTGGACTCTGAAATATCTCACAGATTTTTCTCCCTCTGCCACTTGTTTAAAAAGAACAAGGCCAATAAACAAAGGAGACTAATTGGGATCCAGATATCAAGTGCTGCCTAAAAAAGAAACCTGGGGGAAGATGTAGGAGCTGTGTTCAAGAATATAAAAGGCTGCTGCAAGAAGGAAAGGATACTGTGGCTTCTGTGTCAATAACTGAAAAAACAAGCAGTCATGGGTTTATTATCCACAGGGAAAAATGTAAATTAGACATTGAAAACGTTCAACAGTGAAAAAAGTGAAGCTCTGGGAAGGACTGGCAAGTGCAGGCACTGAGTTTCCATTACTGGAGGCCTGGAGTGTTTCCTGATTGTATCAAAAAACTAAATAGGAAGGGATTTGGTCCGAGAACATGGGATGAATTAGATAAGTTAACTTCCAGACCTGATTGTTGTTATTCTAGAAAAAAAAAAGTTTCCTTGGACCCTTTCTATCAGACCATTTTTTGGCTTTTAACTTCTGTCCCAGGGATGGAGATGAGCGGCTATGAAGAGGATTGGAGAGATTCCTCAGCAATTCTTGTCACTTCAAATGGCAGTGGGAGACAGCCTTGCAAACTTCCTCTCCAGAGATCCCCAAACCACTGTCTGTGTTAGAAAGGATGACATTTATCACCTCCAGAGAGTGTTCTGAGGAGCAATAGAGGGAGGCAATGTGATCCACTTAGACTCCACATTGTTTTAAAAAACGGGTTACCTGTGATTATGCTCATTTAACAGATGGGGAAACTGAGGCATGGAGTTGCTGTCTAAATCACCTGATTTCCAATGGTCCAGAGAAATGTTAAGACTGGAGCTTGTGCTGTTGTGGCACAGCTCCTTGGCCTCACCCATCAGTGTATTTATGGCAGAGAAACATGGAAGTGCTGCCCAAAGGCCACGGACATGGATGAGCAGGAGGAATAAGGAGGGAGCTTCTCACTGACCCTGGTGGGATGTGACCAGGCAGCCTAACCCACAGCAGGCTTTCCTTTCAGCAGTGGAGGAGAAGTAATGTGAAACCTCCAGATTAGAAATTATAAATGAACTTTAAAGCCATTTCTGTGTATTTTAGGCTTTTCCCACACTGGCAGTTACATGGGATTTCTGGAAGCAATAGAAGACAGATGGAAAATTCAAGAAGGCAGATACAAGCAAATCTGGTGCATTTTGTATTAAAAACATATTGTGTCTGTTGATTCATCAGATCAAAGGGCAGCTATAAAAATAAAAACAGATCAAGACTGAGGTAAAATCTTACAGCGATGTTGATTTATAACTTTTCTTTGCCAGGAGAAATCTGAACTGTACATGGATTTTAGAAAAAATATCAAAGCTCTGGATAATCATTTTATAAGCCCCCCCTAAGATACAAAACTAGTGTTCTTATGTGGTTTCAGTGTATTGGCTGGGACCTCCCTCTCTGTTTCCATCAGGATGAATGGGCAGGAGCTCTCCCAGAGAAGCTGTGATGCAGAGTCACTTCTTGATTTTACTGAAACTGAGTGATCTCTGTCATTCAGTCTCCTTGGGCAAGGCTTTTGCTGAGGAGTTTGTTTTACAGTCCAGGTGCTCTAGCTATAATTTGCTTGTGTAAAATTGGGCCTGTGATAAAACCCTTCCCTATATCAGTAGAAAAGTCTTGTGCCTCATCTTTTCAAATGCACTCCCAGGACAGCTGTGAAAATAAAGCAAAATCATCCTGGCAGTAACATCCTAGAGTGCTATTGATTCATGAACCTCACTCTCATTCCTTTGCCTAGAGGAACCTAGATTGTACATGGCACTTCAGAGTGAAAGTTACAGATTTGGCTAATCATTTCATAAACCCACGAGGACCCTAATCCTGGCATTTCTGTGGGCTTCCACCTGTGGGAAGTCAGGTAAGTTAGGTAACCACCCCATGCCTCCATTTCCCTACTTGGTAAATGGACATAATCACATATTTCTGGTTTTGTAAATCACAGTGGGGTCTGGATGTGAGGTTGTGTTCATTGTTGCTCACAGATGTCACGTTGCCTTTCCTTAATGCTGCTCAAAGCCCTTTATAAAGGTGAAATGCCACTGCTCATTACATAAACAGAGTTTTGGGACCCACTGGAATGGAGCTGTCCCAGACTGCCTGCACCTTCTCATTTGGATCACTATTGTTAATTAATTCTTAATTAAAATTACCCTAAAGCAGATATCTGTCTGGACAGATGTATCATACCCTCATGTCTGACACTCTTGACCTGATCTCCACTTGCATAGTGGAGCCTAGAAAATAAACTTATATGTAGGTATTGGCACTGTGTACACCTGAACTGAAACTGAACCTCTCCCACCCCTAATTTCCCTGTCACAGCACAGGTTTTTTGGGCATTTTTGGAAAAGATTTGAGATTTCCCCTCACAGTATAATTAAGCAGCTGATTCCTACCAATTCTAACCAGGAGCAAACAGAACAGAACTCCTGTGTCTCAGAGGAGTATTGGAATAATCACTGTGAGAGCTAAAACACCCAACTTCAGCTGACAATATATATTTTGTGTTTTCAAAAGCCAGTTAGGAAAAGGGTGAAAGCCCTCAAAATCTGGAGAAGTTCAGGGGCCAAATCCATCTCATGTAAGGGTCCCAATGGAGTTCAGAGGGAAACAGATGTCAAACCAAAAGAGGGTAAGGTGGAATTTTGTTTATACAGAGAGGCAACAGGGAACTTCCACATCCCTCAGCTTCTAGAGAATGAGCACAGATAACAATACAAGGAGAGTTTCCTGCAGGGTGACTCAGACCTAAATAATTGTCTTTATCTGAGGTGCCCTCTGCCAAGCACATCCCTCTTTATTGATTCAGGAGGGATTTTCAGAGTTTAAGATGAGTTACATCTCAGGGATGCAATTTGTGTGACTGCACTGGCAGTGCTAGATTTTGTCTGAATTAGACTGAAATTGCAGTGACTATAATGATAACTTTTGCTGAACATAAAGGCAGCTAAGAGGAATTGTTAAAAGGTAGACTTTACACATAAGATACTTGTCAGATCCAGGGATCAGTCACTCAGATCAATTCCACCCTACATGCCTGCAGTACATCTGAACATGCCACCTCAAGAATTCCTAATAATCAATAAGGAAAAATCTACAGTGTGATTAATCTAATCCTGGAATAAATGTTTAAACAGGTCAGATGAATCATACCTGCATTGACTGTCAGGATCTCAGGTGTAGGATCTGTGTCCTGGATGTCCGGAGCTGGCTGGAATGAACAGCATCTGCATGTCTGAGGTTGTGTTTGGCCAAACAGAACTGAATACATTAATTTTCTACAAACATTTATATCCCTGAGAGCATTGCAAGATGGGTTAATTCTTTTTAATCATTTTTTTTAATCATTTTTTTTTAAATCACTGAATCTTCAATCCCAGAAAGTCACTCTGCTGGCTGACTTGGCTCCATGTCAACACCACCTGTGTTGTGCTTTGACATCTGTAAGGTAGTGGGAAAAACCCATAATATACTGTAATATTGTGGTTTTATCTCAACAGGTGATGTGTCTCCTCCTCCCTCTACTGTCATTGGGCACACCAAAACCTTAGCTAAGGTTACATTCAACCCCAGTGTTGTAGAGCAAACCAGGATTGCCCGAAATGGAATTCTGGGAGACTTCATAATTAGATATGATGTCAGCAGGGAGCTGAGTGTTGGGGATGTTCAGGTACTGTACACGTGATTCATCTTTTCTGTTTTATTAACTGCATCCAAGATGGTTCAATTGTTTTGCCTCCTCCAAATTCCTAGAAAAAGCTTTCCAAGTGAAGGCTACTCCTCCATCTTGTAAGAACTATCCAAAATAAAATCAGTCAGTTAGCAGCCCCAACTTCACTGAGCTTCTTTTTTGTGTCTGCTTTTCAGTTTCTCAATATGCTGGCTGTATATATCTGGATACAAGGCCAGTATTTCAAGTGCATATTGTGGTCCTGATTTGTGGCTACATGTGTTACATCCTTGCTGCATTTTTGGAAGGAAAATCATTTGGATGACTCAAACTGCATTTGCATGTCAACCATGGAAGGAGATATCCATGGATCTCTCTATGGAGAGCTCCAGTTGGCTCATCCAGTCTGGATACACTGAATTAAGGGGGGATCCCAAGTGTATTTGGGAACAGAATTAGGAGGGATTCCAAGGAGCATTCACACCTTCCAGCATAGACACAGCCACCGAAAGCACCCAAATATCCAGACATCCCATAATGACGTGTGTAGAGCATTGCACCACGATCTGCCTTTGATGCCTGACTGCCTTGCTCTTCCCCAGATCCTCAATGGATATTTTGTGCACTACTTCGCCCCCACAGACCTCCCTCCCCTGCCCAAGAACGTGGTGTTCGTGCTGGACAGCAGCGCCTCCATGGTGGGCACGAAGCTGAAGCAGGTGAGCTCCTCCTGTGTCTGCTCTGGGCTGCTCAGCCCTGGGGCGGCAAAGCTTGGCTCAGATTTGTCTCACCACTTCTGCTCTGCAAAATGTTTGCTGTGTCTGAGGTGAGAGGTGGCTCTGAAGTCACCTCAAGGCGAGGTGATCTACCTGCAATGAGAAATGGTCGTGTCATTGGGAATGGGATGGGAATGAGGAATGTAGAAGGATTCTTCACTCTGTAAAGATCAGTGCTGCCAAAATTGAGCATAGGATTGTCCAGGGTGGTTCTGTTCTGAGTGGTTTGAGGAGAGGCAGATCAGGCAGAATTCCCAGCAAAGTGTATTCAGCAGACTCTTGTATCCAGTCTAACAGCACAGAGAAGACACTGCTGCCTTTAAATTACCTTGGCAAAATGTCATAATGTTAATTTATTTGAACATGTCCTTCTAGAAATGCTGCAACTCTGTAATTAAAAGAAAAAGGGGGAATTGTAGGGGGATACAGTAGGGGTAAATGAAGGTGGTATAGAATGTAATTTTATCCCCTAAAGAGTTGCAGCTGAACCAATTGCTAAAGATTAGGAGCAGCCCTGATCTTAACAGGCCACACCTGTAGCCAATAATAAGAACATTATAAAAGAGTGGATTGGTGGGAACTGTAGTCAGTTGTCTGCTGTGAGGGTAGGGAAGAGTCAGTGCCTAGAGGAGCTGCCTGCAAGAAGCATCAAGGAGGTATGGGACTCTAGCAATATGGAACCCTTGCAATGTAATGACAATAGAACTCTTGTACAGTAATGACAGCAGCAAAACACTCAGTGAAGTATAACTCAAGAGATTCTGCTGTAAGAAAAGTAATTTTGTCCTTTTTGGGAATCTGAGTCTTTCAGAACAAATCTCAGACATTTTTCCAGACCACAGACCTTAATGTGAGCCACCATACCAAGCTGAAGGGGACATCAAATATAAACGGAATATGGATTCTGTGGATCCAAATTTATCTTCCCCAGTGACTGGGGAAGAAGAGGACTCATAAAGAGAGTTGTTAACAAGCAATCCTAGTCCTGTCCTGAATGAGGTCTCAAGTCAAGATGCCTCTGAATCTGTAAAAAGCCCTGTGGACAGAGCCTGGCCCTTGGCTTTCAGTTATCCTCCTGCTGAAAAATAACCACTCTGCCTTTCAGAATAAACTAAACAGTTCTGGCACAAATGCCCCCAGTCCTGCAGGCTGGAAGGAGACACCCAGTGACCACGTGCTGAACCACGGAGATTAAAACTCCAAAGGGCTTTGGTGCTTCTGTGAGCTGCACAAGTAGCCAGCAGATTAACCTTGCACTATGAAAGCTTTTATTCTTCTCCTGAGTATCAGAGTTGCTTTTCATTACACCTACTAAAAACAACACAGCCATTAACTCCTAAAGGTTTAATTCATAGCCTGGGCAGTTTGTGCTGCTAAACATGGATCTCAGGCAAATTAGCTACAGAGAGGTTCCTCCTGAGCCCAGAACCTTTGTTGAGGCTGTGCCCAACTGTTGGAGTCCTGGATGCTGAGAATTTTAAACTTTCTGTGTTGAAAAGCACAGACTCACAAGAGAGCACTACATTTAACCCGAAGCTGTAGACAAGACTTCCAAAATTGATTAATAGCCCTAAAATTATGAGTATATAGTTAGTTAGAAGTGTATAATATCACAGGGTAGAAAACTTAAAGTTCAGAGTTTTAGAATATAGTAATAAATATAAAGCAAGATGAAAGTTTTAGAGCAGAGGCAAATTATTCTTCTTCACCTTCTTGTTCTTTCTTCTTCACCTTCTTGTTCTTTCTTCTTCATGAGTTTAGGTAGTATTTTGTAATTAAACAGAAAAGTCTGCATTCTGAGCTTCAAAGAATCAGTTATTAAATTAAAAAAAAGAATCTAAGTATAATTTCTCAGTTAGATAGTTTAGTCTTAAAAGACCTTGTAACAAGAGATAATTAGCCATTTTGTGCCTTGCTAATGAAGACTACAAAACTCATAGTTGTGAAGCTATTACATGAATAAGAAATAATGAACACCTAAATCCAAACATGAAATACTATCTCAAGTACCTTCAATCCCAACCTCAACAAAAATAAAAAACACAAACCAAAAATCCACACCTAACTTTTTGTCTGTTATCTCAGTACATTCTTGTTATGGAGAACCACTGGAGGTGGTACATTGTGGAGGGGTGCTATGGGCTGGAAGCACTTATCTTTCTTTGATTCCAGCTGCTCCAAAAAATAGAACTTAAGTTAAGATCAAAATCATAAAATCCCCCACACAGATGAGTCAAGAAAAGACCAAAATCTAGGACTGGCTGAAAAAGAAACCTCTCTTGGTTCTCTAGGAAAGTGTCATCAGTTACAGCCATGTCTGCTCAGTGTCCCTTTTACCAGTTGTTGATGTCATTGAGATGCTTATTAAATTACAAACAGATTCCCTGGTGGCAGGATACATCTGAGCAGAGGAAATGTCTCCTTTTTGTCTTTTCTCTTGGACTCTCACAGCTGTGGTGCTCTGTGGTGGTGTGTAGAGAGCTGGGGAATCCCATGGGACTGTCTTTCCTCATTTCTCTCCACTGAGTCACGTGCAAGGTCAGCTAAAAATACAGCCAGCAATTGTAAAGCGTGCTCCTGTGGGTCAGCTGCAGTGGCTGTGGCAAAGGACAGTTTTTAGGATTGTGTAAGCAAGGATGGGAAACATCAGCTGTGCACCTTTTTCTGTAGCAACTGGAGGAGATTTTGGACTCTTCAGTCACCTGCCTTCACAAAGCAAACGGCAAAGTGACTTAAGTGGGGTCAGGATTCCATCCTGCAGTTCCCACAACCCAACTGAGTGTCATTTATCTTTTCCTCTCCTAAGGTTTTCCTTTTCCAACATGAAATTTCATCTGTTTTGCCGTCCCTTTTTTCCTAAGATATCTCAGTCTTTGAAGCAACAAATGTCCAGTTGCAAACACACAGAGTGAGACTGGCTGATCAGCTTGGATCAAATCATCACTGGTTAATCAGCATGGATCATCATTATATTTGATGTCAAATCATTGGAGATGTTCTAAAAGCATGTGGATGTGGCACTTGGAGACAAGGTTTAGTGGTGAACACAGTGGTGCTGTGTTAATAATTTGGCTTGATGATCCTAGAGGTCTTTTCCAGCTTTAACAGCTCTTTGGTTCTGTGATCAGGACCCTTGAAACATTCTCCTCACATCACTAAGAGATGTATCAGCTTTGAGGGGAAGATATTTCTCCTCAGTTTTCACAGCCTCTGAGCTCTGGTGATGTCCAGCAGACTCAGATGTGTTGCAGCAGTCAAACCCCTCTGAGAATCTAAGCCTTTGCTGCAGTCTCCTTTTAGCACTGGCAGGGAGATGAAGTTCATGAATAGAAAATTCTTGAGCATGATGAGGAAAAAAATATTAATGTGCTCAAGGCTTTGCACATCATTACTGCTGTTCCACTGGCAAGGAAAATCCCCATGAACTTTGTTCCTTCGTTTGCAAAGAGACAGCAAGTTCTGTGTGGAATAGTTGCTTTTAACAGCCAGGAGAGCCTGGGGAAGAGCTTCTATCTGCAGGGTTTACTGGGAAGCAAAATGATTTGCAAAAACAACAAAAATTTGCAAAAAAATTGAGCAAAATTACTGCCTTTGAACAGTCTACCCTGCTGATTTTATGGTACCTTTGGCTAGGTAGAAGGGGATACAGCAGCTTTACATTAGTATAACCAGGAGAAAAAGGGGCCAGTTATAAGTTCACCACCTCGTGATTGCCATCATTGCGCCCAGCTTCACTGAACATGGTGAGAAAAGAGAACAAGAACGTTCCAAGCTGTGAATATGTCCACAAGAGGATGAATTTTCAGGTATTTTGCAGCTGTAAAATAGAGTTGTTTCAACCACAGATTAGTTTCACATTACCTTTCCCACAGGCAATAAATGCCACACACTCAGTTAAGCAGTTGGCTTCACCACAAGCCTGGCAACCTGTCAGTGGTGCCGTGCCAGACTGTAATTTTCTCTGAGGTTAATTGCTCCAGGAGGAGCCCAGCTAGAACTGGGACCTGCTGGGGATTTGCAAGGGCTCCAGTTCATTTGCCTGTGCCTGCCCAAGGGGCACTGTTGGTATTTTTGAGTTACCCACAGTGCTGGAGCCCATCTGAGGGCTCTGTGTGCCCAACCTCACTGTCTGAGCCTCAGCATCAACACCCCCGAGGAGTTTCAGGGTGGTGAAGGAGCAGAAAGCACCTGAGCACTCAATGTTCTCCTTTCAAACTCCTCTGATTTCTGCTGGTTGGTGCAGAACTGGCTGTGAGCCTGTTGTCTGTTAGTCCAAGTAACAGCTGCTGCCCAGGAGAGCAACCTTAAATCACCAGGGAGCTTTGGAAAAAATGCTAATTCTAATTACAGCCTCCAAAGCGTTCAAAGCTGCTGTGACAAGGGAAGTTCTGTCAGGTTTTCCATTTCTGCTGGAAAGAAACAAGCCCAGAGAGCACAGGACAGCTGCCTGCAGCACCAACAGCCCCATGGAGCTGCCTCCTGCTCAGGAATACATCACAGCAGTGTCATCTCAGTCCTCTCTGGAGGGGTGAATTTGGGATATAGGAAATACTGCAGTAAATAAGACATCAGATCTGTGTAGACTTTATTTGCTTAAAGAAAATAAAATCTCTCTTCCAAGAGAAATGCAAGTACTGTCACAAAGCAAAATAGTCTAAAAGTACTAAAATGTCTAACACGATAGTCTAAAAGTACTAAAAGTACTAAAATGTCTACAAAATAGTCTAAAAGTACTAAAATAATAAAATTTCTCTTCCAAGAGAAATGCAAGTACTTTGTCACAAAGCAAAATAGTCTAAACATACTAAAAGTACTAGATAGTGATGGGGTCATACAGAGAAACAAATAACCTTCAGAGCAACATTCTCTCAAGTATCCAGGACACAGAGCATCTGCTTCTGGTCTTAGCACTAACAGCCAATTTTGCTTCATGCTGGGGCAGTAGAAGCAAAGACAAAATTTCCCAGGAAGATCCCAGACGACTTATAAAGTGCAAGTCCTTTAATTGGGTTTGGAGTAGATAGGAGACAAAGGTGAGGGCAGAGCTTGCATGGGAATGCTGCTGGGGCTTGAACTGAAAACTCATGAAGATGCTGTGAGCTCTCCTAGATGTTTCAACTGGACCATCACTGAGTTCATCAGAGAATTAACTGGAAACAGGTGCCAGACACAGCCCAGTGACTCCCAGACAAAGCTGCAGTGAAATGGAAGTGGCTAAATGGGGCTGGGAAGTCTTTCCATGGATTGGGGTCATTGAGGTTTATGGAGCAGAGCTACAGTGAACACAGCTCTTGGTCTGAGACTGGGATGAGGGCCCAGGGTGGTGCTTAAATGGGCAGGAGAGTGGGTGGAGGCCCCAGCTGGGGCTGGGCAGAGCCATTAAAGCCTCTTGGTATCCTCAAGGCTCTGGCAAAGGCATAAAAGTCAGTGAAGTGAAAGATCTTTCTTTAGTAGTCCTTTCCAAGCTGGAATTAAAGTTTTGGTTTTTTTTCCAGCTGCTGGAGCAGCACCTGGAAGCCAGACCTGGCTTCTACATGTGTTTTCATCATGGATCTGTTATGTGCATTTAGGCAGGTTGTTTTCCTTGCCTGTGCTTGTCTCTTTGCAGAGTCTTGTCTCTTTAGCTGGCAAACCCATGTCTGGGTTATGGCTGTGCAAAGATCCCCCAAGCCTAAAAGACACCACCAGACCTTTGTCAGGACTGAGGTTATTAGATTAGCACTGTTTGCAGCAACACTGCTGTTTCCAGGCAAATACCCCTTGTCCCCAAACCAGGGTGTGTCCCACACGTTGCTCAACTGGGACCATTTGTTTCTGGCTCTGGAGAGCAGCTGGAGCTCAGAAGTGCTTGTGGCACCTCTGGTGGAATCCTGCTGGAGTCAGCTCCTCCAGGTTGTGTTGCTGTCATCAGACAGTGCTCACAGGCAGCCCTGAGGTCCACATGATGTAATTTGAGGTCCCTTGGGAACGAGGGATGGGAGGCTGTGTCATGAGGAGGGAGATTTTGCTTGGATAGTTACCCCTGATGCAGTCACATAATCTTCTCCAAAACACCTGCAGAGTTTTGGGTGAAGAATTGGCTTCTCCTTGTGCCTGAGGCAGTGGCTTAGGATGGGAATGGGCAGGGGAAGGGCTGGAGGCAGACATGTGCAGGAGGGAGTTGGATCCTGCAGCTGGAGATGCTGAGGGGGTTTGGAAATGGTGAAAATTGGATGGGGGCAGGTGTTGGAGGGCTGTGAGGGCCCTGTGGCACACTCTTAGGTGGGAAAACTGGCAAATTTACTTTTTTAAGGAACTATCTAGTGCTTTTGCATTGCTTAATGCTAACCCTGAGCAAAAGTGCTGAGTCTTTGCTTCAACCAACAAACCATTGCCACCATCCCTCACTCCCTGGAGATCAGAGAATCCCAGAATGGTGTGGATTGGAAAGGACCTTAAAGATCATCCAGTTCCAACCCCCTGCCATGGGCAGGGACATCTGCTACATCAGGTTTCTTCAAGCCCTGTGCAACCTGGCCTTGGACACTTCCAGGGCAGCCACAGCTTCTCTGGGCACCCTATGCCAGGGCCTCCCCACCCTCACAGAGAATTTCTCCCCAACATCCAACTTAAATCTCTCCTCTTTTAGTCTAAAGCCACTCCCTCTTGTCCTGTCACTAACATCCTCTTGTAAGGTCCCTACTGCACATCCTGTGAAAAGAAATGAGAATAGGGAAGCCCCAAGGGGGGAGCAGCACATCTCTCCCAGCAGGTCCCACCCATGGATGGGATGTTCTGAGTGGGGGCTACAAAGCTCCAAACCTGGCAAGCTTCTGGCTGCTGGGACACCCACTCTGTGGGAGTGGCTGCATGATGAAGGATGGATGGTTTTCACTGTGTCTCAGCTCAATTCCTGCTCTGTAACACAGCAGCTGATTGCTGGAATTGAGGGGATGTGTTGTGGGCAGCTTTTGGGCGTGCCAGCTCTTCCCAGCATTGTGTTGGGGCTGATCTTTGTGACAGAAAATGACAGTACCCAATTATTGGAACAGTTTCTGTGCCCTGGGATGAACTCCCATCTTCTGAGGATGGGCAGAGGGAGAGATGTCAAGCTCTGCATGGAGGGCATGGGGCATTTTCCCCTTGGTGCTGACCTTTTTGCTGCTATCTCCATGGAAATGTTTCGTCATGCTGGCAGAGTGGGGGTTTCACTGTCTATGGGATCTGATTCCACTTAAAATGAGCTAAGCACAAGAGAAGAATGAAGAAGAATGAAGAAATGAGCTAAGAGAAGAATGTAGCCTTCAGACAGTGCTGTGTCAGTCTGGCTGTGTGCCCGTGCAGCCCTCTTGTTTCCAGTAGGGTTATTTCAGTGTAGCACTGTGGGACAGCCCTTGAGCTTTTCCCTTTGCCTTATTTACTGTACAGAATTGTTCACTGCTCCAACTGTAATCCATTCTGCACTGGGATAAGGGCTTCAATTAACAATGTTTGGTGCTGATTAGAACTTGCCTCCTTAAATCTTCACACTGGCATTTATTCACATCCTCAGTGCTACACGGAGATTGCAAAGACTGAGCATCTACTCTGCCCTCTGGACCCATGGAACTCCAGCTCCTGAGATATCAGATCAGCTTTTGATCATCAGATTAGTTTTTCATGTATTTATCCTCCCCATGCTTACTTGACAAGTGAGTTACCCCAACTGATCCCATCCTTGAAGACAGTTTTATCATCTACTGAGCAAAAATTCAGTGCTTGTGTTCTGGATGGGTGTGGAGCTAAGTGTTTTACTCAATGTTAAGTGGAAAACCTTTTTCAGAAAAGGCAATAGGAACAAACATTTGTTCTAAAGGATGGTTCTTTTTCAGCATGGGAAACAACAAAGCAACTTTTTAAAGGCTGTGTAGGGAGTCAGCAATGTTCAAGTGACCAGCAAAGGATCTGGGATGCTCAGGAGGAGGAGACTGTGGACCAAGGACTGGAGACAGACCTTTATTGTCCAGAACTCCATATTCAAACTGCCTCCCATGACAGGCCTGTGTCAGTATTGAACAAAATGCTTCTTGTGCAGGATTGCGAAGGAGTTTTCCCTGGTTACGCTGTTCTTGTCTGCCAGGAAGAAAAACACAAAGATACATTGACAGGGAGAGGGGCATTGCAGTTCCTCAGCTGCAGGACATTCCCTGTGGCGGCAGAAAGGGCCAATTGTCCTCTCTGAGAGTGGGATGCAGGAAGGTGAAACAATCCAGGGATACACTTTGGGGTTAACCCCTGGTTTTGGTGCAGAAGTCCCTGTTGCTGGCATGTCACAGACATCTCTTATGAAAAATCCTTTCTTTAGGATTTTTCCTCCTGAGAAGCTGAGAGGCCTCAGGAACAAAATGTAAACAATGGTTATCTGCTGCTGTGGAATGCAACAGGTGGATCTGTGATTGGTCTTATGGGGTTGTTTCTAATTAATGGCCAATCACAGCTCAGCTGGCTCGGACAGAGAGTCCAAGCCACAAGCCTTTGTTATCATTCTTTCTTTTTCTATTCTTAGCTAGCCTTCTGATGAAATCCTTTCTTCTATTCTTTTAGTATAGTTTTAATGTAATATATATAATAAAATAATAAATCAGCCTTCTGAAACATGGAGTCAGATCCTCATCTCTTCCCTCATCCTCAGGCCCCTGTGACCACTGTCACACTGGCAGGTGACATGTGACCAGCATTATGTGGGCAGAAAGGACACTGGGACACAGACGAAAGCAAAACTCACGTGATGTGGCTTCCAACCTCAGCAGGAACAACACTGCCCAAACCTTTGCTCTCCCTGTGCCTCAGCTGCTCCCTGTAATGTGGCTGTGGTGCTCCCACTGCATTCCCCCAGGCTCTGGACCCAAACCAAACCTAGGGCAGCGCCTTGTCTGGCCATGTTTGCACCATTTCAGGGGTGACTGTGATGCCAGCCTTTCCTTAAGTCACAGTACTAATTAATCCTTCTGACAGACCATGGGCACATTGATGAACTTTGGTTGTTGCTGTTTGAAAAACTCAGCTCTGGACCTTTTTATCAGCTGCCTCTGCATGTTCGGAAAGGGAAAGAGAAGAACCAAAGCACAGAGGATATTGAAGGAGAAGAAGGAGCTCTTTTGGTTTTTCTCCCTGTATTTCCTTGCAATCTTTCACCAAACAATATATTCGCTTGTACTTTTCTCCTTTTTGCAGTAGGAGATCTCATTTCTGAGCCCTTCCCTGCACTGCTGCACTCTCAGACTCATTCCTGGACAGAGCTATGGCTTCCTAATTCCCTCTGAGCTTACATCTTGTGCCTTAGCTCCTTTCTTGGCAAATTTGCTTTCTTGCAAGGGATCTGGAAGGACAAAGGGTGCTTGAATTTTCTCTTTAGTTGTGAGATCTTTTAGCACATGGATGCAGATGGCCCCAGGTCTGCTCTCTGCAGGCTGTTCTTGTGCATCTCCTCCTGTCAGTGGGTCCTGTTTTCCAAAGGCAGTGGTTGGGAATGCTTTCCTCTCTGCTAGCAGTGCTTTTAGACTGGCTGATCCCAAGGCCAGGCAGTTTCCTGGTGCTGGCTGAGCTGGGAGAGGCTGTGTCACTGGTGATGGAGTCCTGCTGCCCGGCTGCTGCGAGGGTGGCTGGATGAAACACTTAGAAGTTCTCCTAAGGCAATGGAAAGTGTGAATACGTGGGCTTGGGATATGCATTTTAATGAGGTGCTTGAATTCTCCCCTTGCTGGCCAGCAGGGCCAATGTCTGGCAGTGCCACAGCTCATAACAACCACGTATTGTGTCCCTGTGAGCTGCACACTCTCAGGGTAGCCAGGCCTCACCCTTGCCCTGCTCCCCAGACAAACAAGGGACTGTGAAAGAAATGTCAGATTCCTCCTCAAAGGTGCCCAGATGGTCTGACATCATCCCAGATGTCTCTGAGGCAGATCTTTGACCCAAAAAAAGGCTGAAGGCTCTCAGCTTTCTCATAAGAGTGTGCATCATCCCATGCTTTGCTCCACCAGTGTTAAAGCAAGATGAGGTCTGTCAGAGCCAACTCCAGGGGCTGGGTACAAGGGTGACAAATCACAGCCAAACTCGAGTGTAGCTGAGGGAGTTCTGCTCTTCCTACTGGGGCTGGGGCTGGGGCTGATATAGCTCTGAATCACCTTGGATGTGATGCAGGGCCTGCAGCAAGCAAGAACCAGGCAGGCAGCAGCTGTGTTGTGATGTGGCATTCACATTCTCTGAAAAATCCCTTTGCCCAGGATTTTTCTCCTGGGAAGCTGAGAAACCTCAGAGAAAAAGGAAAACAATTCTTATCTCATTTGCTTCTCCTGTGTTGTGCTCATGTGGAATGTGTTTGGAGATTGTTTACCACAGGTGATTGTTTCATTGGATTCTGGTGTGAATTGTTTTGACTCTTTGGCCAATCAGGGCCAAGCTGTGTCAGGGCTCTGGAGAGAGTCACAAGTTTTCATTATTATCTTTTTAGCCTTCTGTAAGTATCCCTTCTGTATTCTTTAGTATAGTTTAGTTTATTATTCTTTAATATACTATAGTATCATAAAATAATAAATTAGCCTTCTGAGAACATGGTGTCAGATTCATTGGGGCACCCCACAAATACAATATTGCATGTCCAGGTGTCAGTGCAGAGGTGACAAGGAAGGTCAGGGTGGTGGCTGGGAGCTGGCTTGTCTCTGGCCTTGTAGGCTTGAGCAGACTCTGTTTGCACATCAATAATTTAGGCAGTGTGAGCTCCTCTTCTCTCCCCTCTTATCATTCACAAAGCACAGACATGAACTGTGCTCACTCCCTGGCAGTCATGGTCACCTCACCTGTCCCCAGCTGTAGACCAGGGCTGTGCTGCTCCAGGTTTGGGGGTGACATTTTGTAGCCCTGGAGGTGGCTGGTTCAGTTCCAGCTGTGTTGGCAGCTCATTCACCAGCACAATTCCTCATCTCAAATGCAGTGGCAGTTCAGTCTTCACCTCTCACCTCAATTTTGTCCATGCTAATTTGAGGGAAATGGAGGAATCTCCCCCCACCAAGTTATTCTCTTTTAAACACCCATTTAAAACCTGACTCTGACATGTACAAACCATTCCCAAATGGTAAAAAAGGATTTTTATTCAGCTGTTCTGTGTTGTTACTGCCTGCCATCCTCTGCTTTAATCCTTGCTCCAAATGCATCTCCCCAGGCAAACGTGTTGGGAAAAATATTTCACCTTGCAGCACCTGGCACAGAAGCACTGGACCCCTAAACCATTTTTCCTCAGTGTGAGTGGGTCCAGTTTATCTCCAAAATGAACCGGTGTCATGTGCACAGCCATGGAGGAATGACCTGGCCCTCAGCAGGGTAGAAATGGGTAATTTTCTGCCTCTTTGGCAGGAGTTTCAGTGGAATGACTCAGTGGGGCCAGGTGGGAGTGGGACTGCAAGGACCCCGTTGGCAGAGAGCAGTTTGGGAATCCCATGGCAGCCACAGCCCTTGGCTCCTTGGAGCCAGCAGAAGTTCCAACTGTGGCCTTGAAAGGACAGGAGCAGAAACCTGAATCCCAGCTGAAGCTGCAGCCAGAAGAGCTTTGCAGAGCCTTGCCTGGGCTCTGGTGGAGATGGGAGGAGAGGGCTGGGCACCAGCTGCACTTGGCCATGGCTGAGTCCCTCAGGATTTCCAGCAGTGAACTTTTACCAAGATATTCTCCTTATTAAACGCTGGTTTTGCCTGCCAGCTGCTGAATCATATCCAGCGCTCTGAGGGAAGGCACATCTCTCTCATGAACCATTAGAGGGTGAGGAAGGCTGGTAGGTTTCAAAGCACGTTGCTCCATCCCATGAGGAGTGTGGTCTTTAGGACACACCTGGAAGAGAGACGGAAATAGGAAGAGACAGGGCATTCAGAGCACTCTGGGAGAGTTGGAGAGACAGTTCAGCTCCTTTTGGCTCCAGCAAGAGTCAGAATGCTCAGGATGGGGCAGGATTAGTTCTAGAGGTGAATCCCACCTTCTCTGCTTGAAGGCAATGCCTGGAGACAGGCACTCAGCCCATCCTAAAACCTGTCCAAAACAGATGGGATGGAGTATTCCCTGGAGGTGGCTTCCTTGAGCAGGATTAGATGTGATGCCCAGCTTTCTGATGATTGAGTTGGCAAAGCTGAATCCCACCCTTTATTTTTTGTGCTGAGGATGCAGTAAAAGCTGCAGGAGAATGAACCATATGGCCTCGCTCACTCTGTTTGCTTTGGAGCAAACCCATGTGCACACACGCACACTTGTACATATGTTTGTGTGCATGTCACATAAATTCACAGGGTTTTCATTTAAGCTGCAGAGGCAAGCACAGGATACAGATGCCAGAATCCAGGCTGTCAGTGCATATCCATTAAAATATGGCAGAAGATTTTTCCTGGGAAAAATTGACTCAAACTCCGTGGAGTGATGAAAATGAGACAAAAAGCAAAGAGGAAATGAAAGAAGGGGAGAGAGAGATGGTCCCAGCCCCACATTTGGCCCCTGTTTGAGGGTGTGGGGAAGTGCTGCGTTTCCTGGGAATGTGTGTTTCAGTTCCCTCCTGATCCTCTCTGCAATTCTAGCTTGGATGCTGTGTACACCCAGCTACTTCTGCTCTGTGTTGTTTTACTTTTTCCTTTCCTTTTCTTTTGGCTGAACACAGGCAAGAATGTCAAAAGGAATTTGTGAGCACAAGGGAAGTGAGATGCAGCCTCTGTGCAAGTAGGCCAAAGCAAGATTATTTCTCCTCCTGCCTTGTTTTCAGAAACAGCAGAGCTTATTTGGGCCCTATAAATCCCTCTGAGAAAAGTGCAGTTTCACAGATTTGGAAAAAAAAACTGAAGAGAGGGGTTTTGTAACGGGAGAGGTCAAGCAGTGTTAATTATAATCAGAGCTGTAATATAGATAATGAGATTTGGGGAGTTTTTCTTGAAATCATTGCCTCTAGGAAGGTCTGTTCCTCTCCTTTGTGGGGTGGAGGGGGGATGTGTATGTAGGGAGTTGTGTTCTCATTGCTCCTTGTTTTAACACCCTTTAACACCCTTTAACATGTCCAAATTTCCTTCAGCAGAGCTAGGCATGGAGGCCTGCTCACACACAGGACAGAAGGTTCTCCATTTTCACTTTCTGCTTACTTTGACCCATTTTTTGAGGGACAAATACTCAGGCCAACCTTGTTATTGTGGAATAAATCCAAGAGTCCTTTTCTCTGCTGTGTGATTGCTGCCTGTGTACGTGTGGGATGGTTTGGCTGACTGAACTGAGGGCTGAGAACCCCAAGTTTTGGGAACCTCTCACTTTCTGACCTTGACATAATTACAAAAGTAGCCTGGTTTTCCTCTCTGTAAAATGGGATGTTGGTGGAGGGTGTCTCTGAAGGGTGATGTCATGCACTATCTGAAGCATTTTTACAATAAAAATGGTGTTGTAAAAGAGCAGATGAGAGAGAGTAAAACCTTCCCTTCTTTTTCAAATAGCTGATTATTTCACCCAACTTTTCCATTTTCTGTGAACTGTTAGACTGGAGGCAGCCTCCGTGTTTGGGGCAGGAATTCACCTTTGTGAAGGTTTGTTTGGTGCACATCATGATGTGAACCTGATGGGAATCTCCCCTTCTCTTTGAAAGAATCTCTTCCACCAGCATTTGCTTTAATATTCTTGTCTCTGAAACGGTGGTGGGACGTGGAGGAATGTTCCAGCTAAGCCAGTGGAGGGATTAAGCCTGAGATCCCTGCAGAGCAAAATTATTTGTGCAGAGGACAGAAACAGGCAGGGAGAGTCTCCAGACCTGGCTCCAGAACGTTTGAAGCTATGGGAAATATTCCCCTTAATTCCAGGTGGACTGGGAGCCAAGGCACCAGCTGTGAGGATTAGATTTGTTTGCATCATTGCATCATCATCTGCCATGCAGAATCCAGGGGGATATTGATGACACAGCTTCATCAGTCCTTTGAGCCCTTTTCCAAACTGTCTTTGCATAGCAACATCAGGCCTAGGCTTATGTGGTTTCCAGCACTGCTGATTACTCCTACATTGCTTCTGGACAAGCCCTTCACGTATTTTCCTGACAGGCATGAGAGGAACCTTTAAATGCTAGTGAGCCCATAATACAATTTCTTGCATAGCTTTCCTTGGAATTTGAAGGCTTAATGGAGGCCAAGAAGGGGCTGAGCTGAGAATCTGCTGATTCCTCTGCCCAGATATTGCCTCATATTCCTCCCATGTGTTTTGCATCCAAATATAGGGTATGTTTGCATGGACAGAGGCTGCTTTTGGGCAACTTCTCTGAGTCTTACTCAGCTGAAGTCTGTCTCCATGTGAACACAGCTGCATGGCTGCTAAATCCAAGCTTTTCTCACTGAGGGGAGCTGGACACCTCTGCAGTCTTCCTCTTGCCTTTTCCTCAGTGGTCTGGCTTTCCCAGAATCCAGGATCCTTGACCTCCTTTGATAAGAACTCATCTTGCAACCAGCTTTCCTCACTCTGGTTGCCTGTGTTTATATAGGATGATGAACAGTTGGCATATTGATTAAAAATAATGTGCCTGGGACAAAACTGACTGGCAGGTAGAATCTGCAATGACTAGTCAGGACTGCTTTTTAGGACTAGTTAATTTTAGGACTTCTTTTCAGGACTAGTTAATTGAATATATTAACCTAAGCATTTATTAATTGCTGAAACTATTCAGTAGAGTGTACATGTAGCAAATAGTATCCTAATTATGAACAGAGCATCCTTTGTGCATCCTTTGACGTGTTTACTGGTTTTTTAACTTATAAGTCACCTATTTTAAATATATGCATATATACAAATACATTGCAGCATACTGTAAATCTAGAGGGCTTTGAACAAACTCTTCAAGGTTTTTGTTATTAGTCATTATTATTCACTGTCCCTTAATTCAGAACATGGTTCTCCCAGTCATTTGAAGTTTTTATCTGAATTTTGGTGCCTGATTTTTAAGCTTAGTTAGGTCTAGATGTGCCTCACAAGACCTTTTGGGCAAAAGTTGTTTTTCATCTCATATTTGCACAGCCCCTGGCACCACAAGATCAGGCTTTGAGATAGGGAAGGACATCCCAATTTTATTCATTAGCCAAACTGGCAGTGTAGAAATATCCAAAAGATCAGTAAGCATCTTAAAATTAAATTCTCTCCCACTAAAACACTGACAGCTGTGTCTGCTGCTTGTGGAAACCCAGGGCACTGGGAATATTTCTCTGTCTGCTCTGGGGTGCCCTGACCCCCAGGGCAGCACCGACTTTGACCCTCATCCATGGAGAAAGTTTCCCTGACTTCAAGATAGACTGGAATCCACAAAAGTGTGAAATAGATTACTGAGAGCAGTGTAGGTGGATCACTTGGTGAGAAATTTCGGTTTGGGGGTTTTTAGTATGTTGTGGATGGAAGCAAGATGGAGGGCACAGGGTGTCGTCCTGGGTTTCTTCTTCATGCTTCTCCTTCCTGCTTCTCCATGGGTTTGGGTGGCATTTTGTAATTGGGCAGAAAAGTCCTCATTGCAGCTCTTTGGGATCAGTTATTGGGTTAAAAGGGAAAATAATCTGGGTGTCAGTTCTTAATTGGATAATTCAGTCTTAAAAGACCTTGTAACAAGAGATTGTTGGGCATTTTGTGCCTTCTAATGAAGAGCTGCTGAACTCACAGTAGTGAGACTGTTTTACTGATAAGAAACAATAAACACCTGAGTCTGAACATGGACTGCCATCTCAAGTGCCTTCAATCCAGACCCAGAGAAACCAATAGCTGCTCTCTTTTCTCTTTCTAGACCAAAGAAGCTCTCTTCACAATTCTCCAGGACCTAAGGCCTGAAGACCACTTCAATATCATTGGCTTTTCCAACAGAATCAAGGTCTGGCAGCAGGACAGGCTGGTGCCAGTTACTCCAAATAACATCAGGGATGCCAAAAAGTACATCCATAACATGTCACCCACTGGAGGTATGATCAGAGATACAGATGGCATTAACTGTGCTATCCAATTAACTACAACAGAACAAAGAGTGGTGAATGTGGTCCTGGAATTTATGGAATAAAAAGGCATTGGGATTTAGGTCATGGGACAAGGGGTTCCCCTCACCTCCACTCAGGGTTATGGGTTCTTTATTAACATACATGGTAGGAAGGTTTCCTCAGACCCTGCCCATTGCAGGGGGTTTGGACAAGATGGCCTTTATGTGTTCCTTCCAACCAAAATTAGTCTGTGATTCCATACACTCATTAAACCAAATTTGATTCCATTCTCTCGCTTATCTGGTGACACCCTCGGAATGGGAAAGCTTCCAAGGTTATTTCTTGAGGACACAGATGAAAACATACCCTGGCAAAGGACACACAGTGTCAGTATTGTGTAGTTTCTGAAAGGCTCTGTGAAAGCAGGCTCATGATTTTGTCTGGGCTGGAAGCCCCAGGGATGGAGCACACTCTGTGGGGTGTGGGATTGTTGTGCAGGACTTAGTTTCTCACCCAGTACTGTCCTCTTGTCTCTACCAAAATTATATTTTAAGAATTTCTCAGCCCTTTTTGCTTGTGCCTTGTTGCCTGGAGGGAGGTGGGCAGAGAAAACCCCAGAACAGTAGCAGAGTGCAGGTGTGAGTTTTAATTTGATTCATAAGTCTCCTGTGAGGCTATGGACAGTAGTATAAAAAATCTCCAACTACAGTGAGGTTTGCAATCAAACATACTCCAGCAGCTGTGCCCAGAGAGCTGCAAAATGACCTATTTAAACCCTTCCCCATGGAAGTGGTCACAGCTGGTTGAAGGTCAGGGAGGGCCTTCCCATGGCTGCCCCTGAGCAGTGACCACTCCTAGCAGAGGAAACCCTCTGATGGAAAAGCACAGCAAACAGGATGGTTGGCTGTGCTGCTTGTGTTGTGAGAGGAATTGCTTAGGAAGTGGTGAAGGGACCTGCCCAGTTAAACAATTACCAATAGTGGGACTAAACTCAGAGAACAAAGCCTTTTACTCTTGAAGTGCCAGGAGAGCTGTGCAGGAACCAGCTGGGTTTGCCTTTACTAGGCACATCTAGTGAAAGGAAATTATTGACTGTGATTCTCCACAGTGATTCTCCACCACAGGAACTTCAGGTTTCTTTTCAGGTTTGGCTAACTCTGTGTTTTTCCTATAAAGGTGCTATTCCTTGAGTATCTTCCACTGAACATGAACACACACAAAGAACATGGTGTGGTTACACCCCTGTGTTGTACTTACAGACCAAAGAAACAGGGGAAAAATCCTGCTGCTAAATACCTGAACACATGGCAAAAGACAGTTTTCAGTGCTTGGTAGTTCTATGATATACAACCGAGTATAAAACAACACTCTCTGCTAGATGACATGGTTTTCCTCTGGTTTTGGGGAAAAAGTTCTTTCTGAAATTTTGGATCTACCTGGAGATTGAGAGAGTTACAATATTTGGGTACAGGTTTTTTGGTTGAGAAGCATTTTGCAGAAGACAGAGTCAGGATTTTGAGGACTTTTCATAAGCATTTTGCTCTCCTGTTACTTGCCTTGCTGCAGTCACTGGAGCAGCGCACACTGAGTTTCTAGGTTCATGCTGACCTTCTATCACATTTGATAACCTGTTGATAACCTTCCTAGATCTCCCTTTCCAGACCCCCAGGAGTCTGTGTATGGCTCTTAACCCATTTCACCTGCTTTGTTTCCCACATTGTTTTTAACCCCAATGTGCTGATTTTGCAAAGGTCCCACAGCCAATCCTTCTGTGCTTTGACTAGAAATATATGGAGAAGGGGAATACTTGCATTGAGTTTAACAAGTTTTGTTTGTACCAGCCAGACATAGTATGACTGCTTACCAGGCTGATTGTTGTACATTGAGACATTCAACAGCAATTCCACATGACAAACTGAAATTCATAATTCAATTCATAAGACCATTAACAGCTGTGCCAAACTCATGCTGAGTAACAGAGCTGAACTGAATTCAAGGGCTAGAGCAACTTAATGTGGAGAAAAGGGACATCCTGATGTCCAGAGAAGCTGTCACCTCACTGAAGGGAGCTCAGGGAAATTATTCACACCACTCTTAGCAGGAGAAATGATCTCTAATCATTCTGGTACCTTCCCAGGGACTAATATCAACGGGGCCCTGCAGACCGGGGCAAAGCTGCTGAATGATTACATTGCTCAGAACGACATCGACGCCAGGAGCGTGTCCCTGATCATCTTCCTCACGGATGGGAGGCCAACTGTGGGGGAAACTCAGTCCTCCAAAATCCTCAGCAACACCAAGGAGGCCATCAGGGATAAATTCTGCCTCTTCACCATCGGCATTGGCAATGACGTGGACCACAAGCTGCTGGAGAGGATGGCGCTGGAGAACTGCGGCATGACGAGGCTTTTCCAGGAGGATGAGGATGCAGCCAGCCACCTCAAGGGGTTTGTTCTGCTTTTTCTGTTCTTTGGGTTCTTTGGGAAAGCATTTTGGGATGGAAAATCCTTTCATGAGATATGGCGAGAAATTGGAGATTCTCTGAGGCTCAGCTCTGGTTGGGAGAGGCAGAGGATGATTGGATACTCTGAATGGCTGCCCAAAAATTCTCTTTTTCTTAGCAGACCCCCTGAAATGTACTGGAGCTTCCCAGCCCCTCAGAACAAAGCATTTGTTTCCCTAACTCAGATCATTGTTTTGGACATGTAAACCCAGAGAGCTGGGGGCCTCAGGTCCCAACTCCTTACAGGGAGATGGCAGGAGGAGAGGATGCATTTCATACATCAAATCAACAACATAAACAGCATGGAGGGGATCAGGAATGAAGACTACAATTTGGAGCAAAAAAATTATTTCTTTATTTTTTGGAAATTATAACATTTTGCCCAAGATCCAAAATATTTGACTTGGAAAAACACACTAAGATCATTCCTGGGATAACCATATAGTCATTAATTTCCTCATTCTTTGTGACCATTGATTTCCATTATTTTTTGTGACCCAAATTCCTCATAAATTTCCTGAAATCCTCATGCTTCTGTAGGACCAGAGATTATGTTCCTCTTCTGTGAAAAGGGATCTGTAATCCAAGGGTAAGTACCAGTTCCTGGTAAGGAACAGCAGAAAGATGTGTGACCAGATCTCTGACCAAAATGTTTGGCAATATGTCAATGTTTCCAATTAAAAATGTTTGGCTTTTGCTCCCAAAATGTTAGTGCTTTAACCACAGAAACCAAAAAGAGACAATTATTGAGTTACCTCTCTCCTGGCTCATGCCTAACTCCTCTGGAGCAATAAATCCAAGCACTTTCCACCAGGGTTTTGCCTTCTGTGGCAGTGAACAAGACTTCATGGACAAGAATTCCTTTGAAACTAAATTCTATAGATCCATCTGTCACTCCACCCATGTCATTTCCTCCCCAGGACATGTATTTTGGATAGCAAGTGGCATTCCCTGGCAGAGAGAGGATGTTCTGATGGATTGGGCTGCAGGAACCCGGTGCTGCAAGTACTTGTTCAAACGCCTCTCTCTGATGAACAGCTCCCTGTTTATCAAGCTCAGTCATGGCAAACCCATTTGGCACCTGGTGCCAAATTTATACAGAAAAGCACAATCACTGCTGGAGGCCAATTCAAACCTCAGTTGGAGGGAAAACTTAAATGGGTGCCAATGTAATTTTTTTTTAATGCTCAGCGGGTTGTATTTTTATACAGATACTTCCTTGAATTGTACTCTAAGACAGGTTGTGTATCTCCACCACTTGTTACAGCTCAGAAGTTAATTTACAGAGAGTCCTCAAGTTTAATTTAGTCATGTTTTTAAATCTGGTGAGGTCTCTGCATGAAAGACCTCATGAGTGCTCAGACAGACTTTAAAAGAAAGTCAACCAATTCAGGCTTTGGGTTCCCTTGGAGAGAGAATAAAGCAGAAAGTGTGACTTTAGCTTCCAGACAGTCTGTTTAACCAGATGTGTCAAATAAATGCAGCTTGAACTAGAAAAAGGGCTGAGGCCAATTCTTTGTTTATTTACCAAATTAAACTCAAATGACTTGCCAAGAGATGAGCAGTTTGGCATTTGAATGGGAAATGTGGTATTCTTGGAGCAACTTGGGAGGAACCTTCAAAAGCACATTGCTGTAGGGAAAACACAGTACTGTAAACTTGGGCTTTGAGCCTTGGGAAGGTTTTCTTGGCTGTCTGGTGTGAGGTGCTCTCACAAGTGTGGTTGGTCACGTTAACACGGCACTAAAGGGTTAACCTCCCTGGTTCCAGAAAAGCCATGCCTTGCTCCAACAGAAAATCAGCCAGGAGGAAGTGAGCTCTCTTGTGCCAGAGTGCCTGTACATAGCAGCTAGAATTCCTCCATTCCTTGGAAATATCCTCATTTATGGGAGGCATGGTGAGATTCCTTGATTTTCTTTTTCACTTGGCCCTCAGAAAACTGTATTCCTGCCTGTCCTACACTGACCAACCCGATCTAGGGGTCTTTCAGAGATTCAGAGGCTTTGGTTCGGAATCTCTTCAGCTTTGGTGGACCTAACATTTTAGCCTTACAGTTTCTGGCTCTGGGATACCATGTGTAGCACCACTGGAAACCTGTGGGTAACAGCACCTCGTCTAAGTACATTTTTAAATAACTGGGGTGCTTTCTGTGAATCTTGGAAGCCAATAATTTAATTTTAAGTGGTCACAGATATCTTCTTGCAGAGATCTGGAACCATAGTAGAAGGGAGGTGGCTGCCAGGCCATGCTGGGATGGTTCTGAACATACTTAAGAGACTCTGTTTAGGTGCCTAAGGAACAGTGAAGACTGAAATGAGACAGAGAATAACTTTGGTTGACAGAGGCCTCTGGAGATCCTGTAATTCAACCTCCTGCTCTGAGAAGAGCTAACTTCAAGTTTAGGTGAGGTTTCTCAGGGCTTTGTCCACTCAGGTTTTGAAAAGCCCTAAAGGCAGAGACCCTCCCACCCTGTTTTTCTAGGCCAAGTTAGAGTGGACATGGTAGTTAAATTTGGTTTCTGATGGCTCAAACTGCCCCTGAACGACTTATGAGCCATTTTAGATAACCTGTGTCCTTATTGGTGTACAAGTGCAAGAGTGTGTTCACACTGTGCTAACAGTGAAAAATGTGTCTTGCTTTAAGGTTCTATGATGAAATAGGAACTCCCCTTCTCTCTGACATCCGTGTTGATTACCCTGAAGATGATGTGGAGCAGGTCACCCAGAACTTCTTCCCCAACTACTTCAATGGCTCTGAAATTATCATTGCCGGCAAACTCATCAACCGCACCTCGGATAAACTCCACGTGGAGGTGACTGCCAGCAATTCCAAGAAGTACATCCTGCTCAAAACAGATGTGGCTATTGACCTGCCCAGCAGAAATGACATCAGGGGTGTCCCCGGCCTGGAGGATGGCAAAGGTGACAATAACTACATTGAGAGGGCGTGGAGTTACCTCACCATCAAGGAACTGCTCAACTCGCGGCTGAAGAGTGATGACATTCAGGAAAAGGACAAATTGATGGAGAAAGCCAAGTCCATGGCCCTGGCTTACAATTTTGTTACCCCCTTCACTGTTCTGAAGATGAAAGAGGCTGGACTCCACTCGGAGCCACCTCAGGAGGAGTTTATCAGCCCTTCCACTGATGGCATCGGGGAAAAAGTGCAGAGCCTGCAGGGACACAAGGCTCCACCAGGTATGAGAGAAGAATCACCTTGTTCTGGTAAAAAATCTTCTTTCTGGGCAATGCCTCATGGCTGACTTTGGCACAGGAGTGATCTAGACAGTGAACTGAGTGGTAAAGCTGAGATTTTCATACTAATTTTGCTAACTGTGGGCTGGGTAACCTTTAGCAAACCTTTTTTAGGCTCCTCACTCACCCCCTTGAAGCACTTACTGCTCTGTAGAAACTATTGCAGAAAAACTGGCATTCTACATGAAACTTAAAGTGGCTGCAGGAATATATATCCCATATGCTCTCTGAATAATATTTGGGGAACATTATTATAATATGTCTCTTTCTGCTGCTCAGTAAGTAATTGTAACAGCTTTCCTTCCCCACTTCTAGGTATACGAAGAGGGCAAGATAAACAGAGGATTAAAATCTCCAAAACTTCAGGTCAGTGCCTGTTTTCATGCCTTTCATAATGGAAAATAATAGTGACTGATTTATGGAAACCTCAGATGCACATCGCTGTGGTATAACCATCCAAGTGGTTACAAAATTCTGTTTGTCAGACCTACAGAGCAGGGAGGAAAATGAAAACAAACCCAAAATACAGAGAGGATCACTAATGAGAAGGACTGTGAGCAAGGCAGATGATCCATAACTCTTGATCCTCATATTTGAGACTTCTGCAGGTTAGGGTAGAACACTAACACATTCTCTCTGTACTAGAAATAGTGAAAAAACCTTTTAAAAATAATAATGCTGAAATATAAAAAAAGTTGTTGACGATGGAAAAAGGAGAAAGTTCTGTAGTATTTTACAATTTTCCTGTTTGTCCCGCACCTTTACTATACTTTTCATGCATTAAACACTGAAGAATAAGTCCAGATTAAGATTTCTGACTTGAATTTCTCTTGATAGGACGAATTTTACCTTAGAAACTAGCATTTTTGGCTTGCCTTATTAATGGCAGCTGTCTGATAGTTGATGATAGGTCAAGGACTGTTGAAAAACTAGGATTGTGGGATCAACAGCTGCTGTTGACTGCTCTAGTATGATACTGAGGGCCAGGAGGGGTCAGTGTGAGGTGGAGGCATGCAGCAGCCCTTGGTCAGAGAGTACATTTCTATGTGCTGTGGGGAAGTAGCTTGCCAAAAAAAGAATGGAGAAGAGTTCAAAACACCTACATGATCATTCCCATAAATCACAAAAATTATATTCCGGGAAGAAAATATCCTGATTTTCATCTAGAACTGTTTTGGGTTTTGAGTTGTCATTGAAAACCCAGCCTCTTCTGTGAGAAAAACAAAACAATCTTTGCAAAAAACAAAGGCAAAACTTGGCATTTCCTGGCAAACTCCATGTGACCCTCTAAAAACAACAAACCAGGAGGACTTAGAAAAAACAAGGACAAACACACTTTAAACAGCAGTTTTGTTGCAATTTGTTGGACACTGGAGTTTTGTGTGAGCCTCTCACATTTATCTCTTTTTCCATGTCTTCTCAGCGGATGGGGACCCTCACTTCGTCATTGATTTTCCCTCCAGCAAGTTGTCTGTCTGCTTCAATATTGATGGAGAACCAGGGGACATTCTCAGGCTGGTCTCTGATCACAAGGAATCTGGTGAGCAGCCAAGTCAAGCAGTTTCTTGTGGAGGAAAATCAAAGTGTAAGGCCAAGCCCTGCAGACCAAGCACCAAGGTGCCTCAGGCAAGAAAATGACAGGAAATTAGAAAAAAGTTTCTTCTATGGTTCAGCTTCACCCAGTTACAAAGTCACAGCTTGCAGATAAAAGGTTTGGGTTCAACAAAATTGCTCTGCTGTGGGAAATTCCTTCTTTACTGTTTGGTTTAGGACAGAGCAAAGTACCCAAGCACCATGGTTTCTTTTAGTAAAGAAACCACCAAACTGGCTGGAGAGTCATGACAGTCTTGAGAAAACCCACATGATTCAGGATCTGCTTTACCCAAGCCAATCTGAGCCAAAGCATGGTCTGATCCCATCTGGAATTCTAAGCAGGGCAGCTAATAAGCAGATTATGTCCTGCTCAGGGCAACAGTGGGAGAGAAAGGGGTGTCAAAACCAGAGACAATTCACAGGCTTGTTTTACAAAACCCCACAATAAATTTGTAAGGATTCTGGTCTGTGTGGCAGTGGTCTAGCCCCCATATTTCTGTGTTCATGTGTGCCTTAAAATACAGCTCCAGGCAATGTTTCCCTTCAACTTCTTTCACAGATTGTTTGTGCCACTGCTTGAATGATTTTGTGGCTCAAATGCAGAATGAGCTTGAGGAAAAGCGACTCTGTAGCACTAGAAGCTTGAATCTTTGAAGACAGAAATGAGAGATCCCATCAGGAGTAATGGGATATGGAGACATTTAATATCAGGGTTAATGAATTGGGTTTAGCTTGGGTTAGCAACAAGCCTCCTCCTTAATTGTCAGTCTTCAGTGGCTTGTGGGAAGTGAGTCACTGTCTTATGGACAATAGGTCACAACAAAAATTAAAATGACTGGGAAACTTACTGTGGACTTTTAGGCTTTAATTGACTCATTGGGATCTGCATCTTAGAATACTCAGAAGTGGTTCTTTTTGTGGCACTGTGTACACTGTGATTAATGGGACTGGGGGCACCTGCCTGCAGAGAAGGCCAGTACTTCTGAGCTTGGGTAAATTTATGTGCTCTGTATGAGGTCACAATTCCATAACAGACTGATTATATTCATTTGAATGCTGGTAAGTGAAATAATTGAGCACGAGGTGGCGAGCCTGCATGTCCTCAGTCCCAAGGCTTGTGTCATTGAGACAATAGACCTGTTCCTGCTGGGCCCCTTCCAGCTCAGACTGTTCTGTGGCCCCAGGCACAGAGCTGGGTTCCAGCTTTCACTTACTGATTTTTTTTCTGCAAGGTGTAACTGTGAATGGACAATTAATCGGAGCTCCCGCACCACCCAATGGCCACAAGAAGCATCGGACTTACTTCAGCACCATCACCATCCTCAGCAACAAGCCAGAGAGGTCTTACCTGGAGATCACACCCAAGAGGGTCATCCTGGATGATGGGGAGAGGCTTGTCCTGTCCTGTGGCCGGAGTGCTGTCGTGAGGAGCAGGAGCCTGGAGGTGTCCATCTCTGCCTTCTCCAACATCACCGTGACCATCCGGGACTCCATCACCTTCGTCATCCTCATCCACCACTACAAGAAGCCAGCCCCATACCAGAGGAATCACCTGGGGTTCTACATCTCCAACAGTAAAGGCCTCTCTTCTGACTCCCACGGGCTACTGGGTAGGTGGCAGGTTCTCAGGTTCAGAGCTGTAAATCAGACAAAAATGGTGTTTCTGAGCAGAGACAGGAGGGAAGGAGCAAGGCAGGTGGGGATTAAGTTCCCAGGTGAGACTTTCACATCCTCTCTCAAACAACTTCTCTCTTTCTAGTACTGCAACTCTTCTCCTGCCTTTCCCTGTAGGAGCTATCTCTCCCTATCCCAGCTGTGCCTGGTTTGCACATTTCCACTCTTTTAATGATTGTTCAGTACAGTTCCTATTAAAATACACGTGCTTGATGATCCCAACTACAGAGACAGAAACCAAATCTTCCCCAAGAACTTTTTGTGGCTCTTTTTTTTTTTTCAAATGTGAAATGAAAGAAGAGCCACCTCTACCTTTGGAAGGAATTAGGCTTTAGGTAGGCTCAGCTAATGGCCAGATGGTTGTGTTCTTTCAGCCAATGAGAAGTATTGATGTTTTTGGTCATGTGCAGAACTCTAAAACTTCTGCCATAGTTTCTGTGCCACTCAGACACCCCCAGGTGAAGGAGGAGATGATCCCTTAGGAGTGGGGTTTTGGACTCAGGCCGCTCTCATAGACAAACCTCTAAATCCACACTTAGGTTTGGCCTTTCTCCCAAGAAGGCAAGGGAACAGAACTTGAACCTTCAGGCCTAGGACTTTTTGCTTGCTGATGGACACTGTGTGGGTTATTAAGCTCTAGTAACCATGTCCCACAGAAGGGAACTTACTACTGGCAGCTAAAAAAACTCTTTAGCTCTTTAGTGACCCATGGAAAAAAATAAATAGGGTTTTATTCTAACCTCTCTGTTTGTGGGATTTAGAAATGAATCACAGGAACAAGATTCATCCTGCTATTGCAGAGAAGATCTGTAGGTTGAGAATCCTCAAAGGCATCCTACCAAAAAAACCCAAAAAGAAACAAACCACCAAGCCACAACAATTTATAAACAGGCACAAATCAGCCAGTCATGGACTCTTATTTTATCTTGCCTTGCAGGTCAGTTCTTGAGCCATGAAGTTAAACTTCTCCAGGAATCCCTGAACGCAAGTCGTCAGGAGGCTGGGCAGAACCAAACAGAGGCATTGAAGGCAAGCCCTACAAACACCCTGAAGGTGAAGGGGAGGCTGGTTCCTGTGGTGTGGAAGCAGAGGAGGATCTACAATGGGCAGCAGGAGGTCGAGTGCTGGTTTGCCAAAAACGCGGACAAACTGATCGATGGGAGCTACCAGGACTATTTGGCTTCTCATCCCTTTGACACAGGGACCAGCTTTGGGACAATCAACAGCCTTTAGGACCAGTCACAGCAATGCATTGCAGCAGCATGTGGGACAGCAGGTCCCTTCTGAAGCCTCTACTAGGCAACTTATGAGTGTTTCCTTACCTTTTGGTGCCAAAGAAACCAAGGGTTTTGTCCTTGGAAATCAGCTGTCTCTCTTTCATGCTAAATGAATGTTCATCAAATTCCTGAAGAAAAAGAAGGCTGGGGGAAAGGACATGGTTAAAGGCATGATTGATGCTCTCTCAGTGGGAAGGGGGGGAGAAATAAGCCAGTGAACAGTGCAGAGTCTGCTGGCCTTAATATAAACCCATGCAGGGATCTGTGCAATACCCCCTGGGGCTGGTGAGTCACCCCACAAAAGGCTGATCATACAGAACAGTGCCTGTTGAGGTGATAGGCTTTGCAAAGAAGTGACTTGGAGCACCTGCTCCAACCTTGGTCCATGGGGAAAGGAGAGAAGGACAAAAAGAGAGAGCAGAGGTGGGTGGATGTTCATCTGCAGTGACCCATTAGCACCAAACAAAATCAAAACCTTAAATCAACAAGCCACAGGAGGGTATTGCTTTCCTGGTTAGTGGGATGAGGTTTGGATTTGCCACTAAACATGACGTTCCCTGAATCACTACAAACCCTTAAAAAGTGGTGAAAACCTTGATGGGGTTTTTTGCTGTCTTGGTGCACAGGCTGTGTGCTTAAAAAGCACCTCTGGTCCTCAGCAGCAACAGCAGTGGTGCAGCCTCCCATTCCATTGAGCATTTAATTCAGCATAATTCAATTTAAATAACATTGCAGGGTTGGTGATTTCTTGAGTCTTGTCTCCCTCAGGAAGAAGCAAAGTTCCACTGTGAGCTTCCAGCAGACCTGCCATGTCTTTGAGCATCACACCCCTTTGCTCAGCAAAGATTAAAATTTCCTAAGGGATGACAACCCAGAACCCACAACAGCTTGTGAGCCTACAAAGCAGCCTCTTGAATTTCTACCAGACGACTCTAGCTGCTTTTGTAATCAGGGAGGAAGTCTTTATTTACTCCATATTGTCAAAAAATTTTCATCCCGATTTCCCCTGGCTGCTTCTCCCTCCTTACCCTGCAGGAATTTGTGCGCAGCAGGAATTTGGCAGCAGGAGGTTACAGAAGGGTCTGCCAGCCACCCCCACTGCAGGTGGTGCTCCAAACCCAAAACTGCAAGGCTGTGGTGTGGTTTAAAGTGAGGCATCACTGAGCAATGCTACAGATCAGCCACGGGGGAGTTTTAGCAAAGAGCTTGTCCAAAGGGGACTTGACAACCACAAAGACATTTTCATGGCAAGGCCAAACTGAGCTCATGAATACTCTGCCTTTCCAGAATTGAAAAGGAGGGAGGCTGGGTGTGGAAGCATCTCCAGGAATTAAATGACATCCATGTGTTAGGAGAAAACAGTTGCCAGGGACCCACAGAAATAGGTTCAATCTTGACTGATTTTTTTTTTTCATATTTAACAATTAAATCATATTGTTGCTGTTGGCGCTCCAGCTGCTGGGGGTGGGGTGGTGATTTTCCAGTTGCTTGATCAGCTCGTAAGTGCCGCAAGCACTGTGGCAGCAGAGCAGGTGGCAAGCATGGTTTCTTTACTCACATCATGTGCTGCCTGGAAACAGCCAAAAGCAACCAGCAAGATTGAACTGCACTCTGGAAGATCCTTACAGAGAGCTCAGTTAGCACAAAACTCGTGCCAAGGCTCGTACTTTGGAACAGAACATAAAGAAGAAACTACTGCTTTGGGCCCTGCTATCTTGAGAAATAACTCCCCTGCGAGGGAGAGCTGAAGGCAAGACCTTCAGCACAGTCCTGAGTGTGGAAAAATAACACTAAATAATAATAATAATAATAATAATGTTTAATGCTCTGCAGTTTGCTTGTGGGCCAGGAAGAGATGAGGAAGAACAGCTGTGAAGTTGACTTCTCTGCCCAAGAAGAGAGGAGGAAGATCACCCAGGGCCCACACCCAAACCTCCCCTTTCACTGGCAAGGAGCAAACAGGAAAATGGCAGGGGATTTCTGGACACCCCAGAGTTTGGCAGGTGTCTCCATGCTGTCCTTACTGAAACCTCCCCTCTCCTCCCACATTGTGCTGTCCACGTGTATTGCTAAGGGGAGGCACTGGCTCAGGCTCTCCCTCATCTCCTCTGTATATAGATATGTATATAATATATATAAACACACACCATAAACACACACCTACTGCTGATAATTCATCATTGCTCCTCTTTCTCCTTCTCCAGCCAAGGAAACATATTTCTTTCAGGGCCTGAAGATAACAAGGATCAAGTCCAATGAAGCACCTGGAGCAATATACTCAAGGTCCCCTGAAGGCTCCAGTTGTCCATTTCACAATAAATATTTTACAGTGAACACTGCAGTGAAGCTTTCATTTGGCAAAGATAAAAAACAAGCTTTGAAGCTAAGGCTGTGTGTGTTTTATGCTGCTGGACAGGCTCACATTACCAGGTGACTGAAAGAGCCACTCACCAGTTAACAATAAGTTGGGAATAAGTAATTTCAGAGGAAAATTAAAGGTCATTGATGTTCTTTAGTCTCTATACACTGGGTAGGAGGCAAGAACAGATCCTAGGCTTCTACTCCCACATTGAAATGAGAGTTTAACCACAGACTTTAAATACAGTAGAGCAGGACACGGGAAAACACTTAGTGCTCCTGCTGCCCCAAGAGCAAAGGCAGGTCATGGACTGTAAATTTCAATTTTTTTTCAGCTCTGAAGTGGGCATCACAACACTTCCCTCCCTCTCTCATATGGGGAGGAATATGAGAATATTGAGAATATGAGGGGGAATACATCCAGGCTTGATCCTCACAGCCCTTCCTGCTGTCCCAGAGAGCTCCCAGATCTCTGTGCAGCCATTGCAGTGAAGTTGCATTTGTTCTCATCTCCAAGAGTGTCACAGAGCACTTGGATTCACAGGGATGTGCCCAGTGATTGCACATTGCTCAGACAGCTCAGGAATGAGGCTGAGCACTCACTCTGGAGCGCAATGGAAACAATTGCATGGCACCATTTCAGAGATGGGAACAGGACTGCTGAGACAGCACTGGCTACACAAGGATTGAGAGGGAGAACCTTCCCCCACATTTTCCTTGTCCTGCTATTGCCAACTGTGAACCTTCTCAGACAGCCTCAACTAAGAGCTAAAATGAAGATCCTGTCACTCACACTCCAGTTTAGGACAAGGACATTGCTTTGGCCAAATTTGCACTCTTCACCCACTGCAGGATTGCACTGTGCAGCCCCATAGCAAAAGCAAAACTCCAAAATACCACTGTTCCTCAACACAGGGAGCAAGTTTCCAATAGGGAAGCTGTTTTCATCTATTTCCAGTCAAAACCTTGCACAGCACAGGACTTATTCCAACCCTTACCAGTGCAGAACCCCCCAGACAAGCAGAAGTTGTGTTGTGAAACCAACTGCACTGAGCAATATAAATAATCCATTCACAGAGCTGTGTACCATGTGTTCCAAAAGCCTTTTGATGTGCCAGCAGAAGTAGGATTTTGACCCTTCATTAAGGAAGAAAAACAAAAAAAAAAAAGGACTTAATTTTCAGAAAAACAGTTGAAAGCTGCACAGCTGCAAGTGTAGCCAAGCGTGTCTTGTTCACTGAGGGGCATCCCAGACTTTGATTTGCATCTAAGGCTTTAAAACCACTTTGAAGTCAGGAGAAAAACAACCAACCAAACCCCCAAAAAAACCCCCATCAAATATCTTCTCATGCTCCAAGCTCAGCCTTCGCATCTAAATCCATCCAAGTTAGAAAATCCAAATCCTTTAATTTTTACTCCTTAATAAGGGCTGTTTTCTTGGGGAAAAATACAAGGGGAAAAGGAAAAATCAAAGAACATTCCCACCCATCACTTAAGGGGAGTTGTCTTGCAAGGAGCAAAGCCTGTCTAAGGCTCCATGAGGGATAGCAGCCCAGTGGATCCTGGATCCCTGCTCCAAGGACTATCCCCCCCATTTGGACTCTGGCCGGGTCTCTGCACAGCTGTGTCTCTGCATCCAGCCTGGGAGTGGGGTGGTGCAGCTGCTCTGTGCTCCCTCTCTCCCCAGGACAGCTGCAAAGTGTTTTGCATTTTTGTGTTCATGGACAAATACAGCCTGCTAAGAGGAAGGCAAACAGGGCAAAGCCCCGCACTTCACACTTGGAGCAGAAAAGTGCCAGTCCTGGGGTGAGCCAGGGGCAGCAGCACCACCCCAGGTCCTTCCTCACCCCCAAAACAGGGCTGGCTAATGAGGTTTCAAACACAGTTTGAATCAGATCCTGCAGACATTCCAGTTGTTTATTTTAAACTGAGTAAAAGGCAAGCTGTCAGCTTCCAGTAAACACTCCCTTGTAAGGTGCTGACTGGGATCCATCTCTGAGTCTGCTCTGGAGCCCAGCACAGGCTGAGGCTGCAGCATCAGGGCTTTGCACTGAAGCAGCTCCTGCAACTCAAACCAACCTCTGTGGCTCAAGCTCTTCATCTTTAGGTTTACCAGAGCAGCTCTGCTGCAGAAATACAATCTTACCTGGTCAGGAAAGATTTCAACAGCTCCCATTCCTCCCTTTCACAGCACTGGGGTTGTGCAGAACATTAAGCACATGAAGGCATTTAATCTATGAAGCAATTTTAGCTCAAAGATTTATTGGATTCCTTATAAAACAGTAAAAAGAACCAGATCCACTGGGACAAGCTTCCCAATTCAAGACATTTAAATACATATTGCAAACCAATTCTTTTGAGCATTGTGCATATAAAAGTGTCACAGTTCAGGTACTACAGAATAGAGCTTTTTTTCCTTTCTTTTTCTATTAAAAAACCAGACAATATTTTCATTTCAGTCTCTAGCCCTGACAAAAGAAAAAAAAAAAGTCACACCCAGTTGTCCAGCCAGGGAAAATCCATCCCTGTATCCCCAACCTCAACGTGCCTGCGTGTGGGGCAGAGAGGTAAAGCAGATACTGCTCAAGCCTGTTCAGGATGCACAGACAGCACCCACAATTGCAGGATAGCTCTAAGATGAGGCAGGCAAAAGGATCTCTGCAGATCCACAAGGGTCACTCAGTATTCCCCACCCTGCCCTTCCTTGGCCAGCTCAAGGATCACAGTGCTGCTCCTTCCTCCACCTCCGCTGTCCTCTGCTGTCAGATGACCACTTGGTAGCTGGGCTGCTTCATCTTCTGGTTGGTTCCCCAGAGCCCTGGAATATCCTGGTCGCTTTCAGACTGATCAAAATCCATGTCTGGAGACAGCAACACCTGGAAAGGAGAACAGACAGATGCTGATGGAGTCAAAGGTCTCAGAGCTTCTCAATTCTGCTTGCTGAACGAGTCAGACATTCCTACAGAGGGATCTGCTGCCAGATCCAATCCTCTCTGGTGTGGTGGTGTTTGCAGGGGTCCCAGGATGAGGGAAGAGACGAGAATGTTGACTCCATGTTTCAGAAGGCTTGATTTATTATTTTATGATATATATTACATTAAAACTATACTAAAAGAATAGAAGAAAGGATTTCATCAGAAGGCTGGCTAAGAATAGAAAAGAATGATCAAAAAGGCCTGGAGACTGACCAAGACAGTCCAGACAGCTGGACTGTGACTGGCCATTAATAAAAAACAACCACATGACACCAATCACAGATGCACCTATTGCATTCCACAGCAGCAGATAATCATTGTTTCCATTTTGTTCCTGAGGCGTCTCAGCTTCTCAGGAGAAAAAATCCTAAGGAAAGGATTTTTCAGAAAATATCATGGCTGCACTCTGGCAGATGGGTAAGGCCTCAAGGTCATCTAGACCATCTCTCCAACAACAGCCAAAGAGATTTGGGCACAGAAATCACAACAATCTGGTGTCCCAGCCCCTTCCTTGAGAGCAGAACAGGCAGCTGAAGGCTCTGATCCCCATGGGACAGAACTCACACATGGATGTCCAGGCCTGGCTGAAGCCTCAGTGGAGGAGCACAAAAACGAGGCCACATATTTTGGGAACAGCTGTACCTCATGTAGACCTTTTCCCAGGCCCCCAGCTGCTTGTCACCTCCACAGCTCAGGCAGAAGGGCAAGCAGGGCTGCAGGCTCAGCCTCAGCCATGGAGCCAGCTCAGGAGGGGTGTCCTAGCCTGGCAGCACCTCATTTCCACCTGGCACAGCAGCTCCTGGCTCAGGCTGAGCTGTGGGAGCCAAAGCACAGCACTCACACCTCTCACTGGTGTTTGAGGCAAAAAAACACTTTTTTTTTTTTCTTGCTGGAGGATCCAAAGGAACCCCTACACCCTCAGCATTTAACTCCACACCTGAGGCTACCATGGGCTGCTCTGAACTGGCTGCCACCAGCCTGGAGCACTTCCAAGATGCAGATGGAGCCACATGTGGGCAGCCACATCCTCTGGAAGAGGAAAAAGGCTGGATTTGATCAAGGAGATGGCTGGCATCCCAGCCAGCCAGCAGTGTGCATGGATAGTATTCATGGCTGGACAGGTTAGAACCATTGAATCCTCAAGGTTGGAAAAGACCTCCAGGCTGAGTCCCACCATTAACTCAGCACTGCCAGGCTCACCAGTAAACCTAAATGTCCCTCAGCACCACATCTACAAGCTTCTTCAAAAATTCTAGGGGTGGTGATTCCACCATTTCTCTGGGCAGCCTGTGCCAGTGCCTGACCACCCTTTCAGTAAAGAATTTTTCCTTCATATCCAATCTAAACCTCATCTGGTGCAACTTGGGGCCGTTCCCTTTTGTTCTTGTTACCTGGGAGAAGAGACCTGGCTACAACCTCCTTTCAGGGAGCTGCAGAGAGGAACAAGGTCACCCCTGAGCCTCATTTTCTCCTGCATGCCAGTTCCCTCAGCTGCTCCTCATCAGACCAGGCTGTTTGCTGAGCCCCATCCCACCCCCATCTCCTCAAACAGCCACATTTGAGCAAGAGAAGCTGCACTGGCACCATGAAATCTCCCTGTGCCTGATGCAGCGGCTTTCCAGCTCCAAGACCCAAGTCAAGGGATGGACTTTCATGGACTTCCAGCCCAGTGCTCACACACAGATCATTCCCAACAGAGCTCAGGATCCCCTGGACAAAACCAGGAGCAGGGGGGATCACTCCTATCTGCATCTCCACACACAGCTGTGATTTAACATGCCCTCCACTTGTCAGCACTCAGGCAGCACCACAGGGCCAGTCACCACAGCAACAAAACCACCAAACAGGAAAAACACAACTCCAGTGAGTCAGTGACTTCAAAGCAGCAGCAGAGCCGCAGGGGAAGATTTCCTGCTCCCCACCCTCACACACACCCCAGCTCCTCCATCCTCCTCCTCCTCACAGTCAGACACCCAAAGGACAGCAGCAGAGCGGATTAACCTCTCTTCTTGTCCCTCTCATTGGTCTCAAGGAATTTCCTTTTGGTTCAGGACACACACTGGCAAATTTCCATCTCTCTCACGTGAAGATTTCCTCTGTTTATCACATGAATATTGTGATGCTGCTGGAGCTGAAGAAATGTGTGTGTAATCACTCACTCACAGGCAGCATTGTGAACTCACTGAGCTCTGACAGGCTGCTTGTGGGGCCTGCTGAACTGGTGATTTCAGCTGAAAACTCAAATCCCCTTGCAGCCAAGCAGGGTTCTGTGCATCCAGACCCATCCAGGCTGCCACCTGCCCACCACACACTGCACAGAATTCACAGAATGACGACACCTTCAAGACCATCAAGTCCAACCCATGCCCCAAAAGCTCACTTGCAGGAAGCTACACCAGCAACCTCTCCACAATTCCCCAGGAAGCAGCACCATGAGAGAGCACCTCATTGCCAAGACATCCACAGGGCACACCCTCAGATACCATCTGCAAGCCCAACTCCAATTTGGGAGTTTTGAGAACAGCTTGGACAAGGCTCTTTTTCCGCAGGTGCCTCCAGGTCAGGGTCACAGAGGGTTGGTGGCGCAGCTGGGACATGGTTTCCCATCCTGGGACAATGTGCTGCTGTCTCACTCAGCAGTCCTCAAACACCTCACATTCCACAGAGGGGTTTGCCACCAGTCAGGAGGGCAGTGAGGTGGGACAGTTTCCTTCCAGAAGCACCTCCATGTCCACCTCCATTTATCTTCCTGGCACTTGAGTTCACCACGAGTTTGAGCTAATTAAAAATCAAAAAAAAATCAAAAATAAAATTGTTTCTCAGCAAATCCAACTTGCTCTTGGACTTTCTAAGTGTTTCAATATAAGTAAGCAGCACTGTATTGGTGTCTATCAGCATCTTCATCTAATGAGTGCCAAAATACAGAGTTTATCTGCAAAATACAGAGTTCCTTATAAAGGGAATTAGGGCAGGTGCTGAACTCCACCCTGACCAAAGGCAGGCCCTCATGCAGTATATTAACTTTCCTTCCAGCCTCTGATTTCACCTTAATTTTTCTCACAAGTACCACTGTTAGTGGACTTTTGCTTTAAGGGTTGTCTCTAAAAATGTAAGCCTTCAGGAAAGGAACAGAAACTCATCCACCTCCCTGGGGAAAAAAAAACAACTGAAAAAAGATCAAATAAAACATTATTAAAACTGACTTGTTTTCCTGAGTGGAGGAAACAAAGAAATCACTGATAAGATCTGAAGTTCATGGGAGTTACAAGGGCAAGGGAAAAGAGCCTTGGGTCAAGGGCAGGACACATACAAAGCAAAAATAAGGGCCTTGCAGATGAATTAATTTCCCCAGGCTGAACAGCACTGGATGCAAACTGGCATTCAAGAGATCCTTTTCTATCCCACAATAGGGGAAAAAAAAATTACTCCATGAACATTTACAAGGCAGGGCAGGGGACTGAAACAACACAAAGCTTAAGACTGATGTGGAAGGAAAAAAGGATGAAATTCTTCCAACCATAAGAGGGAGTTTATCCCATTCAGTGTAAAAGAAGTAATAAAAGCTCATCTTCTGGTTCACCAAAGGATGAGCCAGTGCCTGTGCCTGAGACCACCCTTTCAGTAAATAAATTTTCTTTAATATCCAGTCTAAACCTCCTCTGGTGCAACTTCAGGCCGTTCCCTTTGGTTCTGTTCTTGTTACCTGGGAGAAGAGACTGATCCCCACCTGGCTACAACCTCCTCCAGGAGGCCACAATCCCCCTCCAGGATTGCTGCTGCTGGGTTTCTTCTGGCTGCTCCACCAAGCCAAGCACAGAGCTGAGCTTTCCTGCTGCCCCTGGGGAAAGCAGAGAGCGTGGGCTTCTAACAGGTTAACTCCAGCCCACTCTTTCCATCTCTGCCCCTCCTTCTCCAAACACAAACTGCTGGTTCATGTGACAATAATGACACTGCCTTGGTGAGACAGGCAGAGGTTTGAAACTGAAGCCAGCAGTGAGCTGGGAGCTGGTGGCGCCTGCAGCGAGACAGCCCCGATGAACCCTGATAAACCTGGGGGACACATCAGCTCTGCTCAGCCCCCCCTTCCTCCTCCACTGGGCTGAAATTCCCCCACTTGAACAGGTGATTTAGCAGCAACAAGCCCAGCAAATGCTCATTTTCTGCTTCTGAGCCTAAATTCCTGTCAAGCCAGCTGTAGGGCTCAGCCAGTCAAACATGATCTGCCGTTCACAGCTTAAGAGGATGACACCTGAAGCAGGAGCTTAAGGCTATTCCTCAAGGCCCAGTGCCAAGAAAGAGTTGGAAAACAGGTCACCCACTTCTGTATTTCTTCATAAACTTCCTTCTCTGCCCAAAATATTTGTTGGCCAGAGGCACAGGAACATGCCTGAGCATGAAGGAGGCAATCCCTACAGACTGCTCCAAGTCCCTTGGTATTGCAGTGATGGATCAGAGGTTTCAGGATGAACAGATGACCTGCACATTCTTGAATTCTTGCTGAAGTCCTCAGAGAAAAGCAGTCAGGTCCTTGGAAGGTGAGAGAAACCTTTGACAGAAAGTGGCAGATCATGGGAATTGTTTCCACTGCTTGAGATCTCCTGCCTGTTGACCTGCCAGAAGAGGATTTCTTAGCACCTGGAAATTAGCAGGTATTGTTCCTTCCAGTTATCCATTTCACAATAAATATTTTACAGTGAACACTGCAGTGAAGCTTTCATTTGGCAAAGGTAAAAAACAAGCTTTGAAGCTAAGGCTGTGTGTGTTTTATGCTGCTGGACAGGCTCACGTTACCAGATGACTGAAAGAGCCACTCACCAGTTAAATAAGTTGGGAATAAGTAATTTCAGTGGAAAACTAAAGGTCACTGATGTTCTTTAGTCTCTATACACTGGGTAGGAGGCAAGAACAGACCCTAGGCTTCTACTCCCACATTGAAATGAGAGTTTAACCACAGACTTTAAATACAGTAGAGCAGGACATGGGAAAACACTTTGTGCTCCTGCTGCCCCAATAGCAAAGGCAGGTCATGGACTGTAAATTTCAATTTTTTTTCAGCTCTGAAGTGGGCATCACAACACTTCCCTCCCTCTCTCATATGGGGAGGAATATGAGAATATTGAGAATATGAGGGGGAATATGTTCAGGCTTGATCCTCACAGCCCCTCATGTTGTCCCAGAGAGCTCCCAGACACTTGCAGTGTTCCAGTGGAGAGCACAAGAGCTGAGTTGCTCCTTATGAAAGAACTCTCAGAGAGAAAGAGCTATTTCTGTTCATCCTGAATTCCTCAGCAGGAGCTCCTCCAGGAGCCAGGCTGGGATTGCCAGAAATTATCATACCTTGGTAAGTCTCACCAGTGAGCTGCAGGATATCAGCAGCTGTGCACAGAACACACTGAAACCAGGCCTGGGTGCCAGGAGAAGGAAGAGAATTCCTCCCAAGGACTCAGAGTGTGGACTCTGCCCAAAGGTCAGTGAGAAGTAGACAACACCTACCCAACAAACCCCACATGATTAAGAAGCACAAAGTCTGCTGGAACTGCAGCATTTCCTCCCCCACCATAATTTTCAACTGTCAGGCACAGACTACACAAAACACAGCCTCTTCCAGCTAAGGGACAATAATCTGGTTGAAAAAATACCAAAAATACAAAATACCAAATGATGACAAAAATAGGATTCCCAGCTAAGCTTTGCCCTCTAAAAGGGATGCTAACAATTACAGAGAGGAAAGTAAGCTCTTCCCAGCCAAAATTAATTACAATTAAACATAGCAAAGCCCAGAGGGACAGTTTTAGCCTGCACACACAGATCAGTGCAGAAGCCAGCTCATCCCACCAAGGCATTGTCATCATCCAGGGCAGTATTTCAGCAACATTTCCTGGGCTGTCACACTGCTCATGGTTAGAATGAGTTTGACTTTGCAAGGTGATCACCCACATCCATGAAACACCAGCCCAGGTCCAGGCAATGTGATGTTCTGTCACAGGGCTGTGGTGAAACACACAGACCACCCCACAAATTTGTATTTTGGTCTGAAACACAAGTCTGCATCCCTGGTCTTACCTGAGATTCCTCAGTCCTCCTGGCCCGAGGGGTTTCTGTGGATCCATTGATGTCTAGGGCATCCTTCTGCTTGTATTTCCTCATGATCAAGCTGTCCACAACCCAGAACATAATGGCCTTGGGGGGAAAGAAGTTACATCAACAGATGGCAGAGACCAAAATGCAGAGTCAATCAATCACAGATGTTTCTTCTCCTCTTGGGTTCTCCAGACATCCAGCCTTGATCAGCCTCACATCCAAACCAGCCCTGCATCAATTGTGTCCATGGGGATTGGATGAGTCCAATTCTTTAAGTCCCTTCTTACTCAAGTCCTATTGTTTCCAGATTAAATAAAAGCACAATAGGCTGAGTTTCCAACAGAACATAGCCCCTGAACCAAGCTTCATCTGCCTGAACCAGTCCCTGGTCAGTTCTCTGAGGACCAGAATTCTCTTTCCAATGTGGAAATGCAGCCTGGGATGGTGGAGAGAGGCAGATCAATCCAACTTTGCCAGCGCTGCATCCATTGAAACGTGCATGGGATGAGCTGAAAGCTCAACTCCCTGCTTGCCCAGGGAGAATCTGAGTCGTTAAACACCTTGTTCCCACTGCCCACCTTAGCAGCAGCTCAAGGATTACCCAGAATCAGGGGAACCAAGAAAGAGCTGAGCTTTCAAGAGGTTTTGTCAAACTAGTTTTGAGAAGAACAACAGTTCTGGGTAACCCTGAGCACCTCGTCTTGCTGTAATACAATCTTGACATCCAGCCAATGACTGGATTGTCAAGGTCACAAGCCATCCTATAGGACATTAAAGTGTTTTGCATGGGCATCCCCATGCTGTTGAGATGAGCTCTCACCTAAGGAGACCCAGCTTTACTCCAAGAGGTGAAGAGTCAGCCCCACAGCAGCTCAGAGAGAGGGAAGGAAACTGGGACCAGAGACTGTGGCAGTGACAGATTTGTGACTGACAGACCTCTTTGCACACCCCTGCACCCTGTCCCAGGCACTTTGAGGCTGCCCCCAGCCAGTCCCTGTGCACATTCCCATGAGGGTGCACTGAAATCTCCAAACCATCCACCCAGCACTTGCAGAGGCACCACTTACATTGACTATGAAAGGCACAACAAACATCACCAGGACGAGCTCCAGCTGAGGGTTTGGGATGTAACCCAGGAGGATCTGCTGAAGCTGCAGAGGAGAAAACATTTAGAACACTTTATCATTATTTAGAACATTATTTAAAACACTTTAGCATTATTTCAGCAGCTCTGTTGCAAGATCTTTGATGAAAACTGCTTGTCTTCTTACATGAGCAGCCAGAGCTCTGCAGCCTGTGCTTCAACCCAGCTCTTAAAAGATGACACAGGATATTCCCTTAGCCCAGCTGCCAAGCACATGACTTTGTACAGAAACAAGTCTTTCAGTGTAACTATCCATGACAACAGCTGGTGGGACTTCCCTTGGCTCCCTGGAGCTCATCTGCAGAACAAGGACACCAGCCACGAGCAGTAATCATGGAAAGGAGTCCAGCAGCTTCTCTGGATCTGGACTGGTGCTGCTGGAGAAGTTCACATCCAAGTGTGAGCACTGTGGGCTACTGGGTTTGAAGGGCAACCCTTGAAGAGATAAATGCTCCCAGATTGCTGGAGATAACTCCTCAGTCAAGTTACACACAGTGCCTGGCACCTCAGAGCCTGCTGGAAGAGGACTCCAAGCTGGAGTTACCCCTGACTCTCAGACTTTGGTTTTTACACCAATCACATCTACCTGCCAACAGGTAAGTGGCTAAAAGCCCCACAGGTTATTATTATCTTTATTTTTTTTAAAGATAAACTTCTGATCAGCACAATTAACATTTCTGGCATACAGAAGTAGCTGAGCAGGAAAAGAACACACACTACTCATATAGCACTTCTCAAATTAATCTCTAATCCCCCAGTTTAAGCACAGGATCACAAAACACCATCATGGACTGACTTGACAGAATAACATAGAAATCCTCTGGCAGAACTGAAGGAGCTCAGCTGCCAGTCCAGCCCTTTTTAGCCTTCCAAGAATGGGAAAGAAAATTAAAACATTATTCCATTAGCTTTTGACTAGCATGAGAATGCACCAGAAGCCAAACCATTATGAAAGTCATGTTTCCCAAAATTTAAGTAATATCTAATGATTACAGAGTGATGTCAGTAAGTGTGAGGATTAAAGGCCTTCAATAATGGGAACCATGAATCAGGCAAAGCAAAAAGAAACCACAACGGCTACAGCTAGAAAAATACTGCTTACCTTTGTCCAACCAGGGATAAGCAGGACAAGGCTAATCACAGTCTTCTCAAAAACCATTATCAGCAAGTAGAGGATACACTGGCCAATCCAGGCAGCAGCTTGTGGAGGGTCACCTGGAAAAACAGAATATTAAATCTGGGACAGAGGACAGGAGGAGACAGAAAAGTTGCCTCATGCTTGATACTGACCCTCCTCTCTACAAGGACCAGTCAGTACCTGCACACTCTTCTATAAAATAAATGCAAATAAATCATTAAAAATATAAATTGCAATGTGCTCCCTGCCAAGCCTTACCCACACAGCTACCAGAAACAGTTTGAAAATTTCAAGTCACCATTTTCACTACAAGCAGCATAACTTGTCAGGCCTGAACAGAATTATTTCATTGTGCTGATGAAGTGAAGGGCTGGTTATGTGATACTGTCTGAGCAAGAGACAGGGGCTCCATCACCCCAGCTTTTAAAGCAATTCACTCAAAAAGAATCAATGCTAATTAAATATGAATGTTTCCAACGGGGCACTCACCAAGAAATAAGGAAAAGCATATTTGTATTGCTAACAACAATAATGGTTCTGTATCTATTACATGTGCTTGCTTCAGCCCTCTGCCAGCTGGGTATCACCTCCCCTGGCTCACCAGAATATCTCAGCTCTGCAAAACTGAGCTACTCTATCTGGCTCAGGAAAGCTGCAGCACTTCCTCTTACCACTTACAGACAAAGATAACCCCTGGCAGCACTTGTTCCCAGCATAATCTGCCTGGAATTTGGGATTCCATCCACGCAATGGAGCCTGTGCAGTTGGCACAGACAGATGCCAACACTTGATGTGGTCAGATGGCAGCAGGCTGAGAGATTTTTGACCACTTTTCAGCACAATTCTGAGATGTGGCAGGGGAAAACAACACCAGCAGTCTGCACAGGCATGCTAATCCAACACCAGTGAAAACCTCTGGCCACAAAAACCAGCAGCACATGCTGGGATTTGGTAAGAGCTGATGCCCAACCAGCTCTGTGGGGATCAGCTTCCCAGCAAGTGCAAAATGGGTTTTTAGGTATATTTGTCCTTATTCTGGCATTTGTTAGCAGCATACCAAAACACCTGCCTCGTTGCAAGGCTACAGCTACAAAGCAGAGGCATCCTGGTAGTGTCCAAGGCAGGATCCCCTCGTGCCCAAATTCTTAATTGCTCAAGCCATGAGAAGGAAGCAAAGAGGAGGAGAGGGAAGGAGGGAAGCTGAGGGTGCAGGGGTGAGGAGAGCAAGCAGAGAGAGCCAAACCAGCAGGAACTGCACGGAGGGAAGGCAGGAACAGGGAGCCAGGAAGGTTATGTGGAAGCACACCCAGCAGAGCCTGTGGAGATTTTGGAGAGAGGAATCTCTGCTCTCTGGCAGGCAGCAGCTTAATGGGTGGTCTGGGAGGAGATGGGAGCAGTGTTGGAGGCAGCTGGCAGCACAGGATGGTGTCAGAGAGGCTCTGATCCTCCCCAAAGCCTCTCCCAATAGACTGGGGTGCTTGGCTGCCTTTGGCACACACGCTGGGTCCAGTGAACCTTTCTACCCCATACCCCAAAACAAACCAATTCTCCCAGGAACCCCCACATTATCAGCACCCATCAGAGCTCTGAGTACAAACAAAACAGGAAAACAAACACATCTGTTGTATCCTTCCTGCATTTGAACTCTTTCCCCTCTGCTGTGTGTTGTCAGCTGTGCTGTGTCCCCCGTGGAGGGACAGCACTGAAGCCACAGCGCCCTTTGTGAGTTGGCTCTCTGTGACAGCACTTCCCTCTGTCCTCTCAGCATTCCCCAAAAAGCAGCAGCAGCTCTGAGATCTCTCCCAAACACCTGCCCCCTTGCAGGGCCAGGTCACTGCCATTCCCCACCACAACCATGGCCCTGTGCTCTGCATGCTGTGCACAGCTCAGGGCAGGTTTTGGCTCATCAGGCCAAAGAAGAGAAAGGAGAAATTAATATTCTCCTTCACTCCTGTGAAAAATGCATGTGTTTTATGATTGGCTTTTCGCAAATATTCAAATGAATATTATATGTGTTGTGTTAGAAAGTGATGCTGTATTAATTCTCTTAAGAAGCGTGTTAAATATAGTTTTAGGTTATAAAAAAATGTTAAAATAGAAACTATGCTATGTAGGATACTTTTTTTAAAGAAAGGACTCACACTGAGATAGCAGCCACAGGACACCTGAATCTTTCAGAGAAAGAGAATTTATTGCCCTCTTATCAGAAGAAAGGAACTTCTTCCTGCCTTGAAGGCACTGTTAGGATTCAGAGGAAGAAGCTGACACTGCCCAGACAGAATCCTGTGTTTGAATGGAATTTATGCATCATGTATGAAGTGTATGAATATGCAACAGGCTGTTGTTTTTAAGGGTTAATCCTCTGTTAACGTGGGTCCTTTTTCGGGCTTATGCTGCCCAGAAAAAGGTACCTGGACTGTCTGTAACTCTTTGTCTTTGTTGTCTCATATTGTCCTAATTCAATTTGTCCAAATTGTTATTACTCTAATTATATTACTATTTGTTTAACCATTTTATTACTATTAAACTTTTAAAATTTTAAAAACAAGTGATTGGTGTTTTTCACAACTCCAAAGGATGCACACACTGAATTCTGACTGCTTTCCTCCAGCAGCATTCCTAGTGCTCCCACCACCAGCAAAACTTCCTTGGAACAGCCCAAGAACCACTGAACACACAGACCCAGGAAAGACAACCTGCTTCTTAACCCACCCTAGGCATGGACTTGCCTGGGTATTCAGGACTTCCACACCCAGCAGGGAGATTTATTTACTGTTATTATTTATTTATTGTTATTTTTTACTGCATCCTGACCTCCCAAGGACAGGAGGCTGCTCTGTACCAAAATGATTCAAGACAAAGGTGAAAACAAAACAGCAGCATGGCCTTAAGTGCTGCAAAGGTGACTTAGAGGCAGCAGCTCATTTCCACTTCCCCAAGGAATGCAGCTGTCTGCTTCTCACCTCACAGCTGTGGAGTCATCCAAGGACCACTGATCCACCCCATCATCCACTAATCCAGCACCTAACACCTCTAATTCACCCAGCTCTGACCAATACTAGGAACGTTCAAGTCAACATTTTCTGGCACCTCATCATCAGGGAAGCTCCTGGTGTGGTCCCTAGACAAGCCCACATGACAGATTTGCCCCATCTCCTTCCACAGCAGGGAAATGTAGGGGGATAGAATATAAGTAAATAAAGGTAGTACAGAAAGTAATCTTACCCCCTAAAGAGTTGCAGCTGGGTTAATTATTAAAGATTAGGAGCAGGCCCGACTTTAACAGGCCACAGCTGTAGCTAATAAGAAGAATAGTGTTATAAAAGAGTGGATTGGTGGGAGCTGGAGTCAGCTGGCTGCTGGGAGAACAAGGAGGAGTCAGTGCTTGGAGGAGATGCCTATGAGAAACATCAGGGAGGTACAAAACTCTGGTGATATGGAACCCTTGCAATGTAATGACAACAGGGAAAGGCTGCAAGACTGGAGCTGAGCTCATGTAAGAGCTGCTGTCCTACAGAAAGCTGGTCAGAGGCATCCCCAAATCCAGCCTGATGTCTTTGGTGGATCAAGAGCTGCCCTGATCTGTGGGTGGGAAAGGATTCTTCTTACAGGAAGTGGTTCTATACATAAATCTCAAGGAGAGCCCACAAGACTTTCAGCCACACTGTGCTGCCAGCCAGCAAAAAATGAATCTGCTACTTGGAGGCTAAAAAAATGAGAATAAAACAGATGGCCTCCTCTTTCCTACAAGGAAAGGAAAACTCTGAACACAGCAGGGTGAGGAATTGGTCTGAATGACCTTTGCAGCCTCCACATCACACCTGTGGGGTGATTATACGTATCACGCTCCCTCTGAGCCCTTCCAGGTTCTTGTCCTTGGTTCTAGCTGGGAGGTGACCCAGGATATCTCAGCTCTACACATGGAGTCTATCACAAACCTCTCCCTCCAGCTTAGAGAACAGCCTCTGCCAAAACCTTCCTGCAGCCATCTCCCATCCTCATAGAAATGAAAATCCTCCTGGGATACACGCACTGAATGATGACTGCTCTCCTCCAGCAGCATTCCTAGTGCTCCCCACCACCAGCAAAACTTCTTCCTGGAGCCCCTCACAGAAATGTGTCTCAAACCCCAGGGGTGCTGGGGAGCAGAGCAGCAGTGCCTGAGCTATTGGAGCTGTTAGCACACAACAGGATTAGTTTTAATCCAGGCTGCCTAATGCACCAAGCTGTCAGGACAGCCCACGTGTTACTGCCACACAGCTTTATTTACATTCTGCTGGGGACTGCTGTGCACAGAGCAGCTAGGAAAAAAAGCTCTATCACAGCCAAAGTGGAGAGTTCAGGGGGTTTGAGGTGAGGCAAGCGTTTGAAAGCATTGTTTTTACCAAGGGCTAAATCAAAGGCACAGGAGTCTTGGGCTCTGTGCCAAGGTCTCTGAGCCCCCTGGGCAGGGGCTCGAGTCCTCCAGGGCAGCCCGAGGAATTTCCTGGGTTCTGACACCAACCCACACCATTCTATGGTTCAATCATTTTAGTTCAGGTGCAGAAAATGCCAGAGAGGGTCTGGGGTGTCCACTGGACCCACTTGGTTGCTCCATTCATCACAATCCCATCCCTAAAACCTGGGTTTGCCCTCCAAGTGAACATTTCACACACTTCAGAGTTTACTGCTATTTCCTGCCCTCTGTACTTGGCACTGATAATTGGATCCCTTGGTTTTGGAGGTACCATTTGTGTGTCTCCTAAGAAGTTTTTATTGACTTTTTCTACCCCCACCTTGTCACCCAGTACAACTTCCACTGCTTTCAAACACTTGCCTCACCTCAAACCCCTGCTCAGAGCAAGGAACCCAACCACACACGCAGTCCCTCAGCAGGACCCTCAGCTCTCTCCTCACTTTTCCCCCCTGATCCCAGGGGTGGAAAAGCCCAGCAGGCTGAGCATAGGCCAGCCCCTCAGGTTAGAGCTATCTATTTCCAGCAGTATTTCCTCAGGCATTAGCAGCCAGCTCCCCTGGCTGCTCCAGGACGTGGGAACATTTGTTATGGAAATTTTGTGCAGCATCACCACGGGGCCAGAAGCAGCCTACACAGGTCCTCAGTTAAACTCAGCAGCTGGCACAGAGCACATTCTCCTACAACTAAATTTGACCAGCAGAGTTCAACAGGCCACTAAACAGACTTTGAAGGCCTCCAAGCAAGATGCCTTTCCATTTCCAGACACTGAATAAAGCATCAGGCTGAGCTAGCCAGTGACCACAGCCACAAGTCAACATCCAGATGGGCATCCAGAGGGACATTTTCCACTGAGAACACTTTTCCTCCCCCTCATTTCTTAATGCTCCTCTAGAAAAATTGACTTGCATGTTGCATGAAATCTCTCTCTCAGTGCAAATTCATTGCATTTGCTTATTTAAAACAAATACTGGGGTATTTCTAAAGTAATGCTGGAGAATTACTGAACACAATTAAAATGTCAGGGCACTGCATCCATACAAAGGTGTTCTCTAGGGAGCTGCTCGTTGCCATGGGGAGGGAGAAGAGAGCTGGACCAGGTTGGAGATGAGGCACAAAGTTCAGGCTTGATCTGCACATCCTGACTGGAGCCAGCCCATCCCCTGCTCAGTCTGTCCCAGCCCAACAGCACCTCCAAGAAGCTGGGTATCCATCTCCCACATCTTTAACTGTCCTTTGTTCTCCTCCCCATGATGGTTCCCTACAGGGACAGCTCCTGTAACCATGAATTGCTACAGCAGTGGTGCACTTGTGGAATTTCACAGAATCATCACAGAATGGTTTGGGTTGGAACGGACATAAAATATCACCTAGTTCCAAACCCCCTGCCATGGGAGTTCCTCAGGGTCCCATCCAACCTGGCCTTCAGCACCTCCAGGGGTAGGAGTTTGTTCGCTCTGAGTAGGTGTGAGGCAACCCTCATCCCCCAAAACCCACCTGTGCCAAGAACACATTTCCCAATCTTTGATCTTGGGGGCCAGGCATCCTGAGAAGAGACAGCACTTTCCAAAATGCAGTTTCCTGTGCTTAGAGGCAGTTCAGAGAGTAATCAGGAGCTTTTGGGCAAAAGATGGAGGAACATAAGCAAACAGGAGCCTTTGATTCCTCGCTAGCTGTAAAACAGGTCATTCCTGGCTGCAGTTTGGCCATGAGCTCAGGCACAAGAGAGGCTGATCTCAGAATGCCTGTTCCTGCCTTTTTGGAAATATTGAAATAATTGATTTTTCTAAACAATTCTGGACAGCTGGATGCTTAAAACAGCAGCATAGATTTAGGTGCTTTCCCTCCCCTTTGCTTTAATTCCCCATTAATGCAGCTCTTGCAGCTGCACAGGGGGAGCCAGACAGAGCTGTGGAGGCAGGAGAAACAACCACAGAGCAGGAGGAACTGCTGCAGCCCACACCAAAGGACAATGCAGTGGTTTGCACCAGCTGCAGGGCTGCAGGAAGGACACAGCTGTGACAGATTTACTTTTTTCCCCCTCCAGGTTGTTGCAGGAAGATGGGTACAGGACAAATCCACAACCCTGCTGTTCTGATGGCTGCAGCAATGGCACTGAATGCTGTTTGCAACATGGATTTTGTGCTCCTCTGGCTTTCTCCTCTGCAGGACTTATGTTGCTTCCCTCAATTCTCCTGAGGAGCAGAAGTCTGGTACAGCAATTAGCCCAGCAAGTGAATCATGTTCCTGGAGCCTGCATCAAACTGTACAAAGTTTACAAGCGTCTTCCCAACTGTTTTGGAAGTTACTCAACACCAGAGATGAGGACAGGAGTGTTTTCCTTCCCCAGCCCTGCCACAGGATTGCCTTGGATATGTCACTTGGCTCCCCACCTCTATTTTCCACTGGGGTCACTCTGGCCAGAGACCTGCACCAAAATCTGTACTTGATGGATATTTAACCCTCAATCCAAGAAACGAAATTCAAGCAAGAGCACAAACTTGTTTTTCACTAATGAAAGCAAGATTTTCTCAAAGGACTGAGCTGTTTCTGTGGTCTAAGCCAGCCCTAATGAGAGGCCAGCTACAGCTCAACAGAAGTTCATCCCTGCTCTGCCAACACACTTGTCATGTTTTTTGCTTCTGCTCAACTGCAGACATGGCACACGAAGCTGAAGCTGTGTCTGAGGTGCTTGGGCTTCCAGTCCTTGTTGCTCCAAAGGGGAAAACATCCAGTTCCTGAACTAAGAATATCTGGATTCTTCTGTCTCATCTAAGTTTAGGGATCTGTTATAAAGGAGGAGCTGTTAAGGAAAATACAGAAGGTATTGCCCCCACCCAATGCCTCTGTCAGGATGCTCAAACTGCTCTGGAGATCAGCCTGGAAAGCCCCTCTCAGGTTTGGGGGGAGTCAGCCCTGCCCACATCATCTCATTCCCAGCCTGTAGCTGTTTTTGCTGCCTCACAAACCCAGCCAGCCCCTTCACCCTCTGCCATGACCCATCTGCACAGCCTGAGGAAATTCACAGGGCGCTGGGGTCTCCAGACTGATCCCACCTGGGTCCAAGTTTCACCAGCTCAGATGCCACACCAGCTGCTAAAAACACAAAAAAAACCCCAGACTAACTTCAGAACAGACTTCATGATTAACATCTTAATGGCAAGACTGCAATTTTTATGAATAAGATGTATTTTCTGAAATAAGACAGAATTCATCTGTACATTAGATGCAATGTAAAATAGGCAAAGCATTAATTTTCCCTTTCCTGCAGCTTCTCCAGCAAGCTGGCTCTGCTCTTTGGGAAGGGAACTGCTACCCTCTAGTGGGGCTGGCTGAGACCAGCTTTTTGGAAACATTTTCTCCATCTCAAGGCAGGAATTTAAAGAGAAAGAGGCCACACTTGAGAACTCAACTTTTGGGGTCACACTGTGCCTGGCTGATCCCCACCACAGCTCAAGGCAAATCAGAAGAACAACTCCATATTCTAAATGGAGATCATAGGTAAAAACCCACAGAAGAACCCCAAAAAAGAACTTTACACACCTTAATGTACCACACAGATGTCCTGGGGTACATTCTACACCCAAGGAAATGTTCAGCTTTTCCTCACCACCCTGCTGCACTCCAGTGGTTCCAGCATTTACCTCACCCTCAGGAGCTCCCTGAGGAAGGGAGGAGAACACTGCTCCCATTCCAGCCCCAGACTGCAGCTCCTGCCATTTTCTGCCCCCATTCCCAGCTGGGCAGAGCAGGTGACACCTACCATACTCCCCAAAGACCAGGTATGCGTATTTCTTGTGCTGAACAATCCAGGAGACAACTTTCACACCCAGCCAGATCAGCAGCATCCCCAGCGTGGCATCCAGGATGAAATTAATAAGGTAGCTAAGAGCAGAGGAAAATTCAGGTTTCAGCTTCTGTGTTCTTAAGTATTATTCAAAATCTTTAATTTCATAATGGAAATGAATTTAAAAACCCCAAGATTTTAAATAAGCCTGCTTAACAATCCAAACTCGCTTCCTTTCTCTTTTATTGCATTTTCCTGAGCCTTACCAGCAATTTCTTAGTTTAAAAGCTTCTTCAGAAGAGAAGGGACAGGCTCCACCAACTCTCTGGCACTGTTTATTTATTCATATAGCAATAAATACTTCTTAAAAGTTACCCCGTGCAAAAAGGAGACTTTCCACTTTTTTTTCTAATTAAAAAAAAAAAAGAAATCTCAAGTTTCAGAGGAAACAGAACCAAACTGTTCCCAGAATTTCACACAAGAAAATGGCAGCTTTTTGGGCACCACAGCTGTTCTACAAACTGGGCAGCGGAAGAGGCAAGAAGCCCATTTTTCTGAGCAGCTGCAAGAGGCTCCCAAAAGCAGAGACACAGACTGAGAGGCAGGATTTTGGGAGAGGTGATGGGCCCTGGTTCAGCAGCAAGAACCCTGAGGTCCAAAACACATCAAGTTCAGGTCCCACTGCAGATCCAGGAGCTGAACCCATCCCTGCCAGGAGATTTTGGCTCAGTGGATTGAGTTCTGCAGCTCTGGATGGTGAAGTGTCCCTGGGCAGAGTGCCAGAGGCAGGCGAGCTGCAGGGACCTTCTGGGGATTGCAGGGTCCAAGCTCCAATCCAGGGCTTGGTATTTTAATGAACTCCAAAAGAAAAAAGAATAAAAAATCACATAGACTAATGTGTTTTTGTATGCAGTTTTCCATTATTGCAATATTTTCTGCCAGATTTCTACAGGGTGAAGAAAATGCCAAGCACAAGGCTACAGCAGTGAACATTTCCTTTTCCAGAACTCTACGTCTGAACCAAGAAATTGCAAACAACAATCTGCTTTTGATATCCACTTTGAAAGCATAACATTAAGTTTTTCTACATCCAAAAACTCAAGACTGGCTTTTACAGTTTCCAGCTGCTGGAAAACCAGAGCATTCCATGCAGACATGGAGCTCTGGTGGTTTATTCTGGGCAGGACACAGAGTGTGAGCCTCAAAGCCCAGGGACAGGGCTGGAGGGTTTTAAGCTGCCTGCTTCAGGATGACAAGTCAGGCAGTGCAGGGAAACATAAAACACACATGAAAAATAAACAACACACCCAAAGGGCACAGCATAAGCATGAGAGGGTTTATTTTAAAACACTGTCTGTTTAAAAAAAAAACAACAATACATCATTTGAGAGGTTATGTGCAGCCCCAGCCAAACTTGTGTCTGCTTAGAGAAACATATCAAGGTGCAGAACTTTAATATAAAAAAATGAAGTTGGCCAGAAGGTTTTAAGGAGAATTTTGAAGCCCAAAGGAGTTTCTCAAAATGAGATGAGGTTAATGCTGAAACTAAATTTTTATCTGCAAAGTGTCCGAAGTAAAGATGGGACTTCCACATTTACTTCAGACACTTTGCAGATAAAGATTTAGTTTCAGCATTTAGAAAATTTTAGTTTTTGGAGTTTGGTTTAGAAATCTCCCAAACAGGACCAGCAAAGAAGACAACAGAGACCACAAAAACAAGCTCAGCAGGGTTTATCCCCATGCAGTGCTTCAGATGGATCCATTTCCACTGTTTATGACCCTTCCCAACACCATTCTCCCTTTGACTGATGTAGGGCATGAATGCAACTGCCTCGTGTACTTACAGAGAGCAAGGGTCCTCCTCAGTGAGATCAGATAGAAAAACATTGGCAAAGTGGATGAAGACGGCACCTATGGCTTGCTTGGAGGTATCGTAAAACCTGGAGGAAAAAACAAGATTTTCTGAAGGAGTCAAGCAGGGAATTTTCTTTCTAGCGAACACCAGCTCCTTTATGGAGGTTTCCTTGGGAAGCAGCAGCACATTTCATTTAACAATTAAATGTCACACAGAATACACAGGGGGCATAGAAGATTGTTAGTATAAGAGAAAAAAAAATATTATAAACACCTTTTTTTCAAGTTTCAAATGAAAAAAAATCTCACCATATCCTCCAGGGGCGCCGCTCTGCCTTTGGCTCCTTAAATCGTTTTACTGCAAAGAGAATCAGAGAGGTTCCATTACCCAGATGAACCCTCCATGTGTGCAGCCTGCACCCACCTGCACTGCAAAAGCAGCCCAAAAACCCTGCAGGACTGTGGTATTTTCTGGGGTTCCTCGTGGCAGGAAGGAATAAATCCTACTCCATGTTCTTAGAAGACTAATTTATTATTTTATGATAATATCATATCATATCATATCATATCATATATTATATTATATTATATTATATTATATTATATTATATTATATTATATTATATTATATTATATTATATTATATTATATTATATTATATTATATTATATTATATTATATTATATTATATTATATTATATTATGATAAACTATACTAAAGAATAGAGAAAGGATATTTACAGAAGGCTAAAAGATAATAATGAATCTTGTGATTCCCTGTCTAGAGTCCCACACAGCCTGACCCTGATTGGTCATTAAGTCAAAAGAATTCACATGAAACCAATCAAACAATCACCTGTTGGATAAACAATCTCCAACCACATTCCAGTGCAGCAAAACACAGGAGAAGCAAATGAGATAATATTGTTTTCCTTTTTCTCTGAGGCCTCTCAGCTTCCCAGGAGAAGAATTCTGGGCAAAGAGGATTTTTCAGAAAATATAACTGTGACACAGGACCCTCAGAATTTTCAAGTTTAAAGCTGAGCAAAGCCAAGGGACCTCCCCAGGGCAGTGGTGGCATCACTGTCCCTGGAAGTGTCCAGAACACACAGATGTTGTGTTTAGGGACACAGGTTAGGGGTGGGCTTGGCAGGGCTGGGTTAATGGACAGACCTGATGATCCTGGATGGCTTTTATCAGCCATAATGATTCCATGATTCTGTTCTCTGACCTGGAGCAAAGCAACCAGAGGTGTCACTGTCATATTTTCTGGAAAAATCCCTTCGCCAGGATTTCTTCTCCTGGGAAGCTGAGAAGCCTCAGAGAAAAAAGGAAAACAATAATTATCTGATTTGCTTCTTCTGTGTTTTGCTCCTTTAGAATTTGGAGATTGTTTACACAGGGGATTGTTTTATTGGTTTCATGTGAGTTGTTTTCACTCATTGGCCAATCAGTGCCAAGTTGCGTCAGGGTTCTGGAGAGAGTCATGCGTTTTCATTATTATCTTTTTAGCCTTCTGTAAGTATCCTTTCTGTATTCTTTAGTATAGTTTAGTTTAGTATTCTTTAATATAATATAGTATGACAAAATAATAAATCAGCCTTCTGAGAACATGGAGTCAGATTCATCATTCCTCCCTGCCATGAGGATCCCCACAAATACAATACCCCCAAAGGGCAGCCTGGGCTCCTTCCCCTGGGAAATGCCTTCCCGATCTAACATGGAAGGATGCAGGGACTTCCCTGACAGGAGCCTTGACATTTCAAAGTGCAGCTTTGTCCTGCTTTTACTGGCAAGGTGACAGGGCCACAGATGAAAAGACAAGGGTGGAAGGACAATGAGGAACTTTTTACAACTAAAAGAAGAGATATTTAGGTGGAAGATTCAGGAGAAATTCTTCCCTGTGAGGATGGGGAGGCACTGGAAAAGGTTGCCCAGAGAAGTTGAGGCTGCCCCATCCCTGGAAGTGTCCAAGGCTAGGTTGGATGGTGTGACTGTGTTCACAGGGATCTTAGGATGAGGGAAGAGACGAGGATCTGACTCCATGTTTCAGAAGGCTTGATTTATTATTTTATGATATATATTACATTAAAACTATGCTAAAAGAATAGAAGAAAGGATTTCCTCAGAAGGCTAGCTAAGAATAGAAAATGAAGGAATGATAACAAAAGCTTGTGGCTTGGACAGAGAGCCAAAGACAGTTGACTGTGATTGGCCATTAATTAGAAACAACCAATATGGACCAATCACAGATCCACCTGTTGCATTCCACAGCAGCAGATAACCATTGTTTACATTTTGTTCCTGAGGCCTCTCAGCTTCTCAGGAGGAAAAATCCTAAGGAAAGGATTTTTCATAAAAGATGTCTGCAACAGGATGGGGCTTGGAGCAACCTGAGACAGTGGGAGTTGTCCCTGCCCATGGCAGGGGGTGGAACAAGACAGTCTGTAAGGTCCCTTCCACCCAAACCATTCTCCAATTCTGTAATCTCCCCTAATCCCAGGATTTAGCCAGGCACATGCAGGGATTTGCTGCCAGTCTCAAATCCACAGAACACCGGCACTGCAACAACCTGATCCATTATTGCCAGTGATGAGTAACAAGGCACCAGTCAAGTCACACCAGACACTGCAGCAGCAGCTTGTCCTACCCCTGTCCAGGAAAAATCCACCAGTTTCCCTCATGCAGCTGAATCCCACCATGGGACATTCCTAGAGCAATGACTGCCATCAGCTCAGACAAGATCCATCATCACTGATGCCCTTCAAAAGCCAATTTTCATTTCACCTACCCACAAGCATCAGAGCCATGGACCAAAGGGGCCAGAATTGTTTAAAGCAACCCTCAGCTGATGGGGGCAAAGAGCACAATGCTGAAGAAAAGCTTTTGGAGGGGTCTTCAGGGCAGCCAGCTGACCACTAGCCCAACCTCAGGAGCACCAGGGGTGATATTCATTATTTTCTTAATGAGAAGTGACATGTTATGTATCCAGAGCCACTCAGGCTAGAAACACAGTAATTCAGTGTGATAAGATGACAAGCAAGAGGTAAGAAGTTAATGGCGTGGCGCCTTGTTGAACACAGCTTGTCATGCCTCATTAGATTTAAGAGAGTTATCTGAGACTGTGTAATTATCAGAGACAGTAAAACTGTTGTATTAAAGATAAAAGCTAGTATTATAGAGAAATAATTAACTGCTTAATAGGGCATTTACTGTGCAGAGCTGCAGCAGGCTGGCTCCAAATTAAACCAGAAATCCAGCCAAGACTACCAGAGCTTAAACAGGGAGCAGAGTTGTTTGGTAGCTGTGGCCTGGGGTTAGGGGGGGATGTTAAATCCACAGGAGCAGCACCACATCTCTGAAGACTCCAGGAGATGATGGAGCCCTCCATGAAGCAGCACTTTGTGCTCAGTGAGCACAGCAGGGCTCTGGAGAATGAGCAGCAACTGCAAAGCTTCCCTCTCTTCTTCCAAAGGCTGCAGGGAGCCAAGCCATGGCATGCACAGGCACAGGCTCAGCTGGTTCAAGCTGCAGAAACGCTAAAATCTCCTCTGTTCTTCTCAAAATGTGTTTCCAATCACTCGGTTTTCCACCAGCTGTAGGTGGGTTTGCTACCCTGGCTCAGACAGACCAGCCCATGCTTAATATTTACTTTAAGGAAAGTTATGCATGCATCAAGGACCAAAAAAAAGTGATATTTGAGTTCTCATCTATGACCAAATTAAACTCCTTAAAAACACCTGAAACAAATTAAAAATGTAGTTTACTGCACACAGAGTTGCACAAAATGGAAGAGAACCCAAATTCAATTAGATTGACAATGAGACTGGAATGCAGCTGCTCTATATCAGAAGGCATCAGGAATTTGTGTCCCCAACCACAGTATTGAATATTTTCGTGCTGCTTCCCTTCTCAGCTGTGTCCATGTGCAAGGAAGCAATGTTAGTGCACATCTTGGGAAGAAATTCTTCCCTGTGAGGGTGGGCAGGCCCTGGAACAGGTTGCCCAGAGAAGCTGTGGCTGCTCCTGGATCCCTGGAAGTGTCCCAGGCCAGGCTGGACAGGGCTTGGACCAATCTGGGATAGTGGGAGGTGTCCCTGCCCACGGCAGGGGATTGGAACTGGATCCACCATTGGATCCAATCTGTGCTCACTCATTCTGTGACTGAGTGTAGGGGGATAGAACATAAGTAAATAAAGGTAGTAGAGAAAGTAATCTTACCCCTAAGGAGTTGCAGCTGGGTTAATTATTAAAGATTAGGAGCAGGCCTGACTTTAACAGGCCACAGCTGTAGCCAATAAGAAGAAGAGTGTTATAAAAGAGTGGATTGGTTGTTTGAGGGGGAATGGGAGTCAGTTGGCTGCTGTGAGAAGAAGAGTTAGTGCTTGGAGGAGCTGCCTATGAGAACATCAAGGAGGTAGGAAGCTCTTGCAGTAAAGGAGACAACAATATGGAACCTTTGCAATATAATGACAACAACTGAGATTCTGTGGGAGCCAGGTCTATCCCATTAAACATGAGCAGAGCACCACTGGGATGGTGCCTCCCATCTGCAGGCTCTGCCCTCACCAGCTCCCACTCTGCCCTGCCTGGCTCCAGCTGCTGCAGACAAAAAGCTGTGAGGCTGAAGCAAAAGGGAAGGAAGATGAGAGATAATTTGAGAGATCCCCTGACCACAGCACAGAGAGGGTAGGGCAGGAAACAAAATAGTTCCCAGCCCTTCCTCTTCAGCCAAGGACAATAAAGATTAGACATGCTTGAAATCCCCTCAGAACCAGCAGGCTGGGTGGAAGCTGGTGTGTGAATGAGAACCTGTGAAAAGTTAAAAAAAATATTTGCCGGAGTCTTTCAATATAGATCTGGAAATAGTCAGAAAGCTGAAAGATAAAAGTACAATGACATCTGTCCTCACTCTTTTTCCAGGGTAATACAGAGGTTAATATTCATTATGTTGTTTGTTTGCTTGATGCAGCAGAAAGGGGACAGACAGCTTTGCTGCCCTACACAAAGTGCTGTGAAGTTACCAGAGCTTGTCACAGTCAATGTCCCACAGCCTACTTCTGCTTTTAAACAAATTCTCTGATTCTAATAATTAAGACAAGGACAGTAGGAACAGCAGCCCTATTCCCTCGTGCTGTTCCTCACCCCTGCTGCAACATCCTCCCTGCACCCCCATTAACCCCACACTGCATTCAGGCAGATCTGCTGCAGATTTGTGCACCAGCACAGGTATAAACCCCCTAATTTAAGCAGAATTAGCTGCAGCATCAACCAGCTGCTCATAAGCAACACAGGCTACCAACTCAGGTTTCTGAAGGGGTCCCAGTTGTTGGTTTCTCTGGGTCTGGATTGAAGGCACTTGAGATGGCAGTTCATGTTCACACTCAGGTGTTTATTATTTCTTATCAGTAAAACAGTCTCACTACTGTGAGTTCAGCAGCTTTTCATTAGAAGGCACAAAATGGCCAACAATCTTTTGGTACAAGGGCTTTTAAGACTGAACTATCCAATTAAGAACTGACACCTGGATTATTTCCCCTTTTAACCCAATAACTGATCCCAAAGAGCTGCAATGGGGACTTTTCTACCCAATTACAAAATGCCACCCAAACCCATGAAGAAGGAAGGAGAAGCAGGAAGAAGAAACCCAGGATGACACCCTGTGCCCTCCATCTTGCTTCCATCCACAACACACTAAAAATCCCAAAATCTCAATTTCTCACCAAGTGACACACCTACACTACTCTCTATAATCTATTTCACATAGAATCTATGTGAAATAGATTCTATAGATCTATCTGTCTCTACAGAATCTTTTGTGGACTCCAGTCTATCTTGAAGTCAGGGAAACTTTCTCCATGAGTGAGGATCAAAGTCAGTGCTCCCTGGGGGTCAGGGCACCCCAGAGCAGACACAGAAATATTCCCAGTGCTCTGTGTTTCCACAGGTTTCTACAAAATTACAGGGGGAAACTTATCTCCCTGGGATGTGGTTAGACATGCTTGGCTGAGAGCCAGACCACCTCCCTGACAAATCTTACTGCAACCAACCACAGGAGTCTGAAGCTGAGGTTTGGGAGGGAGGTGTTGACACAACAGACAGAACTTTTGGGATTTGATTTACAGGGATCCAAGCCTGATCCCACTGAGCTCAGCAGCACGGGCCTGGGGGAGATGGATACTGAAAATGAACCTGATATAAAAACACTTTTAGATGCATTAATACACCTAAATTGTGAAAGGTCCATCAAAAATAAAATCTGAAATTCCCCAAACTGGTGCTACCTGCTTTTAAGAGGGGACTAAATTGACTGCCATAAACCCCATCTCCAGGGCCACATCCCACTAGCAAGAGGGTCAGGACTTTATTTCTGGCCTGTGCCAAAGAGGACTCGGAGCTACTGTACCAGGGAGGAAACAGCAGCTCTTCCGCTGCCCAACCTCTGTGTTATTTTCAGCAGTACAGTCTCCAATAACACATCTCAACCTATTTTGCAGGACACGCCCTTTCCCAGGCTCTTTCCAGGCCCCAGGCAGGAAAGAAGCCAACATTCAGGATATAGAGCCAAAACCCTGGGGTCTGCACTATTCTTAGCCTGAGCATGCAGCCACTCAGACAGCTCGACCCCAGACACAATGGGAGGAAGCAGCAGCAGCCACTGTTTGCAGAGAGTGGCCAGAAAAGTGTGAAATTATATCCCCCATCAGTTCAGGGAGCAGCCAAAGTCCTGGTTTTCCTCCTTAAAACAGCTGCCAGTGGTTTGATGGCACGGACTGCTGCTGACCTCTATCCTCAGGTCTGCACTGGGTGTATTCTGTATTCCCTCCCAGAAAGCCTTTTACCAGTGTGAGCAGGATGAAAGCAACTCCAGCAATACTGGCAGAGGAAGGAACAGAAATTGAGATGGTGTTCATGGGATCACTGAATGGTTTGATGGGAAGGGTCTTTAAAGACATCTCATTCCAATTCTCTGCCATGGGCAGGGACACCTTCCACCAGACCAGGCTGCTCAGGAGCCTCAGCTGGAACACTCCCTAGACTCCCCCCCAATGAAGGCCACAGAGGACCGTGGCAGGGCTCTCAGCCTTAAGCTCTACCCTTTGTGTCTTATTTTCACACAGATTTTTAAAGCTGTTCTTTTAGCCAGATGGTCACCAAGCTAAGATGTGAGACAACAACCATCAGTTGTGCTTTGCACATTGAGAACAGAACACATCATTTGCTGACACAGCAGGTCCTACAGGACACCTGGACTGAGGCTGGGCTCCAACTCAATGCAGAGCATCCTAGGGAGGCAGTTGTGACTCCCTCCACACAGAGCATCACTACATTGCAAGCCAGTCCCTTGGAAAATGGAGTTTAGACAAGGAAAGATAAAAGTAAGGCAATAAAATCCAAGATCACTAAGAGAACACCAACTGAACGATGAAGTGATACACAAGCAGCTATCAGAGACTCAGATGGTTTGGGTTGGAAGGGAGCTTTACCATCACCTACTTTCTACTCCCTTTTAGCATTAAAGACAGCATTTTACCCCAACCAACTTTTATCATTAAAGCCCTTCTGCCAAATGCTGTTTTAAAAAACAAGCTGTAAATTTAAGAGACTCCTTAAAGCTTTGCATGCTCCGCCTCATAATTATAAAATACTAATTTCCCTGTACAGATTTTTGTCTCATTAAGTCACCCATAACATCAACTGCTCACCACACGTGGCAGAACCAACTCAGCCAGGTGCAAGGTGCTGAGGATCACAGGTAACTTCTCACAGAGCTCTACTCTGCCAGCTCACTTCTCATCTTTCCCAATGCCTTTATTCTCCCAGAAACCAGGAGCTTCCTGAGACATAAATTTCAAGGAATTTAGAGATTTTAGAGGAGCTGAGATTTTGAGTTAAGAATAAGCTTTATTGGAGTTAATTAAAATAAATGGGTAGGCCTTAATGAAGTTAAGAGTTAGTAGTTGACTAGTAATTGATTGCTTGTCAACACAATGTTTGGTTATAATGAAGAATATAGAAACTGATCAATAGCTTTTAGGAACTTAAGACCATTGCAGGCCTCCCCTGTTCTGTAACCAATTGAAGATGGGGAATGGGAGTTCTACCAAGGGTTCATTTGCCATATTTGCATTGAAAAGGTAGTAGGGTCAGAATGAGGAAGACTTCCTTTACTTCCTCATTTTGAGACCCCTCCCCATGAAAGGGACCACCAACCCATTTCAAGGAACAAATGCTTAATAGTTTTTGAACTAATCACCTACCATATGGAACAGGAGAATGGGATGTACCAAAGGGATGAATATGTATTTGTATTTTGGGTATTCAATATTTGTATAGATAAAAGGACTCTGGAATCACCTGTAAATTGTGGCGTCTATTTGGGAATTATCCCACAATAAACATACACTTTCTAGCTGTAAACTGTTAGAGAGTTTTTGGATATCGGTACTAGATCAATATCCATATTGGGAATGGGATGTACCAAAGTTAGGAATGTGCATTTGTATTTTGGGTATTCAGTACTTGTACAGATAAAAGGACTCTGTGATCACCTGTCACAATAAACACACACTTTCTAACTCTAAACTGCTAGAGAGTTTTTGTCCATCACACTTGGATATTGGTACTAGATCAATACCCATATTTTTTTTAATAAATCATTCCCAGTCCCCACTCAGCTCGGCCAGTCGAGGGGCAACGGCCAAGGAGAGGTCAGAGCAACCAACAGCTGCAATTCTAAAGCTTTGTGGAAAGCTGTGTGCAGCTTAATGAAGCACACTGAGTGCTGCACAGACCTTCCAGCCCACAAAGTGCAACACATGTTCTCCAGCTCATCCAGTTTTCAGAGCTACTGAAGCAGAAGAGAAACGTGCTGAGAGTCCTGCCATGTGCAGCTTAACCCACAAACCTACATGTAAATCAGCAAGGACCCAGGCTTCACACTGCCAGACACAGTTAACCCCTGTGGCTTTGTTTTTCTCTAGAGGGAAAAGCATTTACAGGGGTGAAGTCGGAATTTGCATGTTCTTGTGTGTGAACAATTAAAATCACACACAGTTATGCACTTGTGTGGCAGCAAGCAAAGGCAGCAGAGCCTGCCTTGGGCACGGGAAGCCTGCAGTGGTTTTGTGTCTTGGGCAGATCTATTTCAGAACAGAATGGAAGGCTGGACAGATCAAGTGCTCTAGCATTTATTTCTTCTTTTTCTTGGCATGGACTCACACTTTCACCCACCCTTATGAGGTATTTTCAGTGTAAAGCCAAAACACAAACCAGAAAGCACTCGGGATACTTTTGAAGCACAGAGACAGCACTTCCCTTCAAACTATGTACAGCAACTGACAGCAAACTATGTACAACAAACTATGTACAAATACCATATCTACAAAAACTATGTACAAATACCATATGAATAACAAACCATGTACAACAAACCATGTACAACAAACTATGTACAAATACCATATCTACAACAAACTATGCACAACAAACTATGTGCCACCCTAAACTTAGCACTGGAGCAGAATCACAGCATGGTTTGGGTTGGAAGGGTCCTTTGATGGTCACCTCATTCCAACTCCCTGCCATGGACAGGGACACCTTCCACTAGACCAGGCTGATCAGAGCTCCATCCAACCTGACCTTGAATGTTTCCAGGGACAGGGCATCCATCATTCCACTGGGCAACCTGTTTCAGTGCTTCAGCACTCCCATTGTAAAAAAATTCCTCTTGTATTCAGTCTAAATCTATCCTCCTTCAGTTTAAAACCAATGCCCCTTTCCCTATCACTACGGGGCCCGGTAAGAGGTGACAAAAGGTGGGTTAAGTTTGATTTATCTGGGGGAGATGAGTGCAACAGCTTTCATGAGTCCCTCTCAAAGTTCAGACACTTCTCAACACGAGGATGCTCTCTTCCATTTCACCATCCAGGAGAAAATCAACATTGAAAGCTCTGCTGGAAAATCCACAGGGATCAGGAAAACACAGGCCACAGACCGACGGGATACTTCTGATGTTCTTCGACAACTGTTTTCTACCACAGAGACACTGTTTCTTTTTCTGGTAAATTCCTCTTCTGTGTCCCTGTCTCAGGACAAGCTACTCAGACCAGTGTCTAAAATACCATCCCAGGTGCTCACAGAGCATCTCCAGCTCCAAGTCCTGCCTGGGGGTCAGCACTAGGGTCCCTACTGCGAACTGGGCCTTCTTAAGACTAAGCTCAAGGCAAGATGTGCTGGAAGAGCATGTCCAGCAGTGACATGACACAGGAGAGAGGGACGCTGCTGTCACATGAGGCAGGATCGAGACATTTTCAAAAGCAAAGCTGAAAACCAGATTTCCCACGGGGTTGTGGGAGCTCAGTCCAGTCCAGCTCTCCTTGCCTGGCAGTATGAGTGTTTTCCAAGAGCAACATCTATTTTCATACCAACATCACAAGCACTACTACACCTCATCCAGCAGCTCAGAGGGCTGCCAAGACAGTTTCAGAAAAAGCTGGAAGAGAAACAAAGGTTCACGCGTTTCCTCAGTGCTGTTTGTGGTAGAGTAGAAAATGAGTATAGCAGCTCCAGGGAAAAAAATTTCCATTCACAATGGAGACAAAAATTCTTCAGCTCCTCAAATCTGTTTCTCCTGCACTCTAGTTAATTCACAAAGAAGGCTATGGATGTAATTTGTACAAAAGATCTTCCCTCATTTCAAAGAGTTTTGTTGTCCCCTGTGCAAACCTGGACAACTTTTGCTAGTCTAGAACCTTGTAATATATGGTAGGGATAATTCATGCTATTAATGTATGGTATAAAATACTGTGAAATCCAAACCATGTCTTCTGACCACCCCAGCCAGGAGCAGCTGTCTTACTCAGATTCAACTAGTTCCCGGACACAAGTTAAGATAAACATCGACGCTTTAACGTAAGAACAGAAGCTTCCAGGACGATGATCGTCGGTTTCCTGAGTTGTCCAAGAACGATTGATTATCGCCTCCCCGGCAATCTGTCGAGATAACCAATGGGGCCATCCTGATACATCTGAATACACGGCTTCTCCGAGCTGATTGACACCAGTGACACACCTGGACTCGGCCTTTGTCCAGCTCTGCACATGGAAAGCAACAGCGATGCATGTGAAGAGACACAAAGAACATTTGGTCATCTTTGTCTCGGGCAGAATAAACTGTATAAAACCTCGAGCATGAACAGGGGGGACTCCGATACTCAGAGGTCAGATCTGTGTTCACCCGACGCCGATCCCGGGCTCGATGCTGACTCTTTGGCTGTGGTGGTTTCGAAGACCAAACTTCGGTCTCACAGACAAATTAATAAATCATAGCTAAATTTTTGATAATTTTGGCTCGCGATTTGATCATTTATAACAACCCCTTCCTCAAAAAAAAAAAAAAAAGAATAGAATGAATAGCAGCAACTGAGCAACTGCAGGGGCTCACCCAGCCCTTGCAGCTGAGATAACTGCAAGGAGCTTTCTCCACCCAGCTGAGTGATGCTCAAGGAAAAGCATTGCAAAGTGCTTCAGATGGGATTGCACAATTACCCCCACTCCTCAGGGCCATGACCTCCCCAGGGGAGGTTCTTGCACAGGAATCCAGATTGCCACACACACACAGCTGCTGGGCTCCTCGGCCTTCAAGTGTTTGAGATCAGTTCTAGGACTGTCCTTAGAGCTAAAGAGCTTACACAGCCACCCTCCACAGGCAGGTGAAAAAGGTGACACCTCTTTGCCATCTGACTCCCAAATGGGGCAAAGCTGCAACCAGAGCAAGCTCTGGTCATACTGGGATTAGGCTTGGCTACAGCCTTGAAGACCTTGCTGGAAAAGCAAGGAGTGTTTGTAGGCTAAAATGAACTGTTAGCACTATTGCTCATGGGAGTTGACAGAATAATAAAACCCCACTAAACAGCTGTCCTGACTCCCTGCCAAGGCTGGGCATCATTTACTTCTGGGTCCTGTGTTCACCACTCAAAGGATCCATTTCACAGAATCCACAGCAATGGGGAGCAACCACCCCACTCAATCATTCAAGACTGATTTCCTCCTCCATTAGGTTTTCCTACCAGGTTGGCAGGAGAGAATCTTTCCACAGCCCCAAGAAACACAAATTCAATGACACCAATTGCTCTGATAAAAACAAATTTATCCTCCCTCCAATGGCCACGCTTGGGATCCGCATTCTGGAGGGATACTCTGAGCACATCCATGCACACACATCTGCAAAACTTTGCAGAATGCCACATATTGTTAGTCTGATGTTTTCAAGAGCTGTGAAGAGTTTCTGCACAATTTGGAAATTTTATCCATCCAAATCCTGGTGTTCCTATAGCTGAGCTGGTACTTTAAAGCAGAAAAGGCATTGGTTTGGGTTTGGACACGAATTCTGTAACATGGTTTGAGTCAGAAGGGACCTTAAAGATCATCCAGTTCCAAGCCCCTGCCATGGACAGGGACACCTTCTATTATCCCAGGCTGCTCCAAGCCCCATCCAACCTGGCCTTGGACACTTCACTTCCAGGGATCCAGGGGTAGCCACAGCTTCTCTGAGCACCCTGTTCCAGGGCCTGCCCACCCTCATGGGCATTGTTTCCACTTACTAACCCATGGCCTGCAACATCCTGGCAAAGAAGAAATCACAGAAATAAAACCAACAGGAACACTGAAGGAAAGAAGAAAGTACTGAAGGAAAGAAGTACAAAGGGCTGACTCCAACAACAGCAACACCCTAAATCCTGCATGATGTCATGAGTCATCTTAAATTAGGATCTACCTGATGTCATTTAGTCATCCTAAACTCTACATGAGTCACTCAGCTGGGAGTGCCTGGCTGGGTGAAATGAAGGCGCAACCAAAGTTCCCAGGAAGTTTTTTGTCTCAGTTCCAGAAGCTTCCACACCTCCCAGGCACTGGAGCCTTCTCCTTGCCAGCTGGATGTGGCGCAGAAACAACCCAAAAGCTGCAAGCTGCTGCCCAAAACAAAACTGTTGGTGAGCCCACAACCACCATGGGTTAGGAGTCAGCACACAAACAGCCCCTCCAGCGGATCCAAGGGAGCCTCCAGCTGGAAATGTGTGACTGGGGCACAGGTGAGGACCAGCTGGGGTGGGTCAGGGACCACCAGCCCAGCTGCAGCCACAGGAGGTGCTGTGGTTGGGATCCCAGGGCTGCAAACACATCTGCCCTCGGGGTCCCAGGCAGCAGTTCCTCCTCCCCTGAATCACAACAAAACCGCACAAGATCGGCTTTCAGTTTCTCTTCATAAAACAAGAGGCTGTTAATGCTCACAGAATTATTAGCCTCTGGACCAGCAGTTAGCCCAGAGTTGATGATTTTCTGGCAGGGGTTATGCAGCCTCATCCACAGAGGTATTCCCACATGATTCACTCAAGTCCTTGATTTTATGGGACACCCCGTGGCGTTTATGGGAGAATTAACCCACATGCACACATCACTAGGGGGAACAGGAACAGAAAAAGAAATTACCACTATTCTTACTGAAAATATTTGGTGAAACACAAGCAGTGGCATGTTGCAACTGGGCTGCTCCAGCTGGAAGAAGGTATCAGCTATCCCTGGAAGAACTTGTTGCAATTTTCTCTGGCAGCTCGGCGTTAACCGCAGCGCTGGAGCCTTTGAAAGTGATTTCCAAAAGGCAGAGGGGGCAAGGGAACCTCAAAATCTGCAGCTACTTAGCCAGAAAACTTGGAAGTTTCGGTTCACTGTCACCACAGGCTTTTCAACAAGGAAAACAGATCCGAGTTCTGGCATGTTGATTCAACTTGTGCTAAACCACTTAACCCTGAAGAGAGGCAACACACACACATCGCTCTGAGCAAAACACAGCTGCGGCACAGAACAACAGTGAATTTTCACGGCTCCTTCAGCCTCAGCGTCCCGCACCTTTTCACAGGATCCCAGAATCACCGAGGTTGGGAAAGAATTCTAATATCATCAAGTGCGATCATTAACCCAGCACTGCCAAGTGCTCCACTAAACCACATCCACACGTATTTTAAATCCCTCCCGGGACGAGGCTCCAGCCTGTTCCAAAGCCTTCCCCTTCCGGGGAAAAAGCTTTCCCAAATATCCACTCTGAACTTTCTACAGCGTTAACTTGAGGCCGTTCTCTCTGCCTCTGGAAATCACACCCCGGGTGATTTTTCTCACTCCTCAGCTGATTTCTCCCACTGCCAGCCCTTCCCAGTAACCAGAAAAACACGTTCTCTCTCTGTAACCTCCTTCCCCAGACGCTCAAGCCCAAAAACTTGAGCGAAAATTCAACAGAAAAAATATCACAGCGCAATGAAATCACGCTCAGCACACAGCGCCGTGTCGGACACCCGGCCCGTTTTTATCAGCTCCTCCCCAGCAACTCGCGGGGTCACACCGAAAGCTTTTTTTACCCCTCATTAAAATTTTCTAAGTGACTGAGCAATGGCTCGCACAAGCGCGGCCAATTTTAAGAGATTACAGCCTCGCTTTCCGCGGAGCTTCATTACCATCAGATTAGGGAGTTTGGAAGCAGGAGCATCTGGCGCTGCTGCTGCTGCTGCTCGGGAACATCCTCAGCGCGTCCCTTCCTCCCCAAACCAAACTTGGTGCTTTTTAAGAGAACAGGCACCCACCCCATCCCACCGAGGTGTCCCTGGTCCCCCCGGTACTCACGCATGAGGGTGCTGAAGGCGCAGAGAGCCAGCAGCGCCTGCAGCAGCACCCCGAAGCGCCCCAGCAGCGCTCCGCTGCCGCAGCCGTGCGCCGGCCGGGGGGCGGCCATGGGGATGCCGTGGGACGGGAAAGTGCGGAGAGGCGCGGGAGAGCGAGGAAGAAAGCAGGGATGGGGATGGGACAGCCCCGACCCCGCACAAAGGCGGCCCCGAGCGGCCGCCCCCGCCCCACGGCCCGCCCCGCCGGCAACAGCGCCCGGGGCGGGGCGGGAGGGGAGGGACGGAGGAGGGGATGGAGATGGGGAGAGGGACAGGGAAACGGGACATGGATGGGGACGGAGATGGGGATGGGGACAGGGAAACGGGACATGGATGGGGACGGAGATGGGGATGGAGATGGGGAGAGGGACAGGGAAACGGGACATGCATGGGGACGGAGATGGGGATGGGGACGGGGACAGGGAAACGGGACATGGATGGGGACGGAGATGGGGAGAGGGACGGGGAAACGGGACATGCATGGGGACGGAGATGGGGAGAGGGACAGGGAAAGGGAAACGGGACATGGATGGAGACGGAGATGGGGATGGGGAGAGGGACCGGGAAACGGGACATGGATGGGGACAGAGGAGGGGATGGGGATGGGGAGAGGCACAGGGAAACAGGACATGCATGGGGATGGAGGAGGGGATGGGGATGGGGAGAGGGACAGGGAAACGGGACATGGATGGGGATGGAGATGGGGAAGTTGGAGATGAGGATACAAAGGGGACAGAGAGACAGAGGGATGGGAATGGGGATGAGGATCAGGACAGCGATAGGGAAGGGAACAGAGGCAGAGATTGGGATATGGAAGAAGTTGGAGATGAGGATAGAATAGGGGACAGAGACATGAAGATGGAGGCAGGGATGGGAATGGAGTTGGGGATGGGGATGAGTATCAGGACAGAGATGGGGACAGAGGCAGAGATTGGGATATGGAAAAAGTTGGAGATGAGGATACAAAGGGGACAGAGATAAAGATGGAGACAGATGGAGATGGGAATGGGGATGAGAATGGAAATGGAGTTGAGTTAGAGACAGGTATGAGGATCAGGACAGGGATGGGGACAGAGGTGGGGATATGGAAGAAGTTTGAGATGAGGATACAAAAGGAACAGAGAGAGAGACAGAGGGATGAGGATGAAGATGGAGATGGAGATGGAGATGGGAATGGGAATGGAGCTGAGTTGGGGACAGGAATGAGGATCAGGAGAGGGATGGGGAAGGGGACAAGGATGAGGACAGAGGTGGAGATGGGGATGTGGAAGAAGTTGGAGATGATACAAATAGGACAGAGATAAAGATGGAGACAGACAGAGATGGGAATGGGGACAAGAATGGAGATGGAGTTGAGTTGGGGATGGGAACAGGGACAAAGATGGGCACAAAGAGATGAGGATGTGGAAAGGGTTGGAGATGGGGATGCAGTGGACACAGACATTGAGACAGAGGCAGCCCTGGGTATGGAGATGGGGACAGGGATGGACATGGGAATGGAGATGGGGATGGGGATTAGTGTGGTGATAGGGAAGGGGACAAGTACAGGGACAGAGATGGAGATGGGATGGGGAAGAGGTTGGAGATGGGGATGCAATGGGAACAGGCAGACAGAGAGAGGCATGGAGATGAGGATGGAAATTAAGATGAAAGTGTGGATGTGGAACGGGTGGGAAGTGTGGATGCAATGGGAATGAGGATGGGACAGAGATGGAGACGACAATGTAGATGTAGATGAGGTTGGAGATGGAATGGAGATGGGGATGGGGAAGGAGATGGAGATGAAGAGGGAAATCAGGATGGAGATGCAGGCAGAGACGGTGTTGGGGACAGGAGTTATGGATGTGGGTGAGGACAGAGATAAAGGTGGGGATGATGATGGAGATGAGGATGTGAGGCCCTGGAGGGAATGGGGGTGCTGGAAATTGTGCTGAGGTTTGGCGAGCTGGGTTGGGGGAGTCCTGGTGTGATAGGGGTGCTGGGCTGGGGAGGGTGGTTAGGGGTCCTGTTGGGATTCCCCTGTTGGGATTTGAGGTGCCGGACTGAGGGAATCTCAGAAGTGTTTCAGGTGCCAGGATGTAGAAGTCCCAGCAGGGTTTGGGTTGCCCTGGCTGCAGAGGTCCTCACAAAGTCTGGGATGCTTGACAGGGGAGGGTTGGTAGGGATACGGGTCAAGATTGGGGTGCCAGGTTGGGGGTTCCAGCAGGGATGGGGGTGCTGGGTTTGGGAGATCACAGCAGGGTTTGGGGTTCCAGGCTGGAGAGGATCCCAGCAGGGTTGAGAGTGCTGGGCTGGGGATAGTCCTGGTCCTGCTGACGGGGTTTTGTTCTCAAACTGCTGCCTCAAATCTCATTTTTTTGCTCCTCTGTGTAACACTGCTGCCACCCCCCTCTACAGCCTCCTCCCCACAGGGCAGGTTTCGTTTTCTCTCTCTTTTCAACGCACTTGAGGCCATCTTCAGGGAGCACTGGGGTCACATGGTGAAATTTCCCTCCCTGATTTTGCCGGGTAGGAGCTTGTGTTTAGTTACAAAACCCGAGAGGCTGCAAATCTTATCCTGTCATATGACTCTGAGGGACGGCCTTAGAAACAGCAGTAAATGTTATGAGAAAAGAAAATCATGGGAGCTGGCCTGATTCCCAAACAGGTCCAGTTTACAACACAGGAGGGAATTGTGTTGTTCCTGGGCTTGGGAATTCCCTTGTTCTGGGGAGGTCATTAGTGCCAGGCTGGAGCCTCCTCCCTCCTCAACTCAGTCAGCACATCACCGAAATAACAAAAATAGTCCCTCCTTTTTTTTTTTTTTTTAATTTATTTTTATTTTTCCAAGGGTGAATTGAATCTTGGGTTGATTGCTGTTCACTTAGCTCACTGACTTTAATCAGGGTTTAATCACAGCTTCAGCCAGGAAGGTGGAAGTTTCATCTCACTAACTCATTTTCAGCTGATTTTGTATGTGCAATTGTTAGTTTCATAAAAAGGTTCATTCCCCTGAGCTGGTAAATCTGATTGTGTTTTGCAGTCAGTTGCCTTTATATTAAATTCTAAATCAAATATTAAGGTTGATGCTTTTATATGAGCCAGTTGAACACATGGTATGGGGAACCATCTATTAAGCAAGTACACACTTTAACAGAGATTTCTTCAGGCTCTTTTTTTTGGAATTTTCTCAGATTTCCTAGGTTGCTGCTATAAAGACATTTTCAAGAATTGCTGCATGGTAATTTTTCCCCTGGGAGGTGCCTTGGACTCTATTTGCCCAGGTACAGCACAGCAATTGGAGAAAACAAAGGGGGGGGAAAGACATTTAACCAGGATGAGTATTTCTTAAACAAAATTTCAATTTCTGTGAATAACCTGCAAATTATCTGTGATGTATCAGGGTTTTGCCTAAGGGGCCAATTTTTCAAAAGCTCCCTCAGAGCCAGTGCTGCCCCCTCCCCTTTCTTCAAGCCCAATTAATGGTGATTTCTCCCACTGCTTTATCAGCAGGACGGAGTAATCCGAGGCCTTATTCCCAGGTGCTGATGGTTTTACAAGAGAGCAGGGTGCCTCCCACGTGTGAAAACACTCAGGCTCCAGGAGGGCAATAAACAAAGCCTGATTCCCCCTACTTGCAGGAAGGGGCAGACATCCTTCAGTGGCTCTGGGTGCTCCTCCCTCCTCCGTGAAAACACAGCTTTGCTTTATCAAAAACACCATTTGCACTTCAAAATATTTGTGTCTTCTGAGCCCGTGCAAAAAGTCTTGAAGTTTTGTCTGAATCCCAAGTGGAGTCCAGGAGCTTTCGGGTGGTTATTGAATTCTAACCCTAGAATTTCGGCAGTTAAGATGCCTCACCAATGGCTTCCTTTTTTTTTTTTTTCCCTGAGGTTTTTCTCTCTCTGAGGAGACTCTAGAGCCTCTTTCAGTATCTGAAAGTGCTCCGAGAGAGTTGGAGAAGGACTTTGGAGAAGGGCATGGAGTGATAGGATAAGGGGGAGTAGTTTCACGCTGCCAGAGGACAGATTTAGATCAGATATTGGGAAGAAATTCTTGGCTCTGAGGGTGGTGAGGCCCTGGCACAGGGTGCCCAGAGAAGCTGTGGCTGCCCCTGGATCCCTGGAAGTGTCCAAGGCCAGGCTGGACAGGGCTTGGAGCAACCTGGGATGGTGGAAGGTGTCTCTGCCCATGGCAGGGGTTGGAACAAGATAATCTTCAAGGTCCCATCCAACCCAAACCATTCCATGTTTCTAACATTTGAAAAACACCCAGCAAAAGAAAAAAGCAAGTCAAGTAAGCACTTATGCAAGAAGTAGAATTTAATGAAGGAATCATTAAAGAAAAAAAAAAATGAATTAAAATATTAGGCCACGTGCTTAAGCATAAAATCAGAAACACCAAAGTGATTTCAAGCGATAAGGAATGTAAAAACTAATCCAGGCTATTCATGAAAGTGCAAGGAGAAAAATGAAAGATGGAGGAAATCTGTGAATTCTCTCTAAGAACACTTTTCTACTCTATGACAGAATGGAAAACCAAATAATGGAAATCACAGAATATACCTTAATTTCTCCATCCTTCAAAAAAAAGGATTAGCAAGTAAAAATAACTTAAAGCAACATGACCAGTGATAATCCAAGACAAGAACAGGTTCAAAGATGAGAGGAATCAAGACTGATGGATTCAAGGGCTTGAAGAAGTGTAAGCAAAAGTAGCTGAGAAGTGGGCAGGGTAAAGTTTGGCTCCTCAGGTGTTATCACAGGAGAAGGGGAATTGCTGTGCCTAGCTCTGAGGAGGGGAATGAGGGTCTGAGGAATCTGAGACCCACCAGCTTTATTCCAGTAGCCAGGAGGACACTGGTAAAAATTACCAAATAATCAATTTATAAGCACCTGGCAGAAAATAATGTAATAAAAACCAACCAATGTGGGTTTGACTAGAATAAATCATGTCAAGGGAGTTTTATTTCTGCACTGAGAGGATGACTGTGTCTATCTTGGCTTGGAGAAGGTTTGTGTTGCTGCCCCAGTAAAAACCCATGAGCTCTGCAGGAGCACCAGCTCTGGACAAACCCCCACCAGCTGCTCCAAAATCTGTTTGCTGCTGCATCAGGAGCAGTGTGATGGCTCCAGGTGGGCATCTGAAGGTAAATTAAACCCTTAGGAGAGGGTAAATGAGGTAAATTAAATCCTTAGGAGAGGGTCAAGGATATCCAACTAGAAGAGTCTGCAACCCTCCATAAGGTTAGGGTGAAAATTATGAATTATTTCCTTAAACCAAAGGGATGGTTCCAGAGCCAACAGAAGGAAATGCAGTGAGTGGTAGGGAAGGAAGGAGGCCGAAAGTGGCTGGAAAGAGCATCAGGAGATGTAAATGTCCTGCAGACAAAATGTGAGTGGATAACAAAAAGGTGTTGCAATGAGAATGTTGCACCTCCCTGTTTTAGGAGGTGATCTGGAGAGTTTTATAGAAAAATTGGGCAATGCTGGGTTCAGTCCAGCTTTGCCATTAGACAGAGATGTGATGGAGTATGGAGAAAGCAAAAAAGAATGGAAAGCATTTGAGAAAATAAGAAACAGAAAGGAAATGGGATATTTTCTCCTGCAGAAATAGTAGCTGTCATTGGAGGAACAGGCTTTGTGGCAAAACTGTTCTGGTACAGTTATAAAAAGTTAATAAAGTTATTGGAAGTTTTCTGCCTCAAAAAGACAAGTCAATTTGTTTGTTTGTTTGTTTGTTTCCGAAAAATAAATTAAAAAAAAATAAAAAGTGTTTGCAGCACTGGGAAAATTGTCCAGCCCATATCTGACTCTCAGCACAGGTACCTGCTCACATTCAGCTGGGTCTGGGTTCAAAACAGAGCTGAGAGGAGGACAAGGCTTTTCTTCAAGGCTTCCTCACTTCGAGGGCACTGAACTGTGAAAAACTGGCTTGGGATCCAGAGGGATCCTCTTTTTTTAGGTCTACTCCTTTTTGTAACATTGCCTTGGATGCCCTTAGTGCAGTCCTGGTACGGCCACAGGATGAAAAATCCACCCCCTGTTCTGCACAAGTTACTTTTGGGTGGGATCCACCTTCAGATGTCCCTTTTTGAGACATCTCCTTTCATAGCCATAGTGGAGAGGAATAACTTCTTTAGGACATCTTCCTTTGTCCTAAAGATGGATTAAGTCTGCTCCAGCTCTGGACAGATCAGTGATGGCCTCATGTTAGAAAAGAGCCACAAAAGCATCAATGTCCATTTTTTTAATAGCAACACAGCCTTGTTTTCTTCAACTCACTTACCCCTAGAACACTCAGGTGTTTTGTACCCCCAGAGTCCCCAGCTTGATGGTGGGGATGAGGAAAAGACAGTGGCAGGTCTGCAAGTGGTTATTGTGGTAAATTGGAGGGGGACACACCAAGCTGCCCTTTCTAGGATGATGCTCAGGGAAATTATTCATCTGCTTTTATTTATCACGTGGTGAAGAAATTGCTTCTGAAAACAAGATCTCTTGGGAACGCTTCCTTTAGCTGATACTTGGAACAGACTCTATTGATGCTGCCAGCAGCAGTGATCCCTGCTGATTAAACAGTAGCTGGACTTTATTCTTGTTGAATTACCCATTTGACAAGGCCTAGCACACTGAACAATCAGTCCCAGGTTATATTCATAAGCAGGAGGCCAACACCAATTTTTGTATCAGCCAGGGCTTTGCATTGCAGGATACTCTAAGGAGTAATTGTCAAGGTAATTATTTTCTATTTTCACTAAGTGCTTTAGCTGTGTTATTATGAGATGTTCAATGTCTTGCTCGGAATGAATGGGAATAATTTCCCACTTTACAGGCCACTTCATGTGGCACTTTTGGCTGGCTGTGCTTGGCTTGAAGCTGAGAATTGCCAGCCTTGCTCACCCTGGCTGTGTCAGCCAGAGGGGCAGGGGACACCTGCAGGTCTGTGCCTGTCAGGACCCAGGACATTGCTCTGGCTGCCCTGGGTGATTTGAGACCCTGGCAGGGGCTCAGAGACCTTGGCATGGAGTCACAAACACCTGTGCCTTTGATTTTAGCCCATGGAAACAATTACCAACTTTGTGTGAGGAGTTACAAGCCATAAGAGTTTGAGTAGAATGATGGTGAATTTGTCACAAGGTGAAAAAGTAGAATTTTGGGGGTTTAGAATGGGGGTTCAAAAAGCAAGATGGAGGAATCTGGGTGTGTCCTGTCCTTCTTCTTCTTCTTCTTCTTCTTCTTCTTCTTCTTCTTCTCCTCCTTCTTCTTCTCCTCCTCCTCCTCCATCTTCTGCTGTGATGGTGACACTTCTGGATTGGTTTAGAGTAGAGACAGACTGTCTAACATAGGTGATAGGTGTTGGAAAATTATTGTAAATAAAGTACACGTAGTTCTTAGTATAAAAAGCCAACACCACCCCACGGGCAGGGACTGTGCCACAACCCGACCTGCTGGACAGATCTCAGCAGGTCAGAGAAAGAATGGAATAGATAAGAGAAAATAAACAACCTTGAAAAGCAGACCTGATGAATCCCAGCTCTTTCTTTGGTCATGAGGCTGGGAAAAAAGACTTTTAATACCTCGGGGGTCATCTCAACCACAGAAACCCAAGATGTGCCCAGCTGTGAAAGGCAGAAAGAGGAAGGTTTCAGCCTCCCTTTCCCACTCCCCTCATTCAGAGCACCCCAGCTCTGCAAACCAGCCCCTGGGCACAGCCCCCTCCTCTGCATGGCCATCCCTTCACCCAGGACAGAGTGGGAGCTCCTACAACAGCACCATGAAACCCTCACAGGTCCCACCAACCCTTGGGATGATTTCTGTGGCATTTCACATTCTCTGGAAAATCCCTTCACCCAGGGTTTTCTCCTGGGAAGCTGAGAAACCTCAGAGAAAAAGGAAAACAATTCTTATCTCATTTGCTTCTCCTGTGTTGTGGTCACATGTGCAATGTGTTTGGAGATGGTTTAGCCATAGGTCGTTGTTTCATTGGATTCTGTTGTGAGTTGTTTTCACTCATTGGCCAGTCAGGGCCAAACTGTGTCAGGGCTCTGGAGAGAGTCCCGAGTTTTCATTATTATCTTTTTAGCCTTCTGTAAGTATCCTTTCTGTATTCTTTATTATAGTTTAGTTTAGTATTCTTTAATATAATATAATGTCATAAAATAATAAATTAGCCTTCTGAGAACATGGAGTCAGACTCATCATTCCTTCCTGCCACAGGGGCACCCCACAAATACAACAGATGTCCCTGCTTCAGGTTTGACTGTCCTGAGGTCATGTATCACCCACATTCCTGCAAGGTGAGCCCTTGGAGGGGATTGGACTGGATCACCTTTAAGGTCACTTCCAAACCAAACCATTCCATGGTTCTAAGATGATCCTTGGGTTTGGGACTGTTTGAACAAGGGTAGAGCTGCTAGAAAGGCTCAACATTTGCTTTTTCAATCAATTTCTTCCTTGAAAATTGAACTTGTGTTGTTCTTATGTAAGAATGGCCAGATGCAAGTTCCTTCAAGCTTAAGATACATTTGAATTTATGGCCATTGAGACCTGGGCAAAATTCCCTGGGTCTGAACTGCAACAGAGTGGATTTAGGCTGGCATCAGGACACCTTTTCCAGGAATAAGGATAGTTAAGAGCTGCAATAAATTGTGGGGGGCAGAGGGAGAAATTTTGCATTGGAGAATTTTACGAATATCCATCATTTTAGAATCAGAGAATCGTGTAGGTTGGAAAAGACCTCTAAAATCATCAATTCCAACTATTAATTGAGTCCAACCAATATTCTTCTCTCAGGGAGAGCTGGGTAATTCCTGCCTGAGGTGGGAGAATTGGTGAGCTGATCTCCTAAATTCCCCATGAACTGCATTTCCTTGGCTGCCCTGCTTCCTTTTGCCAGCCTGTATCTCCAGCCTGACCTTGTGTTGCAGTGGTTTATTGGACAGACAGGAATTGTCTCAGTCCTGTGCTTTTGGAGATCTTACTGCTCTCAACGTCCTTCCAGTTCAGGGGGATCAGATTCGTCCTCAGGAGGAAAAAAAAAAAAAGGTAAAGAGAGAAAAAATCCAATCAAATGCAGTTTTGTTCCTTACAGCTCTTGTGTCTCTCTGGCAGACCTGAGGTTGCCTCAGGAAAAAGAAAGCTTTTTTCTCTGCACAGTTGTGGGTCTGGATGTTGGAATCTGACAGCCTGGATGACTATTTATGCAAAAGGATCAGTTAGGAAATGGAGACCTGCCCTACTGGAGAAATGTTAAATATTCACAGCATTCATGTAGCATGTAGACGGGACCTTGGTTATTTTCCCCTGAGCTCCATTGCTCACTGGGAGCCTTGAAATAAAATGCTAATTTGCCAGGACCTGGTGAATATTCCCTGCTCCCAAACCTTTCTCCATTAGCACTTGAAAACCACAGGTTCCTTCACAAGCCACCCTTGATGTTTTATAAATGTTATAGCTGAGACATCCCTTCTTCTCCTTTTAATGCATTTTTTACAGCTGCAGCAGAGATATTATTTCCATTCAGGCTGCAAAGAGTCATCCTGGAACCTCAGTTCCAGGAATCCTCATCCTGGAATCCTCAGTTACCTCTCCTGAGGTGCTCCCAAAACAGCACAAGCTGCCCAACCTTAAGCTAATAACCTGCTCAAGGACTCCATTTCACATTTTCTGTGCAATCTCAGCTGCAGAGCCACAGGTCAGGAGCCTGATGGATCCTTACAGGTACAAAAAAAGCTTTTAGAAGAGAGCTCAAGCTTGGCTGATTTTCACATGGATGAATTTCCATGAGAAAAAAAACCACCTGGATGTGGAAGAAAAGGGGTGTTAATAGTGTTTGGATTAGAAATGGTGCAACAAGTATTGCAACAAACAAACCTCAAGATTCAGGAAGCATATTGCCTCCAGCCTAGAAAGCTCAGCCAAATCTGCCCCTGTGATACCTACAGTGTTTCTTCCCAGGGATTGCTAAATAAACCTCACCAATTGTCTTAAAACTTGGTTTTTACTCATCTAGAGGGTCTCTGATGAGAAACAAGCCCACAATGATCCTATTGGATATTAAATGGCACAGGCCTATTCCTCCCAGACAAGGAGGAAAAGTCTCCACTTTGAGCTATGCCAAAAGCTAAGAACCCTGCAGAACTCATGTGAGTCACTAGGCACAAATCTCCTTGAAAAAATTAGCTTTTCAGCCTGTAGAGCTACTATTCTGGTGCAAGAAGTAAAATTTAGGCCAGTTAAAAGCCTTTTTTCAATTGCATGTACCAGAGGAAGGAGATTGGAAAACTCCACTCCTTCATTGATACAACAATGTCAGAAAAACTTTCAAAGAGCAGATTTGGTGTCAGCCACAGACACTAAATGGGAGGAGGAATTAAAGCAAGGAGTTGTGTATAACTTCCCTTAGCATCCTCAGGATCCTGCCCAGGAAATCAGACAATTTGGGTCCCACCCCAGTTCATTATCCAACGTGCAAGCATTGTGTGTGCACTGCAGAAGGCACAGAGACCTGCTCAGCTAAGCCAGTTCTTCCTGAAGACCTGCTGGAATCTTGATTTTAGGTTTAATCCCTTCTTAGTGACTTCACCTAGTTAAGCAAGGAACAAAAGTCACAAAAATAACACCAAGGGGAGGATTGCTCATTTCTCCTGTGATGGGTAGCCTCAGATCTGGTGGTGGTTACTAAAACACTTGGATCTAAAATATGCATTTCATTTAAAATATTAACTTTGCTGTTATTATTTTGTTTTACACTACAATATCCAGTGGTTTTCCAAAAAAGCAAGTGGTGAGGTTGCTTTGGTCATCCTGTGTTTTATGAATTCAAGGGGAATCTTTTCCCTGATTCCAGCTGGCCTTATGTGGCATTCACATTCTCTGAAAAATCCCTTTGCCCAGGATTTTTCTCCTGGGAAGCTGAGAAGCCTCAGAGAAAAAGGAAAACAATTCTTATCTCATTTGCTTCTCCCGTGTGGAATGTGTTTGGAGATTGTTTACCCACGGGTAAATAATCTGGTTTCTGCTGTGAGTTGTTTTCACTCTCTGGCCAATTGGGGCCAAGCTGTGTTGAGACTTTGGAAAGAGTCACAAGTTTCCATTCTTATCTTTTAGCCTTTTGTAAATATCCTTTCTGTATTCTTTAGTATGGTATTCTTTAATATAATATAGTATCATAAAATAATAAATGAGCCTTCCGAGAACATGGAGTCAGATTCATCAGTCCTCCCTGCATGAGGATCCCTGCAAATACAATAGCCTTGGATGAGATGTGTAAACTCACCCTTAGATGAGACCTGGTACAAAACAATCTCCATTGAAAGAATCCATTTACCAGAGCTGTGTTTTCACATTTTAGTTCCCAAACTCTGGACACATGCCACAATGTACAACTCCTTTTGTACAGAATTTTTTTAGCATGGATCTGCACACATTCTGAGCTCAGAGCCTCCTTCAGCACTGGAGGGGAGGCTGGAACTGCAGGGAGCTGGGTCTGCTGCTTTTGAGGTCTTTGAGATGTAGCCCTGCAGCCAAAACTGGCTTTCTAGGCTTCCTCAAATCGTGCCTCTTCACCCCATGCCTGAATCTAGCTTCTGGAGGGATCCTTAAAGTTATTTACAGAGAAGTCCCAGTGCTCACATGAGCACAGCTCGCAGACAAAGCTTTCTGTGGCTCTGTGTGGATGCAAAGCTGTACAAAATGCCTTCCAGCTGTATCCCAGAGAAGCTGCATCCCAGAGGAGCCATATTTTTACTGCATTTCCATCTTTAGCAGGAGAAGAGGAAAATATTTGAAGGAACAAGACAGCAGCTGCTAGAGATGGTCCTACAAATGCATCCCACCCTGCAGCCCTGCTCTTGCTTTCTGTAATTGCATGGGCAAGACACACTTTTCCAATCTGAATGATTCCCTGAGTCTATAACACAGCTACAAGTTCTTTTTAAAACAAAAAGGGTTGGAAAATTTCTTTACAGAGGGATGTGCAAACCCCCAGTCACTGTATGTGTCTGACACCAGATCTGCTCTTTGAAAGTTTTTCTGACAGTGAAGGGGTAGAGTTTTACAATCACCTGCCTCTGGTACATGCAAAAAAGCTTTTAACTGGCCTAAATTTTACTTATTGTGCCAGAATAGTAACTCTACAGGCTGAAAACCTAATTTTTTCAAGGAGATTTGTGCCTAGAAGATTTGTGCCTAGTGACTCACATGAGTTCTGCAGAGTTCTTAGCTTTTGGCATAGCTCAAAGTGGGAGACTTTTCCTCCTTGTCTGGGAGGAATAGGCCTGTACCATTCAATAAGAAGTTATTTTTAACCCAATACTTATTTCGAACTCAACCCAAAGAGTGTTTCTACTTTCTTCTACTGTATTTTTTCTATTTTCAGCCTCACCCTAATCAAGGGCTGCTGTTTTTACAGGTGACCCCTTAGCTTGATGCTGATGTAGGCCATATGTTCTTTTCCTCCTCATCTCTTCACTCCTGGATGTTACAGCTGAAATACAAACCCCTGAATGCCCAGGGATTTCCAAAGGCCAGAAGACATCTGCTTGCCATCACAGATGTTTGCAAGTTAACACATGGATGAAATAATATTAGTCAGTGAGATTCAGAACTGATTCAGATTTCCACAATTAAGCATAAATGGTGCTTTGATGAAGAATTAAACAGGGATGAAAAAACTGAAACATAGGCATCAGTAAGACAACAGTTGCCAAATAGATTTCCAGCCTTCAGACAGGAGTGAAGACACCCAAATCAGGGTGTTACAGGAATCAGTCTTGCTGTAGCAGGAAGAAATGCCTGTGTGCACTCATTTCGCTCTGTTTTCAACAGGGAAGGTGCTACAGCAGCTTTGTGGTTTCTGGATAAGTGTGTGTGAGCTCTGAGCAGCCTGGGGTGAGACACTGAAATATTTAGGTTGTATGGTTCCAATATTTGCCCTTTTGTGCTTTGCTGGTGCCAAGTTTGCACCCCAGAGGGGGAGGAAGGGAGTTTCTGGGTGTCTGGTGTCATTTCACTCTAACCTGCCCCTAGTGCTATTAACAAGAACCTGAGTTAGCCTCACCTCCTGCAGCAGCTTGTAGCACCTGGGATAGTGGAAAACATCCCTGCCCATGGCAGGGGGCTGGAACCAGGTGGTCTGGATGGTCTTTGGATGGTCTTTGGATGGTCTTTAAGGTCCCTTCCAACCCAAACCCTTCTGTGAGTCCAGGGAGGCAAGTGTGAATTTGGAACCCATACCAAACCAAAGAGCTGAAGTGGAAAGTGGTGGCTTAGGCTTTATAAAATGCATAATAAAGGCAGATGTGCCAGCAGAGATGAGTCCCACAGGGAGATCTAGGAGGGTCCCTTTTCCTGGGGGAGCCAGCACAGCCCCATTCAAGAAAAATGCAAAGTGAGTTTGTGTCTCCACTAAAGCTGGAATTTTCACTCTCCATAAATATCATGCTGTTCAATTGCTGTGTCTATACTGATCTCCACAAGAAAACATCCCTTTTTTTTCAGTGGGATCCTATTGGCTGAGGCAAAAATAACTCCAGAAATCATTTATTTCTTCAGAAAGTGTGGGAGTACTTGTCCCTGCTGCTGTCAGCTCCCATCCATCCGTTTTATCAGGCAGTATCAACACACTCTCTTCCAGCGAGGACTGCTCAACAGCACACAATAAAATTGATTCATTACTCATTTTCTCCTTATTATCTTTCAATTGCTCCAGCTCTTGATACCACTTAAAGTGGACATTAGCTCTTTGTAACTAGTGTGTGAATGGTTTTTCTCCAAGCTTTCATTACATCTATTTTCATTTAGTATCATTACATCATGTGTCTTTCTCATGAACTTCTTATAATGCCTTTATAGACATTTGTGTATGCCCTGCCATGGTGAGGAGTGAGAACCCAAATGGATTTCTTGGAAAAGCTGCCCCAGGTGCTCTGTGGGTGAAAATGAGAAGTATTTAGTGCTGAAATGTGGTTTTATTTGCAGGAGCTGGCTCTTGAGCTCTCCAGAATGAAAAAGCCCAGAATCACTAAAAATGAAACTCAACTTTTGTGCTTGTCTTTGGCATGAAAGCAAAACTGATTAAACTCCAGGAGGGGCAAGACTTTCTGTTTATAATTAGCCTTGAAATGGAGATGGGAGCTGAGAGCTTTGTTTTGGGGTAGGGGGCAGGATGATTTAAACTTCTGTCTGCTTTGGGAAGGATTATGATGACAGTGAATTTAATACAGCTTTGCAGACTCTGATCCATACTCTGGAAGGAAGAATCTTCCCAGTTTCCACACTCTTGAAGGGTTTAATTCAAAGAAGTTCAAAACAGTGTAGCTCCAGTGGAGCAAACCTCACAAGTACCTGCAAAAGTTTGTCATACAAGTAGTTATCCTATGGGGAACCTCTGCTCCCTTCTGGAATCTCTGGGACCAGGGTTCTTCTTGGCTTTAGGTTGGCTTTGGGACTCAAAGGTCCAGACCAAGGTGTCTCACAGGCTGCTCTGGGCCTGGAAACCAGTTTTACTTTATTGAGACAGATCGTAGTTAATACTCAAATGTGGAAGTTTGAAAGTCTCAAGCACAGATAAAATATTTGCTATTTACCCTGGAGGGAGATGAATTTCTTTCCCAGGTCCCTGCAGTGATTTCTCCCCCCAATTACAAAGGGGATTAATACTTCAGCTGCACTTATCTCAATATCTCCTAGTTCAGACAGATGAATACAACCTTCAACATTTCATGGGATCAGATTTCTTTTTAATTAAAGCAGCCCTTTGTCTCACTGTGCCTCTGAAAGTCTTATTTATCATTAAATCCTTTAGAAGTCTCTTAGGAAAATAATTTCCTGCTCCCAGTTTTACTGAGCCTTTGGATCTCCTATCTCTTGTCACCTGTAACAAAGTGCTGTAGGAAGGAGCAGGGCTGGATTGCTTTCATGTTCTCCATCAGCTCTGATATGGATGGTTGTTATAAGGCTTCATACATAATATATGCCATGTCTTAAAGCAGCCCTGTAAACTGTACAGCTGTAAAGGTTTCTTAACTCAACCAGCCTCCAGCTAGCAGCTATAAAAAGGCAGTTAAGCAGATTAGCATTAAAACTACCTGGTGAGATGAAAAATGGGGAGGCAGAACGGCCCAGTGATGGATCCTTGGAGTGTGACCAGTCACGTGGGGAAGTCACCTTTCTGTGCTCGCACCTGCTGGCACTGGCACTAATCATTTTGGGGATATTTCTCTGTAATTGCTTGGTTTGCCCCCACAAGGGCCACCTCTCTGAGCACACACAGGGAGGATTTTCCAGGCAGTCCAAAGGAAATGTTGACCCGCTCCTGCTGGGTCTGAGTTTTCTTGGTCTCCTTTGAGAGTGCTGCCTTTGCTCTGCAAATGCCTTTGAATGACTTTGCATGCTGAGTTTTCTGCTTTTTTTTTCTATGGAGAAAAGCCTTTGGAGCCTGTTCTGCCAGGAAGTGTGGTCCCATTCCTGTCCAAAAAGCTTCTCCTGGCCCCAGTTTTCGAAAAGCTGAGCTGAAAATCAAATGCATTTTAAAACTTGTCATGAGGAAAATCAAAGTGCTTTCCTACCTGGACACCTGTTGTTACTCAGCAGAGGAGGAGCATGAATTCTGTGCCCTGTGCTGTCACATTGATCAGGTCTGGGTCAGTCTCCAGGGACGTTTCTCACTGCTCCCATCCCACCACTGGGCTGGGCACAAATCATTGCGTAGGAATAGAGGTAATAAATAAATAATAAAAGGTACAGAGTCACAGAATGGTTTGGGTTGGAAGGGACCTCAAAGATCATCTCATTCTACCCCCCTGCCATGGGCAGGGATGCTTTTCTATAGACTTGGTTGCTTAGAGCCCTATCCAATCTGGCCTTGAGCACTTCCAGGCATAGAGCATGGAAATATCCCCAAAATACTGACATTTCCACAGGGAAAAACCACCCAATTCCATCTTTCAGAATGCAGTCTTGGGTACATCCATTGAGGTGTTCCAAATCTGAGACAGGGACACTGCACTGGCCAGTTTTAGAAGGCATTTTCACACAAACCTTCATCCCTGGCATTGCTTTTCTAACAGAAATCATCCTCCCTGTCTTGTTGGCACCTCTTCCAAAGCCCCCTTTTGCCTTTGCCCCTACTCTTCACTCTTTGTTTGTGCTGATAGCTAATGAGCTGCCTTTGTGGATCCTGGATAAATGGGATATTTCATGGACAGTAACATAATCAATTAATTGACTACAATCATGATTTGTTTACCTAAACAGGACTTTAAAGCCAAGGCTTGTCAGCAAGCATTTCCTCTTGACAGGGCTGTGCAGTATCCTTTTGTTTGTATGGAGGCAATTTAAAGGATATTGAGATGAGGACTAAGAATATTTATCAGGGTAAAGCCTTCTCTCATTTTACATTATGAAATTGTAGCTGTGAGCAAGAAAGCAGCAGTTGTTTGTGGCAAGCAAATAAAAATCTGATTTTTCCTGTGTAAAGAGTTGTGTTCCTTTAGACAAAAACTTTTTTTCAGACCACTAAAACCTATTCTTTTCCCAACACCATGCCAAGAAGCTTTTACATTTATACCTCACATTTATGAGAGGTGATCAAAAAGCAAGGAAGGAGAAGAATTTTGTCATGTTAAAATGTTTTAGCTGTTGGAAGCTCACTTTCTCCAGTGATAGTGTTGGGGAGCCAGGAAAGTAAACTCATCCTCAGTCACATTGTGGGCAAAGGAAAATCCTTCAAGTGACCCCTGAATACACCCTGGATCCATCAGGGAACTTGGTTCAATCCAAAAGAAACCTGAAAAATGGTTAATATTTATAATGTGTGACAGGAACAAGCTGAGAATTTTTTTTTTTCATGTTACAACTGAACACACAGAAAAATAGGGCTGGCATAAATGTCAGAATTTAGGAGAGGTTTGGAGATTCCCACTGGAAAAGACTCCTGTCCAGACTGTAAATCCTGGCCTGAAGCAGTGCCAGTTGATAAAATCAAAAGGGAATCAGCAATTAGGTTGAATTGCACAAAATCTCTGTCTCATTAAATGTCTGCATGCCTTGTTTTAGGGTTTCAGATCAGTTCCACCACATAAATCAGAGGGGTTGACTCAGATGACACAGTTGGTGCCTGAGGGCCCGTTCTTCTCCTGGCACTGTCACTCTGTGTGAGGGTGTCTGCACACAGCCAAAATCCAGGTTCTTTTTTCCTATGACCCTTCCTGTATGTGAATTATGAAAAAGTACAGCCTTTATTGTGCCCAGATCCACCCAAACTTGGGTTTTGTTGGATTCCACTGGGATTCCCCCTGTGGGATCCAAATGATGGTTAAAATAATTTGATTTTAAGCCAATCATTTTGAGCATTAACCAAATGATGGTTAAAATCCCATCATTTTCACTGATGGGATACTCAGGTAAGAGTCCTGGGTTTGGGGGCTGAAGTTGTGTCTCACCCCCTGAACAGGAATTTCTGAGCAGCCAGGGTGGGTGCTGAGGATTTTCACCCTCTCTATGTGTGGCAGCAGTTACAATTTTTTTTCCAAGCTTGAATTTTTTGGGGGGTTTGGCTGCAAGTTTGTGACAGACGTAGGAGCTGAGTCTCTCTGCAGGATTTCAGGGAGGGTGTGAATCTCAAACAGAGCAGATGCTGCTCTAGGACCAAATCTTCCTGAGGCTCCTGGGGGTGCCTGAAGGTAACAGACATGTCCTGGGCAGGCTTATTGTCTAAAATAAGCAAGGCTAATGCCATTTATTCATGAACACAAATGTCACCTCAGCACCATGTTCAGCTTGTGGGTCCTTCAGGCACCTCTTAAATTTGGGCCAGAAATGGGCAACCAAACACACAACCACCTACAAATCCCATTGTCCCTCAGAGCATTTCTCTTCCCAAGCCAGGAGAAAAGAGAAAAATTAAGACTGTTAATGTCATAAAATCACTGTTTGTGTGTGTGCTTGTGCCTCCTTGTGTAAGGGACCTTTTTACATCTCCATCTATGCTCCAAAAACCTGAACGTGCTGAAGGCAGCAGCCTGGAAAATGGGAAAATTTTGTGTCTTAGTAATCTTATGCTGCAGATCAGGAGCTGCTAAGATCTGATCTAAAGTAATGGGACTGTCTGAATTTCACTGGGTTGGAGAGTTTTTGTGTGTCCAGCTATGGAAAGTTTGGAATGTGAACAGTTCCATCCTTTGGGAGTGATCATCAGAGGCAGCAGCAGAGGGATGTTCATTACAGCTTGGGTACTTGGTACTCAGGTAGATCTTTTTTATCAGTGCTACTTGCATAAAAGTGCTTTAGTTAAAAAAGAGTCTAAAAGTGGAGAAAATGGTATCAATGTCATAATAAAAGTAAGGACTTTGAGGAACTGACTTGATCCTGGAGTCATGTCCAAAGCTGCTTGCAGCTTTTTGAGTGCCTTAAAAATCTCCCTCCGTTCCTAAAACTATTATTTGCAATAGGAAATCCAAGGGGGATTAAAATGATTAAATATTTTTATGGACCTGGCTTTTAATTTGCCTAGATTTCAATCTCCCAGCTGTACAGTGCTTCCTTTCTAAAGACAAAGTACAGGATACTTATAAGTTACAGAATATGGCATTTTTCAGTAGTGAATTCTTCAAGCAGTTTATAAAGCTAGGGAATTATTCTTCTTTTTGGTTTAGGAGTGGGTAAACTGAGGCACAGAGGCTGTCACTTATGAGGGCTCAGCCAGTCTAGGGTAAAACCATGGTCACCTGCAGGCAGGACATGAACTACAAAGGGGGCATAGTGTGAAATGAGATCAGAAAATTCACTTCATGAAAAAAACCCTAGAGTTCCAGTAAGAAAAATATTTAAACACCTCCCCTCCTGATCCCTGCACTGAGATACTCAGTCCTGAGCTCATTAGGACCTTAAATATGTTACCTATTACCCTTAATGGCATCCTCTAGACTCCTCCACTCATATGCATCCTTATGAAATGTGCTTAGCAACCTGGCAGTGAAGAAGTAGAAGTGTCAGCCTCTTCAAATTAAAATAAAAAATCAATTATGCTCTTAGGGGCAGATGGAGATTAAGCTGAATACAATGTACAGTTACTCTGTTGTGGAAGCTGGGCCCTTTATGTGCAATTAGTGGCATTTTGTTCTTAATCTTCCTCCTTAATACAGAAGGAGCCATTAAAAGAGCAAAAGCCATCCACAAGCCCTTTTCATAGTCAGCTTCAGAGAGACGCTTCCAAATGCATCAATTTCATCTTAGTACTGTCAAAAACATCCCTCAAAGTACTGATAGGACCTTCTAGTACTTCGCTGTGGGTTTGGGGGTGGTGCTGAGTGGGGGCTGGAGGGAGGGAGGAGAAAGTCAAATGAATAATTGCAAAATTAGGTTTTGTTTCATGGTGAGATGTTTGCCAGAGAAATTTTGGGCACAAATTGTGTTGTGGATGGGCTTTGGGGCTGTTGTGGGAATTTCTGCCTACAGCTGTCCAGCTCCTAAATCCTATTAGGTACCAAAACCATGGTGATGCCTGAGCTGAGTTTTGAGCCCACCATCCAAGGAGGGCACTGAGGGAGCCAGACCAACTCAGTATTTTGCAGGCTATGATACAGAATTCACTCCACGTGCAGCAATGATGAGAAATGCAGATGTGGTGCGTAATTTGTGAAATGAGAAAAACTTTAATGAAACGTGAGCTCCTGGTCATCCTTGTCAGTCAGAGATTTTGGTCTTGCTCTGCCATGGTGGGTATTCCTCTATGAAACAGGAGGGAAATGGAGAATTTACTTGTTTGACACCACAGAACTTGGCAGAAACACCCCTGTTAAGTGAAAGCTGTAACCACAGCGCTGCATCTGAGGCGTAAATCCATTTCCATTGTCACAGCCTGGAATTGCATATCTTTGTGTGAGAGCTCCTCCTGCCTCAGTTTCCCCAGCCTCCCTTCCCAACACCAGCTCGTAAAGGCTAAAAACCAGGAGGAGCTTTCCTGCCCAGGCAAAGCCTGTAAATACTTGAAATAAACAAAGAAGCTGTTAGTAAATGGTAGAAATGAGCAAGTTTGTGATATGAGAGTGGGCCTCTCCTGTAGTGCTGGCACGATCAATAAGGCTCATAGCTGTGAGCCTCAGTATTGAACCTCAGCTCTGTGATTTATTGGTATAACATGTGCTTCCTTTCCATTTACTGCTAAGGTGGGAAAGCCATTGTTTAGCACAGAGACCATGCTTGCTGGGCATTCCTGAGCTGCAGGCATGAGGTACTGGCTCAGATTCTCCAGTTAATATTAAAGCCACTTACTGCCCCTCTGCTGAATAGCCACAACCCCTACGCAGCGATTTCTAATCGACAGGCAATAAAAATAAATTAAAATTGGGTAAATGAAGTGCTCTGGGCCGTGGAGGTGGTGTGTGGGTGTGCACATGGGGTTTGTGTCTGGGGCAGGCTGTGCAGGGCACTGCTGCTGGAGGCTCTGGGGGTGCCCTGAGGCTCCCATTTGAGAGGGGATGATCCCTTTTCCCTGGTGTTCCTTGAGCTCCTGCAGGAAAAGGGCTGCACCAAGGCACCTTTCCCCTCTCCAGGGAGTTTTTTGCCTCTGCAATCGCTGCACACAGGGCTGGTGCTGCCAAGAGGTGCAAAGCCTGTGGGACCATAACCCAATGAATAATTTATGAATCCCAAGCCAGCAATTCCTTTGCTGCTCACAGCATTCAAGAGGCAGGACTTTTACTGTGAAGCATAAAGAGGGAGTTTAAATTTTGGATTAGCTTCACTTAGGCTAATCTCTTCTTTAGATCATGCCTTAAACACCTGCCTTCAAAGCTCAGATACACGGAAAAGAAAAAGGTATCAGAGAAATTCAGCCTAAATACGATCTCCAGGAGATGGCACTGTGAAACAAGTCTTTCAGCATCCCAATGCCACCTCCCAGGCACCAACTTCTTTCTGAATTAGGGCTGACGGATAAAAAGAAGACAAAGGTAGAAGTGAAAGCCCTGGCCCAGAGGCTGTCATGAAATAAGAGCCTGATGATGTCTTTACCTCCTGAAAAGATTGTGATAAGGTGGGGTGAAAATTTGGAAGCTGAAGGCCACAGTTTGTTGAGAGGAGAGGGAAGATGCAGAGCAGCTTTGCTGTGAGCCCAGGAGCAGTGCCAGGAGATGAGTTTGGCAAAGGAGCTAACAGGAACTGCACTTGAGTGTGGAGGTGGCCCCAGTGATGTCCTGTGTCCCCTCTGTGACACCAAGCTCCTTTAGACACTCTCCACCCTTTAGCTCACTCAGGCTGGACACTTAACCAGCCCCAAAGAAATCCCCAGTGCCAGCTGCACAGCCCTGCCCCTTTTCCAGTGCAGGAATCTGCATCCCAAAAGCAGGCAAATACCTCCAAAAGTGGAGATAAACACATTCTTTGGGCTAAAAGGAAACCTGCCTGCCACCAAGGAACTTCTGCCCAGTCTCACTCACAGTGTTTATCACAGATGAAGCTCCAGAGCCTCAACTTTGCCATTTCACCTGTAGAAAAGTTATTTCAGATCCCCCCAATTGCTCTGTCTGCAAAGCTAATGCCATTTACTCATGAACACAAATGTCATCTCAGCACCATGTTCAGCTTGTGGGTCCTTCAGGCACCTCTTAAATTTGGGCCAGAAATGGACAACCAAACACACAACCACCTACAAATCCCAGTGCCCCTCAGAGCATTTCTCTTCCCAAGCCAGGAGAAAAGAGAAAAATTAGGACTGTTAATGCCATAACACCACTGTTTGTGTATGTGCTTGTGCCTCCTTGTGTAGGGAATCTTTTTACATCTCCATCTATCCTCCAAAAACCTGAACCTGCTGAAGGCAGCAGCCTGGAAAATGGGAAAAATTTTGTGTCTTAGTAATCTTATGCTGCAGATCAGGAGCTGCTAAGATCTGATCTAAAGTAATGGGACTGTCTGAATTTCACTGGGTTGGAGAGTTTTTGTGTGTCCAGCTATGGAAAGTTTGGAATGTGAACAGTTCCATCCTTTGGGAGTGATCATCAGAGGCAACAGCAGAGGGATGTTCATTACAGCTTGGGTACTTGGTACTCAGGTAGATCTTTATCTTTTTAAATCTTTTTGTATGCTACTTGCATAAAAGTGCTTTAGTTAAAAACAACAACAAAATTCAGATGTGAAACCTCTGTTCCCAACTTGAAGTACAAGATCAGGTGTCATGGTTGCCAACAAATGCAGCACTAAGGAGCATGGACAGCAGTGAAATTAATGGAGTTGCTTCAGATCAGTGGAAAATTCATCCCTGAGAGTCACTGAGTCTGAAACTGGAGCTGATCTCAGGGTGGGTTTCTGCCAGGGCTTAAATCCATTTTACATCTTGGGATGCTACACTGGCACAATTCAATATTTCTCAAAGCATTTTCTTTTTTTCCCAGTGATGCTGTCAAAGCCAGTATTAGAGTGAAATCTCTCAGCAATTACTTCAGTTCACGTCCACTAAACCAATTTGTATTCTCAGCAACGAGGAAGATGCAAAGTCTTTGCTGCCAACAGGAGCTGTTAGAGTCATCTCCAGCTCAGCCCTGATATAAATCTGCACCTTTCATTCATATCTGAGAGCTTTGTTGTAGCAGCCACTTAGAAAAGTTCCAAGGGAATTTTGTTCCTCAGCTTTAATTATGATTATTTTATTTTTCTTTTTTTTTTTTTTCAAACCACCTCTTTGGACACCATCCACAGACCTAATTTAGATCACAAACTCCTAGAAGGCTTTCTTCCACATCTCTCCATAGAGGGCAAATTGAACCATCAGTGCTTCAGAAACAGTCTCTAAATGAAACTAAAAGAGAAAATCAAAGTGAAGAGGGAAGAAGAAGCTCCAGAGAAGACAGTGGAGCCAAAACTTCTGGGAAAACCACTTAGGCCTGAATGGAAAATAAATATATAAATAAATAAAGCACAAAGGCATCTGGTGTTAAAGGAAAGGAGATGGAGAAACACCTGAAGTGCTGTGAGTCTGTCCCTGAACTGGATGATGCCACCAGCTTTAGATGAGGAGAGGCTGCAGCCACAGGAATCTCAGTGTAACCTAATTCAGAGCAGATTAAAAGGAGAGAGAAAACAGATATGGTGTTTGCAGAGCATCTTCCTTTCGAAACTATGCTGAAAATTTGAAATCTCACTGTGCTGAAAATGTCACCCGCTTCCACAATCATCTGGATAAACAGGACTTCCATGCTCTCCTGGCATCTAGCTGGGGTTTTCGTCATACTTTGAAGTTTTTACAGGGTTTCCTTGCTGTTTTGAAATCCCATCCAGCCCAAAGTCTGAAAGTAGGAGCTGCTTGATTTGTATTTGTATTTGTGTTTGTGTTTGTATTTGTTTTCCAGGAAATCTGCTGGAACAGGAGAGGCTGAGTCCATGCCCGTGGCCTCTTGGAGTGTGAATGGAGAGAACATGGATTGTGCTGAAACATTGTCTGCAATATTTGCTCTTCTTGCCCAGTCTTCACTACCTTCTCAAATGTATTCCTGAATCAAAATATTTCTTCATCTTTATTCCACCCCTCACTTGTCTTCTTGCACAAAATCCATGAGAGGCTGGTGGAAGATAAAGGGATTGGAGAGAGTGGAAGGGAAAGGGACTGGGGACAGTGGAAGGTAAAGGGATTTGGGAGGTTCAGTGATGAATCCCCAGCAAGAACCAGTGAAAAGGATGCTTCTTAGGGCAGAGAAGAGCTGGGGTCACCTGTGGGAAACCAGTTCTTCCCCAGTGTGAGATCACCCTCCCTGCTCCTGCAAGGAGGGATGCTCACAAAATCAACCTGGAAACTTCAAACCTTGGCTCAGAAATGAGCAGAGAAAGGCAAGTGGAGACAGCACTTGCATCTGAGCACGAGGGGTGACATAAATTTGGCAGCCCTGGTGTGGGGATGGACACAGCAGCGTTTGGGGTTAATTCCGAAAGGAATTTGTGGAAAGAACAAAATCCAGGACTGGTTGCTGCCTCAAAACCTGGATGTCCTTTCCCTCTGCTCTCCTCCAGACCTGTTGAATGTGTGTGCACTGCACCAACCCCCGCCTCGGAGGATGCTCCAAAAGCATCCACTTGAATCCCCAATCGCACCAACCGTGCCTGCAGGGAAACGGGAGCTGGGGCTCCAAAAATCCCCATCAAAGATGCTTTACACAGTTCCTGAGCAGGACTGCAAGAGCGGGGGCAAAAACCCTGCAAAATTCACCCCCAGCCCCGCTGCTGAGCAGGGGTAGGGGAAGCTCCGGGATCTGCGGGCGGTCGGAGCATGCCGAGAAACCCCGGCTGCAGAAATGCGGATTTATCCCCACCCCTCCCACCCCAGGGGATTTTTCTGACCCCCTCCCCGAGAGCAGGGGGCACGGGCAGTGGCGTCTGGAATGATTTCCCAGTCCTGCAGCGGGGCTGATTTTCTCGGGAGGGAAGAACAGAATATCCGTGCAATCTGAAAAATCCCGCAGTGTTGGCTGTACGTGCGAACACCCCCGCAGCAGCGCCGGCGTGCAGCGCGAATCCCCCGCACTCGCCAAAGAAAGGAAAAACCATCAAAAAACCCGAAAGGGAAAAAAAAAAAATCCCATCCGATAACCTGAGGAGCAAAGGAGGGAAAGTTGTGCGCGTCCCTGCTCGCCGGGAGGGCGGAGGGCGCCCACCAGTTGATTTTACATCCCGCCTTGTGCCTTCGCCGGCTTTTCGTGATATATTTTATTTATTTTCCGCAACAGGGAATAAACAGGTAATGCCGGAGCCCGGCGAAGCGGAGGGAACGGGCTGGGCTCAGGGATGCGCCGCATTTTTTTTTGCTTTCCCTCTTCTCCCCATCTTCTTCCTCCATCTCCCTCCCTTGGAAGTTTCTTGGCGACGCGAAACGAGGAGGAAAAGCGAAATAAAAGCTTGTGGGGAGGGCGAGCCGGGAGGCAGCGCTCCGGTGTTGAAGGCTCGGATTTGATGGTGTTTTATGGTATTTGATGCTATTTGATGGTATTTGATGGTATTTTCTGGCATTTACGGTGCGGGCAGCCAGCCCGGGATGCCGCTGCGTGCTGTCCCGGGTGGGGACAGGGATGGAATCCACGCGTGGAAGTCGCGATTCCATCCCTGCCCTCGCCCGTGGAGCCCAAACCCGCGGCAGAGGCGCGGCTCAAAGCGCGGAGGCACCGCGGGCGCGGAGCTGCCGGGGCGGTGCGGGTTGGGATGCGCGCGTGATTATTATAATTATTATTTTTTAATCCCTTTTCTTGAAACTGCTGAAGAAGGTCAACGAAGGAGTTGGCTGCTAAATATTAAAAAGGGGGGGAAAAAAAAACCGAGAAAGAAAGAAAGAAAAAAAAAAAAAGCCCTAAAAAGAGCGGCAGGCATGCGCACTGCGCGGATGCCATATTGGAAGGAGCCTGCCGCGGGTGCGGGCGCAGGCACGGCCGGGCTCCGCTCCGCGCAGCACCGCGCAGCGCTCCGCGGGCGGAAAAACGGGCAAAACACCCCCAAATAAGCCAAACTCGCACAGGTAAGGCGCCGCGCCCCGCAGCCACCCCTCCCAAACCCTCCCGGCTGGCATTTCCCTTTATTTTATTTATCGGGTTTGGCAGCGCTTGGGTGGAGAGGGTCGCTTTCCCCTTTTCCAAGCTGTATTAAAAATTCTTTTCAATTATTTTTTTTTTTGTTAAAGCGTGAGAGGTGGGTGTGGGTATTTTATCCCCCCGTTTTCCAGAGGGTGAGCCCGCGGTGGAGTTGTGGAAGTGCCGGGGCTGAGCCCCCGGCCGGGACCGGCGCTCGGAGCGCGGCTGCCGCTGCCCGGCTGCGCCCCGCGGGCCGGGAGCCTCCGCGCTGCCTCGGGTGCAGCGCAGCCGTGCGGGGCTTGCTTTTTACTCGGCAGATCGCATTTTAGATGCTCTCATCTGCTTTTTCCCCTTCCTTTCTTCTCCTCCTTTTTCCCCCCTTTTTTGCCCTTTTCCTCCCTTTTTTGCTTCCCCCCCCTTTTTGCTTTTACCCCCTTTTTTGCTTTCCCCCTTTTTTTGCTTCCCCCCCTTTCTTTTGCTTTTCCCCCTTCTTTTTTTTTCTTTCTTTCTTTTTTCTATGATTCCCTTTCCCCATGTTTCTTTCCCTTATTTTTAAATTTTTTAAAATTTTTTTTAAAGTTACACCTATCGTTTTTCTGCTTCCCTACCAAGCGCTCGTGCGACCTCCTTTCAGATTTCCGAGGCTGATGATGCACATCTCTCGGAAAGAGTTATTTTGGGTGTGCGGGTGGGTTTCTTCTGAATCTGCGGGGGGAAAAAAAAAGAAAAGCTGCTGCAGGAGGCGAGAGGGAAGGGAAAAAAAAGAAAAGAAAAGAGAAGAAAGCAATCAGCTGTGCCAAAATGTGCAGCCCTGATCTAGACATATTTTCCCGTAGCGCTCCCGAACTGCGGTAAATGAATATTTATAAAGCTTGTTCAACATGGCGGGTTAAGGTATCTTCGAAAACTGCAAATAAATATTTTGAGAGGGGGAAAAAGAGGGAAGGCGTTTGGTTCAACTCTCTTTTGTTGCTCGGAGAGGTGCGCTGGTGAATCCAGTGCGAAGGGATGAGGATGGGATCCCGAATTCGGGATCCTCCCCCCGCAGGACCGGGCGGTGGGAAAAGCACCGGGCATTTCTGTGCTCTGGGAGGGGACGTGTGGAGTTGGAAATGCGGCCGATTTGCCTTTGAATGCCAAAATCGCAGGCGTGCCATGAGAAGGAAGAAAAAAAAATAATAAAATAATGCGCCGGGAGACGGAGCGCTGATTTATTTTGCATTAGCTGTAGACATGTCGTGGGATGAGATGTCCTGTTGGAGCTGTCAAACCTTCCTGGGCGCTGGCAGCTGGGGATGGCTGGGGTGGTTTTTTTTTTTCGCTTTTTGCATGTTTTTGTTTGGCAAAAAAACCACTCTGGAATTGCTCCACGCGGAAATTCGGGCGGCAGAGAAGCGAGTTGGGCAGTGCGAGCTGCATCTCTTGCAGAGAGCCCCTGAAAACCCCCGGGGACGGAATCGCAGCTTTTGCAAAGCAAGAGAAGGAGTTTGCAGAGAGTTCTCCCGGAGTTGTTTGTGCCCTTCCCGGCTGCCTTTTCCAGATGTATTTTCCAGGGCAGTGGAGAGTGAGGTTGTTTCAGAGGCAGGGAAAACTTCCCTGATGCTGTGCAGGGAGCATTTCGGTGCTGCTGCTGTTCCCCCGTGCATGTGAGGTGTTAATTTTGGAGCATCTGTGTTCTGAACTGTGGGAGGGGATGGGATGCTCCAGCACCGAGGGCTGTCAGTGCCTGGGTGTGGATGGAGGAGCCAAAGAGAATTCAGGAGGGGATGGAGGAGCCAGGGAGGATCCAGGAGTGGATGGAGGAGCCAAAGAGAATCCAGGAGGGGATGGAGGAGCCGGGGAGGATCCAGGAGGGGATGGAGGAGCCAGGGAGGATCCAGGAGTGGATGGAGGAGCCAAAGAGAATCCAGGAGGGGATGGAGGAGCCGGGGAGGATCCAGGAGGGGATGGAGGAGCCAGGGAGGATCCAGGAGTGGATGGAGGAGCCAAAGAGAATCCAGGAGGGGATGGAGGAGCCAGGGAGGATCCAGGAGGGGATGGAGGAGCCAAAGAGAATTCAGGAGTGGATGGAGGAGCCAGGGAGGATCCAGGAGTGGATGGAGGAGCCAAAGAGAATCCAGGAGGGGATGGAGGAGCCAGGGAGGATCCAGGAGGGGATGGAGGAGCCAGGGAGAATCCAGGAGTGGATGGAGGAGCCAAAGAGAATCCAGGAGGGGATGGAGGAGCCAAAGAGAATTCAGGAGTGGATGGAGGAGCCGGGGAGGATCCAGGAATGGATGGGGGAGCCAGGGAGAATCCAGGAGGGGATGGAGGAGCCAGAGAGAATCCAGGAGTGGATGGAGGAGCCAGGGAGGATGCAGGAGTGGCTGAGGAGCTGCTCTGCTGCTCATTTCCCTGTGCCTCTTGGGGATGCTGCCCAGAACCTCGCTGTGGTTTTATTTATTTTTGTTCTGTTGGTTGGCAATGCTGTTTGCACACGTTGTCGTGCAGGGTGAGGTTTCCCATTCTAAAAGGGCTCTGATCCATCAACCCACCCATTTCCCCGTCCTTTCTCCAGCCCCTGACAGTTCCGAGCTGGTTCAGGGATCCACAAACTCACATTGCAGGGTGCGGTGGTGGGGAGGGGGGCAGAGGAGAGGATGGGGGTGAAATTGTGATTTCTTATCAAAATAGCAGAAAATAGCATTAATTATAAGCAGAGAGGCTTGGAAGGCAGTTATCAAGCTGTGATGGGGTTTAGGTGGCAAAATCCAAGAGCTGCAGTGGGGTTTTCTTTGGGGTGGGAAGGGATGGAGCCATTGCAGAAGGGGAAGGTATCTTTCCTCTCTGCCCCCCATGCATCTCCCCATCCCCAGCTTTGCTGTCCCTTGGACAGGACAGCTTTTCTAAAATCAGTTTGTGCCCCTGGGGCTCTGGGGAAGAAAGTGTGATAGCAGGGTGGTGGCCTTGTGTCTGAGCAGAGCAGCAGCTTCACCTGGTTGTGTGATGGGGACGTGGAGATGGAGGGGATTTGGAAAGGTCTGTGGAGATCCCACCTTCCCCAAGGAGTTTCTTCTTCTTACGCAGAGAAGGGTGCTGGCCAGGAATTAGTGCAATTTGTTTTCCCCCTCTAGAAGCCTTTAGGTGAAAACAAATTTGATTTCCCTTGCTGCTGGCAAAGTAAGAACCTGCCTCACTGCTCTTTCTCTGGGGTTGGGACTGTTGCCTGGGTGAGCAGGGATGCAAGTGGCTTTCTCCCTCCTCTTTTTTTTTTTTTTTTTTTTTCCCCTCTCTCCAACAGATTATTTATGAAAGGGAAGAAAATATCCTCACAAGTCTAATAACTTCAGTGCTTAGAAAGGATTAGGTCCTAATAACTCCTGTGATAAGATGGAGGCTCGGTGTAATCTGTTACTAAGTGAAAATCTAAAAGCCATTTAAATAAATGCAGCAAAGAGCTACTGAGAGATTGGTACCTTGTACACAGCAAGGAAATACCTTTTAAATGATTTTTAACGGGTGCACAGGGTAGTGGGACAGTAAATACATTATAAGCAAGGCAGTATAATTTCAGTTCTATATTGAGAAAACGTTTGCAAATATTCAACAGATGTTACATGTGGCAGAGGTGGAGAGTGTGTTTTGCACAGATGTAAGAACATCTGCAGAAGACAGTATACAGTTATATAGCTGTGATTATGAGTGATAATTGCCTGGCTGGACAGGCAGTTGATGTTTTAATGAAGCATTTATTAAAACTTTATGGAAGTGTTACTAGAAATAGGGTGAACACCACAACTGCCAACACTTTGGACTGGGGATGCTTTTCCCCCACTCCTGGCTCGTGCTGTGCTGAGCTGGTGTATTTTGGGTCACTGTTTCTGGCCTTTCAGAGCCATGGGGTGCTGCTCTGAGATGGGTGTGGGGATGTGATGTTAACTTTAGTGAAGGAAAGGACATGGAAGGGGAGGTGCCACCTTGTTTGTCCAGCAGATTTTGGGGAGAAATTCTTTATTGTGAGGGTGGTGAGGCCCTGGCACAGGGTGCCCAGAGAAGCTGTGGCTGCCCCTGGATCCCTGGAAGTGTCCAAGGTGGATTGGATGGAGCTCTGAGCTGCCTGGAATGGTGGGAGGTGTCCCTGCCCATGGCACAGGGTGGAATGAGATGATCTTTAAGGTCCCTTCCCAGCTCAAACCATTCTGTGTTTCTGTGTGTTTTCAAGGGCATTTCACTGCTTAAATTCATGTGTGGGGTAAGCAGAGGCATGGAGAACATCTGAGGAGGGTTGCAAGGATGGTGATGGTGAAAGAAGTGGCTTGTCCCTGACTGTGTCCAAGTGATGAAATAAAGGAGTTGTGAGAAACTACAGAACTTGTGACAGATAGCCAAAACTTGAAGCAGAGGAGCCAGGGCTGACTTCATGAGGGTTCACAAAAAAAAAATAATGTGGTGACCACAGGGTCCATGCTTTAGCTGACTTGAAGGTGTCAGAAGTATTTTATTACTGTGAATATTGATGCAGATTCTCTCAGCTGGTGCAGATGAAATGCTGTTCATAATAGTGATGCCACCTGCAAATATGTGTTCTGTCATTGTAACATCTGGCCCCTAGGAGCAGAGCTTTTTTTGGGATCAGAGTTGCTGATGGTACCTTGTCAATATTTAAAACTCATCATTTGAAACTGTTGATCTTTGCATGACAGACCTCGTTGAAACCTGTCAAATCCATCCTATGGGGTTTTTTTGCCAAAAGATTTCTCTTTCCTTTATTTTCTGTTTCTTGGGGTATGACTCCTACAGTGGTTAAAAATGTTGGAGTTGCAAAATAAGGAAATACAGAAATAAGAGCAAAGACTTCTCCACTGACATTTAAAAAACTCCTGAAAAAGTTTATTTTGAGATTGGCCTTTTGTAAGACCTCAACAAAGCATTCTTGTGAAGGCTGATTTGGAAAATGTGTTCACATTTCTATGAATCAGAAGTGATGATCTAAAATAAAATAGTAATAAAAAGAAAGAAAAAATCCTAAAACCAAGCAGCTCTTGACAGCTGACCCAGGGATCAGTTCTGAGTAGGTGTGAGGCTTAAAAAAAGTATGTGCAGAATCCTTGCTATTTTTACTCCCAATTCCTGCTTTCATGACTAATACTCTTAGCATCACTGGGTGGCTTGAGCAAAATAACCATCTTTTCTTGGGTAAAGTTCTGAGACCCAATTTGAATAAAAGTTAATTAGAAAGTCTTGCATTTATTTGCTTGGCAAGGAAGTGGAATTCCCTCCTAAAATCCAAGAGGTGGCATTCTGCCTGCCCCTGCTGTGTAGGAGGTCAGACAGGACAACCACAGGCAGAGGATCCTTAAAGGGTCATAAGTGCTTGGTGGAGACTTTTGAGTAGAAAGCTATAACTCTCCTAAGTGCATCAAAAATACACCTTTAAAGAAAGTTCAGGAAAAAGCAAAGATTAACTGTTTCTTGGAAGATATTTTGGGCATGGGAGCTCAGTACAAGTGTAATATCAGGCTCCAGGATGCTTTGTTGGGATGGTGGTGGGGCATTAAACCTGGATGTTTTGCAGGAGTTCTCATTTACACATGAAAGGGAATCCAATGTGTTTTACCTTGGAGAAGTGGGGTGGAATTAGCCCTGTAGATGTGCCTTGTAGGACTCTATGAGTTAAAATGTCTTGTGCAGTTTGGTTCTGGAGGGACCTTGGCAAGGCTCTGCTGGCTTGCCCTCCCATGTGCTTGGAGAAGGGAAGGGTCCTCCTCTTCCTGCTGCTGTGCTCTGGGGTGGCTGGAGATGGTTGTGAGGGCTGGATCTTCTTTAAATTTTCCTTTTTTTGGCAGATCCTGCCAGTCAGTGAAGCTGCTTCTGGATGTGAAGCATCCACAGGGATGTGAGTGTGTGTAGGACTAAGCCCAAGTGCTGATCAGCTGTGCTGTTTAAATGAACCAAACACTGCCAAGATGTAAAATGTCATTTTTTTTTTCCTAAAAAGTGTTGGAATCAGATGGCAGATGTTTCCTGGATTCTAGTTTGCATCTTTTTTTTTTTTTTTTTTTTGAGAATGACTCTAACTGCTGCAGAGACATAGAAGGCAGAACTGATTGCCCTGGACAATGGGAGTTTGGTTGATGAGGGACTGCTGAATTGGGCTCTAAATTAAGTCTGTAAAAACAGTGTTTTGTGTTTCCTGCTGGGTGACTTCTGTCTCTGGGCTGATTGTTGCCACTCAGGGGGTCTGACTGATTAATTTGGTCCGTGTGGCTGCTGTTCTGAGGTGATGAGCATCACTTGGTGGGGGTTGGAACTCCCTGATCTTTAAGGTCCTTCCCAGCCCACTCCACTGTGCTCTGTGATTTTGCCTAACAAGAAGAGGTGTCTCAGGATGATCAAGAAGCTCTGTGTCTTCAAGTTATCCATAGAATCACAGAATCACAGAATTTCTAGGTTGGAAGAGACCTTTAAGATCATCGAGTCCAACCCATCTTCTAACACCTCAACTAGATCATGGAACCAAGTGCCAGATCCAGTCTTTTTTTAAACACACCAAGGGATGGTGACTCCACCACCTCCCTGGGTAGATGATTCCAGTATTTGATCACTCTTTCTGTGAAAAACTTCCTCCTTAATTCTAGTCTGTATCTCCCTTGGCCATCTCAAAGGCTTCCTGGTTTCAGCTCCCATTTCAAGCACAGAGGTGGGAGAGGACAGAGTGTTGCACATGGTTGTTGCTGCGCTTCTTCCTTGCAGTTCTTTTTCCTGTTATAAAGGGCATCAAGGACACTGTCCCAATCTTCTTCACAGCCCTGCTTCAGCTGAGAGCTTTAGAAGATGCCCAGATTTAAATATGCCACGTTTCCATGTAGTTGGTGTATGTTGGGTGCTTGGCATGCGTAGAAATGCTTTACCAAAGTGGGGGGCAGCATCATGGAAATTGCTTTTCAGTCATGAAGGAGGTGCAGACGCCTGTTAGGGGACAGAACAGCTGGAAACAGGAAGGATTGGTGTGAGGTGACCTCCCTGTCTTTGGGATACGTGCTTTGTGGGGTGCTGAAGGTGGGGATGTCCAGGGTTCCCAGGGCAGTGGCAGGAGTACAGGTGGGGCAGCAATGCCCCCTTGCCCCTGCTTATAAAATGTCCAGCTCACTCAGGAGAGGGAAAGCTGAATGAAGAAGTGCTTTAATTTTTGAGGTTTGATCTAATCCTTGGAGAAGTTTGTGGCAGGTTTTGGTTTGGAGTCTATCTCTAGGTCCTTAGGTTTTATTTACACACAGGACAGCTAAGAGGGTAATGTGTACCTGAGCCTGGGTGTCTGCCTGTCATCTCTCTCTCTTTTTTTTTTTCTTAATACTGCAGGGCTTTTTTCTGTAAACAAGTTAACAGTCCCTAATTAGGTTCATTTTGCTTTCTGTTATCTTATCTTACTACCATTTATCTCTGTGTGTATCCTGCACTCAGGAGCGTGCCAGGTAGGGAGGATGAGAAAATTGCTTTGTGGAACAGGTTTGTCTCTGTTGGTGTCAAAAGTGTGAAGCTTTTGGCACCAGTGCAAGGAGAGAGGAGAGCCAGGACCAGCTGAGTTACTGGAGCTGCCACCACCTTGCACAATCCCTTCTTCAGAAAAGTTTGGTTCCTTTCCTTCTCTGACTTTGAGATAGACAATCCAGACCATCCCTGCTCTGGTGGTTCCCTCATTTCCTGTTTTTACATGTTTTCCATCGAGGCTTACTCTTTTATTTTCTCTGCTGCACAAATGCTGACTTCAAGAGCAGAAAGATGAGCCCTGGTGAGTGGCTGGAGCAGGGGGACTGGAAGGGGACTTGGACTGACCATTCCTTACCCCAGGGCAGGATTAACTCTACCAAGATCAGTTTCTGGACACATTAGCATCCTGATTCCTCCAAAAAAGCAGAGTTCTGTGCCCTTCCCACACTGTATCCCACTTCTTGATCAAATTCATTCTAAGTGATTTCTTCTCTTGCCCAAATCGTGTCCCCTCCCTGCAGTTTCAACCAAGCTGCCTTCTTCAGTCCACCAGGAACATGGAAAACAGATTATATTCTTTCCCCATTCAGCTGTTTTTTGTGTATTTGAATATTGTGAACATTCGTGGTTCTCCAGAGTACATGGGATTTGTTTCTTCCACCCCAGAGTGCAACACAGAGCTGTTCACAGCAGTAAATTTCCCTTATTAAAATCCTGTGAGGTCTTCAATATGAAAGAGAAATTGTCAGTTGATATAAGTGAAAACATTTGGGCGAGGGAAGCTCTCAAATAAATAATAAAAAAACCCTCACAGGAATTTGGAGGAAAAGGTCCTTTAAAGGTTTCCAACTGGTGCTTTGTCTGAGAGGAAAGACAGTCCCTTTTTTTTAGGAGGTGAAACTTTTACTTGATGTGTTCAATATCCCTTTTGAATGAGCTTCCAGTGCATCGTGCAGATGCTCAGGGGTGTGAGTTTTGTGGCAGTGCATCGTGGATCATGTCCCATAGGGATGAGATCCCCTTCATCCTGCTCCACAAACAGCACCAGGACCACCTGGCATCTGAGCATCTCCCTTCACTGGTCCAGTGCAAGGTACCCCTGCCCATGGAACCAGGGCTGGAACCAGGTGATCTTTATGGCCTTTTCCAACCCAAACCATCCTGTGGCTGATGCAGCTTGTCTGCTGGGAAATTTGGGTATTTAAAACATTAGCAGGTGCTGTGCAAGAGCAGGAACCCCCTGAGGGTTGTTCATCTCATCTGTATTTCAGGTGTCTGAAATTAAGGCAGTCATCCTTTGGATGTGATTTCTCTTGGCTTGGTTTAGGTTGGATATTTGGAAAAGGTTCTTCTCCCAGAGGGTGGTTTGTGGTGGTGTTCACAGGGGTCCCAGGATGAGGGAAGAGATGAGAATCTTAACTCCATGTTTCAGAAAGCTGATTTATTATATTAAAATTATATTCTATATATAAAAATTATATTATATATAATTATATAATCATATAAAATATATAAAACCTTTTAATATTTTATTATATATTATATTAAAATAAAAGTATATATTTTATGATTTATTAAAATAAAATTATATCTATTTAGTATACTAAAACTATACTAAAATAATAGAAGAAAAGATTTCATCAGAAGGAAAAGAAAGGAATGGAAAAGAATGATAATAAAATCTTGTGACTGCTCAGAGTCCCAACACAGCTAGACCTGCAATTGATCATCAAGCAGAAACAACTCACATGGACCAATCAAAGATGCACCTGTTGCATTCCACAGCAGCAGATAATTCTTGTTTTTCTTTTCCTCTGAGGCTTCTCAGCTTCTCAGAAGAAGAAATCCTAGCAAAGGATGTTTCAGAAAATAGGGCCGTGACCGTGGTTGAGCACTGGAACAGCCTCCCAGGGAATTGGTCTCAGCACCAAGCCTGACAGAGACCATAAAATGTTTGGACAACACTCAGGCATGTGGTAGGATTGTTGGGGTTGTCTTTTGCAGGGCCAGGATCTGGATTTTGATGATTCTGGTGGGTCCTTTCCAACTCAGGACATTTCTGTGATTCCCTGACCCTGCTGCCACTCTCAGGTGTCACCGTGCTGAGAGGTGGGACCATCTCCAGTCAGTGCCTGTTGCTGGATTTTGGACGGGCCAAAATCAATCCCAGATCACTGGGAAAGCAATGAAATTTATTTCTCCACCATTCAGGACTCAGCATTACATTGGCACACCTGGTTCACGGTTCAGGCTAGAGGTTTCAGGGATTCAGCATCTTTGTTCCTTGTGTCAATCCTGATTAACCAAGTGTGCATTGGAGGGAGAAAATAGGTTTTTCAGGAGTAGCATTAAGGAAGAACCCTAGGGGTGCTGGACTTGTGTGTGGGTAAGGGACCTCTCCCTACAGAGGATCACTCCAAAGGAAGAAAAACCAGGATGGAGCTGACAGGAGATGAGAAGTGTAAAATGGTGTGAGGAAGCCAATGCTGTGCTTGTACAAAGAGCCAATATTGATACAGATGACAAGGCAGGGCTGAGACTGACAGCCGTGGGAAGAAGGAAATAAAAGAGATTCTTCATTATATTGCCTGGCTTTTCCTGCCTGTGAGTTAAGAGCCTGGATCTGAATGAAATACCAAGGGAATGGGAGCTGCGTGGGGGGAAGAATCGGCTCAGTCTGAGCCACCACTGTGCACAAACAATGAGCAAGGGATCTGAAACCAGGGAATTTCCCTCCTCCCTGCTCTTTCAAATGCATTTCATAGGATTTTCCTTTGTGCTCCTGCCTGGTGTAATGTCACCTTGAGCCTCTTTTGGTGCTGTTTCCCATCACCTTGTTCCCAGGCAAACCTTGATTTGGTTTCCAGTGGATTTCACTGGGAATGCAGTGGTGTGTGCTGCTGGTGTAATGTTGATGATTGCAGGCCAGCCAGTGTGCTACTGTTAACAGGATGGCTGGGGAGTCTGTTTGAAGTGTTAATTAGCAGCAATTAATAAGAAGTGAAAAATTAATACCCTGTGTCAGCTTTCTTTGCTAGTTAGTTATATCAACACTGAAGCTCAGCCCTGTTTTGAGGCTGGTGTTTGCATAAGAGTTTGGTTTTGTTGTCACATGCTGTTGGGAAAATACTGAAGTGCTCTCCTACCATAACTGGTAAACTTGTTATTCCCAAAATAAACCAAGTAATGGCCTCTGATAGATCCAGTTTCTTTGGGACATGGATGCTTTCAACATAACGTCTCAAAACCAGTAAGTTGTCCATAGCTCAAGCAAAAAACACATTAAAACAGAGTTTAAAACCCCCAAAATGTTGATGATGTTGCTTAGTGTGCCTCAGAGATTCTGTGTTTCCCCCTTTTAATTGAAGTGGGCTCAAAGCCAGTCCCAGATGGGGCCACTGAGGATGGGTTCCAGTGGTGTTGATGATACCTTGAGCAGGTTCCTGCTGATCTGCCCATCCACTTTCCATTTCTGATGGGAAATTCCATGATCCAAGGGTTTAAGTCCCTCTCATGGCTCTGGTGGCAGATTTGGGCTGTGTAAAAAAAAAAGGCAAATACTGTTGTTGTCTGATTGGGCACCTTCAGCTTTTTGTCAGCTCATAACTCTGTTTTATCAGCATCATAGAAGCATCACAAGATTTAACTACAATACTGAGAGGATTATGTTTCTTCTTGGTATTTATATTGTTAACCCTGAGCTCTCTTTAAGATGATGGATTTGTTGTGTTAAAATTGATACCTCTGTTTCTCTCAGTTCTTGGGATTTTTTTTTTGGTAGATCCAGGTTATCTTCCATCCCTGTCTGGTCCCTGACAAAAATTAAAAGAGCCACATCCCCTCAAGGTTTAGCTTCAGCTGGCATCTCCCCTCCTCTCACATTTAACAAACTTGATGTAAAGTCCTAATTTATTATTAATGATATTTACGGAAGTGTCTCTATCAAAGGAGAAGGGTTTTTTTTTTTTGACTTCCAGTAAACTGACTGCTTCTAGTTTCATGGTTAATTGAAACTTAATATACACTGGGGATGAGTGATGTGTATGTTCTGAGGTTAGCTGCACTCAGAATACTCAGAGTCTATAATAAATTTAATTCATTAGCAAGTCTCATGTCAACAAAGAATAAAGATGTAGTGCTGGAGTGGCCCTGGCAGTGGGAAAAGGGTCATATTTGTGGAGTACTTCATGTTTGCTGAGCACTCTGTGAAGAGACCAGCAACCATATTGCTCTGAGCTGGGTTATGATCTTCATTTTTTAAAAATACTCCTTTTTTTCTTTCATTAGCAGATACCTTTGGGGTGGGGAACAAAAATTTCTAACTTTGCCTGAAACCTTCGGTGGAGGTTGAATCACCTGCCTTGTTAATTTGCTTTCACCAATGATTTTTTTGTGAAACACCCATGGTTTTTGCAGGTTTTAATTGCAGCTGTGATTGCTCCAGCAGACATTTCCACCATGGTCCAGCTGATGGATATCAGACACTTGACATGCTCCTCATCTTTTTCAGTTCTGATATAACTGCTCACACACGTCCATTTCTTCTTTTAAATTGCCATAGGAGCTGCTTTAAAAACTGGGAGTGAAAAATTCACAGCAGAACACTCTCCTCCTTTCTATTTTATAACCATCATATCTACTCTTCTAGAATATGCCTCCAGAGTAGTAAAAGTTGAAAAAATCCCATCTATTTTTACAATCTTATTACATCCTGCTTTGCCTGGCCTGTGGCAGTAAACTTCTTTCCTACTTTTAGTCACACATTTTGCGGAGCATTTGGCACAGTCCTCTCTTGTCATGCAGGATTTGGAGGCTCCTCTAATAAGCAGGACCAGTCCTCCCCATCAGATATTCTGGACACACACCTTCCCTGCTGCCTGGCTTGGCTTTAGCTGCTTCCCTCTGTGCTCATAACCCCAGCTCTGGGTTTCTCTGTTTCAGTTGTCCTTTGACACCTTGTAGTTCATCAGCATCTCAGAGTTTTACTGAAAAGCTCACTCTGGAGTTGTTTTTAATTTACTCCTAAAGGTGTTTCTTGGGGTGTTGCTTGTCTGGGGGCTTAGTGTGGCTGGAAATACAGTTCTCATTTAGTCTCATGCAAGATCTGAGCATTGTGCCCTTCCTCATACTGTTTTTCGTTTCTGTGTGTTTTTATTCCACTTTGAATTTACTGTGGTCTTTCCTGCAGAAGAAACTCCTCTGCTAACACAAGCCAATTTAAAATCAGCTACTATTTCCTGCCCTGCATGTTAAAACTGGTACAGTTACCTCAGCTCAGTCCTCACTCAATAAACAGTTGCAGCCAGTACTATTTCATGAAGGTGTCTGCATTTTGCATGCTCAGTTTTATTTTCTAGAGTTACTCCAGCCTTTCTCATGAGTATTTTCACTTCAGTGTTTTCTCTGTTTCATTATCACAGATCTCCCCCTTTGGAAATTTGAATATTTATGGAGTGAGATATAGTGTTAGTTATCAAAATGTTGGAAATCAAGGGCTGAAATGGCTGGAAGTTGGTGGAGATGGTTTTTTAGCACGGGTTGTGCTGCTTTGTGGGCTCATCCCTCTCTCTCTCTTGGTGAGCTGGAGGGAACTTTGAGGTGTGAAGCCTCTGAATGCTGTTTATGACCTTATTATTTTCTCTTGTCATTAATTTTGCTGTTGTTCTTACGATACTATTGCCACTAAGGTCCTTAGTTGTGGTTTTCATCCATCCCCAGCTTCAGACTGGAGACAAGAGCAGGATGGAAGGGTCACAGAAATATTTAGGTTGTAAAAGACCTCTGAGATCTTTCATTTCAACCATATCAAGATGGGGTGACATGAAAGCCATGGGGAAAGGCTGAGGGAATGGGTTGGTGTACAATAAATCACTCATTGCTTTTTTTTTAATATTTTCCATGCAGCTTGTCCTCCTTGCTGCAGGATGAATTAGGAAGGCAAAGCCTCTTCCTCTGAGCCATGGAGACGAGGGCATCCTTCCTTGCCAGCATGAGAGAGACCCAGCAGCTCTCCCCAGAGAAGGATCCCAGCCCAGCCAATGGTGATGGGGAGCACTTTGATTCAGGTGAGTGTGGGGGTCCCAGTCGTTGGTTTCTCTGGGTCTGGACTGAAGGCACTTGAGATGGCAGTTCATGTTCACACTCAGGTGTTTGTTATTTCTTGTCAGTAAAACAGTCTCACTGCTGTGAGTTCTGCAGCTCTTCATTAGAAGGCACAAAATGGCCAACAACCTCTTGGTACAAGGGCTTTTAAGACTGAACTATCCAATTAAGAGCTGACACCCAGATTATTTTCCCTTTTAACCCAGTAACTGATCCCAAAGAGCTGCAATGGGGACTTTTCTGCCCAATTACAAAATGCCACCCAAACCCATGAAGAAGGAGGAAGAAGAAGCATGAAGAAGAAACCCAGGATGACACCCTGTGCCCTCAATCTTGCTTCCATCCACAGCACACTAAAAATCCCAAAACCTCAATTTCTCACCAAGTGACACACCTACACTGCTCTCTATAATCTATTTCAGACTTTTGTGGATTCCAGTCTATCCTGAAGTCTGGGAAACTTTCTCCAAGAATGAGGGTCACAGTCAGTGCTCCCTGGGGGTCAGGGCACCCCAGAGCAGACTGAGAAATATTCCCTGTGCCCTGGGTTTCCACAGGTGAGCTGCTACACTCCTCACTGCTGCAGCTCCTCACAGGTAGAGCTGGGAGCCAGGGAGGCACTGGGAATGGTTGTACAGCTCCAAGCCCTTTTTGGGTCTTAAGGATTGGACTGTGTCCTTTGGTTGATGGGAAATGGGAGATTTTCCTCTTCTGGACCTCATCTGCAATATCAGCTATTCAAACTTTAAACAGACAGCCATGGAAAACCTTTCTCGAGTTATCACATTGTTCTCCCAGCGTCCCCACCATTTTTTGTTCTGTTGAAATTTTGTGGTAAAGAGAGACAGAAATATTCAGAAAATATCCTATTTCCACTTCTATCCAACAACCTCGAGAACACCCCCAACACAATTACAAACCCAGTCAAAACCTCCTTCTTAATCAGCCTAATCCCAATAACAATCTACATCCACTCCAGAACAGTGGATGTAGATAAATTTACTGCATTTCTTCTTTGTTTTGACCTTCCCCCTCATTTCCTTCACTATTTTTTGGAGTGCTTCATGTGAGGGGGTTTCACAAGCACTGAGGAGAGGAGAGCTGGTCTCATGTTGTCCCTGTGCTCGTGACTGGATGCTTTGTAATGCTCTGGGATGGGCTCCTGAAGGTCTGAGGATGTGCTGTGCTAAATTTGGGTGTTCTGTGGTAGATGCAGAAAAGTAAATGCTACATTCTGGGTGATTTTTGATGGAATCAGGTGCTTTAACTTGTCCCATCCAGCCTTAGCAGGAGGAGACTGTGTCTTATGATGAAAAAGTACATTATGGCTAGACCTAACCTACTTTTCTTTCTAAAGCCAAGCTTTTCCCTGCTTCTCCCTCAGCAGGTCACAAATTTGGCCACTCAGCCTTCAGTTTCCTCACTTCTTGTAGCATCTCAGTGATTTTCCTGTTTCCTTGGAGACCAGATCCTTGGATTTCCAGAGTGGACACATCTGGGCTGGTCTGGTCCCCACTGGATCTGGTTTGGTTTTTTTTTTTTTTTATTTTGAGAGATGGGAATCTCTAAGGTGAGATTCAGTTGGCCAACCATAGACATATTTTTGGGCATGAGGAGAACTGGCCTGCAATGCCTAAATTTTGGTGGGGATAAGGATTTTGATGGCTCTCCCAAGGCTGTGCCAGAGGTTTGTGGTTGATCAGGTGTCTGTCTCTCCACACCTGTTGTGGGAGCATTTCAGTGCTCCATTCACTCAAAAAATCATGTATGTGTATCTAGCTGCTAGAAATAAGATGTCTAAGCAATTTGCCTTAAATACTTTCTCCTACAGTGAAGCCTGAGGGGGAGAAAAAATTAAAAATCAGTGTTTCTGGAGCCACAGGGTTTGGGTCTTTTATCCATTTTCTTTTCCATAGCTGAACATTCCAGGGGGCTGTTAACAGCTGGAACAGTTGCATTTTTATAATGTCAATGCATGAGCGCTTTAAAGCCATTGAGAGGCTCTCAGATAATGACTTGTTGATTTTATTTGTCATCCTGGGCTTGTTTATACATCACCGTATTGTAAAGCAGCCAGCCTTGACTCTTTCATTAAGAAAAAGCTCTGGACCTAAGTACCAATAATTGGAAAGGGAGCTGGTATGTAAAACAGGTTTAATGGCAGATTTATCACCTTTCAGGGTGTCCTGTGCTCCTCAGCAGTTGGGTTTTTGTGATGGATGAGGAGATTTGTGTGCAAGCCCTGTTGCATGTGTGGGTGGTGGTGGGTTCTTTGGGCTGGTCCCATCCCTGTGCCACTCTGTGTCTGCTGTGCCAGAATTCCAGCAGGGAACAAAGTCCATTGAAAAACCATTTTAGAAAACATACAGTCCCTTCAGAATCTGTTGTGGTGAAATGAAGCAAAATAAACCAGTGATGCTGTGATAAATGAGTACTCTGACATTATTTTTACAGACCTTGTAAAAGTAATTTCCTGATCAAGTCTGCAGATAAAACATGGTGGAGCAGCCAGGCTGGTGATGTGTCAGAGAGGAATGAGCTGACAGCGAGGGAAGGCTGCAGCTCTCACTCTGCCTTGCCTCTGGGCCTTAAAAAACCTCTTTATTTGGGTTTAGAAAGGAGAGATCTGGGTGGGATTTTATTCAGCAGGTGGTGGTGTGAGTTTTTCTGGGCAGCGTGTGAAAGAAGCTGCCAGAGAGAGTCTCTGTGCTGGCCTGTGGCAGAGCAGGTCAGGTGTGGTGGTGTTCTCAGGGGTCCCAGGATGAGGGAAGAGATGAGGATCTGACTCCATGTTTCAGAAGGCTGATTTATTATTTTATGATATATGTTATATTAAAACTATACTAAAAGAATAGAAGAAAGGGTTTCCTCAGAAGGCTAGCTAAGAATAGAAAAAGAAAGAATGATAACAAATGTATGTGTCTTGGGCTCTTTGTCCAAGCCAGCTGGACTGTGATTGGCCATTAATTAGAAACAACCCCATGAGACCAATCACAGATGCACCTGTTGCATTCCACAGCAGCAGATAATCATTGTTTACATTTTGTTCCTGAGGCCTCTCAGCTTCTCAGGAGGAAAAATCCTAAGGAAAGGATTTTTCATAAAAGATTTTGTGACAGTCAGGGTTAATAAGGTTGTGAAGGACTTGATGCATCCATAACTAGCATCTAGTTCTATTTGTTAAAAAGCTTTTGCCAAATTCTGGAGAGGACTCCGACCTGCCTGGAGACCTTGCTCCTTGCAAGGGCTGGGGGTGATGCACTGGACTGGCTGAAAACTTCTGTGGAGTGAATCTTTGCTGTAAGGCTGCTGAGGAAGGCTGGACAAAAGGAGATACGTGCTGAAGGAGAGACTCACACAGGAATTTAGAGCAAAAACAGGAATAAAAACTGACAGTACACAGAGAGCATCCTGGGCTGAGGGAAAGGAAAATGCTCTGACATGGAACTGCCTGACCAGGAGAGCAGTGAGCCCAGGGCTGACCTGGAAGTCACAGAATCACAGAATTATTTAGGTTGGAAGAGACTTCTGAGAGCTTTGGGTCCAGTCATTCCCCCAGCACTGCCAAGAGCACACCCTAAGCCATGTCCCCATGTGCCACATCCCTGTGTCCTTTAAATCCAGGGATGGTGACTCCCCCACTGCCCTGAGCAGCCTGTTCCAGGTGTCCTGGCCATGTCCTGAGGTGGAGATGCCCTTGGGATTATTGGGACAGCCCATCCCAACCCCCAGGCACAGGTAGCAGGGAGAGATGAGGCGCAGGGGATGATGCTCTTCAGGCTTTTCATTTCAGGTGCTTCTGACCTTTGGTGGGTTGTGCTCAGGTAAAAAGTTGCTTAAGCAATTTTAAGCCTGGAATGGATAATCATATCTGCCCATCTCCTCATGGACTTGGTTTTAGAGGCTCAGCCTTAGCAATCTCTGCACACAGCTCTTCTCTGTAACATTAACTCTGCAGGGTTGCAGGCATGAAGGCTGAAAAATATCCCTGTTCATCTAAATTGCCTGCCTGCATGATACAGAATTTTTCCACCAAGTTCCTACCTTGTGGTTAAGTTGTGGCTTATCATTCAGTCAGGGTTGAACAAACCCCTCATTCTGGATCAGATATCTCAAGCAGAGCCAGCTTCTGAGCCTGGAGGTTTTTGCAGTGATTACAAAAAATCAAAACAAAACCCATTCTTTATTCTGCCAGGAATTTGTCTATTTTTGGATCGTAATCATGGAATTGGGTTATTTCTTGCTGAGGTGGGAGTGTCATCTGGTAGCCTCTTTATCACTGGAGTAAATGTTGATTTGCATCTCCATATTTAAGAAGATGATTTGAGTTTAGGGCAAGGAGTCAGACTTGATGCAGCAGCATGTGACGGTGTTCACAGAGGTCTTACGTTGAGTGAAGAGACGAGGATTTGACTCCATGTTTCAGAAGGTTTGATTTATTATTTTATGATATATATTACGTTAAAACTACACTAAAAGAATAGAAGAAAAGGTTTCATCTCAGAAGGCTAGCTAAGCTAAGAGTAGAAAAGAATGAATAACAAAGGTTTGTGGCTCGGACAGAGAGCCGAGCCAGCTGGGCTGTGATTGGCCATGAATTACAAACATCCAACATGAGCTAATCACAGATGCACCTGTTGCATTCCACAGCAGCAGATAACCATTGTTTACGTTTTGTTCCTGAGGCCTCTCAGCTTCTCAGGAGGAAAAAAATCCTAAGGAAAGGATTTTTGATAAAAGTTGTCTGCGACAGCAGCATGCAAGTGTTTAATAGTGTTGACAGCTCAGCTTTCAACTCCCAGACAGATCTTTACCCTCTCAAAAACCCTCTTCTGTTCCCCTTTTTTCTCCCTCACCTACATGGGTCTGGTGCCACAGGCAGCAAATAAAAACTGTGTCTTCCCCTTTTAATAATGAGAGATTTCCCCTTGCACAACATCATTTTCTCTGGTCCTGGAAGCTGGAGACCTGTAGCAATAATTGCAATAAATTAACCTGGCCTTTTTCTTCATAAAACTGTCTGGGGAGGGTTCTTAATTCAGTTTGTCATGAGTCACTTTAATTACATCATGACCACACTGATGAATGCTGGGGCAGGTAAAGGGTCTTGCAGAGTTTGCCTGATAAATGCTTATTGCAAAGAGCTCATTGCCAGACTGTAAATATTTTTGCTCTGGGGATGAAACTGGGCTTGCAAGATTGCTTGGGAACAGAATGAAAACAATCAGATTTGGCTGATTTTCTGTAAGGGAAAGAAGATTTATTTTTAATTATTGCTGGGTGAGTTTCAGAGATGGTTTGGGGCCTTGGCTCTGCCTCAGTGTGGTTATAAAGGAAGAAAGGAAAAAGTGGTCATGTCCAGCCCTTGCTGTGGGCAGGGGTGTGGATGGGGGAGAGAGGACACAGAGCCCCAAATCTGAAGGGGAGCAGGGATAAGAAGGTCTAGTGAGGTTTGGGGAAAGCAGCTGTAGCTTGTAGAAGGGGTTTATCTGAGATTTATGGGTGCAGTGATGCTGAGGAAGGAGAAGAAGGGGTGGCAGGAGTGAGAATGGGTCTCACTCACCCCAAGGGTTGGTGTTTGGTCTACACAGGGCTCAGCCAACAGAAGCATCTTGTAATTTACCCCTGGGGCACTGCTGTAACCACCAGGGCTGGGGGAGCACTGTGGGGGCACAAGGACCTTGCACCAGTGATGGTGGGCAGGCAGCCACCTCCCTCACAGGCACCAAATGCAAAATTAAAGAGCCCAAGTGCCTCTTGCAGTGTGTGACAGCTTTGTGCCCCCACTGCCATGGAAGCAGAGTCATTTCTGGTCTCAGTGTTGGCTGCTAAAAGCCCAGAGTCTGCTGAATTCATAGCAAGGGCTGGTCAAAACACAGATCCTTAAAGCAAGCTTTCTGTTTTCCCTTCTGTTGATGTTTATACTGGTTGCTATTCTCGCCCTGAACTCTTTGACACAACTTTTGCCTTCTTTGGCTGTGTTTTAAGCTGCTTTTCTTTCTCTCATTTTTTAATTTATTTTTTTTTCTTCTCTTGAACAGATGAGGGCTCCAGCATTGAGGATGCAGACTTCAACTGGGACGAGTTCCTGGAGGAAACAGGAGCCAGTGCTGCTCCCCACACCTCCTTCAAGCATGTATGTGCTCCCTTACAGCTTTGTGGGTGATGGACACGTTCCCTCTTCTGGTTTTCAGGGGCTCCCTGGAGAAATGAAAGTGAAATTTTCCCATTTTGGGGAGAAATTGTCCCTCCACACATGTGACAGCCTGAGTGGGAATAGCCCCCAGCTGGTGTTGGGTGACCTTGGTGTGTTTGCAGTCACAGATTGGAGTTCTGTGTCTGTGCCACTCCCATTTTCCATTTTTGAGGGGTTTGTGTTGCTCTCCTTTTGCTTCTAATGCACTCTTTTTTTTTTTCCTCTTCACCCTCTTCATTCATTGCTGTCCATGCCAGCCTGCAGAGATCAATCTCACAGGAGTGTTACTGTTCCCCAGAGCTCCTTTTAATGCCTGATTTACAGCCTGGCAGAGTCCCTGAGCACCAGAGTTCAGTGTGGCTCAGGGGAAACCATCTCTGCTGCCTGGAGGTGCCGTCTCAGGAGTGTGGGGAGCAGGGGCTTGGGCAGGTGGAGCTTTTCCTGGCTGAACATGCGACATGTGACAGGTCTGTGCTCTGCTCCGTGTTAGCACCACCATCATCTGAGGGCATCTCTGGAGATCACCTGGTCCAACCACTTTGTCTCCAGGTGATTTTGTGGCTTGTTTTGTAGGGCTAAAGGAGCTGCAGGGATGAAAAAAACCTCTCTTTTATCTAGTCTGAGAAGCCAGTACAGTCCTCTGTTCCCTGTTTTGCTTTCATTTTAACAACAGTTGACCCAGAGCATTGCAGGATGAAGGACCATAGTTCTCTATACCCACAAAATGCATCTGAGAGCACCTCTGGAGATCACCTGGTCCAACCACCTTTGTCTCCAGGTGATTTTGTGGTTGAGCAAGTAGACCAATCCTCAGCTGAGCAAGTAGACCATGTTATATTTGTCTTTATAAATAAAAGAGTCATTTAAAACTGCCATTTCAATTGGAAATCTATCAGAGACAAGCTTACCTAAAGTTATAATCCCCCTGGATTCAGCAGCTGATAAGGTTCTGAGAAACCTGTGGTAGTGACAGGTCTGTGCTCCACTCTGTGTTAGCACCAGCAGCATTTGAGGGCACCTCTGGTCCAACCACCTTTGTCTCCAGGTGATTTTGTGGGTTGTTTTGTAGGGCTAAAGGAGCTGAAGGGATGAAAAAAACCTCTCTTTTATCTAGTCTGAAAAACCAATACAGTCTTCTATTCCCTGTTTTGCTTTCATTTTAACAACAGTTATCCCAGAGCATTGCAGGATGAAGGACCATAATTCTCTGTACTGGAGATTTGCAGGGCAATGCTTATTGTGGAGTTCATTCTTGATCCAGCAGCTGTTTGCAGAGAGCATCTTGTCCCAGATTTCTGCTCCAGGCTCAAAGTTTAGTGCTTCATCAAGCCCTTAAGGATGTCTTCAGTTGTGAGGAGATGCCCTGCTGATCCTGCTGACTGCAGTGTGTCAGCACCTCAATCCTGGGAGTGTCAGTGTGGGACAGATTGGTGCTGGAACTGCCCTTGGTGACTGCTTCACAGTCTGAAACTTGATCCTCAAAAATCTGGCCAAAAGCTGTTGGAGGAGATTGTATTACCTGCCTGTCTGATTCTCATCTTGATGTGATTTCCAGTCAGAAGTCTCTTGGCTTCCAGAGTACCTTGCTGGTGTTATGGTGAGCACAGGGCTCAGAAAAACCCCAAAAAAACAGTAAATGAATCACTCTCTGCAGGCATCTGAGACCATGTTCACAGGGGTCTTAGGATGAGGGAAGAGACGAGGATCTGACTCCCATGTTTCAGAAGGCTGATTTGTTATTTTATTATTATATTATATTAAAATTATACTAAAAGAATAGAAGAAAGGATTTCATCAGAAAGCTAGCTAAGAATAGAAAAAGAAAGAATGATAACAAAGGCTTGTGGCTTGGACACAGAGTCCAAGCCAGCTGGACTGTGATTGGCCATTAATTAGGAACAACCACATGAGACCAATCACAGATGCACCTGTTGCATTCCACAGCAGCAGATAACCAATGTTTTCATTTTGTTCCTGAGGCCTCTCAGCTTCTCAGGAGAAAAAATCCTAAGGAAAGGCTTTTTCATAAAAGATGTCTGTGACAGGCATCAGGCTCAGGTGCTTTGAGCTGCAGCTGCAATTCTGTACTGGGAGGAGGCCAGGAGATCCAGTTTGTACTGGGACATGGGCCAGTCTGTACCCTGGATTATTTGTGAGGACTCTTGAGCATCTCTGAGGTCTGGGTTTGGCACTGAGTAAAGCAGGGCATGTCACAGGCCGCCCTCAGTGTCAGACCGTGTCCAAAGGTCCCTCTCAGTGGTTCTGTGCCTCTGGGCATTGATTCTGCTGCAAGTGCCCACACCAGCAAAGGCACAGGGAGTGCAGATGATAAATGGGTTTGGCTGGGCAGCCCTGGGGTCAGAAGCTGGATGGGTGAGGGATTACTGCTGATGGACCAGAGGAGTGTTTTCAGAGCAGCTTGGCATCCCCACATCCGTGAAATCCTCAGTTGAGCAAGTAGACCATGTTATATTTGTCTTTATAAATAAAAGAGTCATTTAAAACTGCCATTTCAATTGGAAGTCAATCAGAGAGAGAGAAGTTTTCATAGAGTTATAATCCCTCTGCATTCAGTAGCTGACAAGGTTCTAAGAAACCTGTGACAGCCTGTCCTTAAATATCTCCTGAGGAGTGATAGGTTACATTTTGGATGGTTTTGTGAAGACAAGGCTGGCACCTGACCAGTGCACTGGCATCCACCTCTTCTTTATCAGCAACAGCTAGAGGCATCCCACTGGTGCTTGGAACACAGGTTGTGCTGCACCAGGCCCTGGTGTTCATCAGCAGTGTCCCAAAGGAGATGCACTGGCATCTCCAGTGTCCTAAGGCACATCACAGGTGACCTGTCACTGCTGAGATGAGTGGAAGTGACATCTCCCTCAGATGGAGGACAGTGACCCAGAGAATTTACTTCTTTCAGTGACAGGTCATACCTTGTTTTCCATGAGGGAATTGGTTGAGGCTTGAGCTGCTGAGAATGGGTGCAGTGGAAATTCTCTCCTTGATCTGCCTGGTACAGCATTCACCCCTTGATGCATGTCAAGCCCCTAGAAGTGCTTCAGTGTTGTGATGTGACTAAATATTGTAGTTGGGCTTAACTCCTAGAGGTGCTCCATACCTGCCTTTCTGTGCCCTGTGATGTGCCTGGTGGAGCTGTGCGCTGGGAAATGAAACTTCATTTGGGTTATGCTGGCTGTATCCAAGGCATTGGTGACATTTAGGGGTTGAAGATGAGTGCCAGTCCTCTCTTGGATGTTGTACGCCTGAAGGCACCACTCCTGCACTTCAGAGCATGTGGGACTTACATGATGGGATATGAGCCAGTGAAGTAGGGATGGAACTGCCCAGACAGATGGAGAAGGAGGTGGTTGGATTAAGAAGCACAATCAGCTCGTGTCCTATCCCAGGGCTGCTCTTCAAGGGCAGCATTTCCAAGGGAGGTGAGGGGACGGGGGTCTCCCTACCAAGCAGAAAAAGTTAACACCATTCCTTTCTCCTTTTGCAAGGTTGAAATCAGCCTTCAGAGCAGCTTCCAGCCAGGGATGAAGCTAGAGGTGGCCAACAAGAGCAGCCCAGACACATACTGGGTGGCGACCATCATCACCACGTGCGGGCAGCTGCTGCTGCTGCGCTACTGCGGCTACGGCGACGACCGCAGGGCTGACTTCTGGTGTGACGTGATGACAGCAGACCTGCACCCCGTGGGCTGGTGCACACAGAACAACAAGGTCCTGATGCCCCCAGAGGGTGAGTTCTGCCTGCTTTGTTGGGGTCATGCTCTGCTGTTGGGCTGCAGGTTTCTGCTTGGTCGGGGATTATTGTGTTTGCGGAGTGCGCCGATGAAGGGAGGAGTGATGAGCCTGACTCCGTGATGAATCTGAGAACTCCATGTTCTCAGGAGGCTAATTTATTACTTTATTGTACTATATTAAAGAATACTAAGCTATACTATACTAAAGAATGCAGAAAGGATGCTTACACAATGCTAAAAAGATAATAATGAAAACTCGTGACTCCTTCCAAAGCCCCAACACTGATTGGCCAAAGAGTCAAAACAACTCACAGCACAATCCAACAAAGCAATCACCTGTGAGTAAACAATCTCCAAACACATTCCAGACTAGCAAAACACTGGAGAAGCAAATGAGATAAGAATTGTTTCCCTTTTCTCTGAGGCTTCTCAGCTTCCCAGGAGAAAAATCCTGGGCAAAGGGATTTTTCAGAGAATGTGAATGAGACATGGGATGGGTACTGCTGGTCCTCGGCTGGTGTTGGGTGATGTGGGCAGGGTTGTGTCCCCACAGGATTCAGTTTGCCAGTCAGCCTCCAGCAAAGGAGTTTTTGCCTTAGTTGGTGACAGCAGAAGGCGCTTCCATAGGGAGATGTCGTTTTACTGCTGAACTGTGATTTTCACTTCGGGGAGAAGTCCTGTTCTTGTGGAAAGGAGGGGTGAAATTCAAGAGTGAGAACAAACTAAAATAAGCAAGATCAGCTTGGGTGTAACCAAAATCAGAAGCTGACTTTGCACTCAAAACTGTTTTGCCCTGAAAATTTAAAATCTTCCATCACCAGACTCTGGCAGCTCATAAATCCAATGGTAGATCCGTGTGATTAAAGATAGCAGAATTTGGTCATTATTGGTTAGGGCATGTCCTGATTGGCAGCTCTTAGGTGCACAAAAGTTGAATGGAAATGTTGTAGGTTCCTGAGTGGCCCATGTGGAGCAGTTTGTTAATAATACAATTTGATCCCCAAGGTATTTGAATATAAATATATATATATATATATATATGTGTATGTATATATAGGCTATGTGCATCAACAGAGCAGCTGTGGTGTATCCTTGCTACTACATTGCTCCAAGCAGAGGCATATTGTCAGTGTTGCTTCTGAGTATTCCTGCCATATATCCCATTTATTCTGCATCAAGGGAAGAAGAGATGAATATTCAGCCTCCAGCTTGTGCATACATTTAAGGAAAGTCTCATTTAAGGGCTCTGCTGCTGAAGTTACTCTTTCCCTTTCTGCTGTGTGGCCATTGGAACAGTGCGTGTGCCAGTTGTGTGCCATGGGAATTCTCCTGGAGTGAGTGTTCCCTGACTTCCTCCTGAAGTGAGCTGTGCACAGAGTCTTTGAATCAAAGCTGACATTCCTGCCTTGCATATGCCCAACTGTGAGCTAAACTTGTCTTTTTTGTTCTGGTCTGTGTGTTTTGAATAAACACAAGATTGATTGCTTAAAAAAAAAAAAAAAAAAAGAAAAAAAAAAGAAGTCTTGAAGATAAATACGGCTGAGAAATCTCTTGGCTTGGTACCAGTAAATCAAGCTGATGTGAGAGGGGTGAGGTGTTTTATTTTATTGGCCTCTTAAACTGCATTTTATTATGTGGATTACAATCAGTGTTACCAGAAAGGTGTACAGTGCTACAGACTAAATCTCAAAAGTGAGGGTCAGGGGGGTAAGAGAATTTACTGAATGTCATAATAGAAAATAACAATTCCTTTATAACTTGAGGCAACTGCTTTTCACGGATCTGTTGGAATTTGCCCTTTGGGTCGTGGCCACTCTGTGTGAGTTGCCTTGCTTGAGTGACTGCAAGTGTTCAGTGTGCCCTACATCCCTTTTTCTCTGGTGGGTGATGTAACTGGACACCAGGGAGTTGAATGTGGGCAGCTGCCCTGTTAGTTTGGGGCTTTTTTTGTTTATTTTCCCCCTCCCACTCTGGTTTTCAGTGAATAAACTTAGTTGAATATGTCGGAGTATAATTTTCAAAAAGAAGAAATTAAATGCATGGGTTATTATTCCAAAAGAGATTTAAGCATTTAAGACCTTGCTTCATATTTTGGAATGAGGCATCTAAAATGCCCAAGAAGATCTCATCCTTCAGGACTTAAAGAATCATAGGACTTATGCATTGGTAAAGGAGAAACTGATGTTCTCTATGAACTCTGTGGAGATTTTTTTAAACCTCTGTATTTTGTTGTCAGACTTTTGGGAGAAACAAAAACCAGCTTTAAACTGCACAGACCCAGTTGTGAAGGCATCCGTTCTGCATATCTTGATTACAGTGGCTGTATCTGTTGGCTACAGCATGGCTGGGGCTGCTTGTCTGTCATTAGGCTGTGATTTTAATCAGGAGCTGAAGGCCTTGGTTAAAAAGCAGAGTTGCCAGAATGGACTTGTTTAACAGCCAGCATGGCAGCACTGGGACAATGCTTTGTTTCTGCTCACGAGTCAGGTTGGACTGATGGGTGCTCATCTCGTAAATGTGCTGCCAGACAAGAATGGTGGAGTGATGGGACAAAGAATTTCGTTAGATGGGAGAGAGATGCAACAAAATGGGCTGGTTCAGTTCAGCAGATCAATAGAACTTGATTTAAAGTCCAGCACACACAGAGCTTTTAAGAGGCAGCTGCCAAATAATTGTAGTTTATGATCCAAACCGAAGGAAGTTGATTAATTTGCAGACTGCTGCTCTGTTATTTATGGGGTGACATTAGTTGCATCATGGTGCCTGTGGCCTGTGAGTAAAATGTCAAGTCATGTTCTGTCCTCCTGTGACGTGATGGTGCAGTCACCAGACCAGGAATACCTGAGGTGGCAATAAAATGTCTTGGTTTATGGCAGGATGATGTGAGTGCACGTGTGCCTGTGAGCTTCATGCTCCAACCCCCTCCTACACAGGAAATCAAAGGAGTAAAATTGTAGTTACTTCAAGCTCTGCCATTAATTATATTTTTCTCATTACAAATCGGTGTGTAATTTGAATTGCAAACTCAACTATCCTGGCAGAATAGATCTGTTTACCATTCAAAGCAAAATGAAAATTATTTAAATTAGTTAATATAGAACTCATTTGAATGAATTGGATGTTTATTCATGAACTAGCTGAGGCAAGTGTGAAGCTGTCCTTATGGTCTGTAGCTTTGGCACTGATCAGCTCTAATGTCACGTCCTGGGACAGAGATTTCTTCTTTATTGCATATTAACTGTGGTGTAAGCGGTGGGTAACTACAGCCTGATGTAGCTGAGTGTGAAATTTTCATCCTTCCTGACAAGGCCCTTCAGCACTTGTAATTCATGTGAGGAAGGGCAGCCTGCTGCAGAGTTCCCTGGCAGTGGCAGGGCTGTGGTGGTGTGGGAGCCTTTGTTTCCTGCACTGTGAGGGTGGGATGTGAGGTAGATTTTCCATTAGTTAGTTAAAATTTCCCCATTGTATCAGCCTGAATGGTAATAGGGGTAGAATTTCTCCCCTCCTATGTCTTACCCAAATGTCTTACCCAAAACTCTCTTCCTCCTCTAAGTGTAGCTGTTTGTCGCCATCCTTCATCCCTTGGACTGAGCATCCTTCATCCCTTTTACCCACTGAGCATAAAAATTGAAGCCTAACTAAACTTTGCTGACAAGTGAAAGGAGAAGAGGTGTTCTTTAGCCTGTTCATTTCCATGTGCTGTTTTCCTCTGCTGGTGACAGTTGAGTTCATGGCCACATCCACCATCGGGCATGGAGAACCTGACAAGTGTAGTAGCTAAATTATGCATTGTGAAAGAGCAGGGACATCCTGTGATTGACACTCAGGGGGTTTTTGTGCAGATTGCAGATTTCCAGCTGAGCTGACAGAGCCCAGGCTCCCCTGGCACTGTTGTAATGCATCCTGGAATGAGCTAAAGACGCCGGATGAGGGGATTGTTTTGTACACTTGGAATTGCAGCAGTGGCTCTGCTTTGATGCTATTGACAGATGGAAATTCAAACAGGGCATTTCTGTGTGTGGATCTGTGAGCTGGAGTCTGTGGAGATGGAAAGAAACACACTAAGGAGAGAACCACGTCTATATTTTGATTTTGTGGTGGGCTGGTGCAAAACTGGGGAAACCTCTGAACACTGGCTGTACCTGGGCTTGGTGACCAAGAAGATCAATCCCACTGTGATTCTGGGTAGGAAAGCAGCTTTTACTTCCCTGTTGCATCAATACAAGGAGGATTTAAAGTTCAGAAGTCTGATCCTGGGTTGAAATAACCTTCTCTTCCATGGTGCTGAGCTTGATAAAGTTCAGTCATCAAATATACCATTAAGAGGGGTAGACTTAAAGCATTTTGCCTGCCCAGGCTTTCTGTGAAGGCAAACAGCATCATTTGGTCAGTATTTGAGACAGGTTTTCATGTGGCTCTCAGGTGAGATTAAGGCCAAAGGAGGGAAATTTCACTGTGATTCCAAGTGCTGGGTCAGATTCTGGGCAGGATATGGTTGAAAAGGGAGATAAAACTTGTGCCAGGGCGTATGGAGTTACCTTCAAATTACAACTCACTGCTTTTTTTGTTTGATTGGTTTTATATATCATCATGTGAATCTATCACAGAGGAAAATCCTGCTCTTTGAGGTCAGCAGTGTAAAGGAGGGGAGAAATGAATCTGGTTGGCCTTGGTGAAATTTACAGCAGGGTGATTCTGAACGGCCACAAGATGGTCTGCTGTGTTGCAGGTGTGGGTTTGATGTCACTCCAAGGCACACAGAAAGCTTTTTTTGGGGTCACAGCTCAGGGTGGTGGTGATGTGGCCCATACCTTTGGCTTTCAGCGTCATTTTTGGAGCTGCCTTGCTGAATGCAAAGCTTGTCCACGGGTTCTCAAAAGAGGGACACAGAGATCAGAGATGATGTTTCTGACAATGGATGAGGGTGTTCAGAGATTCCCTTTCAGAAAATACAGTCATGGATATAGTTAGGTTTTTTTTTTTTGTTTTTTTTTTTTTTTTTTTTTTTTTTTTTTTTTTTGTTGTTGTTGGTTGGTTGGTTTTTTTTTGTTAATGAAGTCATCTTCCCCCTGGTGATCTCATCCCAGAGGAAGTAAAAATTAAATTGTACTTGCAGGTAGAGGGCAAGGTGGACTTCTCCTTTTGCTTTTTTACTGGTATGGAGAGCAGATCTGGCCCTGGTTTAGCTCTTTCACCTGAAATATTACTTCCTAAGAGCTTGAGGCTGGAGAAGATAAGTAGGCATTCACTGAGCTTATGCTGTTTTACATCAGCTAAGAACTGGGCCCTCGAGCCAAGTAAAATGAAACTCGGAAATCTTCTTTGGCAGGTTGCACTCTCAAAGCCTGTGGATGTTTCTAAAGCAGTATACAGGGCTGTTTCTTAAAATCTCTGCCCGATCTTTATCCTATTATTCCATCAAAACTGAGTTTAGACTAGCCTAATGTAAATAGATGGCAGGATTTCTTTATTTTAAATGCTGCAAATGACTCTTAGTGCAGTGTTTTATGTGTGCTTTTCAAGTCGACTTTAGCAGACTATTAATTATGCAGGGATGACGTTAGCATAAATAACTAGTCAGCAAATAAATGTCAATTAAATATTCTGTTAGCATAGTAGGCAGCTTTATGCATTGGCATAGAACATTTAGCAGATCATACTTAACGAGCACATAAAAAAATAGATCTTTTTTTTCTCCCTAAGCTCTCCTGATGACGGCAAAGGGGAGGAGAGGAGGTAAAAATGCTGGGTTTGCCTGAAATTTGCTGTAGTAGGAGTCAGGTCAGTTGACTCTGGTGTATGTTGGGAGTTTCCAGGAGCTGGAATTCACTGGAGCATGTCATGGCTTGGCATTCCCTCCCAGCCCCTCGTAGCCCCTTGCAGACTTGCTCCTGAGAAAAGCATTTTTTCATTAGAGCACCCACAGTAGTTTTTCCTTCCCTTCCTTTGCATGAGTCAGATCCCTCAACCTGGGATGTGAAAAATTCAAGAGTCTCCTCGTGGCTTGAGTGGCACCAGGATAATGTTGTCTTGATGGGGAAAATGTTCTTTTCACTGTTGTGTGAAACTGTAAATCTTTTTCATGTGCTGCTGGCTTTAGTTACTTTCAGAAGACTTAGTATTGCCAAGAGAGGCCCTTTTGGGGTAAACTGAGCATAACAGCCCCCCACGTGTGCTGTGGGAATATAATTAATTGTTGAGCTACTCTGTAAATGTGCCACAGCCTGGCCAGTGGGTCAGACTTTGCAAGAAGTTTGAGTTACAGACTTTATCAAATGCAGAGGGTTTTGATCATCTCCAGGTCTGCTGGGCTTGAGGTCAACATTTTGTGTTTTGATTTTCCCTTTAATATAATTTATCAGGTCCAGAGGCATAACTGCAGAGAGCCTTGCAAGGATGAGATGCTGGCGGGTTTATTAGGAGGAGTGGGGAGTAAATTAATTACCCTGATATTTTAATTGTGAAACTCAGACAAAAAACACTTCCTGAGTGGGAAATGCAGGGTGTGCACTGCTGTGGCTCTGTGAGTGATGGAGAAAATAGAGGGGGAAAAACAATATTTGGTTCAACACAGGTATTTTTGTTTAAAAGTGTTTTGGGAGTGCAGAAGAAGTGTTCTTTAGGAATGTGGACAAGGCTCCCAGCCTTGGCTCTGCAGGGGCCCTGTGGCTCAGGTAGAGACCTTGGGGCACTCTCAGCTCTCTGCTCAGGGGAAGGTTTTCTTCCCTGAGGCCAGGTCTCATCAGCTGGGGTCGCTCTTTTTGCTTCTCTGGAATATCTGGTGGAACTGGCTTAGAAAAGTTCCTTTTTCCCCTTCATGAAACCATAAATTCAAAGCCTCTGCTTTGTACTCACCAGTATTTTCCTTCAGCAAAAAGTCAATGTTTTTCCACTCAAAAGCATCAGGATGGTTGTCTTTGGGTTTAACCACCCAAAAAACTGTCTTTGAGTTGCAGCAGACTCAGCACCCCAGAAGTGGGTGCTGGTCCCTCCTTGCCCTTTTGCCTGAGTTAGACTTTGTCTCAGGGGGTTTTGGCCTCTCCTTGTGCATTCATCTTGAGATTTCTTCTCCTCCATCCTCCATCAGATGCTCTTGGGGAAGCCAGCCCTTGCTGAGGATCAGGCATCTGAAGAACTGAAACCGTGCAAGATTGTTTAGTTTTCCAGCGGAAAAAAGAAAGCCCGGAGCTTGCACATGAAGCAGGCTCTGTTTATTAAAAGCAAGAAAAGAAACACACTTTTATCAAAACCTAATTTTCCAGTAAGAAGCCGTTTCAGCAGAAACATGCCCAGCAAGCCTAGTTTCCAGGGACAACAACATCTGCTTATACTGTATTTGTATTTATTTATGCTCACAAGCAAATGGAGGGAGGGAAAAAGGAAGCAGGCCTGACCAGGCAGCCTGTGGTCCGGCGAGGCAGGGATGGGTGCAGTGTCTGTGGGCAGAACTGCTCAGGAACCTGCAGTGAACCTCATTTTCGTGTTCAGCACCTGTATTTGGGTGCTTTTTTATCACAGAACCCAAGGATGGTTTGGTTTGGAAGGGATCTTGCTGATCATCTCATTCTAACCCCTGTCATGGGCAGGGACACCTTCTGCAGAGCAGAGTATTACTGAGGATAATTTAGAAAAATTAGATTTGGCTACACCTGGATTAGATATCAGTGCAAGTTCTTAGAGGGTTGACAGTTTCACTGATGCAGTTTTCCCCTAATGCAAACCCTGGATTTTTGCAGATTTCTGGATGGAAATACTTTTCATCTATAACTATAGCCTGTCCTTGTTCCTGTACTGGACTGAGCCGTGTAGTCAGCAAACCTTGTAAAAAAATATCACTTAGTTTTGCAGCTAACACTGAGGATAATGCAGCACTGTTTACTCTAGTGTGTTATTAACCCAGCTCGGAGCAGGGGTTTAATCTGGAGGTTGGCTGGCAGCCAAGGAAGGCTTCAAGAAGTGGTTCTCCAGCGGATGAGGTTTGAAAGCCAGAGCCTCAGACATGGCCCTGCTGCAATGAATCCACTCCCTGCCTGCTTTTCCCTGCTTGGGTGGACTCTCTGTTGTAGCTGCATTTCTCTTCACAGAGAAAAATCAAGGCACAACTTCCCAAGGATGTTTCTGGGATTCACGTTCTCTGAACCTCAGAGAAAGAAAAAACAATTCCAATCTCAGTTGCTGCTCCTCTTGTTGTTCACAAGTGGAATGCATTGTGGAGGATTATTTACCTGAAGGAATTTGCTTGATTGGATTCTGGTGTGAGTGTTTTGATTCATTGACCAGTTGAATCCACGTCTGTGTGTCAGGACTGTTGGTTGACAGTCACAAGATTCTGTGCAGTTGGGTGCTTGTGCAGAATCTGTTTAGATGTAATGTAATACAGAATTTATACAGAATAGTATAATAAAGTAATTAATTATACTATGTGCAGTTGGGTGCTTGTTCAGATTCAGTTCAGATGTAATATAGAATATTATAGTATAATAAAATAATTAATTAGCTTTCTGACATTCATGGATTCAGATGCATCACTGATACTCTGCTCTGACTTTTATCTCCACATGCTGCTGCCTTCCCCCATAAAGGAGTGATGCTGCCATTCCCACAGCAGCTGGATGGTTTGCAGCATTGTAAGGGTCCCTTTTGGGTGCTTTGGTGCCTTTGGGTGCTTTGGTCCCTTTGGTGCAGGGAAGGCTGAATGATGAATCCTGTTATGATTAAAGAAGCAGCACCTTGTGTACAAGCAAAAGCAGAGCTGAGGATCAGGGATATTGCAATGAAAACTGAAAGCCTAATCCTTTTATAAACAGTCTGGAGGGGGGGAGAAGGAAAAGCAGTGATTTTTGGGGGCTTTGACAAGTTATAAATATATCCTGAGTGAAACTAATAGTGTGGAGCTTTATGAAAGATTTAATGAATGAATATTTCATGCCCACATGGTGCTTCTTCTGTAAAGTGTGCTGTTGGTAAAAAGCAATAAACAAAGAACCTCCTTCAGGGTTTGTTTGGGCTTTTAAATTAAACTAATTTAATCAACTTTTTCAGTCAAGCTTGATATTAGTTCCTTTCTGTACACAGCACTGTACTGGGTTCTGTTTGTTTTCTCCTGATACCTGTTCTGCTGTTTGGGAGATCTTTGAATATCAGAGAATGATTCATTTCATCCTGCCCTTATGGTGCATCTGGGTTTTCAAGGCAGAGAACTCCTGACTTTCTCCTTTTCCTAAAACCTGAGGAGCCATCCATCCTCTACCATCACAGCTGGAGGTGTTTCAGGACTTCAGCTGAGGTCATTATCCCGCAGGAAAATCACTTGAGCGTGCTGGTCATTTCTGATAGTAAGCAAATAGGATTTTTATAGGTTTTGGAAGCCTTCAGCACCCATTTTGCTGCTGCTTGAAGGACTAGAACTAGTCCAAAGTGCTCTGGAGTCTTGCCCCCTATGGCCAGTGAGGCTTGGACACCTCTGCACTGAATTTCAGAGATTTATGCAGAGATGGAAATTCTCTTCAAGCTCGGGCTCTTGGCAAGGCTGGGGCTTGGGTGTGCTAGTGGAGTTTCTTTATGGCTGGCAGTCATGACAAATGGCCAGGAGGAAATCAGGATATGTGTTAGCTCTGTGTTCCATGTCTTTTGCAATTATTTCTAAAAAATCCTTGGGGATGTGATTTCTCCTTGGGAACTGAAGCCAGTTGATGTTTTCACAGCTGGACCAGCAAGTGAAAAGCAAATGAGGCAAGTAGGGAGATAAAAGCAAGGGTGACTGGAGAGGGAGAGCTAACTTTGGGAAGGGATCAGCGTGAGCTGGGGATCCTCTCAACCCCACACCTTGCATGGAGTGCTGGGGCTGGTGTTGCATGGAATGAGGCATTTCTTAGCTGCTTTTGCCATGAGAAGGAGCAAAAGTGCTTTTTTTTTTCTTTTCCTGCGGAACCAGTTGATTTTGTAGTGGACAACTTTGGGAACTGAAATTTATCCCTTTTGGCTGGATGGAGTATGGCCCCATGAGGTTTCTGCTACACATGAGCAGGGCTTTGTCTTAGAAGAGAGGTTGTGTTAGAAACTGAGGGAGTTTTGCTTGTCCAAACCCACACAGATCTGAGTTCCATTTTTTTGGTAGTGTTATTAGGCAACGTGTGAGATTCTGCCTCTGTAGATCAAGGCTCAAGCCTGCTGCACAGCAAAAGCATTAAACTTCAGCAAATACTGATGCAGCAAAACTCCTTGCAGGTGGTGCTGAGCTGCAACAACTGATTTATCCAGCCCAAAATGTTGGCAGAACCAATTTCTTCTGCAGCTCCTGACACCCTGCAAGGAAAGCTCATTTCAGTGGGACTCAGGATTCTTGGAGCACTTGAGGTGAGCAGTTGAGACCCCATGGCTTTGCCTTCTGTTGCTCATGATTCTGATCACAGTCTGCAGCCTCCACCGTGACCAAACCATTGGTTTTGTGCCTGGTGTTCAGTGCAAGTTGTGCTGGAGGAGCAGAGATAGGGCAGGAAAGGAGTAATTGCAGCTTGAGGCAGAGACTGTGAATGAGGAGCTGCATTTCCAAGGAAATACTGCAGGAAAAGGCTGTGAGCAGACACCAGACTTTCCTGCAAGTAGAGATTTCCTCCCTTAGCAGCAAGTGGAACAGGGTGGGTTTTTGGGTGGTACCTTTGCGACCATTTCAGAAAACAATTCCCTTTGACAATTCTTGCAAAAAGCTTCTTGCATCCTCTGAGCGAAACAGCAAAATCCTCCTCCCAAAACATTTAAGTGCCAAGATGGAAATTATTTCATAATTAGCCTCTGTAAGACTCCTTAAAAAAAAAGGTCTAAGAACTACAGGCCCTGTTGCTCTGAGTTTGACCAGTGTTTGACATTATCCAACTCCTTGGTTCGGACCATGTGGATATGAAAGAAAATGCAGAAAAGTTGAGAATCTGTTCAGTATTGAACAGAAGAATTACAGCCCCATTTATAGGCTTGGTGTGTGGTCAGTGAGGAGACTACAGTGACATTATTCAAGCAAACACCACTGACATGTGCACCTTGCTCATGGCTCTGGAGGTCCCCACACCTTGAATATCCAGCAGTGAACATCCACACTTGTTCTTCCACACTCACACCATGTCCTGGGACATCTGCTCTCCATCTGTGGAGCTAAAAAGCCCAGAAACCACAGAAAAATGGATGATTGACCCTGAAAGCATAACAGTGGGTGCAGACCACTCATTTTTGTAATTGTCAATTTAATGAATGTCTGGCTAAATGCATTTTTAATAAAATACTCTTAAAAAATTATTAGTTTGAGAGATTTTTAAATAGTCATTCTTGATAATTGAATTTAATTTCCCTTCCCCAGTCTCCTGTAATTTTCCCCAGAGGAGTTCTGGAATGAAAATGCCACTTCAACTGTAAGGACTAGACTTAGGTAGTTAATGATACTAAAGGTAAAGCATGGTCAAACTTAATTAATCTCTATTGGAGACATCTGTGGAGACTTTAAAAAACCCCCTCATGTCTTTGATATTCAAAGTTAGACAGTTTTGATATTTTTGGTGCATTGGATAGGAACTGGGAAGGGTGAGTAGCACAAGGGATTTGCTCCAGAGCATGCCAAAATTGAAATACACTTTTCTGCAGTGGACCTTTTTTGATCAGTTTGAATATTAAATTATGCCTTTTAGTGCTGAGCTGAGGGAGGATTTTCTGAGTCGTTTTAGGCCAAGGACAAACCACCATGTCCAGTGCCATGTCTTCAGCCGAGCTTTCCTTCAGGTGCACCTGGGATCTGTGAGGAGCAGGCACGAAGTGAATTTGGGAAGCTGCTAGTGGCAGATGCAAGCACCAGCATGATCCCGAGCCAGCTGTGACTTGCACTTGATTTTTCCTTCATTATGCATGATAATGTGGGCTCCCAGTCACCGTGGAAGGGGCTGGGTTCCTGAAGCAGGCCATATGCTCCTGCAGCCCATGGAGGTGGCTGATAACACAGAGCAGAGCTTTAAGAGATGCTCCTATAAAGCATTTTCCTGATGACAACTAAAAATCAATTTTTCCAACCCAGATACCAAATTCTAGGTCAGTTCTGGCCCTTCTGCATGACATTGGAGAACTTTTTGCTCTGAATTCCCAAATAGTCTGTTTCAGTGTCTCTGTGTGCGTGCTCTCGCTTCCATTTGATTTTGGTCACAGAAGGAATAAAACCCAGACCCACAAATGAGCTTAAGGACATGCTGAAACCCATCTTGATTGATGGTTTGTTTTGTGTTGAGAGGCAGAGCATCCACCTCCTGTGTTTGTGGCTAAAAAAAGCTTCTTTCCCCACGCTGTCACTTGGGAATGAAGAAATGAGGGGAAAGTCAGCGTTTTTAGGTGTAAAAAATGTAGCTACTTCCTAAAGGGCTGGAGTTGATGTAGAAGTTTAATTATATCCAGGGGAAACCTTTCCAGATTCAGGAAATCATCCTGCTACGTGTTGTACCAGTTTTACTGAAGAGGCTCTGCTGTGATGAGTACAGAACCTAGAGAGGGGGAAATCTGTAATTCCCCTGTGCCAGACAACTCTGGGAAGGTCAGTGAGGAGTCCCTGCCCATGTGAAACATCTACACCCTGAATCTGATTGTTGAAATTACCTTTTCCATAGAATCCTGCTTTGCTTTGAGCAGTTCTGCTGTTGAGCTTGACCTTCTCAGCAGGTGGATCTGTTGGGAAGGCCTCTTCATGTAGAACATCTAAATTTATTTATAAAGAAGGCAAAAAAACTTAAGAGGAAGCATTGTACGATGAAGATGAGATTAAGGGCTCACAAACCAGTTGAATGAACCATGGCTCTGCACTAATACTTGATTTAGCAGTGAAGGCATTTGGGTTCAACAGAGCATCATAATCTCCAGTCAGAATATCCCAGGTTGATGGAGAAGCTAAAGTTTTGTAATTCAAAGGAAATTTAGAGCACTGTGGAAAAGCTGCTCCCGTTTCAGGTCCTGTAGCGCATTGTTATTCTCATTTCACACGTTGCCTTGCATAATGCTCCACGTTGATCTCCGATTCAGATTTAAAGTCTTCAAAGTTTCAGGGGATGTTTTTGATCCCGGGATTTATAGTTCAAGCCCCTTTTCTGTTTCCAAGTGAAGAAAACACATGTTTAGCAAGCACAAAATGAGCCTTGATGGAGTATTTCTTTGATGGTGTTGTGATGATGGTTATGAATTTACATTTTGTGCATAGGATGTTGAGCACCTCATGGGGCCTGGCTGTGCTTTGACTGTACCATTAATTTCGGGAAAGGATGCTTGATGAATGTTCATCAGGCCCTGCAGGTTCTGATTTGTGGTGCTCACATCACACAGCTGAAAGGCTCCAGAGTGATTAAACGGGATTCAGTCATTAGGAGCTGGCAATACAAATGTGATTAATTACAGAACGCACTGTAAATTGTGAAATGAGTTTGATGGGATTTTTTTTGAAAACATATGTTTCTGCTTCATGGGGTGTCAGAAGTTGGAGTCGTGGTGAATGAGGCTTGTTTGCTATTTCCATGATAATTTGGGAAGGTGCTGGGCCATGGGAATGGTTGGATTTCCGTTGTTGTCCCAAGCTCTGGGGGTGAGCAGTGAGATTTGGGGAGAGTCACAGGCAAACCCTAAATCAGACCTTACAAGTACACCTTGGAGCCCACAGGCAGGCTCTTGTACTGCCCAAGGTGTATCCTTTGAAGACCTTATAATAAATACCTACTTTATTCCTTCAGCTCTGTCTAGCCTCTGTTTCAGGTCAGCCTCTTTAAACATAAATTCCTCACTAACCCAAGCACCGTGGCACCAGCCTCCCCTTGAGTCCTGACAGAATTTTCCAGCAAAGAATCCCTTTGCCTCTTGCCTCTGGGATGCATCTTTGTGTTGGGGATGTCAGGCTGAAACTAGTAATGGCTTTTCACTTCGAAATCTCTGCTGGTGAAAAAAAAATATTGGAAAAAATTCGGGACACAGTGCCCAGGGAGGTTGTGGCTGCCCCATCCCTGGAAGTGTTCAGCACCAGGCTTGGATGGGGCTTCGAGCCACCTTGTCTAGTGGAAGGTGTCCCTTCCCACAGCAGTGAGTTGGAACAAGAGGATCTTCAAGGTCCCTTCCAATCCAAACCATTCCATGATTCTAAAATAACTCCCCTAGTTTTAAGCATTAACCAAAATTTCAGTCCTTTTTTTAATTGGTGTTTCTTCCGTTGTGTATTAAACAGTGTAATGCATACAGTAAACTGCAAGCATCATCCCCACTCATTCTCCTCTTTCTGTAGAATACAGAAAATAAAAAAAAAAAAAGAAAAACCCAAAATCCCAACCCCAAATCAGAATGGATTTCTTGGACATCACATCCCTCTATTTGTCTTCTATGTTTTGATGCTTTTATTTGTAGTGGATATTTGCTGTAGACTGTTGGCACTATCTGGGAAAAACAACATAATTGTGCAGTGATCTGGTTTATGCTTTATGTAAGAACATTGTGCTGCTGTAAATCTGTTGGGTTCTGCAGAGTTGTCTCCAAAGAATATCCTTCAGAAAGTGACCGTGGGGTTTGGGAGCAAGAACAGGCACTTAGTGTGGGGGTAATGGGATGGAGTTTGGAGGTGTGAGGTCAGAGCCCTGGGCAGGATATTTATACTGCAGTGACATCGCAGGGTGGAATGGCCCATAAATTTTAGGTGTTGTTGTGCCACAAAATCTATTTGGGGCTGGTCTGTGAGATCCCAAAGGCACAGGGCATGGAGTGTCCATTGCCAAGGCAGGCCAAAGGGAGGGTTTTTGGTGTTCAGGAAACCTCCAGGTTTCCTTTGTTTCACTGCGTGGCATCAGTGACACCTGGGGCAATGTCATTTCATGTGAAAGACCTCAATTCAAACCCACTGTTGGCGTGGGCCAGTGTGTGCCATGCTGCCCAGAAATACTGATTCAGCTCTGAACCAAGCTGGTGCCTGGCTTGCAGTAGTTCTGGCTGTGGTTAGGAATTCTGACTTGGATGGGGATTTATCTAGGAATTCAGCATTTTGCTTGTAGACGCATTTTTTTTTTTCCTCTTTCTGAGTTTCTGATGTGGAACAAGTGCACAAGGAGCTATGGAATGCTACAGGAACACCTTACCAGGATTGATGGCTGGGCAGGCAGCACAAACATCCTCCCCATGGCTTTCAAAACATTTAAATTATGCTTTAAAAAAAAAATCTAAAACTTACTTGTGAAACTTTTAAACTTTTTGGGATTTTACAATTTCTCTTACATTTGTCTGTGCATTTCAGTCTACCTGACACGGTAAATCTCTTTGCCTGCATAGATGACTAAATAGTTTTTTGGTTTTCAAAGATGACTAAATAGTTTTTTGGTTTTCACCCAGAGGGGCTACAATTTGGAAGGAAATAACTGTGCAAATGCCTGCTGAGTGCAGGGAATCTGGTGTGTGTACTTGTTTCTCACACAGGTGAATTCATAACCTTCTCATGCAGTCACTCTGAGCTCTGTGATGTGGTTTCACTTCTGAGCACGTTGGTTAAGATGCTGATTTTCCCTTGATAACAGCTCTCTCACAATGTTATTGCTATTATTCTTTTATCTCTATGGGCTAAAAACTGATGGAGAAATTACAGTCACAATATCAGGTTCCCCCCTCTTTTCCCTGAAAGCTCCCAAACTGCTGATTTCACAAGGCCTTCATTAAAGACTCCTGGGTCTGGAGACTGGGAGCTGGAGCTCTCAATCCATCTCTTCTGAGCCCTGGGCACAGTGCTTAATGCACAAGGAAGGAAAAAATAATCAGGGAATGTGTGTGTAGGCTTGGGGTTAAGTGCCAGGAGCTGCAGAGTTTGGATGCTCATTTTCACAGTGAGCCATCACCCTAATGGTCATTGATACTAATGATGGGAGAACCCCCGTGGTGATGTGATGTGTGTGCAGAGCTTTCAGAATCCAGGCACTGCCTGCCTCTCAGAAATGCCTTTCAGGAACTCTGTGTGCACATCCAAGATCATTTCAGTCAGCCAGTCCTGATTTGTTTGATTTGTTTCTAAGGCTGTTGTTGGCAACAGTGAAATTCAGGTGCCTTGTTCCTAGAATTGAATGGGGCAGAGAGCAGAGTTACTGCTGTTGTTTCAAAGAGTGTGCAGTTCATGTTTAGGTAAGAAATTTTGGAGGAGCACAAATGACTAAGTCTGAGTGAAACACTCTGTAGTTACACCTCAGGATTTTTCCTAATTTATCACACAGGTAACGGAGACTAAAATCAGCCCATTTTTGCCACGTTGGATTCTGTAACAAAATCAGAATAATCAACCTTCATTCATGCCTGCAGGTAACTGCCCCATTGTCCTAGGGTGACTTCATGCTGCTTGTATCCCCACTTGTCTGTTCTGCTTATGCTGGATACTGAGTTCTGTGCTTTTAAAACCAGATCTGGGAGCCAAGGAGGGGAGAAGGAGAAGCAGTGGAATATCTGAGCTGGCTGTATCCAAAAACATAAAAGAGCTTCAGCTTTTCTTCTCACAGACTGTGTTGTCTGCAGCATGGGCAGCAGGAGAGAGCTCTCCTTTGCTTTTAGTTAGTTTCTTAGCTAGGTGAGGCAGAGAAGTTCCCCAGACTGTGGCTTTTCTTCTTCTTGGAACTGATCAGCGTGAAAACCCAGAAAAACATCAGGAGCTCACACCTGTGACCCACTGGAGCCTGGGATGTGGCATTTTCCAGCACAGGAGAGACTGATAAGAGACTGAGTGAGCTGAGCTACATCTCACAACAAGAATTCTCTGAATTTGCCATCTCCTCAGAACAATGAGAAGTTCCATTGTTTAACATTATTCATTTTTTTATGCTTGTGAGTACTTTGCTTGTTACATAAACAGGTTTTTTCCCACTTTTCTCAAAGGAGGTTTACCTCCTGAACTAGTTGGGGGTTGGGGCTGCTTGAATTTGCTTTTAGCAAAGACCACTTCAGAAGTTTCCTCCCAAAATTTGCCCTAAAGCAGGACACACCCTTAAAAATGGTTGTGTCCAGGAGATATTTTTGCATTCCCTTCCCAGTTTTTGGTGGTATTAATGAGGGTGGGTTTTGGTACCTTGTCTAGGTGAAAGATTGCAGAATTCTGTCCCAGGTGAAATAATTGTAAAAACACCTTAAAAATAAATAAATAATCATAGAATTGTTTGGGTTGGAAAAGATAATTGAGCCCAACCATCAAAGATCATTGTTTCCTCCCAAAATTTGCCCTAAAGCAGGACACCCACTTAAAAATGGTTGTGTCCAGAAGATATTTTTGCATTCCCTTCCCAATTTTTGGTGGTGTTAATGAGGGTGGGTTTTGGTACCTACTCCAGGTGACAACATTGCAGAATTGTGTTCCAGGTGAAAGCAGTGTAAAAACACCTTAAAAACAAATAAGTAATCGTAGAATTGTTTGGGTTGGAAAAGATCATTGAGCCCAACCATTAACCTGGCTATAAATATGTGGCAAATGCTCTAAACAATTGAATGCTTCTTCATTAAATTCCAACCTGTTGAGGCTGGATGGCCACAGGAGACTTTTTGTTATGCTGAAGGACCAGGTGAAGGAATTGGTTGCATCCCTGCAAGGTGGAGGGTGGGAAGAGATTAATTCCCCTCTCCTCTTTCCATGCTCCACCTGCATCTCTCTCCCCTCATTCCCCAGATCCTGAGGGAGAGCAGGGCTGTGTCTGGGTCATTCCAGGTTGGCTGGTGCTGATCACACTTGGGTGAAGCCTTGAAACAAGTGCAGGTGGAGCTGATGGATTTGCTGCTGCTTCTTATCTGCATAATCTGGTTGTAATTGATAAGTTACACCACCAAGACAGAGCTGAGTCCCTTCCCATTGCCAGCACCCCTCTCTTTTTTATCTCTTTTCTAAAATTGTATTTTAAATACTTCAGTGCAAGCCAAGTATTGCCTTTGAAGGGAGGTTATTAATCACAGCACTTACGAGTAAATGTTTTACTGCTGGGTGGGTACCTGAGGCTCTTCTGCTCAGGGAGTCAGGGCAGGGTTTGTGGCACCGTTGGGATCCAGGAGGCAAATTTCTCTTCTGATCTTGGCCAGTTGGACTTGGAGGCAGAAAGCCACAGCAGTGGGATGTCAGAAGAGTGTGTCTGTATCCATAATGTTGTGTTTGGGGTGAAGACAGCTGATCCTACTGTTGGGAGTGCCTCAGTAGTTGGTGGTGGTGACCGAAGTGTCTTGTTCAGCTTCTTGAGCAGCAGTGAGTTAATGGAGGGGATTTTTACAAGATTTTGCATAATAATAATAATAATAATAATAATAAATCAGTATAATAGCATCCCTCATCCTGTCTGCATGGCCTGATGGTTTTCTCCCACAGCATCCCACATCCACCTCTTCCACCCAGAGTTCCTGCAGCTGGGTTGGAGTTCGTAGCCAGTGCAGTTATTCATCTCAAGAAATGAAAAAAGCAACTCCCAAACCACCCACTGCTTTTTTATTGTTAAAAGATAGCAGTTAATTAAAGACTAGGGAGACACAAGGGGAATGGTGTGCACGTCTGTGAAGGGCTCAAAGGATGTTGGGAAGCAAAGTGTCCTGTGGACACTGAGGCAGCTTTTTGCTCATCAACTTGCGTGTTTTGACCCAGAGGACATAAGCAGATAATTTCTGGAAATGCTGAATGGCAGCAGGAAGGATAAAAGTTGCATTGTACTGAAATTCAGTGTAGTTTAATAGAAAAAACTGTAAGGGACCTCAGGTGAGAACCTAAAGCATCTGTTCATGCTTTTATTTGTTTTGTTTTATTTTTTTTTTCTTCTCTTCTTTTTCTACTCAAGGACTGCTTTTTCATGCAGAGTTGGGTGTGCAAGGATTAAAGTCTGTGTGTTGGCCCTTTCTTGGGTCAAGACCACAGAAACTACTTAAAAATGAGATCAGGGCGGTTTGGATAGCCTGAAAAAACAAAGGGCACCAAATATCTTGAAGAAAATTTAACAAACATGCAGAATATTGTTATTTAATTAAGTAGCTCACTTGGGCTAAACATTAATTTGAAGTTTGCACTTGCTCAGTTTTATTTTTTAAAAAGTGAGATAATTAGGAGCAAGCAGATTAATAAACAGCTTAAAGGATCATCTACTGAGAGAATGCAAGAGTTACACATTCTCCTACAGACATCACACTTCCTTCCAGCATCTGCTCATTAGCCTCTTGTAAATTCACATGAATGGGACCACAGAGTACTGCTGGTCCAGGAGTGTCTTTTGAGCACCTGCATTTTTTAATGGACAGTTGTTTATGACTTCTGGTTTTCATGAAAATCCTCTCTATGTAATATTTTCCTTGAACACTTTATTTAAGACAGGTGTACAGAAGGCCATGCCTGAGCTCTGAAGTTGGGGTCTCATGATATTTGTGGCTGCACCACAAGGAAATCAGATCAACAGCTTTTGATGCACTTCCTTTTCTTTTCTGGACTGAATTTGCATTATTTTGTGATCCAGTTCAAACCACAGAACTCTGCTGCTGTGAGAACTGAAGACTGTTTGAAGTTTTAAGTAAAAAATTGTTTGAAGATGTCTTTAGCCCCATTTGGCTTTTTTTCAGGGAGCCCACAAAAGAATTCAAAGCAAACAGTCATTTTTATAAAAAATGTCATTAAAGCACTGAGTAAATTTTTTTTTAAATGTAGGTTTTACTTGATTTATTTTGGAAATTCCTAATAGGGGATCTGGCTTTGTAGGGTATGCAGTGAAGTGTGTTCACAGCCCTGAAGGTCTTGGGGAGGGTTCATAAACAGCCTGAGCCTTTACTTGGGGACAGCACTCAGCCCCCATCCTGTTTTCACATCCAGTCTGGTTCACAGGGATGTAAATAGTTCAGCAGGAGGAATGAAAATGTGGGGATTCAACCGTTTCCTGTCAAAATGCTGTTTTATCAAAATGGAAATATTTTGTGAGAACATGTCAGTTTTGACAAATTGTTTTGATGGGTGAAGTCTAAACAAATTGTTTTAGCATTCTCTGTTATTTTGCTATAAAGACATCTCATTTCAACTCCATCATTTAGACCTTTATAACATAGCTACAACATTTATGTGTTAATATTTTTGTAACTCATAAATATTGCATCGGATTTGTGACAACTTTAAAATTAAAAGAAAATGTCAATATTGTAAGCTTTCTATATAGTTGTGCAATATGCTGTTTAGCTTTTAAAAAACTGCATATCTTGTCACAGAGTCACAGAATGGTTTGGGTTGGAAGGGACCTTAAAGATCATCTTTTCCCACCTCCCTGCCATGGACAGGGACATTTTCCTCTAGACTTTGGATGGTCCAAGCCCTGTACAGCCTTGGTTTTGCTGGCTGGGTGACCTGTAGCAGATCTCCGCTATAATGTCACCTATCCCTGATGGATGGAGTGGCTGGAATTTCCTTTTGTTGCCCTTGAGGTGCTGTCCTGCTGATCTGGGATCCTTCTCTCCAGGCTCTGGGAATTTCTTTCTGCCACCGGCAGCTTTATTTTAATGTGTCTTAACTGTATATATGATTCTTGTATCTTAGATATTTATATATATATATATATATATATATATATATATATATACACACACATATATATAAATATATTATATATATATATATACACACATATATATAAATATATTATATATATATAATTTGTATATCTGTATTAAATTTTGAACATCTTGAAAATTAATCTTTTCATGAGATCCTGGTATTTTAGTTTATTTCAGAATGGAGGGAAAAGAATTGCCTGAGTCCTGCCCAGCTGTAATTCCCCTTGTTAACTATTTTTGTTCGTTCCAGTCCTAGGAAATAGTTAAATTTTTTAATGATAAAAATAGTTCCCACACTGAGAGTGTTGTCACTTAGCAGATTAATCTGAAAGATCTTAAACCCTTTTATAAAGCTGTTTAAGATGCTGTTCTTCATGTATGAGAAAATTAAAACTTTGCTGTTTAGAGGTTGATGGGTTCCAGTGGGGATTTTCCAGTAGAGGTGTCGACAGGTTCCTGGTGATCCTGGGTTATTAAAAAAAAGAAGAAACCCCGTGTGAAGATTGTTTTGTTGTTTTTTGGTTGTTGTTTTCTTTTAGGTATGGACAAAAACGAGCATAATTTGATATTACTGCTTGTTGGGCACATATATCCATGGGGCATGCTGAGGTGTTTCCAAGGAGTAGCTTATTTTTAGGTGCTGTATGCCTGTAAGTTATGTATGCTACCATTCCTTTATTTTACAAAATGCAGCAGTTCAGATCCCTGAATCTTGTTCTTGCCAATCAAGCGGGTGCCTTGGGGGGGAAAAACAGTCATGAAAAGTAAAATACCAACAATATTCTTCCCATTGTCTTGTCTGTCTTTCAGATTTCAAGGATTTTCCTGCACTTTGCAGTGTCCTGTTCTTGGGGGGAAAAAAAAAGGAAAATGAGAATTTCCATGTAAACCTGAGAGGAGTGGCTCTCAGCAAAACAGCAACTACTAGAAAACGAGATAAAATCCCAAGAGTTGCTAATGTGATAATAGTATCTCATATTCATTGAATGGAGTGCCTGTGCCTCAGTGCTGCCATGGGACTGTGAATGTGCTTTTAATCTCTTATTTCTCTAGAGAGGCAGATAAATCTGAAGCCATTATGTGCTGAGGCAGGGCACAGAGATTTACAGGGTTGCAGGGAATGAAGCTGCTGTCCTGGCTCTGGGGCACGTGTTCAGGGGCATTGGATGGGGTGTGCCTTCCTCCAGCATTTCCAGCTGCTCTTGGAATGGTTTTCATGGTCAGCAAGCACAGAGCAAGGGGAAAAGGCTGGGCTTGAGCAGCTGATGGGGAAAATCTGATGATAAATACTAAATACATCAGCCAGTGAGCAGCTGGCAGCAGCCCCTGCTCCTCAGGTGTTGCCAGGTCCAAGTGCAGCCTGGAGTCTCAGGACACAGCTTGGGAAAATGAGTAAAACGAGTAAAAGTGAGGAAATGGCCATGGGTGAGAAGGGGAGAGAGGAATGGGAGTCAGAGATGTTGTGGGCAAGGTGAATTGAGTAGACAAAAGTGGGAAGAATTTGAGGGATATTGGATACGATCCATTTCTTGGTGGAGTTCAGGTCTCTGGAAGGAGCGCTCAATTTTATAACCTGAGTCTTAATGTTAGAAAGGTCCTTTTTTTTTTCTCATTCAAGAATTTGCTGTAATACTTGCCAAACTAGAAGGTGATCTCTGAAATAATCATTTTTTCATGGAAGGAGGCAGTGAGCTGCAAGGTTTTTTTTACTGGTTTTTACTTTTGCAGGTGTGGATAATTTCATTGAGGTCTGTTGAGAGTAGTTCACCCTTCAGCAGCCTGTCACTGAGCTTGGGAACTGGTTCATCCCTACAGCTGTTCCTCAGGAATTGGGGAGGGAAATGTGGGGTCTTTTTCAGGTGTCTGAAGCCCATGGAGCACTCCTGACTCACTGAATTAACTTAAGGCAGGGGAAAATGTTTTGAAAACAGGAATAGTAGTGGAGTTTAGGTCACTATGGAGCAGGATTCTTTATCCTGGCCACCTTCCCTTCCCATCAGCTGCAAAAAAAACCAGAATTTTCCCAGCCTGTCCAGCAGTAGGAGAGGTTCAGTAGAGCCTTTTCCTGTAGCTAATGATGAGGGAAAATGGGAAATAGTGATGGAAAGTTCACTGCTTCAGTCCCCAGTGCTGAAGGATATGCCAGAGGAGCAGCAGCATTTCTGGAGAGGGATGCTCAGGCTGGGCACCCATGCATGGCACTGACAGCTATTCTCATTTACCCAGCAGATTTTCCTTGGTTTGAATATATTTGTTTAACATTTTGCTTGGTCCTCAAAGGCTTTTGCAGCTATCGTGATCATTCACATTCACTTCATTACTACTAAAAATGAATATTTGCACTGTGGTGACTTGAACTGTAAAGCTGAGAAGGCTGATTGTGCTCTATAAGCACAGTGGAAGGTACAAATCCCTGTTTCTACAACTTCCAGTGCAATTTCCTGGCTCTCAGAGGTTTTCAGAGTCGTTTTATCTATGCCACAAAAGCATAATAAAGGAAAACCCTAGAAATTAGATTTGTATGGGAAGGATGGTTCTGAAACCACCTAGAAAGTGAGAACAGCTCAGTTTTTTTTTTCAGCTGAGCCTGTTTAGTCTGAAAACAGAGGTCACCTTGTGACTTTAGGACTTTGGAAGCCTCTCATCCAGATCTGAATGTGGAGAGGAGCTTATTTAGATGTCAAACTGTGAGGTGCAAGTCTTTTAAAAAAGGACAGGGGATTTTTTTTTTCTCTCTCTGAAAGGCACTGGGAGACTGACAGCCAGATCTGTGAATCAGGCATCGTTATGACATCTCCAGTTGGGCATCTGGAAGTGGAAGCCCCTGAAATCTGTTAATCTGTTGTCAACTCTGAAAAATCCTATTCTCCCCCCATCTCCCTCCCCTCCCCAGTCCTGCCAGCTTTGAAAGTTCAAAGTGTGTGCTTTTTATCACATTTGTCATTCCTTGGTAGTGAAGCTCTGGCATTCAGAAATTTGGCTGACAACTTTGTGGGAACGAGCCAAAATCGAGTTCAACTTGCACCTTTCTGTGCTGCACCCAGTGCTGTGCTCAGGGGGAGGCAGAAATCTGAGCTAGAGGGACCCCAGCCTCATTCATTACCACAATTACTGTCCCTGGTGCCAAAATTCAGCTTGTTTTCTTTATCCTGAGGTAGGTGGACAGGAACTGATGAGTTCAACACAGCAGGAGTGTTGAGAGAGAAAGTGTCACATCTAAACCATTTCTGCTCAGGCTGTTCTTTCATCTTAAATAATGCAAAGGTCATAAATCTTCCGGAAATCATGCAAAACTGGTGCTGCAAAAGACTTAGAATGGTTCCAGGCAAGTTCAAACACTATTTTATGGAGGCTCGAGTCCAGCAGTGCAAGGTTTGATAATTTTAAGTACATTTAAATGCACATTTAAAGTAATTTAGATATCTAAATGGGATGTATAGCTCAAGCTGGGAGAACTGGCTTTTGGGGAAGGAGCACAGCTCAGAAATGAGGTTGAGGCGAGGTGCCCTAGGCCTGGCTTGTGTCTTTATCCATGCCCAATCCTGTGGATTACCACGGGGTAATGGTCTTTAAATAGCACATCTAGTTGTGTATTCAGGGGAAATGTTTAAATTTTCAAATGTTTGTGATTTTTCCCTTCTGTAGGTGTTTCTGAATTAGCAACATAACTGCATTCCTGATGATTCTCTCACACATAAGTAAGATTAGTTTGGAGAGAAAACAAAGTTTCAGATGTAATTTAATTCTCATTTACAGGCAGGTAGAATTAAAGTCGAATTTCTGGATTTTTGATTGCAAGTGCACAGTGTATTTGAAGAGGCATCTCTGTCTGTCAAGCTGAGATTTGCTGAATTACTGCCTTCATGTGTCCACTGATTTAAACCAGAACTGACCTGGAATGTGAATCCTAGAGGCAAAATTTACATATTTCAGTTCAAATCTTACAAAACTGCATACATGTCCTAAATTAATACTGGTTCACAGTGTTTACCTCAGAAACTATTAATTTTTTTTCCTAAATGAAACAGAAGTTCCTGATAAGGGAAAGATTTTAAGTCTTTCTTCTTGCTAGTGTATTGGCTCTGCAGCTGATATATGATGTTCTCAGGGTTGGTTTTTCTACTCTGTTGGAAAAGCACCTGGAGTTTCTGGTCTCCTGTCAAGGAATTGAAAGTTTGCACAGCTTCTTTTTTTCCCAGAGGTCATTAGTGAACATACAGAGAGACTTTATAAATCACATCTGAGCCCAGGTGATGAGCAGGAAACGAGTGGTTACACAGGCAGTGGCCAATTCTGAATGGGAGAGATGGGGATGATAAGCCACGATGTTGTAAATCACTGTCAGTGCCTACACTGGAGCAACACCTTCCCTTTTTTTGGGATTTAACTGTGTGCACAGGTTGCCCAAAGAACTGAGCAACAAACCAGCTTTTTTTCTTTGTCTGAGTTGCAGTTGCATCCAAAACTTCAGAGCTGGTAAATCCTGAGGAGATGTTTCTGATTGAATCACAGCATGGTTTGGGTTGGAAGGAACATGAAAGATCATCTCATTCCATGCCCTGCCATGGGTAGGGACACCTTCCACTATCCCGGGATGCTCCAAGCCCTGTCCAACCTGACCTTGGACACTTCCAGGGATGGGGCAGCCACAGCTTCTCTGGGCACCCTGTGCCAGGGCCTCATCCCTCTAATAATGAATAATTTCTTCTTAATAAATACACCAGGTCCACTGTGTGACACACTCATGGCAAGTCACTGCAGTCTGCTGTGCTAAGCATTTCTTTTCTCCCCTTCTCTCCCCTTCCCCAGCAATCAAGGAGAAATACATGGACTGGACAGAGTTTCTCATCCAGGATCTGACCGGCGCCAGGACGGCCCCTGCCAATTTGCTGGAAGGTGTATGTATTAGATTGCAGTTCCTCCTCCTCCTCCTCACTGTGTGCTTTTAGTGTCTGTGTCTGCCAGCCCTGGGACCTGACCCGGCCCTGCCCCAAAATCTGTGTCAGCAGTGCCTGGACTCTGCTGGCTCTGCTTCTCACCCAGTCACGGGGAGTTTGTTTTGCCTTTTCGTTCTTTACAAAGTTGGTGCTCATAAAAGGCATGGAGTGTGGAGGGGATCCACAGAAGGGAGAGCTCAGCCCTTCAGTGCCCCATTAGATACATCAAACTGGTGAGCTGAGCTGCCAGTCCATCTCTGCCCCATCCCTGGAAGTGTTCAAAGCCAGGCTGGATGAGTTTTGGAGCAATCTGGTCTAGTGGAAGGTGTCCCTGCCCATGGCATGGGTTGGAACTGGGTGATCTTTAAGGTCCCTTCCAACCCAAACCATTCTGTGACTCTGTGGCACAGCTTGGAGAGGAGGTTTAGTAGGTTGATGGGGAGCATTGTCAGGTTTATCTTTGTATGGGAAGTGCTCCCTCAAGGACATTCCCTCCACCTAAATCCAGCAGTCACATTTAGCAGGGAAGTTGTTGGGTGAGGTGGCCTCAGAAGAGCAGAAGGGCTCATTTTTTAGATGCTCCCAGAGCCCAGTCTGTGCAGCAAATCCAAGGGGTGGCTTGCACCTGGGACAGCCTCAGATCCTGGACAAAAATCCCACAGCTTCACCTTGAAACCAGGGGCAGCTTTTGCATCAGGGCCTGCCCTGCTCTGCTGTGGGTGCTTTGGAGAGGAGACGGATGGTCCTGCAGGAGCCCCTCATTCTCTGTCCCTCTGTTTAGGCTGAGATCAAGGGCATACAGGAATTTGTGAAAGTGCTCGTGCTGGCTTGTGGGAAGCCAGTGTCCATCCAGGCAACATTTTTGGTCATTTTGTCCCTGCTCACTTCCAGCATCCACAGCTGCATCCTTTTTCCACGTGCCCAAGCAGTATGATTGTACCTGGCAGGGAGAATTAATATTGTTCTATTAGGGTATTCCCCCCCGAGTCTGAGGGAAGAACAGCCCTGCAGCCCCCTGATAATCCATATCCTGCTGCATCCCCATTCCTGGAGTACTCCCAGGTGGCACATGCAGAAACCTGGTGGTGTCCAGCCCCCATCCCTGGTGTGTGCCAAACCTCCCCTTTCTGCAGGCAGCCCCAGGCAGAAAAGCAGAGAGAGAGAAAACATTGAGTTGACTTGAAACAGTTTCTGACCCTTTCCTGGTGTTTTATGTGCTCAGTGCTGTCTGTGTCATGCAATGTATGTTGGCCCCTGTTGGCAGATTTGCTGTTCATGAGTGCTGCAGATTGTTGTTAGACTGTTAAATCAATATGTAGTGCTACTTTTTAAATCCTTTTTTTTTAATTATTTTTACGTGCTAGCTATGCATGTGAAGGGTTCTTGCATGATGGTAAATGTTAATATTTCATGCAAGCTGATTAATAATCCTAGCCATTCAGTTCTCATGGGGTAAGTGACAGCCCATTGGCTTAAAATTTAGCACACAAATCAGGGAAGCAATATTCACTTTGATACAGCCAGGGATTTATTATAATAAGTTAAATCATTACACCATCCTTTCATATTAAAGAATATTTGGTTGCAAGTAGTTGTATGAGAGGAAAAAAATCCACATTAAAGTGGATTTCTGTTGTATTATTAAATTCTGACACTGCATTTTGCCATGAAATAATATTTGAAGAGATTATACAGATGCTTGCAGCTTGCACTGTAGAAAAGTAGCTTATTATAGCAAATACATTGTTCTGAGAAATACCTGTTAATCATAAATTTGTTTAAAGTTGTACCTGTGATAAGCTTTTTGTTAATTTTAATTGCATTTTTTACCATATTCTCATGCTCTTGCCTGCTTTTTTGGATTAAGAGAGATGTATGAAAATCTACTGCATCTCAAAATTTCAATATTTTCAATATTCAGTAGGAAAAATAACTTTTTGAAAAATAAGGCTTTCTCCTTTTGTTTTGTAGCCACTACTAGAAAGAACCATCCTGGACTGACTCTTGATTTACAGAATTAATAGTTTAAAAAGTAATGTGAGATGTTTATATGGTTTAATTAAGTAAAAGTGGGACAAACACACAGGAAAAAAATTCTTTGTTTTTAATGTATTTTGCCTTTGTTTAGCATCTCCTTTGGGGACCAGTGCTTCCAAGTCTTGGGGTCATTTTAATGCTGCTGCTCTTAAAACCCCGGAACTGAGACATTGCATAAGAATTCAAACTTGTATTTAATAAAAAAAAAAAAGAAATCTAACCATTATGTGAAAGCTTGAGAACACAGAGATGCTCACAGTCACAAAACAAAACCACTGAGCCCCAAAGGGGCTGTTCTGCAGAGCATCTCATGGTTTTTTAATGCCTGTGCTTGCAGGTGGAAAGTTACACACATCATGTGTAAAGGGCTGCAAAAGTGGGAGCCCAGAAAATAACCATGTGGAAGCAAATAACCTCAGTCACTGGGATTTCTTGGGCATGGTGGCTTGACCCAACAAATCCTGTGTGCCTTGGGCTTGGCTCCAGACCTGCTGTGGGCTTTGAGCTTTGGAATAACCTCCACAGACTCCTGCATCCATGGCTGGGGGGGATAATTTGCTCTCCATGCAGTTGAAATAAGATAAAGCTGATCTCTGGGGAAAGAGATCAGTACACAGAGTGAAATTTCTGGGTCATGCACAAAGTAGTCACCTTTTAGGTAAATATTCGGGTCCAGTCCTGTGGTTGGTTCTTATCAGCTGCAATCAATGAAAATTTGTTTAAAATCCTTCAGTACAACTGGGCTTTGAGTAGTTCAGGAGCATCCTAAATGGATGTGCCTTACGAGCTGTTCCACCTTTTATTATTTTTTTTTTGTTGTTGTTGTTGATGATGTCGGTTGAGAAATTAGCACAACTGTTGTTTTCTGTTTTACTTCTGAATTTGCACTTGGAAGACATTGGGTAAAATAGAAGAAGAACAGACTGTTTGCTGATCGCTTGGATGATGGTGTGAAAAACAAAAATAATCTTCTGCTGTCATCTGTTTCCTTGAGAAGTCTTCAAATAAAGTTTAAAATAAGGAGTTTTGCTTCTATTCAAACAGCCTCTGCGAGGAAAAAACCCTGTAGACCTCATTACAGTTGATTCCTTAATAGAGCTGCAGGATTCCCAGAATCCCTTTCAGTACTGGATAGTTAGTGTGGTTGAAAATGTTGGAGGAAGATTACGCCTTCGCTATGTGGGATTGGAGGAGACTGAATCCTATGACCAGTGGTTGTTTTACTTGGATTGCAGACTTCGACCAGTCGGTTGGTGTCAAGAGAATAAATACAGAATGGACCCACCTGCAGGTAAAGAACCTCTTTGATATACTGTCTCTGTTCGTGGGTGTTCACTGATGTTTTGAGATGCTTTGTCCTTTTGCAGTATTCACATTGCTTTGTCAGTAGTTTCTGGTTGTGGCACAGATGGAAGGTGAGATCCATCTAATTTGGGTTCAGAGTGGGTCATGTGGACTGTATTGTTTATTAAATAAATTCAGCTGAAGTCTTTGCGAGTCTGTCAGACCGTATGAAGCGCCAGGAGATCACAGCTTAGAGATGAAGTGTCCTTGGGTTTGAAAGTCTTTAGGGTTGAGTTTAGTGTTCAAACCAGCTCGAATGGAAAGGGATTGGGACTGCAGTTAAGCCAGTCTGGGATCACAGATTGATCCACCTTCTCCTGTGTAGGTTAACAATGTGGCCAGGTCTGTGCCTCATTTTCTTTGTGCTGTGGGATTAAGTTTTTCCATGAGTGTTAAGTTCACTTCCTCTGGGAAGGTGTTTCTGATGAGGCTTCTGTCCCTCACACCTAATGAGGAGAGTTGACCCTGACGTGTTCAATTCTTGTATTCACAGGTTTGTCTGGGACTTGGGTCTTGAGTGCTTTTTGGAAGTGTTTTTCTTCACTGGTGGTAGGAATCAGTGTTCCCCATCACTTCTAAATTAGATAGGAGTGCTGAAGAGCATGAATATCACCCACTGTTATTTTACAGTCTTTGTGTTACAGAGAAACAACTTTTTCATTGACCATCTCTGAGCCCTCTTGGCCAGTATAGGTTTGGGGAATATAGAAATGGCCCAGAGGAGATTTGTGCTCCCTCTTTGTTCATTCCATTTGCTTTCTACTCTTTCCTCCTTTTATCCAGCTGTGCATCCTTCTCTATGGATTCCCCACCCCTCATGCCTTTATTTTCATTTTTTTCAGTTGTATTTCTCTAAACTTCTTACTGGACTCTCTATTTGCTGGAGTTGTTTACTTTTCTTCTCCCCTCCCCCTGATTTAACTTTTAAAATGTCTGTCTCTTGTTCTTACCTGTTTTCACCTGATAGCTGTTTCCTCTCATTTCTTTGGTCATTCATTTTTTAGTCAACGTTGTTATTAATGGACTCAATGCCCACATCTTCTCCCTGACTTAGACAATAGGTCTTCATTACTTGACATCTCCTGAAGTTGAGCCTTGTAGGATTTTGCTGTGAAAAGACCCTTCAGGTCTGAACTCTTCTGGTTTTGCCCAAATCCTCTCCTGATCACTGCTCCTGGGGTCTTTCATTGATCCCCCCTTGCGACCCAGCTGTCAGGTTCTGCCAGTCAGGAGTGGAAATCTGAGGAGTTTCTGGAGCCAGGAATTCTGGTTGTTCCACTCCTGGTCATTTGATGTCCACCTAACATGGAGTCACAGAATCGTCAAAGATGGAAAAACCCTTTAAGATCTTCTTGTCTGACCATCCAACGTGTCCATGAGGCACAATGAATTAATAAAGTGTATGGGATATTAACTGAGAGGAAAAAGACAAAGAGCCCAAAGTGGCTGATCTTATGGGATCTGCTTCAAATTAAAGGTCTGCAGAAGGAATCTTGGAGCAGTCAGGGAGGCAGTAGTGAGTTGTGAGGACGAGGTGCTGGCAGCAGAGAGCTCTGAAGAAACTCAGGGGTGAGGCTATTAAACCATAAACTCAAAAAATGAAGTTTGCTAAGGACCTGAGGCCTGAGACTGTGTCAGGGATATATCCCCTAGTGACTTCTTAAGGGAAGAGTATTTGGACTAGGAAGATGTCTGTTGTGTGAAAGACCTAGTGTGGACCTTCTTAGAAAGGAGAGATTCTGTGGGCAGTACTTTGTTTTTCTACACATCAGGGATTAAATTCACCTGCCATGGTGCAGGCATCAAAAGACAGTTCTACGTGAGAAGTCTCTTTCTCTTTATAATGGGTAGGGAAAGGAGGGTGCTAAGACACCCCTAATATAGGTAAGATGACATGACATCTTTTTAAGTCTATTTTTTTCACTCACGAGGGTTGAAACCAATGAACACACACCTAGTTCTCCTAAATTTTGAACATGCGAAGCCAGTTAAGTTTTCTTGATTGGGAAAGGGAGCAGCCTTAGACTGTGTATCAAAGCTGTTATGAATCTCCTCTGAGGAGATGCTGAGGACATGCAGCTGCTCCCAAAGCAGGCTGTGTGTCCCCCTGCTGTCAAACAAGGGTGTTTTTATACATCCCTTCTGCAGCTTGTGACAGTGCTTTGCCTACCCTCAGCTAGGATTCCACATACCCACCCTGGGCTTTATTTCCCTCTGTGTCTGGGGTGTGACTTTTCCCTGTTGATCCACCTCTAGCACCAGATCAGTTTTGCAGGATGCAGAGCATCTCAGATAAAGGAGATCCCATGGACCCAAACAATATTTTGGATGGAGGGGTCTCTTTCCTGAAGCCACCCACATCCTAACACCCACTTAATGTGAAGGAGGGTCCTCTGGGGCTTGGAACTAGATGATGTATAAGGTCCATTCCAACCCAAACCATTCAGTGATTCTATGAAACAACATCTCAACTGTCTCCCTCAAATGGACTCGGTATATCTCACAAGCCCATTTATCTGAAGCAAAGAGGTTATAGCTTATTTTTCTCTTCAGATGTATATCTGAGTCTGGAATAAGCCTCCTTGCTAGTGCAAATTGGCACAGGCTGCTTGACACAGAGCCACTGATGGCCTGAGCTCAGCTGTTTATGCAGGGCAAGATCATCCCGTTTTATGCCACTTTCTATTTAAAGACAAATTGCCAGTCATTTTAATTGCTCACTGCTTGTGAACCCTAATACAAATTGACACAGTACACTTTGTTCAATTACCTGGAGCCCTGACACTTAAATAAAATGCTTTATGCTCTTTTAACCGTGCAATTTAGTGTCCATACACTTGCCAGCATAAGCGAGATGCCACTAATTAAATGTGCACATGATATTCCTTGCTGGCCCTTGAAACCACTGGAGGTGCCTCTGTATCTTGAATTTTGTTGACACTGCCCAGAGAAATTGCTGCTTGTTTTCACTGATTTTGGCCAAAGTTACCCAAAACTTGGCCAGAGTTGCCCAAAATGCCAGTTTCATCTTTCCTGTGCTTCAGTGGCATCACAAAAGAAAATCAGTGTCTGTTTCCAGCAGGGAAGCATCAGGCAGTGTTTTTCTGAATTCAGACGTGAAACAACAGGCTGACTGCAGCCTGGGGCAAAATCATGTTGTGTTAAGCATTTCCCTGTAAATTAAACCAAAAAAGTAAGAAACAAGGTGAGTTGTCCCCCTCCCTGCATTTGATGCTGATCCGAATTCCTGCAAGCAAGGGAGAAGTGGGGCAACAAAACTATAAAATAATGAACAATTAGATAAAGAATGCACTTCTTAACACTTGTGCCCGCTGCACACATTGTAAACAAAGAATTGAAATCTATATTCCCGTTAATAACCAGACAGCTGAGGAATTAAAAATACTGCCATGAAAGGTTAACATTCCCCTTCAAGTGTGTTTAAATTCATATGCATATCCTTGATGTCTGTTCTGAAGTAGTGAGATTTGATATAGTGGAAGTATAAATACATCCACTTCAGTGAGTGATTCTGCAAATCCTGCTTTGATAAGGTCTTAAATCTGTTGAGTTCAGAGCATAAAATTCTCTTGTACCATCAGTGCTAGGTGGAAACGGTGCTTGCCAATTCCTTTTTTTTTTTTACACATATTTTTTATTCCCTCTTTCAGAATTGTAAGAAAGATACAGCAGTAAATCTTCTGCTAGCTAGTAAATATATATGGTTATTAGATGTACAGGATTTAAATGCAAATTGGGCCAAATTGAACCTTGATGTGAATGAGGGGAGCCAGACTGGCCAAAGAAAAGCTCCACACTCCTCACTCTGTATCAAGGTTCGAGTTTATTACTGAGCACATGTTCATTTCCATTTTAATAATTGTTGCAATCTATCTACCTATCTTCTCTCTTTGAGGCCTTGATATGAATGTTCTGCAGTAGCTTGTTACGTGCAAGATAACAATGTGTTTTCTAGGGCAGGAGTAAATCCAATATAATGTTCCTCATCGCAGCATTGTTTCCTACATTGTTCCCTTTGATGATTCATAGGCATTTCACTGCACTGAACCATAAAGGGCTTGTTAATATCATGATTTAATAATATTAAACCTGTGTAAAGAAACTCACTGCAAGCAATGTGAAGCTGCACAAAGATGTTGCCTAAAAGTATAATGATGAAAATTCATAAGTGTAAGTCCTTGCTCTGGTGTGATGCTCTGGTTTGAGTGTGATACCAAAATATGTGTCTGGGTAGAGATTTAGCTGAAATGTTTCTTCCCACACCCACCACAACCTTGCAATAAAAAAAAAACCCAAAACCTAAACACTTTCTGATGAACAGGTGTCTTAATAATGATAATTTTTGTTTTGTTCAAATATGACTAATACTGCTTGAAGACCTGAGGCTCCTCAAACTAGGAAACATCATGTATTTTGAGAAATGAAAATCAAAGGAGAGTTTTTTCACTGTTTTCAAGTAATGAGATAATATGATTCTTGTTCCTTCAGCAGTATTTGAAGGATGTGAATTTTTCTGGGTTTTATTCCAGGTTGTAAAACACAATCTTTCTCCAGTGTGCCCCTGCTAGCTGCTTTTGTGTTGAGTTTATCCATGCTGCACAGCTTGGAATATAGACACTGCTCATTTCACTTGCTCTGTCCATTCATATGACTTAAGAACTTTAGTCTGCCAAAAATGTTTGATCTCCAAACAGTCACCTCTTGGTTTTGTTGTTCTTTTTTTCTTTTTGTTATTGTTATCCCTTTAGATATCTATTCTCTGAAGACTATAACTGAGTGGAAATGCGCTCTGGAAAAATCCCTTAATGATGCAGCAAATTTTCCTCTTCCAATGGAAGTGTTCAAGGTAAAAGATATTTTTCTTTTGCTTGTGGAACCTGTGATGAATAAATATCATGCCATGTTTAGTAGCTAAAGTTAAACTTTCTCCAGAAAGGCCTTTGCTATAATACATAACCATGGAAGGTCACAAGCTGGATGTTTGTATAAAACACTTTTTATGTGTGGACTTATTTCTTGATTGGTGTTTCCTGGGGGCTGGGGGTGACCAGCAGGGATTTCTCCAGTTATTTTTCCTGTGTCTTACTCTGTTAAATCTCTGCAAAGACATCATACATAACTGAAATAGTAAGGCTGTGAATATAAAAGCTGACACAAACTGGACAGATTTCTGGGAGCCTTGCACTGATGTTTTCACCTGATCACAAGCCACAAGGTAGAGAAACCTCCTTCAGGGACCTGTAGTGGAAGTGAGAGATGATTTTGTTCCTACATCTTCTTTTTTTAAATTTTTTTTATTCTTACTCTGGTGCTTCAGCCCCAAGGCACTGCCTTTAATTTCCCATGTAAATCTGCACTGCTGTTAACCGTGGTGGCTCCAGATAATCCTGATTTACAGCTGTGCCTGCCTGGTTCCAGCAGTTCCATCCTGCCTGGGGTGGGATGGGCAGTGAGGGGATGCTCAGGGAGGTGTGTGGGAGCAGTGCCCCCATGGCTCTGCTGTCACCTCCTGCTTGGGGACCACCACCAGCCTGGGGACCCTCAGGGTTTCCTTCCCAGCCCTTCAGCAGCACTGCACTGGGATGCTCCAAAACATCCCTGGAACTGGTGCAGTTCATGTGTGGATGTGGCACTTGGTGGTGGCCTTGGCAGTGCTGGATTTGGATCTTAGAGGGCTTTTCTAACTGAAACAATTTGATGGCTCTGTAATTGGAATAAGTCTTTTACCATGTCCCGTTCTGACTGCCACAAAACCCCAGTGCCACCTTCACCCTCCCTGCAGGGTCATTCCAGCAGCTTCCCATGAGGGGGAATCCAGGCTCCTCACCCAGCTGGGATGCGCTGAAATTAGCAACATTAATTAGGGGACACTTTGCTAATGGCCCAGGTTCATTGGCAGCGTGGGAGCTCTGCTGTGCTGGGAGAAGAGGGAAGATTGGGGTTGGGCACAGATGTGGGCTTGAGGAGCCCTGTGCTGGGATGGAAGTGGAGTGCACAGAGTTCTGGGTCTCTGCCATTCATCTCATCCAAGGCTTCCATCTGCCAACTCTATTAAAAGTTTGCATTGGCAGCTTCAAGATCAGAAATGCTTTGTGTGGGGCAGGGATTAAATCACAGAAGGGAATTTCTAATGTGTAAATTTTATTCCTGTCTGTGTGAAAGAGTGAAGAATGTTTCTGATGAGGCTCACGAAACATCCTTTTTAAAAAAAAGTTTTATGACTAACAGCTGTGTTGCTGCCTCTTCCCAGTGTGCCAGACTTATACCCACTTATTTTAATTATTGCATGCAGGTCATAAATTTGAATTCAGCAAATCCCAGTTGCTGTGCTGTGTGCTTGGAGCTTCCAAAGAGGTTCTTCTTAGAAGACAGTGCAAAACCTTAGAATGCTTGAATGGCCCAAGAGTAAAGTTACTTTGGGGCCAAATGTGGAAAAAATGTCAATGTTTAGGTCCATGATTAGGTCAGTAGGACTTCTCTGTTTATCATAATGTGGAAGGTGAGCACAAGATGAGCAGAATTCAGATTTTGGTGCTGTCTGAGCCCTGGTTCTGGTGCTGGGAAGGCAGGAGACGGAATAAATTTTTTGTGTGTGGGCATCACTTCATTCTGCCCATTTGGGGTGAATCAACCCCGTTTTGTACATCTTAATTAAGGAGACAAAGACAAAATGTCATCTGTGCCTGTGAGCAAGTCTTCCTCTAGTAATGACTTAAACATGAGTTAAGGCTTTAGGAGACTATCTGAGAGTAAACTCAACTCATCTTGCAAAGAAAGCCAAGGATTATCTGTGGGACTTTCAAGTAGAATCCCAAATCCCAGCAGAGTGTCATATCCAAAGGTGTCTTTTATAACTTCCTTTTAATTTTGATTTTTAAATTTTATTTACAAACCCAGCACAGAAGTAGTGTCTCTACACCGTGCCTGGGGCTCCTTGCTATTGTAGCTGTTTGTTAGATGAGATAAAAAACACAAGGTTTGACAGCTGGCAATTCTTAGAGATCTTCTGGAAAGCTGAAAATGTCTACTTTGGCAGGCATGGTGACTGCACACTGAGCAGTTACATTCTGTTTTTTCCACATTTCCCTGCAGAATTCCCTGGCTGAGCAGGGTGGAGGTGTGTGCTTGCTCTTCATGAGCACCGTCCCCTGGGCTGGATTATGACTTAAATCCATGTTGTCCTTAAAGCTCTGCATGACTGAGGGAAGTGTCACTGTGGTGCCACCTGGCTGTCCCCAGGAGGTGGCACTGGCAGAGCAGAGCCACGTTTGCAGGGTGAGAAGCAGCTGCTCTCAGGGGTCTGTCAGCTCATTGCTGCTGTGACACTCCTCAGTTTTGGTGTCACAGGGTTCTGTTCTGCCTGAGAGCTCAAAAACCATGGGTTTGAGCCTGAATTATCAATGCTCACAAGAGTGGCAGAGCTGATCTTGGCATGTAGTGGTCTTCAGCAGCTCCAAAAACCCCTTGCAGAAGCACAGCCCTGATCTCCTCTTGGCATCCAGGGAGAGGACACCAGACCACAGGAGCTGGTTGCAAAAATCAGGAGAGAAGGCTGCAAACAGGATTTTCTTTTCTATTTTTTTTCTTGGTGCTGTTTTACACTTGGCCATATGTTGGAAGTGTTTGTAAAATGCTTTAGGATCCTTTGAGAAAGGAACATGATGTTTAACTGTCACAAAATGCTGCTATTATGCAGCTACTAAACATAGTGTTTTGCAAACTGCACATCCTGGAATAAATTTTCCTCCTCACAAAAGCTTTTTGCAATGCACCTGCTATTTTGTCGTTCCCTGCCTTTCAGAAAACATGTTGATCCTTGAAGAAAAATAAATACAGACAGGGTTTTCAAGGATGTTTGAACGGCTTAGGAGCACAAATCCTTCCAAAAGGCCACAGCCCAAGGACATGTGTCCTTTGCTGTGTCTGCTCTGATTTCAGAGTGCTGTTGAATGCTCCCACACTTGGTTTGGTATGGTCATAAATGATGGCTTGGGCTTCAGGGGACGCCTGATAAAATGGTCAGGGCTTGTTGTGAATAAAAATGGTCAAAATGTTGCTGGGGCCTGATTTCTAGTTAAGTGGAACAATTTCAGTGGTTTGCTTCAGTGCTGGCATTGCTGGTGCTCTCTAAGAGGGAGCCATGCTCCAAACATAGCCCTAATATACAAACCAGTGCATATTTTAGAGTTACAGCCCAACAGCTTGTATGAGGTGAATGGGTTTCATTTCCTGGAAAGAGGCAGACAGGAGATCCTGGATATCCTCTCTGACCTCCCATTCTGCTTTCTCCAGTCTCCTGTGCCAGATCTGTGGGTGCCATGCAGATGTCATGGATCCTCGCCTCAGACACCTCTGTTTGGGCAGCTGAATCCTACCCAGGATTTGGGGTGCTCATCATCTTTCCATGGATTTTGCACATTGGCATCCTGTTCCCAATTCCTATGAAGGGAATCCTGATGACTGCCTTGGATGGAGCTGTTACCAGCCACATCCCTAAACCAAATCCTCATACACTGCTTGAGGAACACCTAGGAGAGAGAGGGCTTATTTAAGACAGGTGGAAGTTCTAATTTATAGCCTTTCGTCCCATTCCTCTACCCTCGTCCTTTCCTGAAGTTGTTGTTTGTTCTTTCCAGCTCTAAATCCTTCTAGCAAAAACCCCTCTTTATTATGCCCAACCCAGTGTTCCCCTATTTCTGACTGGAGCTTCTGGATGTCTCCTGTTACCAGTTAATAGTATTAATTAATACTAAAACTAATGACATGGAAGGAATCAGTTGGGGCAGATCTCTCCTAAAGAGAGAAGTGGAGGGGCAGCAAGCCCCTGAAATTCAGGACAGAGTGGTGCTTCTAGTTCTACACTCACAAGCCTGACAACAAATATTGTATAGGACTCTTTCCTACCAAAAAAAAAATTTTCCACTGGATGAACTATGCATTTTAGTCGTGAAAGTAAGAGCAACACTTTCTCCAAGACATTGATTTTTTTTGTTTAAAAAGGAAGACTGTCACCATCATATTTTCTGAAAAATCCTCTTTGCCCAGCATTCTTCTCCTGGGAAGCTGAGAAGCCTCAGAGAAAAAGCAAAACAATATTATCTCATTTGCTTCTCATGTGTTGTGCTGCTTTGGAATGTGGTTTGGAGGTTGTTTATCCAACAGGTGATTGTTTGATTGGTTTAATGTGAATTATTTTAACTTAATGACCAATCACAGTCAGGCTGTGTTGGACTCTGGAGAGTCATGAGATTCATTATCATTCTTTGTAGCCTTCTGTCTGTATCCTTTCTCTATTCTTTAGTATACTTTTAGTATAGTATTCTTTAATATAGTATCATAAAAAAAAATAAATTAGCCTTCTAAGAACATGGAGTCAGATTCATTCCTTCCTGCCACGGGGGACCGCAGAAAATACCACAGAAAACAACATCTCTCAGAATTTAGTAAACATTGTGGGTGTTTCAGAATGTTTTCTATACTGGAAGAGTTGAAGTTAGAGAAACCCATAGGATTTTCAGCTCATAGACAAACCTGACCTGGCTGCATGAGTAGCCTTGAAGCCCAACAGGGTTTTTGTGTCTTCATCCCCCTCAGTGGATGGGCACGTGCTGCTGCAGCAGCTTGAAAGGAGCGTGCCTTTGGTCTCCCTTGGAAGCCAAGCCCCAATCCCGAGCTCCTTCATGCCCTGCTGGCTTGGCTGGTCCTGGCTCGGCACACCGTGCTTTAATAACCCACGAGTTGTCTGCAGGCTGCCAGATTATTTATACTCCATCTGTTCCTCCTCATCTGTGGGCTCTCCAGGCCTTTTTCATGGCTGCTGCTTGCCTGGCTGGGAGACGTGCATGGGGTCTTGGTTTGGAAAGCCAGGTGTCTGCTGAGGAAGGCAGGAGCCTCTCCTGAAATGGAAAATGTAAACCCCCTCCCTCTGAACTGTTATAATTTTGAAATTAAGGGGCTCTCAGGCAAAGATATGGGAATAGGAATAGCAGTTCTTTACTAGAGAAGAAAATAAAAGGATAAACAATGCAGTAAGCTAAAACAACACTGACAGAGTCAGAACACAGCCTGACACCCTGTGGGTCAGGGTGTTCGTAGCAGTCCCACTGGAATTGTGGCTGCAGCCCTCCTGCAGTGTCAGGGGTGGTTCTGTTGGAGCAGGGATCCTGTAGAAAGGTGTAGTCTTCCTCTGAAGATCCAGTGGAAGAGGCAGCTTCTGTTCCTCTGGGAAATCCAGTGGAGAAGCTGTGCTGGTGTTCCAGAATCTCCAGATTATATCCAGGTAGGAATGCTTGGCTCCTCCCTCTGGAAACTGCCCACTTAGCAGAAGACAACTGCCATACAGATGGCAGATATAATACAAATTGCTTGGCAATCCAGGACACGTGGCTTCCCAATCCCTCTGTTGTTTTGCTGCCTTTTTATCCACTCCTGCCTCAGCAGTTATCTTTGTAAGAACCGTGTGACACCACAGAGGGAGTCAGGATGTCTCTGATACCAGAGGTTGAGATGCAGCCTGGTGGTACCTCTGTGAGCAGTGAACAGCTCTAACCCTCTCCAGCTCCCTCCTGACTGTCCAAAGCTGTGCAAGGATTTGGGTTGGGAGAGCAGTTCAGGGAGGTGGGTGAAGCCAAGCCCTGTCTGAGCTGCTCCCAGGGTCTGTTTGGCAGCACCATACGAAAGTCAGGGTTGGGAGAGAAATGCTAGAGGCAGTTCAAGCCAAGCAGATGGGATGAGTGAGAACCAGGTCCCTCAGCCTTCCTTATCCCTCTGGCATGTGTAGTTCTCTTCATTACATGCTGGGGTCTCTCAGGATGGGGAAGGGTCAGCAAAAGGACCTGGTTTAGTCGAATCACTGCATCCAGCCTTGGTGTGAGGGAGTTTGTGACATCCATTCCATGTGACATCCATTGCATGAGTCTACTATTGTATGATCTACAGGTGAATTAATGTCCTTGAAGAAAGCAAAAGCAGCTCTGGTTTGTAGCTGTTTTGCAGGGTGGTTGCAGCTCACTGTGTGCATTGAATGGGCTCCTGATCCTCTCTGCTCTCACAAATTCCTGTTGATTTCTCAGTAATGATTCCTGTTACTGTGGGCAGCCTCAGTCCCTCCTCACAGTTGAGGGGCTGTGTGTTGAGGAAGTGTGAGCAGAGACATTGCTGGTTTCACTCTGAGCACTGAGTAGCTGTTCCCACCTGTGCCACCCTTTCTTTGTGACTTTACCCTCCGTGAAATGGGACCTGGGTGTGTAACACAACCGGCTCTCACCGACGCTTGTGAAGCACTGTGGCTCTGAGATGCTAAAAAACCCAAACCAAACTGTCCTGGTTTAGGGCAAATTTGGGCAAAAACCTCCAAAGGGAGCCCCTCCAGAAAGCAAACCCACACGGTCTCTCTCCCCAACTGGTTCAGGAAGGATTCCTCGGAGAGAAGTGGAAAGAACCTGTTTATTTAACAGGCACAGCACCCCCCAGCACACAAAATGAACAATACCAGATGACACCACTCTGTCACCGCTCTGAAAAAGATGACAAATTCAGAAAGTCTGTCTGGGGCTGGTTGCTCTGTTATCAGTCCCTTCAGTGCTGGGGCAGCTGCTGCAGCCACAGGGTGCAAACTCTCGATGTTTCCCAGGTCCCATTCTGGAGCAGGCTCGAGTCGTTCCAGAAAAGGGAAAGGAAAAACAGTCCAGGGAAAAACTCAGACTGCTTAGCTAAACTAACTAATGAGCAGAAGCAAAAAGTAGGAGCAAAGCAAAAAGCCAAGCAAAATGCAAAAGCAGCACTATGTCCTGCCCTGTCTCTGTGTCCTGCCAGCTGTGGGGGAGCGGCTGATAAGAAACCAAAACAAAACTTTCACTCTTCAGAGCCATTCTTGAAGGCACAGAACACAATATCCAGCATAAACAGAACACTTGAATGGGGGTACAAGCATCATAACCTCACCCTAGGACATAGCAAAAGAATCCCAGGTGGATGAATATCCATCCCTTTTACCTCTGCCCATGCTTCCAGTGGCCAGGCAGAGCCAAGCAGGCGCTGTGTGGGAGGGGATCTTTGCCCTAATGCCATCTGCCTTGGCCCGAGCCATACGGAGAAGGTGTGCTTGGATTTCGACTGGCTACTCTGCAATGTTGCTGTTTCTATGGTAACTATTTTTTATTCAACAAGAGGAGCTTAAAATCCGTAGGGCTAAATCCAATCCTCGGCAGAAGCATCTGCAGTTTTTCAAGGGGCTCTTCAGTAGGTGCAGTTTGTAGCTGGCTCTTGTTGCTTCAGGGTTGTGGTGTCTCTAAAACCTCCCTCCCAGCACCTTTTTCACATCATCCCACCCCACATCTCTACATTTTTGTCTTCCTCTGATGGCTCTTGTCAGAGCAAGGGGACAGTTTGCATGCGTTGTGTCTTACAGGGATTTCTGTCTCCCTGCAGAGAGTGCACCTTCAGGGAAAATTGCTCCGTGTTTAGCAAAGGAAGTTGGTGAATCATAAACAAGACTGATTCATCTGCAAATAACGCAGAGGGTTGCATTGGGTAGCGTTTCTTTCTTGATTTTCTTCTTTTTTTTCTCAATTAAAAAAACAAATGCCAGATTCCTGTGGAGGCAGTTTAAGCACTGCTATTACTGTGTTTGTGACTGGTTCCCACACGTGAGCTTTGTGATTAAAATTAGGCTATTAGGAACAGCCAGTTTCTTGGAGAAATTAGAGAGAAAAGATGGAGGGGAAGTGATTTCTTCAAAAATAAAAACCAAATCAATTAATATGTTCCCAGTTATACCAGATGGGACCTGCTCCTCTGTGTCCTTTATTAGGGTAGACCAGGAGAGATGGGACTGAAGGCAAGAGTAGTTCATACTTAAAAGTTACAGTTAAAGGAGGCTCAGGTCAATAATTTATTAAGTGGTCAGTGTTTTTAATCAGCCTCTCAGCCTAAGCATTCAGACTTAGTTCTGTGTTTTGCATGAAGTTGCAGTTCTGTAAATTGTGTGCATCTGACTGTCCTGGACCAAGAAAGCCCTGATTTTTAAGAATATTTGAAAATTAGACCCAAATGAGAGCCTTTTGCTCTTTTCTATACAGTGTGTAAGCTCCTGTGTTTAAAATTATATTACTCCAGTGGTCTTGAGCAGAATGGGCTAAAAATGGACATGTCACAATCTGAAAGTGATGCCCTTCCTTAGGTTTGGGGACACAGATAGAGCAGCCAGCTCTATCAGAGTGCGGCTTCCCTGAGTGTCACAGACAAAAGCAGCTTAGCCAGGTCCCCCTGCTCTATCAGCTTTACCCAGTGCACTGTGAAATTACCTGAGCTCCACTCTTGTGACATGGACAAAACTGAGTTTATTTACAGCCAAATGGCATTTTTTAGCAGAAATTACATTTGTTGACCTGGTATTTAGCTACCAGGTTGGGCAAATGGCAATGATGATTTTGAAATTTCTGAGTCCATCACCTAAAACTACAACTTACTGACTCAACTCTCAGGAATTAAGCATGTCACCCTCACAGTTTTTTTTTTCTTTCCCTAAGTCTTACTCAGATCCTGAAGAGTTACAGTGCTTTTCTAAATCTGTTTGTGGATCTCTTTTGGAGTGACATTTAGGCTGCCATGTCACCTGGCATTTCTGAAGTCCACACTGCTGGTGGCTTGTTAGCTGTGAGGGAGAAAATTATGTGGCTATTTCAGACCCTAAAGAAAGAAGGGAATTTGGGAAGGGAATTAATTCCCTAACCTGGGAATTTGGAGCCTGTTTCTTCTCCCAGAACTGTGGCTAACTTGTTAGTTGACCTCCAGATGTGCAGTTCCCAGCCCTGTGTGTGATGCTGACTGCGGTGAGCTGTTACAAAGCCCATCAGTAATTTCTACAGGATAATTACAGAAACACAAGCCATGTAAAGATGGAAATCATGGTGCAGATGTGTATCAAAGCAGGGCTGTCTTTCAGGTGGCCCAGAGGGTCACAGCCTGTGCATTTACAAATGAACCCCCTGCTCTAAGGCTGTGAGCGTGGGGCTGAGTTTAATTGCTTTTTTTGGGATTACAGTGAGAGCTGTGACAGCTCTGGCTGTTGCCAGTGGGTTTGGACTGTGAGTGACAGACGTTCACTGAGGGCTTTTGCAGTGCTCCACTCATTACCCCTGAGCTGTAATCCATCATGTTAGAGACTGTGACCCTTGGAGTGAGCAGCTGTGGTGCCCGTGCCACGTTAATTTGTTGAATGTTTTGTGGCATGGTTTTTCACTTTGCTCCAAGGGACTCTTCTGAATCCTTGTTGATTGTCAGTCCAGGTCACTTGGCTGCTCCTCAGCAGTCAGAGGGTGTTTCCATTGCCCTCTCAGGGCTTGTGAACCCCAGGACAGGCAATCCTCTGGTGTAAATTATAGAATCACAGAATCATTGCCTCATTTAGTTTGGAAAACACCTCCAAGATCAAGTCCAGCCATTAACCCAGGACTGCCAAGGCCACCACTAAACCATGTCCCCAAATGCCACATCTGCACAACTTTTAAGTCCCTCCACAACTCTGAAATCCCTCCAGGGATGGTGACTCCAACATTCCCTGGGCAGCCTGTGCCAGTGCTTGGCAGCACATTAAGTGTAGAAATTTTTCTTAATATCCAGAGCAAACTTCTGTGTGGTCAGCGAGGCTGCTCCTGGGAAGCACTGACTGCCAGCAGGAGTAAAGGCCCACCATGCATGAGGCTTTAAAATGCTCCAGCTGGTCAAAACTATTCTGCCTGTTGATCTCCATTTCAAAGGAAATTGAGTCACTTGGAGAAGTTGCTAGAAAATAATGGCTGGTGACATCCTCGCTGGTGGCATTGAATGCTGTGAAATAGCAGCAAAGGGTCGAATTCTGCCACCCATTATCATGTCAGGCATTTCTTTTGTTCAGCTGCAGAGCCTGGCGGGGACCAGGAGAAAGTCTCACCCCTCCAGTCCTCTCCTTGTAGCGGCTTTTATTAAACAGACATCGTTCCTGTCAACGTGAATAAAGGGACGAGAGAGCCGTTCATTATCCAGTGTATCACTTTGAGTCTAATACTAATTAAAAGCTTTGCCATCACTTCTCTGGAACCTATTCTTAGAAATTATGTAAATTAATTGGAGTTTTGAAGAGGAGCATATGCCAAATCCTAAGTAATTCCCTGCTGGCTGAGGCAGCTCCAGCACTGGAACCGGAGAATGGCATCAGGAATCTTTTTTCTTTCCTTTTGTGGCTGCAAAAATATAAAGCTGCTTTGGTAAATTCTGATGATTCTCTTTAGCCAGTATATGAGACAGATCAAATATCCAGACCCTGACCATTTTCCAGAGAGGTGCAGTACAAAGGCTTTTTCTCCATGAAAGCTTTTCCATCTCAAAAATGACATTTAACACAGAAAGGGTTTTCTACTTCCACAGCATTTCTCCAAATAAATGCATGTTTCTGCTTCAAAGAGGATTTTGACCCTCAAAAGGGAGACGTACTTGAGATCCTGTGAACCTCCCCTTGTGAGTTCACTCTTGCTACTAATTTAATGGGGAAAATATTTACTTGCTATGCTGAAAGACAAGGGAGATTTGATCCCAAGGTACACAGTGCTTTTGAAGTAAAATACTTTTAAATTTTATTAGTGGGTTTTTTTTCCCCATCTGATTATTTTTCCCCTTTGAAAAAAAAAAGCCAAAACAAATAGAAGGAAAAACACCAAAAAAATGGTTCCGATAAAAAGGAGAAGCAGTGCAGTTTGGTGTCAGTATATTTTGGTCTCAATCAACAAATCACTTTAAAAGTTGATTAAACTACTTGTGTGTTTAAAGATAAACATGATTAAGTACTTTGCTGGATCTTGGCTTATTACATACTGAGGCTGGATCCGAGCGTGAGTTGAATCATGGAACGTTTGTGGGGAGATGCTGATTCCAGGTGCACATTTTGCAAAGTTGCCTTTTCTTTACAACCTCACCCCAAGGATTGAGAATCAGAGTATGGATCCTCATGCAGGAGGAGGCAGCCCTCCAGTCCAAATGCTATTTTTCCTTTAGGGGTTTAAAGTTCATTGCTGGTGAGATTGGAGTTTTGCAGCCATCATCTTTTCCCTCTGAAGCCTTTTCAGTATTAAAGGTGGCAGTTTTTGATAGGACCTTAAAGCTCATCTCCTTCCACTCCCCTGCCACAGGCAGGGACACCTTCCTCTGTACCAGTTTGCTGGCCTTGAACACTTCCAGGGATGGACATCCACCACTTCTCAGGGAAACCTGTCCTAGTGACTCAGTTCGCTCACAGTAAACAATTTTTTCCTAATATCTGATCTAAATCTGCCTTTTTTCAGCTTAAAACCATTCTGCCTCATCCTGTCATTGCATGCCCTTATGAAAAGGATGCTCAAACTCCTGGATGTCTGCTCCATCCTCAACCATTAGTTCCTTAGGCTCTGGGCCATTATTCTTAAATATTCCTCATCGGTATTTTCTTTTGCTTTGAGACAAAATTCATTATTGTTCCGTTGGTAGTTTTTTCTGCTTTTTGTTTCTCACCAAAGAGGGCTCTTTAACACTGCGGGTTGGTAGGATGAAAACAACCATTCATTTAGCAGTGGTTGGAGCTTGTAAAAATCCTTATCTCTAGCAGCAGTTGGAATGTAAGATCCCAAAATAGAAGTTGTTAAGCCCTTACAAGTGCAGACAGTTCTTGGGAAAAGAAAGCACAATGAAACAGAACTTTGGATCAATAGAAAATCATTTTAGAGCAAGAATACCACATGTAGCAATGAATGTAGATGGGATTGTTGTTGCTAACCACTTATTAGATAGTAAGCTTTCTGCATGTATTTTGGAGTAGTCTGTGAGTGTGTGCTAAATACAGCATCATCTCTCTTCATGCTTGTATTGGCTAATGCACCAGTGGTTTAGAAATACTGTGGGACATTTTTATTGAATGAACACAAAATGCAGTCATTACCCTGGAATTAGGGTGGCAGCTTGTGTGGCTGTTAGATAGGGATCACAAGGGATGGAGTAATTAGGTGTTAAACTAAACTGGTTACAAACCAGGGAGTTGAATCTGGGTTGCTTCTGAATTTCAGGACTGCATCCTGCATCCCCACAGCTGCTGTGGGGAACCCTCTGTGTGTAGCCTGTGGGTGCAGCCAGGTTTTATCCCAGGTGGAAGTGTTAGGTTGGGGATGTACTTGAACACAGCTGCCTGTTTTCCTATCATGTTCTCTGGTTGCAAAAATTTTGGGTCTGAGTTCGCTGCCCAAGCTCTAATCCATTTCCAGTCTCCTAGCTGGAAAAAAATCCCTTTCCATATTTCCATCTTGGAGAGCAGCCCAGTGCTTGTTTTGGTGCCCTGCAGGTGCTGGGAATCCATCAGGGTAAATCAGGGCCATGCTGAGCTGTTTGCATGCATCTTGTGCATTACCCTGAGGGCTTCAGTTTGAGTCTTGGCACCTCTGCACCCTCAGTTGCTCCCAGAGGGTGATGTAGGTGTCAGAGGTGGAGAGGCTCTGCCCACAGGAGATTTTCAAGCAGCAGTTTCTCAGCCAGGTCCTCACTTTGGTGAGCACAATCTCCTTGTGGACCAAATTCTGGTTGGATGCCTGAGATGGACATAAACCCTGTGCTTTAGATACGATGGGCTTGGTGCTGTAGATGTATCCTCTAGAACTCAGGTTGTCCCCTCTCTTTCTGTGGCTGGGTTGGCATGAAGAGAACACAGGACCTGCTAAGTTGACAAAACCCACATGGATGTCTTTCAACTAGATTTTCAGATGTATTGGCTGCTTCTTGGTGTCACCATGTGTTCCTCTTCCCACAGGACCATGCTGATTTGAGAAACCACTTCTTCACTGTGGGGATGAAGCTGGAGGCAGTGAATATGAGGGAGCCATTTCATATCTGTCCTGCATCAGTGACCAAGGTGAGTGCTCAGAAAGGAGGGATGCAAAGAGCCTGTCTGGGAAACCCTTCCTGATTTCTACTGCATTTAGGAAAAAAATGTAGTGGAAATCAGGAAGGTACTTAAAAAAAAAAAAGAGTGGTACTTAAGTGGCTGGAGAACACATTAAGGGATAGGTTTAAAATCCATAGATGTTCCTAATTAATTCTTTCTTTCCCACAAGCATCACCATCTGATTCCATGCGCTTAAACCCAGTGGGGATGAGCATGTTCATCTGACACTTGCATGCAAAAAAAAAAAAGGATCCCTCTTTTTGTCTTTATCTCCCCTCCATCCATATGTATTTTCCCTGCACATCTGAGAAACCTTTAGAAATAAAATAAATGGAGGTGGTAGCTGGATATTTAATCCACACAGTCAAATACAAGAGAGGGGAAGGCTCTGGGGTCTTCAGGATCATCTCCAGTTGCTGCTCAGCTGTGGGACCCTGAACCTCAGCACTTTCCATTGCTTCATTTCACCCATCTCTAAAACTCAGGGTTTGATCTCTTGGTAGAAACACTTTGATGCAAAGGTTTAGGTGAGAGCAAATTATTTTCAGTTGTTTGATCCCCAGGTTTTGGCTGTTTCAGCTTTCCACATTACCTGATGTGTTGCAGCAAATCTAAACCCTCATTTTGGTCTCTTCTTTTTCACTCCTTAGGTTTTTAACAATCATTATTTACAAGTGACCATTGATGACCTGAGACCTGAACCCAGCAAAATCTCAATGCTTTGCCATGCAGATTCCTTGGGGATCTTGCCAATACAGTGGTGCCTTAAAAATGGAGTCAATCTCACACCTCCCAAGGGTTTGTATTCCTTCTCAGCTTATATTCCTTCTCAGATTTTTGAGTTTACTCTGAAGCACATTTGCTTGTTATTATTGCCTTTAAAATTGTGTTGGTGGTTGCTGCAGAGCATCAGCTGAAGTATCTCTAGCCAGAGTACTTCTCTGGAGTGATTGGGGCTGTTCTGGCTCCTACCAGCCCATGAACATCTCAGCAAATGTTTCTTGCTGGTGGATTGATGTCCTTGTGCTTTGAAGTCTGATTAAGGCTTGTGAAATCCTCATGAATTCCTGTGGGATGAATCCTAGCAGTTCTTTGTGTGTGTAGAGAGCATTAAAAGTCCAATCACTGCAGAGGCAAACCCTGTTTCATCCACGTCGGTACAACACCGAGGCCAAGCAGAGCTCCTAAATCTGAATGTCTGAGCTAAAAACAGCTGCCTGCCCAGGAGTGTGGAGGGATTTCCTTGGCTGTCTCAACAAATCCCAAGGCCCACTGCAGGCAGTGTTCAGGTCAGAGCCAGGAGAAACAGCCTCCAGCCCTGCTGTTCCTCAACTTTGTAGCAGTGCAGTTAATTACTCCTAACTTCAGACAACCACCTGTGGTGCCCTAGTAATATTTCTTTCCTTGCAAAATGTGTTGGTTCCCTGGAATTCCAGGTTTTTGAAGCTGACTGGGTTCTTGGTCTGTTGCCAAAAATCAATGTTGCTTGGGAGTAAGAAAAGCCTCAAAAAAAAAAAAAAAAGAAAAAAAGAAGCTAAGTTTTGTGTATGCTTCTTCAGCACATGTAATTTGAAATTCCCACCAAAGTCCTGGAGCCCTGTGCCTGCAGCTGCATACGGTGCAGCTGTGATGGCTCTGCTGCTTCTGCTGAAATAAATCTGCTGTCTGGGGCTTCAGCTCTCTCCTGCTGAAACCCAGGTGTAATGATAATGCCTGTGTAAGCATTCACTGATACTGTCCAGAAAAGTTGCTAGAAATCAAAGTAAATGGAATATTTTAGGGTTTTTCCACCCAAATTTACATGCCGTGTGCCCAGGCAGGATAATTAACTGGAAGAGACCATAGGCTTAAAAATTTCCAATCCATGCTGACACAAAGCGTGTCTGAGATGGTGGATTTTGGGTCAGGTGTGTGTGAAGTCTATTTCAGGTGCCAACATTTGAAGGCATACCTCAAGCATCTGTCATGGGAATATTTTTCAGTTTGGCCAGGTCTGGTGGGAGGTGTCCCTGCCCATGGCCAGGGGTGGAACTGGGTCACCTTCCAGGCCCCTTCCAACCCAAACCATTCTGTGATTTTGTGATCTTGTGTGGTGCCTGGTTATTGGGATCCACCTGGGCACTCGAGGAGGTGCACAAAGTCTCTCCTTATTCTCCTGGTGAAAATCAAATTGGCTTTCTGCTCTGAGATGAGAAATCCTGGGGGGAAGCTATTAAAAAGCCAAAAAGCCAGTGGCAGATAGATGCGTTCTATGTGTTGCTGTATTTTTTATACTGTGTGTAAGGGCTGCATGTCCCAACTGAATTTTGGCACCTTAAAACCTTTTCTATGGGCAGACACTTTCTTTGAGTTACTAAAATGTAATCAGATATTAGAATGAGTAATTTGAAAATAAACACAAACTAAACACAACAAAAACCCAAAAACCACTAAAAAAGAAAGCAGATGGAAAGTGAAAAGCATCCAAATCCCTGGTTAATATAGGCTTGACAAGGAGGTTTTCTGATCTCAAAATTAACTGGGTTTTTTTTGGTCAGAACAATATGCCAGGTTGGGATATTGGAGTTTGGAGTCCTTTATTTGTCTGATATCCATTCTCTTTCCGTTTTGCTTATCAGGGCTTTATTGAAGACAAACAAAGAGTAAATGGGTCATGAACAGGAGGTGCAAATATTTGCTACTCGAAATAGAGAGCAGTATTTTCCTGTACAGTGCCAAAAATGAATACCCATTAACTGCTGCTGTATAAACATTGAACAAGCTCTGTTTATATTTATTAGAGCAGGATTTATAGACCACTTCCCTTTAGAGTTACAATCATTGTTTTATGAGCTATTATTAAGTGGGGGAAAAAAAAAAACATGTTGATAATGTTCCTTGTTGTAAAGCTTACTAAGGAAAAGCCACTTCCAAAACCTCCAGTACATTTGTATTGTTATATTTGCTTCAGATTAGCTTCTGATGCTGGGTTCTTCCATGCCCAGAGCTGAGGTGGCAAGCATGGTGAAGGTGTTGCGTGTTTGAGGAGTTGTGCAAACACAGCTCTCAGTGCTGTCCCTTGGGCTGAGCCTTCCAGGGTGTGAGTGCCATGTGCTGATGGAGGCATTGGGTACCTGGTAGCTCCCTGTGTGCTGAGGGAGGCAGCTGGGAGCAGGATCACAGAGTCAGGGATAGTGAGGTTGGAAAAGACCTCCAGGCAAGCTGGGTCATTGAATCCAACTTTTGGTGGCCACCTTTTCACCCAGACCACAGCACTAAGTGTCCAGTTGTTTCTTATCACTTCCAGGGGTGGGCACTCCACCCCTTCCCTGGGCAGCCCATTCCAATGCCTGACAACCCTTTCGGTTGGAAGAAGATATTAGGAAGACAATATTAGGAAGAAATTCCTCCTAGTATCCATCCTGACCCTCCTCTAGTGCAGCTTAGTGCCCTTCCCTGTCCCTGTTCCCTGGGAGCAGAGCCTGACCCCCATGGCTGTCCCCTGTGGCATTCACATTCTCTGAAAAATTCTTTCGCCCAGGATTTTCTCCTGGGAAGTTGAGAAGCTTCAAAGAAAAAGGAAAACAATTATTATCTTATTTACTTCTCCTGTGTTGTGCTCACATGTGGAATGTGTTTGGAGATTGTTTGTCTAACAGGTGATTGTTTCATTGGTTTCTGCTGTGGGTTGTTTTCACTCTTTGGCCAATTAGTGCCAAGCTGTGTCGGGTATCTGAAAAGAGTCATGATTTTTCTTTATTATCTTTTTAGCCTTCTGTAAGGATCCTTTCTGTATTCTTTAGTATAGTATAGTTTAGTCTTCTTTAATATAATATAGTATCATAAAATAATAAATTAGCCTTCTGAGAACATGGAGTCAGATTCATCATTCCTTCCTGCCAGGGGCACCCCGCAAATACAATAATTCCCTCCTGTCAGGGAGAGCCAGAGGGGCTCCCCTGAGCCTCCTTTTCTCCAGGCTGAGCCCCTTCCCAGCTCCCTCAGGTTCTCCAGACCCTTCCCAGCTCCATTCCCTGGACAGCTCCAGCCCCTCCAGGGCTCTGTGGCCATGAAGGCCCAGAACCGGCCACAGCCCTCAAGGTGCGGCATCACCATGCAGAGGCCACAGACAAATCATGGCTCATTTGAAGTGAGTTCCTGAGTGTTCCCCTCATGGAATCCTCCCTGTGCTGCTGCAGTGAATTATTTTTACCTCCCCAGCTGCCCTCCTGGGTTCCGTTCCTGCTCTGTGGCCATGAAGGCCCAGAACCAGCCACAGCCCTCAAGGTGCGGCCTCACCATGCAAAGGCCACAGACAAGTCAGGGCTCATTTGAAGTCCAAATGAAATGCAAATGAAAAAAAACCCAAAAAACCCAGAAAATTGGGAGATTTAGTGTCTTCAAAAAATGATCTGTGAGGAAATGAGCTGCAGTGCAAAGGCCCAAAACATGCCAAAACGAAGCTCCCAGATGTTGCAAAAGCAGGGGAGAAAGTCCAGGAGGAAGACACAACTTGGAGGGGAAGATATGAGGGACATGGCATGGATACTTAAAAAAAAAAAAAGAAAAATTCTTGCCCAAAGTCAAAGCCATCAAAAGGCAGGCCATATGCCATCAAGTGCAGGCACATGCAGCAAAGCTTGCCAAAATTGATCCCCGCTGAAGGCCAAAACAGAAAAGAGGGACTTACAAACACTCTGGAATGGAGATACCGTCAAAGGAATTGCAATTGGAGGAGAGAAAAAAAGAAATTTGGGAAATTTAGTGACCTCAAGAAAATGGACCGGGATTAGATCAGGTGCAGTGCAAAGGACCAAAAGAGGCCAAAACGAAGCTCCCAGATGTTGCAAAAGCAGGGGAAAAAGTCAAGGAGGGAGACACAACTTGGAGGGGAAGATATGAGGGACATGGCATGGATACTTAAAAAAAAAAAAATCTTGCCCAAAGTCAAAGCCATCAAAAGGCATGGCATGCCATCAGGTGCAGGGACATGCACCAAAGATTCCTCTATTGGTCCCCATTGAAATCGCAAGAGCCCGAAAAGAAAGACTTACAAATACTCTGGAAAGGAGATGGCTCATGTGAAATCAATTCCTGGGTGTTCCCCCCTTGGAACCCTCCCTGTGCTGCTGCAGGGAGTTGTTTTTACCTCCCCAGCTGCCCTCTCGGGTTCCATTCCTGCTGAAGCCTGAAGGAAAGGTGGTTCCAGTGGTTCCAGTGGTGCAAGGCTGAGTGGGGCAGTTGTATGGTGACAGCACAATCTGGTTTTTGTACCTCACTAAAACACCTCTAGTGGGCCTTTTCCATCCACTCTGATAAGATCTGTGTAGCTTAAAATCGAGATGCAAAACCCATCCATGGGGGGTTTAAATTGGAGATAAAAAAAGAGATGAAGTGTTGTTACTATGATATTTTTTGAAAAATTTTCTTTGCCCGGGGTGTTTTCCTGGGAAGCTGAGAAGCCTCAGAGAGGAATGAGAACAATAATTACCTGATTGTTGCTTTTGTGTTTGTTGCTTTGGAATGTGGCTTAGACATTGTTTACCAACAGGTGAATGTTTGATTGGTTCTGTGTGAATTGTTTTAATTTAATGACCAATCATGGTCTAGCTGTGTCGAGGTTCTGAGGAATTACAGGTTTTTGTTATTTATTCTTGTTAAACCTTCTGATATATCTTTTTTCTTTCTTTAGTATAGTTTTAGTGTAACATTTTAAATATAATTAATATAATAATAAATCGGCTTTCTGAAAACAAGAAACCAGATTCTCATCTCTCACCTCGTCCTAGAAACCCTCACACCACAAAGTGTGAAGAAAACACTGTTGCAGAAATTGTCGAAAAACAGTACAAGGCTATATTTTGTATGAAAAAAGGAACATTTTTTATAAGTAACTACCCTTTTCTCCTTCCCTGTGCATGTTTAGTTTTTTAATTATTATGCACTTTAATGCCCCACAGAGACAGGCATCATAGCTCAAGGCTTTATCTCAGTGATTTGTTTGTCATGAATGCAATTACTAGGAATAGAAATCATCTTATCCCAGATACTTGGATCTTAGCAGGATGCTTGGCACTTTGTTTTCAAAAATTTTGCCTCCTTTTTTTGGGATCTGGCAGACTGATAGGGGATTACACTCAGTATTCCAGTCCTTGCCTATAAAAAAAGTCACAATTTTCATTGTCATAAATGATTCATTCACATTTGATTTTGAGTGTCCCTTTTTGACTCTCAATGCAAAATGCATTTAGGGATGTTCTGTGAAATGAGGCCAGGCTGAGATTTGAAGGGAGATTGAGGGGAGAATTTGGCCTTTGGGTGACTCCTGAAACTTTCCAGTAAGAGTAGTTCTGCAGTAATGTCATTAGAGTATCCACAGGCCCCTGGACAGGATTAGCACTCACTGGTTTCAAGCACTGCAAAAATAGAAACTTAAGAGTAAGGCCAAAAAAAAAAGCTCCCAAAATCAAATGAAAAATCCCCCGAATGTTTCTGTCCCAAGAATTTATTGCCTAAATTGCCAAGTAGGAATAGCAGATGAGCAGAGGTCTGATTTGTCTTTCTATGATGAGACTCCTTGAGAGATGCTCATATAAAGGAATCCCTTTCTTTTACCTAGATGCAGAGGCTGAAGGGATGATCTGCTTGCTGAGGCTGTTTGAGGGAGATCTGCATTCATTTTCCTGCTCTGCTCCAGATTTCTGTAGCAGTTTTACTGTGATGGGATTCAGCTCACATACCCTGAGCTGCTGGGGAGCCAGTCAGGAAGGGTACATGAATGAAGAGAGAGGAATTTATCTCCTGCTTTGAAAGGGAGGATGGATCAGCTTCTGATTGTGCTGATCCCCTCCCTGTCCACTCCTGAGGGAGCAGCGAATATCTCACGTCCAGCTCCATAACCTTGTCCACCTTTTACACAGCTAAAAGCAGGAGAAAGAAGTCCATAAGTAGCCCCATGTGGAAATTTGGCACAGTGGCACTTACCATTAGTTATGGGTTTGTTAAAAGTTGGGAGATACTCAGAGAAAAGTGAAAATAGGGGAAATAATTGTGTCTTACTACTTTTTAGTGGAGACTTGGTAGTGAAATGCAGGAGGTGTGTGAGTGGAGGCTGGAGGGGCCATTGGCTCTCATGGTGTGTGACCAGGGGCGCTGCTGGCACTGCAGGGGTCACTGAGGCAGGATGAGATGCTGAAACACAAATATTCATCTGCTTGGGGTCTGTTTTGTCCTCTGTCTATGGTGTGGAGTGGTGGCTGATGGCTTTTTTTTTCTTTTGTCCTCCTGCAGGTTACTCTGGCCAGGACTTTGACTGGGCAGACTACCAGAAGCAGTGTGGAGCTGAGGCAGCACCTCACCTGTGCTTTAGAAATGTAAGTTCTTCCTTTTGCTCCTGCCCATCCATGTGAAACAAAACAGCTTGCACAGAAAAGGTGCTGCAAAGCTTTGAGAGGTTCCTCCAGAGCACCATGAGGATGCCTTAGGAAGGAAACTAGGGGAATCTTCCAGGTCTCCAACCCTAAAAGAGAAAAAACTTATTTTAGTCTTGCCTTTATCTGTAATTATCCTGCTCTTCATCCCCTCTCTGATGTTGTACAGCACTAAAAGGATCTCAACTGGTTCTTACTGTTAATTCAAGTGCTACTAAAAATAATTCAGCTAAAGAAATTGCAGAGTATCATTTGTCCCTTTTTACATTTTAGGTGTTTTCCCTGTATCCCAGGGATACAGAGAAACCAAACCACATGTATTAAAATGCTAAATGTAGAGAATGTAGGAGAGGATGATTAACCCTCATGGATGCTCTGGTCCTTGGGACAGTTCATGTCCTTCCTTGATGCTGCAACAGTGATGTGAGAGTGATGGATGCCATTAAGATTCACAGCTTTTGAAATAATCTTTTGCAGGCTGTTTTATGGCAATGACAGTCCTGTGTGGCTTGATCTGACAGGTATTCATTGCTTGGGGAAAGGCAGATGCAGCCTTCTGCCTTTTCCAGCAACCTGGTGCTCTCCTTCATGTGCCCATCAGCTGATGGAGGTTGAGATCCCATCAATAACTGAAAATACTCCTGATGGTGGTACCTAAATGTTAGTGGTGCATCTAAAATGAGCACAGAGAGCTTTGCAAAATAAAGTGGTGTGGTGAATGATGGACAGACAGGTTTCTGTAGGAATTGTACAGCTTTTCACTGGGCTCAGAAGTCACAGGGCTGAGGGATGTGGTGTTTATGGAAAGCAGAATGGAGACAGGCACCAGCTGTGGTTTTCCATGGCCTTCCTCATCTGTGGTGGCCTAGGGGCAGCCTGGCTTGGAAGCTTTGATAGTGAATGAGTGAATTTTTTATTGAGGAATTCACAGTACCATGAACAGAGTCTGACTTGGGAGTCAAACCAGAGTAAGGATTTCTTTGCCCCATAAAGGCCCTCTTCCTGAAGGGGCTTAAAGCAAAGATTTCCAGCAGTCCTGAGGGAGGCTGCATCACGCCAATACAGAGGGGCTATTTTTGCATTTCTCCTCTGCAAGCATCCCCACCTTTTCTTTGTATCTCTTTTCATTTTGCCAATTAGTAGATCTCTTCCCTCAGCAGAGAAAATTCTCTGCATAATATCCTTTAAGATTGTCAGGTCTGGGCATTTTTTGGTCCTTTTTTTTAAGAAAACATTCACCAGATGAACATGTGTCTTTTATTCTTCCACTCTCAATAACACAATTCTTTTCAGAGGGAACTGCTCTGTTGTCACTTGTGCAGCCTCCTGGCTGGCTGGTCCCCTTGAATTGTGACTGTGAGGGGCTCTTTGATGGAAGATTTTTTTTTTGCATCTCCCACCTCGTGCAGCCAGACGTGGTGCTGGCAGTGGAGGTGCTGTAGCTGTTTCCCCAGGAGGGATTTTTAACAAGGAGAGGCAGTTATGGAATGGATTGACGTGCCCAAATGCTTAGTAAAATAAACTCCACCTAACTGTTTTGCCATTGATTTTGTATAAATGAGCCTCCAGCACTGAACTGCAATGAAAGGAGCCAGGGTGATGATAAATGGCATTTCCTTGTTAGGCAACATAAAAGGCATTTAAACAAACTCAGCCTGCATTCCTGCAGCCCTGGCCATTAGCAGCTTTTTCAGGGTGAAGCTGATCTGTGTGCTGAGCAAGGCTTGAGGCAGTCCAAGGTGTGTTTGAGAGTAGCAGCATGTTCTTGGATGGAAAAGAGACCAAAGCCGTGAGTTTTTAGTCTCTCAGAGGGCTCTCAATGGTTGTTCAAGGTGAAGTGCCCATGGTCCTTGGTGTAGTATCAATAGGAGAAGGGTTGAATTTGAGCCTGGCTTCCAGGATGAGGGTTTGGTGTCATTTTGAGTCAGTGGCAATTATTACCCATCCCAATTATTGTTAGTAAAAAATCTCATCTCACAGAGGGAACCCTTTCTGTGCTACTGTGTGCAGAGAGATGCAGAGCAGGTGGAACAGAGGGGAGGGAAATCCAAAGAGGGGAAGCCCTGGTATGGACACAGGTGTTGCATTAGTGTGTTTGCAGGGACAGTGGTGGGGACATACTGGGAGGGGACTGAGAATAAGTGACAGGAGGGGACGCTGGAAGGAACAGTGGCAATGAGCACAACTGGATCCATCTACACTCCAGCCAGTGTACCTGAAAGCTTTGTTCATTGAGCTTAAAATAGAATCACAGGATGGATTGGGTTGGAAAGGTCATTAAAGTCCGTCTAGTTCCAATTCTCCATCCCATGGGCACTGCTGCCACCCACTAGATTGGTTGCTCAGAGGCCCATCCATGAAAACTCCATGAAGAAAAGCATTCTTGAGAAGGTTACTCAGATATCTGCAGCTTCAGTCAGCTTGGGTGACTGAATGCAAGAAGAGGTTTCTCTGGTCTCAGGCAAGATGGTTTTTTGCTTTGTAAGGTTTCTCCTAGTAAGGTGAGAGATGCTTAAGCACAGGAGTTCTGGGAACCCTGTGGGTAGTATCACATTAACAGAAAATGATCATTGGCAAACATTCAGACATCCTTGGAGCTGATGTGGAGCAACCTCCTCCCAGTCCTCTAGGAGTCAGGAATAGGAGTAGAACGTGACATGCATTTCATCATTGAGTTTTCATATAGGTGTTGGTGCAAACCTGCTCCTGCATGGGCTCCTCTCTCCAGGGTCACAGCCTCCTCTGGGTGTCCATCTCCTGTGACAGGGATCCTCCAGGGGCAGCAGTCTCTAATCCCCTGCAGACCCCCATGTGCTGCAGGGGCACAGCTGCCTCACCCTGGGCTGCACCAGCACAGCTCTGATTTGGCTCCGGATGCCTTTGCATTCTTAAGGGAATCCTGCCCTTCCAGCAGAAAGCAAACCATGCTAAATTTATGCTTCCCAGCAGACAGTCTGGTTGAAATTGTGCAGTGCTGCAGTGCCACGTTTCAGCATTGTCTCTTGCCTTTTCAGACATCCTTCAGCCGTGGCTTCACCAAAAACATGAAGCTGGAGGCAGTGAACCCCAGGAACCCTGCAGAGATTTGTGTGGCTTCCATCACCTCAGTGAAAGGACGGCTGATGTGGCTGCACCTGGAAGGTACATGCTCTAAAGGCTGCTTGTGTTTATCTGCTGCATTCACCCACCCACTCACACTCTCTCTCTCTCTCTCTCTCTCTCTCAATTTTGTCCTTCATCCTCTGCACAAAATTGCTCTCTCCAACTCTTCAGTTTTATACACATTGACCAGTTATATTTTATGAGGAATTACATTTACCTGCTCTTTCTCTGGGGGAGCTGCAAGTTCCTCCACCCTCCCATCCGCGTGGTCTTTATCACTATGATAACAACCTCCTCCCTGCCATCATCATACATGTTCATCCTAGGGTTAGAAGTTTGCCTCACTTGTGCAGCTGAGGCTTCTACAGCAGTTCCCAACCTGACAGTTTGCACAGGAGGAGACGTCTCTAATCAAAGCCCTTAAAGTTGGTAAAAACATTGCCAGGTAACCCAAAAGATTATAGTTCCTCCCAAGTGTTTGCTTTTGGTAGAGCTGTGTGCAGTGGCAGGTTTTGGTTTTTAACTCTAAGATGATTGTTTGCCTTCTAGCTCAAGGTAGCAAAAGCTTATCTGGAGCCTGGTCTGGACACAGGGCAAATACTATTTTTGAATTGCTGGAATCAACAATTGTTTGAAATTTCATTCTCACTAAGGCTGTTGTTGAATTTACACCCATCTGATCAAGGAATTTGACCCATTTTGGGAACTTCTTTTCTTAAATATTCGGGTGCCTTCACTTGTATATGCCAAAGGTGGGGATAGATGCAGGAAGGGGGCAACACACTCCCACGTTGCTTCCTTCCCTCATCTCTTTCTTCCTGCCTCTTACTCTTTTAATTTCTTAAAGGATGTTTTTTAACAACTTACCATAAAAAAGCCCTGTGTACCTCTACTTTATTTTGAGTTCTGATATATAGATGCTTTAAGCTTGGTTTATATCTCAGTACCAGGAATTGAATGATCTGTCGTAAACAGAAAAGATGCAAAAGACTGCAGAAAACAGAAAGAAATTTTTGCTGCTCTAGGAATACATCACTACAGTATGCCCAGTGTTATGCAAAAAGCAGGCATTAAATAAAAAACACAACAAAAAAAACCCTGCTTGCAGAGTTGTAAAATAAATGTGGCTTGAAGTGAGGCATGGGGTTTTTTGACTCCATTAATATAGTGTTGTTTCTGACTGATTATTTATATTCTGGAAGCAGCAAGGCTCCCCAGCTTCCACAGGAGCCCCTCACTGAAGACCTCAGGTCCCACCATTTATCACAGGCACCTCTACAGCTTTCATTGTTGCCCTCCCAGTTTCCCAGTTTGACAGCCAGGCTGCAGCCATAAACCAGGAGCACAGGAGTTAAGCAGGGCTGAGTTAGACATGAGGGAACACTGTGTGATAAATCACACTTTGTACAGTAGCAAAACCCTAAAGTCGAAGGCGAGCGTTTAATGAGCAGCAGTGCAGTTCCCCCGTGGTGGAGGAGAAGCTCAGGACTGATGGGATGCTCTGTGCTCTCTGCTACTTTATTACTCATCATCTGCATTGTTAATTTTTACTGGTTCATTTTAGATTTTAGAGCTTGAAGCTTTCTGGTGTGAATTTATACAAGTAATAATGCACGCTCCCTGCACAGCCCAGGAATTTGAGGAAAACCCTTTGGTTAATCACTTCTCCAGGGAGGTTTCCTGTAATTTCCCCTTTTACAGTTTTCTGGAGTTGCTGCTCTGTTCTACCCATCCTGTAAAATTCATGGTAGACATTTTCCTCACCCTGTTTCCAGTCTCCTTGTTCTCCCTTTAACCTCCCAATTCCCATGGACCTTTCTTGCTCTGAGAAGAGAACGGCATAAAACGCAACAGATGAAACTAATGAGTCTCAGAAAAGCTGTTTTCCACTCCTGTGAGTGAGGCCAAAGGAAGCACTAAGATGTTGGAAGTGGAAAGCAGGGTTGTCAATTGCCAGAGGGCAGAAGCAGTGCCAGGGAGGACAGAGTAGCTGTGAATATGTCTTACAAGAGGAACAAAGTGTTGCAGGAGAACAGGCATTGTGCTGCTTTCTTGCTCCTCAGAGTGGCTGCAGCTGTAAACTTCAGAAGCAGAACGTTCATAGAACCATTTTGGTTGGAAAAGACCCTTCATGTCTCATTTGTTGCTGCTTGTAAGCAGGAAAGTACATCTCATCTGGTTAATTTATAATAATTTTGAATTGTAGAATAATGAAAATTGGAAAGTACCTCTAAAATAATTGAGTTTGTTTTGTCAGAATAACACCATTACAATAATGAAGTTAATTGGTTTTCCCAGAGCTGGTGACATTTCAGTGGGGTCTGTGTTGATTTCTTGCTCTGTTTAGGGCTTGATCCATGGCTTGCTCACTGTGTGCATGTCTTGCCACTGACTCATTTTTACCACATGGGCTCCTTGCCTGGATGTGTGGTGTCAGGTGGAAATGGAGCTTTCATCAGGTTCAAACTGAGCAGTGACCACGTGGTACTATCTTGTGGAGGGAAATGGTTTTTCAGGGAATTTCAGCTGCTGAAATCTTGTGTTCAGCAAGTTGTGTCCTTGCCCTGTACCTTCATCCCGTATTCTTCCCCCTATTCCAGTGTGTATTTCCAATGGATTTTTTCAATGGATAGTGCATGATCACAATGCAGGGCTCAGAGAAGCCCCATGAGGACATCCATGGATCTACACAGACATCATAATTCCATTTTTTCATTATTTCCTCTAGCAGTGTGCACCTATTTCCCTGCCTCCTTCGAGGAGGAGGCTTTTTTATGCAGCCACACACTCTCAGAGCAGCAGGTTTATTACTGATCCAACTGCTGCACCTCAGCCTCAGTGCTGTTCCCATCACAAAGTTCAATTACTGTTTCAATTACACCACAAGCCCTTGATGAACACACATTAGTGGGAAGCTCCCTGTAGTCCTCTGGCTGTGCACAGTCGAACACTTGCTGCCTTTAGCAGGAGGCAAAGATGTTTTAACAGATGCCAAGGCAAGGGTGATGCAGGGGGAGCTGCTGATCCTTTGGTCCCTTTTATTAGGAGATCACCCCATGCTGGTGCTGGAGCTGTCTGTCCTGGGGTGGAATTGGCAGAGGGAGGAGGTGAAGTTGCTGGCCCAGCTGTGCCAGCAACTTGAACTTGAATTGGAGTAGTTAAATGGTGCCTTGACTCAGACACAAGAGTTGTTTCAGAAAGAACTCGTAGCCAGCAGGAATATCTTCATTGGATTTTGAGTGGAAATCAGGTAAATTAGGGGGAAAAGGTAGGAAAAATTTCCTTCACTGAAGGGGTGGTCAGGCATGGAAACAGGTTTCCCAGGGTAATGGAGGAATAACTGTCTCTGGAAGGGTTCAAAGGTCGTGTAGATGTGGTGGTGAGAGACATGGGTTAGTGGTGGGCCTGGCAGTGATGGGTTAGTGGTTGGGCTTGATGATTTTTGAGGTCTTTTCCAACCTAAATAATTCTTTTGTTCTGTGAGTGGGACCCACATCAGTGGGGACAAGAGGTTGTCTTCTAAAGGTGGTGTAATAACCAAATTGGAAGATAATTGCTTTAAATAGAGATTTCAGGTGAAGTTTTGGAGTCACCATCGTGCCAGAGACCTTGGTGCGTGTGTCCCACCTGGGATTTTTATACTGCTTCTCTCCTGTTGGGTGATCAGCTCTTGTTTTATGTGAGGAACCCTAGGAGAATTCATGGCACTTCTGGACAGAAGAGTGACCATCTCTCACCCTTAAAAAATGGGACTCAAGGGCAGAGCTGCACAAAATAGCTTTAGGGAAGCACTGGAACATAAAAGCCTCTCTCTCACATTAGCTACCAGCCTTGGAAAGCCTGGATACACTCTCCTACCATTAAGAGCAAGCATTCAACACGTCCTTCTACTCAGTTATGCAACATCACAAAATATCCAGGGGTCAGCCAGGCTGTTTTGTTGAGGGAAGTTATATATGTTTAACCTCCCTGGCTTTTGGCTGCATCACTGCACACCCTCAGAGTGCTCTTAATGGGGTTTTCCTCTAAACAGCATTGCACTGTAAATGGAGCAGCCCCATCCTTGCTGTCTGTGCAGAAATGAAGATGAAATGGTGCCTGATTTGGGTGCAGAGAAGCAGATTTATTTTTACATGTTCCATCATTTGCTTCGCTGGGCTCGTGATGGATGCTTGGATGGCTCTGAGCTTGGTGTTCCCATGCCTAAATCCCATTATAAATTTGTGTTTATTTAGGTTCACAGATGCCCTCTCCAGAGTACATTGTTGATGTGGAGTCCATGGACATTTTCCCTGTTGGCTGGTGTGAAGCAAATGCTTATAACCTCACCCCACCACACAAAGCTGTTTGTAAGTACATGGAGACCTGAGCAGTGCAGATGAAATCAGGGATTTTTCTTAAAGTCTCTAATCCCATTTTTGACACTATCAACCTACTCAGGAGACCAATAACCAGGCTATTTACAGTACACAACCAAGTGTACACAACCAAGTGTGCTGCAATAAATCATAATAAATCTTAATTAGTGACCAGACTGGAATAACACAGTTTGTATTTTTCTCTGTGATCAGCCCCTCCAAAAATGGGGTTGTCTGTGCTGGGGAAGGCTGTTCCATGGTTTGGGATTGCAGAGGGGGTTGTGGGTTTGCAGAGGGGTTGTTGGTCAGTGGGGTTGTCAGAGGGAAACCAGGTTTTGTTTGTGCTGAGCCAGGTTCACTCAGGCAGCTAAGTGGATTAGGGCCAAAGACATCAAATTGAAAAAAAAAAACATAAAATGTCAGGTGGAATGGACTTACAGAGGCCATCCAGACGCCCCTTTCCAAAACAAGATCTGCTCCATCTAAATGGAGAAATAATTGCTGCCATTCTGTGATGGAATTTCTGCCCTTTCCCAGGGTATCTGTCCCTTATTTCACTGCCCTTGCCAGCTCAGAGATTTTCCTTGTGTTCAGTTTAAATTCCCCCACAGCACAATTAAGCCCACTGTGTTTTGTCCTGCCTCCAGTGCATATTAAGACAAATTTCTTTCCTTTCTATTTGCATTTGAAGGCAGTTCATGAGAACTCAGTGGCTTGGTGTTCTCCTGTTCCAACATATCCACTCTCAAGCCACCAGGTGAAAAAATGGCCTCATTGTTTATATTAATTAACATCTGAAAGGCAAATTTTTAAAATGTATCATCCCTTTCAAAGAGTTACATATGCTTAAGTTAAAAATCAGGCAGCCAGAGCCTAATTTAGGAGAATACTGCTATGGCAACATTATGCAGCCTTATCACAAGTTATTGCTGGGGATAAATTATGCTGGAGGTAATCATGCTTGTAAAATGTAATCTTATCCATATGTGTTTCTGTATGGAAAAATATTTGTGTTTTTACTTTAATTTTTTTTCTTTTATGCTGATCCCATAAAACACAATATTAGCATTCCAGAGGAAAGATTAAATGTATTATTACATCCTTAAAGTAGGTTTTAATGATGCAGTGACTTACTTAAAAAATACCAAGAAAAGATGGTGATAGTAATTAAGTACCATTTCATTGTGTTCAAAGTCGTTTTATAGTCAGTGCATTTACACAGCTTTTTATGCATTCTGGGTGTACTTAACAGGACAGAAGGGGACAAAAATATTTTTTCTTTTTTGCTTCATTTCTGCAGTGCGAAGGAAGAGGAGAATTGCAGTTGTGCAGCCAGAAAAACAGTAAGTTGTTTTGGGTTTTTTTTGTTATTTAAAGTGGTGTTTTCACAGGAATGCATCAGGTCTTCCAGGGGGAGATAATACACAGCAGCTGTGTGGCTCCGTAACTACTGCTCAGATACTGCAGCACAGCCAGCAAGAGGATTCTTTTAAGCCTGAAATATTTGTTAGCATATTAGAAAGTCTCTGTAACAGCAATTTTTTGTTGGCTGGGGCTGCACAGCCCCTGTCTGATGGCCAGCAGGGGATGCTTAGGGAAGATGGACATATACCAGGAGGGCATTTCCCTGTCTAGCTCTTGCAGTGTGTAGAAACTTGAATTTAAGGGGTTTAAGGGAGGATATTTGGAGCCTGGAGGTCTAAAGCTGACACATCAGAATATATTTTTAGAGAAGGGGTGGATCTGGCTCCTTCATCTGCAATACCCTGGTCTGTGATCAGCCATGGAATTGTGTTGGAGGTGTTTCTGTTCCCCATCCCAGGCTGTTGCTGGTGTAGCTTTTGGTCCATCTTGGGGACTGGTTCTTTGTTCTTTCTAATGCTATTAAATATACCAAATACTCTATTAAATACACCCCATTTCTCTTAACAGGTTACCATCCACAGTGCCTGTTGAGAAAATACCTCATGACCTCTGCCCAGTTCCTCAGCTAGACACAACAGGTAAGGATCCTTATTTCAAAGAGTTCATGTCCTGTATGGAAGGGGAGGACCACAAAAAGGCAGTGAGTTCTCATAGGGGTGGGGACATGGAACCACATCCTCAGGGGGTGTAAGGGGGAGTGAACCCACCTGATGTACAGCGGGTGAGGGTCTGGTTCTCCACATGTCCTGCTGGGGCTATCAGAGTTCCCCTGGAGCTTGCCCATTCCAGATGTTGATATTAAGACAAGGCTAATGACTTACTCTGGTGGAGATGGGTGCAGGTTGTTAATTGACTCTGATGAAATTGGGTACAGCAGGACCTGATGGGTTCCCTCTCTTATGTCAGGACTGTGTGGTGTGGCTGCTGCTTCTGCTAAAGGCAAATTCCTCTTCCCTTTAGCAGTGGCAGGAGGCTCTGAGTGCAATATTTATCCAATTAATGGTGTGAACCAAGCAGCAGGGACAGGATTTAACTCACTTTATTTCAGCAGGCTGTGGGACACATATTGACATTGCAGCCAGCACCCCATTACAGTCAAATGGGGAGAACCAGGGTCCTTTTGGGTATGATAACCAAAAAAAAGTGGATAAGCACTTGGAAAGCCTGTGAACCACATCTGGAACTTCCCATTTCTCTCCATGTTCTATAGAAGAGCCCAGAGTAATTAGCCCAGACAAGGAAAACTGCTCTATAGACCCATGCTGGGTCAGGGAGTGGCACTGCAGGACTTGTGGGGTTGGACAGGAGCTGAAGAGGGGTTTCTAAGGCTCTTCACTGACAGAATGTTCTCCCTGAGCTGCCTCCCTGTCTGTGAGGCTCAGCTCATGCATCCCCTCCTGGCAGGTTGGTGAGGTGCTCGTGTCCCCCTGCACTGTGAGTTCTGGGAGAGCCCTGGCTCATGCCATGGATTAACTCCTTGCCCAGTCCTCCTTTCAGCAGGGTGTGCAGACAAATCAGTCACTGTCAAAACCACTTCTTTTTCCCATGCTGGATGGATTTGAATAGCAAAGATTTCCCTATCCTCTATGCCAGGGTAGAATTTTGTGCCTCCTTTATTCTCCTCCCCTTCCTCCCACATCCAGGAAGAAGAAGTGTGGAAAATAGAAAAATAGAAACCTCCACAGGCACAGGAGGGTTTAATTTGCAGCCTTGGAAGAAGCTTGAATTGATGTAAAAATAAAGTACACAGACATTGAACAGAAAAATCATGAACTTACGTTTCTATAGTTATAAGTAAGAATATGCCTTAAGTGAGAAACTGTATTGATGAAAGGTTTATAATGTCAGGGTGTAATTGTATAGAATAAGCTTTGAGTTTAGAAGTTATAATAAAAGCATATGTGTGTACATGTGATTGTAACCCATTAGATGAAAGTATACACATTACAGTAGAAGTAAAGGTGATAAATTAGAAAAACAAAATAAACTTTGTAGGAGCTATCCATTAGACTTAGAAAGTTACATATATTATCTTGTAATGAAAAACTTGAGACCATTTTGAGCTACAGCTGACTACTTATTCTCTTAAATATCACAGCCTCTAAGACTAATGTTCATTTAAACAATAAATCGTTTTTAACCCAACTGTAGTCCCGTCCCTTCAATTAAAACAATGATAATAATAAAGAAATGCCCTTGATTTATAGTATAAAAGTGCTGCAGGCACCTCACTGCTGCTTTCTCGTTGCAGGCACCATCAATGGGAGGTACTGCTGCCCCCAGCTCTACATCAACCACCGCTGCTTCTCAGGTCCATACTTAAACAAAGGCAGGATTGCAGAGCTACCTCAGTCTGTGGGGCCTGGCAAGTGTGTGCTGGTCCTCAAGGAGGTATGGCCCAGCTCTCTTTTGGGGGATTTCAGGGGAAAGTATGAGTCATGGCTTGCCAGACCCAAAATTTGCGAACAATGCACTTAAAATTGTCCTGGAGTGGTTCCCATGAGGCAAAACTGCAAGCCAGGAAGAAGGGGCAGGTTTTGCATTGTGGGTTTGCATTGTGGGAGAGCTGATGTTTTTAAAACATGGGAGTTCTTTTGGTTGGAAGCACCTTCAGTGTGGGTTGCCATCAACGCAGGAGCAAACAGCAGTGTCATGGAGACGTGGGCATCTCGTTTTGGAGATATAAACAGCTTCCCAAGGAGCAGGACAATGGCAGTGGCCCAGCACTGGTCTGTGTTACTTTGCAGAAAATATTCAAGCTTATTATGGCCATAAGCTCAAGCTCGTTCTGGCCATGGGAACCAGTTCCAAATTCTGGGAAGGGTGAAAAGAAGACATTCAGGGTGTTGCTGTACATGATTCCTGGTAGCTGTTGCTGAGATGAGAGAGGTGCCAGCAGCACAGAGAGCCATGGGCAGGATGGAGGTGAAAAATTGCAGCACAATTGAAGTTCCTGATGCTCCTCAGCCCTTTCTACCCAATGTCTTGTCCTTATCTCCACCACTGATGCAGTGAAGCATCATCCTGTTTGTGTACCCTTGAATCCCAAAGTTTTAGGTGAGTAACAAGTAACTCTTGTGCAGTTTAGTATTACCAAACTTATTTTTACAGCCTCGCTGTTCGTTATTCCCAGTGCCAGCACAAGTTTTCTGCTGGGACCACTGGTTTATTTTGGTTTCTTTCACTGGAAGAGGCAAGTGAGGTGGCAGTGCCTGTTGTTTGATGTCAGCTGCAAAGTTTGTCTCATTTCTGAAGTATTTTCTTGGACAACAAGTTGAAACCTGGAGCCAAATACAGTGGAGACATCAGCTACTGCCATCCAGCCATTGCACCTGGGCTGAAAAGTGATGACTGTAAGGTAGTTCTATGTAATAAAGGCTGACTTGAAGTTAAATTAAAATAAATACATTGTCAGCTTTAGTTTTAGTACTGGGGTCAGAATGTCTAAGAAGCACAAACAGTTCTTCATATGTGCCAAGAACTCCTCAGCAACATTGTACAATAAAACAAGGTGTCTTCTTAAGACTCCAGATGATCTATAACCCCTCATATTTTAGAGAAATGTGCTGTAAGGATTAATTAGCTTCATTGCTTACTGGTCTTACTATTTTTAAGACACTTTGCTCTTTCTCTATTTAAAAAGAAAATGGACCCTGGCAAAAGATGCCTTTTAGATCCTTGATCATCTAATGAAAGAATCCCAGATAACTCTTCTGCTCTCCTCCATCCCACAGACACATCAGTATTCCAAGTTTAAAAAAACTGCTGCCCTGCTTTGAGGCCACCCTGGGATTTAGCATCTCTTGTTAGGTAGGAGTGTGGGATTACATCTCAGATAGAGGAGGGAAACTGGAGTTTTTCCTCATAAGAATGCTGATCATTGAGGTCTTGAATAGGAGAAAAGAGTTGTGATCATATTTTTAGCTGTACCTTGTCAGTGATATCTCCTAAGAAAGCTTCATCCATCTCAAAACTTGAGACTGTTTCAAGGGGGATGGAGATGGGAAATGTGTGAACACCAAAGAGCTGTCATGGGAAGAAAGGTACTGAACTGCCCAGTGGCATCAGGCATACCAGATATACTCAAAAAAGAGCCCCTGTGCACATGAAAATACATGACGTGGAGAACTTTATGAGCATCAGGTGCTTGTGAGGTAGGGCAGAGGCTTGTGATGGTGCTGCCTGATCATGTTCACTGGTGTGACTCCAACTCACTCAGCCCTGAAAATCCAAAGGTCAGCAGCATCAAAATAAAACTTCACTGATGGATAACAGCAAAGGCTGAGTTTGCCTAATCCCCCCCTGTGCTCCAAGGCACCCAAACCAATCCTGATGCAGAGGGCTGAAATTAAACCACCAAAATCTCTGACTGGTCACGCTCCAGCCAAAGGAAATTTGACCTGTCTGAGATGGTTGATGTAATTTTCCATCTCCAGAGAAAGTTGGAAACTGGTCTAGGTTTCTTCACTGGTTTTGTTTTAAATCACAGTTAATTTTTTTTCCAAAATTCTGTTTGTTTGCATTTAATAGAGTGTAATATGAAGTGATACTGTTGCTAGAAGGTACCGCTGTTTCTGTGATGATGGACCTTTGCTGTAGGGTAAAATGCCAAACCCAGTGACTCACTTGAGATACAAGAAGAATAAAACCAAGAGGTTTTAAATTTTAAGACCAGAGGTTTTAATTTCTTTTTTTTTCCCCTTCCCTGAAAAGGAAATAATTGTTCTTACAAAACACTCATTTTTTTGAGCTGAGTGTAGAAGTGTACATAGTCCTGCTGGTGACAAGCCAGCTTTGAGAAAAGTCCTGGCACTGTGGGTGCCTGTGCAGGGCTGGAGTTGATTAGGTGTCTGGGAGAACGCCCAGACAGGGCCACACTGGTATTGCAAGGTTGGTTTTTTTTTTCTTTTCTTGCTCATTTCCCAGCTATTCTGACAACTCGTAAAAAGCACCATTTCACTGGTGAGGGGGGCAGGACAGCACTGCTGGTGGAAACTGGTCAGCAAGATGCTTTTTGCCCCAGATGTCCCACCAGCCAGCCAGGTGGGTGTAGAGGTGTGCAAGGAGAGCTTTCCCAACAAACTCCTGTACAGGGGATAATAACTCCCTAGATTTGCTGATCAAGGCACCTGATGAGCTGTGAATGAGTGTGGCAGCTCCGCAGGCACTTGATGTTTTTGAAGACCCACTTCTGGCTTCCTGACACCAGGTGTCAGAGGCCAGTGCCCCTCAGTTTTTGTGTGCAAGAGATGTGGGTGAGCAGCTGGAAGGGCTCATTCAGAAACTGTCATTTTATAGTAATTTAAAATGGATTGTGTTGTGTAGGACCATAAAGATCATCCAGTGCCACCCCCTGCCATGGGCAGGGACACCTTCCACTATCCCAGGTTGCTCCAACCCCTGTCCAACCTGGCCTTGGACACTTCCAGGGATCCAGAGGCAGCCACAGCTTCTCTGGGCACCCTGTGCTGGGGCCTCTCCACCCTCACAGGAAAGAATTTCTTCCTCATATCCAGTCTAAATCTACCCTCTGTCAGTGTTTGGTGTCTCTAATTGGACTTTTTTGAAGAGTGGTTTGAGTTATGATTCCAAGGGCCCAATGATAAATTAAATTTTGCTTCCAGTAAATAACCTATGCAAGCAACTCCAGCCAGTGCCATTTTACAGAGTGCTCTGTAGCATTAAGTGAAGTCCTTGCCTGAAAATGATTAATCCTGTAGGGTTTTCAAAATGCTAGCAAATCCTCAGGTTGCTGGATTTAGAGGGGGAAAAAACCAACCCAGAAAAAAACCAACCAAACAAACAGAAACACACTGGTCACTGCAGTATGACCTAGTTATTTTTTCGTTTCTGATGAACTCTGTTCAAGGTTGCTGGATAAACTTCATGTTCATCATACTGAAATAATTTTGCAGGCCCCCAAGGAATTAAGAACAGGCGTTAGGTAACGAGCTAAATTAGATGAAAACCAATCCAGATTCACTGTGGGATCACTCATGTGCATACAATGCAGAGTGTTCAAACACACGGTCTGGTGCTGTTAAGAGATTTGTTTTCCTTGTGTTTATCTCCCTATGCCAAGTGTAGGCTATTAAAGGTTGGATTTGCTGAGCCAATAGCAAGAATCATTTTTATTCTCAGTGACTTTGGATTAAAAGGATTGGCACATGTGTTCTCTTGTACAGAGTGGACACACACTGGGCTCCAGGCACACCTCCTGCAAACTCTTTTTGTGGAGACTTCATTGCTATTCTGTTAATACAGTCAAGGCACACAACTCTCAGGCTCTTAAGCACATTGCTGACCTCAAATGTGTGAATTTCCCCTTCAGTGTTCACTGTGTGGTGGTGCACGTGACCTGTACCTGGTTGTGCCTTCAGAACTATTTGTGTTTTCATTTTTTTATTAAACTGGTGCATAATGGGTGCAGTCTGTGGAATCTGCGTTGGGTAAGAGGGTCTGTCATTAAGACAAAATCACTGGTTAGCAGATTTTTGGGATTAAACAGCAGCATTTAATGCAGTTACCTTTTCATACTCAGGTGTTACCTATAATATGGCAACAATGATCCATTCTGAGACCCCTCATCCTTGTATCCAGCACTTAACCTGTGCAACCAGGACAGAAACAAGCACCTGCAAGCTGCTCCCGCCTGTGCAGCACCTGTGTGGTCAAGGACTGCTTTTAAAGCCATCATTGTTGTTGGTTTTATCTCCCCATAGGTTCTCAGCATGGTGATCAATGCAGCTTACAAGCCAGGGAGTGTTTTACGAGAACTGCAGCTTGTGGAAGACCCTCAGTGGAATTTCCAGGAGGAAACACTTAAAGCCAAGTAAGCTTTCAATGTGTGTTCTTTTATTTGGGAGGTTTCAGAAAAGAAACTGACTGGGGGAAAAAAAAAGATAAGAAAAAGGTTTTTATCTATTGTGAGAGTTTTACTTTTTTAATTATCGTTTTGCTTCATTGAATTATTTGACTCATTCCATAGCAACTTCAGAAATGAAATATTCACCTGAACAGTTCATTTCTATTGTCTTTCTCCAAGCAGCCATCCAGTTTTTGATGAAGTCAAGTCCTGAGTTTTATGATAAGCTGTTCTTATAAGCTTGGCTATTACTGAATGAACTAAATTCCTGGCTTTCTAGATGGAGGAGTATGGCTGCTTTTAAATTAGAGCCTGTCAGGGTAATGCAGAAAAAACTGGTGAGAATGAATGGCACCAGAAAAAGTTCAAACAAATTAGCAGGGACACATTTTTTAACAGGAGTGTGATTAGGGCAAAGTAGTAACAGATCAGAGATTCAGGTCAAGATTTGATGCCTTTCTAGAATATATTCTTCAATTCTCTTTTAAACAGCACCAAAGAATACTGAATTCATCCTTCCAGCATTAAAATCTACCTGTTTATGTCTTCTTTATGTAATGGGCACTATACTTAGGTTGTATTTCAACAATTGTTGCCTCTCTGAAAGAGAAGAGTGTTGCCTCCAGAGTCCTTCTGAAGAATAATTCTTCCCACTTGAAGATGGATCTCAATAAATATTTCTTTGAAGAAAGCTTTCTTTATTAACTAATGGTCACCTTGACTTTTTAAGTACTGTAGTTAAATGCAGTGAGTCTCACCCTTTGTACTGAACTCTGTAACTCCTTTTCAAAGAAAAGCAATTTTCTCTTGGTTATTTGATATGAAGAGCTGCCAAACACAGTGCTATTGATGGCTGCTGTATTTGCTCTTTGCTCATGCAGATATTGCAGAGTTCATGTTTCCTCTGGTTGAGGGAGGGAGTTGAGGAACTTCTACTATGTTTACACTTAAACTGCTTTCCTGTAAGGAGGATTGCAAACTGAAATGAAAATCTACTAAAAACATCCTATTTTTAATTTGCTGCTTTCACCCATGTGGAGTGTCGGGCTTTTGTGTTTGCTGTGGATGGAAGTCTAAAAGTCAACTTTGTGCATGCAGATTTTCATTTAAAACAGGTCTTTGTCCATGACCTGGTTTTCATTGATTCCAGGATCTCACATCTTGTGCTGCAAATATCAGATAATTCACTCCTGCAGGTACTTAGCAGTTGTGAAATCAAGTTGTAATGCTCTAATATTACTTGACACCCTCTCCTGCAAAGAACTGAGCTTACAGGCAGTTTTCCTGTTAGCAGTATCCTGAGTAGGATTTTGTTGGGGTTTCCCCTTTGGGTGTGGGGATCTGCCTTGTGCAAAAGCAGAAATACCTATTTCTTAAGGCTGCTGCAATCCATATTTCTAATGGGAGACAGCCTGGGAAATGTTTAACTGACCATCCATGGTAGTATTTTACGTTGGCCCACCAGTCACAGTCCATGTTTGTGTTCCTGTGTGCTGGCTGCCCCAGCAGGCATCCACCTCACTCTCCAGGGAGTCAGGCAGCATCTTTCAACTTTATTAAGCCACAGAGTGGATGATCACAGGCTCAGAGCCCCAACAGCAAATTTTGAAGTGCTTTCTGAGAGCAGCCATGGATTCTCCTCCAGTGTGGCATTGCCCTCTGGCTCCTGAGGAGACAAAGCTCATGGGGCTGGACAGCACCTGGTTCCTGCAGCTCTCTGGCTTCTGGGACTGATCTATTCACAGAGCAGTGCTTGGTGGTGGTGCCAGCTTGCCTGTGGGTAGTTTGAGTACTTTTAAGAGTGGATGGTGGAGGATTGACATGCCCCAACACTGTCTGGCTACCCTAGGACTTCCACTTTTTTTCCTTTTTAGTTTGCTTGAGTTGCTCCATCCCAAAGTTTTAATTGCATTAGGTTGTTCAGGAGCAAAAAAGAAAATACAGTCATGAAACCAGATGCTGTGGAACATTCAGACAGCACGTGACACCTTCCACCAGGAGTGACAGTGCTCCAGAATGTTAAACAGAGACCTCTAATGAGAAACACAGGTCTGCAATGAGCAACTTGCAGCTCCATGGGCTCTGGATGGTGCCTGTTGCTAAGGCTGACAGCTCCAGAGGCAGCTGTGGTGGGACACATTGTGTCACCTCCTTTCTGATGTGGACTGGCACCTCCTTGGATCTTGGCACTGCTGTTTGTCTGCAGTGCCTGCAGTAGGGTAGAGCAAAGGGATTGGTGAAGAGAAAGCTGCTTTTCCCACTGTTCCAAATGCCAGGTTTTGCACTGCCAGGAATGCATTATCTCAGTCCTGGGGCAGCCTGTGTTTAGTTCACTCTGCTGCCGTGAGTGACCACTGTGGAATCAGTTAGGCTCACCTTGCAAAGAAGATAAAACAATTTAGATTGTCCAGAGAGATGTGTTTGCAGGGTGTGATGGCAGCTGCTTCCCATCAGCACTGCTGGCTCCATCTGAGAAGAGTCAAACCTGATTTATTGGTGATGATGAGTTAGAAATGTCAGGTTTGATCCTCCTGGGTTCCCATGAGGGCCAGTTGAAGCTGTTGGCATTAACCCTTATAGTTTTGATGCTCTTAAGTGCAGTGCCTACATCTTGATTTGCCTTCCCAATTTTACATAAAATGCTTAAGGGACTTTATGCTTTTCGAGGGTTTTCATTTCCAAGGGCTGATAATGGGGCTGTTTGGATTTACCCATTTTTGCAGGGCTTTGGACATAAACAAAAGCAGTGTGTGCACAAAGTTGTCTCCTGGGTCTTGTCTGAAGCCCAGTTGATCAAAGTAATAAAGATGAGTATTCCTAGACTCCTTCATTAAATGAAATCCTGAGAGCTGCTCAAATCCAGTAGCTGAACTCTAGGAATATTTACCCCTATGCCAGACATCATTGCTTATTTATGAGGCAGCATTTCAAAGAAAGCCTTTTCACTGCAGCTGCTTTAGAGGACTGCCTTTAACTTGTGATAGGTGAGGTGTTTGAAATCTTCTTTGCCTCAGCCTTTGCTAGTGAGGGTTTGCTCTCAGGCTTCCCAGAGCCCTGATCCTGTTTGAGGGAGTGAAGTGCTACCCAGAGTAGGTGGAAAAGAATCTAAAAACCCCGTGAGCAAACTGGATGTGCACAAGTGCATGGAAGCAGTTGGGATGCAGCCAGCTCTGCCTGGGAGAACTGGCCAATGTCATTGCAAGGCCACTCGCTGGCGTGTTTGGAAGTTGATGAGGATGAGGGAAGAATCCTAATTTTGGAAAAAGGCAATTATCACACCCCTCCTTAGGAAGGACAAGAAGGAGGATCCAAGTAACTATACGCTGTCAGTTCAGTTTTCCTGGAAAGGTTATTAGCCAGATCCTCTTGGAAGCCTTTTCTGAGAACATGCAGGACCAGTAGGGGACTGGCAAGAAGCAGAGGGCGAGTTGTGCCTGATGTGATGAGGTAACTGGTTTGGGGTTGAGGAAGAAACAGTGGAAATTAATTTATGTTCATTTTGAGCAAGGCTTTACAAGCCAGGATCAGTGGAATGATTTAAACCTTTTATTTCTGTAATCAGGAGACTTAATGAGACAAGGCCTTACAACCAGAGCATTCAAGTGCCCTTTCTGAATCCTGTGTTCAGGAGTACAAAATGCCACAGGAAGATTAAATAGCTTTGAAGGAAGTTAACTCCTTATGTTTGGCATACTTTAAGGTAGACAGACAAAATAGAAATTTCTTACAAAGAATAGAAAGGAGTTTTCAGTCCCCCAAAAGGAAATTGAGACTTTTTAGTTGCTCAAATTAGTCTCAAGAATTGTCAGAACACCTTAGAATGAGACTTTTGAAAATGAGGTTCTCAATGTTCTTGCTTTTTGAAGTTTTTCAGCAAAATACTTTCTGTGTCATCACACAGCAGTCCCTAACTGGAGTTCTGGAAGGCACTATGTTCTCATGAGCCTCTAATCTATTTTAGGGAGCTTCAACAGAAGAATTCTATTGCAAAGTGCTGTTCATTTAATATTTTTGCTCATGGATCAGCAAGTGTATTTTTCATGGAAATAGTTCCAGCCTTAAGGTTTTCTCTGAGTTTGGGATCTGAGGGCAGAAAAGGGGGAAGGGGAAAGAAAGACTCTTTTGGTTTTAGCTGGAATTTTTTTTTTAAAAAGAACAGTGATTTCTAAGAAAAACAAAAATATTATCCTTGACACAGCAATTTTCCAAGTCTCCAGTGCTGCCATGCTGTGCATGTAGATACTTGCTGCTTGCAAGTGGTTGAGGAGGTAGGAGCCCTGCTATAAAAACATAAATAGGAGCATCAGTAGTTGGTAACTTTTTGAGAGATGCTAATGGAAAAGGTTTTCTGACAAAGGAGCTCCTACTACATGGCTGTCCTAGAAACGGCTCAGATTACATTTGCTGGTGCTTGTGTTAAAAATCTTTAGTATGTGAGGAATATGGAAAATATTAGGAGAACCTGGTTTATAGTTGAAAGAGGTGCTGCCAAGACCAAAATGATGTAAAAAATATTGCTGTGGCCAGTGCTAACACCTTGGGTTATTGAGACTGATTGCTGCAGTCATGGAGGTCTCCATTTTGCCATCCTCTCTGTTAATTAAAATGTGTGTTGCATTCAAAGCAGACCATGAAATCAGTCAGTTGTTCATTTTCCTGGTTTCATCTTTTCCTTTCAGCAGGCGCTGTAGTACAATGGGTCCTTCCTGGGCAGCCAAACACAATAGGAAGCACACAGTTAGAAAAAGTCAGCCATCCTTGAACAATACCCATCAGGCAGCTTTCTTAGCTTATAAGAAAGAAGATCAAGAAGCAATTTGATTAGAGTGCTTTCGCAGGGAAACAAAACCAGATGCAGTCTTTTCATCCTAGTGCTGAAAGTCAGAACAAGGACAAATAAATGTGAGTTAAATTCAGATGCATCCAGACATAAAATGAGGTGTAGGTACAGGTGCTCCCTGTGCCATGATTCTTCCAGTGGGGAGACCCTCGAGGCTGGTGCTTGTCTGGAAGTGATGTTTTAGTCCAAGCAGAGTTATTTGGGTCCAGGTGAAAGCAGCGCAGTGAAATCTCTGAGAGCAGACTCACTGACCAAACAATCGAGGCTGTTGTTAAACTTCATGGTTCCTGGAGAAGTAATAAGAGCAGGAGTCTTTTCAAACACATTGAAAAGAAATATAAAACTTGTATAAGCAGATGCATTTAAATGCCTGTGGCATTTAGTGGTTTTGGTGTATCAGGTATTGCCAAACCCTGCTCAGCCAGCCTGCCTTTGCAGCAGTTTCATAGGGAAGCTGGGATCATAACAGTGCTCTGCACCTGAAAGGAACGTTTTCCCTCTTACATCATCTGTCCAGGTCTTTAAGGGTGTGTGAAAAGGTGGCTCATGAAGTCAGTCATGCATTCAGGTGAATGAATCCAGGATTGTCCTGGCACCAGAAGGGGTATCAGAGCCTGCCACCTTGCAGCAATGCTCATTCAGGTTTTATGCTGAGGTGATAATTTGGATTGCGACCTGAGCATTGTTGGACTGGGCTGTTCTCAGACCCCAGTTTCATTTGGGTTTCCCCTTTATAACACTTCATGTGCCACAGTTTCAAATCCTTTTCCTACACCCCTTTGTTTCAGAAAGAGCTGTCTGAATGTTTTAACTCTCTGGTCATATCTTTTTTTTACCACCTCCTCTTCCTCTCCCATATCTATCAGCAGCTGCTAGGAAACTGCGGATCTTAATACACTGACAAATGCTTTGTTTCATTTTTCCTGGTGACTGTATCTTTCTCTTTCCTTGCCTTCCATCCAGTAATCTTTCTTCCACTGTTGTTCCCTCTTTTTCTTTTGTTATGTGTTGCTTTTCCCTCCTCTGAGCACATTTGTAATGCCAGCACTGGGCTCTGGCACGGTTGTTTTTCGTGTTGCATTCCTCAGGATACGTAAGAGATGTTTTAAAAACCTTATCTTACTGTTTACAACAGCTTGCTGCTGCTGTTTAATAAATTACAGGGATAATTGGTTTTCCAGGGTTCACATCTACAATGTAGTACAGCAGGGATGTAACTGTATCTTTCTCAGCCATTTATCACTCAGAAACACTTCATATGAAACACTGAAATAAATTTTTTAGTGGCATAGCAAATTTAAGACAAACCTTTCATTGCAGGTTTCTGCTCCAAGCATTCCCTGCAGGAATCAGCTTTTAGGGCCTGTTGCTGCAGCCCTGTTAAATAACTCCAGAGACTCCTGATGATTTCCTCAGGTTTTGTGGTGCCCATGTCTCAGAGTGGTGAAGTCATCTGGTCCCGGGGTGGCAGAGATTGTTGTTGCACACAGATAATTCTTCACAATGAGTGTGTCCTGATAGCCACAGCTGGCACCATGAGTCTTGGGGATTGCTGGGAGCTGGAACATGATATTGGGAGCAGGAAAGATGGCAGTGGAGAAAACCAAAAGTGCGCTGGGGCTTTGAGAGGGCGGTGACCAGAAAGCTCTGCAAGGTATATAAGCATCTGATCATGGGTCAATACATGAAGAGACACTGCATCCCTCTCCCCAAACCTTTGCATCAGTTCACAGTAAGGGCTTGCTGTCCTGTGTAGTATCATCCTCACCAAGCCTACTGAGATTTTTTTCCTTCTCTTGCCATATCTACAGATATATCCAGTGTGCACATAGATTCCTTCCCAAATCATGTCCACACCTTCAATTTATTCCACCCTTTCCTTCTTTGAGTCCATCTGAAATGGAGCCACTAAAAAAAGCAGACCTGTTCTGTCTGCATTCTCAAGAGAGTCACTCCCAAAAGTCCCTGGGGAGGATCTCTCCCTGGCAGAGGAAGGTCTGGTCTGCAGCACCACAGGATTTTGCTGGATGGGTGATGTGGGATCCTGTACTCCTCCCTAGGTACAGGGGGAAGACGTACAGGGCGACCGTGAAGATCGTGCGCACGTCGGACCAGGTGGCAGATTTCTGCAGGAGGGTCTGTGCCAAGCTCGAGTGCTGCCCCAACCTCTTCAGCCCTGTGCTGGTGGCTGAAGTCTGCCCCGAGAACTGCTCCATCCACACCAAAACCAAGTACAGTGAGTATTGGGAAAATGCCTCTTGGTGCTGGCTGGGAACCAGAGAAGTAGGAGATGGTGTGTGGTGAAGAGCAGGAGTTATTTAATCCTGAGGCCACCACAGGTTCCCTTAAAATAATGTGCCAGAAAACTGTCCCTCTCACTCCATCCTGATACATCTGTTTGGTGGTGTGTAGTGAAGAACAGGAGTTGTGTGATATGTTAATACAATGAGGATTCATCTCATCTAAGAGCACTTATTTAATCCTGAAGCCACCACAGGTTCCCTTAGAATCCTCTAGTAGAAAACTGTCCCTCTCACTGCATCCTAATACATCTGTTTGAACGTCATCAGTTTTTGGAAGTCTTGAATTTTCTTCATATCTAAAGTTAGCACAAGGAGCGCGTAAAAGAAACCTGCAGTGGGAAGCTGAGATTTTAACTTGCTACATCTGAGACAGCTTTGTTAGGTGAGATGAATTCTCCTTGTAAAGAGTTTCTGACATACACACCAGCACAGGCCAGAACCACAGTGCTGAGGTGGAAGGTTTGAACGCTGACTCTCAGTGTGTTTGATATTTAAACGTGATCCTGCCTGTTCAGGAAGGCTGTTAAGTGTTCAGAGCTTTTTGTTGTCAATATTACTGGTATTACTAGCTTTTAAACAGGTCAGGAAAGTGGAAGTGAATGTTGTCCTTCTTCCACAAAGGTTGCAAAAAGCAGTATAATTGATCTAAAGCAATTCTCTTCAGTTTGGTGCCAGTAGAAGGAGGAACACGTTCAGGGGGATACTGAGATCCCTGGGGATGGGTTTCTGTAGAAATCTCCACCTGAGCTGGAGTCCTGGCTCCCACTGGTAGCAAATGGAGAGCTGGAGGAGCTCCAGCTGAGGTTGTCCCATCTCAAAGTTGATGGTTTATGTGACTGGTTGAATTTTTCCTCAAAACTCCATTGATTTGCTGAAAGGCTCATTTCATTTACGAACTTTGCCATGCATGCCAAGGGCCATTTTAGTTGTCCTGGGATACCCTTGCTGGTCAAGGACAGTGTCTTTCATCCCTAGTGTGTCAAAAGGCATTTAATACAAACATTTAATGTAAGGTCAGAGGATTCTCGCATCCTTAATTTCAACCTGGACCACAAAATAGTTAAAAGTAATAAAAACCCATTCCTTTGTACATGACTGAGGCTAGCTGGCCCTCTCCCCTCTCTGCTGAAAACTTTAGCAACTTTACCTCACACAGAACTGCATTGGATCAAATCTGGAACTTGTTGGCCTCTTTCCCTCCAAATCACTGCTCAGCTCTGCCTAAACACGTTGTTAAATTCTGAAGTCTTCATTCATCGTCAATAAATCTGGATACATAAGAGCTGTAACACTCTGTGCTAGTCCAACGTGACCTATTTATGCTGTACTTTTTTTTTCCAAATCAATGTATTTTAAAGTTTAAATTGCACTTAGAATACAGTCCTGAAACTGTAGCAAGGAGCAAGCCAAGGTTCCCTTCTTTGGATGGTTAAAGTTTTTAATGGACATTGTGCTTCTTTTCTCCAGCTTATTATTATGGGAAGAGGAAAAAAATCATTAAGCCACCAATTGGGGAAAATAACAACATGAAAAGTGGCCATGTCAAGCCAGCCAGACGCAGAAAGAGGCGGAAATCCATCTTTGTGCAGAAGAAAAGGAGATCATCAGCTGTGGATTCCAATGCTGCAGGCTCTGCAGAGGTTTGTGTCACACTGGATAAATCAGCAAAAACCCCTTGGTGCCTTCTGCATTTTCCTTTTGTGGGGCTTCTCAGCACACCTGAACACTTCCAGTTTCTATTTTGGATCCTTCCTTGCTGCTCTGTTCTTCTAAGATCAGACTGGTTTTATTGGGGCACTTTGGGGATTTTAACCTTGGCCATTTCAGAGGTAGCAAGCAGATTTTTTTGCTCCCACCTTTCCAATGCTCACTGGCTGACGTGCTCTAATATCTCTTCTATTTCATTTCCTTCCTTAAAAGCAGGCAGATGAGTCTGTTGGATGCTTTGCACAGCATTTAGCAGAGTGAAGGAGCTCTGTGATCCATGTCTAAGATCTCCAGATATTGTAATAAATAATAATAGCTCATAGCCATTGTGATTTCAAGGAATTTTATATATTTTTTTAACTATTCCTAATATTTTTGGCTCACAACATCGAGCCTTAGCATACAAGCAAATGGTTTGTGTCCCAAATACATGGAATTTGAGGGCTCAGTCTTTCCAGTCTGCTGTGTGATACAACAGGTTCTGAGCCTCAGCAAAGATTCATGTCCCAATTAAACCTGGAATAGACTTAGCTCTGTATGGGCTGTTTTCTGAGGGCTTTTCCCATGGTAGCAATAACAGAGCTCATGTGTGGTTTCACTTCCTCAGCTCAGTGCCAGTGATTGCTGCTTTGTGCAATGTGAAATAAAATTGGTTTACTTAAATTTACTGCACTTCAGCTAGAGTAGGTTATTTTATTCAGCTTTCAGTTGATTGCCTGCATCTTCATGGCTTGGTCCTCATTTAGGTGTAGTTCTGCTTCATTTCCTTAGATTATACCTGCTTCAAAGGAACTTAAACTTATGTTAAGCCTAAATCAACCATTAGCCAAGTTTTTCAGCCTTTCAGCCAATACAATTAGCTTTTTAAATTGCTCTTTCACTCAAGACCTGAGCATATGGCTTTGAGTGCCTGCTCACACTTGGATCAGAGATAAGCTGTCAAAGCCATTTGGGCAGGTTATGTATATATAAAGTTCAAAATGCACAGTTTCCATCAGTTGGTGAGTGTTTTTAAAGCCCTGTGTGACAGAAATAACAAGAATTTGATATAATACTTCAAATGGAACTTAGGGCTTCACCTCCAGCAGTTCAGTGTTGGGCTGAAAGCAGGGAAATCTGGGTGAAATCCTCTGTCCCGAGTTTGGCAGAAATATCACTAAAAGAGTGCTATCTTGAACATCTAGACCTTTTCAAAAGGCACCAACATTTCCCTTTTTTCAGGAACAATAACTCCCTAACCAGTTTGAAGCAATGTGAAAGTTTGAAGTCAAGTTTCTGATTTTACTTTATCTCAGTCAACCTGAATTTAATTGTATGCTCTTAGTATTTTCCGTTTCTCCTCCTGCACATCTGCAGCGTCACAGGTTTTGAGATACCAGCCCGGGATAGGAACATTTCATGCCAGATGAGTCATTGCTGTTGACCTTTAGTAAAAACCTTTGCTGGGTTCAGGATGTCCCCAGCAGGCTGCAGGGTCCAGATAGCTCAGTCCTCTCTGGGACAGACTGTCGGAGTTCCCAAGCAGTTCTCAGCCACGGGCAACCTTAGCAAGCTTAAGTGAGATCAGCTCTTTTAATAATTTTGTGATTCAGTGATTTTCAGCTCATTATGTTTTCAGCCCTTCAGCTTGTTAGGCGCCTAGGCAGGCAGACACAGGGAGAGAGAGGAGAAGGCTGTTTGGAGTTCCACAGCGATGTCTTTATTGAGTCTTCTGAGAAGGGTTCCAGTGACAGCTCTTCTACCAGAACAAGGCTAAAACAGCCCTTTATATAGGGTACAGGGGGATCAGAAATGGTCCAATGGCAAGGGTTAAAGGAGAGTGATCTGTAGGGTTACTGAGGGGTTCCAAAAGGCAGAAGAGGGGCCTCTAGCCTATTCACCACAACTTGGCATTTCCTTCTTTAGGCTTCTGCATGACACGGGGCCCTTGCGGACCCAGGGCCTGCTGCACTTTAGTTGAGAAGAGAAAAAGAATTTCCTGCTTTTTTTTCTTCTGCATTTTGTAACAAACCTAAATGTAGGGCTAATGCCCTTAGCGCTGTAACGAAAACTAGATAATTCAGCTAAAATAAATGTTAGCCCGGACCAGCACGGCCATGGGCGTGCAGTCTGCCCCCATCCATGCCTTTGGATCTGCTGCTGTGTCCATCTCCCAGGTGCTGTTTGAAATAAACACGGGCAGGAGACTTTTCTCCTTTTTAATGCCTTTATTAAAAGTGATCAGCTCAGGTGGGGAGAACCAACGGGTCGCGCTCATGCCACCGCTGCTCCGAGTAGTGATTCGGAAGAGGAGAAGAGTGAAGCTTTGTCCACTGGTCTGTGGGCAGAGCTGGGCGTTCCATCCTCACCAGAACATCGGGAAATCCCTTGTGTGTTTTTTGGCTTGACCTTCAGGGTCCTACCTCTAGCCGAGGTCCTCCTTGGCTAGGACGAGGGGCAAAAAATGGTCTCAGCATCTCTGCAGGCTCTGGACTTTGTTCCTCATGTCCAGACATCACTTTGATCTCTTAATTCTGTGTTGGCTTGTTGTTTTTGGAGTCTTTTTGGTAAGTTTGGTGGGGTGGCTTTCCCATGGCACGTTGGCTCTGAGGTCATTTGCATGCCCTCCGATGTCCCCTCCTTTCACTGTTCAAGAAAGGTCATCCGCCTGGCAGCAGGCAGGGTGGTACTGACAAAAAGGGGAATTCTTAACAATAGGGAGTTAATGACCAACTCTTAACAGTGATTGCAACATGAAGTGAACAAAGATCTCTCCTCTGCTAGCAACCAGCTCAACTTGTAACTCCGCAACCTTTTAAAAAAATGGGCAGCCTTTTTTTTACTCATAACACTGTGTGCGTGCAGGAGAGCGAGGAGGACGAGGCGGACGCGATGGAGGACGAGACGGGCAGCGAGGAGACGAGCTCAGAGCTGCGCGATGACCAGACGGACACGTCCTCGGCCGAGGTGCCCTCTGCCCGGCCCCGCAGAGCCGTCACCCTGCGCGCCAGCACCGAGCCGGACAGGCCCCCTGCCCCCGAGAGAGCCCGCCGCAGCCGCAGGACCCAGCCCCACTCCTGCAGCGAGGCGGACAAGGGCACGCCAGCCAAGGAGGTGAGTGTGTGTTTCATAGCACAGTTCCTCCTAAATGAACCTTCAGTGCTGAAATAAACACGAGCAGGAGACCTTTCTCCTTTCTAATGCCTTTATTAAAAGTGATCAGCTCGGATGGGGAGAACCGACGGGTGCCGCTGCTCCCAGGAGTGACTCGGAGGAGGAGGAAGAGTGCAACTTTGTCCACCGGTCTCTGGGCAGAGCTGGGGGTTCCATCCTCACCAGACCATCGGGAAATTCCCTTGCTTTTTGGTTCAATATTCGAGGTCCTCTGTCTAGCTGACATCCTTTAGGTTAGGGTGAGGGGTAAAAAGGCCTTGGCAGATACTAGATTCTGTTCCTCACATCTAGTCATCACTTTGATTCGTCAGTTTTGGGTTGGCTCGTTGTTTTAGTGGTTTTTGGCTGCGTTTGGTGAGGGGTCTCTCCTGTTGCATGCTGGATCCAATGTCATTTGCATGTTGACTCAATGTCCCTTCCCCTCCACCGTCTGGGTGCCATCCTTCAGGAAGCAGCAGGATGTCACTTGACAAAAGGAGGAATTCTTAACCATCAATGACAGGTAGTTAACAAAAATGACCGGTGATTACAATAACAAACAGTTAGAACTCCACCCTGGCAGCAGCTGGCCCAACCTATGAACTCTGCAACCTTTTAAACAAAATGGGCGCTTTTTCTACTCATAACAAGTGCCAAACTTTGCTGCTCTGAGGAGGGCAGCCCTGCCCTGGTTCTCCACTGTTGGACATCCCTCTGGCTGTCCTGGATGGCTCGAGCCCCTGCCAGGGGGCTCAGAGACCTTGGCACAGAGCCCAAGACCCCTGTGCCTTTGATTTTGACCCATGGAAAAAATTACTAAACTTATATAAGGATCTGCAAACCACGAAAGTTTAAGTAGAATGATATTTAGTTTGTCACAGGGTGAAAAGTAGAATTTTGGGGTTTTTAGAATGGTGTCCCAATATGGAGGAATTTGGGCGTGCCTTGTCCTTCTTTGTTCTTCTTCCTAGCCTCCATCTTCTGGGTGATGCTGGCACTTTTGGATTGATTTAAGGTAGAAACTCACTGTCTAACATAGGTGATAGGTATTGGGAAATTACTGTAAATGAAGTACATGTAGTTTTTAGAGTAAAAAGACAACACCGCCCTGAAGGCGGTCAGTGTGCCACTGACTGACCTGCTGGACAGACCTCAGCAGGTCAGGGAAAGAATGTTATAGATTACAAAGAATAAACAACCTTGAAAACCAGAACAGAAGAATCCTGACTCCTTCTTTGGTTGCTGGGCTGGGAAAGGAGACTCTCTTAAGACATCTTGGGGTCATCCTGACCACAGAGACTCCGAGACTCCACAGGAGGTAGTTTGCTTTATGATGTCACCCTTGAGCCAAGAATGACACAAGAACAGGCAAGAGACCCAATTGCAAGAGGAGAAAAGGAGGCCTTATTACAAAGGATTCTTCAGTTCTGAGGAATACATTCCACTGATACAATACATTCCACTTGATTGGCTAGTTAATAAAAAACACCTTTCTCACACACCATCGTTGTGAAGAACAGGGAAACAAAGTGAAAAACACCACCTGCAGATTGTTTGTACTAACAAGTTATCACATTCTTACAACTCCCTAAAAATTCTCACAAGCCACTGGGAGAAACGATTGCCATTTCTCTCTCCCTGACCAGCTGGCATCCACATGATGAAAACCTTTCTTTGTTATTTTTTCCCTTACAGGAAGTTAAGCAAGAAGAGGAAGAGAAGCTCGTTCTGGACAGTAACCCACTGGAGTGGACTGTGACTGATGTCGTGAGGTTTATTAAACTCACCGACTGTGCACCCCTTGCCAAAATATTTCAGGAGCAGGTAGAAATCCTTTTGTCATTTGTCCCTTTGTGTCTGTGGTGCCTGTTCATGTTACAGGACATCCCACCTTGCTGGCTGGGCCTGGGGCTTTGGTACAGAGACTATGACCAGACTTCAGGTCCATCAGGCCAAGTTATAACACCAATTTTGGCAAGGCATGAAAACCCTTGGAAACTTGAGTCAGAGCCTTGCCAGATCCTCAGAGAGTCCAGAAACTCAACAGCCTTGTGAAAAACCCTTGTGGAAAGCAGGAGCTTTAGTCCTTTCATGCCAAGGTCCACAGTGCCATACTGATGTCCCATAGGTAGGAACCTCAGTGTAAATACAGGTCATGGTTACCTGGTACACTCTAGGCTTTCTCCAGGCCACATGGGTTCCACCCTGTTCTAAAATACTGGCCTGAGAAGCAGAAAAGTGCTGCTTGAAGCCCAAACTGGCCGTCTGAATTTTGCCATTAACACCTAGATGTCCAAAGTGTGTAGACACCTAATTCCTCACTACGTTCCTCTGAAGATCTGCCAGTCAGGCCTTGGATGACCTAAATTTAGGAGATGCCAGTCTTCTCCCCATTAAGCAGATAGGTTTGCAGGAGCAGAAGCCAGTGCGCTTCATCTCAAGCCAGTGTGAGTGTGTACAATTTATGTGGAAAGAGCCGTTCCTTGGCAAATGAGTCGCAGCCACTGCCGAGGGTAAAGGGCAGCACTAACGAGCCGTAGTTAGGAAGAAACAAGCGTAGTGAATTAGTCAGTGGTGTGGCCAGCTGCTCATTGAACTGTCTCTGATTCTTCACCATGGATGACTCCAGCTACTGTGGCTGGGAGAAGATGGAGGGTGAGTCTGGAGCGAGTGAAACTCCGCAGAGCAGGATGGTGCAGTTGCTGTGTCACAGCGAGCTCCAACCATTTGTTAACCAGCCTGGAGCAATGCCAGGGCTTGGAAGCCAACCCTGTCTCTCCTTTGCCAGAGAGTTTTACAGTGGCTTGAATCAAACACAGATGATTGGAGCTTTTCCTTGTGAAGCCCTGGTGCAATGGTCTGTGCCATCAACCTTCAGTGGAGGATGGACTGAGCTGTGGACAGTCTGATCAAAGCAGCAATTCAGGTGTCTAAATCCTCCTTCTGAATCCTCCTTCAGCCTCATCAGGGCTGTCCTGTGGAGTTTATGTTGGCTGTGAGTTGCTGTGCATAGACTCTGATCCTCCCTGAAGGGTTAAAAACAGTTTTGTGGTCTGATCATCTCTGTCTGTTAAAGAATAAAGAGAACTTGAGCTCTTTTATTAAGAAGAGGATCATGAAGCCAACAGAGGTTCCCAATGAAATTGCTCATCCAGGGTACCGGTTCATGGAGTTTGGTGCATAGTTATGCTTGGGGGAAAGACATGACCTGCAGAGGTCCTTTCCAGCCTACACCATTCTGGGATTGTGGAACATTAGAGATTGCAAAGGCTTTGGGTGGTCCAGGCCCCTCTCTTGGTCATGCAGCAGTGGAACAAGGCAGGTCCTGGGTGTACCTGGGTACAGGGCATGAAGCGAGGCAGACATAAACCTGTGCTGAGCAATATCCTGGCCAGATGAGGTAGGGAAAGGGTCTGACTTGGCAGTGGAACAACATCAGTTTCTCCATTCAGCTCCCTCCTGTGTCTCCTGGTGTCTCTCTGCAGCCTGTCCCCTGTTTCAGTTCCTCAGGCATAAAATGGACTGATCAGATCTCTGTGGACACTGCAGAGGTTCTTCAGGTGATCCCTCATTTCAGCAGCTGGGAGGCTTTTCCCAAGCTGGGGGTTAAGGTGAGAACCTATGAAGAGACACTAGACAGCTTCTGAAAAATCGTGTTGTATCTCAGGGAAAGGAGATGGGCAGTGTCGAAGTGGGAGAAAAAAGCAGAGGATAAAAGAACTTAATTTTTAGGGCAAACTGCCCTTCTTGTTGCTCCAAACTTGCTTATGCGTTCTGCCCTCCAGAGTCCTCAAACAAACCCATTTTCCCTGTTTCTTTCCCCAGGACATCGATGGCCAGGCCCTCCTGTTGCTGACTCTGCCCACGGTGCAGGAGTGCATGGAGCTGAAGCTGGGCCCAGCCATCAAACTGTGCCACCAGATCGAGAGAGTAAAAGTTGCTTTCTATGCACAATATGCCAACTGACTGCACTTCTGCATTCCTTCCTCTCCTCCTCCTTGCTCCCCGTCTTTTTTACCATTTCAGCTTGTTCAAGGGGTTTTCTTCCCCCGTATCCTTTTCTTTTCTGGGAACAAGTGGAATTGGAAGCACTGGGAGTAATCCGTAGGGGAAAAAAAACAAACACAAGAAGAAACGAGCTACAAATGGAACTAACTTTTCTGTACTTGTAAAGCACATGGCAAGACTGCTGGCATCTCGTCATGAGCCTCTCCAACCCATTGCCCAGTGGTGCAAGGCCAGCATGGATCAGGTGATTTGTCACCAAACCAAACCTACCAGTGGCAGACACATTCCCAAGGAGAAGGGTCAGACATTTCCAGGTGGTCATGGTTTGTCTAGGACAATTTCTGGACATGAACATTTCTTTCAGACAGCTCTGGCACTCTTCTTTCATATTGAAATGTAAGTCATTATTTGTAGGATTACCTGGGGTTTAACTGCAAGTTTGATCTTGGTGATCTTGCAGTGATTTTTTTTTCCTTCCACCTCTCTGGTTTTACAAAAGGAAAAAGTGTTACACCAGGCATATAATGGTTATTCCTGACTGAATTTTGAAAGGGGACTCAACCCATGGTCTCTGTGATACCAGACAAAATTGCAGTGGACTGACAGGGGTGACACAAGACCTGGTGGGGCAGCAGCACACCCTGAGCCATGCTGGCTCTGCACAATCAGCTGAATATGTCTGTGATGGGATCTGTACAGTGCTCCATTCTTTACAGGAACATGAAGGCTTTCATAGTCAAAATCTTAACTCCAAGTCAATTTAAAGGCCTGTCTTTGAGCCATAAGGTGACAGCAGACTGGGATCAGGGACTCCTGCTGACCCCTGTGCTCAGAAGAGCCTACTGACCAACACCAGGCTGCAGCTGCTGCATTCTCCTTCACTGGTTTCCTTCTTAAATTCTTTGGAGAAGAGGGAGGACCTTCAGATAGAAATACATCCAGATCTTGCCCAGAGGGTGTTTTAGGCAAGAAGCATTGACTCTGCCATGCATCACTTGGGAATTCCTGGCTTACCTTTCAGCAAGTTTCCTGATTTGTCCCTGAGGAATGGGATTGGTGCAACTGCTGCAGGCTGGACCAGGTGCTGAGACTTCATCAGAAATGTTCTTACATGGGAGATGAACAGGACTGGATCTGTTCTCAGCTGTTGCTTTGTTCTGATGGTCTTCTTCACGTTTTAATTGTTTCAAGGCAGTATTAGTTGCCTCTGCATCAAATGCTGGGGTTTTGTTCTTCAGAAATCCAGAAACAGGGTTCTGTAGTGGGGCAGATGTTAAAAAACTGGGGTTTTGACTGGATTTCCTGCTGACAGTGAAATGTGTCAGTGCAACTGATTTGATAACTACTTTGGATCCCTCTCAGGGTCCCCTGAAAGTGTTGCTCAGTGTTTCACCTCTGAAGACTGAAGGATTGCACCCAGCCAAATGAGAGAACAGCTGAGAAAATCAGGGAGGCTGCTTCTCCCAGCCCCTCCTCACTTCAGCCCAGTCCTGGTGTTACATCTGTCAGCAGGAGACAGCTCCTGGGAGGATTCTGTCAGGAGAACTGGTGCATGAGGATGTTCCAAGGAAGTGAAGCAGAAGTGCTAAACAGCATCCCAGCACTGATCCTTTACTCATCAAACCCAGCTTCTTCTGCTGTTCTGATGTTCTTGGAGTTTCTGGCCTCTGGGATTTGTCAGAGACATTTCATGCCTTCTGGGACACACTGCAGAAATGTCATTTTTTGTCTTCATCAGCCTTGTGAGTGTAGATATTCCTATGGCAGCTAATTCCTCGTGGAGGCATGACTGGGGAGCAGACACACACAGACTGAGAGCAACCAGCTCTAGGGCTGGCCAGTCAAGGAATGGGTGAAGCATTGAGCCAAGAACCTGGGAATCTTTACTGGCTGTTCAGGGAAGTTAAATCCTATTCAAAACTCGAACTATTAAACAACAACAAAAAAGTTTTAATTTTATCTCGCGACGGCTCTTTTATTTCTGCAGATTTCTCTCTATTTGTCTTTCACTTTATTGTTCTTCAGTGTTGCCTCATTTATCACTTTCTGTCCTCTCAGAGAAGTTGATAACCTGAAATCTTTATGCTAAAATTACCTTGGGTGATAAATGCTTTACAATTTCTTTTTAGTCTGCAGGTTGGGAAGAATACAGGGTTGGGGTGCTGTTGGCTGTTGCATTGGTTGCTTTCCAGAAAAGCTGGAGCCGAACTTCTTGGGCCATTTCTTACACAAGTGGACAATGAGTGGTGTGGAGATTAACTGGACAATATGCTCAGATTGAACAGAGATCAGAAGGAACTAATTACCTTCGCCTGGAGTTCATTGCAATTCTGGAACATCAGCTTTGGAGTAATGAACTTCAGAGGAGATGATGGGAATCCAATCTTGCTGGAGTAAAATGCCACTTTACTTTGCAGTCTACAAGTGCAAACCGCTGTAAGTTTGTGGGATTTTTTGTTCCAGACCTGATTGATTCCAAGTTAAATTCAGAGCTGCTGCAGTTCCACAGATGCACTAATGACAGTGGTGAAGCCACATCTCCCCTCCCTGTTGTGAATTTGGCATCCAGGCCTGAAGTTTGTTGTGTTGTCAGCTGCTAAAGGGCACTGCTGAGAAGTGCTGAACTCATGGTTATTCCAGGCCAATGCCAAGGGCTGGGGAGCAGCCCTTCTGTTATTTCTCAGCTGTTGGATGCTGACTTTCAGCACACTGACATAGACACTTTGCTCCTACAGGAAGGCTGTGCAGGTGTTCTGGACTCTCTTTGGGCACAGGACCAAAGATGAGAATTTTTGGAACAAAAATAGGAGACTGAAGGGTGTATGGTGCCTGCTCATCTTGATCTGCACTGGCTTCTTTGGAGCTTGCTCTCAGTCAGGCTGAACAGATCCATGGGCAGGTCCCTGCTCCCTTCACAGCCCTTACCTTGGCAGAATAAACCAATTCCCACTTTTCAGACCCAAAGCACCCATCTCTGAAATTGGATAAAATCATTAACTTAAGGAATGTCCATGATTTCCTGCTTGGTTGTCCTGCCTTCCTCTTGCTGTCATGGATACTTTTTAAGAAAAGTGATCTTTGATTTCAGGGCTTTTTTTTCCTTTTTCAGCTCACAAACCCTGCCTTTTCCTACCTCTGAGAGGCACAAAGGAGGATTTCAGGGTTTCCAGCTCTTTTGTGTTATCCATATTCAATAACCCTTTATAGTTTGGCCCTTCAGGGTGCAGAAACCTCCTAAAAATGCTGTGTGCTCTCAGAAAACACCAAAATCCAGGCACACCCTGTCCTTAGTGAAGTACTCAGTAGCTGCATGTCCATGCTGAGATGGCCTGACCCACCCTAACAGATATATTTGGATGCCTGGTGGGATTTAAAAAGTTTCTCAGTGGGTCACCTAAACTCTTTTATTTTGCTCTGGGCAAACAGCTGATTTGCCTTAAACTGGAAAGTCACCATTCCTTGGCTTTAACCTTCAGCCTGTTGCAGTCCCAGTTGTGTGGTGTCCCCATCTCAGCCTTTTGAAGGCAAACCAGGCACTGTTGGGCTGCCATCATCAACATTTAGTCACCTTAAAGCCTGCCTTGGTCTTTTCAGGGCACAAAATGGAATTTGGCAGAGCTGCTGGGCCATCTCAGTGTTTCAGAAGCTCTGTACAATCAGGGCACTTCAAATACTTTCTGCTTTTCTGGTGCACTGCACGTGGAAAACTCTGAACTCAGAGTGTTCCTCTTATTTCCAAATTCAAGTGCCAAAAGAGAACAACATGCTGCAACTGAACACCATTAAAACCAGCTTTATTATGCATGGATAAATACAGTCCCAAGGGCTCCATTTTGGTGCTAAGCTATGTCACGCTGTATTTTCCATTGCTTGGGATTGCAAAGCTGATTCCTTACTCCAGGAAATATTTTCTGTAATCTGCAACATCTTGAACATTAGAATTTTTTTTTTCTTGTGACTGTACACTTTTTAACTTGGATACATTCAACAAATATTCCTTCACCCACAATACTGGGTGTTTAGGAGAAGTTTTATACAGTATATTTATGTAAAAATGCTTTCAAAATGTGGATGCATGTATATTTTCCCCCTCAATAATATTCTTTGTCACATCAGCTGACCCAGAACTAAAGGAATCTGTTACTCAGGATTTGATCCAGAAATAACTGAGGTTAGTGTTAGGGCCCTCAAGACGTGTGGGTTGTGGGACCAGTTTCTCTTACATAGAAGTCAAAAAGTCTGCACTTAATTAACAGAAAATTTAAATGCCTCCTTCTCCTAGCAGGCAGAAATGCAGCTGCAGTCTGTCAGACTTCACAAGAGAGGGCTTGTATCCTTAGGTGCTCATGAACTCCCAATAAAGGAGCAGAAGCCTTTAATGGTCTCATTTATTCTTTGGTACAATACTCCAGCAAGAAGTGTAAATGGTGTTAATGGCTGCGTATGGAATATGAGCCAGTCATCAAAGATGAGAATTTTATAGCCCAGCAGTGCTTTAAATGTCAGCTGTCCTGCAGAATAAGAGTGGTTTTGCAGTGATTTGGTGCCATACACAGGAATTCTCTTGCAGAAGACACATGAGCTGCACAAACCTGGGTCATAGCTACAAATACTCGTGGCCTTCCTCTTTTTTTAGTCTGTGGTGTTAATTTTTGCAGTGAAAAAGGTAAGTCTTGATCACTGCCAAAGATGTAGGAGAGGAGAGAGAGGGCTTCAAGAGGAGAGGGCCTGGAGTTCTGGACTTGAGTTGTCTTTGTGGAGAGGGACCTCTCAGAACAGCAGCACAGCTGAGTCTGTGAGCCTCATCCCTGAAAGCTTTTCTTTTTCACAGCAGAGATGGGTTTTGAGTCCCAGCAGGGGCCAGGTGAGAGGAGGAAAGGAAGCTGGCAATAGACTCAGAGCTACAATACTGAAAGGTTCTAATTTTTTTTTCCCAGTGGAGACAGAGAAATCTGCCTCAGATGTCTCTATGCTCATTGGCTGGATAGGAGGGAAAATCAGTCTTTTTTCATTGTACACAGCTCCTGCATGTCTTCTGGAGTTTGGGAGCTGAAGACTCTCCTCTTGCACCTTCCAGACCTCCATAGGAAATACCAGGCTAAAACTTGAGCTCTCTCCCACAGGAAAAGGTGACATTGCCCTGAGTTCAGGTTGTGGATGTGCAGAACCCTCTGCTCTGTGTTGTGATGTGACAGGATGAAAATGCTCATTCCCAGGGCATCCCACCTGCTTCTTTTTGCTCCCAGCCTCACTGGAGATTATGGACATACAAATGTCTGTAATTTATACATTGTAAATGTGTGTGTGCATTCCATTTCCCAATCCCTGTTCTGCCAGACCTGGTCAGGATGTGCCAAGTTGTTCCAGCATCCTTCACCTTCAGGGACCTGCTTCCTGGAAAACCCCTGGGGAATGGTACCATGGCACTCTCACATGCACAGGCAGGGGTGCCCTGTGTGTTCCAAGGGAGGTGAAAGTCTCAAATGCAGCCCTGGAGGGGAGTTGAGTCTTTTCATGTGCCTTGTGTAGGACAAGGCAAGCACTTAAACCCTCCTGTCTCTCATGGAGCAGCAGGAATTTGCTCCAGAACCAGCAGTTACCCTCCATTCGTGGTGGTGCATGTTGGAAAACTTTGAATTGTTCTGCATTCCAGTTTGTACTGAAGGTTTTTGACTCTCAAGTTTGTGTACATAATCCCTTTGGTGTGTTGATACATATGTGTGTATATATATATGTATATATATGTGCGTGTATATGTATGTGTATATATATATACATATAAATCAATCAATGCTGGTGTTTTTACTTTTTCAAGTTCCCAGGGCGAAGGGCATGTTGTCAGTTTGCTGTAAGATTCTATTCTGTATATATGTTTCCATGTAAATAAGTGAAAATCTATATTCAGAGTTATATTTTAATTTTTATTCGAAATTAAATCCCTTTTTACTTGAAACAGTTGTAAGCCACGTTGTTAATAAAGTAACAATAAGTCATACATCTCTCCAGGCTAGTTTTTTTTTTGTTTGTTTGTTTGACAGGGCTGTGTTTTGATGTATTTGTGTGTCCAGGCTGCCTGGATCAGTTTTGCCTTCACTGAGCCCCCAAATTTCCAGAGGTACAACACAACCTCCCTGGCTCAGCCCTCTGTAGGCACCAAGCTGAATAGTTTGGGTTTATGCATCTTGAAGTTCTTCCCAGCATCAGGACATGACACAAGAAAGGTGGTGGGTGGTGAGGAGACACAGCAGCATCCAAGGACGTTTTAAGGAAGTGATGGGAGCAGGGTGAAAGACAGGAATGGAAATAACTCAGTGAGCAACAGGCAAAGGAGGGTGTAGGAGAGGAGCTGATGGTGGCAGGACGAGAGTTACAGCAGCACATGGAGTAGGAAGACAGAGAATAAAACTTCCCCAGGTTCACAGCAGCCATTGAAGATGGAAGAAGCCATTCTGCAGTGGGGAAAAGATAACTGTTTGTGAATTCCAAAGGGTGGGCCTCAGGCTTTAGACATGCTTTGCCAGACAAAACCTGGTGTGTGTTACATGCCTCGTGTTTTCCCTGCACTTACAGGCTGGGCTGAGCTTAAATTCCAGCTTTGCCAGTCCTGTCACCTTTCAGACCTCTCAATGGCACCCTGGCTCCTGCTCTAAAGATCTGTTTGCTGGGCTGGCTTGGCTACCAAGCATTTGCCACTGGTGTCCTCCCCTGTCCCCTGTGCCTCAGTGAAAGCAGAGTGGTTGATTGATGTGTACATGGGAGAAAGTGAGCACAGAGTCCACAGAATTGGCTAACAAGAGTTTGGATGACTCTTTCTGGTTTTGCTCCATTGTTGAGTTTGTGAGGTCCCCAGGATGAAGGAGGAATTGAGAATCTGACTCCACGTGCTCAGAAGGCTGATTTACTATTATATTATATTATATTATATTATATTATATTATATTATATTATATTATATTATATTATATTATATTATATTATATTATATTATATTATATTATATTATATTATATTATATTATATTATATTATATTATATTATATTATATTATATTATATCATATGTATTATATTTATTATATTTATTATAACTATACTAAAGAAAGAGAAAGGATACAGACAGAAGGCTTAACAAGAAGAATAATAAAAACTCGTGACTGACTCCTTCAAGTCCAACACAGCTAATGGTGATTGGTCATTAAGTAAAAACAATTCACAGGAAACCAATCAAACTTTCACCTGTTGTTAAACAATCTCCAGACCACATTCCAAAGCAGCAAACACAGGAGAAGCAATCAGATAATTATTGTTTTCATTTTTCTCTGAGGCTTCCCAGGAGAAGAAATCATGGTGAAGGGATTTTTGAGAAAATATGACAGTGACACTCCATCAATCTTATTTAAATGCCTCCTGTGGATACAGCAAAACCCAAATTTCTCCCTCTGTGTTCCATCATTTCTCCAATTTCATCAAGACTGGCTATTGTCTATCAGGCAAAGATACAACCATGGGCAAGCAGATGGGGGTAGAGCGACTTAAAAAATAATCAAGCCATTGAAAAATTGTTATTTTACAATGCCAACAAGTCTTGGGATGATAATCCTGTGGTCTGACTCCTTATGACGCTGTCCTGAAGCCCAGGCTTTGGGAGGGAAAGAAGTGCAGGTGGTCAGTGAAGTGACCTGTCCAGACAACTTGGGAATGAAGCATCAGAGCAGTGGGTACTGCTGGCTGCTGACCAATGGCCTGCTGGACCCCAGAAGAGCTCACTGAAAAGTGAAACAGGGAATGGGAAGGATTTATCAAAGGAAATAATTTTGAGGTGAATCTGATGATGACAAAACCAAAAGAGCGAAAACTTGAATGGTTGATGATATTCATCAGGATCCAGAGGTGAAAATAAATCCAGGTATCTCCCCATAGCTCATTACATAGTCACTTAAAGGCAATGCAAAGGTCAGACACTACTTTTTAAATTTCTGCTCCAGCTCAGGCAAGACTCAGAGCTCTGCAAAGAGCCAATTTTTGAAGACTATTAAGTGATTTTAGTCAAACGCTGGCAAAATACTCTGAGTTCCTCGAAATAAATGATCAACACATGAAATATCGTTGCCATATATCATTTCCTGAGGGGAAAAATACCTCCCAACCAGTCTTACTTCTGGTATCACAGACCAAGAGTTTGAAGACACTTCCATTTTTAGTGTTTTTCATCTGCAATTAATTTGTGAAAGATTTCTAGATACTTGATTTGATTTGTTGACCCAATCAAGCAGTCACATAAGTGGAAGTATGAACATCAACATGTGGTCAACCATCCCTACGACAAAAACACCTACAAAACGAAAGTTATATTTTCAGGTCTCTGAGGAAACACCATTTTCTTTCCTGCATACAGAATGAACAAAAGCAGGTAGTTATATTTCACTCCCAAGCTTTCTAGACAGACTTTCAAGGCAAATAATTACTGTTTTTAATAACCATGTTGTTGCTCTTACTGCTGCTGTTGATAGCAGTTTTATTGCTTTTTTAATTTCAAGATTCATGCCTTTCTGTGAAATTTAATGATTCTCCAAGTCCCTCTACTGCTACAATATTTGCTTAAGACTGATACACCTCTTGCTGTAGTGTCTCTACTCAATTACAGCAAGTTGATTTTATAACTGCATCTCAGCTGAAGTTGTAATTATGCTGTCTTCTCTAATATGTCATAAAATCTTAAAACCAGAGGAAAAAAAATAGCGCTGCAGGACACCTTGAGGTGTCAGGTTGACTGTTTCCCTCCACCAATTAGACAAATCTTGTTCCTATTTGGCATTTGTTTAACCTGACCTTCAGATGGGTGTCAAAGTAAGACCTCCAGCAACAAGCCTTTCCCCAGCACTTCCACAGCATGTAAAACAAAAAAAAAGTGATGGCATTTGGATGATGAGATGTGATATTCCCAGGCAAAACCACAGAGCTGATGTTGCCATGGAGTGGTCATTTCATTTTGAAAAGCTCAGTCTGACTGGTGATTAATGCAGCAATTAATAAAAGTAAAAGCAGAAGATTTGTGGTTAAGATGGAGAAGGAAGGAGGGGAAAGGGAAAGGGAAAGGGAAAGGGAAAAGGGGGAAAGGAGAAAAAGGGGGAAAGGAGAAAAAGGGGAAAGGGGAAAAAGGAGAAAGGGGAAAAAGGGGAAAGGGGGAAAAGGGGAAAGGGGAGGAAAGGAAAGGAGAGGAAAGGGAGACGCAAGGAAAGGGGAGGGAAGGGGAGGGAAGGGGAGGGAAGGGAAGGGAAGGGAAGGGAAGGGAAGGGAAGGGAAGGGAAGGGAAGGGAAGGGAAAAGGGAAAAGGGAAAAGGGAAAAGGGAAAAGGGAAAAGGGAAAAGGGAAAAGGGAAAAGGGAAAAGGGAAAAGGGAAAAGGATTCCCTGCCAAGGTGATCAGCAGCCTCCCATGATGACAGCCAGCAAAAGGACCCATTTAGGGGAAGAAAATGTTGTTATCACTTTTATGGACTTGTCTCTGAGACCTGGAGACCTTGCAGAACTCCGGGGCTGTGTTCCCACTGGTTTAAGGTGAGATCACACCTGTCTCTAGGGAGGAGTGTGCTGGGGGAGATCACCACATTTAAATGCAAACATTCCTCTGAAATTCACTGTGGTTCATAGCTGGAAGGACCTTGAACATCCAAACTGTGAAACTTCAGGTTTCCACAGGAAAACTGCAAGTTCTGCTGAGTATGATTGACCTTAATTGCATTTTACCAGTGCAGTTTTCTGTTCAGAGCCTCCAGAGCAGGACTTTCCCTGGCCAAGCACAGTGGGTCCCCAACCCCAGCCACCAGTGCCAGGCTTTGACCCCTTGTTTTTGTGCTCTGTCATAAGGACAATGGAGAGAAGCACAAAAGGAGAGAAGAACAGGAACCTGGACCATCTGAGGACTTCTCTGCCTCCAAGGATCTACTTAAGCCTGGAATAAAGCCCTGAAATATCATCTCATTGAGGGAAAAAACCCCTCATTTTGTTCTGTGCTTGCTCAGTTTCTACAACTGCTGGTGCCTTGGGGCTTGGCTTCATTTTTAACCTCTATTATTACAAGTGATGAATACATTGAAGATAATATCTCCAGCCAAGAACTTGGAATAAATTCATACATCCTTTTTCAGTGAGCAAGTCCTGCTGTCTTCTCTTGTCACAGGAAGCACTGAGGCAGGCCAGGATGACCCTGCACATCATTCTGTGTTGCAGTGAAAAATTGGGAATCTCTTTCCTCCTCCTCCCTGATCCAGGGTCTCTAGTACACTTAAAAAGTCAATGTATAACCTTCCCTCTCCTTGAATTTCTTGAGAACACAGTATCCCTAAGAGAGTGGCTTGGTGGTGCCTTGCTCATGGCATTTCTCAATGAAATCTGAATTTTTATGGGAGTATACTGCATCTGGTGTGTGGGAGGGCAGGGTGGAAAAGAACCAGTCCAAGCCCAAATATTTGTTAAGAATGAGGTGGAGGAGGAAAAGATTGTGGAGAAGGAAAAGAAAACCAGTCAAAGAAGGTTCTCTCTCTTTTCTCTCTCTTATTTCTCCTCTGGGAATGAAGTTCCATTGGAGGTTAATGCTGGGGGCCTTTTTCTTTTTTCTTTTTTTTCTTTCCTTCCAATTTACTTCCTTTAATAAGAAGCAGCTTTTCTGTTTTCATTTGAAGTTGTTAAACTGTGGCATCAATGTGCCTGGATGTGTCTCTGTGTGTGAGAGTCCCCAGCCCATTGTGAAACACAAACCAGAATATCAAGCCTTTGCATTGCCTTAGATCGTGGTTTTTATCTGATATTGAATTAAGTAAAGGGCTTAATGTTCAAAGTGGTGTTTGGGGAGTTACTTGCACAAATTCTGTTATTGCTGTTAATGGGATTTGTGCAGATTGCTTTGAAGATGAGCTCCTTCATGTAGAATAGGAAAAGACATTCTCAATTATAACTTATTTCAGACAAATCTATCTTTAATTTTTTTACTGATAGGGCATTGGAGACATGAAGCAAAAAAGCATTAGATGAATTTTTTATTAGTATTATTGACAGGCATGTGAGGACAGGTTTGGTTCAGATAATTGAGTGGATATTTGGGTAATTTTTAGAAGTGGACAGAAAGAGACTTTGGAATTTTGGAATAATGAGAAATGACGAATTTTGGAATAATGAGGAATGACAAATTTTGGAATAATGATAAAATTTGGTGGCACTTCAGAAAATCTACAAAGCTGGGCAATAATTTTAAGTGTTATTTAATTTTCAGGGTCCTGGGCAGAGAGTTTCTCACCTGACTCCAGCCAAGGCTGGAGATTGTGTTACCCCAGGGCATCCAAGACATGAATGGGATGGCAAAGCCAAGGAACAGTCACACCCTCTTAGAGCAGCAGAAGTGGCATTTTCAGCTCTCTCAGATAGTGGCAAACACCTATTTTGTGTCAACTCATTCATGTCCCACCTGGATTTCTGCCTTTGCAGCTTCCCTGGCTGTACCAGGTGCATTCATAGGCACTGAAATACTTCCAGACATGGAGATTTCCATTATCCTTTCTGGGAGAAGCAAGATCCAGGCTCCCTTTGTTGTTTCTGTCTCTGAAGGGATGTGGGGGTTCATAACCACCCTGGTGCAGGCAGCTCCTCTAAGATGGATGAGCAGTTTAATTCTGCTTTTCTCACTGCTGGGCTTGCAGTGAAGATTTGTGGGCTGCTTCCTCCTCAGATCCTTGCAGCCCCCATCTTTTATCCTCTGATCTGGATAACAAATCTGACAGAAGTTGTATAAATTACAGACTTTGGAATATTAATGGGCTGTTTCTAAATGATTAATTACAGGGGATCTCTTGCATTCACAGATCAGTATTAGTGAGTCACCCAGTATTATCCCACAATATCTCCTCCTCAGTCAGCCTGTCCTGGATGGAAACACGCTGGGAGTTTCTGGGCAGAGAGGTGTGAAGAACTCATAGGAAGAGGAGGATATGGATGCATTTCTGTGCTTTTTCTGCTTGTCATAACTGCCTAAATGTAGGTTTGTGGCTCAAAGTAAACAAAGAGGAATTTAAGGCTCTTAACCCACAAGCCAAGTTTACTCTGTGGCTTTAGAGGGAGCAATTCCTGCTTCACTGAGTAGTCTCATCCCGTCCCTGTGTTCCTCCTCCTTTCTCCCTCATGCTCACATCTATCTATCTATCTATCTATCTATCTATCTATCTATCTATCTATCTATCTATCTATCTATCTATCTATCTATCTAATCTATCTATCTATCTATCTATCTATCTATCTATCTATCTATCTATCTATCTATCTATCTATCTATCTATCCCTGTTGTGGTTTTTTTCCCCCTGGTTAATAACAAATCCACCAAATTACTTCAATGGTGAAGGACAGAAAAATCCTCTCTGAAGTTTGATTGTTGCACAAAGCTGTTCTATTAAATATCCAGATTTGATGATGCTCTGGTAGCTCCTGATCTTGCTGAATTTTTTACTGCAAAATATTTTTGCAGTTGGGAAATTCATCTGGTTAAAGATTAACCCCCATGGAAAAGCTCTCAGCTGGCTCATTTTCCCAATCTATCTACCTGCATGTCCAAGCTTTTCAACCAGTGTTTTGGTGTGGGGAGGAAGGAGCTCTTGGGATGGAAAAAGTTTCCTTCTTTTTCAGTTTCACATGGATTCTTTTTCAGTTTCATCATCTTTTCCAGTTGCACATGGATTTACACTGGAATCAGGAACAGGAGTTGCCACAGTCCTAAGGACAAGGGCAGACACTTCACGCCGCATGCAGAGCAGGAGAATTGTGTCTTACACAATTCAGTCACAATTCAGTTTTCCACTCTTTTCACTTAGATAGAAACTTGGATCACTATATTTTTGCTCCATTAAAAAAAAATCTTTATGATTTTGAAATAAGATTTCCCTCTTCCATTCCCAAAAACCTGAAAAGGGAATACTCAGCTGTATCTTCAGGCACTTCTAAAAAGCTGTCCCTAAGGGAGAACTATTTACCACAAGGCAAAGCAGGTCCTTTGCTAAATAAGATGATTCCTTGATAATGCAATTCCCAAGGTAGAGAGGGACAAGAACAAGGACAGCATGAGACTTTAATTGTCTCCCTTTTCCAGCAGGAAGCAAGTGGAAGGAATAATTGTTAATCGCTGTTAATTGTTAATTGCTGCCTACTCCATCTGCAAAGTTTCCATTAGGAACTAATGAAACCATGAAAGAGCTTGGATGGGTGTATTATTCTCTGGCTCTAGAACTCTTTTCCTCCATAGCAGGAACAGGCTGAGTTTTCCATGAGCTTTGTTTAGAAGGATGCTCAGAGCTTCTGACCCTGCCATGTGTTTTCAGCCATGCCAGAGGGGCACATCACTGGGAAGAGTTCAATTTCTTCCACAATATGAGTATTTTGCTAATATTTTCATAGAATCACAGAATGGTTTGGGTTGGAAGAGACCTTAAAGATCCCCTCATTCCAGCCCCCTACCATGGGCAGGGACACCTTCCCCTTCCCCAGGTTGGTCCAAGCCCTGTCCAACCTGGCCTTGAACACCTCCAGGAATGGGGCAGAACCCACCAAAAAAGGTCTTCAGGACACCCACTTCTGCTGTTCTGCCTCCCAACAGCGAGTTCTTGTGCAAATAAATTTAAGGGCAATTCATCCGGAGAAAACATTGACACGGAGACTCAAAAAGCAGCTGAAAAATCCACTTTTCATTCCCACAATCAATTATTGTGCAAAAAATGTCTGTTGACAAGCTTTGCATCTCCCCTTATCGAGCCTTTTATCTCATCCAGCCTTATTTATTTCATTCATATTTCAGTGAAATCTGGAGGGACTGGGCTGTTCATGGGACAGGAAGATGGCAAATCAGTACCAGGAGCTGCACTTGAGGAGCTGCCTCACCTCCTGCCAGCCACTGCATCTATTTCACGTATTTTTTTCCATCTCCTTGTCTGTAAAATGTGCAAAGTGTTGCTTACTGCACTTCAAGAATCTTGTGAGTTCCTTAGCTATGGATAACTAAATATTATGACATATAAAAGCACAGGGTATAGATATATCGTAGACTTCACACTTGTATTTCACACTCTCTATTAATGTGGCACTCCACAGTGACATGATATTTACCAAAAACTTCCTGGAAGCAGATTCAAAATTTTAATTTTTTTTTTTCAGGGCTAAAAACTGTTAAGCTCAGTGTTTATTTGCAATGGCAAGGCAAGGTGCTCAATGAATGGTAATGAAAGGTTTCTAGTCCTAAAAATAGCCTTTCCTAGGCTGAGGAATGAAAAAGAAAGAAAATACCCTGTGAGATTTTTCTGGCATTAAGGCAGTCAAATTGTCTTTTTAAATAGTGTGAAAATTGACAGATTATAAAAAATAGAGAGAACAATCACTGGAGAGTGTACGATAATCTGGCAATATGGAAATTACAAATTTTAATATTTCCCCAGAGCCAATGAAATATGCAAAGGAACAACTGCATAATGCAGCAGGCTCTGTGTAACCCCGAGGTAGTTTGACTTAGCAAAATATTCTATCCCAGTTGGTTTTTTTCCTTGGTTAATAACAAATCCGCCAAATTACTTCAATGGTGAAGGACAGGAAAATCCTCTCTGAAGTTCAATTGTTGCACAAAGATGCTCCGTTAAATATCCAGATTTAATGATGCTCTGGTAGTTCCTGATCTTGCTGAATTCTTTACTGCAACACGAGAAGTCAGTTGTTCTAAATTGGTGCAGCTGCCATCAGCACTCAGGTGCCATAATGGATTTTCTTGGTGATCCATCAAACCCAGGTTTTCCTCCAGCAGAAACCAGCAAGCCATCCTGAACTGTGGGGAGGTTTGCTCTCCAGATTGTAGCTGATTTCCTTTTTAAATCACAATATTTTCTTGAAAACTTGGAAGAAATCTGAATGGATGTCACATCCAGGATTCCTGTCTCTTCGGTAATGAAACTGCCGAGTAATTCCTTCTTTAAAGATCAATTTCCTTCTTTGAAGAGAACAAGATATTTTAGCAAACATCAGTCACCAAATGACAAGGTGTTTGTTCCTGCAGACAAACAGCAGCATCAAACTCATCAAGCAGAACATGTGTTTTGCTTGAGAGTTTCTTTTTGCAGGAGCTTTTGTTTGGTTTCATTGCCCAAGCTGCATTTGGAATAATGGATTGCAGCTATTTTCACATACAGCAGAAAATTCAGCCTGAGCTTGTTCAGGCTCCTGAATCAGAAGAGCTCTTCAACCTGTGCTTAATTTAAGCATATACTTGAGGGTCTGAAGGGCTGAACAACACACTTGTGCCCTTCTAATTAGAGATTACTCAAATCATGACTCAACTAATCTTCTCCTAAAGCAGAGCCAGAGATTACTCAAATCATGACTCAACTAATCTTCCCTCAAAGCAGAGCCAGAAGCAGCTCCAATGGATGAAAAACCTACTTCTCACAAAAAATGTAGGGATATGTCTATAGTTAGTTACACAGGTATGTTCTGGGCTGAACTAAGCAGGGGGATACTGGCAGGACTGTCCAGAGAGTCCTGAATGTAGGAACTGGATAAAACATGGAAATCAGACTCTTCTATTCAATCCCTCTCCAGTTTTCATGAGAGGCTCTGTGAAGTGATGCTTGGTTTGGCTGGGGAGATGATGTTGACAGTTCATGGTTGACCCACCTTAGTTCCAGACTTATTGAACTTAGGGCAGCATGCAGTGAACTTTGCATTGTGCTAGACTTGAACAAGTAGTTTTCTTTGAAAGCAGGGTTCTGCACTGGTCAGATTTTGTCATTCAATGTTTTCACTGAAAAATTTCCTGTTTCCAGTAATTCTGATTGTAATTCTCCCAAATGCAGGTGCTTCAGACAGCAAATCCTCCTCACACATCTTCCCTTTTAACAACTGAACCAACCTGCCTTGCAGTGCCTGGGCTTAGAAGATTTCAATAACGGTTTTGATGCAAGTTTATCATCACCCTTCTCTCTCTTTACAAACTACAGGGGTTTTTTTGTTAAATGTGATGCTTGTCTCTGGATCAACAAGCCAGAACAAATATAATCCTCCAGTAGCAAGAGGAGCAGCCCTTTTTCAGGGGGAGCAATAAATCCCCTCCAGCGACATGTGCCTAATGGATCTGTCTCTTTCATTAGCTCTGGGCTCCTAATAACCACTGTCTTTGCCAAATGAGGGATGTGTTATGTCAGCCTCCTCTGCCTCTTCTCCTCCCTTCCCTGCCTTGTCAGCAGCATGCTAATTTATGTAATCAATTCATAGGACTGCTTAATGAATAGCTTTGAAGTCATTAGATTCATCTGCTGGTAAAGGGGCTGATTGGTCAGCCTCTGAATCGTTTCCATTTTCTGAGGCTTGAAAGTGTCAGCCAACATAATTGCTTTAGAAACACCCTTGGGAGACACTTGGGAAGTAGCTGTACAATCCCTCTTTATATTTAACTGGAAGACAAAGTGGAACAATAATAATACTTAGCATTTTTACCACACTTCATATCATTAAAACGCTTCCCCAAACATTAACTAATCCTTGCAGTATGTCCAAAAGGTGAATCATTGCTTCACTTACCCAGAGCAGAGTCAGCAGGAAAGACAGTAGATCTCAAGCCTCTTGGATGCTGCAGTTGATGTGTACTTTTGTGCTCAGTGACTTGTAAACCCAGATTCACAATGTCCCTTCAGCACCCAGCTCCTATGGGAATCCCCGGGGAATGTGAGCTCTAGGATTTTAAACCACACAAGGCAGGAAAAGGGATGTGGTGGGATGTGGGGGTGTCTGTGCAGGGCCAGGAGTTGGACTTGATGATCCTTGTGGGTCCCTTCCAACTCAGAATATTCTCTGATCTGTCTGAAATACTGGGAACACTTCCAAAGATGTTATCCTGCTCCTCTCAGGTCTGTGATGGAGGCACAGGCAGCGACTCACAACTCACAATTACTGTGTTTTGGGGCAGCAAGGTTTTCTCAGAGTCTCTGTGGTCAGGATGACCCCGAGATGTGTCAGAGAGTCTCTTTTCCCAGCCCAGCAGCTGAAGAAGGAGTCAGGATTCTTCTGTTCTGGTTTTCAAGGTTATTTGCTGTTATCTGTACCATTCTCTTCCTGACCTGCTGAGATCTGTCCAGCAGGTTGGCTTGAGGCACACTGACCACCTTGGGGTGGTGTTATCTTTTTATACTAAAAAGTACGTGTACTTTATTCACAATTATTTTCCAATACCTATCACCTATGTTAGCCAGTGAGTTTCTACCTTAAACCAATCCAAAAGTGCCAACATCATCCAGAAGGTGGAGGCCAAGAAGAAGAAAGAAGGACAAGGCACACCTAAATCCCTCCATCTTGGCTTCTGAACCCTCATTCTGAAAACTCAAAATTCTGCTTTGCTATCTTGTAACAAACTAACTATCATTCTACTTAAACTTTAGTGGCTTGTGAATCCTCACATAAGGTTGGTAATTGTTTTTTCCAAGGACTAAAATTGAAGGCACAGGTGTTTTTGACTCTGGGCCAAGGTCTCTGAGACCCTTGACAGGGTCTCAAGTCCTCCAGGGCAGCCAGAGGAATTTCCTAGATTCTGACAGGTTTTTAATCTGGATTGACAGCTCAGTGCATGCCAGCCAAGAACTCTTCTGTCTTCACACCCAAGTCCTGACCTCCTGATGGAGAAAGCTTGTTGAATTCCCACCCCAAAGGGGATGTGCTCAGTGGATGTGATGTGTGGATGGAATTTGCTGCCTGGGTCAGACACTCAGGTGTGTCTCAGCCAGCCCCACCTGCACGGCGGCAGGCTGGGACAACAACAAAACCACACTGATTGAGCACAGAAATGGAAAGCAGAAGGTGAGATTTCCTTCCAGCTCAACTGCCTGCTACCAACAGAGAGGAGTTCTCCTCTAAGGACTTGAAAACTTTCAAGCAGAGTGTTTTGCAATGTTTATTCAGTGAGTTGTGATGCAGGGTGCCCTCTGGCCACACCAGCTCAGTAATGACTCTGGCATTTCTGACAGAGACTAATAGTAGAAATTGTTATCAACGTTTTTAGCAAAATACTGCAAGCTAGAAATTGGATTTCCCCCCCTTCTGCATCCTCCTTCACTCGTTAATGAGCCACTTCTTCAAGGTGCCAATGGTAAAGCTGTAAAGTGAGATGGGCAATTAATTTTCTGAGCTTGAGACCCTTAGACACAGGAGCACACAGTTATTTATTTTAATGCATCATTCACATAAAATTACATCATGCTTTACAGGTGTAGCAGGAAGACAAGTTTCCTTATCCCTGGGACTTAAAGGAGATATTGATGAGATGCCAGAGCAAAATGAACATGAGATGAAGCAATCTCTCACTGCAGGTGTAGGTGAGGCTGGTGAGAGCAGTTCTTGCTATGTATTACTACTGGGAATTCAGGGATGGACAGGACATTTCTTTCTTGATGGGGATATTTGGACTTTTTAAAAACTTACTGGAGACATGTAACATTTCCAACAGAATGATTTGTCCTGCACTAGTTCAGAAGTTTAAAATCAGTCAGATCAATAATGCTCTGTTTACAATTCCCTATTTCCCATGGTAGCCAAGAGTATATCTGTAACAGCTTCCAGTGTAGGTGTTTCCACCTACATCACGGACATTTCTGGACTGGTGTTACCTGTGCAGTAAAATTGCTTTCCTTCATATTCTCCTCCCTTTCCAGAGCACCCTAAATTTTTGAGGTTGTTTTTCAGGCTGTAGAAATATGTTATCTCATATTGGATGGATGAGCTTTGCTCTTTGTGGAAACTCAGGCCTGCATCATCAGCAAGAGGCTATTTTATAAGCATATTGATATTTTTATTAAGGTAAGAATATATTAATATTTATGGGTATATGAACATCTCTATTAATATTTTAAGGAAAATACAGAAAACGGAATATTCAAATGTGCAAGCATGTGCCAATCACTACCAATGCTGCCCCAAAAATGAATCTCTCCTTTTTATCCTCCTTGAGCCCCATGGGGGTCATATCAGGCATCCCAGGAGGGCACAACCAAATCCTAGAGGTCTGTGAGAGCAACAGCCTTGTGCCTGGACTGAGCTGTGGAGCACAGCTAAGAGAAACAGGCACTGAAGGGGTTGGGAGAGGTTATTCAAAAGGCCTGATCGAGGAAGAGCCTACCCTAATTTTACAAAGCATCTGGGAGGATAGACATTGATGTTTAAAGGGAAATTCCCTTATAAGCCTTTAGGAAAGGTGTGGTATTTTCAGGGTGCCCCATCATGGGGAGGAAAGATGAATCTGACTCCATGTTCTTAGACGGCTTATATTATATTATATTATATTATATTATATTATATTATATTATATTATATTATATTATATTATATTATATTATATTATATTATATTATATTATATTATATTATATTATATTATATTATATTATATTATATTATATTATATTATATTATATTATATTATATTATACTAAAACTATACTAATGAATAGAGAAAGGATATTTACAGAAGGCTTAACAAGCCTGAAACTCTTGACTCTCTCCTCAGAGTCTGACACAGCCTGACCATGATTGGTCATTAAGTTAAAACAATTCACATGAAACCAATCAAACAATCACCTGTTGGATAAACAATATCCAAACACATTCCAAAGCAGCACAACACAGGAGAAGCAAATGAGATAATATTGTTTTCCTTTTTCTCTGAGGCTTCTCAGCTTCCCAGGAGACGAATCCTGGGCAAAGAGGCTTTTTCAGAAAATATGATGGTGACAGAAAGGGTCACTCAAATCTTCTGGATTCTGCACATTGACAGGTGACATCAGAGAAGGACTGTGACAAGACCTTGATTCTATCCTCCAGGGAGTCAGGGATGAAGGAAATATGTTCCAGAGTGGGGACAACTCAGACATGGGCTTTTTTGCAGGCAGGAGCAGTGATCCTTGGCGGCTTTTTCTTCCTTGTACTTTTTCTTTTTTCTGTTAGTGTTTTCCTTCCATTTACTGTGAAGGCACTGTGCTGCTCACCCCACTTTCCCTTCGAGGGGAATAGAGACAAAAAAAGAGAGCTGTGACCTGCCCTGTGATTACAGAGGGGCAAGGTCTGGTTTTCCAGGGAAAGGTTTCAATACCAGCCCATCCCAGTTGGGGAATGCAGCCCCAGGGTATGTGTAACCCCACATGTCAGAAGCCAGGACATCCCTCTGGCTGTCCTGGATGGCTCAAGCCCCTGACTGGGGGCTCAGAGACCTTGGCACAGAGCTCAGGACCCCCCTGTGCCTTTGATTTTTACCCATGGAGCAAATTACCGACCTTATATGAAGAACTACAAGTCAAGAGAGTTTAAGTAGAATAATAGTTTGTCACAGGGTGAAAAGTAAATGTTTGGGGTTTTTAGAATGGGGGTTCAGGAGGCAAGATGGAAGAATTTGGACGCGTCTTGTCCTTCTTTCTCCTTCTTCCTAGCCTCCATCTTCTGGGTGATGTTGGCACTTTTAGGTTGGTTTAAGGTAGGAACTCACTGTCTAACATAGGTGATAGGTATTGGAAAGTTGTGGTAAATGAAGTACACGTAGTTTTTAGTATAAAAGACAACCTCTGAGGTGGTCAGAGTGCCTTGGACTGACCTGCTGAACAGACCTCAGAAAAAGAGTGTTATAGATGAGAAATAATAAACTTTGAGAACTACAGCTGAAGAACTCTGACTCCTTCTTTGACTGCCGGGCTGGGAAAAGAGACTTTTTACACACCTCGGGGTCACCCTGACCAGCAGAGATTCTGAGACCCACAGAGGTACCTGTGCCAGCCAGACCCACAGAGCCACCACGAGAGGTGGCACAGGGAAAGGCAGGGACACAGTGGGGAGTTGGTCCCTGAGAGGGAGCACAAGGTGAAGCCAAGATGGACAAGGACACAGGGGACAGAAGGCAAGGACAGTCTGTGTGGGTTCTGGCCAGCCCTTTGTTGCTGCTGCTTCCAGGGAAGTCAAATATCACTAATTTTGTCATGGTCTCCAGCCCATGCCACCACAGGAACCCAACAGGTAACACCTTGCCATCCCTTCTGCATTGTTCACCCAGCCTCAGGTTTAATCTTCAGAGAAGTTTAAACAAGAAAACCACCCCCAGCAACTGAAAGGCTTTGCCTTCACCATGGAAGCAGTTTTAATCTCTTGATGGAATTCCAAAGCCATCCCTTCACCTGTGGTATCTCACATAATTACTGACAGCACTGAGAGGAAAAACCTTGTCCTCGCTGCTCAAGAATGTCCAAGGGACCCTAATGCACTGTTATGATTTTGCAAAGACTCCTTTCATACATGATTTATATGATTTGATTTGATTTATAGAGCAAAGCAGTTGTCACCTCTTCTTCCCATGCAGGCATCAGGTCTGAGCAGAGACAAGAGGTGAGTGCTGCTTGGTGACAGATTATTGCCAAGGTTGAGATATGGGGCCTTTTTGTTTTATTCTACATCTAAATTAGTTACTGCAAAGAGATTTCCCTGGTGGGAAATGCGTTTCAATATTTATTTCCTACCTGACACTTTATTATTCTTTTATTGAGTGGAATGTGTTCTTGCTCTCTCAGAACAGGTTTTCATGCAGAACTTGCTATGACACTGGTTTATAAACTCACACCATGTGCCTGATCCTGTTGGCTGTGCAAAACGAAAAACTGTCTGGGGGCTGACCCCTTGTCCACCCTCAGAATTAAAGATAGTGCAAACATCCAGTTCAACTTGACTCAAGATGGAAATAATAAACTTTTTTCCATAATAATTAAAAAAAAAGAGGATTGGGGGCACCTAACACAGCATTCCTATGAATTAGCAGAAGGGTTTCATTCAAAGTGGTTAATTTATATTTTGATAATTCGTGACAACGGGAGAGTAGACTAAGGTGATTTTTATCCACTGGGGAAGGGAACAGCTCAGGTTTTGGAGACTCCAGAGTCTCAGGTGTTGTTTACTGCCTCTCTCTGCCTGGGAGCATGTAAATCATAGAATCATTAGGTTTGGAAAACACCTCTGAGGACATTGAGTCCAACCATTAACCCAGCACCATAAATGATTGGTGGTGTTCTGCATCTGCATTGTGGGGCTGGACTAGCTGGCCTTTAAAGGTCCCTTCCAACCCAAACAATTCTATAATTTTGTTTTCTAATTCTTTCTGCTTTGTAGAATATGTTCAAACATGCACTGAAGAGGGGCTGGAGATGTGGCCTAGAGGGCAGGGACTCCTGAGCACAAGGGACACTCCCTTTTCCAGTAGTTATCTCTCACAGTTTTCCTACAGTCAGGTAGAGGCATATAAATATTGCACAAAAAAGCATCACACCTGCTTTTCATGGTGGCCTAGGGCTCCAGAAAAACAAAATCTCCAATTTAGCAACGTACATGATTTTTATTTTTGCTTCCCTTAAACAGATTTCAAGATGCATTGTATGGCTCCAAGAAGAGAGAGCAAAACTCCTCCTTGTGTTGCACCTCAGACTTTCCATTAAAAAGGATGAATGTTATTACAAATTCCTGCAGGTCAAGGAAATTGAATCCTGGTCTTCCACCTCACAGCTGGATTATAAAAAAACCTGCCTTTAGTGATTTAAATATCTAAAGCAATATAAATATCACATACCAAGCCTAAAACACTGTACCTTCTTAATGCTCTGACTTCAGCAGAATTTCAGTAATTCAGCTGCCTCTTGGGCCCCCTTTATAAAATACGTGGTAAACACATAAAAGTCACCCCTCAAATGTGATGGAGAACGATCAACCCTTATGGTGCTTTTCCTCAAAATGCATCAAAGTGGTAACCAAAACTGAGTTGCAAATAGATTTTATGTATTTATAAGGTACAGTGGAAAAGATTTAGCAAGAGAATATTTATAATAGAGCTTTTTCACAAAATAACTCTGTGCAGGACAATATAATATTACAGAGCATATCAGACCTTTACATTAAGAATGTAATCTGTTTTTATAATGGAACTATAAGAGTTTCTGCTGATGTTTTGAAGACTGAAATGTGTTTTTCTCCTCCCTGAGCTGATTATTTTTTCTCAATTTGGCATCTTATTTGTATCGTTTCTTCTTATACAATTTTATTGTGACACCTGGCTGGAAAATAAAAAATGTAGCCTACAGGAAAACTTAGAATTGTGCTCCCCACAGTGCATCAGTCAGACAATAAAATAGCCATCACTAGAAAAGTGTGTTTACAAAAGCTACTCTTTGTAAATAGAAAGGGTTTTTTCTGGCTTTACATCTGAATGAATGCAGAGGGACAACATATCAGGTGGGGTAAGCTGGGTTCAGGATTGCTCTACCAATTTTTCCTTTCTACCACTTCTGAGGTCATTTAAAAATGCACCTCTCTTGGGTGAGTTTGGGGCTGGGTTTATTTGATTGGTTGCTTTCTGTCCCTGTGTGTGAGGATTTCTTCCTTTGTGCTCATCCCACCATTCCTTCTCACCCTGTGACCAACTCCCCTGACCCATCTCATGGTTTCCTCAGTGATGTGTGTCCAGATTTAAGCACAATAATGCTAATTTGGGCTTCAATACCCTCCTTTGAAAACCATGAATAATACAGCTAACAGGTCAGTGGGAGAGTTAATACTGGATTAGAAGCAGCTCCAAGATTGTTATCGCAGTGTTAATACATTTATCTACTGCAGGCTTAGGAAAAGAAGCAAAGCAGCATGATTACCTTCTTACAAATTGATTACATCCATGCAAACACAGTGGAGGAAAGCACAGGCAGATCAAAGCATGATTTTGACAGCAGACTCCTAAACAAGTTATTTTAGCAACTCCTTAGGAGGCAAAAGAAGGAGAGTCTTGGCTGGAGGCCCCATTGCATGAGCAAGGCCTTGCAGAAGGAAGGGATTGGTTTGGGAAAAGGTTGTTTGGAGCTGGTAAATCTGCTCTGTTCACCTGATTGTGCTGGAAAAGGATTGTACTGAAAGGATTTGACTAAAAGGGTTGTGCTGCAGTGCACTGAAATAGAACATGAATGTAGGGATGAAATGGCACCTGCTCTTACAGATTATGGGAGGCATCAAATACTCCTCAGGTGTGAACTGGTTTGGATGGTCAGCTTAGGAGGGAATGAGGGGTGCACAAAACCTCCTTGCCTCCACTCAGAAAAGAGGAGAGGTGACCAGTCCAGATGAAGAAACCTCTGTTACTGGTCTCTCAGTGGAAATGAATCCAGACAGGATTTCAGGAATGGCTGGAACTGGCCATTTTTGCGGAGGAGTGGTAAGACAAAACCCCAAATCTGTGGTTTAAATGCCATGCTCTTCTGGTAAAAGTAGAATCATAGGTTTCACAGGATGGTTTGTGTTGGAAGGGACCTTAAAGATCACCCAGGGTAGGATGTAGGCAAATACATCATAACCCAACCTGTACTACCATGGCACTCAAAGATCTTCCTTTGCTTACCAAGAATCTTCATGGGCTCATGATATTTAGAGTGGCTTTAAGAGCTCCTCAGTAAAGCCACAGGTACTCTGCCAAGTGACACGTAGGAAGGAAATAATTCCCACCTATTTCATCAGTAGGCACCTGCAGCCCATCTCAACTCATCTTGTTGAGATTATGGGAGTTTTTTTAATATCTTAACACACAGATAAGTTTATTACGACCACAGTGTTTATTATGACCACAGCTCAAATAAATTCATGTAATTAATTTTTCTGCTGGTAATTATCTGCTTATCCAACTGTGATTGTGCAGATCAGAGTAATTGCACTAATGTTATCCAAGTTATTCAAGCCTAATCAGAGTGTCCTGTGACCTAAGATAACCCACAGAATCTATTTCTTGACCTCTTTTACGCACTTCACCCTTAAACAAGCGGAGGTGATAGATCAATTCAATCAATTTGGAATGCAACAAAACTGATCTAAAAGGTCCTTCCCTACCTATCTCATGATCTTGTTGAAGATTTTAGTCAGGAACAATTGATGTCTTCAGAAGGAAACATGACAGCAGGGCCCAAGCAACACAGCATCAAGAGAGAAGAGCTGGAGACCACGTGTGGATGGGAGAATGAGGATAAACTATTCTGGATGTTTTCAACCACCCAGATTCTTCAAGTTTTCTGAGTTCTGCTTCAAAAGTCTTCGATGTTTCTGTCAGAACAGGTGCAGGAATCAGTTGTATAAAGGCCAGAATGTGCAGAGAAGACAAGCACAAAGATAACTCACCACTTTTCTTCTGTTACTTTTCTTCTTCTAGGCCTAAACCTCCAAGGCAACGAGCTGTGGTTGCATCAGCAGATGGGGACTTGAGTGTCTGTGAAGAGCCCTTTGTTTTCCAGTGGCTGCAGATGGCATGGGTTAGAATTCAGCTGATCAGATATGCAACCCCTTGTGTATTAGATTAATTCCACCTATGCAAGGTGGAGCACAGCATTTGAGCTGTCAACCCCCAGCTCCCAGTAGGGCCAATGTGTCCCAGTAGGACACAAATATTCACTTTTAGAATCCATGTGACTGATTGTAGACAATTATTTTACAATGAGATGAATGGTTTCCTGAAGATGCAGTGCACCACTGACTGTAAAACTGGTCTAGACAGGTAGTTTGGTTGTAGGTACTGGAAGCATCTTCATCAAGACAGGTGTGACCACTCCAGGCTGATTTCATACTCAACCTAACCTGCAATCCTTTCCAGATCAACAAACAGACAATTAATTATTTTGAAAAATGTTACAAAGGTGTGAATAAATATGAGAATATTTACAGTTGTGGTATTTTGAGAGTACACAAATACTTGTTTTTTTCACTTTAATAAGGTGATTAAACTGATGTTGACAATACTTCAACATCAAGAATTGGAATCTGTCTGCAGGATGAGATGTGGTTTAGCACAGCTTGTTGATCTGGAACAGATCAACTGTGAAACTATAAAAATTATATATACCTGAAATTAAATATCTATCTATGTATCTCTCTGTATTTATAAATTGTGTAATCATGCCTTTTCTGTGGTGCAGCTGCAGCATTTAACTCAGATATTTGTACCAAAGGAAAATCTTTTCCCAGCGAGTTAAACTAACACTGTGTAATTTAATTAACCAGTGGATACAAATACAGAGCAGTGTAGTCTCAGACTGTAACATTTCTGATGGTAGCAGAAATACACTGTGGATTTTTCAGTGTCATATTTGCTGACATTTTTCTTAATAAGCTTAGTGAGTGAAGCTCACTGAAGCACATCATCTCCAGAGACCTTCCCGTTTAGTTTTACTGTGGATTTGGATTTTTCCATTTAAGGCCATTTGAAATCCCAAATGGTCTCCTTCAAAGCCACTTTCACTTAAAAGAAAGTTGCTGCAGCTTCCTGAGCTCCCTTAGAAATCAACTTATCCAAATCATGGCATTAAGTGGGGCAACAGTATTTGATTTCAAACAGTCAGGAAATTGACTGTTACACAGCTTTGGTGGTACAAAGATGGCTGGTAATTTCTAATTTTAAAGGTCTTTTGGAGGATTCATAAAGCCCTTGAGAATACTGCAGAGGAACACGATACCGTGCTCTGCTGCTAATGAAATAAAGTGTCTGAGAGATTAAGCAGGGGGAAATCTTGCATTAGAATAGGTTGACAAGACAGATGAAACATTAAGAATTCATCCAGCTCATCAACAAAGGTCTGACTACATCTCAAACAGCAGAAATCTCTATGCAAACCTCACTTGGATGCCTTTAAACCTGAGTCTGACATGTCAGTCTCAGATAATTCTCCTTTTCCCAACAAAATGGTGTAACAGCTTCATTGGACAGAAGAATGGAGAAATTGTGTTTGCAAGAAGCACACAGATGCTAAGACGCAAAATTAAACTCCAGTGCTGAGTCCCCCAAGACCTTCTTTGTCTGGGGATTGATCTCTGGGAATTACAGAATCATTAAAGTTTGAAAAGCCCTCCAAGAGCAAGTCCAGCTTTTGACCAAATACCACCAGGCCCACTAAACCACATCACAAAGTGCCACACACATTTGTTTTTTGAACATTTCCATGGATAGTGATTCCACCACTTCCCTGTGGAGCCTGTTCCAATGCTTAACCATTCCTCCAGTGAAGAAATTTTATCTAATATCCAACTTTAACCTCCCCTGGCACAACTTGAGGCCATTTCCCCTTGTTCTGTCTCTAGCTGTGAGAAGAGGTGAGAAGAGGCCAAACCCATCTTGTTACAGTCCTTTGTGAAGAGTCTTGGGACATGGCCACTGATAAAAACAGCAGAAAACCAGTGCAAGTTGAATCCTGAGATCAAGAAAACCAACTGAAGAGTGCAATAAAACATGATTACTAGAGCTGTTCATTCAGCAAATCCCACCCCACTGCTCACCAATCTCAGTCAAACCCAAAACACTTCTTCAGCTACTCCCACAGCCCAGACAGTTCTGTTGACAGGAAAAGAGGTTTTCTAGCTTTATGGGGAAGAAGAAATCAGAAGCTGAGTGTCAAACTCAGTCATCCTCCTACCTGCCAGCTTCAGTTTTACAGGGGAGACCAGGGGATGATAAATCCACCTCCTCACTCCTCGCAGGAGCAGCAAATCAGAGAAGTCATTCCAGGTCTGAAAAATGAGCCATAACTAAATGATGCCAGTATATCTATGCCCTTGTGCTCTCTCTCTGCTGGCATTTTCCTCCCTACAGCTGAAAACACCACCCATCCCAGGAAAAGGAGTGACAAATCCCCACGGAATAGGAAGGCAAATGCATCCCTGCTGCCTGTAGATCACACGAGCTGAAGGTTTCACGTCTCACGATGATAACAGAGCATGTGGCCCAGGAGCTGGAGACTGCAGGACCAGCCTGCCACTGCTTCATCCCTCCAGCATGGGTCCAGCACACAGCAGGACTTGAGGCACGTTTGTCCAGCTGATGGTTTGACTTCATCTGAAATGTTTCCCCGGGTCACTGACCTGTTAATTGCAGGCAGATAATAAATAGTCGATATGCTCCCAAGTCAGATCCTTTCCTCACAGTTACCAGGCAACCTCCTCCAGCTCTCCACAGCTCTGCTGATACTTTTCCCTCCCTTCCTTTCGGAACCCAGGACATTCCTCTGGCTGCCCTGGAGGGCTTGAGACCCTGCCAGGGGGCTCAGAGACCTTGGCATGGAGTCAAAAACACCTGTGCCTTTGATTTTAGTCCATGGAAACAATTACCAACTTTGTGTGAAGAGTTACAAGCCACAAGGTTTGAATAGAATGATAGTGAATTTATCGCAGGGTGAAGAAGTAGAATTTTGGGGTTTTTAGAATGAGGGTTCAAGAGGCAAGATGGAGCAATCTGGGCATGTCCTGTCCTTCTTCTTCTCCTTATTGTCCTCCATTCTCAGAATCTCTGCTGGTCAGAGCGACTCTGAGATATGTGCAAGCCTCTTTTCCCAGCCCAGCAGTCAAAGAAGGAGTCAGGATTCTTCTGTTCTCATTCTCAAGGTTGCTTATTATTTCTTATCTATAACATTCTTCCTCTGACCCACTGAGGTCTGTCTGGCAGGTCACCCTCCTTGGGAGGATGTTATCTTTTTATATTAAAAACCATGTGTACAATATTTACCATAACTTCTCAATACCTATCACCTGTGTTAGACAGTGAGTTTCTACCTTAAACCAATCCAAAAGTGCCAGCATCACAGCAGAAGATGGAGGCCAAGAAGGAGAAAGGCTGGACACGCCCAGATTCCTCCATCTTGCCTCCTGACCTCCCATTCTAAAAACCTCAAAAATCTATTTTTCACCCCTTGACAAACTAACTATTATTCTACTTAAATTCTCTTGACTTGTAATTCTTCATATAAAGGTTAGTAATTGTTTTTTCCAAGGGCTAAATCAAAGGCACAGGGGTCTTGGACTCTGTACCAAGGTCTCTGAGCCCCCTGGCAGGGGTTCTGGCAATCCAGGACAGCCAAAGAGATGTCTTGAATTTCAACACTGCATCTTCTGGGTGATGGTGACACTTTTGGATTGGTTTAGGGTAGAGACAGACTGTCTAACATAGGTGATGGGTATTGGAAATTTATTGTAAATAAAGTACATGTAGTTTCTATTATAAAAAGCAAACACCACCCCAAGGGCAGGGACTGTGCCACAACCCAACCTGCTGGACAGATCTCAGCAGGTCCAAAAAAGATTGTCATAGAATAGAGAAAATAAACAACCTTGAAAACCAAGAGAAATCTTGACTTCTTTGAGCACGGGGTTGAGAAAAAAAGACTTTTTAATACTTCGGGAGCCTTTCCAGCAACGACAAACCCGACACCTTCCCACTGCAAGCTCAGGGATGGAGAGCATGTGTTCATCACAGGGTAGGAGACAAGGCAGGGCATATTTAAGCTGGATGGCTTTTTACAAGCATGAAGCAATGCACTCCTGTAATAAACAACCATGCCAGAGCTAATACTCAATAAACAGTGTGCTTTATAAGCAATTAGGGACTCGCATTGTGGAACAGCCATTTCGGGGGAAGATACACTACCCCAGCAATGCTTAGCAAGATAAGTGGCTTGTTAAAAGCACCATAATTCTCCTTTAAAAATCAATTAACAGTTTGGTGCATTTTTTTTTAGTGTAAGGACTGCTGGGTGTCTTATTCAAATGACAATGAATCCAGGGAACTGCTTCTAATGTTCTATTCATTGGCTGGTGTTTAACCCCAAAAAGTGCAACTGGAAGCAAACCTGCAAAATAAAGAAATAAAATCATTTAACTGTAGTCAAGTTTAGTCGCCAAGAGGCAGCTGAAGTTGCTCAGATGAGTCAGATAAACACATTTTCTGTGGGCAGAGGAAAAATCAGCGCACATTATAAAGCCATTTCCTTTGTGTTTCTTATTTGGAGTTGGGGTTTTTTAAAATTAAATTCATTAATAATCTCTTCCCCCAGTCACAACTGGTTAGGCAGGAGAAGTTTAGCTTAGAGGTATTTGGTTGTGAGTTCCACCCAAAAAGGCAGTGCAGAACCCTTTTCCTGAAGTTACAGAATATCTTCTTTCTCTTCTAACAAAACCTGCTCAACGGGATCCCTGGGAGAGAGCAGTCTCAGGGTACCAAGCACAGAAAAGAGGGAGAGGAAATCATGGGAGAGGATCAACTTTGCCCTGCTCCCCTCCATCACCAGCAGCAGGGCACTGGAGAGCCAAATGTCCTCCTCTTTTCACCTCACAAAGCCAGAGGTGTCTTCAGCCACTTCTGCTTGCAAAGGTAAAAAGCCAAAGCCCTTCTCTAAGTGAGACTGAGTATTTCCAGTCTCTCTAAATATTCACAGGATTATTTTTCCCAGCCCAGTCTGATGCACTCCTGATTTCTGAGCAGCAACGTGCTCTCCTTGCCATTGATTTCCCATCAGCCCTTTGCAAATGCCTTCAGTCTTCCCTCTCTGATTAATTATTAAACTATTAAATCAATTGCTGCATCCAAGAGTTTGCAAATCAAAACACAACCTCCACCTGCCTCTCCTCAAATGCAAGTGGTTGCAAAAGAGTTTGGACAGACTTTATAATCCTGCTGGACTGTGCTGATCTCGTGGGTGAATGTACCCTCACACTGCAGAGCCCTGGAGGTGATAAAAAAGCAAATTGTGCTGTTGTTGATGGGACACAAAAGCAAAGGACTTGAGAATCCACCTTCAGTAGGAATCGTGGTGTAACATGAGCTGTTCAGAGAAGTTTCCAGGTGTCATGCTTGGATTAAACTAGGTAGAAAAGTGCTTTTCTCTCTTCTACCATGCTTTGTGCTTCTGGGAAATAGATGGAGGAAAAAATGAATATTTTGTCTGTCTAAAAGTCAAACAGTTTAATTCCCCCCTTGCCAGGGCTGCAGGGTCAGTTGGCTTTTCTCTACTTTCCATCCCCTGTGTGCCCCAGAGGAGGAGCAATGGGGATGGTTGCAGTGGTTTTACTTTACAGAACTGCTTCTCCCAAACTCCTGATTTAATCTCTATGCTCTAAAATTGGAGAGTAATCGAACAGACTGAAAACTGGAGGTGATGCCATCCAAAGACCCTGCCACAACTGCTCCAGCTAGAGATGTGTATTTCCCAAAAGTGTGAGTGTGTGTAAAAATATTTACTTTTCCAGTCTAGAAAATTTCTCACGTCCACCTAACTGATTTTTTTTTCATCTTGACAAAGAGCATCTTCCACTAAAAAACCAAAACAAATGGCACTGCTTAAGATAAACCTGTTCTTACACACCCAAGCCAATATATCAATATCAAAGTCAATAGAGAAATTTGACTCTTACCCAAAGGTTTCTACAACAACAAAAGATTTGCAGATACGACCTGAAAAATAAACCCGAATTACTCTTTGTATTGCCTTATGGCTTTTTTACTCCTTTGATTTTTTTAAAATTAATTTTTGTTTGAATCACTTCAGAATGGGATTCTTGGCAGGTCAGAGAGGAGCTAACAGCATTTCTTAGGTGAAGTTTTATGATCCCTGTGCTTTTATTTCAGACAGGTCAGACCCTCTTCAAGAGGAACTGAAAGGCTGTGACCTTGTGAGTGAAAAAGTAAGATTTTCAGTGATTTCTGAGAACTTTACAGAGCTCTTCCACCTTTTTGCTGAGGTAGTAAAAAAATACTAAGGCCTGTTAGCCTCTGTAAGTACATTTATACTGATTGCCTATGAAAAATTTGCATTTAATAACAAAAGCAGAGGGTTTTAAAAATTTTGCTGGGTTCTAGCTATGGCAAGAATTAAACTGTCATGTCTCACAACTTCTTTCCTTACCAGATCCTACTATCTTTTTAGCCTTGATTTATATAAAAAAGAGCACATGACTGAAATCCTGACCTTTTTCCCCTCCAGGAACCTGCTGTATTTAGAGGAGATAAACTCAGCAAGCTTTGAGGGTGGAAATGCTGTTCCCAGCTTCCAGCCCATTGTTGCAGGAATTGTCCACTGACAATTCCCAGGCATTGCACAGGGAAACATTTCACCAACACTGAAGAGATTCCATTTCTTTCAAGGTCAGACTCTTAGGGGTCAAAGGTATCAAGATTTTTACCATGTTTATCGATAGAGCTTCTCTTCTCTTCTCTTCTCTTCTCTTCTCTTCTCTTCTCTTCTCTTCTCTTCTCTTCTCTTCTCTTCTCTTCTCTTCTCTTCTCTTCTCTTCTCTTCTCTTCTCTTCTCTTCTCTTCTCTTCTCTTCTCTTCTCTTCTCTTCTCTTCTCTTCTCTTCTCTTCTCTTCTCTTCCCTCCCTTCCCTTCCCTTCCCTTCCCTTCCCTTCCCTTCCCTTCCTTTCCCTTCCCTTCCCTTCCCTTCCCTTCCTTTCCTTCCCTTTCCCTTCCCTTCCCTTCCCTTCTTCCTTCCCTTCCCTTTCCCTTCCCTTCCCTTCCCTTCCTTCCTTCCTTCCTTCCCTTCTCCCTTCCCTTCCCTTCCCTTCCCTTTCTCCTTCCCTTCTTCCTTCCTTCTTCTCTTCTCTTTTTTTTTTTTTTTTTTTTTTTTCTTCCCTTCCTTCCTTCTCTTCTCTTCTCTTCTTTCCCCTGCTGGTTTATTTCCTCCAGACACAGCACAGAAAAAGTGATTTTCCCAATTTTAGCTATAATCTGGCCTATTTCACCCCAACCAAGGAAAGTCTTTTGCCCTTATGCCCCCTCACTTTGTCTTCTAGAGGACTTCCAAGACAGCCACAGCTGATGGACCTCTCCTCTCACCCCTGATACACGAGCACCCCTTTGTCATAACTCATCCACACCTCTCAGTAAAAGTCAAAATCCTCTTAAACATTCACAATCCAGCCTGGAAACATCTCCTTGGCTCCAGGCTTCCTGGCTCTGTAGAGTCTGGAAAGAAGAATTGTCACTGAAGACCATCCAAAAATGTGTAAATTTTCCCATATAAGGCCTCCCTGGGAGGTTGCCAGAGTGAGCAGCCTTTTGGGAGCAATCAGCTCGGGATTGATCCCATATAACCCTGCACAATGAACAGAGGCACAGCTAAATATCCTGGGCACCCTGGCAGGGAGGAGCTGGCCACCTGTAAGCCATCCCAGGGAACCCAAAAAGACAACTAAGGAAAGCCAGCCTGCAGTCAATCGATGGGAATTTGCTCCTCAGGATCTCCAGTGTAAAATATCTACAGGGTCTGGCATTCAAAGAAGAGCTTCAAACCCCTACTGTGAAATCACCAAACACAGCCCCTTGGGCTTGGTTTGGATTTCAGGGAATTACACTGTGCTCTTCAGAGGGTCCCCTGTCCTCTGGTGACTCCAGGAGAGCAGGTGGTGACTCAGTTTTAATGTAGCAACTCTGTTAATTGTCCAAATAATCCAACTTTCCCGTATCTGGGCCCTCACAAAGGTTCAGCTCACTTTTAAAATCAATATTTGCCAGGGAGGGTGACAGCCAAAGATTTCTGCTCTGCCTGACATGATCTTGGTAATTGCCAGGGATATATTGCAGTACCACAGGATTTGGTGGGGGCTTTTTTTTTGGTAAATCTCCAAGAGTTGAAATGATAAGAAAGTTGCTTCTTTCCATTTTCCTTGTGTTCCTTCTCATTACAGGACAAAGCTAAAAAGTGGGAACCTAGAGCACCTGGCTGCAAATATACAGAAATAAAACCTTGTGTTTCATTACTTTTAAATCATATCATTTCTTAAGCCCAAATTTTATTCCAGGAAGCTGCATGAGGTTTTTATGTTTCGGATCTTGTTGGTGCTATGAGTCACGGAAATTCCCTCTGAGATAATCTGAAAGGGGTCTGGAACTCAAATGCAAGCCCATGTTATCTTTAACCTGGTTTATGGCCTGTTGCATGGAAAATATACTGCATTCTTAGCTGGTCGAGAAGTAGGCAAATAGGATCATATCTTTCTCATTCTGTGAACAATCACTGCAGCAGTAAAATACCACAAACCCAGATTTGTAAAACACATGATGAAGAGCTCTGCCACGTGCTGCCCATTTTCACCCAGGAATGCACAGTGACTGCTCATGAAGTCTGTTATGACACCTGAAAAGCCTTCACTGAGCAAAGCTGAAATGGATCATAAACAAAACAAATCCCATTTTTCTCCAGGTGTGTTTAAGTGTATGGCAGCTGTCAGGGCAAGGTGTGCATTCACAGAATTGTAGAATCCAGAGTGGTTTGGGTTGGAAGGGATCTTAAAGATCATCTCATTCCAACCTCCTGCCATGAACAATTTCCACTCTCCCAGGTTGCTCCAATCCCCATCCAGCCTGGCCTTGGACACTTCCAAGGGATCCAGGGGCAGCCACAGCTGCTCTGGGCACCCTGTGCCAGGACCTGCCCACCCTCGCAGGGAATTTCTTCACAATATCTTATCTAACCCTGCCTTCTGTCAGTTTAAAACCATTCCCAATTGTTCCATAATACCATTGCTTTGGCCCAAGTCCCTCTCCAGCTCTCCTGGAGCCCCTTTAGGTACTGGAAACTGCTCAAAGTTCTCCCTGGAGCCTTCTCTTCTCCAGGCTGGACAACCCTGGCTCTCCCAGCCTGGCTCCAGCCCTTGGAGCATATCCATGGAGTCCTCTGGATCTGCTCCAGCAGCTCCACATCCTTCTGCTGTTGGCCCAAGGGTTGGAGGCAGCTCTGCAGGTGAGGTCTCACCTGAGTGGGGCAGAATCCCCTCCCTCAACCTGCAGGTCACAGAATGTCCTGAGCTGGAAGGGACCCACAAGGATCATGGAGTCCAGCTCCTGGCCTTGCTCAGGACCACCCTCATTAGTCCTAATTAAGATGCTCCCAGTACTTAACTGAGAGTGACTTCAGGGAGCAGCTCCTGATGTCCATTGACAGCCCCTCTGACATCCTGGCAGTGCCTGGGCTGGTGTTTATGACAGCAGGACACTTACATCATGACAAGTTTAACTACTCCAGCTATCTCCGAAATGCCTGCTGGATCTGGATTTGAGAAGGGAAGTGTCCCACTCTCCCTTCTCCACTCAAAGGAAGTTTGTTATCCTATTTAATGCACCATGAACACTGCCTCATTTAGCATGGCAACTATAACTGTGTGGATGTTAGCTCAACCCAATTTTGACTCCAGTGTGAAATAATTCCTTTCCTGGTTGGAAAATGAGTGACACAGACTAGAAAATATCTCATGCTGAAACCCATATTTTACATACAGCGTGCACTCAAGTTGCACAAGATGTTGCTTCCTCGGGCCATTTTTGTCTTCTGAGACTGTTCCAGCAATGCTCAAGTTTCCCCCAGTGGGTTGGGAGCAGCTGCATGTTCTCTAGGCATGAAAAACAGCAGGAAGAGCTCTGAAACTCTCCTGCAATGACACACCTTGAGCTCCAAGGACTGCTGATACTTGAACAGTGCAGACATAAAGCAGCTTCCACCGCATGGCCTGGGGACCATGGCCTGTTCCTTGGACAAATCCCAAACACTGTATGGATGAAGCCTATATAATCCTGACAATCTATCTCCCTGAGGACAAAGACCCCATCTGCAAAATATACGGAATAAATGTACCAGCTTTGCAAAGCTTTAATTCAGCTCATGGCTGCAACTCTTCTAATAATGACATATGACAGCTCTGTAAAAGTGGTTTTAGCTGCCAAGACAAGCAGTGGAAAAGGAAGGCCAGATTATGTTTGAGTCCACAACTTGAATTAGCTCCCCTTGTCTTCCCCTGTGCAGGTGGAATGCGTTTTGAGGCAAAGGGGATTTATCTTGAGCATGAGATAGGTCTTAAATAACTCCTGTAATGATGTGAGTACAGAAGATTAGGGAAGAACAAAAAGTGCCTGGCTGCAAAAAGAAAAAAGGGAGAAAGAAGGCAATGCTGATAATTCAGTTTGACTTCAACTTCCTTTCCAGAGCAGAGCAAGCCAATATTTACACAATATAGGGTGAACAATAGCATATATGTGCTCATGCTCTTTTCAACAGCTTGGCTCTATCAGCTGGGCCTGCAAGACAATGGAAGTCATTCTCCTGTGTGTCCCCAGTGGCATCCCATGTCTGGTTTTGATATCAGCCTTCAAGGAAAATGGAAGTGTTCCCAGGGGCAGCAGAGATCATCAGTGTGATGTGCATGGTCTGCAAGAACAAGAGAAAGAGCTGGAGTCGTTTAGCCAGAGGAGAAAGACCTAAGGGGAAGCTTTAGTAAGGGTCTTAAGAAGGAGAAAATGAAGTTTTACATGTGCCTGTGGATAGCAAAACAAGAAATAAAGAATAATAAAGAAATAATAAAGAATCAAAGAAATAATAATTTCTTTAATATGGAAATTAACTGGCTTTTTGATTCTCCCATCATTAGTTGTGGCAATGAGCAGGGGGATGCTCAGCGTGCCTCCCATGCTGATTCCTTTTAACAGAGATGCTGGAATATAGAAATTGATGGCTCCTGCCACAGCCACGAATCTGACCATGAGGACATCAAGCATCTCCTTAGTGTGCTGCTACCCTGCCAGTGGAATTGCTCCACAGCTGACAAAACACATGAATATCAGATAATCACACATCACCTGGCTGCCTCTCCTCACTGATGGCTCCTCCATCTTTCTTCAACAGCACATGTCATTTTTTCCTCCCTTTGAATGTCCCTGAGGTGAGCCTGGAGTGCCCCATTTCACTCTGCTCTAAATTCCTCCAAAGCTCACCCTGCTGAAAGACCTCCAAACAGCATGGCTGCTAACACCTCCAAATTTATTTCCCAGGAGACTTTTGCTAAAGCTTGGATAGCAATCTGGGATCCTCTAGCCTACCATATACAAAGGAATATTAATTTCCCATTGTTCCCAGGGAAGTGAAAATACCGAAGAATATCAGATGCATCTGGAGTTATATTTACAGTCCATTGAGGGGGAAGGGGCATTAGATCCCAGAGATTTAGCTTTGGGAGGAGTTCTGCCTGTATCAGGGTTTGAGGCAGTCTTTGATGTTGGTGAAATAAGAGAGAAATATTTCCCTCAGGGAGTGAGAGAAAGATTTCCAAAATCTTCAGCCTGAGGTTTTTTTTGTATCACTGCTCCAGCTACTGTCTCCAGAACTCATTACAATAAGCAAATACCCATACATCATTGGTTTAATATGACAACTGTGATGCTTAATAAGGCTGGAAGAAACATCACTGTGACTCTATTTGAGCCTCCTAAACAATCAGTTATTGCTGAGAAGGTTACACCAATTTTTATAGCTCAGGAGCTGATTTGCAATTTGTATTCATCTTTCATTTTGACTAGGCCAATTGTGTGTTCTATCTGCATTATCAGCTCCATAAAAATTCATTCCTATCCATAAAAATAGAAGATTTCTAATAATGCCTCTCCTACTTTGTATGGGTGCATTTGGTTCTATTTAGAAGAGAAAGGCAGTTAATCTGGTAACTGGGTTGTCTTCCTGTCCAGTTTCACTGCAGGACCTAATCCATCTGCTCTAAACCCATCCAGTCAGATTTAAACTGAATTGTTTTTGCGATGAGATGGGAGAAATTTGTCTTTGGACAGTGACAGCATGAGTTCTGAGTAACTGTGAAATTATTGCCTATCAAATATCTCTCTGTACAGAGTCACTTGGGCAGATGAGGCTCCTGACAGGTGTGGCCCATGTGGTCTGAAAGGAGGTAAAGAACTGAAACAATTAATCTTTGCAGCCTGATGGAGCAATTGATGCTACTGAGGCTTTCTGAGCTGTTTAACCAAGGTCTGCCTCCAGAGAGCTGGAAAATCCCAGTGAAGTAGCAAAAATGACAATATAGGTAATAAAAATTATAAAGAAGTTGTGAAAAAGAGCAGTAACAAACATATTTAAGCAATGACAATACCCTTAGTGTCCAAACCAGCCCCAGGAGCCTCAGGCATCTGTGATCTCCATGATTTTCAGGTGAGTCTGTGCCTAGAAATACTCTGTGAGAGCAGAGCCAGTGCTGGGTTCCAGGGAAGGACAAAACACTGATCTGTCATGGGGAGATACAAATGCATGTCCAGAGCAATGGGTATCACTGAGGCCTAATCATTTCTCACCACTGGTTACCTTGGATATTGGACTGACATTTGCTGAGCAAAGAGACAGATGATAAATAAATAAATAAACAGATAATATATTTATGTAAATAAATAATATTATAGACATAGTTTTTAAAGTAAAAACTAATGCTATTTTTGAAAATTAACTTTAAATTAGTTTTTAAAAATGTTTTAAAATTGTATTTTTAACTAATTAAATGTTTTATAAATAAAATACTCTATAATGAAGAAATAATAGCTATAATAACACAAATAAGAAGAAAAAAGAATAACAAAAAAAAGAAAAAGATAAAAAATATCTTAGTTCTTACTACTATTCAAAACATCAAACTCTATACCAAAAACCACAACTATTACTACTACTACTGTTCTTACACAAAACCTTAAGACTCTGTACTAAAAAACTTTTAACACAGACATTAAGACCTTAACACAAACTTTAATACCTTAAACTCTTTACCTTCAAAACGAATATATCCATACAATAAACAACATACGATATGATGGCCCTAAATAATATATTCAACTAATATATTCATATAATAGACAACTTTTTAACAACTGACACCTACTCATATCTCTATCACCAGCTCCTCCCAGGTGTTTGCTGTCTCCTTCCCAGCACAGGTGCCCAGGTGTCCTTGGTGCCCAGCTGGAGCAGGAATTGTTTTGTCTCCCTGCTCTGTGCACAGAGCTCACCATCTCCTAATATGAAGCCCAGACCCACACACTAAAGCAGCACAGAATGTGAAAAATATAAAAGCTGAACCTGAGGCATTATTTCCCCCCACTATTCCTTCTTTCCCCTTATTCCTTTTCTCCTTTCCTTTTGCTTCCTTCTGTACCCTGTTAATTCTCTGTGCCGTGCATGGGATTTTTTCTTCCCCATGATTCTTGCATGCTGCAATACTGCTTAGATGATGTGCAGGTTGTTGAAAAGAAAATAGTTTGCAGCTTTTTCATTTTTGATGCAATGTCTAGCTATGTTGCTGGTCCTGGATGATAGATCTCAACAAACTCACTAAATATCCTTTTAAAAATATTTTTTTCAAACCTGATTGCTATTGTTGATCATTGTAATACAATGAATCCAGAGTCTGCAAGGCTCTTAATAGGGAGAGAACCATATTTAGTCAAGAAGATAGAAGGGTGTAAAACCAGGATGGGGTGATAAAGAGACAGAGAAGCACCTGTCTGATCTCAGTGGGTGAAAAAGAAAAAAGAATTTGTCTTCAGGCAAGTGCACTTTCAGAGGAATTCCAGAGAGATCTCTCTGGCCCTGCATACTTCAATGTTCCTACAATTCCTGAAATCTGTGAAATCCACTGGGCTGTATCCATTCTACCTGCAGTACATAAGCAACAAACTCTGAAGTTTTGTCTGTGTCTTCTTCCCCAGGGCAGACACCTGGAGGAACAACCTCAGGAGCCCATTCCAGATTTGCAGTGAGATGCCACAGCAGTTGTGAGGCCAAACTTGGGTGTTTGTTACCCAAAGGCAAGAAATTTAGGCACCGGTGGCTTTTACAGGGCTGGAAACAAAGGTCACCAGTCTAAAGAGAAGAAAGGGAACAGGGAACTGGAGAAGGGACAGCTCTGGATTACTTGTTGAAACAGAAATTGGCAGGCAAGACCCTAATGAACATTTTGACACTTGTCTCCTTCCTGTATGAGACTGGGAAAAAGTTTTTATTTCTCACTACTCTAATCAATTTATGTCCTAAATTCTTCATTAATCATTACATTTGTGGGCTCCAGCCTTAGCCGCTCCTTGGTTCTTCATTCCCACCTGCCTCAGTATCCTCAACCCAATCTGTTCCCCAGTGCTCCCAATAAAATATGTCCCTTTGTCCCCACCAATATCCCACTTTGGCGTGGCTGAACTTCCAAGAAGATAGTTCTCCAGCTGGAGAGGCAAAGTGGGATCTGTGTTAGGGTGGGAACAAAGTCACAGGGAGCCCCTCTTGCCTGCCTTCCCAGTGTGCAAACACAGAGGTTGGCCAAAGCTTCAAGAACACCCTTCCAGATTAATAAAAGCACATTCAGAGTCTGTGGCTGAGTTTTAAGCTGCAAGATTCCTCAAACCACACCTGCTTCAGTCTGAGATACTGTGGCTTTTCATGTCCAAATCTTAGTGAAGCCTGAAGCAACCTCTGACTGCACCCTGCACTCCAAGTAAAGGAGGTTCTGGGGACCACTCAGTCCATTCCCTGCTACCTGGACAAATGGAGATACTAAATTCAAGTTTCCTATTAACTTCTGCTGATTACATTGCATTCATCACAAACTGTGGTGAAATTATTAAAACGGCTTTAAATACTTGAAGCAGTAAATGTAAGCACCTTAGTAAATGGGACACAGATCAGGCTCTTTATCTGTCAGCTCCCAGGCAAAGATCCTTAATATTCAGGTAAATAATATGAAAAAAACCTGGAAGTAGAGAAGGACTTATTACGGCTGTAAGGCATGTCAGGACATGATTATCCTGTTTCACGCTGTCAGGGGAGTGTGAGATAGAGTAACTGACAACAAGCAAGACTTAATCAATCTGGAAAAGCTGAAAGGAGACAATTTTAAATGGGAAATTTTCCAAACAACCCTCTTTGCCAGTTTAATGAGGGCAATGATCAAATGAATGGATTAGAACAGGATCAGCCAGTACAAAGAGCGGCGCATGGATGCTCTCCAAAGCAGGCTGTGCACATGCCTTACCACAATATACTGTCCTGTATGTATGGGACACTATGTCCCAGGGAGAGGAAAATTCACATTTTTGGTCCTTTTTACTTGTCCTTTCTATCCTAAGCCAGAATAGATCAGTACCTTGGCCTAGACTTTAGGAGCTTTCCTAAGAATGGATGTTTATATCGGAAAGGCACTACCAAAATCATCTAGTTATGGCTCTTTCCCCAGAATACACAACAGGAGTTGGTGGATTATAAATTGGACCAGTCTGCAAAAGTCTGGAATTTAGCTTTTCCATGGTACAACCAAAAAATTGTGGTTTATCATCTCATATATTAAATTAGAGATCATAAATTAGGATTGTCGTATATTAAATTAGGATCACAAAACCTGTTGGAATGGTACTAGGAGAACTATAGAACGTATTATTATTATTATTATTACTGTCATTACTGTTATTACTTTATTATTGTTATTATTATTGTTATGAATAATGCAGTAACCACGCAGTGCATGAAACCACAAACTGTGAATGGTGGGGACAGAATATTTTCCTGATGTTCCTGGTCCTATTAAACACAAAATGTGACACCAAACCTATCAACCTCCTCCATGGTGGAAGACAACATGGACCAAATGGATGAAGAGAAACAGCTTCCACCCCTGTGAAGCATCACGCCAGAACCAAAATAATGACAACTGCTGAAAAATTCCATTAGCTGGGAACAGCTGAGGTGTTGTTTTGTCCAGTTCCCATTCCATGGATATTTCTCTCCTTCCCATAGTTCTATTCTTAGTTTGAGAAAGTATCTCAAGAAATAAACATGGAGAGGAGATGAAGGTGTGTCATGGAGAGGGGGAACATTCAGCATTTTTTATCTCAGCCCCAGCTGCATAAAATGACGTCAACACATCTGGAACAGCAGAGAGAAAATCAGCATTACCAGGGAGGCTTTGCTGGTTAAGAAGCAGGAAATAGCTCTGGAGAAGATGCATGGAGCAATAAGAGATGATTTACTCACACAGATTTTATTGTTTGAATACTCACACTCGCCCCATCCATCCTCGTTTGCCCCGGCGTGCGCGGCGTTCCTCCCTGTCGGAGGATGGCTGTGTTGAATTTGTTGGCATTCCCACCAATATATCACGAGGAATAGCTGCTCCTGGGCCTGGATGGAGAAAAGCAATCCCCTCCCCATGCTGGACCTGGTAATGGGAGCTCTCCATCATGCTGCCAGCTCACGGAGCAGGGTGCAAGGCGTGCAGAGCAGGAGCTCATCGGAAGTGGTTTCGCGAACGTCATCGTAAAGCCGCAAAAAGCAAACGCTTCCCAAATTGCTCTGTTCTCCTTGTGCGCTCTCATATCGTGGCACTTGCCTTATTCTGAGGAGAAGAAGCAGAGAAAAACCCACAGGATCTGTGATGAGCAGCGCTGTCGCCAAGATTTTGATATGATGTGGACAATTCAGAGTGGCTGGGGATGTGACGCTTCTTTTCTGAGATGGATCTTTCACTGATGAGTCTGGCTTGGTTCTTAGTGAACAAAGGGTTAACTCCAGCTTACTCCTACCCCAGGCAGGTGCTGGGGGGAGAGGAGGACACAAATATGGCTGATGGCTTTGAGAGGGAGAGCCTGAGACCATTAATTAATGGCTTTTATGTGAGGGAAGGTAGACTTAGAGCAGATATTAGGAAGAAATTATTCATTGATGTGGGGGCTGGGTGAAGCTGGTGGCTAGAGTGTCAGGTAGGGGTACAAATTAAAAACCAAATGCGAAACACAAAAAAAATTCTATTTATTTTCTTTGGAGTTTTGCATTACTTCAGACTTGAACTTTTCCTAGGAATGTGAGAATTAAAGCCCACAAAAAGCCTTTGAATGTCTTCTGAAGTCCATTACAATGACTTTGGGTTAGGATTTTCTTGTTCTTCTTACATGATTTTACCTCCTTACTACAAATGGGCTCTGCAAGAAGAGGTATTGCAGCCTACGATGGTGTGACTGATGGGTTTATTTTTTCAGTTGTTTTATTGCCTGCCTCTAAAGGTATGTTTACATACATTACATTTTGAGGGGAGTTCTAAGTTACACAAGCATCTCAGTAATTTCATCTATAATCACAAAGGCAAGTTAAGTAAAGAAAGTTATGTAAAGGAAACAGCTGGAATTAGGAGCATAATGGAACAGCCAATTGACTGTTGGGCAAATTACGCCTTTCCCTGCAATCCAAATCAAACACACCTCACAGCTTTGGGGCTTAATTAGTTAATTATTAGTTTAAATTATTTAAATTACTATTTAACTTTAAGAAGTTAAGTAACTTCTAGTTCATTACTGAATATGTGCAGAGGTTTCTTTGCACAGTTTTGAAATTGTTCAGCCCATTCCATTGCTCTGATAGTGGCCACATAACCTGATCCACTTGGAAAATGCTGGACCTCAGCTGCACAAGGATGCAGAGAGTCTGGGAAATTATCCTGAGGAGTATTCACAAAAGCATGAAAAAACATCTGATGGGAATTTCCTCAGTGCTTAAAATATCCATGAAAAAATACCCCATGTTGGAAATCTACTGTAGAATTTTCTAGAAAGGAGAAAGGACTTCCTGGAGGCAAAGGAGACTGCTCTCCCTGGCATATTATCTCCTTCAAGATGTATTCCCTTCTAAGAATTTTTACTGAGTCTGCTTTTTATCATTTGTTGGCCAAATCTGCGAGTAGTCTAATTTTATCTTTGGAGATCTGTTTTGCTCTGTCATGGTGATAACTTGGCTACATAATCTTGCCTAGGGTTTGATGAACCCCATTAATATCATATTTAGTTCAAGGCGTTATCACCATGTGTGCAAAACAGCAGAATTATTTTCCATTTGAGGTTGTGTCTCTGCTTTCAATAAAGCTGCATTTAGCTGCAGTTGCATTCTCTTTAGGAGGTCCACAAGCTTTCCAAACACTCATTATGCTTTCCTTCCAAAGGATCAGACTTCAAGATGTTTAAAGTGCATACCTTGCAAGGAGATGCCTTCAAGCTGCAGTCAAGACAAAGTTCTCTGTCCATCCTGTCCAAAAGCCTGAAAGGGTTTAATTAAAAAGGTTACTTTGGTTCAATCTTCTCAGATTGACAAAGAAAAGGATGATTCATCAGCTGTTCATTTTTCCACCCAATTTGTTCCTTGTTATTTTTAATAAGCTTTTGAAAGCAAGCAAAAACATCAAGGGGAGATTAATTTCTGTATAACAAGAAAACATAACAAAACTCTGAGCACAAGAGCTGGAGGTTTACATCTTTTCATACCTAAAAGAATAAATAGAATGAAGAAAGACTAAATCATCTTAAAAAGCTGGGGAAGGGAATAAGTTTTTTTTTTTTTGTTTCAGAAAAGCAACAGTCCACTTGAAATTGTTACAGCCAAAGCTCTGAAAGGATAAAATCACTTTTCCTCACCTCTGCTCAAGGCTGTGCACTCATAAACCATTCCAGCAGATGCTTGTGCTGTTCTGAACAGGTTTGTCCTTGCAACCCTTCTGCACAACAAGGTGACAGCTCCAGCTGCTGCAAAATTGCTCAGAAAAATTTGTCACATTTAGAAGCCTTTGTCGAACTCCTTGAAAAAAATCTTCTCCTGGCTTCAGCAATACCTTGGCTTAGCTCCATATTCAAGAAGGCCACCTGATTCCCAAAAATTGGCATGATTTTTTCATGGATCTCCATGTCTGGGAAGAAGTAGCAGTGCTGGAAATCCTGAGGGGACAACAGCTTGGGGACACATGAGTTTTTGTCTGGACTTTGTCTATGATAAAATTAGAGGTATGTAGCCAGTAAAAAGGCTTCTGTGATACATAAGATCATTTCTCTTTCCTTCCCTCTATCCTACACCAGACTTTGTGTTTCCAGCTCTCAGATATAGATTTTCAACCCTCTTATGCTCTAAGCAGTTTTTCAGTGCACATGAACAATTTGAGCTGTCTGAAAGACAAGGCACCCCAAATCAATAATTAATAGTTGTCTGAGTATCAAAATGGAGACATGGGAGTAGGTTTATATTGGATGTTCAAAAGAAATTATTGACTGTGAGGGTGGTGAGGCCCTGGAAGCGGTTGCCCAGAGAAGCTGTGGATGCTCCTGGGTCCCTGGAAGTGCCCAAGGCCAGGCTGGATGGGGCTTGGAGCAACCTGGAATAGTGGAAGTTGCTCATGACAGGGGGTTGGAATGAGACGATTTTTAAGGCCTCTTCCAACCCAAACTAGTCGATGATTCTAGAAATTCATGGTTGACCTGGAAAGACACCTGACTGACAAACTGGGGCCAGGTAATTCCTGCTCGAATGGCAATATTATTATTGTAAGTAAATCCAAGAGTATTTGAATGCATGTAAGACTCCACAGAATGAAAGAACAGGAAGGAAAAGTTGTGTTTACCTACATTAAATACTGAGGATTTTGTGTATTAGCCCATTTGGTCTACCTGAAAGCAAAGTTAATGCTAGTAACATTGTAATAATGTGTTGAGTGAATATGGGAATTTGAGGCCACACTATAATCACCTCATACAAAAACCCAAAAAGAAAATATGCCACTGAATTGCTCCAGCCCACAAGGCAGCATGGGGAGGAAAAGTGGCTTTGATAAACCTGTCCCAAATTTGCTGCAAATCACTGTAGTTATTGTAGTTTAGTGAAAATTCCTTTATTTTGTGCCATTGGCAGCATATTTTGAAGAGCAAACCCTAATACCCAAGGGTCAACACATCCAAGAGGAGTTTCCTCACCATGACAGGATCTGGACAACCAAGTGCATTAGTGAGGCTTGTGAGACTCCATGGTCACTCAGAACATGCTCTGTAATTGTCATGTAATAACAGATATTTGTGCAGCACCTTATTCCTCTGCTTGTCAATGTGAAAGGAAAGCTGCTGGGAAAAGGGAATTTATTTGTATTTATCTTTTCAGCTGGCTTCTTCTCTCGTCTGCCTCACTCCAGTGCTTTTCTTTCCAAGAAAAGAGTAATTTATAGGATCATAATACAGAAAATGACTCATTGTAAGGATTTTACTATGAATTAGTAGGTGAACCTTCAAGGATGTGTGCACTGACATCATCCCATTCCCTCACTCAGTTGTCCTCTGTTGTTACCTGTAGCCCTTTATTCTACATATTCTGTGAATAAATCCACAAATAAGCTCTTTATGTGTCCAATGATTTGTGTTTCCCCCAAGTCTTACACATTTCTTTCCCTTTTCTGCTTCTTTTTCTACGCTCCACCTAAATATTCATCTGTCCTTTGGAGAGCACCAGCACAAACAAACTGATGTCTGTTTTCTCCTTGAACAGCAGCTATGTTCTGGGTGTGATTTTACATTCCTGTTTATTTATTTTCTATTTATGTGTGTCTCACATTAAGTCATGCAGTGTTGGAAAGGAAAGGAAAGGAAAGGAAAGGAAAGGAAAGGAAAGGAAAGGAAAGGAAAGGAAAGGAAAGGAAAGGAAAGGAAAGGAAAGGAAAGGAAAGGAAAGGAAAGGAAAGGAAAGGAAAGGAAAGGAAAGGAAAGGAAAGGAAAGGAAAGGAAAGGAAAGGAAAGGAAAGGAAAGGAAAGGAAAGGAAAGGAAAGGAAAGGAAAGGAAAGGAAAGGAAAGGAAAGGAAAGGTAAGGTGTTGGGGTGCATGTGTTTTGCACTGTTTCTATATGTTTTGCACTGTTTCTATGTTCAGTAGTTGAGTTTTACAAGTTTTATATTTTATTCCTATTAAGTTGTATTGAGCTAAGATGGCGAACTGAGCAAGGGGATTTCCAGGGTTCCCTCCCCCCCCACGGCGTCCGTTAGCTGTCAATTAGCCGGGTCCTCCTTATTTTATGTTAATTCCCTTGTCCATCAATGTTTCCCCTCCTTTGTTCCCTTGGTGACCCCCCTGTCCATCACCCCCGCCCCACTCCCAGGGTCTGGAAAGTTCCTCGGGGTTGGGGTGGTGATTGGGCTAGGGGGGAAAGCCACTCCTTTAGGTTCTGTTGATTCGCTGTCTATTGTCACCCCATTTGATGTATTGCTTTCTGATTGGTCTTGTATTGTTTTACCCTCCCCCTGGGGTCAGCTTTATAAGGCCTGACCAGGGGGAGGATCGTGGTCAGTTTGTCGTGATCCCTCTCCCTCTCGTACCTTCCCTGCTCCTCAATAAACCCTTCTTCTACCACGGCAAGCTGACTGACTCGCGTTGTCCTTCGTCCGCTCCACCGCTTCGCTATTGCCGCTGCCTGTGCTCCTCTCTGTCTCTCCTCTCTGGGACGCCACCTGCGGCTATACCGCCCAGGGGTCCCAGGTTGCCGGGGGATAGGCTCTGTCCTTTGACAGCCAGTCGTCCTCTGGCCAGGACAGACTGTGGCCGCTCGCGAACTCTCTCTCTCTCTGTGGGGTCTCCACTTCAGTGAGTGACCGCTCTGTGGGCGTGCAAAGGAAAAGACCACTCAAGTGAGGTGAAAGCCAAGAAAGGAAAGGAAAAGAACGAAAAGGAAAAGGAAAGGAAAGGAAAGGAAAGGAAAGGAAAGGAAAGGGAAAGGGATTTCATAATCTCTTTTGACTGCCAGCTTTCCATTTGCCTTCCTGAAATTCCCTGGAAGGAGCATTTCTCTCATGGAAATGCTGGGGCCAGAACTGTGGTGTTCCCACTGCTTCCAAATTTGGGACCTACAATCTTGATGCTAATTGTATTTCCTACTATCCATCCATCATCTTCCACCCAGAAGACCTCAAAGCAGGGAATAAATGTCCCTAGGAGAAGGTGAGAAATGAGGTTCTGGATCATTCCACCATCTACAAGTGGGGTTTGGAAATGAAGGGGCATTTTGTGGCCATCTGAGTCTGGTTATGGGGCTAAGTGTTATCAGGATTTTGAGGGATTTGAGGTCCTGTTGCAGCTCAGAGAATGTTTCCAGAGTAGGTCCGTGTCAAAGGTGGGGCTAACTCTAGACCCTAGTTATAATTCCTAGATTAGAGAATTCCTAGATTAGAATTCCTGACTAAAGGATTTCATCTCTGAATTGTGTCCCTGCTGCTGGAGTAGGAATTGTACTTGCAACTAAAATCATAATTTTTTATAAAAAATCCAGTGAGTATCATTGCTGATGCAGAGTGGCTGTTACCTCCCACCCCAATATTTGGTGAAGGACCTCTTTATTTATGGTTTAGGAAGCACCTGGGAGTTTTTGGGGATGACTGATCCCTCACAAATGTACATTATAACCATTGTCATTCAGACTGGAATCAGCTGTGGTGCTTTATGGTTTAGGGTTTTTTTGTAATATTATTTTTCTGTGTAGGAGGGCTGTTAAATAATATATTCCATTATGTGGCAAAATTATTTTTTTTTTAATTTTTTCTTCTTATTTTTTGTTCTGTCACTCTTAGAACACTCTTTCTCCTGCAGGCACTGAGCTTTATTCTACATTTCATTTGTGAGGGCTGTGACTCTCCAGAATGGGGTCCAGCATTTCCAATGACAGATGATCAAAACCTTTCCAGTCTAAAAACTTTTCTATATATAAATACATTTTTAAGGAAACATTTTGAGAGTTTTGTTAAATAATTGTATTTTCTTTTGGGGCTGCTCATAATGTGCTTCTTTTGGAAACACCTTAGCAAATTATTAAACTGCATTTTCCTGATGCTGTGCAGCCTGATGGGACTGGTAGTTTTAGCCCCATTTTCACCAATGAAATAATCTCCTCAGAGGATTGTGCTTCCACTAAAAGGAACTGTGCTGACTTCCCACCAGCCAGGCAATGTGGTTTGTCATGGACATTACATTAACTAGTAATTAGCATGTAATTATTATGAGCAGGAAGCCTGCTCTAGGGGAGTGGGGGAAATGTGACTGTTTCTGTTTTAACTACAGTTCCCACCAGACCACGTGCTGCTGTGAGAAAACAAAGTTGAATGTTGACATGACTCAAAACAAAACCTTTCAGCAACCCAAATGGAAAGGTTTTGATTTCAGGCATGTCGAAACATTCTCTTCAGCTGAAAATGTCAAAAAGAGCATTTGACATCTGTTGTGTTTTGACCTTTCCAAATTGAATTTCTTTGTCTCTCCCTTGTCCATTCTGTAAAAAATAAAACCACACTTTTTATTTTGTCCTGGTGTGGGGGAAAACACAGACCAGAAGGGACATTTTTCAGTTTCACTTAGCTCTTCATAAGAAAGCTTAGGCTGAAATAAAATATCCTGCAGAGGACTGGCACTGAGCTGAGTCCTGCAGCACAGAGCAGGGCATAAAGCTGCAAGTGCGATCCTGGGGGACTGTGATTTCCTTTCTGGGCACATGATGCAGAGGTAAATAACTCTGCTCTCACCCTGTGTGTTCCTGCAGCAGCTGTACAGATTCCAGATATTCCTCCTTTTCCATCTCTTCCTTGCTACTATCTCCAGTGACACACTGTCTGGTTTATTCTTTGTACATCTAGTATGAAATCGAATAAATGTCCTATAAATTGCTTTCATCTCAGCATCTTCATTATTTTCGTGTCAGAAGTGTCTCAGAGAGGGAAATTCAAGTTTGGGTGAGCTCACAGACATTTCTTTTCACTCATAAGACAAGAACAAACCATCTGGCACAGTTAAGCCACTCAGCATGATCCTAAAACAAAGACAAATGCTGCCACTGTTGTTTCATTGTTTAAAATAGACATTTTTGGAGCATGGATTATTTGAGTCCAGACTTTCCAGCTCTTTTTTTGTTAAACCCATACATATTGATACGTGTCCCTGTATGCCTCCATATCGCCTTAAGGAATTGTCTCTTTATAAATAATGCACATTAAATATATATATAGCAACCATTTCTGTGGTGTGTATCATAATTCCAAAATCCATTAAAAAAATAGCAGTAAAATTAAATGGGGATCTCGGCACCCAGTGGTTTTCTGCTGTAGACTCAAACAAGACAAGTGCCATAGCAACATGAAATGATTGGGGTTGCAAGGGACCCTAAAGATTATTTACTTCCATCCCCTTCCATGGGCAGGAACACCTCCCACTAACCCAGGTTCCTCCAAGCCCCATCCAACCTGGCCTTGAACAGTTCCAGGGCTGGGGTGTCACCATTCCTACATCTTCTCATGTTGAACCCGACTGTTTGAGACTTGGTTTATGAACCATAAAGGTGCCTGTGGAGGGACAGAGATCTCAGCCATCCAGGGAAAGAAACAGCTGAAGCACCAGTGGTTTGGGGAAGAGGATGAGCTCAGTCTTCTCTTGGATTTCTTTTGACACAGGAATTTTCAATACTTTGTGCTCTCCAGAGAGGTCTGTAAGGGCTGGGAGAAAATATCCTGCTTTTAAGTCCTTCTAGAAGCCATTTCCAAAAGCCTAAAGACAATAAAGCACTTGAGAGAAGTCAGCATGGATTCATGAAGGTGAAACTGTGTCTGATCAAAGCTTTCTACAAGGAAATAATTAGTCAATGGGTGAGAGAAGAGTGGGGATTATTACCATAATTTAACAAGGATTTTGACACTGTTTGCCACAACATCTTAATTTTCAAGCTGGTGAAATACAGGTTAGACAAGTGGACAGTGAGCTGGATTGAAAACTGTGTAAAATACTGCACTCAGAGGGTCTCAATTGGTGGAGTGAGGATCAGCTGGAGATCAGGCACAAGGGGTGTCTTGGTTTGAAAAGCCAGGTGTCTGCTAAGGAAGGCAGGAGCCTCCCCTGAAATTGAAAATGTAACACCCCCCCTCCAAATTCTTATAATTTTGAAATTAAGGGGCTCTCAGGCAAAGATGTGGGAGCAGGAATAACAGTTCTTTATTAGGGAAGAAAATAAATGGACTGCACTCTTACCAAAACAGACCCTTTTCTAGCATTGATAGACTTTCCTGCATTATAGAAAAGTTCTCTTCAATAAAATTATCTCTCTAGGGACTCAGAAGAAAGTTTTGGCCATTTAAAATGTGTTTACAGGAAATGGAGTGATACTTAAGGATTCTGTTGCCATCAGCTTTGTGTGTGCGGCAGTTCCACTTGCCTTCTTTGGGCATCTGCTCCTGTGTGATTGCATTTTTATTCTTTTTCAGAAGGGCAGATGGTATTTTTTTTTCCCTGTGTGCATAATTAAACAAACACACAACAAACTCATCTAAAGATACTAATTAATTCCTTTTCCTAATAGATTGCAGGCAGTCTATTAATATTACTCACTCCTGGGACCAAGAGTCTGTTAGCAAGAGCTTCCTCATCTTGCTGCTTTTCCCTCTCCCACGGTGAGACTGGTGAAGTGATGCACCACATCCCTCTAAACACAGCCAAGCTGGAAGGAGCTGTAGCTCATTCTGGGCTGGTCTTGGTGATAGGCTGAGCATCCTTCACTTGATTTGTTAAATATTGCTCACCTTGAGCCCCCTCATCTTCCTTTCTTTGATGATCTGCGCTGCCATGGTGCTGCTTGGGTTCGGTGTTGGCTGAGGACTGGGTCATTCCTAGCTCTGCATGCATCCAAGGATTTTGGGCTCCCTGGTATTCCTGGAAAGGCTGTGACAAAGGATAATGGGAAGAACCATTTTTAATGGTTCTTCCCTTAATATATAACTATATATACACATTTAAAAAAAAAAAGGTGAGATCAAAAATGCCGTTGGATGGCACCGAGTGATTGTCAGCTCTATTATAATTACCCAATTAAAGAGGTGATAATGAACCCAGACTTGAAATGCTGGAGGGAGGAAAGGAGGGTGTCACCAGCAAATCAACATTTGTTTTATCCTAAAATCTTTATTGTAAAGTAATCACCTGTCAGGAAGTCCGCTGAGGAGAGAGCAGCTGCTCCGTGCAGTGCTGTGATCACAGGAACAGGGTGGGAACAAAAGCATCAGTGACAGATTCAGGTAAGGCAGTTTCCAGACCAGGAAACTCCAGCAGCCCAAGGCTTTTTGAGGAACCCACCCATCCTGAGGACAAGGAGGTGCAGCCTGAGCTGGGGGCATTAGGTAGAAGCTGTGCTCTCTCCAGATGGGTTTAGTGTTTACAGGGTGGGTCATATTTTTATTATGCTGGACAAAAAATAATCCAGGAGCTGTGGATTCACATGTTCAGCCTTAGAAACTCTGCTGGAAAAAACCTATGGCAATCTGAAAGGAACCTGGGGTAGGTGATCCCCTCAGCAGCCTGAAGTGTGAATGGGATTCTGGTTCATAGTGGCTTAAATAGAGACAGAAGTTCATGGGGAATAAACATCTATTTCCATTTGGCTTTTGTCGGACCAAATCTGGATCCATGGCCCTGTTGGGTGAGTCCAGGTGATGGTCATGGAGATGCTCAGAGAGATGGAGCATCTCTGCTGTGAAGACAGAGTGAGAGAGCTGGAGAAGAGAAAGCCCCAGGGAGAATTTAGAGCCACTTCCAGGGCCTAAAGGGGCTCCAGGAGAGCTGGAGAGAGACTGGCGACAAGGGATGGAGGGACAGAACACAGGGAATGGCTTCAAATTGACAGAGGGCAGGGTTAAATTGGATATTAGGAAGAAATTCTTGGCTGTGAGGATGGTGAAGCCCTGACACAGGTTTCCCAGAGAAAGGGTGGCTGCCCCATCCTGTATCCAGCCCTTCATCTTCCCCCAGACTGATCCTTCCAGAAGTTCATTCCACTTTTGGGACTACAAATCCCATCAGTCTTCATTGTTGCCTCAGTTATGAGCTAGACTTCCGTGGGCCCCAGGAGAATCTAGACAAACCAGGTGAATGCTCCCTTCTGAGATACAGGGAGGAATGCATTTTATTAAATTCTTTCAGCTTTTAATGTGTGCAGAAATGTGTTTCTTTTCATATGATCCTCATTGCTGGTTTTCAGTCGTGTTCAAAGATGACAAAATGAAAAAGATCAAATGATAAATCAAAACAAGAGTAACACAAAAGCCTGAGGGATACAGAACTGACAACAGATGATCACAGAAGAAAGTGATAAAATTCTTGCTTATTCCAGAAAAGCAGTCCTTAACTAAGAAATATTTCCTAGATATGTGTGTAAATGACAGAAAAATTTTAGATTGATCATTTCTACTGGATATTGTATGATCAAAATTTCAGTTTATTAGAATTCTAACCATCCAGCTCATCATTTTCAAGGCTGATTAGTACTAATATACATATATAAATATTTTAAAATGCATCGAACATGGCAAAGACCCAGAAACTAACAAATCAATTTCTTATTAGTTTACACTGGAAAATAGAGTGTCCAGAAGTTTGAGCCATTTGTAAACATTAGGTGCATCAATCTTGGTCCCTTCAAACAATCAATTTTCCCATGAAAGGAAGACAAACACTGAAGGGAAAGAGAGGAAAAAAAAGAAAATAAAAAATCCCCCAAACCTGAATGCAGTACTATCATAGCAGTCTAAATCTAAATAATTGTTGTTCTACTGTGAAGAATTGATACCCCATTTTTAATTTCTGGGTTTGGTTTTTGTGGGTTTTTTTTTTTTGGTTTTTTTGGGGGGGGGATTTTTTGGGGTTTTTTGGGGAGCTTTTGGGTTTTTATTTTTTTTGTTGTTGTTTGTTTTGTTTGTTTGTTTGTTTGTTTGGATGGTTTGGTTTATTAGGGTTTTTTGGTTTTGTTTTTGGGGTTTTTTGATTTTGTTTTTGCTGTTTTTTTTTTTTTCCCTGACTTTTTTGGGGTTTTTGAGCTGCTCTTGTAGCTAATTATAATGGCAACTGGCTTAAAAGTGTTAAGAAGAAAAGATAAATCACTTCTGAAGCATGTTTTGTAGTGGGTTAGTTAATGCTGGGAGCCTTGCCACACTCTCTGCAGTAATTTCCTGTTTGATGGATTGGTTTCAGCTCCTCTCTGGTATCCTTAAGGATTTTTTCATCTCTCATGAGGGCACTGGAGGAATATCCTGCTCATGGCAGGAGCCAGCTGGAGAAGAGCTCTAGGCTGTACAGATGAGGACAGACAGACACTTTGCAGTTTTGTGGGAGCCAGCAGCACCTGATTTGGGCTAGGGGTTAAGTAGCACCACCTCAGGGCCATCCCACAGCCACCACTTCACCATGATGTTCCTCCTTTGTTGAGTCCCATCTTAGCCTGAGGTGACTCTGTGTTAATATGGGTGCACTGTCTCCAGCCACCAATCCATGAAATTCCTCAGGATCTTTGCACCCAGCTTTGTGTGGCCATGCCCACTCTTGAGTTCCCTTTGATGATGCTGACACCTGGTCAAAAAGAGCCAAGGACCAGTCTGAGGTGCTCAGGCCAGCTGGTCATGACTGGTTTGTGTCCTTGCTGCCAAGGGTATGCAAATACACAAGTTGGGTTTTTTTCCTTTTTGTTTAGCACAATACATCTTCCCCAAAACTGGAGTTCTGCCCCAAAACTGGAGTTCTTCCCCAAAACTGGAGTTCTGCCCCAAAACTGGAGTCCCTCCTGGCCTAAAAGGAAGGATCTTTGTATCCAGCCCCTGAGATCAATGAGGTGCTCAGATACCAGAGAGATGCTGTTTTGGAAAAACCTTTGGAATTACAGGGAGTTGCCTAAAGGTGCATCACATCTTTCTTGAGACTTTCACCATGCTACTCCATTGCCACTCAAATTTATCCATTCCTTTTGCAAATAAAGCCATGAAAGTCCTGTGTAGAGCATGGCAGCAACTCTGTGGTTCTCAAAATGCTCACTGCATATCCAGAGCTTGAACCAGGAAGATAAAAAGCAAAATCAGGGGGGGTTAACAAGCAGAGAAGGGCAGGGCTGCTGATTGTGGCACTGCAATCATTATGGATGGAAAAAACCTCCAAGACCATCAAGTCCAACCTTGGCTTCTTGCAATTGCCAGCTTGTGAGCAGGGATTGGTACCCTGTCACCATCCTGCTTGTTGTAGTGCCCACTTCTCCCAGTGTCCACTGAGGACAAGAAGAGATGTGGCTGCTCAGCTTGACAAGCATGGTGTGGTTTATTCATGTTGATGTTATTTTTCCTCTCAGCTGCTGAAGCAAGTGCTCTCTTCAGGGGTCTCTGATGTGAGTGCAGCTGAAATGTCATTGTGCAGTGGTTGGTGGTGAGTTTAAATAGCCAGGCTGTGCTTGCTTCCATCAAGAAAAAAAAGCTTCTTCCAGCCTTTACTGCAAACATACACTGGGGCTTCGTGAAGGATTCTCCATGAATGAAGGAAAAATAATGCATTTCCTTCTCCACATGAATGAAAATGTGCATAAGGCACAATGGCCAGTGGTGGGACATCCCTTCTCCTTTGCTTTCATCAAAAAGCACTAATTTTATTTTATTATCTCCCATTCAGCTGGGATTTGGATGTTCCCACTGTCAGTGTGATGGAAATCAGACCCCTGGGAACTGATAAAAAATTAGTTTTGTTCAGATCCCCACACAAATTTTGCCATGATGACTCTGAATTTGAAGGACTTCCAAGTAGCAACCTCCTGGCACACAACCACAGCTCTAAGCGATGTCTATATTTTTTAAAAACCTTGAAGAGTAACAGCTGGGAACCCAAGGAGAGGATTCCCAATTGAAATGTGTCCACCAAAACATAAAAATATTCCCTATTTTCAACAAAAACTACAGCATACATGTACATTCACATACATACACACTTTACTGTACTTTTTATCTAATGTAGTGCATAATTTATTAAAAGGATATATATTAAAGAATTCTGCTTTCCCCATGAGGGTTCAGGAAAGGGCAGATGTTACGGTTTGTCTTTCCTGAAATAAATTAAATGGAACACTACAGTTAAGCAGGACCATCAGTTAAGAGCAGGTATGTACCACTGCAGTGATGAATGGCTTAATATAAATTACATAGGTGTGCTAAGCCAGGGAAAGAGCCCAAACAGGAGATCAGTAATTGCATCTCTCCATTAAAACTGAATTATCCCTCAGCTGCAGCTCCTACTTCTCTTGTCTAGTTGAGTCTTAAAATCCTCACCGTGGGGCCCTCACAAACTAATGCAGCTGCTGAGGCTGAAGGTGCTGCAGAGAAAAGCAGCAGAGCTCAGTGCACAGGGCCAGAAATCCAGAGGGAATGAGGAGGGACATGATGCTCCATGAGGGACAGCTGTGAGTCCAAAGTAGCCATGCCCAATGTGGCCATGACCATGAAGAGCTGATGTCTTTTCTCTCTTGGTCTTGGTGCTGCTGCAAGAGGTTTGCTTTTGCTGGAATTTAGACCTGTTTTGCTTTGTACTCAGCTCTTCCTTTGGAACAGCCTCTGAAATGGCCTTTGTGAGGGTGAGTGAGTGAGAACTGCAGTGCCCTGTAGGCTGGGGGATGAAACCTAGATTTGAGCTCTACAGTTCAAATCTTTGGTAAAGTTGTGGTTGTCCCTTCTTGTATTTCTTCTCTTCTCCCCTTTGTAAGAGCCGAAATGAGGGATGTGGGACTCCAGGGGCTCTCCAAAATGCAGTTTATTGTATCCAAGGTGTCACACAGCCCAGGCTGGTGGGTGACAGAGATGTGGGTGACAGAGCTGTCAGCTCCAGCTGCAGGCAGGCCTGCAGACCCTTTGGTTTTGGTTACACTGCATTATTTACTTTTCTTTGCTGAGCATCTTCATACAGTAGAACCAATCTATACCTGAACTGTTACCTATAGCCTATCATAACTACTGTAATTACCATATTCATGTTACTGTTCTCCAATCACTCAAAGTTCAGTACATTACAGTTTAAACTCGAAGATGTTATTCAGTTTTCTTGCAGTGGAAAATTCTGAGACCTTTTTTCTACTTGCACCATTTGCTGACTTGTTTGCCTGTGCTGTCTTTGTGCTTGGTGAAAACATCTTCTTGTTTGGGGTGGGTTTATCCTTTGGTCTAAGCCCTAAAACCCCTTCTAACTAACACACCCTTTGCCTCCTTGGTTATCCAGTGAGACTGGCTCAGCAATTCTTTTCTTCTATATCAAAACTTGCTTCCAACTCTATTCCTTCATCACTCTCCACATTTAAAAATCTGCTAAGCACACATATCTGTGAGACTTGTCAAACTTTCGTCCTTCCCAACACCCTTTTCTGAGACAAGTAATACATGAATTTCCAAGTCTTTCCTTTCAGACCAACCCTACTGGTTTCCAGACTATTTCTCCTCCTTCTTGGACCCTTTCCCTTCCATATCATGCATATCACTGCATATCATGCATCCCATTCATATGCCCCTTTCCAGTGTTAAACCTCACTGATGTGGCCCCAGATTTCCTTCCCACTTTGTTTTCCTTCACCCTTTGTTTCCTGGTATTCCTAACCTCTCCCTTCCCTTGTTGTTACTTCTCTGCCCCCACCACTGCTCCTCACTTTGGTTATGAGCTGCCCCTGTTATTTTCTTTAGTATTAACAGAGCAGAAACCAGATCTGCTGCTCTCCACTCCCACATCATCTCCAGGACATCTCCTTTTAGCTCCACTCTTAGGTGACAAACATTGCCTTTTGTTTACAGCCCCACAGCCAGAACAGTGCTTCCCCCTGAATGAATTCCAGTGGGTTTTGCTTCAAATGAGATTTCCCAGGAGGTGCTGGAAGTGCCTCTGGAGCTGTGTCAGTATGAATAGATGCCCGTTCATCCAGGCACACACCGTGCTGTAACAACCACAGACATCTCATACTGTCTTGAGGGGAAATGTGTCTGCTGTAGCTTGAACTGAGCTTCAGATGGAGCTGGGAAACCATGCACTAATTAGTTAATTGGCTGAAGAACTCTGTGTTGTATTGGATGGATTCAGCTTATAAACTGACCCTAGGTTTGAGGGCAAAAAAAAATAAAAATTAAGCTTTGCAAAGTCATGGACCTTGTTAATCCCAATTTTGCCTTCACTCATCCCAGCATTATATATGTACAAGGGTCTGACTGATGTTACTTTGTACTCAGGAATATTGTTCAAGCATAAAATCAGGAGTGAAGTTTGAGTCACATCTCTCTTCCATGCTCTGCTGTGACTTCAGTTTGCTTTGTTGTGGAAAGACAGAATGAGTCACTGACTCAAACACAGCCAGCACAAGCATGCTTTTTTTTTTTCTTCACACCATAAAAGCACATGTTTTTTGAGAAATCTACACACAACCCAGAGGATTGTGACTGACCTACACACCTGAGTCCCAGCCCATCCAGAAACTGCTCCTGGATGGGAGCATCATGACCCATCCACTTTGTGCAGAGCTGCTCCTCCAGGCAAGCACACCTCATCTCTTTCAGTGGCATGAAGCTGTGCCAGGGGAGGTTTATGTTGGATATCAGGAAAGGATTTTTCACCCAGAAGGTCCTGGGCACTGGACAGGGAAGTGGTCACAGCACCAAACTTGCCAGAGTTCAGAGAATGTTTGGACAATGCTCTCAGGCACAGGGTGGGATTGTTGGGGTGTCCTATGCAGAACCAGGAGTTGGACTTGATAATCCTTGTAGATCCCTTCCAACCCAGGAAAGTCTGATTCTGTGATTATTCTTGGCTTTACTCCCCTTCCAACACACACACACAGTCCTCATAAAGAACTTTTCAGAGTAATCAAGACATATTCAAAGTTATTACTGTTTAGCTCTGAACTTCTGGGTAAAAATAAATAATTCTTGACATATGGGAAGAAAAACTGGAGCTGTTCTGGCATTTGGGTTTTGAGATGTTTTCTGATAGCATGGTGCAGAGTGGAGGGGGGTTTCTGTAGTGTGAAGCAGAATAAAGATCACAATAATGAGGGCATGAAATTAGCTTGGCAGTATGAACTCCAATGATACTGCATAGGATTTTCAATTAGGGTGAATTAAATTGTTGCCAAAGTCAGAACGGAAATAGGGATTGAGTAGGGTAGGAGGGAGGGAAAAGGTGAGCCTTAAAGATAATGGCTCAGAGAATCTTGTGTACTTAGGGAATAGCTCGTTCATCTGAAAATGTGTAAGAGAGAATCATGAAAATTACCTAGGAAATAAAACATGTGGATGTATAGTGAGAGTGAGACTCTAAAGTGATGTCAGGGAAATCGCAGCAGAAGAATAAGTGATGATTAGAGCCCCTCTCATTCTGCAGACCTGCCAAGGCTGCGTCTTCCAAGAGCACAGCGATAATTTACGCCATTGAAAAATAAAAAAGGACCAGATTTCTTCTGTGTGTCATGCCAGGAAGGGTCAAACACGCCTAGGTAGGAAAGCTCATTCAGAGCAGCCCAGCCTCTGTGGTTTTGTACACAAAATGTCTGTAGGATTTAAGCAGAGCTCATTATGTCTCGTTTTATTTATGGCAAATTTCAGAGCCATTCAAGCAGTGCTCTGAGTTTTTGCGAAGAGTAAAAAAGCAACGATTTACCCAGAATGTTCTTCTGTTCTGTAGGAGTCTGATTTTTGAAGACACAGTCTTTCAAGAGTGACAAACATTGAGCACCTTCCAGCAACTGAGGTTCCAAAAGATCTCACATTGCAAATCCCAGCCATCCATCTTTTCCTGTGTCTTCAGATGTAAAACACAGAGAAATGCTTGAAAAGCTTCACAAGAAGTGCTCAGGCACCTGACTCCCACAGAAACACATTTGATGTTGAGTGCCACTCCCCTTCTGCATTTGCCCACTTTACCCTTCCTAAATAGATTATAATGAGTGATTTTAATATTCCAATCATGCAAATCTTCCCCCAAGATTTCAATAATGCCAACGAAGTCTGATGTATACTCATAAATGAGCTCCTCCAATTCCAGTTCTTGTTTATTACTCAGGCTCCCAGCATTAGAGTATAGGCAATTAAAGAATTTCTTCTCTTCACGTCCCTTGGTGCCTTGATTAATTTTGTTCTTGACATCTTAATTTCGAGCTAAATGAATGCTCATTCATTCCTCCCTCTCTGCCTTCCATCTTTCCCAGTTTAACACTCTCCTGACTATTCAGCCTGACACCTTGAAGACTCTCCTGTGAAGATGCAGTTGGAACACAGTGGCTTTTTCTTCTCACCAAAAAGGAAATTGTATTTCTTGCAGGACAAATATCTGCTTCACTCTACTTAAAACTAGAGGTCCTTCATTTCCAGAGGTTTTTGCCTACCTCTGCTTGTTGGAAATAAGACTTCTGGATGGAATATCCATCTGTAGCATCCAGGAACTCTTCAGCCACCTCCAATCCTTCATATCAATCATAAAGAATGTCCACCACCATCTGTGGGAACCTCGAGCATTTTACACCTGTTCACCCTTGCTATAATAACTGTGATGGGTTTTGGAAGAAAATGTCAAATTACTTCTTTGTCTCTGGGAAATTTAATTGCGTTCTGAACACAGTGCCTTTGCCACAGTTGATGGGATTGCTGTGGCCAAACGTAGACATGTAAGAGGTAAAATTCTCCATTTCCACCTTTATAGTCAGAAGAGAGAAATAAAGCTTTCTGGGGAGAAATTGGTCTGAACTAGTGCAGATGAATCATGCTTGGGAAATGTCCATTGCTCTCCGTGGACTAGGAAAAATACTTCATGATGTAGCTTTCTGTAATTGAGACCCGTAAAGCATTCCTGGGGTCATTTCTACCCCACAACACAGCACCAAAAACAGCATGTCAGGCTCCTGTCCTTTCACCTGGGACTCTCTGCTCTGTGTGCAGGTTTGTGGATGTGCATTCAGAGAGTGTATTATGGCAGGAACCATGCAGAAACATGGTCAGAGGCAGCCTGTTCTCTAGGGGAACTGTAATCTAAATGAAATCTTCTATTCCTTTCCCTCTCCTGGCCTGGCATAATGCAGGGGAACTTTTAAAACATTTAAAGCCCTTCTTCAGGGGTTTCTGCAGATCCTGACTGTTTCTCTGAGATACTGAAAAACTGATGATATACCTTAAGAACATGCTGAGTTCAAAATAGACCATCTTCCACAGCTGGCATGTAACAGCTTCACCTGTGCCCTTGTGCCAAATAAATTCATGCTCCTGCAGCATCTCCAAGCCAAGCACTTGGAGTACAATTGGTAAAAATCCTGTGGGGGGATGTCGGTGCTGCCTTTGGAGATAATAACCATGCAGAGTGCTGGGTGGTGGAATGACTGCTCTACACAGAGAAGGAGCAGCCCCATGGAGAACAGGATCAGAGTGGGATGTGCCTGTCCTGTGGTGTCTGCTCAGATGTGGAAACAACCAGGTTTGTGTGCGAGGCAGGGGAGGTTTCTGTGAGCTGCTGGTGTCCTGCAGGAGGATGTGCCCATGGGAGAGCCACAGCAGGTTAAGTTGCCATCCTGGAGCTGTAATTTACTCTGACCTGGTTTAGTTTGTGCAGGTGCTGATTAGAAGGGCCCACAAACTCTGCAGGCATAGCTCGGCCAAAAGGACAGACAGGTCAGCCCACAGCATCACTGAAAGGTTGGGGTTGGAAGGAGATCATCTAATCCAACCTTCCTGCTAAGGCAGGTACATCTACATCTGTGGTACTTTGGAAACAGCCCCCTTTCCCATTTGGATGGTTTTCTAAGAAGGAATTTAATTATTTTTTTAAAATTCTTTTTTTGAGCCAGAGCAGATGTCCCTGGAACCATCCCTACAGAAATAGAGCTGGTAGAAGCAGAGGTTTTAAACAGTTTCAGCTGTGGAAATACAAACATGTCCATAATCATTTGCTATTTGGACTTAACCTTTTCTATTTTGCCCCAATCTAATGCTCAAACTTCCACAGGTGAAGTTCAAACTGGAACCTGTCATTTTTGCTCTGAGCAGCACAGACTTGCAGAGGAGTCTCTGGAGACTGAAGCCAAGCTCAGCTCATGGTGTTTCTTGCTCATGTTCCTGGAGTTGTTGAGCTTGTTTCAGTGAGGTGGGATTAAACTCCTTGAGCTTTCAGTGGAGGGCTTACACTGCAGGTTGACACATCTGAATCTCAGAGTCTCCATGGATCTGTTTCTGTGCAGGTTCTGATTGCAAATTCCCAAGGGAATCTATGCAAATGTGTGATGGTGTCCAGTTGTCTGAGCACGGGGTCTAATGATGGTTTTGGAGGTCTGGGGTATCCTGCTGCCCTCCAGCAATACTCTGAGGGTGAGCACCTCCCTAAATCCCAGCTGCATCGCTCAGTCTCACTTGGGCACCTCTGATTCCCACAAACTTTTCAAATGTCACTGTATATCCACGGTTTGTGGCTAAATTAGGATTCAACAATTGAAGAGTAGCTCCTTTATTTGCTGTATTTTTTTTTTGCAAAAAAGGCAGTGGGATTTTTCCCTGTTCCTTCTGTGACTTGTTCCCCTTGCCTGTCTGGGGCTCATTGGGGCACTGCCATTCCCAATCTGCTCAGATCTCACTCAGGGTCTGATCCTGGCTGGATCTATAAAGCATGAAGTTACTAGCAGGCCCTGCTAGATCTGCATCTGTGTTCAGGGAAGAGCACCCTCCTGAGCACACAGCAGCTCTGCAACAGCTGAGAGAGATTTTCATAAACACAGAGGAAAATCAATGTGGGCAAAGGGAGCACCTGAGCCTTCCCTAAACCTGTTCCTCCACCTTCACATGTTAGAATAGCTTTGGCAGAGTGACACTGGAAACAAGAAGATTGTACCCTGGAAAACTCTTTTTAAAGCAGTTAAGCCAAACTGTGCTACACGGTGTTAATTTAGAATTTCAATTAGTGCACACAATTTGCTGTCAGCTCTGGCCAAGCCATTTGCTCAAACCAAAGCTGCTCCTTGCTTGCCTGTTTGCTTGAAGAGTATGAAGATGGAAGCAATTTGTTAACATAATCTGGTTTAATATGATGAGTAATGATTTTCAGAAGAAACCATGGATTGGGTTTGTCAGGCTGATTATATCTGAAGCATGGCTGAGGAGGGGCTCTTTCATCTGTCTTGATCAATGCAGTTCTGCAGGACCTGAGCTGGTCCTGGGTAAATTCCAGGCAGCTTCACTTTACTAGCTAGTTGTAGGATGGGTTAATTTAGTTATTATGGGCAGTTTGAATTATTATGGGCAGTTTGAAATCCTGTTCCTATTTGTACAAGGCAGCAATGACTGCCCAGTTCCCTCATTCCGACAAAAACTGCAACCCCCCAACCCCACCTATCTCTCATTCTCTACACCCTGCACACAATTCATCTTGCTTTTCCCTCTTAGGAGAGCTGCTGGCTGTGCAAATCAATTCCCCCAGAGTCTGGGGCTTTTCAGGGCTGGGTGGTTTTGGTTCAGTGCTGCAGAATTGTCGCTGCACCCGTGGCTCTTGTCCCGGTCACTGTGGATGCTGACCCCACACCCTGCAGCGCCAAAGGAAACCTCCTGCTTGCTGGCCAGAGGGTCACTGCTCTGAACACCCTTCCCTGCTCTACTCCTTGGCCAGTGGTTCTGTTGTGACTCATGTAAATATTGACATTTGCCACGGACCTGCCTTTGTGCTTTCATTCCCTGCTGAAAAGACTTGATGTTTTTCTTCTGGCTTCGTCTGGACTTTTTCCTCGCTCTTTTCTTTTACACAGCCTTTCTCTGAAGAGCCTGGAAGAAAGAAAACGTCTTTTGTAAAGGCTGCTTTTTTTTTTTGGTGTGTTTTTTGTTGGGTTTTTTTTTCCTGGAAATGTTAACTCCCTGCACAGATATTCTGGGAACTTTTCACTGTTCTTTTATTGCATGACACAAGAAACTAAAAGAGGAACATTATCTCTTCGAGGCAGCAAGTCATTGTACTTGCTTCTAAAAGCTGATCTTGTTTTGTTTGACTCACTAGCTGTTTTACTCTGGCAGTGATGCACTAAAATATCCTTGAGCTAGCTCAGTTGCACTTTGCTTTCCTTCCTTTTAATGCCACATCTCTCTCAGTCACACTGTCCTCACCGTGAGCAAACCTATCAGCATCTGGCCCATTAATAACAGCTCGTTATGAAATAAAAATTAATCAAGCACCGAGATTATTGTGCAGCATTTCCCAGGACTTATTACTCAGAGTGATTGTGCAGACATCTTGTTGCATGGGGGTAGACTGTAGTTTGGTTGGAATTAACTCACAACAGCTGCTTTTTTGCTGTGATGTATTATTATTTATGTGGGATGAAAGATGTGACTAGCACTTGAGCACAACAGAGCTGTTTGCAGGCTGAGGGAGAGGAAAGGCTGCAGCAGAGCACGATAAAAAAGGGGAATGGGATGTGTGTTGCTGCAATTCAGTCCATAAACTTCAGCAGAGCCTTTGTTTCTCTGAGCTTCTTGTTCTTCCTCACATAAGGCACAGTTATAAGCAGCATTAATCAAGGAGGTGAAGAGTCAAGAGCTTTGTCTTTAATAACATTGAAGTGTTTCTTGTTTAACTTTCTCCCTGTGGACCCAGTTCTCAGATCTGGCCAAGTTTCACCCTGTTGAGGAGCCAAACAAAGCAGATAAAAGAGGGATTTATGTCAGAGGAACAGCTAGTATATTTTCATCTCAGAGACACAATGATTTGGTACAAGCGTGCATATTAAGCATCTTAAAATAGAGTTAAGCTGTGTGCTGATCTTTACTCTGAAGCCACATTGCTCAGCTACTTGTACAAATCCTGCAAGATAACAGAAGGTGCTAAACAAGTCACTGGGAAAAAAAAAGATGGAAAAGTGACATATCTTTTAAAACATAAGTAAGACCAAATTGATTTGCAAAGGAAGAATACAACTAATTACACAGTCAGAGCTTTGCAAAGTGTCTGTGTACCAGAGTCTTGAAAAGTTTGGGAGCAAAAGTTATAATCCCTGAATGGGGAAATGCTGAGTGCCAGAGTGATTGAAACCAAGGTGGATTTGTGTGAAAAAGACCCTCTAACTCCCACAGTCCATTAAATATTCTTCTCACCCTTCCCAATTTTCTCACTCACAATATATTCACCACAGCCCCCTGCCAGCTTCAATGTGTACCCTGCTCCAAATCTTTAATTTTTGCTGAACATGTTTCATGATGTGTTTTGGCCCAAAGAAATGCCAATGGATCTGCCATCAGCTGCACCTTGCCTCTCCTCAGCAGAGTTCTTAGCTTTTAAGAATACTTCAAACCTGCCAGGAACAAAAAGGGATATGAAGAACCAATTTCAATTACAGTGTGTGAGGCGGTTTCCCAGCAACAAGAGTATTTAAGAGCAACAAAAATTAACATACCTTCAAAGAAAAGGCAGCAGCAACAGCCACTGATTTTCACGGTGTAATATTTTCTATTCATTAAAACGGAGTTTCTGAGCATTGTTTCTGCCTTAAGGCTCAACTCCAACTCATCTTAAAATCATGTTTCCCCTTTCTTCACTGAAAAGTACTTAGAACTTTATAAAGAGACACAGGAAAAGGATGGAAAGAAAGAGACAGGCTGGACTGCTAATATAATTCCTTGGAGCTAAGCTACTGACTCCTATCTTGCTGGAATAGCAAAACTCAGGTGCTCTCTTAAGGAATAATCCCTCCTCTTTTAGGATCCAGCTCCTCTTTTGAACCACAGAAAGAACCACTCCATCTTAAAATTGGCTTTTTCAAAGCCTTCTACCCCTTTTGTCACTGTACATCCATCCATACCTATTCTCCCTGGAAAATAATTGCTCTCCAAAGCCTCTGGTTTGACTGATAAATCCAGGAGAATTTGTGCTCTGTGAAAGAGTTGTTTCCAAACAGAGTTAATAAATCACAAATATTGTGGTCCTGAGCAGGTAACATAGATTTTTACCTGCAAGGGAGGGAGGGGTGGTACCAGTACAGACCAGTAAAACCCAAAAAATCCCAGTAAGCTCCTGTGCAAGAAGAAACAGGGACAGGAGGTTGATTTTCATATCCTTTTACCTTGAAGGATTTATGGTGTTTGAGTTTCTCCTGTCTTTTAACACCTTATACTTGACAAAAAATATCTGTAGCAGTGACATCCCTGTCTGCGGTGATACTGCCCAGGTATAAATAAAAATATTGAGTTTAACATTCGACTGCTTAAAGTGAAGAGTTTCTGACCTGCTCAAAACCAAAACTGAAACCATTCAACCTCTTGAATTTATTTCACAGTCCTTTTTATTCCCCCAAAGAAATTGTTCTCAGAAAAACATTTGAATTTTCAGCTCAAGTTGGACCAGAAGGGCAACCCATGCGCTTGCATGGCCTTGGTTTGCATTTTCCAAGAGTGGGGATCAAGGTCATCTGTTACATTGCACAAAATCTGCAGGACACAGATCACTTGCACTGCAGCCACTGCCCTGACAACATCATCCTTTGGCATTTTGGGATGTGCAGAGGTAATTTTGGTTAATCTGCTGTGTCTGGGTTACTAGACATCCAAAAATCCTGGCCAAACTATTAAATTCCATTCTTTCTCCCTTGTGTGAACAGGATTTTTGAGTAACTAAGGGAAGATATATCAAGAAAAGCTGTTGAAGAAAAAAAAATTGTAGTTTTAGGAGTAGGGACAATAAATATTTTGTTTCTTGAAACTGCTGATTGACTGATTAAAAGCTCGAGGGGTGCAGATTTATCTACCTGCATCAGTTCCAGCAGTAGGACAAAATCCTTTGCCAGATGGTCCAGTGTTGAGTAAACCCACTGGCTTGTGCCTCCTCAAATAAAGACTATTTTAAGCAGCCACTGGTTGCTGTAATTATAATAATCCAACAAAGATTTGAGCCCCTTGCCCGCAGACAGGAGCCTTGTTGCAGACAAAATGCTGCTTGAGAAACCCCAAAGTGCCACTTTGGAGCTACAGGGGTTCCTGGAAGCTGGGAGCTGAGTAAAACCCCCCAGTTTCCCCCTTGGTTCAGACAATGAGATTGAATCTCCCAAGGTGAAACTCTGGATCCTGCCCCAGCCCTCCCTGTTCACTGCAGAAGTGACCTTGGAGCAGTGGAAGTGGCAGCCAAAGAAGCTACAAAGCATAATGAAATTATGGAGATATGAGTGGATGTAGCTGCCTTTCCCCTTCCCTGAGGAGAGCAGAGAGGAGACCTCAGGGAGACCCAGGGGCTCAGATTCCCAACAGGTGAGCTGTCAGCAGAAAGTCCCTGGGAGTAAGCTATTTGCAATTTAAATGGATTGAAATAAAAGGCAAAAGGCATGAGGAACTGGTCAGCAAGAAGATAATTCTTTGAGTTCCTTCTTAAAAAAAAAATTTTTTTTTGACCTAAGTGCCGTCATCACTTAATTCAACTTGTCCTCTTCACAATGCCCATTTCACCCAAAGCCACATGAATCCTGATATTTCATTTACTCTGCTGAGGGGCAAAAATTCCTCTAAAACATTTTGCTTCTCTCACATCACCTTTTTCACTTGCTCATGGCCCTTTGCAATGTCTGCGTGTCCCTGCTCTGCAGTGGCAGAGAGATGGAGAACTTCCCCTCATCATCAGTGCCCATTCACCAGTGCCTCCTGGGCCATCACTGGAGCTGAATTTCTCCACAGCTCCAGCCATCCAAACCTGGAACTGGATTTTCACCAGGATTTTCAATCCAGAAGGAGAAAAAACTGGTAGAAAACGTGAGGGGTGAGTTTTCTCACCATGGCAGTTGCGTGGAGTAGGATTTGGTTGGGTGATGAAGGCTTTTAGTTCTCTTGAGGGGCTGTCTTGAGGATGATGCACCAAATCCTCAGGAACCAAGAACTGTGACCACCAAGAAATGCACAACCACCATTAGAACCCCTTGTACCAGACATTTTTTCCTGAAATAGGGATGTGTACCTACTTTTAATAACGGTGGCTCCCAGCTTCCACAATCTCCAGTGAGGGAGATACCCCGTGTGCACAGAAGATAAAATGGTTTGTGAAATGGGCCAGCTTGTGGGCAATAAACACGTGTGGAGAAGGGAATGAGGACAGCACAGGCAGCAGTGGAGATCAGGGGGAATAAAAGCTACTGGGATGCAGAGGAAGCAAATGGGAAAAGGACTGTCTGGCAGATTACATTTGCAGTTGCAGGCTAAGTTATATATATAAATGAACAATGGGTGGAAATTTTACAAAGCACTGTGAATTCAATTACTTTTGAGATGTTTTAAACACATGATACAGAATGATTTTAGGACAGAACATTTCAAAGCTAAAGGTAACAGTGGTGTGAGGAAGATGCAGAGGTGTCGCAGACATATTTTATGAAAAATCCTTTTGCCAGGATCTTTTCTCCTGAGAAGCTGAGAAGCTCCAGCTTCTCCATGTTTTACTGCTTTGGAATGTGATTTGGAGAATTGTTTAGCCAGCATGTGAAATTGTTTTTACTTGATGACCAATGACAGCCACCTGTGTTGAGGCTGTGAGCAGTCACAAGATTTATTATCATTCCATTCCTTTCTTTTCTAGCCTTATGATGAAATCTGTTCTTCTATTCTTTAGTATAGTTTTAATATATAATTTTCTTTTAATATAATATATATCATAAAATAATAAATCAGCCTTCTGAAACATGGAGTCAAGATTCTCATCTCTTCCCTGGTCCTGGGACCCCTGCGAACACCACCACATTTGGTGATCCCAAGTGAGGAACATTGCCACACAGAGGTTTTCTTTTAAACCATTGGTCTGCCAGTCAATGTGGAAAAGGCTTCCTTACATGTAAAAAACATTGTGGTTCTTGAGGCTCTTCACAGAAAAATACCAGAAGTCAAAAGGCAGTGAAGCACAAACCAGTGTGTGCTGATTTCACAGTCTGAAATTGTCTCATGGTCTCTCCATGGAGAAGGAGAGGTAGAGCCAGCTCTTGGACTCAGGAGGCTGCTGGAATTGGACCCAAAACCCTGCCTGTGACACCCCAGGGGTGCAGTTACCTGTTGGTGGGGTGTGTGTCACCTTGTGGGGACACAGAGGGGCCTGAGTACAGGGAGTGGGCGCAGGGAAAGGAGTAGTGGCTGGGAAAAGAGGAATATTACCACTTCCAGACCAAAACAACACAACTTATTTTGCCCTCATTCTCCAGTTTGCCTACAGTGCTGATGAGGATTTAAAAATATTGCAAAGATGACAAAAAAAAGACCAAAAACTGGGGATGATGTTCCTGCTGTTTGATCTTGCTGTTTGGGTGGGGGTCCGGGTGAGCTTTGATTTCCTGGTGTAACAGAGACAAATTATCCTTATCTGTTGAGGTTGATGGGAAGAAAAAACACACATCAGCTGCCTCAGCTGGCTGAAAGATGTGGAATTATGTGGAATTAAACACACTCACATTTACAGCCTCTGACTTCATTAGTAAATTATTATATAATGAACTGGTACAAGATAACCTTCCTATACTCTTCCATGGCTAATGCCCTGCTAATATCTCATCCATAGGCTTATTTTACACTGCAGCCAACCTATTTCTACAACAGGCAGCAGCCTGGTCCCTCTTGGGTTCAATGTGAGCTGGCCTGGATGCTCAAAGTGGAGCTGGAAGGAAACACAGTGATGGTTGTGCTGGGGGGAAGGGTTCGACCATTTCATTAACCCTGCTAATGGTTCAAACCAAGACCTTAATAGCACAATCAATAATGCAGCCTGTGATCAGTTTGTTAGCCAGCCTCACATGCTTTGCTTTTAACAGGGGACTCCCAGAAGGATCATGAACTGTTACTTGCAAGCAGTAATTCAGGGTGCATGACTTTGGGTCTAAATTTGTGTTTTTCTGAAAAGCATAATCACTTCCCTGTCTCCTTAGACTGCTGCTGGATAACTCACCCCAGGAGTCCCAAAGTTCTCTGTCCCTCATCAGCCTGGCATTTCTGAACAAATTATTCGGGTATTCATTCCTGTTCTTAATGCTTTTGCAGGGAAAGTGAGTCTCTGGGCTTGTCCACACTTAAGGCAGAGCTGATGGTAAAGGATAATCCTTTACCAAAGAATTGCTAAAGCAGAAAGGAACTCTTTACTGGGAGGGAACAGGTTGCCCAAAGGCGTGGATGCCCCATTCCTGGAGATTTCAAGTCCAGGGTGAGAAACCTGGTCTAGTTGGTGTCATCCCTGTCTGTGGCAGTGGGGATGGGGCTGGAAGGTCTTTAAGGTCCCTTCAATCAAACCCCTCTGTGAGTTTGTGATTTTATAATGGGGTCCCACATTCAGCTCTTGTTTTTTTTTTTCACAGGTTCTCTCAACTCTGCCTTTTCTTCAGCTCCAACTCTGAGGCTGTGCAGCTGTGACATGGCTGCACCAAGTACAACCTTTCACAGCCTCCATGGAGCTCATCAGCTCAGCCCAGCTATGTCTCTTCAGGTTCCCATCTCCCTGGAAAACCCCATGAAGACACCTCCAAAATAGGCTCTACCCCTTTGTTTCCCTTCTCCCCTTTTACTCTTCCTTGCCTTCTCTCCTTCTCTTCAGCAAACGTTTCTCACTTAACTGAAAAAAAGCTTCCAGACACCTGCATGGGTGCGAGGCACTCTTGAAACAAAACATCTTGAGATTGGTCCAAATCTGGCATGAACAAAGCAGTGCTCCCCTCTATGGAGGCATTCTGCCCAAAGGAAGGTGGGCAAGGCGAACTGAATGGCAATATTTAACATTATAAGTGGATGCAAAGCAGCAGAACAATGTTTTTAATGCTCTTACATTTGTAAGAATGCCCCCTTTTCTGCTTTACTGATTAAAATTCTATCTTCTGCTTTTGACACATTAACGTTCCACTTATTAGGCTGCCTGTGAGATTTTTCATTGTTGAGGTGTTTTTTATTATTATTTAAAAGACTGATGTGTGTGGAGTTTTCACTGTCAGATTAAACACACTGAGTAAATACAGTCCCTGAAACAGGAGATTCTATCTGGGAAGCTCAGATGGAATTCCATCTCATGGAATTCCATCTGGCTGGCAGTTGCTCAGGTGAGCCCTCTCTGCCAGACTACAATAGCAAAGGATATTCTTCCTTCCCTTTACCTTCATCATGCATGGGAGGGAAGGGAGCAGGAGCAGAGCAGGGTCATCTTGGCAGGGCATTTATTGTGCTGCAATGGCTTCACTGAGCACAAGTAACAAAGCATTCCCTGTGAGCACAGCTCAGCACTGAGATTGCACCAGGGTGTGATGTTGTACATGACCTGCTCCAGGATGCAGCCAAGTCAGCTCATTTCTTTGCCTTGCCCTCACACTGCAGAGGAGCTTGAGATTAGGCAGTTTCCTTCCCAGAAATCTTCATTGCTGCTGGCATCAGCTGAGAGAGCCTGGAGTTAATGTAGCAGAGCAGTGGGGCAGCTCTCTGAAGGATGTGCTCTGTTCTCTGGGGCAGAAGTTGTATCCAGAGGGGAAAAGCAGATTCAGACTTGTCTGTCAGTGCAGCCTTCATGTGGTTCATGATGAAAGCAACCACGTTGTTTTCAGGAAGAGCTGAACTCTGGAGAACTGTGGGTGGTCAGGGCAGAGCAGGGGTAAGGCACTCAGCGCATCCTGAGGGCATGGAAAGAGTCTGGCATCCCATGGAAAAGCACCAGGTTTGGGATAAGGGAATCAGTGAGAGGGATTGAATACAGGGTGTGTGTCAGGGCATGGGAATGGCTCAGGGTTACCCTAACTCAGCATCCCTGTAACAGCTGTGCTCAATTCCAGTGAGGGATGGAGCTCCAGGTGCAATGGCAGAGAGGTGGGAGGTGAAGTTCAGGCACTCACCAGCACTGGAGCAGGCTGTCCAGGGGAGCAGTGGGGACAGCATCCCTGCAGGGATTCAAAATTTACATAGATGTGATGGATTTGGCACTATTAATGGTTGTACTCAATGATCTTAGAGAGCTTCTCCAAACTATTCTATTCTATTCTATTCTATTCTATTCTATTCTATTCTATTCTATTCTATTCTATTCTATTCTATTCTATTCTATTCTATTCTATTCCATTCCATTCCATTCCATTCCATTCCATTCCATTCCATTCCATTCCATTCCTATTCTATTCTATTCTATTCTATTCTATTCTATTCTATTCTATTCTATTCTATTCTATTCTATTCTATTCTATTCCATCTACATCTATAAACCTAATTCTTTATTACAGACAGGTCTCTTGTTCTTCAGAACATGTCAGGGCTTCAAAGCAAGGTACATGGTACTGACTCCTCCCTCAAGGCCCTCTCCCTGACAGTGCTGAATGGCTTTCACATGAAAGAAAACAGGGCTCTGCCAGACTCCCAACCCTTTCCTTTTGTGTTTTGCCAAAACCCACAGCCACACAGCCAAAAGGATGGGAACTGAACTGGATCCATGACCCCTACCTGGATTCAACAAAATGTGAAATAATTTGGATGAGAAATGATGTTTCTGTGATGGATCACAAAGAATGTCATCGGGGAATGAGGTGGTGGTAGAGACAGGGAAGGGTAACAAACATTTTGCTTCCTGATTCTCATCTCTCACAGACAGGAGATTTTTGGTTGGTTTCTTAACAGGAACTGGTGAAGCTCAACTCATTAATGCCATAATTAGGATTGAAATCCAAAGATTTCTTTTAATGATAGATAGGAGTGGAGCCAGAGGAGGCCACAAAGGTGATTGGAGTGATGGAACACCTTCTCTGTGAGGACAGAGTTGGGGTTGTTCAGGCTGGAGAAGAAAAGGCTGCAGGGAGACCTGGAGCACCTTTCAGTTCCCCGAGAGGCCTTGGAGAGAGGGGGACAGACCTTTTAGCAGGGAATGTTGGGACAGGACAGGGGATGATGGTTTTACATTGAAGGAGAGTTGATTTAAATGAGGAATAAGGAAGAAGTTTTTTTACAATGATGGTGGTGAAACACTGGCACAGGTTGCTCAGGGAAGGTGTGAATGCCCCGACCCTGGAAGTGTTCAAGGCCAGGCTGGACAGGGCTCTGAGCAACCTGATGTAGTGGAAAGTGCCTCCTTTGATCTTTGTTCCACTTCTGTCACTCAGCAGGGACATCCCTCTGCAGCTGGGGCTCGAATCTGCAAACCCTTCTGCAGCTCCTTGGGGCAATTCTGTCACTCTTGAACCACTTTTCACTCCTGGGTATATTCTGAAGATGTTTGCATCACATTTTGCTTTAATTCAGTGCTCAGGCAGGGTGGGAGACTGTTCTGAGGAAGAGACACTTTGTGACAATACTATTAACATTTTACTTGTGCACGTTTTCCCCTCTAGATTGGTTTTCACTCCAGCTATATTTCTTTGAATGTGACAGATTTTATGTTTTTTTCTCCTTGTTTTCTTTTTGGTCCTATCCTCTGTTTAAAAGGAAGGTCATCAATAATTTTAGATGAAATACATTTGCTGTAACCCTTCAGGATAACATGGTTTGAATATTTTGATTGATTTATGTCTATAAAAAACAAACTGTATCAGCTGTTTGTCTGTAGAAACCTTTGTTTTCTTTAAAGTCACGAGCCTTGTGCCTCATTAGTCTTCCCGAGCTTTCCTTTTGGTACCTGTTGTGTTTCACACATTTTTATAAGCTGTCTGCCTCTAATAAATGAAATTATACTTCAGCTGTAAAGTGTTCCCATAAGCAATCAAAGAAATGCTGCCTTGTAGTCTGTGAGAATAAGCACCATCAGTACCATTGTCACATCATCAGGACGTAGCTCAGCCTGGTTATTACTTTTGTGCTGCTCTGACAGCTTGGCTGGTGCAGCATCTCTCAAAAACCACTGCTGGAGGAATCCAGGAATGGAGGATCAGCACATACCAGCCTAAGGTGTCTGGCACTGCAATATTTTGGCTGATTTTTAGAAGGGTGACTTGATTCTGCATAAGCTCTTGATTACATTCAAGGAGCAGAAGTGAAAATTAAATTCATTTAAAGAGGAAATCGCACACAGGTTTGTTATCATGAGTGGGAGCTATCAGTGTGCGTTACAGGGTCTGTGACAGCATCTTTGGGTTGCTCCAGGGAAGCTCAGCCAAACCCCCTGCAGGATCCACAGGCAGGTAGAAACTTGTTTGCTTTTCCTCTCATTTCTTGTTACAGAGAGAATTGCAATGATTTTGTTTTTCCTGGGACACCCTCATGTCAAACAGAAGACGAATGAGGATGTGCACACATTCTGGTGAGCTCATTTCTTGTACTTATGATACAAACCAGAGGAAGAGGACGAGCCAGCTTGTGACATACAGCATCATTTTACTTCAAATGAAAGCTGGCTGGCAGCTCCTTGTTCTTCTAGAACTGCTGGCAATTTTGAATTCTTGTGGGTTTTATGCAACTCTCCCAAGCTCATGGCAACATTCTCTAGCAAAGTTTGGGATCTGGTACCCTTTGCTTCCAATACCTTCTTTGAGTGCTCATCCAATTTTGTGTGAGTTCAGAAAGCCTTCTGCTGTTAACATGGAGTTGGTTTGGTTGGAAAATAACCCCAGGACCACTGAGTCAAACCATTGACCCAACTCTTCCAGGTCCACCACAAAACCATGCCCTGAACTGTCACCATCATATTTTCTGGAAAAATCCTTTTGCCCAGGATTCTTCTCCTGGGAAGCTGAGAAGCCTCGGAGAAAAGGAAAACAATATTACCTCATTTGCTTCTCCTGTGTTTTGCTGTTTGGGAATGTTGTTGGAGATTGTTTATCCAACAGGTGATTGTTTCATAGATTTCATGTGAATTGTTTTGACTCTTTGGCCAATCAGGGCCAAGCTGTGTCGGACTCTGAAGAGAGGATCACGAGTTTTCATTATTATCTTTTAGCCTTCTCTCTATATCCTTTCTCTATTCTTTAGTATAGTTTAGTATAGTATTCTTTTATATAATAGAGATCAAAAAATAATTAATTAGCCTTGTAACAACATGGAGTCAGATTCATCATTTCCTTCCTCCAATGACAGAGGTCTCAGAAAATACCACACTGAAGTGCCACATTCCCACATTTTTTTAACATTTCCAGGGGCAGTGACTCAGCCCTGGAGATCTTGTTCCAATGCTTGACAGCTCTTTCAGTGAAGTAGTTATTTTTTTAATATCCAACCTAAACTTCTTCTGGTGCAACTTAAAGCCATTGCTTCTTGCTTTACAACCTATTCCTCTTGTCCTAGCCATGTTCCAGTCCCTGCAGCTGTGAGGGTGAAATATCCATGGCAGAACATTCCAGCTCAGAGCTGAGGGCACCCCTGGGTCTGAGTGGAATCAGCCCTTTGAGACCAGGTAAGGACAGAGCAAGGATGTTGCTCGGGGCAAAAATAAGCACAACACAAAGCTGTCTTTAATATTTCAACAACTTGTCAGCTTCTCATTCACTTCAGCTGGGTGATCTTTAATTACAAACATTTTTTTTTTGCCTTTTTCTTCTCTTCAAACAGGGATGAGGCAGAGAGGAAATCAGCATTCAGAACTCCTCTCTACTTACATGCACATTGCATTGCAGAAATGAACACTGTGTCTGGTTCAGTTGGATCAACTTTGTAGGCAGATTATTAGTAATTAAACCAGAGATATATCTTAGAGGCAAAAGGGAAAATCCCACTGACTCCAGTCTGTCCTTTTGTAACCCATCCTAGGAAGAAGCAAAGCATCAGAAAGCCCTCACTATTTATGTGTATTTATATATACATACATAAATATATGTATATATATAAATGTGTATATAAATTTATGCATATTTCCATATATATATGGAAAGCAGATAGCAATTCCTTCATTTCCCCACTCTGCCTTTCTGCTTGGAAGCCTATTTACAAAAACACAGTCAAAATCCTGCTCTGAAATGGGTGATTGTGTTCATTGTTCCAGAACACATACTAGCAGAGGCAAATGGGAATGCTGAGGCAGTAATAGCTTAAGTTGTTCAAACAGGAGGAACAGGGAAAGCAGCAAATAATTGTCACAACCTAAAGGCTGCAGAGTCCCTGAAATCATCAAATCTTTCACTCTGTGAGTCTTCCACACTTGTTGAGCTACATAATGTCTTGCTATGTCATCAGGATCTGAGATTCAACCACAATTCCTAATACCTGGTCTAGATGCTCTTAAATTCTGCACCAAAATTCATCAAATACTGGTTTCATGGTGACTGAATTGAGTTTTCTGGGGCTGCTTCTAAAATCAGAGTTCCCTCCATGTGTACAGTGATCAGCCAGGGTCATCTCTTGGATTCCTTTTGGGAAAGAACACCCAAGGCTTGGAGAACTGGCTTCAGGGAACAAGTATTTACTATGTCCCTTCTGCAGGGACTGTGACAAGCCAGGACAGGATGTGCAGACCAGGCAGAACGGGTAAAATACCATTTCTTGCAGGGCTTGAAAGGACAGAGCTACCACAGGATGAGACAGGAAAATAAATAAACGCTCAGCTCACTGCTAAGACACAAATGGATGATGATACCCCCACCCAGGAGCCCCTGGGCTGGAAGTCAGACCTCAGTATGGTCTGCAGAGGACAAAATTTGGTCTAATCTGTTCAACCAACCACCCACAGCCCTTTATGGTTTTGCCCCAGGAGAGCACAGGCTCCCACAGCTCCTCCCCACACCAGACTTGTCAGGATACTTCAGGTGTCTCCAAGATATCTCAGGTGATAACAGAGAAGCCCTTTTTTTTCCCCATCCCTTTTCCTCCTCATTTTGTTTTCTCCACATCAGTGGAACAAGCTCAGTTCTCTCAGAGCTACCTGGTCAAACCCATTTATGTGTTTTGGCTTTCTGGTGTTATTCAGAATTTCCTGCACAAAGGAAAAGCATCAGGGCACGAATTTTGTGCTGACCCATCTGCCCCAGCAGAGCAATTAAAAGCAGAGTTGTGCCAGAGCAATATTATTTTAAAAACACAGCACAACCTCTGATATGAAACAGCGCCAAGAATGGACTTGTCAAACACTATTAGTTTTCTATTTTATTTTTTTCAATAAAAGAGGGAAAGAAGGAGTGTTTACAAGCAAGGCAGTCTGTTCTAAACTCAAAATACTCTGTCTGATTATGCTCAGGGACCAAGCAATTAACAATGATCAAAGAGGGTAATTGTCGTTAAAAAGTTAATAGGGATAAAAATATCACTATATTAATTTTTTTGGCCTTTTTTTCCCCCTCCAGAAATAAAGCCATAATTTTTCAGCATTTGAAAATATAATCCTCATCACTGATTGTCTTTCTTTGGGGGCAGAAAGAAAAAAACCCCAAAAAATAAAGATGAAATAAGGAAAATTCTTCAATTAATCTAATTTTTGCCAAAACATACCTTATTGGGTCAGATTTACAGATTGCACAAGGTGGTTAGTTCAATTACAGCAGGGAAAGAGTAATTCTGAGAACTAATTAAATATGCTGGTATGCAGATGGTTAATTGGATTAATAATTACCTTGCATATGTAAAAAGAGGTTTTATGTTTGCACAGGCAATTTTTTATCAGGATTCTCCTAGGATAAAAAAAAATCATGCTAATAAATGATTGTTTCAAATAGCAAAATGATTTTGCCTTGGTTTTGACTAAACTTTAGAAGAAAAAGCTTTCTGCTCTCATCAGAAAGTAATTTAAATAAAAAAAAGATTTCACTTTCTTTTTTTTTCTGTACTCTCACCTAGAGCCACTCTAGGGAAGAGAGAAAAGCAAAGCATGTTGTAATCTGCAGAAATCAGAAGACAATGGAAAAATCTGTTTTTAAGCATTTTTGGGGGGTGGGAACAAATTGCCATGGCAACTCTCTAAACGGATATGTCTTCAAGGAAATCATGCTGTTCTCTTGAAAAGTGAGATGCATAATACAGCGAGCACTTGAAAGTTATCTTTGGAAGGCATGTGTACAGGAGAATCAGAAATATTTTATAAATTCAAACTTATGAAACATTCATGCTGATTCACTAATGTTTCACAGGGCAATTATTCCACCCAAAGGCAGGAGCTGAATAACCTTGCCATGTATATGTGCATTTTTAAGAGTGCTTTGTGGCTGGGCTCATCTGATCTATCAGCACCTTCCCTCTGCTCTGCAGGCACTCAGAGTTCCTTGCCATCAATATATAAGTTGCTGCTAACTCAGATGGTTGTTAAATCAGAGCCTGAAATATTTAACCCATTTCTTAGAGCCTTTTTTTTTTTCCTGACAGGCTGTGTCAGTCAACATTTCCTTTACCAGCAGCATCAGTGACATCAGTGCGCTGCAGAGTGGGATGAGAGGGGAGGATTTGACCTAATAACTTTTCTTGGAAAAGCTGTTCCTCCTATTTTAAATCAGTCAGATGGTTTGAGGCATCTGGTCACACTCAAAATTATATTTTGCTCTCAGAATTGAAGGATTCTCATCCTGGCAAAACAACTTAAAGAGTTTTACCTCAAGACTGAGGCAAAATGATCTTTAAGGTGCCTTCCAACCCTCACTGTTGTATGATTCTCTGCCCCTAGTAAAAACAAGAGGAGGATTTTCTTTGCCATGGGTTATTTAGTTCCTAAGCTTCTGGCCTGAAAAAGTAATAAAATAAATAAGACATTAGCTAATATAAAGTGAAAAGCAAATCATGGCATTTATTTGCATCCTTGAGATGGAGCTGCACTTGTGCTTCTTGGCTCCTTCTGACAACTCCTGGGCTTTTCTTCCACAAGGATGAACCATTTTAATTAATGCAACCCAAACCACTTGCTTTATATAAACCAGAGAGAATAACAAAATCTGTCCTGACTGAAACCAAAATCAGCATCCTGCACCAGTTTAAGTGAGGTAACTTAAAAATGTCACCTCGGACTCACATTTTACATAGAGGAGATCAGGGTGCAGTCACATTGCCAGGCCTGGGTGCTTAAATTTAAGGTGTCAGAACAACAATCACATCTAAAAGGCAGCAAATGGAGGGAACAATTCACTGATGTGTCCCTGAGTGTCTTCTCAACGTGTCAGTCTCCTGTACTTCAGGGAGCTGGGGCAGAGGCTGCTGTGCCAAGCCAGGGCAATTAGCTGTGGCTCCAAATAGGAGGAGCAGATTGTGAACAACCCCTTGATTTTCTCTCCCACGTGTCTCTCTGTGCCTTCAGTGACTCAGTTGTCTGCTCAGCAGTTGTTCTTGGAAGCAGAATGATCACGGCAGCCAGAAGAAGGAATCCCATTTGGCAGGTGGATCACTTGGTGGGAATGGCTGGGACTGAGAGGGCTGGCTGCAGAACAGGGACACAGCTCATCTTGGCTAAGCTCTCTCATGATATTTTCTCTTTTTTTTTTTTTTTTAGAAACAAGTAAATATTTTGACAATTTCTAGCACAAGCTGGCCCTCAGGAGACATGGAAGTGGAAAAAATTACTGCTGATGACAGACAAAAAGACCAGAATACCTATCAGGGCTAATAATTGCTGGATCTGAGAAATGCCTAAAGCCAGATCCAGATTTCACAGCTTGAACAAGGGCTCAGAAAGAAATCTGGTTTGAAAACCCATCATCCAATGCTGTGGAATATCCCTGTGGTCAGTTTGGGTCACCTGTCCCAGCTTTGCTCCCTCCCAATTTCTTTTGTGAACCTGGCTGAGTGTGAGACAAGGGGAAAAAAATTCCTTGACTTAGGATAAACACAAAAGCAAAAACCTGAACCATCAGTGTGTCATCAACACCATTCCCATCCTGAATCCAAAACACAGCACTGGAACAGCTGCTGACAAGAAATTAACTCTACCTAAGCTGAAAACAGGATGGTGATGTTAAAAGGTCTCTGTCACAGACATATTTTATGAAAAATTCTTAGGATTTTTTCTTCTGAGAAGCTGAGAGGCCTCAGGAACAAAATGTAGACAATGATTATCTGCTGCTGTGGAATGCAACAGGTGCATCTGTGATTGGTCTCATGTGGTTGTTTCTAATTAATGGCCAATCACAGTCAGCTGGTTAGGACAGAGAGTCCAAGCCACAACCTTTTGTTATTGTTCTTTCTTTTTCTATTCTTAGCTAGCCTTCTGATGAAATCCTTTCTTCTATTCTTTTAGTATAGTTTTAATATAATATATATAATAAAATAATAAATCAGCCTTCTGAAACATGGAGTCAGATCCTCGTCTCTTCCCTCATCCTCAGACCCCTCTGAACACCATCACAGGTCTCTTCCAACCCAAATTATTCTGTGATTGTAAGATTTTTCATATGGCTGGGGGAGGCTAAGGTTGTTGCCTGAGGCTGTGGAACAGCAAAGCCAGGCCTGGGTCAGGGCAGCCCCTGCTGCTCCTGCATCCATGGCTCAGGACGATGCTCTCTAAGCAGATTTCATTTGCTGCGGTCACGCTCTGAGCTGGCCAGAAGCTGTGCAGCTGATGTGGCACAGCCTGCTCCCAGCAGAGCCTGTCACCTTCTGTCACCCCTCTCAGGAGGGGCTGTCCAAGGCTGAAATGACCCTACAGGCAGTGGCGGACACGTGCTGTGACCCCATGGCATTGCTGAGGTCACTCCAGCCACGGAAAGTGACTTTGTGCATGGATGTGCGTCACCACATTTCTCTTCATAGAGAAAAGCAAGGCACAATTCTTCCCAAGAATATTTCTGGTTTCACATTCTCAGAACCTCAGAGAAAGGAAAAAGAATTCTTATCATTTGTGGTGCCTGTGTTTGTGCCAAAGTAGAATGCAATATGGAGATGGTTTACCCACAGTGATGGTGTTTTGTTTCCTTGGCCTATCAGGGCCAGGTGTGTGTGTGTGTGTGTGTCAGGACTGTCAGCTGAGATTCTGTGCAGTGTGTGCAGAGTTGAGTGCTTGGCAGATTCAGTTTAGATGTAATGTAATACAATGCAATATAATATAGACTATTATAGGATAATAAAGTAATTATTTAGCCTTCTGATAAGATGGAGTCCTCCTCATGGGTATCATCCTGTTCCAATATGTGTGAACAGCAAAAACCACCCTGGATGAGGCAGGAGATGCTCTGAGGGCTCTGCATCATTCAGAGGTGTCACTGTCACATTTTCTGGAAAAATCCCTTCACCAGGATTTCTTCTCCCAGGAAGCTAAGAAGCCTCAGAGAAAAATTAAAACAATAATTATCTGATTTGCTTCTCCTGTGTTTTGCTGCTTTGGAATGTGGTTGGAGACAGTTCATCCAACAGGTGGGTGGTTGATTGGTTTCATGTGAATTGTTATAACTTAATGCCCAATCACAACCAGCTGTATTGAGGCTCTGGGGAGTCACAAATTTTTAATTAGTATCTTGTTAAGTCTTCTGTAAGAATCCTTTCTGTATTCTTTAGTATATTTTATACATATGTAATATAATATAATATAATATAATATAATATAATATAATATAATATAATATAATATAATATAATATAATATAATATAATATAATATAATATAATATAATATAATATATATTATATTCTGTATTCTGTATTCTTGTGTATAGTTTAGTATAGCATTCTTTAATATAATATAAGTACCTAAATTCATAAATTAGCCTTCTAAGAACATGGAGTCAGATTCATCAATTCCTCCTTCATCCTGGGGACCCCAGCCAATACCACACAAATGGACTTTGGTTTCTTTTTACCAGGTCACAGGTGACACCTCCATCGAGATTAATGCTTTTAGAACAAGAGGGCACCAGCTCCAAGGGGCAGCTTTCAGGTGTGTTTGCATAAACAAAGGTATCACCCAACGTGTGTTTAATGGGAAAGAAATCAGCACAGTTCAGAAAGTTTGTCCTACACCTGCAATTTTTAAAAAAATGTTATGTAATTTCAAAGATGAAAAGCTCATTTTTTGCATGGAGTTTTCCTCGACAAATACATGGCTTTTGTGTACATGCTAAAGGAATAAAAATATTAAAGGTATTCCCCAGGAAGCCCTCCTACATATATTTGAGGAGCTTTCTAGGATAGCAAGGACAGGGCAAATCTGTGTCAGTAATCCTGGCAGAGGCAAGGTGGAGATAAAGGTGTTAAATGGCCAAAGAAATTGTGTAATTCAGTGGCATTTCTTCTGATAAAGCAGTATTTAATCTGACAGCCACAGGAACTGGGGTGTGACATGAGCATGAGGCCAGGAAATGTAAAATGAAGTAATCACCCTGAAGAAGGAACTACTTTGAATAACACATGATGCTGGAAATCTTCAATACAGCATTGGATTCTGTTGTTCAGTGCCTCCTCCCAGACATTTGCCATTAATTCAAATATTACTGAGAGAATTTAGGGCAAAAAAATGTTTCAACATGCTGCTGCAGCAGCATGAATGTTCTTGCTAGAGAATCTCACCATCAGCCCGACGGGTTACAGAATTTGATGTGTAAATTTGATTCTTAACAGGGATGATTTTAAAATGATGGGAGAGGAAATTTGAGGGGAGAGGAAAGGTTTTGTGTAGGTCAATAGCATGAATGGGATCAAAACAGACCAAGAGATTTTAGAAAAAGGGCCCTGGTTTAAAATGAGAGTCACTGGAGGGAGAACTCTGAGACAATCAAAGAAAAGACAATATCTTGTAATGTGGGGAGAGGGGATTTTGACCCTACAGATACTTGAAGATAAATTATTTTGCAACAAATAAAAGCAAGGCAAGGTCATAAGTGCAAGACTCAAAACCCAGCTGCTTTAAGTATTATTTCTGAAAATGCATCTGAAATAACTAAACATTATCCCCCAGTTGTCCCACTGAAAGTGTCCCAGGGGCACCTTTAGCACAAATAAGAGGAGGTTTGATAAGCAGGACATCATATTAGCACTAAGGTATCTTTATCCTTATTCCACAAGGACCAAGTTGAAGCAGAGAGAAGAGCATAGTAAATAAAAATAATAAAGACAGGCTGATGCTTCCTTTTGAGCTGGATTTCTTTTATCTAACATTAGCCATCTGAAAATGAGGCATCTGGCTTAGTGCAGACATCTGGACTCTCTCAATAGTCAGCAGAGGGAAGCAGCTCTAGAGATGATCCATCACAGCTTTTTACAGAGCATGAATTGCCCTGGGAAGCTCCACCAGCTGCAGAAGGAGCCTGGATAACAAGCTTAGCATGGAAACTTGTTCATGGGCAGGAACCAGCCAAGAAAAGTCCCATCCTTGCTTGCTGTGATCAGAAGAGGTCATGGGTGACATTGTTCCATTTCATGATCTGCCCAAAGCTGAAATAATGTGATTATTGTTGGTCACACACAAGGAGATGGAGAGTTATTACAGAACAGGTGAGAGTCAGAAAGGTGATTTCAATGGCTCTGCTCATACTAAAGGTGATCCCACCCCTTTTAATTCCTCACTTAAGGTTTCCAATGCCCTGGGAGGGCCAGAACCCCCACATCTGGTGCCTGAACACCAACATCTGGGTCCTCAGCTGAATTCCCTGTCCTTACTGAGGAGTTGGAAACGGCAAGGGAAGGAAGGAAGGAAGGAAGGAAGGAAGGAAGGAAGGAAGGAAGGAAGGAAGGAAGGAAGGAAGGAAGGAAGGAAGGAAGGAAGGAAGGAAGGAAGGATTTGTGTGTTTTCAGTGTGCATCCAACCCCATTCCAGGGCAAAATGTGTCACTGTGGGTGTGACAAAAGTGCCTCCCTTGCCCTGGGGATGCAGAGCAAATGCAAAGCCCCTTGCAGGGGAAGCCCCTCCCTTAAGTCATCAGGATTGGATTAAGGCCTTCATCCTCAGAAATTTCTCCTCCCTCCAACTGGGCACACTCATCCTGATTTCCAACTGAGGCAGATTACAACGCCTTTTTAAAATTTTTTTCCCCACAGACAGGTGCAAGGGTGTCCCTCCAGGAGAAAATTTGTTTCTCTTTATGCCCCATTTAGACTCCAAACTTGCTAAGCTATTTAAAAAGAAGCAGAGGAGGAAAAAAAGAAATGCAGAGGTAGACTTTATACCCCTGATCTCAGCTATTTTTCCTTGCAGAAGACCGTCTTTGAGCACTATGTTATTGAACCTCCCTGTTTAATGACCCCTCTAATGCACTGCTATCAGGTAGTGCCATCTGTATTTGGGCAAATGTGCTCACTCGTCTGTTTACTCAGCATAAATTAGCTTTATTTAAAGTTTAATGGAAGTTACATCTATTTGGACATCTGTACTTAACTGATTACTGGCCACGTTGGGCCGCCTGGTGGTTCTGCATGAACTTGCCAGCTGCTCTGAAATGATAAGAGCCTGACATATGTTAAGAGCCAGTAACAATCACAGTCAGGGTGTACTTTTTAAATTTTTTTTAAATTTTTTTTACTATTTCTGAGCTGGCAGTTAATAGCAGCGAAAAAGAAATCCACCCACTTCTCCCAACTGCCTCCTCCACCCCCGTGCGTGTCTCTGCTGTCAATCCAAACCTTTTTAAAGCACATAAAAAAGACAATATTCCCACCCCGCCTTAGGAGTGAGTGGAGCTCTTTGTGCATACCATTAAATCCACGTGCTGTTTGTTCCCTGTTCCATGCAGTGAGACATTCCTGGCCGTGGGAAGCCAGAGCCCATCTCGGCTCCTCAGCATCTGCAGGAGATTTGGAAAGTTGCTGCCATCTATAGATAGGCATGAGGATTTGCTGGCATGGCTAGGGAAAAGGCTGGGATTCAGGGAACAGGATTCAGGGCAAAGAATCATGGAATAACAGAATAATTAGGGTTGGGAAAGACCTCTAGGATCATCTGGTCCAGCCATTAATGCTGCCAGGTCCAGCACTAAATCAGTGCTGAGCTGCACACACACCAACAACCCTGGAGCTCTGCTTCTGGTTATCTTCTTCTGTGATATTATCTTCTTCTGGTTTTCAGTTTATCTGAAAAGGTCATGGCCTGGAAATGCTAGTTTTTACCTAATTAAAAACTTGTTTGTTAACCTGAGATGTTAACCTGCTGCAGTAGATCTACCCTGGTTAACATTTTTTTGCAAGTGGTCATGACTATTGAGCAAGACCAATTAACGTGACCTTGTGATCCCCGAAATGCTGACTGTAGTTAGATCACTGTGGTAGGAAGATTGTTGTAGACCTCTCAATTTCCATCCCATCCCATCCCATCCCATCCCATCCCATCCCATCCCATCCCATCCCATCCCATCCCATCCCATCCCATCCCATCCTCCATCCCATCCTCCATCCCATCCCATCCCATCCCATCCCATCCTCCATTTCCATCCCATCCCATCCCATCCCATCCCATCCCATCCCATCCCATCCCATCCCATCCCATGGAGCTGGGGTTGATGCAATAGTGCAGATTGCCCTAAATTCAGCTCCTCGCATAGAGAGTGGAGATATCCTAATTTCTTTGGAGTGTTTCAACCCTCCTATGCCATTCTCTACTGAGTGCCAAAAAAAGAAGGTTTATGAAAAGCTTCTTTACTTTTCCTCTGAGTTTTCAGGGTTACTTTAATCCTTTCATACTTAACTCATTCGTCTCAGGGTAAGGTGATTAATTTCTACCTAAACCCTTTGGTGCAAATTCAGCCCTGGAGAAAACATCTGTCAGCTCCAATTTGTTGTGGGCATCTACTGGCCTTCATGACTGTATTTTACTTAGACCCCAAAGAGTGTCCTGCTTAAATGATGGATCTCCCTGGAAGCAGAACTGGATTTCTGAATATAAACTCCTAAAACCCCATTGTAAAGCTTCATAATTAATCAATGTTGATAGAGTTTCAGTGAAAACTAACAGCAGTCTACTCTCAAAAATCAGGAGATTTTATGTATATGTATAGTTAGAGTGTGTTTAAAGAGTTTAGTATCAGGCACCCATTTCTGAAAATCTTAGTGGAGTGGAAAAAGACACAAAACCAGCCTGTGCCTGCTGGAAGCAGAGAGGCCAATGGTTCTCAGCTGCAGAATAGTTATAGGGGGAAAAGCCCTGTGCTTCTGAGGCGAAACCAAACTCTATCTCGTGGGCTGTGACTGAAGAAACACCAGGTGTGGTCTTTGGAACTTCTGAAAAGAAAGGATGGAGCATCATGGATTGATGGAAGAGGTTTCATTGCTTTTTTCCTCAGGGCTCAAGGGCTCTTCCCCTCTCGTGCAGCCCCATGTGGAGTGGTGGGACTCAGGACAATTTCCATCGTACGTCTCCAAAAATCCTCCACCTTGTCTCCCACAGGGATGCCATGGATGTGCCTCATCCACAGCCTCATAAAGACTCTGTTCTGAGAGGGAAAAGATCAGAAAAGCTGCCCATTCTTCTTCTGGCTCTTAAATGGAAGCAGAAAATCTGTCACTGGAGCCTCTTAGTCCATCAGCTCCCATAGCAGCTGCCTTTGTCTTCTTTGGCCTTTCTGGTGTGAGACAAAAATGGATGATGTGTGGTGGCTCCTCTCCTGCTGCTGACACACAGAATTACTTTTATTTACTGCCATGGTTACATTGCCATATGTTGTGTTTTCACCACATGGCTCTGTGTAGTGATAGATATGTGGACTGCATGTCTGTAAATGGACCTTTTTATTCCATGTTTGTGTATGGAAGTCTGATGTCTCTGTTCTTATTTTGCATCACCAAAGCAGAGCTGGTGATGAAAAATAAAAAAATACAAGCACAGCCAGCCTGGCTGCACAGGAAAATACAAAACACACCTAGAAAATATGAGGGGGGTGAGACCTGCAGTTTCTAGAAGGAATAGAAAATGATTTGGTCCACATAGTTCAGAGCACCTGAAGTTCTGTGCAGTTGTTGGAGGCAATGTCAGGTCCTGTGCTTTGCATGGGGTGAACGGGTTAATTGTTGGCATCATGTCCTTGAGTGCAGCTCTGTTGGCAGCAACTCTTCTGCATTACAGCAGGAGGAATTAGATGTAAATCAAGCTGTTAGTGCTTTTTTTCCCTAAACTAAACACAGGGGATTAAATTAGCTGTACCCCTAAACTCCAAACAGCTTATACCTCTGCTTTGGTTTTAGTGTTTTAGTTGACATGACAGCTCATTCTTAAACAACCAGAATGAAGAAATTTTTGTCTCTCTAAATTTAACATTTACTTGTTTAAAAATTAATTAAACAGCAAACTCTTCCCCCAGCAGTAAATAATACAGACCTTAGAGGCACAAGGAGGAAAACCTTACAGTTTGGAGCTACTATGAAACCACTCTACAAATAAATCTGCACTTTAAGTCAGGGGTATTTGCCAGGGAGAAAATATTTTTGCTATCACAGAAAAGAATTTATTATTCTTAATGTATTCAAAACTTAAGAGCTACTAAGTTATAGTAATAGCTTAAAAGTTACTATATTTTTTCCATTTTAAGTGTTATTACGTTTTTATTTACCTTCCTTTTATTGATTCTAACAGTCTGGCTCTTTTGCAGCTTATTTCTAGCTATGAACTTGTCTATTATAAAAAGTAGCCCAAGTCTCTCACACGTTCAGCTGTCTCAGGGGAGCTGAGCTCTCAGTCCAAATTACCCTTCTATCACTACCAGAGTCACCCTCCTGTCTCCTGAGAATTGCCACAACAGCTCAGGAAATGACAGCCAGAGCTTCTGGGCCGTGGATTAGAAATCATCTGCTCCTGGGGTGTGCTGCAGGGCTCACCACAGTGACTGGCACTGGCTGTCACCATCCCAGGGGGACACGAGGGTCGGTCACTAACAGGGCCTGTGACCCACAGGGACTTTCTCCAGCCCCTGTTTCTGCTGTGGATCTGGTCTGGGCTCTCCTGCAACCCTCTTGGAGGGAAGGATGTGACCTTTCTGAAATCCAAGGAGGGAACTTGCAAGGTGAAAGCCCCACGAGTGAGTAACCAAAAATACAAACTTACCCCAATACAGACCAGATTCAAGAAAACCCCTTAAAAACAAGTTGAAAAAAAATCTCAATTTTATGTTATGTTTGCATACAAAATCCTGAGATCACAAGCACTTAACTTGGTAGGTGATTTTCTTTTTTCCACACAGATTTATCAATCGGAGCGCAGATGTCTCAAGATCACTTGGAAAAAACACCTTAAGGACTAGACTGACATCACAGCATGTGGAATTTGGGAGGTAATGAAAGTTTACAAAACACTTTGAGATGCTGAGAGGTGTGCCATATCTAGCCAAAAGGTATTATTAGTGTGTGACATGCAGAGCAACTGAACATTGCTGTAAAATACAGAAGGCACAGCAACAGAGAAAGAAAAGCAGCAGATCGTTGACAGTGCAACAAATATTGAATTTGTTGACAATAAAAGGTGGGGGGGAGGAAGATTAGGAGCAGTTAAAAATGTCTAAATCATGAAAAGAGCTAATTTATTGCTGGTAGCCTCTTTGAGAAGGAATGTTGCCAAACAATCCAGCAGCAGTGTAAATCATGCAGAGCGCAACTCCTTGGGAAATAGCAGGTGCTCACTCAGCTAACAAAAACACTGAATAAAAACACACCCCTGGCTGAATACCTATTCCACTTTTTGAAGATTACAAAAGCAGGTACCTGGCCCAGAATGTTAACTTGATAAGGAGTCTTTATGTGGTTTACCTGTCATATAAATAATGGATTGTTTCCCTTTAGGTGGCTTTTTTTGGTTTATTAGTGGTTTCCATTAGACAACAGCTATATTCCCAGGGATCTGCAGGGATTTGCCTTCAATAACAGTACAGCCTTCTTCTTTTCCCCTTTTAAATTAGATTTTGATCCTGGTTCACTTTCTTCTGGCAGCATGAAGGAGACAGGGTCTGCCCCTGTGGGAACAAACCTATCTCCCACGGGAAAATCATTTCACAGGACTCAGCTCTGCCCTGGTTTAGCAACTCATGGAGCAAACAAAGCTGCAAAGACTCCAGCCCCAAGCAAACTGCAAGCGATGGGAGGTGGGCAGGGAAGCTGCACAGTTACCTGTACAGAATTGGTAAGATGAAGTATTTACACACAAGCAATGACTTTCTGTTCATATTCCTTTTCCTAATTTGTCCACACCTAAATATAGAAGATCTTCTGGTGTACATTACCATTGTCCCTCCTGAAATCTGAGCTTCAGTGAAATGTGAACAGAGAAAAGACAAACTTCAGTTATTCAGTTAAAACAAACCAATCGAATGGGAATTATTTTTAGCCAACAGCAAGGTGATATATTGTGGTAAACCTGACAGAACTGATCTCTGCAGCTGCTCAGAGTGGTATTTTCATGACTTATCCAACGCAGTTAAGAAATACTTGGGAAATTAATGTGTAAAGTAGCTAAACTGTGAACTGTGGAAGCATACATTTAACAGGGTGATTATCTGGTACTTTCCTCAGGGTAATGTTTTTGCAATTTTTTCTATATTCTGCTCAGTGCCATTGCAACAGGACAGTAAACTTCCACTACAAAGCAGAGAATTTTAACTCTATTTAATAGGACATCTGTAATTTTTCCATAAACATTTCAGTGTGCCAAGTCAATAAGAAACTTGGCAAGGTCTGTCTTTGTTTGGCTTTGCTTTACCTTAGTCATACATGGAATTCTGCAGTCCTTAACCAGGATAGAGCCTTAAACACCATCAAAGGGAAGTTACACCATATCACTTCACATCAAGTGAGAGTCCATCCCTGGACTTGACTCCAGGCATGTTTTACTCCTGCCCTTCTCTAATTAGAAACCAATTTACTTGAAGATCTAGTCTAGGTTATAAATTAGACCTAGTCCAGGTTACAATTAGAAGCCAGTCGACTTGTAAACTTAGTCCAGGTTAGAAACCTTCACAAGAGTAATGAAAACAGAGTTATTTATTCACATTGTTGCTGAAAAGCCACCTGGCTTTGCTCCTCAGCCTGCTGGAAGGGGAAGAGCCCTGTCCATCACCAGCTAGTGGGGACCATAATCAGAGTCATTAGGCTCAAATGACAGGTTCCACTGGAAAGGAGCAGAAATGCTGCTCTTTGTGTTAAATTAATGGCTGCAGCTGCAGTTAAAAGCCCATTGGTTCCACGGCAGACAGGAACAGTCACCTCACGATGGGGAAAATGAAACCCTTGGCTGGGTATCAAGGTTTTAAGTGCAAATCCACACTTTCCCTCCATTGAGCTTGGTTGTGCCACCTCCTCCCACCCTCGTGTCTCTGACCCCCCAGCTGAAGCACCTCCCCCATGGATGACTATTTTCTTCCTCACTCTTTGGGTGGTTCGGGTGCTTTGGGTGGTTTGGGTGTTTTGGGTGGTTCGGGTGCTTTGGGTGGTTTTGAGTGCTTTGGGTGCTTTGGGTGTTTTGGGTGGTTCGGGTGCTTTGGGTGGTTTTGGGTGTTTGGGTGGTTTTGGGTGTTTTGGGTGGTTCGGGTGCTTTGGGTGGTTTTGGGTGGTTTGGGTGCTTTGGGTGTTTTGGGTGGTTTGGGTCTTGGGTGTTTGGGTGGTTGGTGCTTTGGGGGTTTGGGTGCTTTGGGTGCTTTGGGTGTTTTGGGTGGTTTGGGTATTGTTTTGGGTGTTTTGGGTTTGGTTTTGGGTGTTTTGGGTGTTTTGGGTGTTTTGCTTTGGGTGTTTTGGGTGTTTTGGGTGTTTTTGGGTAGTTTGGGTGCTTTGGGTGCTTTTTGGGTGTTTTGGGTGTTTTTGGGTGCTTTGGGTGCTTTGGGTGGTTTGGGTGTTTTGGGTGCTTTGGGTTTTTGGGTGGTTTGGGTTTTGGGTGTTTTGGGTGTTTTGGGCGCTTTAGGTGCTTTGGGTGCTTTGGGTGGTTTGGGTGTTTTGGGTGCTTTGGGTGTTTTTTGGGTGGTTTGGGTGTTTTGGGTAGTTTTGGGTGTTTTGGGTTTTGGGTGTTTTGGGTGCTTTGGGTGTTTTGGGTGTTTTGGGTGCCTTGGGTGCTTTGGGTGCTTTGGGTGCTTTGGGTGGTTTGGGTGTTTTGGGTGCTTTGGGTGGTTTGGGTGCTTTGGGTGGTTTGGGTGTTTTGGGTGGTTTGGGTGTTTTGGGTGCTTTGGGTGGTTTGGGTGCTTTGGGTGCTTTGGGTGTTTTGGGTGCTTTGGGTGGTTTGGGTGGTTTGGGTGGTTTTGGGTGCTTTGGGTGTTTTGGGTGTTTTGGGTGTTTTGGGTGCTTTGGGTGCTTTGGGTGGTTTTGGGTGTTTTGGGTGTTTTGGGTGTTTTGGGTGCTTTGGGTGGTTTGGGTGGTTTGGGTGCTTTGGGTGGTTTGGGTGTTTTGGGTGCTTTGGGTGTTTTGGGTGCTTTGGGTGCTTTGGGTGGTTTTGGGTGCTTTGGGTGTTTTGGGTGTTTTGGGTGCTTTGGGTGTTTTGGGTGTTTTGGGTGCTTTGGGTGGTTTTGGGTGCTTTGGATGGTTTGGGTGTTTTGGGTGTTTTGGGCGTTCCATCTGCTTGGTCAGTTGTCCCCTGACAGATCACCCTGACCTACAATTTACTCCACATTGGAACAGATGTTCCAGCTGTGACTGGCAGTGGAACCAGAGATGATCTTTCTCCAAGCCAGGAAGTCTGGAAGGTGAAGAGCACAGTCATGGACAGGATTTAGCAGGACTGGTTCAGCCACCTGACCCCTCCATGAGAAGGGGAGCAAAAAAATTAAAGTTAAATTGAAGTTAAAGTTAAATTAAAGAAGTTAAATTAAAGTTAAGTTAAATTTGCAGCAAAGGGAAGCTGCTGCTGTTGGATTAACCATGCTGGGTCAGGAGATGTGGTTTAATTCCATGGCACCCTCACCCCAGCTCCCAAGAAGTTCTGCTCCAGGTCAGAGCAAGCTGTTGTGCCATCTAATCTGTCCAAGTCTTTTTGTTATTGAATGTCCCCATGAGCTCTTTGTTCCTCCTTCCCAGAGGACACAAAGTCAGCTCTATTTAATAGCAGCTAAGCTCAGACCATTCCTGGTCAGTATGGAGGCAGGGAAGGACATGGGATTATGGAGGAAAGGTGAGGACTCCTCCTTTCAAGTGTTTATTTGGGCTCTCTCCTCATTTGAGTATATTGCAACTGTTAATTCATCTTCCTTCACCACTCTGGTGTTAGAGGGAAGTGCTATAAAATATGCCTGGTTTACAAGGACCTGAAACCAGTGAGATCCCTAAACACCTAAATCACACAGATTTTCAGTGTTTTCAAACTGGGATCCAGCTCTCTCATCCAAGGTGAAAGCAAGGGTCTTCTATGGCAGAAATGGAAAATGCAGCAATATTTTCTGTCTGCTCTGATGTTCAACATGGGCCTCTGAAACTCTAGCTTTAGGTATTTTTCCCACATGGAGAAGACTTGGTAGAAGGATTGGGCCCTGGACAAAGCCCACATTAAAAGGGTTCTTTCCTCTTGCTCAGAGACCCCTACTTCCCTCCCAGCTCCTCATCCACCACCAAACCCATCTCCTGGAGAGACTGCAGACACCGCCTGCTTAAAAAACACCCCCATAAATCATTCAGAAACTTATTACCAAGCTTATTATAAGGCATTATAACAAATCAGAACTAATAGTGTTGCTTGATAATAAGATTTTTGTAACAAGATATGATGCCCATATTTATCACTCTGAGGAGTTAGGTGGCCACTGCAGATCAGGTGAGGGTGATTGATCGACTTGCCTTTTTCCTCTTCTGATTATAAAGCCAGGCAGCTTGGATCCAGAATATTAAAGTGCACTATAAAACACGTTATTAATATGTACAACAACCCTCTTTTTACAGCCTTATGCCAGTTTATTGCTGGAGTACCCTCCTGAATGTGACATTAATAAAACTGGTGCAGTAACACAGACTCTAAATTGGTGGTTATTGGTAATGAGGGTGCGATTTAGTTAGCGAGGTTTGTTGGCAAAACTGAAGGCCCATTATTAGTCTGATGGCTGATTAATTAGTGATTATTCTCTATCTGTTTTGTGACCCAGCCCACTGTTTTTAGAGATAGTCTCACAAATATGCAATTTTTAAGCTAATAGCCAAAACAGAAATAAAATAACAGTCTGCTGCCTAAGCAAAGAGTTTGCATTCTAAGACAAGCAGCTAGAATTCCTCATCCTCCCTCCCATAATCCAGTGCTGTAAAATGCCAGGAGTCTCCATATTCCTGACTCTATAAGAGAACCAAGGCTGACATATAAAAAAGATGCATTTTTTTGGACACTCTAAAGTTGTCAGATGAGTGGATGAAGCTGCCTGAAGGATCTGCTGACATGGGGAGAGTGGAGGACTTCACTTCCCCCCAGGAATGTCTTCTCCATTTTTAATACTGTTAGATTTTCAAGCTGCTGCTTAAGGAAAAAAAGCCAGGGCAAATATTCTGGGGTTTTATATGAAATTTTCATCCCATGCAAAATCTGTTTTGATAAATCAAAACAATATAATTAATGCCTCAATGGCATTTACATTGCATTTATGAACAGACCATATGATCTGCATCCTCTTACATTTTTACAAAATATTTTCATCAGTGATCCTTGTCCACAGAAGCAGCGGCAGCACCACCAACTTCTACAGCATCTGGACATCTTCCCAGGTTATTCTATCTGCTAAATCATAAACTGGTTTCCTAGGTTGCCAAAAGTTTTGTGGTTAATATATTTTAGTTTTTAAAAATGGGGAGGCCTGATCTTGCTAAGATTCTATGAATAAAATAGCAAAACAATAATAAACCTGAAAGCTTTTAAAATATTTTGAGCGCTTTGCCCAGCAAAAAAAAGTACCACTGTTCTTTTCTTGATATCACCAGAAACAGGATATCACCAAAGATATTTGGATGATCCCTCATTTGAGAAGGAGACTTCTAAGAGGTATTAAATCCCTAATATCTCCCCTTCTCCCAGCTCTTGCCAAGGTGATCTGATGTTTCCAGTCCCATCAAAAAAGGTGAAGAGCTGATGGCAAACAAATAAAAATGGTATTTCCATGCTCATGTGTTCACTGCAGACAATTTTTAATGGAATTTTCCAACATTCCAGCTGAAGCTTGCCATTGTCTCTAGAGATACAACCAGGGTTGAGATCACTCTGAGCTTCACACTGTACATGGAGGAAAAAACCCTGGAAATCTCAGGGATACAATGTTTTTGAAGAGTGGTGACCATCCGAGAAGGTCAAGATCAAATAAACTCAATGAAAAATTGAGAGGGTTGTTTTAGTGAGTTGGACATGAAGATAGAAGGCCACAGACTGACTTCCTCCTGTGGTCAAGAGGATGTTCCCTCATGTGATAATCAAAGGAGGATTTTTATGAAGCCAACTCTAGTCATTGCTCCCTCCAAATCCACAACCCCTTTGCCATAACAGAAACAGCAAATATTGAGAATTATCATCTTGCCAGAAGTTTCTCTTAACCATTCTTTTAAATCCTGTGTTTTATCGATCCCTTTGTTCATTAATCATGGACTCTCTGTTAAGCTATGTCACATTTTGAAAAGTGGGATTAATGAAAACACATCCATTTTTCCTATTATTTCACATTGAAATTCACCTATTCTGTTGTGTAAGTGGTGGAGTTGGGGCTAAAGAACAGGCTGAGTTTGTCTTCACCAACACTTAGTGTTGCTCATATACCCTACACTGCATGTGCACCCCAGGGTGAAGATAAACCTCCCTGGATCCTGTATTTAAAAATGAATTCATTTACATTTAAACCCCTTCCACAAGGACCTGACAAACCCAGAGAGACAGAAGAGTCACAGCCCATTAACATCTTGTCAAAACACACTCACTCACTGGTGCTCAGATGTCCATGCTGTGCGACAGAGGCTTCTGGGCCCAAAAAATGAACAGCTGCCAGATTCTACTGCCTCTTTCAACCACTGCAAATCCCCTTAGAAAATCAGATAATTTCACATAACAACATCCACTGCTGTGTGTCTCCAGCAAACCTCCTGGCTGGCAAACACAGATCCTTTCTCCCCGTGCAACCAGGAATTTCTTACCAAATTCACAGCACTGAGGTGTGCAATTTTCAAATGTACCCTGAGACTTGGAATTGCTCACACTGGATTGTGAAATAATACGAAGAGCAAAAAGCTTCCCTGGATTCAAGGTTTTCAGTCCCATATGCTGAAGTGGTACCACATAGAGAACAATTCAATCAAGAATTGTTTTTTGGCACACTAAGAATATCATTGCTTCTCTGTTCTGTAAGTAAACCATTAACTCCTGCTCCCTGTGCAAAATGTGTGTCAGACAAATAGAGGAGGGAAGAGCCTCCAGCCCAGAGAGAAGGAGGAGGATGGCAAGGCTTAGGGAGAGCTGCATGTTTTCTGAATTTCCGAGGGCTCCTGCCTTGGCTGCAGGCTCGGGGAAGGGTGTTACTGCGATTGCACCTCGCTGTCAGAGGCAGCAGTGCCTGTTTGCAGGTTTTCAGGCTGCTTTCTGAAGACATTAACAGTTGCTGACTTGTCAAAAAAGTCCGTGGTGCAGCCTCGAGGGGTTTTGAAATCTGAGATGAAAAAGACGCGGAGGGGAGTTCAAAGTGATAAGACCCCAGCCCTGCTATCTTGCTATCAGGCAGAGGCACAGGGATGCACTCTGGTGGGGGCTGGCTGATCCACAAACCAAAGAAGGACTGGGCTGGAGCCAAGGCAGGTTGTTTTAAATCCTTTTTCATCTCCTTCAAAGTAATATTTTCCCTTTTCCCATTCCAACTCCTCATATCACTCCTTGAAATAGAGTAGACAGGCATATGTCAGGGAGGAAGTAGGTGAAGTTTGTCCAGAATTGGGTTCATAGCATGGATCACCACAAAAAAAAAATTTCAAACTCTTGTTCTGAGTAAATAAATAAATAAATTTATTATTGTTTTAAAAAGGGAACACTGTGGAAATGGAAGATGGAGAGAGCAGGGTGCCCTCAGTGCTGAAGAGAAAAGGACTTTCATTTCACATCTCAGGAATTCTGCTAGCTATCAGTTAAGGAGCTGGTGATGGTACAAAGTGGTCAGCTGTGAGGAATTTCTAACCAGAACAAAAGACTGAGTGCCCACAGCAACCCCTGAAAATGCCAGGGCACCACATCTGTGGAGCAGGATTTATGCAGGAAAGGCACCACGTTCCAAAAATGCTCAGCTGTGAAGTGAGCACACACTGGAAGAAAAGAAGAACAAAAGGAGATTGGATTCAGCAAATCATCAAAGAATAGCAGAACTCCAAAGGGCAGCTCAGCATCCCCCAGAAAGGACCCCATTGCATTCAAAAAATACATCTCTGTGTCAGGGACTACAATGCAGCCTTTGGAGTAGCTACAGACTGAGACATGAATAATGGAATAAAGAGAAAAAATAAAAATGAATCTTCAGGAAAGGAGTTGGAAATCCAAATTAGTCACTCTGAGCAGGCTGCATCCTCCCTTCCCACAGTACACCACTCTTGGGGTGAACTGACTGAAGCCAACAGGGTGGTTGAGGAGTAAGGGGACTTGGAAGATGAAAAGAAATTTAGAATACAGCCTTTGTTTAAGAGAAATTATGATGAGTTGAAGCAAATCCAAGAAGTTTAAGAGAGATGAACACTCATCCAGTGAGAAATGTGTCTACAACCTTTTTGCATCCTAAGCTCCCTTTTCCCCCCTGTGGTTTGGTTCATTCCAACATGAAATACAATAAAAATAATTGATAAACAGGAAAGCTCAACAATTAATCAGGCTAATTTTTGGTGCTGCTTTAATTATTGATGTTTTTACACCACAACTGTGAATCCAGCTCTTGGTGACCCCAGCAGCTTGAGATGACTGATCTACATCTTTCAAATGAGCAAGGCTGAAGTTTCATAGGGTGACATTTCAGTTAAGTCAATCAAAGCTCTTTTTATCATTCAAATTCTACCTGCAGACCCCCTTCCTCTGTTTCCTGAGCTGAAGGAAGGAACAAAAACGTAGGATTTGTCTTCCAGACCTCCAGTCACAATGTTGACAGACCCATCTGAATGGGTTGTCTAACCCACATTGTCGGTGGAAAGAGGAGAATACTTCTATAAATGTGATTCATGCAATTTATCTAAAAATATCATGAGTATGAGATGAGTCCCACCCTACAGATGACTACAAAGGGAGTCATGAGCAATGTGGGGACTGAGTTTTCAGGCAGCCAGCATTAGATGAACTAAAATTCTCATCTAGAATACAAAATCATGGGGAGTTTTGTTCCCCAGATCTTTGGCTCACACAGCAGCAAAACTGGGTTTAAGGATTGCAAGGTTTCTGCAAGCTTTTGTCAGAAAAGAGGTTGTAAACCTCGAGATATGATATCTTTCCGTAAATTCTGACTCTGCTACTGCCCTAAAGCACTAAGCCAAGCCTACTACACTAAACCAAGCCCATGGGGTACCAGACATCCTCTCACATCCTGCAGTATCAAGTTCTGCTGCAGGTGGATGTGCTAAAAAATGCAGTGACCCCAGTGAAACTTCCTGCCTGCTATGAAAATTTTCTGTCTAGCATGTAGATAACAGAAATGCCTCAAAAGTTTGCTCAAGCTTTAAATTACTCTGTGTTTTCATAAAAAAAAACTGAGGAGAAGAGTCCTGTGTTGCAAGCCACCATGATCTTGTGTTAGGAACAAGATCCATAAAGGAGACCTGTGTGTTAATTTACATTGTGCTCTTATTTCCCACTGTTCAAATGGGCATTTTGGCTGCTGGATATGAAAGAAAACCCACACCTGTGGCTCCAATAAATTGGTTTGATCCTGGATAGAAAATGCCAGATAACATTATATCCAAAAGGCTCAGACAAAGCCATTTAAAGTATTGCTCAGAATTGTTCAGGTGAATTTAAAATTTTGGCAAGGGCCTATATTTTCCCAGCCTGATTAATGAAGTGGGGACATTTATTTCTAACTCAGACAGGAAAAACCTTGTTCTCAGTGTGGAGGTGCCACTGGGTCACACCTGTCCCCAGCTCACAAGGGCTCCACACACACACTCATCCCTCTCCCTGGGAGGTTCCTTTGCCACCTGGGATTTCCTCAGCTCCCAGGAACATCTCAGGACCAGGAGAAAGGGCAGCAAGCTCTGGCTTTGCCTTTGCAGCACAAAGGGAAGTTGGCAAATGGCCCAGACAATCTGAATCAAAAACTAAACTGGGAATCCCTCAGAGAGAGTTGAATATTCAGGTTTTTTTCTATATTTGCACTGCTCCATATGCAAGAGGGGCAAGGTTGGGGGGAATGGGCTTCCATGAACTGATTTTTGTTGATCCTAAGCATCCCCCATCACCCTAGTCAGGAATTATTTGTCGAAAAGGTTTTAATATTTTTTCCTCCATTATGAGTAATTGCTTCCTTTATTGGGTAGTTCTACATGTTTTAAACAGTCACAGGCTTTCTATGGGAAAATCCCAGGACAAATTCCAGCTTGGAAAGGTCTCATGCTTGTTCAGAGTCAGACCAGAGAAGCTTCCATGCTCCCTTTCCTGGAGTGGACATTCACTCCCTTTCCTGGAGGCTTTTAGTCTGGCACAATGTGAGACTGGAGGGAAAGAAGCAATCTTGATTTGCTTTTTATCATTTGTAAGATAAGCAAAATGTGTCCTGTCTCACTGTGCTGCTGATGTGTTCTATCACAAATGAATGTTTGACAACCATTTACCCAAAGAAATATGTATGTTTTCCCATTTTTATGTGTGCTTGAACAGTTCAGAGTACCTGAAGTTTAATTAAGTTGTTATTGCTTTTAATGTGAATACCTGCCTCACAGCAGCACTGTGATGACTCAGATCAGAAGCCAGGGAGAGGGGAAAACACTCATGAAAAATGAAAACCACTTCCCCCTTATCACTGAGCCACCATCCAATCTTGCTGCAGGCACCGCAATTTTTTCGTTCCTTGTTTGCTTCTAAGGATAAATATAACATGCAGGGTGTTGGTTTTGTGAAATGCTAAGGATGTTTTTCTGTGTAGAAATGTGTCTTGTGAATGCCCAGTTGAAAATGCTCCTTAATAACCCTGTTTTGATCAGATGTGACCTGCTGGACTTTGCACCTGCTCTCTGGCTCATCTCACACGCTCTGCTCTGGCTGGCACGTGCATTGATTCCATCTTAACCCCCTGTTCCTGCCTTCCTTTGCTCGTGGGATACAAGGAAATCTTCCACATTACTAGCCAGTGTGGTGGCTGTGGAAGGGACATGAAATTCCACACAGTTTTTAACGGGGGTGCCTTCTGTTCATGCTGCATTTACAGGAGCATGTGTGGATGGGGGAAATGGCTTTAAACTGGAAGAAGGAAGGTTTAGATTGAATATCAGGAGGAAATTTATTGTGAGGGTGGTGAGACAGTGGAACAGGTTGCTCAGAGGAGTTGTGGACGTCCCATCCTTGGAAAAGTTCAAGGCCAGGTTGGATGGAGCTCTGAGCAACCTGGGATAGTGGAAGGTGTCCCTGCCCATGCCAGAGGGTGGAACTGGATGAGCTTCGAGGTCTCTTCCAATATAGGGCATTCTAAGACTCCCTGAGCAGAAATTGTGATATTGAGGCTTCAGACCTTCATCCCAGACAATAAATGGCTCCAATAGATTAGGAGTGGCAGCTCACCTTAGGTCTGTAATGTTCTTCATTGCTGCAACAGGAGAGAATGGGCTGGAAAACCTCTTCATCTCTGGGTCTGCAGCAAAGACCAGAGGACTTGGGCTGAGCTATAACTGCACACAATATCATTAAGCAGACTTCTCAGGATTTCCTCTCCTTTCCATGCCACTCCCTCAAGGGAAAGAGCAATGTCACTGCATCTCATCAAGGTCTTCACATGAGCAGAGTATTGTTTACAGTGACCAAGAGGGAAATAAGATCCTGGCAGCTGACTGCCGTTCCCTCTTCATTCACAAGCAGCAGCAGTGCCCATGAAGACATCATTGTAAAGTCAGTTTTGATAATACATAATTCAGTGCCTTCAATTTGGCCCTCAAGGCAACTGTGGTATTTTATATAATGGCTTTACTCACGAGGGGGAAATTAATTGCATCTTCCTGGCTGGTTGCTCAGAGCTACAACTTCATGTGCACGATACAGACTCCCCTTAGGAGTCCTGATTTTTGTCAGAACAATCTGAAATTGTCTCTGTGTCATTTATTACAACAACAACAACAACAACTGAGCAGCCTATATAAAATACAAATCTAGGTCCATTTAAAACCCATAGTCTTTATTGCTGCTCTGAACAGCATGTTTTAATGAAAGTCAAGGAAGAATAGACGTCAGTGAAATTTGCCTGGTGTAATTTTGGGACACTTGGCTATGGATAGGAAATGCTCAGAGGAAAACAATTGTGGACATATTGTAAATGGATATCTTCTTACTTATTCATTCATGCTTTCATTTGCCCCTTGGGGCTTGCAGAGAAATTAAAATGGCAAAAACAGAACAGGATGACTCCAGTAACCCCCGCTGTCCAAGCTGTCATGTAGCCACTCACCTCACAATGGATTGTTCACATCAATGTTCCCTGCTGTCCACATAAAGAATCATTATCCAACCTGCCTGGAAAGTTCAGTGAGGTGAGCATCCATAGTCATGGGGATTTGAAGTGCAACAGACAAAGCAGAAAGTTTCTGGAATTATGATTACATATTTATCATAGCATCATCTCCCATTGGAGGCCCCAGTTACTAACAGGCTCCCTTTGCGCTGGACAAGTAAAAATTCCCTTTGCTTTAGGCCTGTGACAAAGCTGTTGCAGCTGCCTGTTACTTTGCAGAAGTTTTGGAGAGGTGTTGAACTACCCAAAAATCAACCTACACTGTTAACCTTGATCTGGGCTTTATGTGGAGGCTTCTCCATGTCTAGCATTGATGGAGCCTGGTCCAATTCTTTCTGCCACTCAAGGTTTACTAAATCTCAGTGATTTTGCACCAAAAACTTCACCTCAGTGTTTCCCAGTCATGAGTAAACCTTTAGATCCCTTGAGTGGCTGTAAATTCATCTCCCATCCATTTTCTCATCTCTGCAGTGCCATGTTAAACATATCACATGTTTAAGTCAGTATCTCCTTGGGACATGTAAGGGATGGGTGCTACACCATGAAACACAAGAGTTTTGGTATTTTAGAGGCAATTCCTTGTGATAAAGTCGCTCTGGACTCCTGGCACAGATGCTCCAAATCTAAGTTGCATCAGTCCAAGCACTGGAAACAGCTGGGCAAATCCAAAGGTTTCTGGCAGGAATTGAGTCTTTCAGGGCTTTCACAGAAGGACAAGGAAGAGATGAAGCAGCCTAGAAAGGAGGAAAGCTCAGTTTCCTATGAAGTTCAGCAGTGGAAGTGCCTTCATGAAACATTCATGCCCACTTTGAATATTATATAAGAACTGTTAGGGAGTGATTCATGCCGTGTGTCATTTACTCACCAAGTGCACAGATTGTTTATAAATATGTTATAGTCTATCTTTGGAAATATAAACGACTGTAATTAAAGACTCCTGTTTTTAAGCCTGGTGAAGTCAGTTAACTGTGGATAATGGTTACTGAATGCTGTTTTAAAATACCATCTGAATGATCTTTACATATTCATGGGGCTGCTGCTTATACCTTGCTGTTGGGGACTGCAATTTGTTTTTCCAGATAAGGTGTTAGAGCAGGGATTTAGATCAAGGGTACAGCTTAAAATGCACACTAGCTGGAAATCTCCACTTCAATTTCTATTGATTACAGTGGACCAAATCCTCTGTTGGTGTAACTCTGCTTACTTAGCTGTCTATATTGAAAAATTCATCCTGACCTTCCTGTTCCCATTTGGCTTTTGCTATTCAGTTGTGCATTCCAACAAATGAGCCCTAGTGTTAAAGACATGGAAAAGTGCTTTTCTTCAACTTCTGTTTTCAGTTGCACCTAGATTTGACAATATTAGTTGTGAAAGCTGGGATCATCCAGGTATCTCTGCTTCAGACAGAGTTATTTTGAAAAGTCTAAACAAATTTACCAAGATTCCCTTCAGCAGAATGCAAGGAAAATTTACTGCTATTAATTTTTTCCAAGTGCTTCTGTTGGAAATTGAATTTGAAAGGTAATAGAGGGAGAGCACTTATCTTAGCAGAAGGCTCCAAACTTTGAATATCATCTTCAGTGCACAAGGCCTGGACCAAACTCATCTTCCTGAAGGATACAAAGGCAGGACCATGGATAAAAGAGTCATCTTCTTCTTCCCTCATTGAAGTCACATCTCTCCCCCGGATAATAATAATAATAATAATAATAATAATAATAATAATAATAATAATAATAATAATAATAATAATAATAATAATAATAGTAATAGTAATACAACTAAATGTTGTGCATTTCATGGGACTCCTTATTGTCATTCATGGCAGTTTCCATGTCTTGGATCCAGTGGCAGAACCATATGAGCACTAAAAATATGTTTCAAGCCCTGATGGCCCAAATAAGAACTGGTTAGACCTGCCTGCAGCAGGTTTACTTTGGACTCCCTTCTACTTTTTGGTTTATTTTGGTTCCTTAAAAAAAAATAAAAGGGAGGTGTGAGGAATACTCAAGCTTAAGTCTGGCTTTGAAGTACGAAAGTTGAACAGCAAAACGAGGTAAATGGCAAAGCTGTGCTTGGTCTCTGATGCAAAGTACAAGTCAGGAGAGCAACTCTCCAGATTTAGGCCAGGAGAAGTGGGAATGTAAAACCCAAATGTAAAACCCATGCAGAAGAGGGGAGAGAGGACAAGTCCTGCCAGGCCTGGCTGGTGAGAGGCACCAGTGGTGGGCAGGGAGGCACGTTTCAGCTTTTTGCCCTGAGCCTGAGCTGCAGCATTGGAAGAGGAGTTTGCAGGAGGAAATTAAGGAGGTCACTAATGCTTCCTGGCTTCCTCCCTGCCACGAGCCCAGCTACACTGGCAGCCACATCCAGGGGTGGAAATCCCTCAGAGGAATTCTGCATCCCATTCCAACAGTCACAGCTTCCTGTGCTGGCCATCCCCTCTGGGCAGCTGGGGCCAAGGATGTGTGCACAATGCCAATCAGTCAAAGAGAAGAGATTGCAATTTAATTTCATTTCAACCTCTCACCCAAGCTGTTAACGCTTGGGAAAGGCTTTTAATAAAATGGGAGCAGTGATCTCATTTGCCGTAACTAACACTATCTTTACAGATGCACCATCTGATTCCAGGCACACAAGAACAGAGGATTATTGGATTAATTCTAATCTCATAATTGATTCATTCTGGGTTTAGTCTGCTTGTAAAGCAAGATAAGATCTTAATATTGTGCATGCAGCACAACAACCGCTTGCCTTTCAGAGCAGCCTCTAATTTCTGTGAGTGATTAGCTCATACCACATCCCCAGTTTGGCACAGACCCAAACTAGGGGGATATTTGGAGCAGCATCCAGACTTCACAGCTGGCTCTTATCTAAAGAAGAGGCCTGGCTATTTTCATGGCCATTTACCATTCAAGCAATATAAAACTCTAGAGCTAGACACAAGTATGAGTTTAATAATTTGCAAAAAAAAAAAAAAAAGAGAGATTGTCCCAGTAGGGGTTACGACTGCATAGCTGATTTGACACAGGGAAAGGGGGAAAACAATGCAGTCAAAGATGTGATGGGGAACAAAATACTTATATTCCATATCAATGCCAGGCCTGGAGTTAGCCCATGGGAACAGACAGAGACACATGATTGCTCTCAAGGTTAGGACCTGGCCATGGTTAATGGTTATCTTGGTATTACTGATGATGTGGAAAATGTCTCTGGCTGCTCAGAGAAGCTCTGCTGTCAGTGTGCACAGTCAGGGCATGGCCTCGGGGCATGTTGCTATGAAGTGACTCCTGTCTCACTGTGCCACATCTACCATCCACCTGAGAACCTCTCATCTCACCAGCTCGACGCATCTCAAGGGAAGGATGAGCAAGATCAGCTGTCAAAACCTATTCCTGTAAGACATTTCAATCAGCCTGACATCCTCAGCACTCTTGTCTCTGTCTGTAGCCTCTTGTTCTGCTGTGTTTCCATTAAGATTTCAAGCCTTTAGAGAAAGGGAATACATATGTCAGTCTGGTTTTACAGGACCCACCCAAAGCCTTTCTCAGAACTCAGATCTTTCCAGCCATGGGTTTCAGCCTCAGTGAGTGGAGAAGACTGAATTTTGCTCAAGGCTAAGAGCCAGGTAAGATGTGCAGAGGGGAGCAGTGTCTGTGTGCAGTGAGACATTTGGGCCTTATCTTGGCAGGCAGTAAAATCTCAAGTTGCCCCTACAGATGTGCTTGATATCACTGGCAGTGCCATGTACCTCGTTCATGGAGTGACAAGTCCTGAATCCTGCAGTTTACACAGACATGGGAACTGACACAACCTTTTGCCTGGAGCAGCAGTGACTTCCCTGCTGGGAATAAATATGAGAACTTGTGTAGGTGGTGCTGGTGGGAGTGGGTGACTGGTGAGATAATCAGGTAAGGTCAAAACTCTGCTCTTGCTGATTCTTCAGCACATCTGATCATCCAGACTCACCACAGGCTGCCATTGACTCTGCCACACTCGTGTCCTCTCAGGCTTGATGTCTAAATTCATGAACTCAACCTCATCCTGAACTTGTGCAGCAGATCCTGGATTGGTGTTGCTGTGGGAGAACATTCACGTGACACAGTCAAGGGCTTTGCAGCAACAAGAAGCAGCAACTGCCATGGGGAATCTCAGTTTCAACAGGAGCCATAGAGAGACCCCAAAAAAGGACAAATAGTGCAAAAAGTTTGTGAATAAAAGTAATACCAGGGTGACAACAATGCAGGTATCATGTCTGCTGCCTGCTCCCAGGTCCTCTGCTTTGTCTCTGCAGGGCAGGGGTGCTTTCTGGCTGCTTTTTATAGATCCTACACCCAGAAATTAAGTGGAAACTGCTATCCAACATCCCACTAGCAATCTCCTTCTTCCCAGCTGGCTGCAGAACCACACATCTGTGTGTTAAGTGTGAAGATGTCTGGGCCTTGGAATGATCAGGCACATGGAAGAAGACTGTGAAGAGCCTAAACCTGGGAGGAGGAGGAGGAGGAGGAAGGGAGTCCACCCAAACCTCCCCCAGTGGTCTGTGCTGTTGTTTCTCTCATCAGAAGAGCCTTGGGAACTGGTCCCAGAGTCACCAGCCTGTCTAAGAGGGTGGGGGGGACACAACAGTGGAGAGACAAAAGAAGGGGCTTTCCCTGACCCATGGCTCCTGAATCCTCACTGCCAACAGGATCATGAGACCTGAGAGCATCCAGAGCCCCTTCTTCCATCTCTCATTCTGATGAAACGGCATCTTCCAAGCCCAAATGGGTTAAAGACATTCCTGGGAAGGAATCAGTGTCCCTGAGGCTTCTCGGGCTAGGATGACCCCAAATGTCTGCTGTGGAATAAAGAGAATTATTTCAAACCTCCATCCACTTCCTGGCTGGCTCCATTCCTTTGTCTCCTCTTCATCTTTGCCTGCATCCCTCCAAGCTGAGTTGCCTTTCACAGAATCACAGATTCCCTGGGTTGGAAGAGACCTTCAAGATCATCGAGTCCAACCCTTTGCTCAGCTGTCATTGGCACCAAGTTTCCCACCCCCTGCTTTAATTAAATCACCCTGGCCCCTGCTCTTCTCCCTCAAATAGATTACTCCAGTTTTTCAATTATTGTGCTGGTAATTAGAAATGTTGGTGAATAAATAGCAGCTTCATTTAAAGAGAGGCCAGATGAATTTCTTCTCCCCCAGACACATCCCCAAGCACTTTAACTGCTCCTGAAATGCTGCTCAAGGCCAGCAAGAGGACCATCAGTTGCTACGAGATGGCTTTGGAAAAGATAGAGTGTATCTAGCATGGGTGAGGACTGGGTGGCAGGAGATGTTGTTTCTGCCCTTTTTTTATATCCACAGAAAAAGAAGAAATAGAAATGGAACAGCTCTTCCCACACTCAACCTCTACGCCCCCAAAAATAACACCTGAATTCAAGCAATGAGCTTTTTTAAGGGCTTTATTGTGGTTTTTATTTAATTTCTGACTGTAGGATTCATAAGCAGTAGTCAAGAAAGAATGTGGGAGCTGGAGAGGAGTGTTTAGCATAAGATAAGTGGGGTTAGAAGGGTTAGAGGGCAGACACAGTGTGCCTGTCTCCCTTACTGCCAGCCGTAACAACCACATCAAACCAGAGCACTCCCATGGGCATTGCTGCTCCCCTGTGGATTATCCACCCACCTGGACACTTCACCTGGAAGTGGTGAATGTTTTAGAGGCTTTGCCTTGTTAGAAACAGAATGTACATGAACCAGAGAGAGCTGCCAGCTTCTGAGAAATTTCAGTTTTCAGGGGATGATCTAAACCAAAAAGGAAGACAATGAGGTCTTTCACAAAAAGATTTTTTGCTTTACTTTCAATTTCCCTAAAAGAGGTACTTTTTGGACAACTGTGCTATAAACTTCATAAGAATTGTAGGTGGAATGAAACATTGCAATGCTATAAAAAATAATTCTTATAATTTGACTTTAATATTACTCCAGCTGTGATTTGCTGTAGCAAACTTATGCAGGAGAGGTTGGCTGCAAATCACATCGATCCTTTTGACTCCTGAGAGTTCAGTGCAAAGTTTAAGTGGCATCTGCAGTGCTGATGTCCTGGACCAGAATAACCTAATTCTTCTTGACAATAAACCTAATTCTTCTTGACCATAGCCTTGTGCTGCTCTTGGTACTTTTGGAACACAGCAATGCATCCTTCGTGCTGGGAAGAGCAGTGGAGTTTGGTGTTTGTCCCTTTGTACCTGCTCCAAGAGAGGAAGGACCTCGCTAGACAGGAGCAAGGGAGAGAAAAAATCACCTGATTTTAATAAATACATAAATTTTGGCTTCTAAGAAGACCCCAGTATTTTTCATGCTGTCTCAGAGTAAATTCCTGGTCTCCATGAAGCTGTAGGAACATTGTCAAGGACAGCAGGACAGGTAACAATGTGAACTGAGAGGTTCAACCTAAGAAATTACCCACAGAAGTTTGATACAACTGCATAGACATAATCCCACTGTGCTCCACCAAGACAAAATGAATCACTTAAACTTTTGAAGTGTTGATGGAAACATATCCATCCCAGCCAGCATTCACACAGAATGGATCCATTAAAGTCACTGCCTTCAAATGACTTTAACTCTTTGCCCAGCCCCAGATATGTCCTTAACACATCTGCAAAGTTTTGTTGCTGCTGTCCTTTGATCAGGACAACTTTTATGAGTGTTTCTCCATGGAGTCTGAACACCAGCCAAGCAGCAAACACTGAGCATGTGTGACTGCAACGTGTCTTGCCATTTAGATGATGCTACTTCAGACACACAGGCAAGAGCAAAGATAGGGAATGTGTCCCAGATGGCAAATATTGGCAGAAACCTTGCAACTTGGACAAAGAGCATTGTCTTTTTGTTACTACCCATGCAGTGAATATAAAGGCCATGGGTACAGCACTAAGCCTTGATCTTACATAAACTTCTGAACATGAGTAATTGAATACACAAATACATCCTAATTAGTTTGGGGCTGTCCCATGATTAACTACAGCTCTCAGCTAACATCAGTCCCTTGTGTTGGCTGTGTAGGTGCACATCAGATAAATAACAAAGCACAAGTGGATTAGGGACAAGAGACTTGATGCTGCATGAGGTCATGTAGGATATCAGTGCTCAAGCTTTGAGAATTCCCACATGGGTGGACTTGTTGGGAAAATCTATTTCTGGGGGGTTCATATGCACTAACAAGGTATAAGATCTCTGGCATAGAAGCTCCATCTGACACTTTACATGCAATGGACATGTGATTGTGTCCATCTGACCCAATGACTGGAGCTGCTTCAAGGTCCCCACAAATGTGTGGGGAGAAATGATTCAAAAGGTCCCCATTGCAAAATGAGGCACCAGCCTCATTTCTGTTGATGCCTTGAGAAGGCGGAGCTGGAGCAGAGGCTGGGCAGAGTTCCAGAATAAAGCAGGGATTTATGGAAAGGATCTCCTCCATGGATCCACCTTGGGCAGCACAAGAGCCCAGCCAGGGCTGCACCCAAGATGAACCAAAATGGCCCCAAAATGCACAAGCACTCCCGGGGTCTCTCCCTTGGATCAGTTCTGCTCCATTTGCACCTTGCAGTTCATTGTCCCATCCCAGCTTTAGCCCCTGCAGTCCCACCCTGCTTGTTTTTCTCTCTCCAGCCCACGGGGTTTGTGCTCTTGGGCTGAGATTTGGGTCATTTGTCCTTGGTGCCCAGCTGGAGCAGGAATTGTTTTGTCTCCCTGCTCTGTGCACAGAGCTCACCATCCCATAATATGAAGCTCAGACCCACACACTAAAGCAGCACAGAATGTGAAAAATATGGAAGCTAAAACCTGAGGTACAACTGTTATAATTTCAAGGTAAGTTTGCATTTTCAGAGACAAAGGTTTAAGGGCAAATGGGTTCATTTGCAGGTTAGTCCAATCCCCCCAGTGCACTGAGGATGTTCCATTTCTACCATGGATAGAAAGAACCTGGGTAGAAGAAGGGGTAGAAGGAAGGCAAATCCAAGGCTTACCATGATGGCTTGACATCCAGATAGCCATTTTCAAATCCCTTCTTGACTGGGATGCCCTGGGAAATTCACTTAGTCTCACATCCACAGAGATATTCCTCATCCAGCTCCTGAAGAAAAACACAGAGTGCATGTAGGGATGTTTCTGTCTTTGCAGCAAAGACTTGGATGTCTTTGTTGAGTGAAGCTTCAGACTTTGGAAGACATGCTCATACTTTTTAAATGGTCAACTTTTATGTAAATCAAAGATCAGACATGAAAAAAAGGTGTTAGTGAACAGAGAGTGGCCAGGCAAAAAAAAGAATTATTACAGGAACCATGGCACAAAGTAGTTCCTGAAACAGACCACATCTCAGAATATCCAAAATGCTTTTAGAATTTCCTGTCAAATGTCTTTACTTTGTTGAGGAGAAGCCCCATTTGTCTTTGAGTGATATAATTGATCTGGTTTACTGACAGAAATATAGCCAGGCCTTATCAGAAACAGTAATCTGAGACTTGAAATCAAATGTTTTCCTAATTTTTAATTGTTTTGGTGGGACCTCTCCCCAAACCTTCTCCATTCCTCAGTTACCAAAGCTGTCAAAAAATACTGAATCATGAAAAACCCATGTAAGAGAAAGTTCACGCTTCTGCATTTTACACCTTTTCATATAAGCAGTTGTTGATATTTCTTCTATGGCACATCATTGAGAGAGAGGAAAACAAAAATTTTGTTTTGTATGAGAAGGAAATTTTAGAGTTCTTTCATTGTGATCAGTCCCTTTCTGTTCATGATTTTGTTTACCCTTTTCTGAAGGCAGACTTCATGTGTGGGGTAAAAGACAGAATTATGGGGAGATTTTGGGCTCTGTATTTAGTGATGCGAAATTGGAGTCAGCAGCTCCTGCCTAGCTGGGTAGTAACTGAAATCCTCTGATTTTTAGTGAAAAGGGTTTAGTGCATTGATCCAGTTTTCAGTGGACAAAAGCCATTACTTCTGAATTAAAGGCATCCCAGCTGCTGTCTGCCAGTGGCCCAGTACTGAGAGTTTCCCTTAAGTGACTGTGGAAACTGATTTGTCACTGCCACAGCTGGGTCAGAGCAACACTGAAATGTGGATCTCTGTAAGGTAAGCAGAGGGACTTGAAAGCCCCATTTAAAGAGCACATTCCAAGCACAGTTATGGACTCAGATATGAATCAGAGTTACTTTGCAGTCACAGAGAAAAGCATTTTTCTGAGCAATGCAGTGTTCTCATAGCTGTGGGGAGCTTCAAATCCTCAACTCAAACCCATTTGATAAATGCTTTCTGTGGTAATAATAAGATTTCTCACCTCAGAAATACCATCTTCAGTTAATCCTCACACATGTAGATATTAGATCTTTTTCTCCCAATTGAATGTAAGCTTTATAAGGAAGAAAAGCAAATTCATACCCACACGGCATCCAGCAAGAATCACTGCATGAATTATTAAAAGCCAGCATTCAAACCCTTCTCTTTCTGGGAGTAAAGGGTTGCTAAGGTGTACATTCCTCATAAAGCCTCAATTTGAAGTTAAAGAAAAGCTTATATCCATATTGGCACTTATTTGTCTACCCCTTCATTATCCATCTGGTTAGGACTCTTTCAGGCTTTTGAACTCAAGGTTAAATTCTAAACCCTCTAGAGATAAGAGGGTTGAGCCACCAGAGCCAAAAGGATTAAAACTTACATCCTTAGTGATTTTCCTGTGAGTTTACACAGCTACACAGAGCCCGGCACTTAGTAGTAATTCAGCAAATTCAGAGATTTTAGGAGCTAGCATTCCAAATTGTAAACAACAGAATGGACAAACTGTTTCGTTTGCCTTCACCTTTTGGACAAATTCTGCTAGGATGTGTGTAGAGGTGGCCATGCAGAGCATGCAGTTCCTCTCTCTTTGCCGTGTCACTGATCATTTGCAGGATGAAGAGAAAGGGATGGGTGTTTTGGGTGGTTGCAGCCATCCAGGTGTCTGCTGCTGACTCTGCAGCAAGAAAACACTGGGGAGTGTTTGCCTGCTTTGGTTGGCATTTAACTCGAGCAAGAACCACAGATTTCATTGTAAGGCCACAGAAATCAGTGAAGAAGTTCACCTTCACTTTCTGGATTTTAGATAAGCTACAGCTTTATTTCATCTGCACACAGCTGTTGAATTCTCCTCCAGTCCAGGGCTGTGCTCTTTCACAGGGTATGCACTCAAAAAAATTGCACACCTGAGTCAAAAATACACTGGAGTCCTTTTCTTTTTGCCTTGAGTGGACTCTGGCACAACATTTTTGGGAGATGTGTCATTGCTGTAGCTCGGTCTATGACCAAAGACCACATTGCTTCTGTGTTGAAGCTGTCATTTGTCAGGGATACCCAAGCAAGAAAGTCTGGCAGACACACACAGAGCTTTGCTTTGCTTTGGAGACAGAATGAATTAAAAATGAGCCATTGAGTGTCTGGCTCGTGGCAAGCAAACACACACCACTTCATCCTTTGCTTTGGTGTCAAAACAGCATCTCAGCTGAGCCAAGAATGGCACATCCAGGTTCCAAATGGCAGAAAACCTCTGTTGGCCACACTGCAAGACAGGAGTGCAAGGGTTTGGTATCTCCAGAAATACCAACGTACACTCAGGCACTGAGAGTAGGTCTTACCCAAATTAGCTGGGGAAAACATCAATAAAAATTATATCCAGAGTCTTTAATTCATCTAGAGATGGAAACCCACTCCCACTTCCACCTCTTCTTAGATCAGCCCTCTCCACCACGCGCTGTGCTCCTACTTTTTTAGTCTCCTACTTCCATTCTCACTCTTTCCTCAAATTAGGGCCCTTTCTACCTACCAGCTCTCCTCATCCCAAACATTGAGCCTTATTTTCCCTAAAAACAAGTCCCTGGAAGGGCTGATGTCACCACAGAGTATGGATCTGACCCCTTTTACATACTTTAATCAGACCAGCCTGCAGCCCTTGGCAAGCTGTGGCCCATCTCCCCAGCACACAGAATAATTAATGGCAGTATTGCTCCCTTCATTGCACTTCCCGGGATTCAGTTGGCATTCCAGAGCCTCTGTTATCAGACAATTACAATTTAATTGTCTCAGCACACACACTTTTATTTAAAAACCCTCTCTGATTATTGCATTTGCATGTTGTCTATAATTTGCTTTCAGAAAGGAGAAAAGACATCAAGAACAACATTCAATCTAAAGGCACATTTCTAAGACATTTATAGCAGGCTACTAAATGCCTAAAGAGGAGTTGAAATCACTAGTTTATTAGAACAGCTTAAATGGTAGAGTCTGTAAAAAATGATTGAAACACTTTTTTTTTAAAACTAGAATATTTAAACAAGCTTTTCACAAAGGTAACATCCAGTTAATTTTTAATTATTTTCCATTGCTTTGAAATGTACAAGAATACAAATTACCTTTTTTTCCTTTTATTCTGCAGAAATGCCCCTGTGGGATATTTAGTGTAGCTGTCTCTACATTCTTGTCTGTGGATAAAGAAGACCTGGAGGGTTTTACATCTCCTACAGCTTGTTAGGGCTGGGGTTCCACTGGATGCTTTTTATTCCCCAAACATCGTTCTTTCTCTGCTCTTCTGTAAGGAGACCTCATGTTTTATCCTGAGGCATTTAGGAGTGCAGGGAAACCTACAGAGTGGAAGCAAATAATGTTCTAGTTCACCCTCAAAGGCAGTGTTACAGCAATTAGGAACTGACTCTATTGCTTATTTGAAATAAAAATGGTATTGAAATTTTCATGTATTTAACCATTTATAGGCAAGGAGGTTATTCCAGCACCTTAAACCCATCTGTAATATCTGTCACTTGCTCATAACATCATCATTTTACACCTAGAACAGCACTTCAGACTGCTATCAGCTGGACTTTTGAAAAGGCAACCTCCAGACCAAGTGAGATCAATAGGATTTAAAAATATACAAGGTAGGTTTTGGTCAAAATGCTTCCAGGACGTGCAGTAAAAAAACCCTGGGGGTTGCCTGTGAGGTTTCTGTATCCAAAGCTTTTGGGTTTGTGCATTTGTTTCCCCTCTGTGAATCAATCCTCTGCCTCAGGGACATTTTTATTCAGAGCTAAGCTGACCCTTGGCTTGTGAAGGGGTTGTTTTGTAAGCACTGGAAATCAAGCTAGGCTGTGGCAACTTAAAAGAGGTTGCAACTATCAGTTAGGATTTTCTAAAAATTGCTGCTTGTTCCATAGGGTTGCTCATGGATTCAGAGGATGCCTCCTCCCAGCACATGAAGGAAGATGAGTTGGTTGGTGACAGTGTGGGGCTGGGAATCCAAGGGTAGGAGAAGTTTAATCATCTTTTCCCAAATTTGTTTTCACTAGCCAGAGGATTTTGTAGATAGGAGATGATAAATCCCTAGCAACACAAACCCCTGACAGATGGTGTTAAATGGTTTTGAGAATATTTCAAAATCTGCCCTACTTTTTATTCCCCAAATGTTGCTCCCTCTCTGCTTCTTTTTTTTTCTTTAATACAGAATTTTCCTGCACTGTCTCCCACATTCTCATTTGTGTTATAATTTATGCTTCCTTATGCTCCAAACTGGAATCCAAATCACCAATTTAAACGGAGATACAACCTGCTGAATTTTAAAGCCAGTTCTTTTCCTCCTGTTGAGCTGAGTATCCAATCTGAGAGGAAGGAGAGTGTATCAGGCTGATCAGAATTTACTTCCCATTCTCCAGGAAGGATTGTCTGGGTACAGCACGTGTAAATCAAGGGAGAGCTTGCCACCAGTCCCATTCTGCAGAGAAAGCAGCAAATTCTCTTTTCACATGAACTTTGTTGAGTAAAACCTTTGTCTCTTTTGTTTTACCAGGATGGGAATCCTGTGTGCAACTCCATGGAGCATTGTAGGACTAGGAATGGCTCCTTAATGTGGTGCAAAGAAACAGAAAAATGTGAGTTTAAGAAATATGGGAAGAATCAGCTTTTACAGTCTACTTTAAAAATGTTGGTGTTTAGGAAGTCTCTGTGTCAGCCCCCTGAGAGGAACTTCCAGCTTTCCTGGGATCCAGATGCCACCTCCTTCCTGCAGAGAGGGTCCAAAATCCAATCTCTGAAACAATTGATGATACATTGACAAAAAAAAACAACCCCCAAAAACCCAAACCAAAGCAAACAACCCCCCTGACACTCATACAATGAAACACACACACAAAAAACCCCCCAAAGCGAACAGAAAAGGTGTATCTTCTTTTGGTTGGTATGAAACCTCAAGTCGGGACAAATCTTTTTTTCTATAGGAGGATGGTATTGTCCATATCTTCATCAGTGACCTCATCCCAGAGCAGAGGAAGATCAGAGACTAATTGCTGTCCTTTTGCTGAGGGCTCTGCCACCTTCTCCATGGAGATTTGTTCCAATTACTGCTCTGAGGGCAAACTGCTTTTTCTGATCAGAACCTGCAGATGGAAAAGGCAAATTCACCTTTTGTCCAAGGTTTCACCGTGTGCAAGTCAAGGAGTCTCACAGCAGTAAATACAGATTCAGGGGAAGAAATCCACACAAATCAGAAGTTAAAATTGCACCGGACCAAGTAAATTTCCCATTCCACACCCCCAGATTTTTCTCTTTTTGCCATCTCTGGTCACATGCTGATGTTGTATATATTTTACCAACTCATCAGATGATGCTGAGGGCCAGCACAACTCCCTAGCCTGGCAAAAAATGAACCTTCCCCTCCATCCCTCCTTCCAAAAAAAGGGATAATGAACTGTTTTCCATGCAGTCCAACAAGCTAAGCAGGACCACAGCACTCTGATAAGCAACAGCTTCAATACAAAGGGGAGGCAGAGCAGGAAAGAAGACAGAAGATCTGGCAGCAGAAAGAGGAAATGAGAAGAAAGTGTGTGACAGATGCTGCCTTTTCATGGCAGCTCAGATGTTCCTGCAGTCACACCCTAAATGTGACCATGAAAAGCATTTTTTTGTTCCTGCTTTTACTTTCTTCTTGCTCCATTAGGTCTGGAACTGAGTTTGCTGCCACAGGAACCTAGGACTGAACACCTACCTTTATCCATGGGTCTGGAAGCAACAAAGTTCACCAGTACTTTTGGCAGATTTCAGATTTTAAGGATGTCAAGACACCCTTAAGCCTAAAAGAACTGCCCTTCAGGACAAGAGCACTGAATATTTATGGATGCCTGAAGAGAAAATGTTAAAGAGCTCACAGCTGACAGCATTTTAACAGGATGCCTGAACTAGATTCCTGCCTATTTTCCAGCATGTGACTGGGAATGCTTGCTAATAGGCAGGAAAAAAAAATTTAAACTTGTTTTCTATGTATGGATGATTACTGTTGAGCAGCCAATTACAAGCTGCTGCCAGTGACCTTTCTGTGGGTAGATGAGCCGTTGCTCCAGACAGAGATGTATTTGTGTCCCATGGGAGATACCTGCCCAATGGGCTGCACAGGGAGCCAGGGCTGGTTCTTGGAGATGGACCTTTGGCCATATCAGTGGCCTTGAGGGCTTTCAGTTCAGCTAAAATGCTGAAAAAATCTGTCTGAATCCAAATTTCCCTGCAGACTCCCAGCTCACCCTGCCTGGCTGGTGGATGCCAGTTCGTATCTCCCTGATCAGCTCCTTTGTGCTGATGCCTCAGGTTTTAGCTTTTATATTTTTCACATTCTGTGCTGCTTTAATGTGTGGGTCTGAGCTTCATATTATGGGATGGTGAGCTCTGTGCACAGAGCAGGGAGACAAAACAATTCCTGCTCCAGCTGGGCACCAAGGACAAATGACCCAAATCTCAGCCCAGGAGCACAAACACCGTGGGCTGGAGAGAGAAAAACAAGCAGGGTGGGACTGCAGGGGCTAAAGCTGGAATGGGACAATGAACTGCAAGGTGCAAATGGAGCAGAACTGATCCAAGGGAGAGACCCCGGGAGCGCTCGTGCATTTTGGGGCCATTTTGGTTCATCTTGGGTGCAGCCCTGGCTGGGCTCTTGTGCTGCCCAAGGTGGATCCATGGAGGAGATCCTTTTCATAAATCCCTGCTTTATTCTTTAACTCTGTCTAGTCTCTGTTCTAGCTCAGCCTTCACAAGGAATCAGTTCCCAAATATCTTCCAAGACAGAATCCCCCCAATCCTCAAAAGTTAACTGCAAGTACCCAGCCCCAAAGGCCTTCTGGTGTCAACTGGGTTAAGGTTTATCCACGTGTGGCCCCAAAACCTTTCTCTCTGCAGAGCAATCACCCTTACAAGCTCCCCAGGATTCCTTTGCTGTCCTGGATGTTGTTGTCTCTGGCAGTGCAGCCTCCTGGAGGTAGAACTGCCATGGAGACCCAAAGCAGCTCAGTGTGGATGGAAATGAAGTTAAATAACTGCTCAGGTGTGGTATTTTCAGGGTCCCCCATGGCAGGGAGGAAATGAGGAATCTGACTCCATGTTCTTAGAAGGCTAATTTATTATTTTATTATCTTATATTAAAGAATGCTATACTAAAACTACACTAAAGGACAGAGAAAGGATACAGACAGAAGGCTTAACAAGATACTAATGAAAAACTCATGACTCTTCAGAGCCTCAACACAGCTGAACCATGATTGGTCATTAAGTTAAAACAATTCACATGAAACCAATCAAACAATGACCAGTTGATAAACAATGTCTAAACCACATTCCAAAGCAGCAGAACACAGGAGAAGCAATCAGATAATTATTGTTTTCATTTTTCTCTGAGGCTTCTCAGCTTCCCAGGAGAGGAAATCCTGGCAAAGGGATTTTTCAGAAAATATAACAGTGACACTCAGGCAGCAATGGAGTTCTAAGGGTGACCCCTGCATTACAGCAATTGTCACATCCAAAGAACACCATGAGGAAGGAAGGTTCATAGAGGATGTGCTAGAAACTGATTTATCCTGATTTTGATGTGCAGGATATTGTAGTGGATGTGAAATGAAAAAAAGGATCATGCTCAGAAACTGTGACATAAAGGGAACCACTGTCTTGTAAGTTGTGAATAAATATGTTTGGGTTCAATGTTCTTAGAGGTATTTTCCAATGATTAATGATTAAATGATTATTTATTAGAGTCAGGGAAAGCCTTTTCTGTAGCTTGCAAGCACTTACCTGGAACATCATTTGCAGAAAGCAGCAGCTTTCAAGTTTCCCATGCCAAACCTGCATTTTCCTCCCTCCAAGGAAAGATTTTCCCTCCACTGGACAAATTTTGTGGAACAGAGAGCCAAACAGACAAAGAAACAAAAATCAGAGTGAACCTAGATCTGGCCATTCTGAGATTCATCAAATTTATCAAATAATAACTCCTTGGCTTTTATAACCTAGACAGTGAAAAGAGACCCAAAAGCTGTAAAATCAAAGTGAATGGAAGGCTCTGGAGGGAGAAAGATATACTTCATGCTCCCTAATTCTGAGGTGGGTTGTTGCCAGGGAAGATTCCTTTCTGTCCCAGTCCCTCTGGTGTTTCCTGCAGGTAGTGATTTAGATACCAAAAAACCCTTGCATTCCAGAAATATTTAAAAAGATTCTGAATGAAGTTAAATTGGAATACTCCAATAAAGCCACAGCAGAAATAGAACCACGCAGATATGTTTGGTTGGCAATGAAAGGGTGGCTCCTACCCATTCAACCAGTGATATTTCAGAGCAGTCTTTGGTTGGATTGAAGGGGGAACTGGTTTATCTTACAGAAGATTTCTATTTTCTGAGCAATATTTTCCTGCCATATTTTTTCTATTACTATTTCCAAGCCTCAAATTGCTCTAATCAGCCTCATGTTGTGGTACAGAACCAGTCACCACTTAAAACAAGATCTTCAGCCCACCCGTTGCTCCACCAAGGTTATTTTGTTCCTGGGCAGAGTCAGAGGTGGCTTGAGGCTAAAAAGTCTTGATAATAATTTTACATGTAAACTCCTGTAAGTAATTACAGAAGGAGGTTATGGAAGGGATTTTCCAGGTCACCTTTCCACTGCATGAAGCCAGGGTCAGTGCAAAGACCTTTGGGACACCATGAGAAGGTGATTTCATCTCTGCCTTGCCATTTCTGCAGAACACCCCACATTCTCAGCTGAGTGAGGCATCTCTGCTTTGGGGTCTCTGATCTCCAGCAGCAGCTGCCAGCCACAGGAGAGGGATTATTTTGATGTGAAAAGCTGATGAAGACTAAAAATGTCACTGCCCTACCAGACAGCTGTGAGAAAGCAAAGTGTGGGGATGTATGAGAGGAGGCAGGAAAGGAAAAAAAAAACCTGTTTACAAGAGCTTGGTGACTCACATCATCTCAATAACTCAGAGATAGACGTAGTTATGCAAATGTCAGGCATCATGTTTGAACAAAAGGTTACTCACTCACATAACCTGAAGCTTTTACTGCTAATGAAGCATTAACTTCCATCTCAATATGGCACCATGAGGAATTTAGGACTTTTTATAGCTCAAGTCATGAATGATTGAGCTATATAAAAACAACAATATCCTGTATCTCACTCATCTGAGACAGAGGCTTTAGTTTCTTCTTTTCTTCCTACCTGGAGTTTCTAATTGACAGGAAAACTTAAATCTTGATTTTTTGTTTGTCACTGTATATTGTGTGATGAGGCAGTTAGAGAACAGTGACAGCATGAGATGCAGGTTGTGCAAAGTGCTGCCAAGGCTGTCTTACACCAGGGAGGAAGTTGGGACATGGGCAATTATAGACCTGTTTTAGGCACAGAAAAGAATGTGTTTTCTAAATGACTTAATTAAAAATAGAATAGAATAGAATAGAATAGAATAGAGTAGAATAGAATAGAATAGAATAGAATAGACTATTTGGAAGAGTCAAGAGTCCTACATCAATCAGCTGTTCCAAATGTCTGGCTACTTCAGGGCTGGCCAAAGGATAAATCATGTTATTAAGAGCATTTTCCAAATCCCTCCTTAACACTGACAGGCCTGGGGCATTGACTATCCCTCCAAGGAGCCTGTTTCAGTGTTTGACTACACTCTCAGTGAGGAAATGCTTCCTCATGTCCAGTTTAAACCTTCCCTGGCACAACTTTTAACCATTCCCACATGTCAACACTGTATTCCAGGGAGAAGGTATCAGCATCTCCCTCCCTGTTGAGTCCCTGCCAACCAGCACCTCAGATCCTTCCCTGCAGGGCTGCTCTCTTGCCACTCCTCACCCAGGTTACATTTGTGCCTGGTGTTTCTCCATCCCAGGTGCAGAATCCTGCATTTTGACTTGTACATGGATTTCCAGGAGAATTTCACCTGCAAGTCATTACTTCAGTCCAAACCATGGCCCAGGGGACTGCCCTTTGTGGTCTGAAGCTTTCATGCAAAATCAAATTAAGCACAGCAATTTGCAGAACTTGTCAGTCCTAATGAGCCTGAACCATGGGGAATTTTAGAGTTCACTGAGATCTGAGGTTGCTCAGAGGTTTGGGAGCCACTGGCACTGGGAATGCACTCGCTTCATCCAATGGCAATCAGTGGGGAGGTGCTGATTTGGAAAGGTTTGATTGTTTGTTTGTTCAGATTTGAAAATAAGAAGTAAATAACAGAAGCTGTCTTTACACTCACGACTTAGATGACTGAGCCTCACTGCAGGCTCCAAACCTTCCTACCCCTGCAGGGGGGTGTAGACAAATGTTCCTGGTCACCTTGTGCAAATAAAAGAGATCAAATCCTATCCCAACACCCCCTCCCCAGCATGGCATCACTGCCTGATGAGAGCTCATATTGCTGAGATATAGAGTTTGCAGGGAAAATATATCTTCTTTAGCACCTTTGCACCGAAGGTGATGTGTTGGCAGAAGGGAAAATGAAGAGGTAGTTTTAAAGGCAAGATATTAAACAGAAACACTTTTGAGGGGGTAATGATGGAAGGAGAAGGGGGGAAAATGAGTTTTGATCTTAGCAGGAGCTACCTGGGTCAGGAGGTTAATGAGATTTTGGGTAAGGCAAGAGGTCTACACACAAACATATCTGTGCCAGGCTGTCAACCTGCTCAGCCCACTGGGCACACCAAACATTGTGCTCTGAGCTTCACACCAGCCTAACTCAGTCTGATAATTGGTGGCTGCAAGTTGTCCCCCTCCCTTCCCTCCTCCAGCTGCCCATTCCTATCCATTCCTTTTGTGCCAGCTCCAGATTTCACCAGGTTCTGCTCCTTTGAGGGAGTGTATGAGTGCAGGAGCAAATCTAGTGTCGTCTTAAAAAATGTTTTAAAAAAGGGAAATTTTTTTTGAGTTTGAGAATTGTTTTTGGAGCACGAGGCTGCCATGTAGTCATCCCAGTCTGGTACAAACTCATGCTGAAGCTCAGAAGGTTGTATGATAGCATAACCCTCCAATTCCCAGCCCTGCCCACTCCCTTAGGTGGATCCTTCTGCTCCTGTAAGCAGATAAATTTAAACTTGGAAGTAAATTGGGATTTGTCTGACCATCCATGCTCCTTATTTGTTAACACATTCCATGGTGGGTTCTTATCAGAGCCTCAGTTTTAGCAACAGTTTGTAAGTGAAGAAGGCTTGAACTTCATTTGGAGAAGGAGACAAATTTAATTCTGTTGCTGAGACAGAAATATTCATTGAGACAGAGGTGGCTTAAAAGAGAAATCTCTCCATTTAAAGGTCACTCTCACACACATAATGTTAGAAAACTTGCACAGGCAGAAGGGAAACCACCTACATTACAGTGATGGTTTCCAGGTTCTTTAAAATTTGCACAGAAACTCTCAGAGTTTCTGCAGGAGGTCAATCAAGAGGCACAAAGAAGCAGCCACATTAAACATTTTAAAGGGTCAAACCCCAACAAGAGTCAGCAGTTCAGCACATTTTCTTTTAGGTCAACATAAGAAAGATCTAATTTGAGCAACACAGAACCAAGCAAGCTTTTGCGGAATGTTTTATTTCATGCTGGTGGGATAGCATGGAAAACAGAGTGAGGACTGCAGCTTTAGGGAAGATCCAGGGTGGCAACAAAGGACAGAGCTGAAGGCATCTTCTTCAGAGAGGTGAAATGTGGGGTAATTTCCACCTTTGTCCATACAAAAGTACCCTCAAACTTTAAGTCTTTTACAATACATGGACCAATTTCTCAGCACTGGGAGTCTTTGGCCAACTTTTTATTGTTTTTTCTGAATCTGGGTGATAGCATGAGTCTGTGACACAGGGAGCAGGGTGAGACACATCAGTGCATTTACAAGACATCCATTCTCCCTCCCAGAGAGGGAATAGGCCTTGGAAAAGCCTAATTCCAGGCTTTGGAAATAATTTTTTCTCCTCCCAAACTAAAGGGAGATTGGAGAACTAAACAAATGCCCAGATTAGATGGGTTGGGTGTACAAAGCTAGGTGGGTCCCAGCCCTAGGAGGTCAGATGTTCTGAGTGGAAGCAGTTTTGCTGTGTCCAGCCAGGGAAACAGGACTGGAATGCTGAGGTGATGACAACACAGTGAGTTCTGGGTCAGGAATTGGGTTTCCATGGTGCAGTAACAAAAAAGTAATTGGAACAGGAGATAAGTGCCATAAAACCTTCAAAAAAAGTCATCTCCAGAGCCTGAATGAGCCTAAGAGTTTAAAACCTGCTCTCATCAGGATTTTTTCCTTAAGGTGAATCACTGTGATCCTCTTCAAATCCATGAGAAGTCAAATGTTTTCTTTAGTAGCCCATAGAAAGGCGTTAGAGCCTGGCTGTTCTTTAATAGCAATGATGACAGTCACTTAAGGGAAATATTTAGCATTTGGTAAAGACTACAGATGGTCTTTATCTTAGCTAATAGCTAAAACTTGCAAATATTCAAGCAGAGAAAGACACAAGCTGGTAATTTCTCAGACTCCTATTGCCTGAAGTCCAGAGCCTTGGTCTGAGTAAAGACAGCTGGAGACATCCCTCTGATTTTCTGTATCTCATTAAAAAGTTTTAAAATAGAGGTGGAGAGTCTGTGTAGATCCTCCTTCATATCAACTTTGTGCCAAGGTAAGATCTTTAAAAGTAATGGAGTTACTCCTCATTACCTCTAAGAAGCTGAGTGATTTTATTCATTTTAACTTTTTTCTGGGTGTTAGGAGGTGCCATTTCTCTAGGTATGACCTTTATCTTGATGAGAGTTATGAAATTTATAGTAAATACATTTTTACAGTAAATAATTTTAAAATATCTCTTTATTATATAACGAGAGCCAGTCTGTGTAACAGCAACTCAGTGAAATTTTTTCTGTGGTGTCCACTGAGTAATATTCCTTATTTACTTCTCCAGACTGTTCGTGAGGCAGACTCAGGAAAGGCAAAACAAGTATTTTGTGCTGTTTTACTGCACAGGACACAGATCTCTCAAAGGTGCCACTCAAACCATGAGATCTTTATTGGAGATTCTGACTGCTGGCCACCAAAGCCACCTGCTAACCACCTGAGCACCTGGCACTGAGTGTCTGGAGTGGCAGCCAGGAAGACATAAATAATAAACTTGGAAGCAAGCTTTGGGTTTCTGTGGTTGAGATGATCAGATGATCTTCAAGATATTAGAAAGTTTTTTCTTTCCCAGCCCCATGACAGAAGAAGGAGTCGAGATCTGTTGGCTCTGCTTTTCAAGGTTGTTTATTTTCTCTTATCTATTGCATTCTTTCTCTGACCTGCTGAGCTCTGTCCAGCAGGTCGGGTTGTGGCACAGTCCCTGCCCTTGTGGTGGTGTTGGCTTTTTATACTAAGAACTGTGTGTACTTTATTAACAATAATTTTCCAATACCTGTCACCTATGTTAGACAATCTATCTCGAGTGCTCTAAATCAAAGCAGAAGATGCAGGAGAAGGAGAAGGAGAAGGAGAAGGGAGAAGAGAAGGAGAAGGAGAAGGAGAAGGAGAAGGAGAAGGAGAAGGAGAAGGAAGAAGAAGAAGAAAGGAAGAAGAAAGAAAAAAGAAGAAGAGAAAAAGAAGAAAAAGAAGAAGAAGAAGAAAAAGAAGAAGGAGAAGAAGGAGAAGAAGAAGAAGAAGAAGAAGAGAAGAGAAGGAGAAGGAAAAAAAAAAAAAAAGGAGAAGAAGAAGGAGAAGAAGGAGAAGGAGAAGAAGGAGAAGGAGAAGGAGAAGGAGAAGGAGAAGGAGAAGGAGAAGAAGGAGAAGGAGAAGGAGAAGAAGGAGAAGGAGAAGGAGAAGGAGAAGGAGAAGGAGAAGAAGAAGAAGAAGAAGAAGAAGAAGAAGAAGAAGAAGGAGAAGAGAAGGAGAAGGAGGAGAAGGAGAAGGAGAAGGAGAAGAAGGAGAAGAAGAAGAAGAAGAAGAAGAAGAAGAAGGAGAAGGAGAAGGAGAAGGAGAAGAAGGAGAAGAAGAAGGAGAAGAAGAAGAAGAAGAAGAAGAAGAAGAAGAAGAAGGAGAAGGAGAAGGAGAAGAAGGAGAAGAAGAAGGAGAAGAAGAAGAAAAGAAAAGAAAAGAAAAAAAGAGGAAGGAGAAGAAGGAGAAGGAGAAGGAGAAGGAGAAGGAGAAGGAGAAGGAGAAGGAGAAGGAGAAGGAGAAGGAGAAGGAGAAGGAGAAGGAGAAGGAGAAGAAGGAGAAGGAGAAGAAGGAGAAGGAGAAGGAGAAGGAGAAGGAGAAGAAGAAGAGAAGAAGAAGAAGAAGGAGAAGAAGAAGGAGAAGGAGAAGGAGAAGGAGAAGGAGAAGGAGAAGAAGGAGAAGGAGAAGGAGAAGGAGAAGGAGAAGGAGAAGAAGGAGAAGAGAAAAGAAGAGAAGAAGAAGAAGAAGAGAAGAGAAGGAGAAGGAGAAGAAGGAGAAGAGAAGAAAGAGAAGAAGAGAAGAAAAGAAAGAAGAAGAAGGAGAAGAAGGAGAAGGAGAAGGAGAAGGAGAAGGAGAAGGAGAAGGAGAAGGAGAAGGAGAAGGAGAAGAAGGAGAAGGAGAAGAAGGAGAAGGAGAGGAGAAGGAGAAGGAGAAGAAGGAAGAAGAAGAGAAGAGAAGAAAGAAAGAAGAAAAAAAAGAAGAAGAAGAAGAAGACATACCCAGATTCCTCCATCTTGCCTCTTGAACCCCCCTTCTAAAACCCCAAAATTCTACTTTTTCACCCTGTGACAAACTCCCCATCATTCTACTAAAACTCTTGTGGCTTGTAACTTCTCACACAAAGTTGGTAATTGTTTCCATGGGCTAAAATTAAAGGCACAGGTGTTTGTGACTCCGTGCCAAGGTCTCTGAGCCCCTGCCAGGGTCTGGAATCACCCAGGGTAGCCAGAGGATTGTTCTGGGTCCCAACATCAAGCAAGCTTTCAAAGTCAGCCTTAGGGCTGTCACATCCCAGACACCACAAGGATCTCTGATGCAAAAATGAAGACCCTGAGTGGGAGGGAAGGCAAGGAGTCCGTTCTGCTCTTCAGGCAGATGCTCAGGCTGAGGAGCACAAAAATAACCCTGGGAGTGTCTCTCTCAGAGCCTCTTGGAGAGGGCAAGCAGCAGGGCTGCTTCCTGAGAAGAGCTGAGTGCCAGGTGTGTAACTTATACATTCTAAAAATTATCCTCATCAAGGCTGTTCTGATATTTTTTTCTTTTTAAAAACTTCTCCTGTGCTTTGTTGTTGGTAAGAAATTCTAAGAAGTGGCCAGAAGTGAACACAGTGAGCCCTTGGGGTCATCTGCCTTGTGCCAGTCAAGTGATTCTGATGAGAACACATAAGAAATTATAAAGAAATAATAAGAAATTACTTATTTTGTAATTATTATTAATTATTTTGAGTTATGGCTCCGGAGAGCTTGCCAGCTGATTTATCCTAAGGCCTGATAGGAAGATGGGAGTTGGGAGATCTCCATCACTTGTACTTTAGCTTGAGATGAGCCCTCAAAATACCACAAGATTGGTAGAGGTGAAAAACCAAGGTGTTCTACAATGAATTTCACCTGGGAGTGTTTTTTCTGACTTGTTCAAGCTTCCTGCTGGTACCAAAATAATCTTTCTTGTACTTCTTATCCTGCAAAGAGAAAGAATTTAAGATTCCTATTCTCTGCAGTACAGAGAAAATAGAGCTGAACTGGTCAACTCCATGACCCAAAAAACCACTGACACAATTTTTTGGCCGCTTGGAAACTTAACTCAAATTTTGGGCTGAGTTCTGCCCTGTTTATATTGGAGATGTAGTAAAGAGAAGCAGGAAAGCAGTGAAATTTCCCCAGTGAGGATTCTTCAGAGTGCACAGGGGTGGCTTACCTACCCACCTGTGGATGCTTTTATATATTGGCTGATACTGATCATGGATCTGATCAAACTCTGTGCAAAACCTCTGCTCTGAGTGGGAAACCCTTCCCAGTGAGCAGTGCTCAGTTCATGCTTCATCAGGAATTTTAACACACCCTCCCTGTTACATTTCCTTACCCCACAAAGGATTCAGCTGGAGCATCTACAGCCAGAATTACCCAGGAAGGGCACATTTCACACTGAGGGTTTTAAAAGGAATTCCAAACCGTGAGCTGATGCCTCCCAACAGGGGGGAAATTGTCATGCACAGAGGTCCCTCCCTGGCTCCAAATCATCCTGCTGAGATGCAGGGATCCAGCCACAAATCCTGTTAGCTCAGGAGAAATCAATGCCTAATGTTTCTCTACATTTAAATTGTACACTGCCATGTAGAGCCACACCTTGAAATTGTTTGTAAGTGTATTTATTTGTACATATAATTACACAGATACATGTAATATATGCATGAATGTATGTGTCACACAGGGTCATTAAATCATTGATATTTTACACTTGTAGAAATATATATATATCTAATATATAGATATTTTTCCCTCTTTATATATATATAAATATATAGAAGTATACATATAAAGTATGTATAAATAAAATATATAGTTATATATTAGCATATAAATATATAATATATCACATATGTTATGTATAAAATAGTATTAAATATATAATATGTGTATTTCTGTATTATATGTACATATTCAAATATATGTATATATAGTAGTATATATACAGTATCTATCTACTATATTAAAAAAATATAGTATATAATATATATCTATAATATATATGATTTATAGGCAATCTTGTAGAAATTAGCTTTACTTCTCTGCTTCATAATTTGTTGCTGTTGAATTTCTCAGGTTTGTTTTGTTTGTTTGTTTTTTTACATGAGGGAATCTATGAAGAAACTCAAGATCCTTTTGCAGCTGCCCAGATTTAAGTTTTGTATTCTTATGGAGTAGAAAAATTTGCCAACCCAGGCAGCTTCCACTAGAAGCACCAGGGAATGGGAATTCTTAGTCATTGGGTGCAAAAACAAGGGATTTTTGCAATGGATATTCCTCTGGGTCTTGGTTTATCATTTCTGAGCCATCCCACTTAAAGACTTTGTCGGCACAAATTATTTGTATTGAGCTGATGTCAGTGGAGAAGGATCTCTGCAGCTGAATTCAGCAGGGAAGGAGGCACAATCCTGATGCAATTCCCTCCTCCAGAAGCCACACGGTGTCGAGACTTTTCTGAAAGAATTGCTAACAAGATTCTTTTTCCTTTAGAATGTTTTCCCGCTGTACAAAGAAGAGTTGCTTGTTCCTGGTGCTCCCCAGGGTAAGGCTGACACAATAAGCTTCTGCAAACCTTAACTCCAGTTGTGGCACATCCACCTGATGTCACAGTGCCAGAAAACACACCAAAGAGCTTCCTCCTGATTGAAAACTTCTGTTGACACAGGCTGCTCTCTCAAAAATCTCTTCTGACACCACACCAGTGGTAGCTGCACTACACAAGCATTAAGGCCCAGAATGTTTCTGAAACACTTACCCAAAGCTAAACTAGCTAAGCCATTAGTCTCCAAGCAAAATCCTCTTCAGCTCAGACAGGTGAGGCTTAACCTTTCCTACAGGTTTCTAAAGTTAAACCCAATTAAACTCAGAGAATGGACAGCACCTCTGGGACATCAATTTTCTCACGCAGAAAAGCCTTGAGATATCTGTTCTCTGAGACTGGAGAGTAGGAAGGAATGTTAAAGTAGCAGAAAATGTTTGAATTTCTGTTAAACTTTCAAAACCTCACAAGTATTACCCAAAAATGTAATAATTTCACTGTCCTTGTGCATTAAAGTTTTGATGTATCAAAACAAATGCCTCTGATTTTTCCTTTTAACCTGTGAGTTTTACTCTGTGATCCACAGGTCTATTCTGGTGTGTTAACTGTATAAACAAGGTTTATGAAAGGTTATTAGGAAGATCAATGCTATATTTAATTGGCCAGAATTTGGTTTAGATGGGATTCTTCCAGTGGGAAAATATCAGGAGCCTACAAAATAATGAAAACAAAAGAGATAAAATCTCTACACATTAGGCAAAAGACCCAGCTTGTGTTTTCTGCAATTCCATCCATATCAACAGATCACTTCATAAAATCTCCTCTTTATGTCCATGTTCAAGAAAGAAAGAAGCAAATTTTAATGCCCACAAGGGTCTGCTGAGTACAGTGAAGTAAATGGAATTTCCTTCCACAATGGCAAACAGAGCTGATGGTGGGAGCAGAGGAGTCATGTGAAGTTGAGCATTTAATAAGCTTGGGATAAGATGATTCACAGGTACTTCTCAAGAGCAGTGCCCAGGTCCCTGAGGAGCAATCCTGGGATTTAACCTCAGACACCTGCACGTTATAGGGATCATAACTCTGATCAGGTTTCTGGAGGTCCCTTCAGACTTTCAGGATTAATAGTTCTGGATGTGCTAAAATTAGTAATTCTCACTGTTTTGATCATTCTCTGACTGCTGGGTGCAGCTTCATCTTTCTTTCACCCAGCACTTCCAACATATCACTTCCCTCATTTATTTATTTAATAATAATATTTTAAATATTTATTTATTTAATAATATTTTTGTCTGACCCTTTCCAAAACACCAGGAAGATATGTTCTGCTAATTGCATGTCAATTATTTAATTGCTGTTTAATACCAGAGCAGTGCTGTCCTCCTCCTGTTTCTGAACATGTTGGGTCACATCCTCAGCCTGTTTCTATGTTCTGCAGTTTTGAATAATCCTTCAGGCTGGAAATAGGGGTAGTAACAAGAGTAACTGTAGTAACTACGCTGCTCTGATGTGGTACAGAAATGTCTGAACAATCTTCTGTAGAAAGAAACAAAAAAGAAAATCAAGGGGATAATGTTTTACTTTTAATCTTCTTTATTTTAAAAAATTAAAATAAGTTAAACACAAATATTTGGAAGACAAAAAAGCCTGTGAGTTTATCATGCATATTCCCTCATTTATTTATTTAATAATTTTTTTATTTATTTATTAAATTTTTATTGTTTGTTTATTGTGTTTAATAGAGCAGTGTGTTCTGTTTCTGAACATTTTTAATTGTGTTTGGATCCTCAGGCTGGAAAAGGGGGAGAACGACCGCCGAAAAAAAAAAAAAAAGCTAGTAATCTTCAACAGTTTATTTTAAAAAAATTAAAAGAAGTTAAACTGCATCACAAATATTTGGAAGACAAGCCTGTGAGTTTGTCATGCACATGCTGGAAGCTCATGGATAGAGGTGCTCACAGGAAGGTCTGTCTGCAGGCTTAGTAAAACCAGTTCAGGAGAAAGCAGAAAACCACCAATATGGGCATTATCTGATATTTTCTTTATACTTGATGATAATTATTATGGTGAAAATTGAGCATTGATGTTGCTTGGTGTAGTAGAAAATGAGTATAGAGTGGGCAAACTTTTCACATCAAGAAACACACAGAAAGAAGAGGAACAGCAAACCAGAAAATTGAAGAGATGAGATCCTGCAGAGATGTTAAACACAGTCTTTGTTTTGCAGAGATTTATTATGCAGTTTAAGTTAATACAGCCTTTCCTACAACTCAAGAGATACCATAAATACTTACATTGGCTTCCTGAACCAGCCTCTTCAGGTGCAGTTTCTTTCCAGTGATGCCAATTCACCTGACTGAACCTCTTGACTTCAAAGTGGAATATGTAAGTATTCATCAAGAGAAACATCTCCAATATTTAGCACTGAAATGGGAAAAAAATAATAGACTGACCATTAAGGCAAACCCAGGAAACCTCCAGTTCCTTTAAATTCCATCGTCACCTCAGGCTGGGAGTTATTACCCATGACATGTGTCATTATGTCACATGAGGTTGCCTAGAGCTTTTCTGACACTTAAATAATTAGTTATCTGCTATTCCCAGCTATTTTTAGTGACTGTAAATGCCTGTTTTATTGGGTGTGTGTGCTCTTTGAATGGTGCATGAGCAGCTGCTTCAGATGCTTAGCATTTAATGTCTTTATATCATACCAAGATCACTGTCTCACATGTCACACAAAACCACTGAGCAATAAGAGGCTGGAGGAGAATGAGATTAACCCATGGAAAGACAGATTTCCCAGGGATGTGGATGGTGTTTCTGTGATGTCACCTGATGGCAAACATGGTCAGTGGTGTGAGAAGGAATCCAAGCTCTTTCTTAGGTTTCTCAGCAATATTTCAAAAACAAAATCCATCACCTCCCAGAAAAGGATTTTCAAGATGCTATGCCAAGGCTGAGCAGTGCTCAAGGAAGATGTGGGTTTTGTTGACGGGATAAATTGATTGGAGAGATAAGAATGGATGCTGCCAGGAGAAGAGACTGCATCTCTGTCAGCTTTAATTTACACTGGCCTTGCTGGACTTGATCATTTCTTTAAAAATGCTTCTTAACTCTCGCAAATAAAATGGGCCGTGGCTGATTTCTGGGCTTCAGGGAAACACAATGACACCTGAACTCTTTTCTTCTGAACCCAGAATGGGCCAAGCTCTTCTGTGCTGTATCTATCAGTGGTGTGATGTGAGACCTGGTGCAGGAGCAAGTCAGAGCTAAAACATCCAAACAATGACTCTCATGACCGTGTTCACAGGGGTCTTAGGATGAGGGAAGAGATGAGGATCTGACTCCATGTTTCAGAAGGCTGATTTATTATTTTATGATATTAAAACTATACTAAAAGAATAGAAGAAAGGATTTCATCAGAAGGCTAGCTAAGAATAAAATAGGAAAGAATGAATAACAAAGGCTTGTGGCTCAGACTCTCTGTCCGAGCCAGCTGAGCTGTGATTGGCCATTAATTATAAACATCCAACATGGGCCAATCACAGATCCACCTGTTGCATTCCACAGCAGCAGATAATCATTGTTTACATTTTGTTCCTGAGTCCTCTCAGCTTCTCAGGAGGAAAAATCCTAAGGAAAGGATTTTTCATAAAAGATGTCTGTGACTGACTCAGACTGGCCTGAGTAATCTCCTGGACATTTTTAGTTCACTATCAAATGTAGCCTGAGAGACACAGCACTGGAAGGTGATGGATGCTGACCTACAAGTTGCAATCCTTCTCATACCCTTCTCTTAGGACATAAATCCATGTGTTTGTCACCTCCCTTTTCCCACTGCATTTTCTGTGCAAGCCCCGAAGTCCAGCTCAGGTCTTGCCTTTGCCCTTTGCAGCTACAAAAGAAACAGTTTATTCCCAACAATGGTGAGAAAGTTTTTGGCATTATTCCCTACAGCAGCAGGGTTGTGTATCCTGGAAAAGCAAAGAAGAGCTAAGTGGCTTTGCTGAGCTCTATTTAAAATAATAAGTCTGGCCACAAAAGTGAAAGAGCGATTGCACAGCACCTTCCTTCTTCCCAAACATTGCTGCTGCCTCTGGTCCAGTTCCAACAGAGATGGCTGAGTGCCAGGAACATCAAAAAATGCATATTAGAGTTGGTTTATAATGAGACTTTTCCTTCATAACAAATGTGCAGGATATTCCACAGCGTTTGTCCAAAATGTGATCCCTCAGGTCCATGTGGGAAACTGAACTGAAGGCAGCCCTTTCCACCCAGCCTTGTGGCCCTAATTAAACAAAAAAAAATCACTGCATATGACCACAATTTTGCATACTATTATTATGGATGCAGACAACCTGGTGCAATGTGGAAGCTTTTTATTATCCCCAAGGCCAGAAGTGGGATCAGACCCTCTCCAATCCAACCCCATCTGTATGATCAGCAGAGGAGCAGTGCTGTAAAACCTTAAACTGCAGCTGTAAGCCAGCAGTGGAAGCAGGCAGAGCTGCCATTCTCTGAAGAGGAGAACTGACAGAAGTTGCATTTTAATACCTGATTTTACACCACTGCTCCTTGTTTAATCAGATCAGCACAGATCAGGCTGATCATACTGGGAAAGGAAAAAAAAAAAAGCCCAACCAGCCCAGAACAAACACTTTTGTTGAAAAACATCAGAGTGTTTGGCAGATTATATAATGTTGCAGTAAGTAACTGCATAGCTTAATTTTATGGTTTCCATGGAAACCATCAAAGTGAAAGGTAAGAGTTCAGTGTTCTTGGCTCTGAGGAGCAAATCTCTTCGTTTGGGGCAGAAGGGATTTCATCTGTCTTGCCTGGCTTTGGAGTGAAGGGAACCTTTTGGAAGCCGTGGAGATGAGGTGGTCTGGGAGGTGCCTGAGCCATTCCCAGCCCCAGCTGGGCTGCACAAGTGCCTGAGATGCACACAGAGCCTCATGAATTTTACATGTGCTGTGACCTGCTGGAGATGCCAGCCCTGCTCACACAGGCTCCTGCTGTGGCAGTGGGCAGCTTGTTTTCCTGTGGAAATTTCTTCCAATGTGAGAAACATCCACTCTCACCTTGTACAGGGGGGAAAAAACCAAAAAACACCAAAGCTGCCCAGGGTCACTGTAGAAGCAAAGGTTTCTGGCTGTTTTTGTTAGTTTTGGGAAAGAGCAGAGCCAGTTATGCTCTTCTCTTTGCTGGGGCTTAGCCCTGCAGATCTCAGTGGCGCTGATCTTGTTGAGTTGTGGATCTGATGCCCTTGGGTGAGATAGTTTAGATCTATAATTATATTTAATGCAAGATGGAGGCAGGGCTGAGAAGGGGCTTGGGCTGGTCAGACTCATCTGTCCTCCCATGGCTGTGTCCCTGACAGAGAGAGATGGCAGGTGGATGGAGAGGCTATAACACATTGACCCAGCCTCTCCAGGCAACATGGGCAAGAAGAGGCTCTGTTTCTGTCATAAAATCATGTAACTCTTTAGGGTTGGAATGGATTTCTGTGTTATCTCATTCCACACCCCTGCCAAGGGCAAGGACACCTTCCACTGGACCAAGTTGCTCAGAGCCAAATCCACCCTGGCCTTGAACACTTCCAGGGATCCACAACTTCTCTGGACAGCCTATTCCATCAGTTTGTCATGCCTGGTGCTGTGTCCCTTTCTGCAGAGCTTGTACCCAGCTCCCCTTTGTTATGTGATGCTGCCAGCAAACACCCAAATAAACTGCTTTTCTGGAACACTGAAACTCATCCAAACCATGCACACAGGTGGATCTGCAAGGAATTTGGGGTCCAGCTGTCCTTGCCTCTGCTGAGCAGTGACAAATGAGTGAAGTAGCTCACGAATGCCTCTAGAGCCAAGCCCTAAGGGGTTAATTCCTCACTCCAAATTGCCTCCTGACTCTGTATTCAGCTCATTTCTTCCTCTACCCTGTTGTCATCAGAGCTGCAAGTGAGCCATCACTTTAACAAGTTTTCTTTTCCAAAGAACAAAATCATGAGGCAATACCACTTATTAGGCTGTGTTAGTACATATTTTTCATGGGGCCAGAAGAGGCAGGCTGGCTGTATGACAAAAAGCTGGTCTGGGAGCTCCCCAAGCCGTGCTGAGTCCTTCCTGCATCTGAAACCTTGGGCTGGAGCCTCTTTCCAAGTGAACAGAGAAAAGCAACTGTATTACATTTGCATTTTGCCTTTAACTGCTGCGGAGCACCTCACTCCTTGTTAGTGCTCTGATACATTTCTTTTGGAGTGTGGGAGGAGATGCCCAAAACCATCTGAGTGCCTGAGCTGTAATACCTACACTTGCAATTACTATTTTAAAAGGCTGAGAAAATTGGATTGAAGCAGATGTGCAAGTATTTTGATCCTTATTTACATAATATATCTGCCAGTCTATCCCCCTGTGTAACTCTGATGGCTGAGAAGTGCAAATCTTTAAATCTGACACAGGTTTGATCAGGGTTTTTGTGCTCTGAAGCCATGTCTTGTTTCATCATTCAGTGTTGCTGCAGTCTTGTCTCCTGCTGCTAACTCTCTTCTTCTTGCCCTGTTAATGTATTAAAAATCCAAAATGCATGATGCTCAAACAACTTGGTGTCAAAGCTGGGATCTTAAATAAAGAGCAGTTGTGTCCTTTTGCAGCCTTGTGGCTCTGCATGGAGCCTCTGCTCCTTCTCCCATACATTCATTTAGGTTGGAAAAGAGCTCCAAGTTCACCAAGTCCAACCATTAACCCAGCACTGCCACAGCCACCACTAAATCATGTCCCCTGGTGCCACATCCACACAGCTCTTAGATCTCTCCAGGAATGGTGACTCCAGTGCTTGACCATCCATGCAGTGAAGAAATTTTTCCTGCTATCCAACCTAAATATCCTCTGGTGCAACTTGAGCCAGTTTCCTCTTTTTCTGCCCCTTGTTGCCTGGAAGCAAAGCCTGACCCCCACCTGGCTACACCCTCCTGTCAGGGAGTTGTGGAGAGTGTTTCAGGACGAGTTGGGGGATTCTTTTTATCACCTCTTATGTGGGGTTAATCAAACTTCCATTCCCAGTAAAACCAGCAAGTCTGGTGTTGGATGTAAGCAACGAAGTTATTTCTAAGAGTGGGGCTCTGGCACCAACACATCTGTGTGCCAGAATCAGAAACTGCTTCCCTATTTGCAAAGAAGAAAACAAAATTAATGGGAAAAAAAAATCTGACAGAAACCTGATAGTTCTGTATGTCTGTAGCAAGCGCACTTTGCAGCCAACCCAAAATAAGCACAATTAACCTGTTTATAGTACAGGATGGGTTTCAGTAAGAGATTGTCACCCCTGGTGCTGCTGAGCATTGGGAACTTTTACTGATCTCCAGAAAAACTCTACAAGGCTGAAGCTTTCAGCAAACTAAACTGGCAGATGCCAGTGGGATCCTAGGAGAGGGGAAATGTGTAGCTCTTCTCAGAACCTGTACCAAGTCCTGCAATATTTTCCTCAGGAGGATGTGGAAGCCATAATGTTACATGGGGTCAAAAAAGCAGCAGGAAAAACTTGTGGAAGAAAAAGGCATTTCTTATCATGGTGCAGAAAAAGGCAATCAAGAGTCTGATTCTGGCTTGTAATACTTTAAGGAGCAAGATGTTGGAAGGAAAAAGGGATACCTGGGGAGACACCTCTGTGAAATACCACAAGGGATTTGTGCTTCACTTAGTGATGGGGATGAACTACTGGCTCAGGACAGAATTAGCTCTGGAAAAGTGAGTCCTGCACTACCCTACTTCCCTTCAGGAATAGCTTTGAGATCCTCAAAGCACAAAAGGGGTTAAAATGTACCTTAAGCCAGGTGGGTTATCTTAGCCAGTTGGGCTCTTCCACTCACTCCTCACTTCAGAAGCTCTTGCCCAACTCCAAATACTTCCCATTTAAGAGGTCCCAAAGGAAGGGCACAGATGGTAACACTGGAGGTGAGAGTGTTCCTGTCTCTACCTAGTCTTGTTCACCCATCAACCTGATTTTATGGATGGGAGGGGTTGTTGTCTTCCTCGAGAAACTTCACATGCATGATGGACTCTTTGCCAGGGAAAATTAGATCATATGTTCACACCATTCTCCATGGAATACACGGCCCTCTTGCAAAACATTTGCTGCCAGATATTAAAGCAGGAGATCTCTTCTGCCAGTGGCATTATTAAACAGCATGGGGAGAGTTTTGCATCCAAAATCCACCTTAATATTGATGTGTTCATAGGAACAGATGTCTGCTTGCTTCCTGCACAATGTGTTATCAGATTAGAGATTTTACAGCAACAGCCTTAATTAGAAGCATGTTATTATTCAGTACTAAAAGCCTCTTTTGGAGGTGTAAATCCCCTCAACACAGGGATCCAAACCTGCCTCCTCTCCAATCCATGTACTGCAAGCAAGAGGCTTTTGTCCAAACATTTTGCACTTCATGGATCCATATATCCTTATTTTCAAGGTGGGTCTGGGCATGGGATTGAACCTGAGCTCACCCAGGATGGGAGATAAAATCAGTGTACAGCAAGACAAGGAATTCAGATCCATGACCCAGAAGGGCTGGGAATGCTCTGGGAGTTTCCTGCTGTTGAATAAAGTCAACACCAAGTGAGAGAACAATGCTGCACTGTTGGGATGGTAGCAGTGAATTCTTCTTTGCAGGTGGGGCTGCCCTGACTTTATTCTGTCCTTGCTGTGAGTATGAGAAAGCTGCTCCCTATCACCTCTTCTTTCAGTCTCTGCAGCTGCTTCTTTGCTTTCTTTCAAGGAACAGTCTCTGGAAGAAAATCTGGCAATGGTGCAAATAATAGGGAAAGGGCAGAAGGGAGAGGCATTTAACAACAGCTAATTCTGTAAGGTAGGGAATAGTGTATGTTAGCTTGAGTAAGAAGCCTTTTTTGTGTGTGTCCCAATTGAAAAGATTTTAAGGCAGGAAAAGTAATTTCCTTGTTTTTCCTACAGCAGCCAATAGCTCTAATGCTGTTTACTGCCTCTAGACCCGACCAAAATACAAACTTCAAGTCTTTTTTGTTTCTCTTTAGAAACATCGGCTTGGCACATGGATACAAAGACATGAGGAAAATTGAAGAAATGCATCAGGTGACTTGGCAAACTTCTTTTTTTTTGTTGTTGTTCTCTTATCTTTCTGCGGGAAGCTTTGTCAGTTTGTAGCACGGAATTTTGCAAGAAACTGCTTTTAGTTAGAAAGGATTTCAGATGGGCATGTGTAAAAGAAGAAGGTTCTACTTCTCAAATGCGTTTTTAGTTCATATTTCTTTCCATTGATCATTTTCTCAAAAATGCCTTTCCATCTAAAAGAAAAATAAATCCTTCTGACCTTAAGGAATTTATTTGCTGTTATAAAATACAGCACAATGGAACATCAAGATAACAAAACAAATAAAAAACTTAGTTGAGAAAAAACACCAAAAATATCAAGAGAAGAAGTGAGGAGAAATATTTCTGGAGATATTCTGCAAAATGTTTTGATCAAATTTGATATCTGAAATAACCTGGGATCACCAGAAATTGTCTGAGCATTCACCACTCAAAGCTGGCATCAAGAAAAGAGAGTCCAATCACTGTTGTGTCTGAGTGAGAAGATGGGGATGTTCCTTGGAGGGAGAAAGATTTCCAACCCCATGGGAGAAAATCTTGGTTTGAGGGTTAAAGGTTCCATTAAGTCAGAAGAGGAGAAAAGCCTGGCATGACCTTCAGTGAGAAGGGAAACATCTTCCCAGATATTTTCCACATGGACTTTCCAGTCCCAGCACATAAAGACCAGGAGGAAGCTCCAAGGAAGCACATGAGACCTCCAGCCAGGAATGAGGCAGGATTTGCTGTCTCCAAGTGACTGTGATCCTGGAGAAGTCTCTTTTTTCCTGGGGTTCCATGGGCTTGGTAGATGCTTTGCTCTTCTGGACCTTGACCAGTGCTCCTATATCAAGGTTTAGGTCCAGGGAATGGCTCCATATGGAACCAGGGGAGCCTGGAAAGGGCTCACAGGGAGGTCTGAAGGCTTCATGGAAGCACCTATCCTGATCCAAGGCTGAACTCGTGGGCTGGGCAGAGCCAGCTCTGTTCTCTGGGTGTGGTTTATCCCCACAAGTTCTCTCTTGCTGTGATTATCACAGCAATCTAAACTTCATTTCTTCTCTGGCAAGTTTCCAAACCTTACCATGTTTTCCTTGGAAACACTAAGATTCAGTGCTTACATTGGCTGAGTCCTTGGAAGGACGCTGTCTATCCTCTCAAAAACCATCTAAGATGTGCTGTTTGTTTGATTTTCTTTTCTTGTTTTTAATCCAAACTGGTTTCTTATTCCAAATCTGTGACAACCCTGGTAGCTCCCTTACAAATGCACCAGCACTTTATAAATAGAAAGAAAGCTGGGTTGTCTTAGACTTTCAGAAGAAGTTTGCTCATTTGAATAGTACTTAGAATGCATTTGCATTTCCAAAATGTCTTCAAATGATTTCACAGATGCCAGGAAAGCATCAGCTGTTTCAACCTCCTTCTGACTCCTGCTCTTCTGTCGCAGACATGTTTTATGGAAAATCCTTTCCTTAGGATTTTTCCTCCTGAGAAGATGAGAGGCCTCAGGAACAAAATGTAAACAATGGTTATCTGCTGCTGTGGAATGCAACAGGTGGATCTGTGATTGGTCTCGTGTTGGTTGTTTCTAATTAATGGCCAATCACAGCCCAGCTGTTTCGGACAGAGAGTCCAAGCCACAAACCTTTGTTATTCATTCTTTCTTTTTCTATTCTTAGCTAGCCTTCTGATGAAATCCTTTCTTCTATTCTTTTAGTATAGTTTTAATATAATATAAATCATAAAATAATAAATCAAGCCTTCTGAAACATGGAGTCAGATCTTCATCTCTTCCCTCATCCTGGGACCCCTGTGAACACTGTCACACTCTTCACTCAGATGCTGTGAGAGGAGCAGCACCATCACTTCCCATCCTCCTGGAACCAGAGGGAAACTGTAGCTGGTGGTTTCTCTGCTGGTCTTGCACGAAACTCTCCTTTCAGAAGTGCTGAATGGCCTCACCTCCCACCAAAGTCAAGGCAAGGTGAAGATGCTCAGCCCCTTTTCTGGATCAACTCCCTGGTTTCCAAGGCAACTGTTCTTGGGTGAGATTTAATGAGAAAGTGAGGACAACCACCAGGCCCTTTGAACAGGCGGGGGAAGGCAGAGCTCACAGAAATGATTGTGCTTTTTCAGGGAAGAGGACAGGCAGGTGGACGGAATGGACAATAAATTATCTGACATTTTAATGGGTTAACATGATATTGCAGAAAATTACCTGGATAAAGTGGCTCAATCCCTGTGGAGAAAAGTAAAATAAAAGAGGCATAATAGAAAGAAGGCCCATAAAAGGCTGAAATGGGGGTTTATTCAAACTGTCTGAATGGAAGTGAAAGGAGCAAGCTACAGCCCTTGTTACAGCCTCTTAGCAGCAGTTGGTCTCAAAATGAATTGGGAAAAAATGTATCTGTGATAACCTGACATAGGAAAGCTGGTTGAGTAAGCTCCATAAAACACAGCCTTTATATCAGTGCCACAAATCAGAAGCTATTTGCAAGAGATTTTACAGCAGAGGCAACAGGTGCTTCTTGTTCTAATGTCAAGCAGTGTCATCTGTTACAAGAAAAGTGGAATTGTTGCTTGTATCCAAAATGTCTCAGATCATGTTTATGCTGTCTCATGCATTTCTTCACCCTGGAATTTTCCAGGTTTATTATATGACGAGTAGACTTACCTTTTAACATCAAGAAAGATCTTGTGAAAATAAAGACCTATCTATCCTGTGTGTGGTGCAGGAGGGTTAAGGAAATACAGACTTCTAATTCTACAAGAAATACTGACATTTTAATATTTTTCCCATTGTAATAATTCACCTTTTTCACTAGGATAAAGTCTGAGCCTTTTCAATTTAGTATTAGAAACCTTCTTTATTTAAAGTCAATCTTGACATGAAAGTACCTCTGTCCACCACATCTCAAAAGGTTTGAGCAAACTGTAAGAGCAATTGATTCTAACCTTAATAATAATGATTTTCTGATTTTGAAAACTCTATTTTTGGGAGATGGAGGGAAGAGATTAATATAAAATCAACTTAGAGATGAATAAAGCATTTTTTAAAATTAATTAAGAATGTTCCAAGTAAAAACATTTTGTATGGCTCATGGGGCATTTGTAATGATTTTTGTACCCTTTTTAAATGAAGCACTGGTACTTTTAGACTTGAAAGCAATTATTTCACAACTCAAAAGGAAGTGTATATACTTTCAGAAATGCTGAAATAAAATGTTCTAACTGGTGGATGGCTGAAAAAAATTTTGAAGGGAATTTTTGACAGAAAGGTCTTCATCCATTCCACCCAATCAGAAATAATTACAGCCCTGTTGTCACCCTCTTCTACTTTGGAGTTGGGTTTCAATGAATGAAGTGTTTATAGAGCTTTAAATAAAATCAGGAGCTTCAACCTCATGACAGAAAGATGTGAAGCCATTGTAAGGACAGCTACAGAGCCAGCCTGCCTGGTGATAACCACAAATTTTGGGGGAATGGTAAATATATGCCACCCTGAGCCAACAGCAGAATTACCCAACTACAATTTCCACCCAAGAGCCACAGCCCTGCACAGGTTAAATCTCCAGGTGCTGCCAAGGTGAAATAAGAGCAAAGATGGAGATGAAGAAACAGCTTGTTCTATTGTTTTGGTGACTGTGGTACCACTGAGCCCAGGTAAGATGAAGGTAAGATGTCACCAGGTAAGATGTCACCTCCTCTGCTTCACAGGCAGACCCAGAATACCTGGAAACTCCTGCAGGCTTCAGTGCTCTGTCTTTCAGATTGCAGGCCAGGCTTTACCTCCTTGTTTCCAATCTGATATTTCATGTATTTTTATGAAGGGCTCCTTGTCCCCAGTTCCACAGAGGGGGTTGTGCTTTAATGCAGTCATTGCAGGGAGAGAAGTGAGTGAGCAGTTCTCCCTCCAAGCACAATCCTGAAGGTCACAATTTTAGCATCCAGGAAATGGTTTTTTTTGGCCATGTCAGCATTTTTTTTGCCCATGCTCCTTTATGGATGGCTTTAAAACAGTGTCTCCAACCGTAAAATTCCACCAGTGTTTAATCTCACTGAGTATTTTCTTGGATGCCGTAGCCAAGATCACTTGACTAATTCAGCTTGCAAAGTACTACTGGGAAGGAGTATTTATGGTAGTCCCAGCAAGGACAACCAAATTAGCTGTAGCAAGCAGCCAGCCTGAAGAAGAAATAAAATGAGGGAGCCAGATAATTTGGAACAAAATGTAAAAGACGCACAAATCATTTAATAAAGGTTTTCCCCGGAGGAAACTTTCCAAGCAGCTGAACACCAGGACAGCTGAGAGAAATGAGGTCAATTGTGTTTAGACACAATGTGTACATTTTATTTTTTAATATGATCATCATTTGTCAAACTTTATGGGCCAGGTTCTTTCCTCAGATTAGCTGATACTGGAATTTAACTCATTACAATAAGGTTTTGTCTTTAATAGACAGGAAGGTGGAGAGAGTGATATATTTCAAGGAAACTGTAAAATATTCACTGAGGTGGAATTGTATTGTCTAGAACTGGGAAATAAAAATGGAGTTTAAACAGGGAGCAGAATGGAATAGCTCTGCTTTCCCAAAAAGTGCAGCAAACAAACAACAAATACCTGTAATTCTTAAGCAGAAGCCTGGGTTAGAGAACTCTATTGCACATAGGTTCAACATTACATATTTTACATTCTTCTTGTTGAACTCATAAATCCAAGTCCAGACACACATAATAGAAGCACTGGGGTCCAGAAGTACAAGAGGTAAAAGGAACAAATGCCCTCATTCTCAGAATAAAAATGCCTTTTCCATTTGCAGTGGAAAGGGAGCATTTCAAGACTTGCTTTTATACAATGCTTTTATACTGCATTAGCCTAATAATAACCTCTGATTAAGAAGAAAAAGAAAAAACCAAGAACCAGAGCTGAAGCATATTCATCCCCTCTGAAGATGAGATAACATAATCTTCAGCAGAAAGCACAGTGGTATCCATGAGATAGCTCTGTTGCAAGATTCCAGCATGATTTTATCCTTTCTGGTTTGCATCGTCCTCAATTCCCCCTCCTCTAAAATGAAAAAAAAAAAATTCTATTTTTATCCATCCAGAATATGGGGGATCATGTCCACAAACATGCACTGGAACAATCATAGAATGGCTTTAATTGGAAGGGACCTTGAAAATCATCCAGTTCCAACCCCCTGCCATGGGCAGGGACACCTTCCACCATCCCAGGGTGCTCCAAGCCCTGTCCAGCCTGGCCTTGGACACTTCCAGGGATCCAGGAGCAGCCACAGCTTCTCTGGGCACCCTGTGCCAAGGCCTGCCCACCCTCACAGGGAAGAAATTCTTTGGTCTTGGCAAGAGACACTTGAGAAGTTTAGGGATATATGGATCTATGGATGGATATAGGGATATAGGGATGGACTGGACCCACAACACCTACCAGAGGGATCAGACCATGGAGAGTGGGATCCCTGCACAAGTAGAGACATTTCAGCAAGGGAGTCTCCATGTCCCTGGAAATTGTTCAGCAGAGAGATGAAAAGCTGTGAAATACAGAGCAGACAGAGCCAAGGCATGGCTGGGACTCATTTTCTGCAAGTTTTTCCTCTTTTCTGGGCCTCCGGGAGATAGACAGTGAGAGTCCTGTTAATTAAAGAGGCTTTGCTGGCCATAAATCACATGGGCATGCCTGGGAAGGGGAAAACTCCTTCAGCAGCCATGGTTTCTCCTGTCTCCTGTTGGAGCTAAAGTGACATCAAGGTGAGTCTGTGATTGGCACAGAGGGTGAACTCTGATGGAAATCTGTCACAGACATCTTTTATGAAAAATCTTTTTTTTCAGGATTTTTCCTTTTGAGAAGCTGAGAGGCCTCAGGAACAAAATATAAACAATGATTATCTGCTACTGTGGAATGCAACAGGTGGATCTTCGATTGGCCCATTTGGCTGTTTCTAATTAATGGCCAATCACAGTCAGCTGGCTCGGACAGAGAGCCAAGCCACAAACCTTTGTTATTCATTCTTTCTTTTTGTATTCTTAGCTAGCCTTCTGATGAAATCCTTTCTTCTATTCTTTTAGTATAGTTTTAATATTATATAAATCATAGAATAATAAATCAGCCTTCTGAAACATGGAGTCAGATCCTCATCTCTTCCCTCATCCTCAGACCCCTGTGAACATGGTCACAGAAATCCATGGAGAAGGGAAGGGTTCTCACAGGGAAGAAACAAAAGCCGACAGCTTTTCACTCCAAATCCACATTCCCCTGTTATCCTCTTGCCCACTGCCTTGTTGAACACACTGTGTGTGTGTTTGTGTTCTCTTTGAGGCCTATTTTTATTTAATGCCACGAAGATGCGCTGCTTGGAGAGAGCACGAATCCTTTGAATGTGTAATTAGGGATGAGGGGGGTACTCTCTGCCTCTGCCCACAGACTCTCAGCTCACATCTGGGTGTGCCAGCTTCCCCAGGCACTGGGGGGAATGAGGATACCCTTGAGACTGGGAAATGAAAGCAAAGCAGCCTCTGATCTGCACCCGCACCAAGCTGCTGAGAAACAGCAGTTTAGCTATGCTGATTTTTTTTTCTTCTTTTTAATTGACATAGCCCTACATCCTTTGATCTTTGAAGGGCATGTTTATCCAACATTGTTCAGTGCAGCTATACTGCTTCTGGTTACAAATTGTGAGAGTCATGTTCTGTTTCAGTGAAACAAAAGGATTTAATTATTAGCAGCCTTCAAAGACAAATGAGGGGCTCAGAGTCTTCTCTGATTACAAGGTCAGAGCAGCAGATCAGTGGTTGGGAGCAACAGAGTTAACAGTATTGTTTACATTATTCTGGGGGAAAACACTTCCTAATTTTACATTCACTTTTCAAATTTTCTGTGTTTGTAAAAAAAACAACAAGTAATCAACACATAAATCAGAATCTTGGTTGGATTTCACTTTAAGGTGAGATTTATTAAAGGTTGGTTGTCCTTATGAAATGCATGTACTGTGCTTGGATGTTAAATACAGGAATAGAGGGGACAGCTGCTGTCAGGAAGTCAAACAAGGTGGGCAAAATATTTATTCTGGGCTTTAAAGACGGGGGAAACAATAGTTAAAAACTTTAGAAATTCTGCTTAAAGGGGAAAGTACTGACATACTCTATTCAGAGGAGTAATTCACCACAAAATTATTGGAGGCAGAGAATTATGTCACCCACAGGTGATGGATTCTCCATTACTGGAATTTTTAAGAACAGGCAAGGTAAAGATCTTCCAGGAGCAGTTTGGGAAAGGACCTCTACTGTGGATGTGTGGGTACACATATCTGAAGTGAAGCTTGACTCAGGTTCCCTGACATAAACAGGTTTGCATGTCATGATAACCCAAGGAATATCAGCTTTTACTGCTAATAATTGTAGATCCTAATCATTTAGGCATATGTGTCATTCCAAGCACAAGATGTGCTCAGTTTATGGCCCAGTGAGACATTAAATTAAAGATAAATCATCTTAGACATCAGTCTCTGGAGAAGTATGTGTTTTCCCTCTGTCCGTGGCTACTAAAGATAGAGGTAGACTAGGCTGAAATCCACTAAAGAAAGTGAAATGAATCTGAAACTTAGCTTGCAAATTGTTGTTTCCAATTAATTTTTGACTTGAAAGTTTTCATAAGAATCTGCTAATTGTCTTTCATTTATTTTCCTTTTTCTCTTAATAAAACAAGACCTGAACACACCACACAAGGAGTGCAGAGTATGAGATAAAGCACAGAAAACAAAAAAAAATATAAAAGTTCCTTAACTTAGAAAAAAAGGCTATTTTAGATTAATATTTCACTTAATTGGAGTTATTGGAATAATTAATCTTGTCTTTTGACCATCCTGCTGTGATAATAACAGCAGGATAACACTGGAGAGGTGTCCTCTCCAGTTCATCATCCTCATCAAAGAGCCCAGCACAGATTTTGTCCCTTGGCTCAGGGACCCCATTCTAACCTGACTTTCACCACTGAGTGGCACCCAATGCTACTCCTTAAATGATAAGAGAAAATCAAGGCAAGAAGCTTGTCTGCATAAACCTGGTGTAGAGTCTAACCAAAATGGGAAAAATAGGACAAAAGTGAGCAGAGTTATGGAAATCAAAGAATTTGCACCTAGTGCAAACCTCAGCTTCTGGTGACACCAAAGGTGTAAAGAATGACAAGCATCAGGGAGAAGAAGCTGATAAAACTTTGAAGTTCCTGTGTGTTTATTAGTCCAGACACAGGCCTTCCCTCTGTATGCTGAATTGTGTTCTCATTTTATAAGGTTTAGACTTGATGATGAAGGATGAAGGTTAGACTTCATCTTGAAGGTCTTTTCCAACCTTAATGATTCAATGGGTCTATGAAGTTTTTGGTTTTGCTGGTTTTGGTTTTTTGGTTGGGTTTTGTTGGTTTGGTTTGGTTTGGTTTTTTGTTTGTTTGTGGGTTTTTGTTTGGGTTTTTTTGTGTTGGTTTTGGGTTTTTGTTTTTGTTTGGCTTTTTTGGGTTTTTTAAATTTGGTTTATTTGGTTTTTTGTTTTGTTTTGTTTTTTAATTTCCAGCTGAGAGAAGCGAGAAATTGTTGTGCTTGCTGCTTTTTTAGCTTGACTATGAGCACGAACAGAAGTCTGGGCATGGAAATATTTGGAAGGAACAAGATCTGGTGTATCTTTGGGTCTTCAGGCTGGTAAGTAGCTAACAAAATTTTATTTCTATGTCATCATATTAGGCAGAGGTGTCTAATTTCCACGGAGACAAGCACCTTTCCCCACTTCCTTCCTCATCTCTGGAAATCTTTGGACTTGTTTGAAGACATCACATGGCATAGTGTCTTGTTCTGGGATTAGTCCCACTGACCTGCTGGGTTAGAGGAAATCAGGTTAAAGTGAATCAGGTAATTAATACCCCAATCCACTGAGATTCTTTATTCATTAGCTGCCCAAAGCCTGGTCCAGCAATTAACATTGTATTCCCAGTACAGCCACCAGAGCAAACCATGCCAGGGATTTTATTTCAACACACTGAGACGGTTCCCATACTGCTGGCACACCCAACACCCACATTTCTGTTTCAGGAGGTGAAGTCCTCAAATCAGCATTCATGGCTTGGGCTGCAATTCCATGGCAGAAGGGAGGATAAAACTTGGAGATAAAGCAAAATCCCCAATCGTATTTACTGCTGTAAAACCACAGCTGGACAATGTCTGGGTTTTTGCTTGGTCAGGCTTTTCTTTATTGTGTGTTTTGTCTTAGTGGAGTCCTGTGACATAAACCAGCCTCATTCCACAGAGCATCTCTCATAATCCCAGTCCCCAGAGACATGATCATAGTGGAGATTACAGCAACAGGCAGTGTTGCTGTTTCAGTCACTTTCCCACCATGACTTTTGAAGCTGTTTGTGCTGGGATTGCTCTATGTGTGTCAGGCTGTGGAATCTCACAGCAGGAATGATGATTCTTAGTTGATTACACCAGTTCACAGATCTGTGTTCAGCTCCTGTCACACATTTGCCGACAGGATCGTGGGCAAGGATCAACTCTGTTGGATTTTTCTTTTCAAGCACATAGGTTTCTAAATCTCATTAAATTCAGTGCTCAAAAATCTTGTAAAATTTGGCTTTTGGGCACAAAGTACCCTATGGAATTTTAAACACCTACCTGAGGATATTATTTCTGAAAATTCCTCTCTGCTGCTGGAGAAAACAGCTATTTTCAGAGCGCAGTGCAAACTACCCAAGAGATCACTGTGCTCTCGGTCTATGAGTGGGCTTTGCACACCAGATATGCACCTACAGACTCATAAATAAAGTTAAATTGAAAGAAAATGTGGGGTTTTTTTCCTCAGAATTCATCCTGCTTTTAGATTGCTGAAGGGTCTGAGCACCAGGAGAGGCTGAGGGAGCTGGGAAGGGGCTCAGCCTGGAGCAAAGGAGGCTCAGGAGGGACCTTATGGCTCTGCACAATTCCCTGACAGGAGGGGACAGCCAGGGGCGTCAGGATCAGCTCCCAGAGAGAAAGTTAGGACAAGAAGAAAGGGCCTCAAGTCACGCCAAGGAGGCTGAGATGGAATATTAGCGAAAAATTCTTCACAGAAAGGGTTTCCAAGCATTGGAACTGGCTGTCCAGGGATGGTGTTGGAGTCACCATCCCTGGAGGGATTTGAACAAGCCATGCAGATGTGGTGCTCAGAGATATGGTCTAGTGGTGGATTTGGCAGTGCTGGGGGAATGGTTGGACTCAAGGAGATTGGATTCCTTTTCCAGCCTCAATGATTCTATGATGCTGTGAAATGGGAAGGTTGAGGCATCACTGACACCTCTTGCAGTCACTGAGAATGTGGAAGGGAGCTCAGCTCAGCTTGGACATCCATCCTCAACTCCTTTCAGGCAGCTGAAGAGAACCCAAGCACATGGCAATTAGTACTTTAATTAGGATCAGCCTCAGCAAATACTTAGGCAAAATACACTGCTCTGCCTGAAAGGCTTCAATCTGAGCTGGCATCAACGTCAGTGTACAGAATTGTTTGTGCTGGATCATGGACAAAGTTACCAAGAAGCCAAATTCAAAGGAATGAATGGAGCTGGGCTGGGAGCAGGAAGAAGGCAGTGAGTATTTTTGCAGGCTAAAGACAATTACTTTAATTATATCCCCTCACAAAAAATAGAAACGTTGCTGAGAAACACTCTGTTTCAGGCTTCTGTTTTCCAAACCTTAATAATGATTTTCATATTCACGAACAAGCTTCATTAGCTGGAATTAGGGGGTATTTCTTACACACTCTCCTGTTCCCCCATCCCCAGTACATTGTCCATCAAGAAACAAGGGGAGAGAGATGTTTGAGATTCCTAGGTCAGCATCTCAATGGGAAAAACAGAAATGTGTTTTTCCTGGAGAATGAAAACCACAGCAGTAACTTACACCAAAAAAAAGCAAACACTCAATAAAATTAACTAGAGAGAAGAAAGGAATATCCTGAGATAATTTGGTGGGAGGGTGAATTTAGCCCAACAGCAGGAAAAAATTACCAAGACCTTTGTTTTTGTCCTAAAAGTAAAATGTGCGCTGTGTCTAATTACAGCAACTTTGGGGGTTTTTATGGGGTTTTTCACCAGCATCCATCCATCCCCTTGTGCTGACGGACAGCTCACACTATCCCAGATTTGTGTCAGGGAAGGGACTGCGGTGCCAAACGCTGAGTAAATGTCTGCTGCCCTCCTGTGTACATCCTCAAAAAGACACAGGCGAGGATGCCAGAGCCCTGCATCTCTCTCCCAGCACGTCCAGCTCCCGGGGGAAGGGCTGGCGTGCAGTGTCTGTTGTGGATTTACCCCTGATTTGTGTCGCTGATTCATCCTCGAGTTGATCCAGATTTCTGCTAATGGATCCGGGCCCTTGTTCTGCCACCATCTGCTTGTTGTGCCCGCTGCTCCCCATGTGTTTAGATGCCATTTGTTGCTCCATGTGTGCAGTGGGGAAAAAGGGATGGGAGTGGAAGAAAGGCTGCCCTGGATTGTGCTCTGCCACAGTGTTGGAATCCAGGACATCCCTCTGGCTGTCCTGGATGGCTCAAGCCCCTGCCAGGGGGCTCAGAGACCTTGGCACAGAGCCCAAGACCCCTGTGACTTTGATTATGACCCATGGAAAAACAATTATCAACCTTTATATGAAGCATTACAAGTCAAGAGAGTTTAAGTAGAATAATAGTTAGTTTGTCACGGGGCGAAAAAATGGATTTTTGGGGTTTTTAGAATGGGGACTCGGCGTCCCAAGGCGAAGGAATTTGGACATACCCTGTCCTTCTTCCTTCTTCCTAGCCTCCATCTTCTGGGTGATGGTGGCACTTTTGGATTGGTTTAGAGTAGAAGCTCACTGTCTAACATAGGTGATAGGTATTGGGAAGTTATGGTAAATATTGTACATGTAGTTTTTAGTATAGAAAGATAACACCACCCCAAGGATGGCAAGTGTCCCTCTGTCTGACCTGCTGGACAGACCTCAGAGGGTCGGAGAAAGAATGTTATAGATAAGAAATAATAAACAACCTTGAGAATGAGAACAGAAGAATCCTGACTCCTTATTCGACTGCTGGGCCAGGAAAAAGAAGCTTGTACATATCTCAGAGTCACTGTGACCAGCAGAGATTCTGAGACCACAGCAGACACAATAAGGGTGGGTTTGGAGCCACCACGAGCAGACCAGAGTTGCCCAGAGGGCTTTTTCCCAGGAGAATGGACAGCAGTTTCCATCAGGAGACTGATAAAGCACAGAAATCACCTACCCAAGGCAGTTTTGGTGTCTCCACTGCTGGAAAAAACACCCCAAGTCGTATTTCCAGGAGCCACTTCAACAGAATTCACCAGGTAGTTCACAGCATCACTGCCCCTCAGCCCTGTCCTCTGGGATTTGTCTGTGATTATTTACTTGCAACACAATTAAATGGAAACTGAGTGTTCTGTTTGTCATTTCTGACTGTGAGAACTCTTGCACGAAATTCCCTGCTTACCTAAGCTCAGATCAGGGTTTAGGGTGAGTGCTTTCATAGCGACCATTGGGCATATTATTCTTAGCACTGGTTGGCAGTAAGAAAATAACATGATGTCCAAAAATACTTGTCAGTGTATTGTCCATGTCAGTGAAAATGCCTTTTAGACCTTATTAAATCTAGGATACATATTCATTTTCTGCATCTTTTCAGTGTCCATGAAAAATACAGAGAGTGAATTTTCACATTGACAGATACAGGGGGAAGTAAAAGAGGAAAGATTTAGATCAGAAATTAGGAAGAAATTCTTCCCTGTGAGGGTGATGAAACCTTGGAAGAGGATGCCCAGAGGGGCTGTGGCTGCCCCATCCCTGGAAGTGTCCAAGGCTGGGCTGGACAGGGCTTGGAGCAACCTGGGATAGTGGAAGGTGTCCCTGCCCACAGCAGGGGATGGATTTTAAAGTAATTTCCAACCCAAATCATTCTATGTTTCCATGATTTTTTCTCAGGATAAACACACATACACCAAAAAAAAAAAAAAAAGTTGCATTACACTATACAAAACAAATTTCTTTGCTCCTTATTGTTTTCCAACCAAGGGGGAAATTTATTTTATTCAAGACACCTCCCTTCTGCATGGTTTCAGCTTTGGAAGGTGAGCAGGTTTTGAAGAGTTAATTATAAAGCTCCTGTTTGAGGAGCGTGAGACCAAATCTTGTTCTTAGATGTGCTGTCCCCCTTGGTTTCAGCTGAGTGATTTCAATAGGAAATCCAGTCATGCAGGTGTAATCATGGGAAAGAAAAGCACAGCCTAAGAGTTCAACAGTCCTAAAACATCCTTTAAAATGATGACAGGCAAAAAACCCCAAAAACAATAAGCCTGGGAACCTAGGTTTTCCTGTTTGTTCCTGTGTGGTTGGGATGAATTCAAGTGTTTCATCACAAATACATCTAAAATGAAAATAAAACTAAACTTGCACTTTTATTTTATATTACTTTGGTGTCAAAATTTGTGGGCTAGAGGGATTTCTTTTATAGAATAATTGTTTACATGGCAGAGCTCTGCAAAACACCAAGACCTGGCAGTTTGATCCATGAATTTCCTGAGCTGAAAAGCTTCCCTGTGGAATAAGATCAGGACAGAGCAGCATGACATTACACAACTGTCGTGTAGAGTTAAATAAACAGTGTGGGGATTAAATGCCATTTCTCAGATAGGAGTGAGTTGTAATGGTGCTGGCTGCTTTCATATAGGGTTTTTTATGAGTTGTTGGATGGAGAACCCAGCTGACAAGGACAAGTTTCCAGCTCCATCCCATTTCCTATTCAGCTGCTTTGGCTGAGGGAGTTTGCAGGGCTCTGCTGGGGCAGTTATGGAGCTGACACTTTCTTGGCTCCACATCCCTGCAGAAGGAAGGAAAAAAGAAATCAGGAGCTCTGTGCCAACACTGTGCAATCTTGTCACATCCCAGTGGCACTTCTGCCAAGGGTGACAGGGAGGAGAAGGGTGAATGGAGGGACCAAGGCAGTACCTGTCTCTCTCCTCCAAGGTCCCGGGTTGCTGTTGATAATTGCTGCCCCAAGATGTGCAGGATGTCTCTGCTTTGGCCCGCACGGCTGAAGAACGAGGCTGGACTCTTCACTTTTCGGTCTTGAGGTTGTTTATTAATTCTTATCTATAAAATTTTCTTTCTGCCCAGTGGAGATCCGCTCTGCAGGGCAGCCACAGACACTCTGACCGCTCCCAAGGCAGCGTTGTCTTTTTATACTACAAACTATGTATAACATATTTACACTTAATTCCCAATACCTATCACCTCTGTTAGAGAGTGCACTTCTACTCTAGAACAATCCCAAAGTGCCAACATCACTGCAGAAAATGGAGAACAAGAAGAAGAGGAAGAAAGGCTAGACACACCCAAGTTCCTCCATCTTGTTCCCGTTAACTCCCACACCAAAAATCCTAAAATCTACATTTTCACCCTGTGATCATTTTGTTATTACACTATTCAAACCTGTGTGACTTTCATGTCCTCATACAAAGTTGGCAACTTGCTCCAAGGGTCAAAATCAAATCCTCAGGTGTTTTGGGCAGTATGTAAAGGTCTCCGAGCCCCCTGGTGGTGTCCTTGGCAACTCTGGGCACCCAGAGGGATGTGCTGAGTTCCCACATGAGGGATCACCCAGGCTCTGTGATCTCCATGCCTGAGCTGGGGGGTGAGGATGAACTGTGGAAAGCCTTGAATAAGCCCCCCACGGCTGAAGGCAGTGAAAGGGCAGGCCAGCTCCTCACACTGGCTACAAGACTTGGTCCCTAGAATGCCCTCAGGAGATAAATTGACCCTGCTTTGGCCTCAGAGAGGCACAGGGATTGCCTCTACCTCAGAAGATCTTTGCCCTGGATTTTTTAGGGGGTTTGGTGGAGCTGGCTGACAAAGTTCAATTTATCCTTCCAGCAGTGTCTGCCTGCATTGAGCTTAGAATGCAACCGGGTGAAGCAAGCCTGGACTCTCCAATTTGTTCTTTCATGCAGCAGTGCTCAAAAATTCTGCTCAAAAAGTCAATTCAAATTGAAATTCTGCTTTAAGGGAACCCGTCCTGACATGTAGGAAAACTATTCTGTGGTTGATGTGCAGACTTGTGCAAGGGAAAAATTAAAGTACTGCTTTTCTTCTCCCAGAAATGTCCATAGGGAGTTTTCCATGGAAAATAGCAGTAAGTGAACTCTGGGGAGCACAACACTGAATTCAATGGGCCAGCCTATGTCATGAAAACGAGTTTTCATCAAGACATTAGATGTGGTGGGACTTGAGCTCTCTTCTCTGTTTGTCAACCAATTTGGGATAATTCTGAATCAGAATCAGGGGAGTCACATGAGGAATTGTAAATGGCTCAAAACTGTTGACATGGCTACAGAAATAAGAAGGCTGGTTGGATTTCAGAAGTATTAAATTATATTTATTTATTTCCTGCCCCCCCAGAAAGTAAACATTTTGGTTCTGTCACCTCTTGCTCATTCATGTGGTCCACTCTTAACTGGAAGGACCTTCCTGTTACTTTTGGATGTAGTTTAGTACCCACCACATAAAAGACCTCAATCTTTCTCTTTTAAAATGCAATTCCCCCATGACCAGGACACTCCTTTACTCTCAGACTGGTCTGGGGTTTCTCAATGTAACAGGCAAGAGTTTACCACTTTGGAAGTGAAGGAGCAAGGACAGGACAGCCTCTGCCACTCAGGGAAGCAGAAGGAGGAGATGAAAGCAGGAATACAGAATACCAGGATGAATCCTAAATAAATGGGTGGCTTCTCTCCTTGTCATGGACATGAAGATTGTTACTGCAGGTGGTCATATTTAATGGTCACCAGCCCAAAAGTCCTGGCTGCGCCTTCAGCAGTGGCTGCTTTCCAACCTACTTCATCCTAAACAAGTCCTCTTGTCACTTCTGGTTGCCTTCATTTCTGTTGGAGCTGGAAATACACATATAGGATTCTATCACAGCCACTGGGAACATCCTGTGGGGGTAGGGTATAGCTGAAGGCAAATCAGGCACTCAAAGGATGGTCCAGTCCCATGAAAATAACTCCACACATATGTTCTCTCAGGGTGACTCCTTCCTCTTCTGTCTCTGCTCTGGTTTAAATAAAGAAAACTTGCTGAACAGGCACCCCAGGGGGCTGATGTATTCCACAGCCTCTGGAAAGCAATGCCAGCATCTTCCCAACAAATGCTTTTTCCTGCACATGCAGCTCTTTCTTCCAGCAACTGGTTGCAAATAGGTTTATTGCTCAATGGCTGGCTCAAGTAGACGTTTAACAGGCTTTAATTCTTCATCAGGCTTCAGATTTTCCACCCAGGAAATCTTCCTCCTTTTTATCGCCTCTCTTTTCTTTCCCTTTGTTAAAAGGGGGACATGACAGCCTGCAGGGTGATGTCTATTGTTGTGAGTTGAAAGATCTAGCACACTCCAGAGTCTGAGAGCATGAATGAATTATTAACATCCTTCCCCACTGCTATGGGTAATGTATGCAGCACTTGAAAAGCCTTTTCTTCCCTTTAAAGCAGCGTAGATGTTTAGCAGCTATTCAAAACAGCCTGGCAGATGCTGTGTTAATATTGCTCAACCAGGGCTTGACAGGGGTGAATTTTGGATCCTTCTAGTTGAACAGGAGAAGGACCACGGCCAGGAGTGGAAGCAGCAGCGTTCCAGCAGTAATTAAACAGCTTGTCCCAACAGCCTTGCTAATTAGTGTGAGAGGAGGAAGGGCTGAACTACCCAGGTTTCAGCCATGGCTGCTGCTGCCTAACTTTTCTCACATGACCAGGACAGGCTAAACAAGCACAGGCACCTGTAAATCACTCTGTGGTCAAAGGGGTGCTAATTTAAAGAATCACAGAATCATGGAATGGTTTGGGTTGGAAGGGACCCTAAAAATAATCTCATTCCATGGCAGGGACACCTTCCACTATCCCAGGTTGCTCCAAGCCCCATCCAGTCTGGCCTTGAACACATCCAGGGGTGTGGCAGCCACAGCTTCTCTGGGCACCCTGTGCCAGGAGCTCTCCACCCTCTTAGCAAAGAACTTCTTCCTCATATCTAAATCTACTCTTCTTCAGTTTAAAACCATTCCCTCTTGTCCAGTCACCCCATGCTGCTGTGAAAAGTCCCTCTCCTGCCTTCTTGCAAGCCTCCTTTAGTTACTGGAAGGCCAATTAGATCCCAAAAATGTTTTGCATCATTCTCCAGTTTTATCTGCCCCTCTCCACTGAGGTTATGGAGTCTCATTGTCACAGCCTGTCTCCTCCTTCTTAGTGACTCTCTTGCACCACATCTCCAGCTCCTGCTCTGCTTCAGCTGTGGTTGTCCCCTGTGAAGCTCCTCTACTGAGGCCCCCTGCCTGTGGGGATGATGAATCCGTGGAGCCTGAGCTGGGAACCTTTCCTGGACGCAGTGGGATGAAAGGCACCAGATTCAGTGTTAGGTTGGTTGATATCCCTTCCATTAGGCTGCCAGGCACGCTGGCAAGGTTGTCACATCTCACTTGTTGAGGACAGAGGATTCCAAACACACTTAGAGCACTTTCTAGCACAGGTTTTGAAACCAAAACATGGCCATTGTCTCATACATCAAGAAAGGAAAAAGTTGAAAAGTTTGTATTGCAAGGGATGAACACAAGTGTTATCCTGTAGGTAGGAAAAGAAAATACCATGAGAAAAATTGGCCCATAGGTTCTTTGTTCTTGAATTTCTAGGGAAATATGAGATATAACAGCAATCATGATCTCTTCAGGGACAATTATTCTGAATAAGGAAGTCTGATTCCTTGTAGTTTGGCGCCATTGGCCTCACATTCTTTCTTCCACAGTCAGCCCCATTTACTGTCCAGTCCTCTATAAACCTCATTCTCCAAAAGCTTCTTGCCTACCCTCTGCTACCTTCATTTTCCTCCTGCATCATATTTTTGCTCTGAAACACCTCAGCTCTCCTCCTGTCCATGAGCTATTTAGTCATGGGTTGTGGAGAGTGAGTGTGATGGTCAGGGGATGCAATCACAGCAGAAAATCCAAAATGCTTGTGTTCTTCTCTGCCCCCAGCTATGAACACCTGCAGGGCTGCTTGGTAGCACCTCTGAGCCTGCTGCCCGGGTGTTAAGCTCAGTTCCACCTTGTTGGTTGTCCCAGATGTTGTCAGGGAGGGCTGGAATCAGATATGTGCTCTGACAGGCACTCTGTGCTCTCAACCACATTTCTGTCAGAAAGAGATGAAAGAAGTTGAATTCCCCTCAGTTTGTCTCTCTGTGAGAGATGCTGTTAGCTGACCTGCTGGACCATGAAGTTTTGTTCCTCAGACCTTCAACACTTCACTTAGGTGCCTGGTCAGAAACATGTCTGCTCCCTGGGCTTTCCTTGTACGTGGGAATAATGTTAACATTTTCTTGAGAGAAGAGGCTGGGAATGGGAAAAGAAAAAATCACAAGCCAGAAATATCTGCATTTTTTTCATGCTGTTTTTCATGCTGAAAACCAAATCAGCTCTGCAGCAGCTGAGAGTTGACTTGGTCTGTGATTTCACCCTGAGGGCTGAATTTGTCAAGGCTCCATGAGGGTTTAAACCCCCAGGCTGAAAGTTCTTGTGGTAGGGAAGGAGGATGGTGTCAGACCAGCAGGTGACATCTGGAAGGTTTCTCATGCCTTCCATCCTTAAAAAGGATTTTTAAGGTCCCTTCCAACCCCATGAAAGAGGGTCCTGTCTGCACTGCCCTGACCTCCCTCCTATGGCACAATCAGAAAAATCCAGTGTTTCTGGTCACAGACACGTGGGTCAGGACGTCACAGTCAGATGCGACACTCTCCATTTGTCCTGCTCCACACTTGATCCAGATCACAGGTGTGAGAATTACTGAGAACTTCCCCCAACAAAACTAAATTGGCCTCTCCAATGGTTCTCAGCAGTGCTTGCTCGTGGCCAAGCAGGCAACCCCAACAAAGAAATTCTTACACAGGGACAGAACTGTTCTTGTCCCTGTTCCAGATTGCAAGACATATTCTATTGCCATCTGTATTGCAGTTGTCTTTTGTTAAGTGGGCAGTTTGCCTTATCTCTTTCTCCGACTGCTCACAATCACTCCTCCCTCGGGAGGGGACATCTGCTGATAACAGCTATTGAATGGCCCTGCATGGCTGATAAGAACTACAGCATCTCATTGGGAGATGTAAGCCCAGAGGGAGGAGCCAAGCATTCCTACCTGGATATAATCTGGAGATTCTGGAACACCAGCACGGCTTCTCCACTGGGTTTCCCAGAGGAACAGCAGCTGCCTTTTCCCCTGGATCTTCAGAGGAAGAATACACCCTTCTACAGGATCCCTGCTCCAACAGAACCACCCCTGACACTGCAGGAGGGCTGCAGCCACAATTCCAATGGGACTGCTGCCAACACCCTGACCAACAGGGTGTCAGGTTGGGTTCTGACTCTGTCAGTGTTCTAGTGTACTGCATTGTTTATTTTATCCTTTATTTTTTTTCTTCCCTATTAAAGAACTGTTATTCCTGTTCCCATATTTTTTTGCCTGAGAGCCCCTTAATTTAAAATTTATAGCAGTTTGGAGGGGTGGGGAGGGTTTACATTCTCCATTTCAGGGGAGACTCCTGCCTTCCTTAGCAGACTCCTGTCTTTCAAACCAAGACAGTCCCATGCAATGTCCATGTAGGTGCAGCTGCTTTGTGCTGCAGGAGGGTGACACCAGGTGTCACCAGCTTCGTTGTGTGGGACAGCCTGGAGACACAAAGATAGGCAGGGCTGGTGAGCGGGGACCCTGACACACCTCACTCTGGGGACCCTGACACACCTTATCTCGGGGACCCTGACACACCTCACTTTGGGGACCCTCTGCACGCTGTGGAGGTTTGGACTCTCTGTGGTGCCTTGTAGATAGCAGTGCCAAAAGCGTTTCTTTCCCTTTCTAAAAAGGATGTAAAATACACAGGAAAACAAGGGAGTTTGTTCTTCAAACATGCTCAGCCTTAAATCCTTGTTGGAACCTCACAAATTCTTCATGCCCCGTGGACTTAAAGCTAATTATGAGAACTTTGTTAACAAACATCTCACCCAGACTACACAAGTCATCAAGTTTCCTGCAGAAATTTGGATTTTTCCTGCTGCTTCAGGTCAAGGTAAAGCATTTGGTGGACACAGTGGCTTAAGGAGGCTCCTTGAGAGTGCCCAGGCTGTATGAGATGGAGCAGCATGAAGCTGTCTGGGATCAGAGCAAAGATCTGCTCAGCCAAGTTCTGCCTCCAGTAATGTCCAACAGAAAATGTTTAAAGAAGACCAAGAATATCCTGACATCAAGCAGCTCTGAGTCTTCAGCACCTACCAAGATGATAAGTCCTCAATTATGTTTTCTTCCCAGAATGTGTTCTATCACTTTTTGAAACCCTCTAGGTGTTCTCATCTCCTTGTCTTTTGGCAAAATGCATCAGAGCTGTACTTCACCTTGATACAAGAAATATGTCTTTTTTTCTCTGAACTAATCAGACAGCAATGCTATTTGATGTTCCCCTGGGGTTTAGTGTTTGGAAAATTAGATACAAGTTCCTGTATTCATTTGTATCAGATGCCCCCTCAGCTATCTTTTTTTTTCAGACAAATAAGATCGCAGAGTTTGTAATTCTTCATTACAGAGAAATAATTCTAAATTTTAACATTTTGTCACACTGACACTGTTTGCAGTCCCAGGATATTGTGCTCTCAAGTGGGGAGACAGGACAGCAACAATAAATAACATCAGCTGAAGGTCATGGAAAGATTTATATAGTAGTGCAATTATGATTTCTGTTATAGTTCTGTTAGCAAAGGCTGCATCACAAACACAAATGGCATTTTCTTGATCATAAAATTTTTGTCTTAGAACAATTAAAAACCCCAAATTACTCTCATATCCATCATGAGCCTTGCAGAAGTGCCACAATTAGCGAGCAGGAGTTGTGGTTGCCCATGAATTTCACTGGTCTATTTGAGAGTCCTCAGCGGCCCCAGATGGTTTGTTCTCTGGCGCAGCAAGAATTCTGGATGAACAGAAGTCCTCAGGTCAGTGCAGCTCTGGAGCCTGTCTTCCCTCCCTCCCAAAGTGAGTAAAAAAAATCTCTCTTTAACAATTAAAAAAAGGGCACTTTTCATTAAAAAACAAGCATCAAGACAGCATGCTGAAGAGCACAGAACTAGAAATCCAGAGGACACATCTCAATACCTAGACACAGATACACACAAGACAGCAATGCTGTGACTCTCTATATTTTCTAGCTCCCAAGGGCTTCATATTTTTCAGACAGTCCCATATTGTCCCTTTTGTCTGAAACATCAACCTTGTGTCTCATCAGCTAAAATAGCTTCATTTTCAGAGAAATTGGGGGTAGAATTCATCCCACCTAATATCATCTCTGTAGGTCTTAGTCACTCTTTCCTCACTCACAATTTGAGAAAAATATGGTCATTTTTAAGACATGATTCATCTGACCTGATTTCCACGTCTACAATTGTCTGAATTTAATGTGTTCTGGAGGGGCCTGTTTCTCTCAGGATAAAAACCCTAAACTGCAGTGGATGCTGAGAGCACCCATCAAATTCATGGGCTGGCAGTTGCATTCCAAATTTGAACATCTGCATCCCTCAGGGCTCCAAAAAAGAGATGCACCATCTCCTTTTGCTCTCTGTATTATCAGCTTTTCCAGGTGGTTTGATCTAATTTCACCTAGATTTCTGTGTGACAGAAACAGTCTTTCTTGAAGCAAAAAAAACCAAAAAAACATCCCCAACTTCCCTGCAATGCACAGACACATTTCCTCAGTGCTAATTCATGTTTTATGTCAGGTAGTAAAACCCTGGTGTGTCACTGTTTACACATCAACACCACGTGCAGGATTAGGCTGTAAAAGGAACGTGCTGATTTTGGTTCCTTTTGCCAACAGGGGTAAATTACTCCATATGTCAAGTGGCAGTGAAGTCTTGGTGTGGAGCATTAGTGGAACTATCCTTTAATACCTGTGGGCCATGGCCAGAAGAGGATGAATGTTTGTTTCTTGATCGTCGGGCAACAGCTGGGAATTAACAGTGCACAGAGAAAGAAATATTAAAGGAAATCACAGGGATAAAGTGAACGCAGGGATTTTAATGGTATTTTCAGCTATTTTTTTTTTAATTTTATGGTAGGATATACAATCCAGAACAAATCCAAGCAGGAGGTGACATCAATCCCTCCCTGAGACAGCCTGGAGCCACTGGCTCTTACCCACTGCCATTTATACTCTGGTCTAGTTCTGAGCCAGGACTAGTTAGGAGAGACTCAGACCCTCCCAGTACAAGGGTTTTTCAATAATTGTGAGCTACTGAGGGAAAAACAGGTGCATTACTCAGAGAATTGTGATAAACTACCACAAGTTTACCCTGGTGGAAAATAAGATAAAAGTACGACTTAAACAATCACAGATCCAACATGTGGTTCTGGCTCCATCACCATCCAGTTTGAAATTGTTCTCTTCCAGTTTGCTGAAACTACAAGTCCTCACCTCAGATTTATTTCCACTAGCCATTGTCTCCCCAACAGCTATTTAATTTATTCTCAGAAATCTAGGAATAACTCTGGGAGCCCCAGCTGTTAGGAAGGTTCATCCATCCATATTGCCATGAAGATGTTAACCTAAAGGACAAAAAGCTTGGAACACAGTGGACCTCTTGGCCCTCGGGTAAATCAGTCTTTTAAGTGAAAGCAAGCCACACACATTATTAGTATTCCTTTAAAGTAAAATAAAGCTGGCATGTTTTTGAGAAAATTAGGGACACCTAGGGAAGAACATATTCCCTTTTTCTCACTCTGAAGAGGAGGTGACTTCAGATTTTGATAGGACAATTTTTTGACCTGTGAAATGCAGCACATCAGATCTGTGGCACAGCTTTCATTTTGAATTCTCATTTTATAGGATGATCACTAACATTCCATAGGTTTGTTTGCACTGAAATTAAATATATGGCAATATAAGGGGCACAACACTTTAAACTTATCACAGGCCTTGCCTGAAGTGCCGGCCTCCTTAGTTCATGTTATCTACTTTTGCTTTCACTTATAAAAGTGCACCTTGATGGTGCACCAAGGAATTTACATTGTCTTGATAAACACCTATTTATTTTTTTTGCTTGATAAACACATTGTTTTGATAAGCACCTATTTTTTTTTTTCTGCAACAGTGCGGGCCTGCAACAGAGTTGAATAGATGAAGGAAACTATGGAGAAAAATCAAGAAGGTGGTCTTGAGAATTAAATTATCTGTAAGGAGAAAAGCTCTGCTAGTGCTCAGCTGAGCTCCACACTGCTGTGCATTTCAAGCCTCTATTTTTTGGAGACATCACCCAGGGGCATTGCAAGTGAGGTGAGGGCGCAGCTAGAGTGCTGTGCCCAGCTCTGGCCCCTCAGCTCGGGAAGGATCTTGGGATACTGAGCACATCCAGAGGCTGGAGAAGGGCTGGGAAAACCCTGACAGGAACCCCTGAGGGAGCTGGGGGTGCTCAGCCTGCAGGAAAGGAGACTCAGGGCTGCCCCCATCACTCTCTGCAGCCCCTGAAAGGTGCCTGTGCCCAGCTGGGCTCGGGCTCTTTCTCCAGCAGCTCTGACACAACCAGAGCACACAGCCTCGAGCTGTGCCAAGGGAAATTCAGGTTGGAGAGCAGGAAAAAGCTTTTCCAGCAAGGGGGATAAAGTTCTGGGATGGCTGCCCGGGAAGGGGGTGCAGTCACCATCCCTGGGGGTGTTTAACAAGCCTGGATGTGGCACTGGGTGCCAGGGGCTGGGCTGGCCTCCATGGCCTTGGAGGTCTCTCCCAACCCAGGGATTCTGTGAATTCTGTGAATTCTGTGAAGTACCAACTTAGGCAAAACAGAGGTGGCCTGTGTGAGGGTAAGAGGAGGTGATTCACTGAATCATGTTCTAAGCATGGGAATCTTGTACCTTGACAGCCAGAGGTGTGGCTCAGACCACCAACTACCCTCCTGCAGACCTTCATCACCTCCTCATGTATTTTTGGTCAGAGGCTGGACCTGCTTTCTCTGTTCACACCCTGCAGTGATCAATTCACATCCCACTCTGTCCTGGTTCAGGGAAAATTTTGGAGAGAAACCCCAAAGTGGCTCCTCTAGGAAAGCAGATTCAATTGGCCCCTCACCCAACCAGTTTGGGAGAAAATACCTCCTTGGAGAAAAGTGGAAAAAAACCTATTTATTAAACAATAAAACCTAAATAATATTAAACAATAAAAGCCCTTGCTGCTCCAAAAAGACAGACAAACTCAGAAAAGTCCCCTCCCTGGGTTGCAGCTCAGCTCACTCAGTCTCTTATCCGTCCCTCTGGTGCTGGAAATGTCGCAGGCCAGGCCCGGCCCGGTGGGCCACAGGTGGAGCTGCCGGTGCTCTGCTGGGTGTTCAGACCAGAGCAGGTTTAAACAGCTCCAAAGAAAAAGGACAAAAAACCCACAGTCCAGGAACTTCTTTGCCTCAGCTAGCTAAAACTAACTAAAGCAAAGGACAGCTCTGTCCTGCTGTTTGTCCATCTGCAGACAGCACAGTCCAGGAGCAGGAATGTGGAGGAGTGAGTCCAGTGTCTGAAAACAAACTGAGCTTCTTCTCTCCCCCCTTCACTCTCTGGAACAATTCCTAAAGGTGCAAAACTTCTTATTCAGCATAAACAGAACAAGATGACTGGGGATAAAAGCATCATATAGTCAACCCAGGACACACTCCCATATCAGCCCAAGTACACAGCCCCTGGGGCCAAAACTGCTTAAGCTAAATTGATTCCTGCTGCACCTTTCCTCTGCTCTTCTTTTTGTGCCTCCCTGGCATCTCTGGGAATACAAAGAATACAAAAGCTTCCATTTGCCATGATCCTTTCATCTTCCAGCCGGTGAGGCCCTGCTATTACAACCCTCTGCATGTTGTGTAATTATTGTAACAGCTCCCTTCGGGCTCCAGTCATTAGAGCTGTCATTTGATTAGGTTTTTGTCACGGGTCTTTTAAAGAATGGCTGTACCCTTCACACATAACATATGTTAATTTATTTCCACAAACATCCAAGTGTCTCTCCTCAGCTTGACAGTGACTTGCTTAGATTTTGTGTTTCTTTTGCACACATTACTCTCTTCTAACTGCTGACCAGATGGAAAAGACAATCCCATGCTTGATGGTATTTTTGCTCATAATTTAGTCTTATCAACAGATCCAACACATGCATTTAACTTACACATGTGAATCAGCATGGGTTCTTCAGACAGCTCTGTAATGATAATATTAACATTTATCAATTAGTAGTTTTCCTATTAAATTTTATTTGTAGGAAGAAATTCTTTCTCTTTCTCATTTCTAAGCTATCTCAGCATGCTTTTACAGGATGTTTACCTTTCCACTGGCTCCAGTAAGTGTTTAACTCTCAGTTGTGGCTATCAGCTCTTTGATGGAGCCACACCTGGAACATCTGTAAGCAAAACACACTCAATTCCTACATTATCTACTACCATGGATGTTCTTGAGGTGCTTCAGATGTCTGAGAAATGCTCATTTCACTTATAACATCTTGGCAATTACTAACCTACTACACTCTGACCACAATACCAGTCACTTAAAAGTTGTATAATATTCCTTTATCTGTGTTTGGACCCTATTTGTTACTAAGGTGACAAACCTTAGTAACATGATTTATGCTGTCCTGACCTGTAAACTCAAGTTATTGACCTGTGAGGAGAAATTGTTCCTATGTTCTGAGCTGTTGTGTTCATTCAGTTTTATGTAACATTTTCTATTCAAGCAGCTGTTGCCACAGAACAATTTGGATTAGTTCCCTGGTAGAAGAAAATCAAAGGAACAGAACTAATTCCCTCCAGCCATCACAGCTCAGCACCACGACATTGTGGCCATCACAGCTTGGTAAGAAGGTAAAAAGCTAAACAGGAAGGTTTGGATGTCTGGTATCATTTCCTCCTAAGGAAAATACAGGAACTTGCAAAGTGACTCAGGGGCTCACAGGGTCAATAGCTGTCCAGCCACTAAGAACTTGATGTTCCTGCACAAATAGACAGAATGGATTTGCCATTTTTGGTGTCCTGCACTGCCAGTGACAACGCCCAGCATGACAAATACTCAGAACTCAGGTGCATCTGCCCTTTGGCTACATGTTGTGGTGCCTTGTGAAGGGTGACCTAGAACACAGGCTGGACAGAGTTAAAGAATAAAGCAGGGATTTATGAAAAGGATCTCCTCCATGGATCCACCTTGGGCAGCACAAGAGCCCAGCCAGGGCTGCACCCAAGATGAATCAAAATGGCCCCAAAATGCACGAAGCCTCCCGGGGCTCTCCCCTGGGATCAGTTCTGCTCCATTTGCATCTTGCAGTTCATTGTCCCATTCCAGCTTTAGCCCCTGCAGTCCCACCCTGCTTGTTTTTCTCTCTCCAGCCCACGGGGTTTGTGCTCTTGGGCTGAGATTTGGGTCATTTGTCCTTGGTGCCCAGCTGGAGCAGGAATTGTTTTGTCTCCCTGCTCTGTGCACAGAGCTCACCATCCCATAATATGAAGCTCAGACCCACACACTAAAGCAGCTCAGAATATGAAAAACAGAAAATCTAAAACCTGAGGCATCATCTAAACCAAGAACATAAAGCCAGACCAGCCCCTCACGTGCTAGGACAGCACGAGGAACATCTATTTGGGATGGTGAACAGCTCTGCACAGAGCTGGCAGTGAGGGACCATGGTGAGAAGGATGTTCCTCTAGTCCATGTGACAAAATAATTAAAGACAACTCATGCCTGTGTAATGTAAATTGATTGTGTGCCAGACCATGCTTATTTATCTCACCCTGCTTTGGTTTCACACATTGAAAAAAACCAAAAAAGAAAGACCAAACGCTTCTTTTTCTTAAAAGCACAGTCAGAAAGCCTGATTTTCAGGAGCTGCTTTGCCCCTGCAGTCTGTCCCACTCCTCCAGCACTGTGGGCTGCACATCAGGGAGGAGAGATGCCTGAAACCCCCAAAGGTGGGAAAGCTTGCAAGTATCCTTCTTCAGGAGGCAAACAGCTGCATTTGGGTGTTACAATTTTCCACCTCAAACCAGCCCTCGGTGGGCCAAGCAGATAAAGCTCCACCACAAGCTATGGTGCAGCTCGTGTGACAGTTTTTTCTACTGAAGACTCGAAGGCAAACGTTTGACACATGTCTGGTTTTCTAACCACAGAGACAATATCTCCTTCCTCTGGGCTCCGTGGGGAGGCAGGGGCTGGAGAGTTTCTCACTCTACCCTCAAGTCCCCTGAATCATTCACCCTCAGAGACACCTGAGCAAGAGGAAGATAAATTCAAGAAGAAACCTCAAGGGCAGTTATTTTGTAGTCTCCCATCCCAATCAGTCCCAGCTAAGTTTTGGGGCCTTGATCCAGGGGACTCTGCAGTTTTCCCAAGCGCAGAAGTCCCAAGGCCCAGTGAATCCACAGTATGGAACCATCTGCTGGTTTCCATCTCCCCCTCAGGCCTTCACCCCAGGGGAGAGTAATGCAGTGTGCACCAGAGGCTGTTGGGATCTGATAGGTGCTACTGAATCATCATAAACAGGGTCAAAGAAAAACAATAAAAATGCGTTCCCATACTTCTTTTCTTTTGTTTTTACTTGCCACAGGAAATAGGCATCAAAGGACTGCTCTGAGGAGGCAGAGTGAAAGCAGAGCTGCTCTCATAACAAAGGCTCTTTGTGATTCACCATCTTCTGCTTTTCCTAGAAGGAAAGTCAAATATTATGGTACTTGTTTATGAGGAAGTTAAAGAAGAACCAGCCTCCTGGAGACCTGCTCAGAGGATTTGAACCCTGTGGAAAAGTCTGTGACTCAGAGACTTCATGCCCAAATTTGCCTTGGTCACACCGTGCCACCAGCTCTTGCATGGTCCCTGCACAAAAACATCAGATCACATAATCTTAGAATATCCTGAGTTTGAGGGAACCCACAAGATAATGGGTTTGAAAACCTGCATGAACCTATAGCTGTCCCCTAAAGCAAGTCAAAAAACACTCTTTAGGTTCTGCTAGAGTTTCTCTCCTTGTTGGAAAAGTTCTCTGCTCAGAGTGGCAGAAGGATGTAAAGACATGGAAACATATTAATTGAAAAACAGTAAAAATGGGAAGTTATGCAGATCCATTCAGGAAAAAAAGTGTGGGGGGGGTTTGGAGTTGCTTTTTTACAATATAGGATTTCTTAACCTCTTGCATAGCAAAACAAAGTTTGAATGAAACAAACAAAACAAAGAACATGCACAGGAGCACAGTTTTAAATATTATAATGTCACAAGATTGGCCAACTTTCTGCTCAATTTTGCTTCATGTCCTCAGCAGTCTCACACTGTCATCCAGTATATTGTAAACCTATTTCTATAAAAAATAAAATAGCTTTACAAAAATAAACTGGAGAATTTAGAAACTTGGCTCTCGGAACAATACTCCCAAGACAGTCTTGAAGAGTAAAGAATGTGAGATCATCATCTCAGGAGAGGCCTTGACTCTTGGTCCCTGGACCAGGTCCCTCCAGACCTTTGCAGCCCCCAAGTCAGGTGGTGCCAGCGCAGATTCAGGATGAATGGGACAAGAAGTGATGACTGAGACTGGTGGGGTGGGTTAGCAAAGGACATGGAAATGGGCTCTGGCTGACGAGTGGAAGTGTGCGAGGAAGACAACAAAAGAAAAAATTGGGGTGGCCAAAAGTGCATTTCAACCCGGGCAGAATTCAACAAAGAAAGTCACATCTATACAAAGAGGAATAAAAGTGTTAAGATTTCTGTCTCTGTAAAAATGAAATGTTTGGGCTCTGAGCAACCTGTTTGCTCTGAGAAGCAGAGTTAACTGTGAACACAGACAGGGGGTTAAATACAGGGGAAATAAAAGAAACCACTGAACATGACAAGGAACAAAACATTTCAACCTGACTTAAAGAGACCTTCTCTGGGCAGCTTTGTTGATTTGCAGAGAACTTCCCTCAACACCTTTCTTCTATGAAATCTCTCACTCCTCACCTGTATTTTTTTTATTATTATTTATTAATTTCATTTACCGGGCCCAGAAGTTTATGAGTTCTGTCCACTTCTTAATTCAACTTGAATTCTTTTTTTTTTTTTTTGCTGCTGGAGGAGCAGCTGGGAGGTAAAAGCCCTTCTGCACCTCTTCAAAACAGTTCTGCACATATTCCTTTCCCAGGCCCAGATGTCCATAATATCAACAGAAAAATGACAAGAGTACCCATAGTCAGTATGAACAGAAAGCAGAATTTGAAATGACCTCAGCTGGGGATTCATGATGTCAAGTTCAGGTGTCACAGTCCTGGCTGTGTCTCCCAGTTTTTCCTTAATGTGTCCTAACCACATTGTCAAGGCTTGATTCTCAAACTGCCAATACTTTTCTCTTTCTGATGTTTCAGCTCCTGATTACCACCACACTCTGAGCTCCTATCAAGGGATCTAGCCTCCCACAAAGCAAGAATTTCTCTTCAATCTTAGATCAGCCATAAAGTCTTCCATGTTTTCAGCTTCTTTTGATAATAGCTGGTTTAAAGGATCACTCTCGCAGGTCTTGATGTGGAGTGCAGTACTTCTTCCATCCCTGCTCCACACTTTTGTTGTTAACTTCCTCTGCCTGAGTTAGCTGAAAAGCATTAAAAGAATGAAGTGTTTCACAGCCAGCTGCTGTCAGAAATGTTTTCCTTCCATGGCATGCTTATCCAGATGATGCAAAATGAAGCATTTGCTTTCCTCTCTCCCTAAAGATGTAGTTCCATTAGCACTTATATCCAGGCTCATCTTCCAGGCACTGCATTACTCCTTTACATTACTTTAGTTTATTCCTTACACCATTAAATGTTCACTAATCACTCCCAATGTCTGTGTCAGGGCCCTGCTTTCTCCAGGATCCAAGTTTCAGTTATTTCTCGCTGTGGAACCAGGATGTTTTCACACTTGGGGATTACTGTGAAAACACCCTGTTACCATGCATTAGCTGCTTCTGATCGATTGCTTGTGTTTCCACGTTTTCCAGTTCATGGGAGCTTGCCAAACCAGAGCTTTCCAAATGCAAGGCTCTTTGTTTCCTTTATTTAGAACCACTGAGGTGTCTCGCTCATACCTGGTGGTTTTCAGTAACTGTGATGTGGCTACATCTCCGTGCTCATCCTAGAATATTGATTGCAGGATAAAGGCTCTCATTGTTGGGAAAAAGATGTAAAACTCGCTTGGTGCATTGATTGGCTCGTTACTGTCTTGTGAAATGAGATTCATGACCTGACTTCTGCTGCTGTGTTCAATACACATGTGCATGGGACTGCTGCTGGAATAATGTTTGAGCTGCCTACCAGCCCTGTCAGACAATACATCAAGGCCACAAGAGATCTGAAAAGTTTGGAAAGCTGAAAAGAGTTTCAGTCCTTTGTTCCCAGTTCCTCAATCTTCACAAGGATTATCCTCCAGCATATCTCCCAAGATCTGATAAGCTGCTAGTGTTTAGGGAAGCTTCATTTTTGGGTCCTCAGAAAAGAATTTAAAGAAAGCCTCATTTTCAGGGGTTGACACTCAGCCTTTTTTGAAGATTATCCCCATCATACCCACAGAAATCCATCAGTAGCTTCAATGTATTTCTGAAAGTCCTATCCTAAGAGGACTGCTCAGGTTTCTACCTTTTGCTTTGACTTCCAGGATTGGAGCTCTGGCTCTCCAGACATGTTCAGCAAGAATGAGTCTGACTCCAAGTGAACAAGCTCTGACATTTCATGGTTGATCTATTTCAATGACAATTTCAGTGTGACCTCAGGGCTGCTGACCACGTCCCTCTAATGCTGCAACTTCCTCTCTCGTGCCCATCTTTCTGAAACAGAACATCACTCATCTTAATAAGATCAAAAAGGAGAAACCCTCCCTCATTGTCAGGAGAGAAGCTTTATATTCAGAAAGCAAATGAGTCATTTACATACTACAGTAGGTTTTTCATGCAGCGCTCCTCTGTCCCATTTATCTTTACACAAGCTAAATGTTACCAGTTTTAGGATTTTGAACTCAGGATTTACCATTCACAGGCTTGCAGCAAAACTTTGTTACATTAATTGTAATTGAAACTTTCTCAATTCAACATCCAGCTGTACAGGCAATCTGCAAACATTTTTTATTTTCTGTGGTGTAGTTTGGTCTGTAACTCAGATGCATAATTTCCACTAAATGTGATGTGGGTTGGAACCTTACGTTGCCCACTGAAACCCACTGAGGTTCCCATCTACAGTAATTGTTCTTATTTGTGCTGCACACAAATATTTACAGAAAAATATAAGTCCAAACTCAGAGGGGGTGTGAGTGGGTTCAGAGAAATCACAGAATCACAGTAAATTGGGATCTTAAGAGATCATCTCTTCCATCATCTGTCTCAGAGTGGGACCAACCCTACCTGTTTCAGTTCTCTACACACAGAATCACAGAATGGTTTGGGTTGGAAGGGACCTTAAAGAACCTCCAGTGCCACCCCCTGCCATGGGCAGGGACACCTTCCAGGGTCCCAGGGTGCTCCAAGCCCTGTCCAGCCTGGCCTTGGCCACTTCCAGGGATGCAGGAGCAGCCACAGCTTCTCTGGGCACCCTGTGCCAGGGCCTCACCACCCTCACAGGAAGAATTTCTTCATAATATATAGTCTAAATCTCCCCTTTTCCAGCTTGAGGCCATCCTCCCTTGTCCTGTTGTGGTATTTTCGGGGCCCCCCATCATAGCGAGGAAAGATGAATCTGACTCCATGTTCTTAGAAGGCTAATTTATTATTTTATGTACTTATATTAAAGAATGCTATACTAAAACTATACTAAAGAATAGAGAAAGGATACAGACAGAAGGCTTTACAAGATACTCATGAAAAACCCATGACTCCTCCAGAGACTTTCACAGCTGGACTGTGATTGGTCATTAAGTAAAAACAATTCACATGTTGGATAAACAATCTCCAAACCACATTCCAAAGCAGCAAAACACAGGAGCAGCGAATCAGGTAATTATTGTTTTCATTTTTTCTCTGAAGCTTCTCAGCTTCCCAGGAGAAGAATCCTGGGCAGAGAGATTTTTCAGAAAGTATGACAGTGACAGTCCTATCGCTGACCTTGTTTAATTCCTCATTGAACTCTCCCACAAGTTTTTGTACACCTGCTGGCTCACCTGACTTGTTTTTCAAACTTCAGGTGATGAAGCATCTCCAACCAACCTGCTCAGATTGTCTTGGTCACCTCTGATGAAACAGCCCCAGTGTGTGCCCTAATCGCTGGAATTTAAACCCATTACTGCCAGCCTTGTTCCTGTCATCAGAGCCAGGGAATGCACCTCACAGCAAGTGCTCTTTTGGTGTTTTAGGGCAATAATTGCCTTATTGTGGATCCTTTTTTACAATGGAAGAATATATGATAAGGCACCATTTTTTTTTCCTCTTAGGCACTTGCTGTCAAAGAGAGACAGAAGTGATACTCTGACAGCAAGGTGGTGTGTCGTACATTACCCTGTATGACTTCTTTTTTAATTAATAGCTCCATCCTGCAAACATTTGCACAATTTTATTCCAGTAAGCTTGTGGACACATAAATATTGGGAACATTCATTCAAAGGAACATCTTTCTTCCTTTTTTTTTTAAGATTATGTGCTGTTCATGTGCGTCAGGGCTGATTTAGAAGTCCAAACAGCTGAGGTCTGAATTGATCCTCATATTTCTGTAGAAATGTGTTAGAAAACAGCCTTTCTTTGAATTATTGCATTAAAAAAAAAAGAATATGCACATTTATACCAAACCCTACATGAATAATAGGTTACCAGGATGTGCCATTATCCAGTCAGTTTTAGAGCTTGCATCATCTTTTATTTTGGCATGTCATGCTGTCAAACAATCTTCAAAATTTCACATTTGAGATCTACCTCAAATATAAATCCTCTTTAAGTGGTTCATTTCAAGAGTCTGTCAAAAAAGCCCCAGGATTCAATGTGTTTTACTGAAATTCAAAAGAAAGTACACATCCAGACGCATGCAAACATATATATGTATATGCATATAAATGTGTCTATATATAAATATTTAATTCATGCAGTTTGAAATCCAAATTTAGCCATAAAAACTCAATTCACTGTTTTTCTCTTCATGTGGGAAAAGATGAGTCAATCATCAACCCAGTGCTTGGGTCTGAATCTCTCCTCCCCAAATCTGGCTCAAACAGAAGTAACACAAATGAATTATTTGGAGTTACACCAACATGAAAGTATAGCAATGGAGAAAAGAAAAATAATCCTCTGTACATGAAGCTGAAGAGGTTTATTTTAGTTTCATTTATTCCCAGGCTTTTCAGCTGAGAGTGTTGGAATTTTTTTTAACTTCATATAGTGTAACTTGAGGCTGCTGCAAAGACTCCTTTATTCTTTTAAATTTCCTTTGTGTCATCTGTAACCCTTGACTCTCTCATGGAAAATGTGTCCCTCAAAGACTCCTCACAAGAGAGATTGATTTGAGGTTGGTTTCATCTTGATTGCATTTTGTAGGACAGGAAATATAAGCAACATTGACCTAATCCTATGATCTGAGATATGAAAAAACAAATAAATTAAAGGGAAAGATTTGCATTTGGCTGTTTGCCCATGGGGTCAACTTTAAGGACTTGAAGGCCCCACATCCTGCAGGACCTGGGAGCAATATCTACATGGCTTTTGCACAAGCCTGGGTCTGATTTATCCACTTTGGATCCACTGCACCCAGTGCAGATATCCAGAGCTCAGCTCACTGAGCACCCTGCTCTTACCTGGTTCATTGGCAAGTCCCAAAAATTACCCATGTCACCTTCCTCCAGTTACATCCCAGTGTTCTTTAAGGCCATTCCTGCAATTTCAGGCCAAAATGTCTTGTCCCCAGCAGACACAGAGGAGAGATACATCTCTTCCTTTCCTTCTGTTGACTAATTCGAAAGAAGTTGGTGTATTATGCTTTGCTGCTCACTTCTCTTGACCTGAACATCTTCCATGGCTTCCATCTATTTCCATGGCCATGATCCTTACACCCTAATCCCTGTTACCATCCTCTGGCCTCCTCAAAAAACACATTGCAACCCACCTGGCACTCACTGCAGTCAAAGTAAAGGTGACACCTAAATGGTCCAGCCTTTTAATACAGGTTTCCCAGCCTGCATTAAAACAGCAGTTTCTCCTTTCCATGGAGCCTGTTTCAGTGGGACTTGTCCATTACATCCAGCCTGGCTGGATTTTCACTGTTCAAGCTGAAAACTAAGCTTTGGTTGAAAGTATTTCCCTAATATTTTGCTTTCCTCTTCTGTTCCTGACTCCCTTGTTTATGCTGCTTAATTTAATATCTCAGGATGATTCAGGAACTCAGAGGAGCCCAAGAAATTCCAGCCACCAAGACTGATCTGTTGCAGCAGCCCTGGAGGAAGCACAGAGCACCAAGCTGAGAGCTGTGCTGTGTTCCAGATCCTGCCCTCTCTTCCTGCCTGTTGCTCTGTTTCCACCAGAAATTCCCATCCCTGGAGCAGAGTTGGGGGAATGAATGGTAGGATGGGTTTTTATCCTGTGAAATCACACTCTGCAGTGATGCCATCCAGTCTAAAAATCTCTGTAGTGAAAGCTGGGGGGTGGGGTGGTAAAACCAGATGGAGTTTTTAGCTTTTGAAAGGTTTATAATCACAGAATCAAAGAAGGGTTGGGACCTTACAAGCCATTTAACTCCAAACCCCTGCCATGGGTAGGGACACCTTCCACTAGACCAGGCTGCTTCAAGTTGGTTTGAAATACCATACAATAATAATTCATCACAAACATCAGAAAAAAACCCCAAAATGGATTCTCATTACGCCCAAAAAAACCCCACTGCATTTTAAGCAGATTCATACACAGTGGATCTTTTTTCTTTATTTACTGCATTTTAAAATACCATTAATTTTATTTGCTTATCTTCTGACATGACATTCTTGAGATTATGACATGCATTTATCTCATCACCACTTAATACCAACAGTGCAGATCCACAGGTCCAAATTACTCAGCGTGAGGATGCCACTGTGACACTGCTGAAGGTGCAAAGTGGAATCAACAGAGTAAAATCAGTACAAATTTTGAAAAGGACACTTATTTTGATACAGGTAATTTTCTCTGGCAGAGTAAATCCATGAGAAGAGGTTAATGGCAACCCAAAATACATTAGCCTGTCAATGAAAGACATGCACCATCCCAGCAGTTTGCATTGACAGGAGACTGAGGTTAATTAGCTTGGTAGCCAACAGCATTGCACAGCTTCTGACCTTTGCATTGAGCACTTTTTCTCTGTAAAAAAAAAAAAGGAAAAAGCAATGCTGGGGAAAGATGTCAAATCTTGTATGACTCGAGCTAGCAACTGGAATATAGATGAGTTCATACTCACAAAAAACATTCTCAAAAGGGTTTTAAATTGGGCTTCTCTGTTGGTGTGGTTTAACCTGGCAGGATGAGTGAGCTGAACTGCTCACTCAGCCTTAGAGGGATGGGGGAGAAAATCAGAAAAAGGGTAAAATTAATGGTTAAGATAAAGACGGTTTAATAGCACAGAAAAGGGAGGAAAATAAGAAAAGAATAAGAATAAGGATAAGGATAAGGATAAGGATAAATACAAAACAAGTGATGCACATTGCAATTGTCACCTCTTACCGACCCAGTAAGAGTTGGAGCAGCAGCTGCCACCCCCTGGACAATTCCCCCTGTTCAGTTTTCCTGTTCAGAGATGCTGTATGGTCTGGAATATCCCTTTGGCCACTCTGGGTCTCCTGGCTGTGTTCCCTCCCAATTCCTTGTGCCCCCAGGCTCCTCCCTGCCAGGACAGTATGACAAGCTGAAAAGTCCTTGACTGAGTGGAAGCAGAGCAACAATTAAAACATCAGTATGTCATTAACTCATCTCATCCTAAATCCAAAATCCAGCCCTGCACCAGCTACTAGAAAGAAAAATAACTCTATCCCACCCAAACCCAAGAAATACATCCACAACTCAGTGGTTTTTTTTCCTCTTTAAATCTATCCATTGCTCTAATAAAAACATTACCTCTCTCTACAAACCTCTTGTTACTGATATCCTCAGGACATCAGGGCTACAGAAACACTTCTAGTAAAAAGTCAAATGAATAATACATTAAGGAGAATTTCTCTGTAAATATGTCTTTCAGGTCTTGTGTTTACTCACTTGTAAAAAAACATGAAAGAGAGAGCTTTGCTTTACAGCTCAAGAAAGGTGCAGAGAAAGATGACAAAGATGATAAAAAAATAACCTTGGACTCACTTCCAGGCTGAGGAGGTGGCTGAGGAGTACAAGAAGGGTCTATCACACTTCTATCCCTCTCCTAAATGTTTTTCCCTTGTTTGAAACATCAGACTGATACACTGCAAGAACTCCCACAGCATCTCTCCTGGCCCTCAGATGTTGTAAAAATGAAAGAGAGACAGGGAATAAGCTCAAGAATGTGCTGCTGCTTGCTAGCTTCGTGCCCACCAATAAATCCCCATGCCACATCCCAAGGGACAAAACGCTTGTTGTTATGGACAGGTTCCTGCTGTGGAGCACAAGGATATCAGACCCCAGCGCAGTCTGATTGTTTTGACCTTGGCCTGAAAACAAGACCCTAAAGGGACATCTCAGAAGCTCAGGAACATAAGACATGTCATGGAGAAGAGCCAGGCCCAAGGGCAATGTAGCGTGGACATGGCCAGGAACATTCCCAGGACAGGCAAACAGTGCCTGGTTTGGTTAGGTATTAATTAACATTTTTAGGTGTTTCTCCACAGAGCAACAACCTCAGATGCTGTCTGGGAGAGACCAGAATTTGGTCAAAAAAACCCAAACTAAGTGAAGCTACTCTACAGCAGAAAATACCTTTTATTCCCCTACCTGTGGTTTGAAGACTCTGTCAGGTGCTGAAGTTGACTCCCAGTTCCTCCTTCCAAGCCACTGCTCTTTTTTAAATGTTACTCTCCTGTGTTTCCAGCCACTTCTGTGTGTGCTACCTTTTGGCCACACGAACATTTTGCTTCCTCAGGACAGACCCATGGTCCTGGGCATCTGGTTTTTATTTCAGCCTCACAAAGGGGCCTGTGATACTGCAGCAGTGGAAACAATTCATTATCACAATTAAATCAGTGTTTCATTTCTTGGTTTAATCTGATTTTTCCTGGCCTGCAAAGGCACCTCTGGGATTTATTTCAGTGTTGAACATGGCTGAGGAACTTTCTTTTGCTGTGTGCCTGACTTACAGGCAATGATTCCTCTGGAGCACATGCTTGGAGCCACACCTCAGCCTCATTCCATATAAAAAAGGGGCTTGTGGAGCCATATCTTATGTGCATCCCTTGCTGCACACCTTTGGGTCAGTTTGAAGATCAGCCTGAGGGCTCTAAGAATTTCACATTTCACAGAAATGCAGAAGATGGGGATCCATCCCCAGCTACAAAGGTTGTAGCTGCAAACACAACCTTTATCAGACCTTGGAGAATCCACACAGGCAAAACCTCTGTGCTGCTCCTTGCACCGTGCAAGTGGGTGAGAGAAACAAGTTCCCTACAGCAAATCCACGGGTAATTCATGGAATGACTTCTTTCCTCCTCAAACTGTCAGCTCTGAAATAACCCAGCCCACCACATTCTGCTTCTATGGAAAGGGGGAAATGGGAAAGAGGAAAAGGGGAAAGGGAAATGGGAAAGGGGAAATGGGAAAGAGGAAAAGGGGAAAGGGGGAAATGGGAAAGGGGGAAACAGGAAATGGGGAAATGAGAAAGGGGAAACTGAGGCAGGGATCTTCCTCTGTGCTGTTGAAGGGAAGAAGACCCCAGATTTCCTGAGCTGTGTGCTTTATCCCTCACCTGATCCCACTGTGCCACACCTCGAGCTGTAAATTGCCATCTCTGTTTTTGTGGGACAGTGGTGCAGGGGGTGGTTACAGAGAACAGCCCCAAAAACCCCTTTTGGCAGCTCTGCTGTCATCTGCCAGCACCAGGACAGCCCACAGCTTCCCCTGTCTGGAACAATTCCCCCACCAACATCAAACACTCATTTCCTTCAGCTGGGGGGAGGCCACTTGACTTTTGTGGAGAGGAGGAAGGCTTGGCTAGAATGTGGGAGGAGGCACATTTCTACAATTGTGGTGAAAACCCAGAAGAAGACAGGATGTTGTCTTCACCAGACACGGGTAAGAGCTTTGTTTGGATGTCAAAGAATTGGTCAATCAATTATTTTTTTTTTTTTTGCCTTCCAGGAAAATTGTGTCGCAGTATTTTGGTTTATACCTGAGAAAACAAAGTTATTTCTAACTGCAGGTATAAGACTGAGAGGTGTGAGGGACATATGAACCCAAGTGATATCCTGCATATTCATGGAGCACCAGGGAGCCTTTGTGCGAGGGAGTTTGTGTCATTCCCTCCCAAGACTCTCTGAAGATTAGTGATGACAGGCTGGAGTCAAAAAGTGTGGGGCAACATCTGGAAATTATAATTTCAATGAAGAAGATAGATCATGCTTTAATTGCCTGGTTTATTTCTATATTTCAGTGGAATGCTCCTAAAGCAATCATTAACAAATTGAATTCTCATGAGAAAGAGGCAGGGCTTCATTCACTGACCTAAACTGAGATGTCTGGAACTGTCTGAGGATACCTGAGACACTCAGGTGAGGCTGGCTATGTAGGACCTGTGCCTTTCTGGACACGTGGCACTCAGGAACATCTAAAATTGCACCAGACACCCAGAGAACAGCAGTCTGGCACCCTCAGAGTCCAGGCCCCACAAAATCATCTCCATTTTCTGCTGAGGATGTGACATTTCAATGCAATGCTGAGCCTCTAAATGCCGAGGAAAGTTAAAGAGCAGTCTGGCACTTCACAGCCAGCCAGCAAATCCCTAAAGCAAAGTATTTTACTAACTTTTATTTTAAGCTTTCCTTTAGCAAACATTGCATGTCTGAATACAAATTATCACAAAGATCAAGGTGTTCAGATCTGAAAATACCTCAAAACAACTGTCTGCTTTAACCTTTGCATATTTTACATCTTTTTTCCTGATAATCAGATTCCACCCACTAAAGGATTTCAGAAGCACCGGAAGGCAATGCTTCCATAGAGGGTGTTTGTTGGAACATAATATCTCCTATAAAATGTAGCTGGGAATTATTAAATACCATCCTGAAATAGATGTTCCTCATTAGACCTATGCTAATTCAGAGGATCATGCCATTTTTAAACAAGATGCTACATGCAAATAACATCTGTCTCATTTCTAGAAAATGGTCCCAAGCTTAAAACTTTGAGTCTGGATCTAGATCTTACACCTTGTGATCTGTCAAGAGCTCCAGGCTTGGGATCTTGCTGAATAAAAGAAAAAAAGAAATAGAAATAATATTAACACAGAGGTCTCAGCACTCAAGGTCTCTGATGAGCCCAGCAAGCAAGACAGGAGTGGAGTCACAGGTACCAGATAAATTCAGTGATCAGGAGTTCAATCATTGAGCCTTTCTCAGGTGCAGGAATTAATTGCAGATGTGCTGTACCTCTCTGCTGGAGTTTTTTTTACCATATAAATAACATTTCTTCCCAGATTTACCAGAGATGAGGTGATATGGGGTGAGGACAACTGGAGGTGGATGACTACAACTCCCCAGGAATGGAAAAAGAGAAAACTGGTAAATTCACAGGACTTCAAATCCATCTCTTCTTTTTCCCCCATCAGCTTAAAGAAAAATCAGAAGGTGAGATAAACCTCTTGTTTGTGGTGTTTTCTTGGTACCCATGGAGGGTGAGGTCCAGCCTGGAGCCTGCTCCTCAAGAAAGTATGGAAAAGGAAAGGTTGGCAAAAACACCTCAGAGGCTAAGAAAGCATCACCTACAAGAAAAATTAGAATGAGTTGGAACAATTTAGTGTTAAGAGAAGACAAATTCAGTGCAGGCAAGATGGTTTCCACTCTTTGAGAGTTACTAATGCCCAAAGGACTAAGAAAAATTATAATAAGCCAAACAAAGATGTTTCCTTTGATATTTCCACCTCCAGGAACTTGCATTTCCAGGATTTCCTAAACTAGAGAGTCTACTGGAATTTAATAACCCTCAATGGATTTTATCTGTGCATTTGTCTAAGTGCTTTCAGTGGTCACAACATTCTCCAGTGAGAGGTTTCATTACTTAATTACAGACCTTGCATGCTGCAAGAACAGCATCTGCACGTTTGTCTGAACCTATTTCTTTCATAGAATTTGATGGTAATTTGGTGTTCTTGTGCTAGAAAAGACTGTGGGCAATCATCTCTTACGTGTTGTCTCAATGGCAGTCGTGGTTTTTAGAGGTCTGCATCACAGGATGAGAAGTCAGAGGCTTATCATGATGGATTTGGATTGCATGTTAATGATAAATTGTCTTTCCAGTGGTAAAGGGAACGAGGTGGTGAAACAGATTGTATGGTAGGAGGATAAACTTGATTGCATGTGTCAGGAAGGCAGACAATCAATGCTGTTCATGATGCAGTTTATCCCATTCTGAAGTAAATGTCCACATTCAGTCAATTAAATTGCACTTTAAATTCCCCCGACTATTGACTGGGTCTTCAGTGACAACCATGAAGCTCCAGAAGCCTTACCTACAGAGAGATAACTAAAGTTAGAGGAGAAAAATACCACCCCTTTGGGTCCACCCAGGCAAAGCAGGACTGACAAACTTTCATCTTTAACAATGCTAAACTGCAGAATCATTGGAAGCTACAAAAATGCCATGAGGATGATTTGAGTTATTGCTACAAAGACCAGTTTTCCTGTGTTTTCTTTGATGCCAGGCTCACAGCACCAGGTCAGCTCCCATATATTTGGACTTTGTAAATTTTGCAGGGCAGCAGAAAACAGATAATCTGCCAGGTCATGGAGTGGAAATGAAGCCAAGAAACTGAACTGTGGCAGGAAAAGATGGAATCGCTTGAGTTCCTTGCTCTCAGCAAAGCCTGTAACAGGTATTTTTCCCACTGAGAGCCCAGTGCTGTAGTACTGCATACCAGGATGCTCCTTCCTTTCCCAAACCTCCAGATTTGAGGGACCAACAGCTGAGCTTCCCTCACAAGGGCAGGCATTGACTTTGGGTGGGCTTAGCTCACCCAAAATTATTTCCATTAAGTGGAAAGGACTAAAAGATGGCCTTGGCTTTGACAGGCACCACCACCTGGTGACACAGCCCTGGAGATCAGCACCAAGGCCTGCCCTGGACTCCACAGCCCACATCCACACGAGTACTCAGGTTCCTAAATCACAGAAGAATCACAGAATAACAAGGTTGGAAGGGACCTCTAAGATCATCGAGTCCAACCTGCCCTAACAGCTCAACTAGACTATAGCACCAAGTGCCATGGCCAGTCTTTTATTAAACACATCCAGAGATGGTGATTCTACCACCTCCCTGGGAAGAGCATTCCAGTACTTTATTATTCTTTCAGTGAAAAACTTTTCCCTAATATCCAACCTGTACCTTCCCTGATGTAGCTTGAGGCTGTGTGCTCTGGTTCTGTCAGTGCTGCGCAGTGGAAGAGACCAACCCCACCTGTCTGCAGCCTCCCTTCAGGAAGGTGTAGAGAGCAATAACGTCACCTCTAAGCCTCCTCTTCTCCATGAGAAGAGGCTACATTCACAGCAGCACAAAGGTGAAACCTCAGCAGGTGAAGCCTTGGACTGTTCCATGCCCAAGGTCCCCCATGGAGCTGATTCCTCAGTCAGTGCCATCACTGTGGCTAATTCCATGCCAGCTGGTTAATTCACCACCTTTCCACTCCATCCAGTTGTATTTCATTATCCCTACATCTAATTAGCCAGATCTAAAGAAATGCTAATTTTTAATTTTTATTTTTTTTTGAATAATGGCCACTCTTAAATATATGTACCATAATAACAGCAAGTAATATGAGCAGCATTTAACAGCCACTGAGCTCAGCACAAGCCCAATTGACATGCAAGAGCCTTTTATAACCAGGTACTCTCTGCACTATCATCAATTAGCTCCTAATTAAACAACAATATTCCCTTGAAATGCCCTGGTTAGACATCATTACTAAACATTTTGCCATCACTTAGTGGATTAATGTGTCTAATTAAATAACTTGCAGCGTGGAGGCAGGATCATGGCACGATACTTGAAACGAGGTGTGCAAACCTCTATAAATTGTTTGAAGTCAAAACCTGCTTGGTCTTGTATTGACAGAAAGGATTACTTTAAAAATCAATAGCTTTCCTCTGTTGTTTTTTTCCCCATCTGGGTGAATGAAAACAAAGAAACTGCACACAAACTCCAATGACAAATTGCCCCTGGAAATGTTGGATTTTCCATGCTTAGAGGAGAGACAGCTCATTTGCTCAGTGTTTTCAGGGGTGGGAGTCTGAGGATTTTACAGCACGGATTTGACAAAAATTTCCAGTTAATTTTCCATCAGTGATGAAATCTGAATCCTTTATACACCTTCTGGGATGTCGCTCCACAGTAGAGCCTAACTTCACCAGTAAGAGGGAATTCCTGCACTGTTCATATGATATTAATTACACCAGAAAGAATTTGGGGATGATCTTCTCCTGGGAGTGACCAAACCCAGGCTGCTGGGTTATTTCTAGATCCAATCTACTTCCAGAAAACTTGTGGGTTTGCAGGTGCCAGCTTTCCAGTTAGTGATGCAGACTGTAAAAAAGCTCTTTTAGGATGAGATTCCCCTTTGGAGCTGGGGGGGCTATTCACATGTCACAGTGACTCTGACAACAATGTTGACTCTCAAATCCATGACAGCAAAGGGCAAGCCCAAATCACTCTTCCTCTATCCTAGGAAGCAATAAATCAACAGGCTATCAGTGAAATAAAAAAAAATCTGAGAAAAACACGATTAGGTGGTAAGATATTTTCGTGTCCTGAGGATGTACAGAGGGTTCAGATTTGTATTCAGATAAAGTGATCACAGTGAAACTGAAACTCCCTGCATGGTAAGTACTTCTGAATGATGTCAAGGATGTTGCCTGAATTATTATGAACTCTGAGGCACCTACCAGAAGCAAGTGTGTCCCAGATGCTGCTTAGTTGGATGGGGTCCTGAGCCCCCTGCTCTAGTGCAAGGTGTCCCTGCCCAAAGCAGAAAGCTGGAACCAGATGATCTTTAAGGTCCCTTCAAACCCAAAGCATTCTGTGATTCTGTGATTATGTTGTTGGCTAGCACTCCAAAAAGACTGATGTCATGGCTGACACACTCTCCACCAGGAGGCAGACATTAAATCCCTTTATTTTGCAGTTGATGATCTTGAATTTTCATTTAATCTGCCCAGCTGGGTTGAGCAGAAGCTTGTCTGTTCTTCTCTCTCTGCCAAATTGAGGGCAGAAGGATTCAAAGTGAAAGTCACACACACACACATATGAAAATGATCCCCTTGGCTTTCCTGTGGTCTGCAGTTTGATCACTGAACTGCTTTGGAAGATTGATTGTGCACCTCTGGCAGGTTGGACAGATATATCCAGGTTATCTCTCACTTCTCTGCTGTGGTTTTCATTGTGCTCACTGCCCTAGGATGCCACTGCCTGCCCTCATGCCAACGTGGTCATGGTCACATGAGTGAGAATCAAACCTACTCATCTCCAAACAAGCACTTCCTGCCTTCCCTTCAGCCTCACACGTGTCATCATCTTCTGCTTATTTTACTGCCCAGTGCCCTGTCACAGTGATCAGTTCCCCTTTCTCCCCCTGCACTGCACATACCACACCAAAAGAAACCCAGAGGGGACAAACCCCTGCCCAGAGGGGACAAACTGCTCACAGGAAGGTGGCATTTCATTTGGGGTAAAAGGGGTAAAAGCTCTTGCTAGTGGGCTTAGCACAGCAGCCTGATGAAAAGCAGGCAAACAAACCTGTGCAATAATCAAATCTGCACTGCAGATACCACACCAAGAGAAAGCCAGGCCCTGCCCAGAGGGGACAAACTGCTCACAGGAAGGTGGCATTTCATTTGGGCAAGGGGTAAAAGCTCTTGCTAGTGGGCTTAGCAGAGCAGCCTGGTGAAAAGCAGGCAGACAAACCTGTGCCATAATCAAAGGGATGCCTCGGGGTTTAGGCTGGAGGAGGGAGCTCACATCCAGGCTGTGGCTGCTGAAAGGTGTGGCAGGGTGGTGAGTGGCACAGCTCCTCCAATGTGTAAGTGACAGCCCTCTCTTTAGCCAGCTGGAGGCAGTGCCATCTCTGCTGCAGAGAACCTGGAGAACAGAGTGTGAAACAGAACTGCAGGGGGACTTTTGACAGGGGCTTGTAGTGATAGAACAAGGCACACTGGCTTCAAACTTCAAAAAGGAGATATTTATATCAGATATTAGAAAGAAATTCTTTCCTGTGAGGGTGGTGAGGCCCTGGCACAGGTTGCCCACAGAAACTTTGTCTGTCCCATCTCTGGGAGTGTCCAAAGTCAGGTTGGATGAGGCGTGGAGCAGCCTGGGATAGTGGAAGGTGTCCCTGCCCATGGGAAACAGAACGGTGTTTAAGGTCCCTTCCAACCCAAACCATTCTATGTTTGGGGACACTTGGGCTGGTTAGACAGGAGCAGCACCTCCTCCACCTTCCCATAGACCTCAGCAGGAACAGTAAAAGCAAAATTACATCAACCCTGTTCAAGTGGGAAGAAAAATAGCTCTGCAACTCCAACATGGAATAGATCTATAGTTGTTGGTCCTCTGCACCTCCTGCTCCACATCTTCTAGATTATCTCCTGAAAAGCAGACTCTCACCTTCTGAAATGTCTCCTACGTCATCTCTAGCTGCACATGGCTGTGTGCAGCTAGAGATGATGTAGGAGACATCTCTGCATTTTTTCTCATTTTCCTTTGTGTCCATCAGACTCCTCAGCTGAGGGACTGCAGCTGACTCAGACCCCGTGCTGAGGCACCAAAGCAAGGACTACAGCTTCAAGCACGGAAGAGTCAGTCCACCCACTCCCACAATTCTTTCATGTTAGAGAGGGGGAAATATCTGCACAGGAATAAGAGCCTGGAACAGCTCCCCTGGCTCTGTGTCACTGCCATGGCACAGCACATCCCCCTGGCTTCCAATATCTGGGCAAATGCATTGAGAACATTTGCAAAATTAATAGTGAGACTGGTGGGGAATGCAAATAAACACATGCATAAATACTCACAAGGGCAGATGGGACACAAGACTGTTTTGTTCCTGCAATTCTCTTTTATCATCTGGGCATCTCTAACCTGTTGTCACCTCCTGTTTGCCCTGCTGCTGCAGGTGACAAGGCCCTCTCCTTGGTTTTAGATGCAGGTATGACCTGTGGTCATACCCTGAGGTGTCTGGGGGTGTACATCTCTAGGACCTTCTGATACCCTGTGTAGATTATGCCCTGCTACATCCCTGCATATGAGAATTTCTGCAGAGTGCATATGGATATGGCTTGGCAGTGTTAGGGTTACAGTTGGACTCAATGATTTAAGAAGTGTTTCTCCAACCTAAGTGACTCCATGCATGAATATGGATTTGCATGCATAAATATCTTGGGGTTTGTTACTTGTATGCCTCCAGATTAATGCACAATGGTTTCAGCATTCAGTTTTCTGGCTCTTAAAAGCATGTTTTTACTCTTAAGTTACGCTCTTGACCTTAACTCTTAAATTAAAATCTCACCCTTAAATTAAGCTCTTGCTCTTCCAGCAAACCTCAAATACAAACCAGTCCATGTAACTTTTTGTTCCAGCACATTCCTTCTGTCCCCAGACTCAAACAAAACAAACCCTTCCAGTGACACTGAAGTAAACTCATACAAGTATTCCTCTTGATCCCGACTTCTAAAATGATTGGAGATGTTCATCCTGTGGTTTAAATGAGCACAAACCTCCTCAAGCCAATGAACTTCTTCTGATTTACAAGGAGCTGCCTCTTTGACTTCACCTTCTAGACAAGATGGATCTGAATCTGACTGGCAGTTCTTCATGGAAGTGAAATTCTACATGAATTTCAGAAGGAAAAGACATAATTACTAAAGGGAATACATACTGCCTTTGCATCACAGTTATTATTTAGCATTTGTACTCCACCAGCACCTTGGTTAAAAACCCTCATGCTAGGATGAGTCCAGACCTGTAGAAGTGAAAATTGCTGCCCCAAAGAACTCAAAGATCCAGATCAAAAGAACTGGGGGAAGAAAGGCACACCATTGGAATGAAATTTCAAAAATAGATGCATAGTCTGCATACCCAGGGCTAAGTGTAGTGACATTACCAAAAGTCAAGGCCCTCTGCACCTCATGACCTTCCAATTGCAGCACAGAGCTGATTCCCCATTACTGAACGTGCAAGGGCATAAGAAAGAACAGGAATTAGGAGTTTGTGCAGTGACATTTTTAAACATTCACTGACTTTTAGGGAAAGCCCACAATGAATATTAAACAAGCCCCTGCCTTTCCTAGGGCTGGTGGGTAAGACCTGACTTTCTCAGTTATGTGAGGTGACCTTTCAAAATCATTTTTGTTGCTGCACCATTCCCCTGTTCCCCTGGTTCTGCAGCCTTATACACTCTGGGACTTCAAAGAATTAAGTCTCTTTTGCTGTTAATAAATGGAGCCCTGCATTCCCTCACCTGGAAAAGGACTTTTGACAAATGCTACTGTGCACAGAAGAATGCTCACAAATTATAAGAGCATTTGAGTGGAAAGCAGAGGTACCAATATAAAGAATTGCTGGTTTCAATTGTTACATTTAGTGCTACAGCACCTTGATGCCTTTTACAACACCCAGATTAAGTCCAAATCTGCCAGACTGTACTGGAAGATAAAATACAAAGCCTTCTTATCACCAAAGTCCCACTTGAGCCTTCAAAATAGATTTCAGGCACAACTGGAGTGCTGCACTCAGCTCCTGTGTGGGGGACCCTCTACAACGCAGTCATTTAATTTCAGGGCATGTTTGAGCTTTTTCTTATGCATCCTGAAGGAAATCATAGGATCAGCCACTTGGGATGAGAAAGCAAGAAACAGATTGTAGTTTTGTTTTTGCTCTCCATCTTTTGTTTCTCCTCTCATTAGCAGGCACTGCCAAGCAGCCTTCCAGCCACCTAATCCTCTATGAGAGCTCTCTCTCTAAGAATCAGACAAAGCTGGAGGTAAAAAATGATTCATACATGGATGTGTTTGTCATTGTCTGGAAAGCAAAATGTTCAAACCCACCAGAGACAAAACAGCCTGAGCTGACACTGTGATGACCTACTTTTAATAATAAATGAAAGCTTCAGGACTGTGTGTCTGGGGTAAATGTGTGAGGCACCTAAAGCCCGGCTAGGAGAGATGCTACAGGAAGGATGCTCTGGGAGATTTTCACCCTTCAGGTCCTGATCTTCTCCAGAAAGAGAAGATAATGCAGCAATACCATGGCTTTCACTTGTTACCAGCATACAACGGGAGCAATGAGGGACAGAGAATCATTAAGGCTGGCAAATACCTCCAAGACCATCAAGTCCAACTTTCAGTGAAGCAGCCCAGGATGTTTTTCAATCCAGGGTCCAGAGTACTTGCAGCCACTTGTCAGGTGATCCCAAAGCTGCATTTCCATGGCTGTAGTGTCAAGGACAGTCTACAGAGATTGTGATGCAATGCACAGATACCAGTGATCAACCAGCCCTTCCTCCACATCTGTAGTGTCACAGAGCAGCTCCCTGAGCTGGTTTCAGCTGAGCTCAGGGATTTCTGCACTGCACTGAGGGCAGCAGCACCGGCATCCCCAAAACCACCCTGAGTGAGGTGACATCCTCTGTGTTCACACAGTGTCCCCAAACGCTCACCTCCTGACAGGAGCTCTGCCTGTGCCTCCCTCACAGCCCTCTGCTCTTCCCATGGTGCTGGAGGTCACCTACAGCAGTAATCTGTCCCTTATTTCTTTCCCTTTTTTCTCCCCCTGGTCTCCTAACAGGAGTGTGGAGGTTTCAGTGCTTCTGTCCCCCCTTGGCCACAGTGGACATGAGGGTCACACCAAGATATGTTTCAAAGGGGTTGATGGAGTGGCCTTCAGCCATTTGTAGGAAAATAGAAACAGTGAGCACCACAGCCATGAAATGCCTGGAGATCTCCCATTTATTTTCACCTCTGCCAAAATCCCATTTCTACTGCAGCTAGCAATGCTGCAGACACTTGGGCACCTAGGTGGGTTACAGTCAGCTGTGGACAGTGACAGAGCGAGAGGATCATGGTTTACTTTAACTTCAGGTACCTTCCTAAAGCTGGAATTGCTCAGGACATTGCCCCAAGTGTCTCCTCCTGAGCCTAGGTGAGAACTCTGAAGCATCTACCTCTGCTGGTCTGAGGGCACTTGGTTTTCAGAGGGAAGGTGACGCATTTGACACCATCTTATTTTGTTCTTTTCCATACTGCTGGAAACTGAGTCCATTCTGTTTCTTTCTGTGCGTCCCAAAGCTGAGAACATTGATGGAAAAATTATCCTGGACACCCAGTGTCTTCCAGAGAACTGAGGTTACTGTGGCAAGTTATCATTTGGAGAATTTTATGGACATAATAGAAAGAATCACAGAATCACAGAACCACAGAACCACTTAGGTTGCAAAACACCTCTGAGATCATCAAGTCCAACCTGCAACCACCAATCACCACCTTGTCAACACAGAATCCCAGAATCAATTAATGCATGGTCACAGAATCGATTAAAATGTGTGACAACGATGTGACAATGGTTCCCTTAACCATTGTTCCCTGATGTGTTTCCACCAGCCAGCCCTGATGGTAAATGCGCTCACATCAGAAATTTTCACAGCACCGAGAAAACGTTTTGACCTTTCACCTTAACCACTAAGAAAAAGCAAGCCAGCAAACCCACTCCTCACCCAAAATATTCACCCCACAGAGGTCAGGTCTGAAATGTTCCCGTCAGCAGCCTCTGCTCACCCTGACTTACATTAACCCTGCAGCAGAGGGGGATCATTTCTGGGAAACTCAGAAGGAGCGTGCAGACAACAGCACCCGACTGAATAACCCATGATTAGCACAATTTCACTGGGAAACACCAGCCTGGCAGCACCTTTGTTTCTTGTGAACGGGGCACTTCACAAGAATTAATAAATGAGCTCACGTGAGAAACACAGAGAGAATTCGGAGAAATCAAACGAGCACCCTCAGAGATCCTCCGTGGCTCTCAGCTGCCCATGGTGGGTCACAGAGGAGAGGTGAAGCTCACAGGAGGGGCTGGGGTTTGGGGGGCTGGTCCTGCCTGAGGGGTGGCACTGGCAAAGCAAGCAGAGGGGGCAGATCCAAGCTCATTTTGCAGCACACAGAGGGGGAGTGGGATGGGAGTGGAGCAAGGGGCTGCTCAGCACCCTGGGTTGGGTTGGGTTGGGTTAGGGGAGGCAGAATGGGCTGAGCCAGGGTTAGCACCCTCCAAACTCTGTCTCAGTTTCAAAGACCCATTTCCTAAACTACTGATGACTTGTCTCAAAGCCTTTCTTGGAAAAAGCACTACCGAGAGTGGGAAGGCCTCTAAAGCACCTGATATTGTTTTGGTGAAGGGTTTGGTGCTTACATCTTCATCAGTGCTGTGTGCACAGCTACCACCTCCTGATACATCTCCCCAGGCTTTTTCTTTGCTAAATCAGCTCTTCCTTTGCCTAAATCTTCACCATCTGCAGCAGTTTCCCTCATTCTTTAAGCAGAGGGCGCTGAGGCCCTGGCACAAGTTCCCAGAGAAGCTGCCCCATCCTGAAAGTGTCCAAGGCCAGGTTGGATGGGGCTTGGAGCAACCTGGGATAGTGGAAGGCGTCCCTGCCCATGGCAGAGGGGTTGGAAAGATCTTTAAGGTCCTTTCCAACCCAAACCATTTTGGGATTCTGTCATTAACTTATGCCACACCTCAGGACAGACTCTCCAGTGGGACAAGTCTCCACATTTCTCCTGTCAGGCCTGGCCTGTCATTTCTCATCATGTGCCTTACAGACCTCTCCAAGTGAAAAAGACACCTGGAAATAAAATTTAGCAATATACAGCAAAAAATTTAGTGAAGTGTTGACAGAAGCACTGAAACCTCCACACTCCTTTTAGGAGACCAGGGGGAGAAAAAAAAGGAAAGAAATTAAGGACAGATTATTGCTGTATTTTAGATAATTTTTTGCTGTATATTGCTAAAGTTTATTTCCAGGTGTCTTTTTCACTTGGACACGTCTGTAAGGCACGTGGTGAGAGCTGACAGGCCAGGCCTGACAAGAGAAATGTGGAGACTTGTCCCACTGGAGAGTCTTTCCTGAGGTGTGGCATAAGTTAATGACAGAATCCCAAAGTGGTTTGGGTTGGAAAGGACCTTAAAGATCTTTCCAACCCCTCTGCCATAGACAGGGACACCTTCCACTGCCCCAGGTTGCTCCAAGCCCCATCCAACCTGGCCTTGGACACTTTCAGGGATGGAGCAGCCGCAGCTTCTCCGGGAGCTTGTGCCAGGGCCTTACCACCCACTGCTTAAAGAATGAGGGAAACTGCTGCAGATGGTGAAGATTTAGGCAAAGGAAGAGCTGATTTAGCAAGGGAAAAGTTGGGGAGATGTATCAGGAGGTGGTAGCTGTGCACACAGCACTGATGAAGATGTAAGTACCAATCTGACCCCTTCACCAAATTGTGCTGTCAGCTCTCACCACGTGCTTTACAGACGTGTCCAAGTGCAAAAGACAGCTGGAAATAAAATGTCCTGGGATTTTTATGTAATGTGCCTGATTGCCCAAGAGCCAGACATTGCCCTTCTGTGTCCCAAGGCTTTGATCCCTTGTCTATAAAGGAGGGAAGGCTGATCCTTTTCAGGATCAGTAAGGATAAATGCATTAAAAACTAGGAGATATTAATACACTGGATGTGAAAACCTTTGGTCCTGCCTTAAACATCTTGTTCTCTCTGGCTTTCCCCATCCAGATTATCTGCTGTTAGAAGCAAACAGCAATAACAAAAAGTATCCCTTTTAGGACCCAGCACAAGAGGTTTCTGTATTGGACACAGCACTTCCCAATTATGAGTGATAAACTGCTTTGATTTACTACAGTGTATAGCCCAGAATCAAAGTTATCAGGCAAAACCTCCCATCTCCTCACCATTACACATGAGATGGGCAGGCATCTAAGATCCAAATTTGGTGTCTCACTGCTCTTTCTGACAAACTCTTTCAACTGTGTGCCTGCTGAAATTGTACAGATTAAACAACAACAAAAAAAATTGGATTCCTGGGGGGAGGTCAAACCTGCTGAGTGCACACTCACTACATCAAATGCAAGAGCTGTTTTTAGTTTAGTTTTAGCAGTTTTTAGTTTGAAGGAGGTGACTCCAAGAACCTCTGTCCCACCTCTGCAAGCATCAGCAGCATCTTCCAGCCATGATGTTCATTTCAGATTCCAGATTCATTTCAAATTCAGATGCTGCAGATTCATGAGAGGACACCATGGTGTGAGCTGTCATCAGAAAGGAGCAAAATTCAGACATCCAAATCTAAAACTGAAAATTAAAAAAAAAAATCAGCCTCATAGTTATCTTGCCTTTAGAGTACCCTCTAGAGGAGTGAAAAGGATAACAAATATAAATGTAAGCATACTGGAAATCTTGCTGATCTCTTTGCCTCTGTGACCTCCCTGGGCAATGCCTTCTACTGATTCCAAATGAAATCAACCAAAAGGTCTTTTAATTGGCAAGGCAGAGGATGTACAAATATACAACAAAAAGATCCCAATGTCATTCAGATGGATTCTCCATCCTTGGAAGCATTCAGAAGCTGCCTGGACATGGTCCTGGGCACTCAGGTCTCTGTGGCCCTGCTTGAGCAAAGAGGTTGGACAAGGTGATTCCAGAGGTGCCTTCCCAGCTTAGAGGTTTCATGACTGTGATTTTTAAGCTGATTTTTTGTTGATTTTGCTTCAGGTTTCCCTTAGTTATTAGTTAATCTCACCAAAAGAGACAGAAGTGGTCCTGCAGCCCTCCAGGACCAGGCACTTTGTCTCCAACTGTGGTCAAGAACAATACTTGGAGTGGCTTTGGAGTGGCTTTCCACGGTCCCCATTTCAGGGGGAATTATTAGCGGTGGTGTCTCTGCAGAGTCAGAGGGGGGATATTGTTTTCACACAAGCAATGGGAAACTGTTCTCCAGGGCAGGAGAGGAGCTCTCAGCCACAAGTGACTTTCATTTTCCCAGCAGTTCCAAAGCAGCTCACCTCTCATGCAGCGTCACCTGGAGTGCATGCTCACACACCACAAACATTTTGTGGAGGTCTTCACCCACTCCCACCCCTCCACCTCCTTCCCCCCATCACTCTGATCACTCAGTCCTTCACATGGCCATTTCCTGTGAAAATGATGCCTCTTACAGGCAAATGGCAACCCTATTTTTTTTGTTTTGTTTTCTTTTCATTTGTTGGTTTTGTTTTTTTTTTTCCTTTTCAGTTTTGCTTTGCTTGTGTTTCTTACATGCAGGCTGTTGTGCTGCTCTGGCTGAGAGCACAGTGAGGTGATGGGTTGAGTCAGCAAAGTGAGGAAACCATAGCCTGGAGTGGCAGGAGAGTGTGGAAACCAGCAGGTGAAGGCAGGCAGAGGCTTTGCCTCCCTCAACATGTGCCCTAAAATGCATTTTATACACCTTAAATTGGTTATTTTGAGTGCTGCTGACAAACCAGAGTACTGAGCCCAAAATGACAGATAAAAAGCTTTGAAACTTTATAAAATCAGAGATGAGCAAACTTTATGGCCTGGGAATACGTTGAGCACCACATGCTCAGTTGATCCTTGGCATGAGACTAACAACCTGAAGGCTTTGTGAACACCAGCACCACAGATGATTTATTTCTCTTTATAGCTTGAAGGGGACAACACATATCTCCAGTCAAGGATTCCAAGGAAGTCAAGTCAAGCTGGACCCTGTGGAAGGATTTACTCAACGTTTCCTGGTGAAGCCTGGCAGATGGGCATCGTCACACAGCGTTTTGCAAGCACTTTGATTTGCTCACTGCATTTCCTGTCCTCTTCTGGGCAGCCCAGGGAACTCCCCAGCTGGAATTGTGTAACCTCCAGCTGGGCAGACATCTCATGGGAACAGGGCCTTTGGGAGTGCTGGACCTGCTGTATGGTAAAAGGGATGAAGTGACCTCTCCACTCCTTTCTAAGCAGTTTTGGTTTTTATCACTGCTAGAAAAGACTGAAATGTAAATTTAACTTCATGGTAACATGCAGTGCACTCTTGTGGAAGAAGTAGAAACCTTTGAGGATGGAAGAAAAAAAACCCCAAAAATACAAAAATCTCTGAAAATAACGTGACCTGCTGTATTTTTTTCTTTATTTTTCAAACACATTCATTCATTCATTTCAATGAATTCAAAGCACAGACCAAGAGGAATATTATATCTGCTTTCACAGCAGTTATTAAATATGTTCCCTTGTCATTTCCCCCATCTCCTCCTCTAAATTAACACTAAATTACAAACAACTACCCTTAAAAAACAAACAACAGAGCCCAAATATTTTGAGAATGAAACTCTTCAGAAAGACCCACTGCCCAGGTGAAACGCTCAATCAGTTTTGGATTTTTTTTTTCTTACTGAAAATGTGGGTGGTTTTCAAATACAGGAAAGAAAACACGATGGCTTGTGGTGATATTTTCCACCAGAAAGATGCAGCTTTAAGGGCTTTTGGTTTCCAGATACCTCCACCCACAGGAGTGGCCTCATCTGCTGTAGAACCTGATTAGTTGTAGTGTCAAGTTAAATGACAATAACAATGCTCAGCAGTCATTGTGTGTTTCAGTGGAAGCTCTGTGTCAGCTAGGTAATTATCCTGAGTCTGGGTAATTAATATGGCAGCTGCCTCCCAGACCACAGAGCTTTTAAATATGATACGAAGCTGCTGTAGTGGGAAAATTAAAAAAAAATAAAAAAAGGAGTGGAAAGAAGTGGAGAATCTGTTTTCTGTATCCCTGGTGGACAGGATGGAGTTGAAGATGTCCCTGCTCGTTGCAGGAGGTGTGAGCTTGACAGCCTTAAAAGATCCTTTCCAAATCCAACCCGTGCTCTGGTTCTGTGATCCCAGAACAAGAAATGGGTTGAAATCCCAGCAAGGAAGGTTTAGGTTACACACGAAGGGCAGCGAAGGACAACTTTGGGATAGGCTGTGGCAGGTAGGTGTGGACCTCACCAGAGTGAATGTCCCTTCAGAAAGGGCTCCTGCTGATTTATTTTCCCTTGCAGCAGGCGTTGGAATCCTCGGCTTGTCTTGCCAACAATTTTCCCTGACCTGAGATCTTGTTGTTGCACAGTTAGATGTTTTGCTGGGGGAGGATGCAGGATCAAACGTTCTGCCAGATCGGAGGTGAAAAATGCGTATTTTATGATTGGCTTTCCGCAAATATTAAAATGAATGTTATATGTGTTGTGTTAGAAAGTGATGCTGTATTCATTCTCTTAAGTAGTGTGTTAAATATAGTTTTAGGTAATAACAAAATGTTATAATAGAAACTATGCTATGTAAGATACTCTTTTTCTAAACAAAGGACTCACACCGAGATAGCAGCCACAGGACACCTGAATCTTTCAGAGAAAGAGAATTTATTGCTCCATTATCAGGAGAAACAAACTTCTTCCCACCTTGCTCAGCTCTGAAGATGCTGTCAGGATTAGAAGAAAGAAGCTGACACTGCCCAGACAGAATCCTGTGTTTGGATGGAATTTATGCATCATGGATGAGGTGTATGAATATGCAACAAGTTATTGTTTTTAAGGGTTAATCCTCTGTTAACGTGGGTCCTTTTTCGGGCTTATGCTGCCCAGAAAAAGGTACCCGGATGTCTGTAACTCTCTGTTTCTATTGTCTTATATTGTCCTAATTCAAATTGTCCAAATTATTATTACTGTAATTGTATTACTATTTTTATAACCATTTTATTACTATTAAACTTTTAAACTTTTAAAAACAAGTGATTGGCATTTTTCACAGAGATCAGTGGCCTGGTGCAGTGTCTTGTGTGTGATACATGGACAGCAGCTGAGCCTAAATATTTGCACACCTGCCAAGTTCCTGTAGGCAAAGGGATCCTCATGGAACCGCCTGCTGTGCCATGCTCTGACCCCCAGATCACGGAATCACAGAATCCCAGGATGGTTTGGGTTGGAAAGGACCTTAAAAATCATCTCATTCCAACCCCCTGCCATGGTCAGGGACACTTTCCACTAGACCAGGTTAGTCAGAGCCCCATCCAACCTGGTCCTCAACACTTCCAGGGATGGGATGTGACCTATGTGAGTGAAGCAATGGGGTCAGGGAATGGGGGACAGACCATGGGCTGCATCCCAGCTGGGGATATGCCAGTACACACCCAAAGCTTGCACCCAGCCCAAGTGCAGGTAGATATGGTCCTCTAAACATCAGGTTCCTGTGCAAATATCAGCAACTGCATCAGCAACCAACAGAGCTGATAACTGAAGCTTGGGATGGGAATACATGGAGTTTTGATTATCTACAGCTTGCCTTCAGCTGGGGTGAAAGAACCTATTCTTTTTGTATCCTTTTGGTATCAACAGCCCACTATAATGGACTCTGATGCAGACAGGGAGGATGATGTGTAAGTTAATGGGGTGTGAGCAATTAAAATGCAAAATCATCTGCCTCACTAAATGTCTTTTTCTCTCCTGCCAGGGACAGGAACAGGTATTACAGACTAATTGTCTCAGAAAATAGGAAAGAACCACTCTTTGAAAGCAATTATTTCCCCCGATTTCCAAAATCCCAGCAGCCTTTCCCTTTGTCCCACCTTCCTTTTCTTTATTTTAATGCATAATTTACATTTTAAAGACCAGCATCAAGGGCAAAATAATCACAATAATATTCAAAGGGCCATCCCAGACTGCTCAAAGTGAACACTTACAGACCCTAAAATTTCTAAGCACCTCATCTGGGTGATCTCAGACAAAACGTCTTTCACAGAACTGGCAGATGCTCTGTACATTGGCCTTCTAGAGAAACACTATTTGAGATTCTTCACGGGAGCCTTTGGAGCCACAGAAGGTGGCTGAACATGGTCTCATATTTTCTGTGGGTTCACCAGGGAGCTGAAGGACATCTTTAGGTCTCCTTGCTGTAACTGTCATCATGTTGGTCTGTCTGTTAGCAAAGCCCACGGGTCTCACAGAGCTGGTGTGCCCTGTAGGGTAGGGGAATTTCCCACTGTCTTCTCCAGAATCCCTTGCCACCACATTTCTGGGGTTTCCTTTCCTTCTTGTGGCTCCTCTCCCATGTTCCTGGGCCAGTTTTCCACCCATCCATGCCCTCCAGCATCCCACCTTTTCTGACAGCACACGAGGAAACCATGATTCCTGTGGAGCTGAGGTCTCCTAGGGAATATCCTGAGCAAAACTCACTCTTGACACCCCCAGCCCCTGAAAGGGATGCACCAAACAGGTACCAGCCATCCTTCTTCCACACAGCAACCTGGTCTGAGGTTCCTAACAGAACCAAGAACAGAACACAGTGGGAGAGATGAATGAGGAAAGGACTTCTCTGCAGACACTCCCTCTGCACCCCTGTGAAAAACGCCAATCACTTGTTTTTAAAAATTTTAAAAGTTTAATAGTAATAAAATACTTAAAAAAATAGTAATACAATTAGAGTAATAATAATTTGGACAGTTTGAATTAGGACAATATGAGACAATAGAAACAAAGAGTTATGGACGTCCAGGTACCTTTTTTGTGGGCAGCATAAGACTGAAAAAGGACCCACGTTAACAGAGGATTAACCCTTAAAAACAACAACCTGTTGCATATTCATACACCTCATACATGATGCATAAATTCCATTCAAACACAGGATTCTGTCTGGTCAGTGTCAGCTTCTTCCTCTTAATCCTAACGGTGTCATCCTGACTGTGCAAGGCAGGAAGAAGTTTGTTTCTCCTGATAATGGAGCAATTAATTCTCTTTCTCTGAAAGATTCAGGTGTCCTGTGGCTGCTATCTCGGTGTGAGTCCTTTCTTTAAAAAAAGTATCCTACATAGCATGGTTTATATTTTAACATTTTGTTATAACCTAAAACTATATTTACCACACTACTTAAGAGAATTAATACAGCATTACTTTCTAACACAACACATAATATTCATTTTAATATTTGTGAAAAGCCTATCATAAAATACACATTTTTCACACTGGACAAAAAAAAAAAAAATCAGGTTGTACTATTTGATTATTCTGGGAGAGGGTTTCACTGCAGCCAGGGTCCCCAGCCCCAAGGGACACCGTGCCCAGCCGCGGCTCGGGATGCGCGGGGGCAAACGGAGAGGACACCGGGGACAGGGAGGGGGTGGTGCCGAGGAGGAGAAGGAGGAGGAGGAGGAGGAAGAAGGGAGGCGAGGGCAGCCCTGGTCGCGGCTGCGGGCGGCCCGCAGAGCGCTGCTTCCTTGCGGGGGCGGCGGGAGCGCTGAGCCGGGCTGTGCCGAGCCGGGCTGGGCTGAGCCGGGCTGGGCCGGGCCGGGCTGGGCCGAGCCGGGCTGTGCCGAACCGGGCTGTGCCGAGCCGGGCTGTGCCGAGCCGGGCTGTGCCGAACCGGGCTGTGCCGAGCCGGGCTGTGCCGAGCCGGGCTGGGCCGAGCCGGGCTGGGCCGGGCCGGGCTGTGCCGAGCCGGGCTGGGCCGAGCCGGGCTGTGCCGAGCCGGGCTGTGCCGAGCCGGGCTGGGCTGGGCCGGGCTGGGCTGGCCTGTGCCGGGCGGAGCTCAGCAGAGCCGGGCTGGGCTGGGCCGGGCTGTTCCGAGCCGTGTTGTCCCAGGCGGAGCTCTGCAGAGCTGAGCTGGGCTGGGCTCTGCAGAGCTGAGTTTGTCTGTGCCGGGCTTAGCCGAGCCAAGCACAGCCAAGCCGGGCTGTGCCGGACGGGACTGCGCTCAAGCCAAGCCGAGCAGAATTGAGCCGAACAGGACTGATCCGAGCCGAAAGGGGCTGATCCGAGCCGAGCCGCGCTGCGCGGCAGCAGGTACGGGCGGCGGAGCGGAGCGGGATGCGCGGGGGATGCGCGGGGGATGCGCGGGAGATGCGCGGGGGATGCGCGGGCAGGGCCGGGCAGGGTGTCCCGCTGCAGGGCGATGTGCCAGGGCCGGGTGGGATCGGGAGGGAGAATCTGTGCAGCAGCACCGGGAAAGTTGAGGGCATTGCTTGGTGCATTTCAGCGTCGCTTGCTCCGCTGCAGCCATCGGCGCTGCTGGTTCGGGGTTTTAAAGGTGATAGCCTGGTATTTGTCCGGAGAGTTGTGTTTTATTTATCTTTTTACCTTTAAATAAGAGTTTAAATTGCTTTCGGCTTCTCCACCTGGTGTCTCTTGCGAGTGTTTGTGGTTTCGCCATCACATTTTCCTGCCTTTAAAAGAGCGTGTTGTTTTCTCCCGTGTATCTTCGTGTAGCAGAAAAGGGGAAAGTGAGAAACGTAATGAAACAACTACAATGAAACAACGACTACAAAAAATGAAAAAATGAAACAACGACTACAAACAGTTTTAGTCAACAGAGTGAACAAACTGGGGAAGATAGAGGGAAAGCCCTTTCTCCTGCTGGGCTCAGTGATGATTTGTAGGTGTTTCACGGTTACAGCAGTGTGTGATAGGACAGACAGAAAAGTAGTTCTAGAGGCTTTGCTGCATCTCAGCGGCTGGGTATGTATCACTTTGGGGTCGAGTTTGTAATGTTGTAGAAAGAAGAGCTGCCATACGTTTGAGAGCAGATTTGGGCAGCTGAAGAGGAATGAACCCTCCATCCCTCCTGCCCTCCGCAGTGTTTGAGCTGCGTTTCCTTTCGGAGGAAGGGACTGAAACCCCAGCCCGGCTGAATTCTCTGCTACACATTGAACTCGAACACAGCTAAACTCTTGGGTGTAATCAGATCCTTTCTACCAGGCAAGTAACCAACTTCTCAGCTGCACTTTAATCTCCAGGAGTGTGATACATTTCAGAGAAGAAAGCTTTTTACAAGCTGGTTTTTTTTTTTTTCATTTGCACCGATGAAAGAACAGTAGCCAAAAAAAAAAAAAAAAACCAAAAACCGACTTCAGCAGCTGAAAGCCACTCAATTGAGTCATGCTAACAGCAGATTATTTAGTAGGGTTACTAGGGCAGGAAGAGATAAAGTTTCACTGAACTTGTTATTAAAAAAAAAAACACACAAAGGCGGGGGGAGCAGCAGAACTGTTTGCAGAGAAAAGGGCAATGTTCAAACTTTTGTGTTCTTGAGCAGCCAAGTCCTTGAGGCCCTGCGTGTGTGGTTCTTTTGTATTTCTCTTTTTATCCTTCTTTTTAATTTAAGAAAGGACCTCACATCCCTGTTGAGGCCACAAGGCACTGTGAGTTTCTGGGGAATGAGCTTTAGGAGCAGACTTGAGGGACCAGTGAGGAGCTCCTGCTCCAAGGAGGTTTTTGTCCCACCTGGATGTGGTGGAGCAGGACTGCATCCAGCTGGAAGTACCAGACAGCCTCCTAGGATGCTGCTTTCCTGGAGTTCACCATGGAGCTGCCCTTGCCTGAGCTCCTGACATCAGAATTGAATCTGAATCCCAGTGTTGTTGCCTCTGTCTCTTTTTTGCTGTCTCGGCTGGACATGACACTTTGGTGTCTGCCAGACACCACTTTGGTGTCTCTTTACTTTCCAAAGCTCCCTGAGCCCTGCTGGACCCCTCATTTTCCTCACATGCCTCTTCAGCCAAGCCCCGTGTGGGCATGAGGTGAATTAAGCAAGTGATGCTCAGCCTGTGCAGAGGTTTTGGCCTGGAAAGAGAATCCCTGCCTTAAGATGATGCCACAGTTGCACTGGCACAGGCAATGCAGAGTTTAGTTAGACTTTCCCCTCACTCTTACATATATTTTATGATTTGGTTTTTAAGGCTCTATTGAAGGTGCAGATCTCCCTCCTGAACCTCTACCCTGCAGCTCAGCAGCCCCCTGTGCCCAGGCTGGTTTCGTGCTCACGTTGCTACACTGGGGAAACCTTTTCATTTTCTTTTTCCACCCCGAGGAGAGCTGTGAGGGTTATTACACCGCCAGGGTGGAGCTAACTAAGCTCTTTTTTTCCTGCCTCAAGTGTGTTTCCTTTCAAAGAAAGTTACTTGGTTGATTCTCAGAGCTTCTCACAGGAGCAACATGTGCCTCAGTATCCCATCAGAGATGGAGAGCTCAGAGGAAAGAGGGAGAGGCAAGGAAGGAGGGATGGAGGGAACAAGAGAAGCAGCTTAGCTTTCCCAACATGCCAAATTTTTATTTTTCTTCCTTGGGATCTTTTGCACGTTAGTCTCTGTTTCCACATGCTCTGAAAGATGTGATATATAACTTCTGCAGGCAACTTTTTGGTTTCTTATTACCTGAGTTTGATTGCAGAGAGCTCTGCAGCAGCCTGGGAGGGAGGTGAAGAATGAAGCACCTTCCAGGGCTTGGCCAGGAGAGCTGTTCTGCTCTTGGCTTTTTTAATGCATGCGTTTGTGGATCCGAGTTAAAACACTTGGCTGCAACTTCTGCTGTGGCTTCCCGTTTTGCTGAAGCCTGGATTTGTGTAAACAGAGTGTTGTTCTTTGCCTGAGCTTCGAGAAAGTGACTCTTAAAACAGAAAAGGAAGGGAAGGTCAATACAGGAGTATGAGCATCCTAAACGTGTGTGTGTGAAACCATGGAAAGGATTAATCAGAGCCTTGAGCCTGTAGTCACAGGTGCCAGGAGCTTTGCACAGCTCCCTCCCAGGGTTGCTCACGTGCCTGTTCTCACACAGAAACGTTCCCCAGATCACTCTGGTGATTGACATTGGAAGCAGCCTGCAAACACTCACTGGCAGTTTGTTTCCATCCCGCGCTGTTGTTCTCTCTCTGCCTCCTTGCCTTGCATGCAGCTCCTGGTTGGGAGGAAAACATTGGCAAAGGCAGCCCAAGCTGCAAATCCTTCTCTGTAGCCAATTGCACAGTGTTTTTATTGTATCATGGCTTGTTTGTGTCAATTTTGTGATTTATCTGCACCGTTGCTTCCTTGTGTTAACATTGTTATTTATCAGGCCTCTTGGAAATTTTTCATTCTCACCACCAGCCAGATCACACCCAGCAGCAGAGATAACATTTATTAACTGTGATGGTGAGAGTGGAAGGGACCCAAATTACTTTTCAAATCACACCCAAGATTGCTGTCTTAGCAATGGATAATTCCTCTGGTTGCTATCATACCTTTTAGTAACACCATTGCTTAGGAATGGTTCTCTGGGCCTGAGTGTGAAATCCCTTTTTCTGGGCTAGAGTGGTGACATCCCTTTTGGGAGTATTTTTATTTCCACCTCTGTGTAAGAACATGTGCTGTGTTTGGGCCAGAAATGCTGAGTGGAGTAATTGTGCAGTTTTAAAGGATGGACCCAGGGTGAGATGAAAAGAAGCTGGTGCAGCTTTCACTAAACTGTGCCCCATCTCTGTCACCACATGTGTAGTGAGGATGTAGGGCTCAATTATCTCTCAAGTGAATTTCCTGATATTTATCTGAGCTGTAAAGACCCATGAGATGTCCAGGGGATGAGCTCAACGTGATATCTTTCTGTTTTGTTTTTTTTTTAAATGGTCATTTCCATCTCACATTTGACCCATTTTGGGCTGGATTGTTTCTCAGTAATCAACTGCCTCAATTGTTACAGCATTTAGTTTGCTTGGCATTCATTGTGGAGCAGTGTATCCTCCTTTCCTGATCATCCCACTTATCTGCAGGAAATAAAAATACAGCATTTGCATAGGAAATACCAATGCTAAAAGACAAAAAAGTTTCTGGTTGATAAACAAGTGAGGAGAGGGAGGTGATGGATCTTGGGCCCGTCCATGGATGATATTCAGCCTGATTCTGTTAGAATCATAGATCACAGAATGGTTTGGGTCAGAAGGGACCTTAAGTTCATCCAGTTCCACCCCCTGCCATGGGCAGGGACACCTTCCACTATCCCAGGTTGTTCCAAGCCCTGCTCAATCTGGCCTTGGACACTCGCAGGGGTTCTTAATGAGAAATCTGCATTCATTTACCAAAATATCACCTCCTGACACAGACAGGGAACCCACAGTCATGAAAAAGATCAGTTTTCATCCAAGGTTAGCAGACCATGGAGAGTTAAAGGAAAGTATTTGATATGATGACTAGAGGAGAAAGTTAGAACATCTTCCGTGATACTTAAAGAAATCCAAAAATGGCATTAAAAAACTTTTTGTACTTATCATATTATAATTATCAATAAATTTGTCAAGTGGGAGGACTGTTCCCATAATTTAAACTGCCCTGACAGGAGAGGGGGATGAGACCACACATGAATCCATAAAAACAAGTTAATTCTATAAACATATATATATTCTTACCTACAATGTGTGTGAGTGAAAGCAAACTTAGCACAGCTAATGGTACATAAGGAAGTAGAAAAGGTGAAAGGAGGAGATGGAAAGAAAGGGGAGGTGTTGCAGCCTTGTGTGTAGCAAAATTGCAGCTCTTCCTGGGCACACTGATCTGCTCCCTGGTAAGGTGTTCCAACAGCAGGATCTAAGCTGGAAGCATCAGGGTTCACAGACTCAGATGGCTTTGGAGGACAAGAGAAATTGAGGAGTTTTCCTTTCCAAAACACTGAAGATGGTCAGGGTTTTTTTAAGTTTTTTAATGGAAAATATTTTGGTCCACAACAAAGATGTTTTGATTCTGAGCTGTTTTTGTGTCTTGTAGGAATTTAGTTAAAGATGATGGGTGCATTTCTATTCAATTTTTTCCTGGGGCTTCCAAAGTGCAACGTGACATCTTCATGTAGTGCAGAAAGGTGTTGGCTCTGTCTCCAGTGTCCATAGCAATAGTGATCAGGGATGATGTGGATCTGTGGATAAATCTGGTTGGCAGAGAGAATGAAGATATGTGGGAACCTTATGGGTAAGTCATTACAGTTAGTTATTTATCAAAATATTTCAGACCCTACAGCAAAACCCATCACTTTGCTTCAGAAAATACCCATATTTTTTAGTTGGAAAAAAGTGGTTCTTTATGCTAACCAGAATTTTCTATGGCAACAAAAAGCACTTCTCACCACCTGTTACCCATGAGTTTCACCATTTAGAAAGGCAGGAAAATGATGTTTGAAACTGGCTTGAAAAGGTGATCCCAGACATTGGTAGTAACTTGGGAGAGGGTGTGAGTGTGCCTGCAGAAGTGGAACCCTGGGCTGAGGAGGTGATCTAGACCTCAGACTCATCAGGACTGCAATCTGAGGCAGGAAAATACCTGAGTGGAAAAAAAAACCTCAGAAAAAGATGGTAAGGAGGTGGGTATAAGATAAGTCTGTGGTGAGAGGAGTGTGTGGGGCTGGAAGAAGGATGAAGGTTTAAGGTACAGACTCAGCTGTGTTTATGTCGGAACTCAGGGCATCCCTCTGGCTGTCCAGGATGGCCAAGACCCCTGCCAGGGTGCTCAGAGACCCTGGCACAGAGCCCAAGACCCCTGTGGTTTTGATTATGACCCATGGAGCAAATTACTAACCTTAGATGAGGATCTGCAAGCCACTACAGTTTAAGTAGAATGATCATGAATTTATCACAGGGTGAAAAATAGATTTGTGGTGTTTTTAGAATGGGGATTCAGGGGGCAAGATGGAGGGATCTGGGTGTGTCCAGCCTTTCTCCTTCTTCTTCTTCTTCTTGGCCTCCATCTTCTGCTGTGATGTTGGCACTTTTAGATTGGTTTAGAGTAGAAGCTCACTGTCTGACATAGGTGATAGGTATTGGGAAGTCATTGTAAATAATGTACACGTAGTTTTTAGTATAGAAAGATAACACTGCCCCAGGGGAAAGCAGAGTGCCTCTGTCTTGCTGAGTGGACCTCGGCTGGACAGGAGAAACAATTTTCTAGATAAGATACAATAAACGACCTTGAGACCGAGAAATGAAGAGTTCTGACTCCTTCTTCGAGTGCCGGGCTGAGAAAAGAGACTTTCTGATGTATCTCAGGGTCACTCTGAGCAGCAGAAGCCCAAAGATGTTTAGGTCTGGCACGTGTTACTGAAGGGCTTTGGTGGTAAAGGTGTGGCTGATGAAGCAGTGGGGGATCAGAGCAATGTCCAGGAGCAACCTGGTCTGGTCCAAAGTGTCCCCCTGCCCATGGCAAGTGATCTTTAAGATCTTTTCCAGCCCAAACCATTCTATGATTCCGTGACGTATGAGGCATTTGGAAGATACAGGAAGAGTACAGCAGACAGCTAAAACCCTGAAGAACAGCTCTAAACCAAGCACAGATCCCTCCCCTGTCATCACACCAGGGTATTTTACTGCAGAGCAGCCACCCACCCAGGCCAGGAAGTGCAATTCCTGTCTCAAATGTCATTGCACCACATAATTCTGGACAAGCAAATAAACCCAGTCCATCTCAACAAGCAGAAGGGCTGTCCCACCACTGTAAAGGCCCCCATTTGCTGCGAGTGTGGGTTTGGTGTGGCTCATCTCAGGGATGCAGGGATTGAGCGTGGAAGAGGATTCTCAAAGCAGACTGGTTGTAGGGCTCTGGCTGAGTTGTTGTGTGAAGTTATTCTGGGGTTTTTTGTGAGTAAGGAACCCTTCTGACAAATGTACTCCTAGCTCTGGGCTGACAGCAAGGTTTTTCTTGGGTTTAGTAGGGGGATGTTTTATCTCTGCCTGTCCTCATTGATGCAGCAACTCATCACTTTGTTCTCAGTTATTTCTTTGGGCTCAAACACACAACAGCAGTTGCCTCATTTGGGCTAAATGACTGATGGAGAGGTCCTAATCTATACAAAATACCCAGATATGTGGCCTTAATTTTATTTTTTAACCCCAAAAAACCCTAAAAAAGTAAAAGAGGGAGAATTGCTAGAGAGTGGCAGCAGAATTGTCATAGAATCATTGAATCACAGAATGGTTTGGGTTGGTAGGCTTCTTCAAGATTGTTCCAACCCCCTGCCATGGTGAAGGACACCTTCCACTAGACCAGGTTGCTCAGATCCTGGCCTGGAACCCCTCCAGGGATGGGGAAGGAGATCACACACTCACATAAAGCTGGAGTGACTTTCCTGGACCATGCAGGTGTGTCACAGCTTTGCCCTGGTACAACTGAAGCCCTGATTCAGCTGGGTCTTTTAATGACCTTTTTAATGATTTTGAAATAGCAGATATAAATAAATATATATATAAATAATATAACAATATATAAAAATATATATAGATATCCATATATATCTATATAAATATAAATAGATATAAATAGATATAAATAATATAACAATTCCCAGGGATATTCAGGGACACCACAGGCAGCAGCGGGATGGCTGCCACCTTCCCATAGGGGCCAAAATTTGGGATCACCCAGTGCCATAAATCCCCAGGAACCTGACTCCAGATTGTGCTGGGAGCAGAAGTTTAACTTCTGTCTGGTTTCAAATCTAAACTTATGGATGATTAATTTTTCATCTGGATCTGAGCATTTTGTTCTGAGGAGGTTTTTGATGTGGTGATTTCACTTTGCTGTGCAGTTTCTGTGTGCTGGTGAAGCTGCTCCTCTTCCTCACCTAAATCAGCAGCAAAATCAGGGACAGCTGAGGTGGGAGGAGAGCCTGAGTGAGAGGGGAGGCATTTTGGGGCTGATATGTCAAGAACAGAAAGAGCAGCTGAGGCTTGTGGAGATCTGCTCTGACTTGTGAATGGGATTTGAAAAAGGTTATCCATGGAAAACAGACAAGTGCAGCTGTGGGAGTCACTGCTGCTTGTCTTGAAGGATTTTGCATGTGCTGAGGGCTGAATTCACCCAGGTTTTCCCCTCCCACCCTTACAGTAACACTTGCTATTTATGTTTTGATTTACAACATGGGTGAAATAGTAAAAACTGTGCATCCTCCAGCTTCCGTTTTCAGCTCCCCTGTCCCTCTTCCCCCTCATGCCAGGGGTGGGTGTCAGGACAGCTACAGACATTGTTATTAAAACAATCAAAACATTGGTTAGGCCAATAAAAACTCCAGAGAACAGCCCTTTTTCTCCCTGGCCCCCTCCATCAAAATGTGGTGATTCTCTGCAACGTGTTTTGTAGTGAAATTGGAATAGATGGTGCTTTTACCAAATCTCTTCATTAGAAAATTCAATTATACAGCTTCTATCACTTTTCCTAGTTCCTAGTCATCAGCATTGTCCTCCTGCCTTTTTTTATAGACCAGATTCAAACCCCATGGAAAGTAAATAAAGGTTTCTGTGCATTTTGGTTGTACTTAGGGAGAGCTGTAAACCATCCCATCCTCAGCTTTTTTTTTTGTCTCTGTCTGCAATACCCCTGTTAGCTCCTGAGGGTTTAAATGCAGAATAAACACCCATGAGCTGATCCCTGAATTAACTGAGCTTCTGGCAGGTGAGAGCCATCCCCTCTGGTGTCAGAGCTGGGGTATCAGACACACACCTCCACCTGAACCAGGCTTCCCCCAGCCCTGGGGGAAGGAGGCATTTGAGGTCACCAGGCATTTGACCCATTTCAGTCAGCAAGATGGAGATAATGGAAACTGAAAGCCCAGCAGATCTCTTTCTTTCTGCTGCTTGTGAAGGGGCCTGGGGTGAACAGAACACATGCAAATGGGTATGGAGGAGGTGGGAGAGCGAATGTCCAAAGCTGGGGGTCAGGAATTGGTTTGTTTGGGTGAAGAGGAGAGGGAAGAAGCCTTCAGTGTGCCCCAGTTTGGGATTTTGTGAGTGTACCTGGACATCTGGGTGTGTGACTGAGCTTTTCTGTGGCCAGTGGTCTGTGAGGAGGAGCGGCACATTCCCTGTGCTCTGCACTGCTGAGGTGAAGCAGATATTGTCTGCATGTCCATGATTTCCCTTTTCTCACAGTGTAAAGATGAACTCATGAAGGTTTACTTAAGCAGCCATATGGTGATATAAAAAAAAAAAACAAAAACCCTCAGAAACTAAATTAGAAACTAAAACAACAACAACTAAACAGCCCAAAAACCTGATTCTCGCCACTTTGGTCTAAAATTAATTTTCTCTGTGTTTTATATTTTATTCTTCATCCCACTGTGTGTGCTATATCCCTCCCAGTCAGGGAGATAGCTAAGGGCAGAAGCAGAGAAAGAAACTGGTGGGTAAATGATAAAGTTGATGTGAGTTAAATGGTGAGTGGAGTGGGAAGATATGGAGAGCTGGAAAGTTTCCCAGGAACTGATCTGGAGCTCTGACACTGAGAATAGGGCACGAAAATATAAATGGGAAGAGGACTTTCAGCATAACTGGAGCCAGAGCTTCTTTACTTAAGTAGAAGCGCAGTTTTAAATTAAAATTTAAATTGAATATGACTAAAGAAGAGGAAATGATATATCAGAGTTTATTTAAGGAGGTGGCTGGAGTCCAGAGGCATTGGGAGTGGGAAGGACACAGAAGGTGGAGTTGGGATGGTGCTGACAAGAGATGGCACAGATGTGGCATGTGAAATTGAGGGGAGCAACAACAACAACAAATTGGGGGTGATTGTAGTGAAGCCATGGCAGCAAAAATTGATGGAGCAGAGAATGAAGGCAGAAACTGTAGATCTGCCAGCATCTGCTGTGCCAAAGAAAGATTTCTGATTCTGATATATATTTATGTAATTATATTTAGCAAAATAAACATCAAGTTTCAAAGGAGTGGAAAAGGCTGGATTACCTGAGTTACCCCTGGTCTGTTCGCTGTAAAATGTGAGTTGTGCCAGGTGCTCACAGGAGCAGAGGTCACTGCAGAGTTCCTGGGAGGATTTCAGGCAAGGAGGAGGCAGCTGAGGGCTGTGGACCAGAGCTGGGCTCGTGGTGTTGGGGTGTCTGAAATGAATGATCTGGATAATCTTTTTGCAGTTCCTATCTGCTGAGCTTGATAAAAAAAACATACCCCCAAGGAGATAGCAAAGCACAAATTCCAGTGCTGCAGAGGAGTGAGGAGGAAACAGTGATTCTCTGTAAATAATGGTGCAAGCTCTGGAGAAACATGGGATCATCTAGATCAAAATCAGTTTCCTAAAATACAAACAATTATAGAATGGTTTGAGGTGAGAGGGACCTTAAAGATCATCTCATTCCAAGCCTCTGCCATGGGCAGGGACACCTTCCTCTATCCCAGGGTGCTCCAAGCCCCATCCAGCCTGGCCTACATCTCCAAATTCCATTTTGTCTCACAGAAATCAGGTGTGCGTGTCCAGTGTGGACTCCAGTTATGATCTGAGTCTCCTGAGACAAATTTGCCCATTTTTTGAAGAGTGTATGGTAACACCAAGCACAGGAGAAGCTTCACTGCTGACAGATACCTCAAGGGTGAGGTAGACACAGTCTGCTGGGTGGCAGAGGGGTGAGTGAAATGCTCTTTTCCAGCCCAACATTTCTGTAATCCAGGGTCCAAATACCCTGAGCAGATTTCTGGATTAAACAAAGACCTTAAACACCTCCACTGCTGAATTAGGTTCATCACAGTATGAAACTGTGCCTGCACAAGGAAGGATGTTCATAAGTCTGTACCCCTGTTTGGGATTTTTTTTCTTTGTTTTTAAGAGAAAGAAAATAAAAAATAGGTGCAGATGCTGGCACTGGCAGGAAGTCAGTGCATTAAAAAACATCCTGGTACGAGATGGTGAAGTATTTAAGGACACTCCACCTGTGTCATTAAAAAAAGCACCAAAAAATACCCAAAAGGCCAGAGCAAGAAATCTGTGAACCAGTGCCAAAACCATGCCGAAGTAGAGAAATTTCTGTGCTAATGAACAAGAGGAACAAAAGGAAAGGACATGTTGTAGCTACATCTCAGTTTGGGATGTCTTTATTTCCCTCATTACATTGAAAAGCTCTTGAAAGAATTTTGTGTTCAGTGTTTTTTAAACAGTGTTCTGCCACTTCTGGTTTGGTCAGTGTTTGTTAGCAGACAATTAAAACCTGAAAATATAGTAATAAAAATGATAGAGAAGTACAATAGGGATAATAACTTTGAAAACATTTCTTTTGAGCTTGTGTGGTCCAGTATTATAGAAATGAAGTGATACAGGAAAATAAATTAACCATAAGTTTTCCAGGAAAATAAGGAAGCAAAATTGACAAATTGCTCTTAATACACTGGACCCCAAAAATGCACAAAATAAAAAAAAGTTTTACAAAGGAGAGTAAACTGAATAGCTGGGCATTTTTCCAAGAGTACAAGTGAGAAAGATTGCTTTGTTTCAGGATCACACATGACAAAAATTCATTAAATGTGAGGAAAAAGGGATCAGACCTGGCTTCAGAGACAGGATCTGGAGGGGTTTAATCCAAAAAAAAGATTTTATGGGTCTGCCCTGCTTCTCTTTCCAGTTTGCACAAATAACAAGGATTTCAGCTTTAAACACCCTGCCAAGGTAGACAAATTCATATTGTCTGCTAGAAAACAAAAGGCATCTCTGAGAGAGATTCTCCTTCTGGTGTAAGAATTTGTATCCTCTATGAACAAATTAAAGAGTGCTCGGGGCTGTTCCTGTGCACTGGACCCTTTTTCCATTTCTAAGCACATTCCAGAGTGGATGGTTTTGGTGTGGGGTCCTCCCCCAGATATTTTTCACTGTCTCTCCAAGCTGTCATCACTGTTAGACAGGAATGCATCTGCTCCTGGACCAAACCCTAAAATCTGGATCCTTTTACCCTGGGCAGCTGAACACCAGTGCTAGGACTGACCTTGGCCATCTTTGTGTAGCCATGGGGCAGGAACAGCAATTCCAGGATGGGTTTGGCTTTGTTTGAAGTGCCCTCTTTAGGAGGGGAAGATGCACCCCTAGAGAGGTTTATATCCCTGTCCTGGGTGTTCTGGGAGCTGGGCTGGCAGCCCATGTGTGCAGTGCAGTTGTCTCTGTACATTCTTGTGAATCCACCTTTAATCTCTTCACAGGCAGCCAGGCTAGGATTTCCCAGCCTCTTTATCCCAACCAAAAGGCAGTTGCTGCACACCACCCCTACACACATCATCATCATCATCACCATCATCATCATCACCACTCCTGCTTAGGACAGGCCCCACATCCCTGCAGGGTCAGTCAGAACAGGGGGTGGATGCAGCTGCAAACTCGCTGCTCAAGCAGAGGAAAGAGAGGTTGTTTTTAGAGAAATCTGCTCTAAAGGGACATCAGGCTGTGCTGGAGGACATTGGGAAGCTGCAGTGTGGCAGGGGGTGAAAAGCTGAACAAAATCCTTGGGCACAGCCCGTGTTTAGGTCAGGCTGAAGGAATTGTTGTGTGGAGACCTAAGGGGAGATAGCAAAGCACAGATTCCCTGGTTTTAAGGCCCAGCTACATATGTGTCCCTAGAAAGGTTGAGGATTCCATCCTAGGGTCCATGGATGAATGTAGTGACCACTGGCATTGCCAGCAGCTATTCCTGCAATTCCCCAGTGGGATGGACACCAACCCTTCTACAGCTGTAAATCTGTTCACATGTGTTAACTCCACTGTGGCTTAATCATGTTTAAGATCTGAAGATAGACCTGAGGTTCCATTCTTGCCTTGTGCACCACAAATGCAACAAAAGAAAACCCCTGAGCTCAGCAGAGCCCAGACAGAGTTTGTAGGGTTTATATAGGAGATAGATCCTGTTACCAATTCACACCACTCCCTCCAAACACAGCTCCACAAGACATCCCAGAGGGTTTTAAACAGAAATGTCCATCCCTGTGCCTGACACTGGCTAGAAAAGCCTTCAAGCCTCATTTCCAGAGGGGAAAGAAATGCTTTGCCCAGGTCTTCTGCATCTGCAAGTGATGGGAAAGGGTTTGTGTGGGGAGCATCACCTCTGTTTTGAAATCAGGTGGTCCCAGGAAGTTTTGGGAAGTTTGGGAGTCTGACATTGTACCAATCCCATCAGAGACTGCTGGTCCTGGCTTGCCTCACTCTCTCCCTCCTCTGCCTTTGGGAGATGCTGAAGATGGGGTGGCTGAAAACAGAGAGAGGGAAAATCAAAGGCTCTGCAGCTTCCCCTCCTTTCCCTCCTCTGATCCACATCCTTGCCAAAGGAAAGCGTGAGAAATGCTGGATGGCACCCAGAGGGGTTCTGAACTTCCTCCTTCATAGGCAGGCTGGTTTGATCTCCTTGGAAATAACAGATGATAGGGGCACCCAAAATGAGTCACTGAGGGGAGTTATTTAGATCCCCATTCCCTCCTGTTTGATCTGTGGGATATGAGGAGTCAGGGGATGGAGAAACAGCCATCCCTGCTGGTGTTCAGAGTTGCTCTTGAAATCTGCAGAAGGCTTTGAGGTGTGTAATGCTCATGTGCAGGTCTCCACCAGCCTTACAAACAGATCTGTGCAGGGTCAGGACCTGCCTTTTTGCTGGGACATGCCTTGGAAAGGGGTTGAAGGAAAGTTCATACCCTCCAGCTATAACTCCTGGATCCTTTCCCTCTTAGTGATGCTGATCTGGAGATTATGAACTCGTTTTGCAAGCAGTTTTGCCTAAAAAAAAAAAAAGAGAGCTGGAAATGTTCCCTCTGACCTTGAGAAAATGAGAGTTTGATGACATTAGGAAAGCAGCATCTCAAATCCAGAAATATTTCCCTTTTCAGTTGGCCCTTGTTCAATAAATTGCCATCTTTACTGTGTCATACATGCATCCATTTTCAGCCAGTGAAAGGCAGAAGCACCAATCCCATCACAGGCAGCTGTCCTCCATCCAGATCTTCTGCTGACTGGGAACAGGAACTCATTTCTTCCTCTCTACTTAGCCACAATTGATTAAGGATGTTAAGGAGTTTATTACTTCCTAGTATTATCTGGGAATGATTTCCATGTGTTGTATTATTCTCCAGAGTGGGCAGAGCTCCCCAGTGCCAGTAAAGTGGGGTGCAGCATTGCTGAACCCCAATTAGGTTGTGTTTAAGGTTTCACTGGAGGAGAGGTTGCAGGTGGCCTCTTACAGAAAGCTGCATTTCATCCTTGGTTTCCAGATACCTCACAGGATCCTTTCCACTGGGAAATTAAGCAGACACTCTCCATAGCCAGTGCAGCTGTTTGTGGTGTTAAATTAAACTGCTGCTATTGCAGAGAGCCGTGCTGGAGCTGAGCTGGTGCTTAATTGTTTATGGCCATGGATGCCAGCCAAGCAGCAGTCCTGGAGTGGCAAACACTGGAAATCTGACCTGGAAAACAGATGTTTGGGCCAAAGCCAAGGTGGTTTCAGGAAAGACAGTGGGAGAGAAGAGGGAAAAGCAGGAAACCGGTTATTTGTCTGATTTATTGGGCGGCGTAAAGAAATCCACCCCAGAGCAGAGTGCTCACACGAGGCTGGTACAGCAGTAAACTCTGGTTTTAGCAAGCTAGAGCCAGCCTTTACAAGGCTTAGGAGGGCAGCTGTTGGTTTGTCAATGGTGACTCTTGCTGTGCCCAACCCACGCTGGTGGAAAGTTCTCACCTGTTTTCTGGAGGCTGCAGAGCATCTCCTGCAATAAACTGGTTTTTGTGAAGTGCCAGCACAAGTCTCTCAGATTTGATACTTTGAAGGGATCCATTGAAATTTTATGGTTTGAGGAATCTGATCAAAACTAAGTCTTGCAGTGAAGGTGCTTCATGTGAACAGACCATCCCCAGGTATTCCCATTGGCTCTCAAAGGAGGGAAATCTCACACTGGTGGTTCCAGCTCAGGAGCTGAGGGTGCCAATTTCCCTCTGTTCCTCTCTCAGGAGCCCAGAGGACTGCCTGATGTGATGAGGGCAGCTGTTGGTTTATCAGTGCTGACTCTTGCTGTGCCAAACTGTTAAACTGTTTGCTTTGCAGCTGGTAGAAAGTTCTCATCTGTTTGCTGTAGACTGCAGAGCATCTCCTCCAATAAACTGATTTTTGTGAAGTCCCAGCACAAGTCTCTCAAATTCGATACATTGAAAGGATCCATTTAAATTTTAATGGTTTGAGGAATCTGATCAACACCACATCTTGAATGAAGGTGCTTTATGTGAACACATCATCCCCAGGTATTCACACTGGCTCTCACAGGAGGGAAATGTCACATTGGTGGTTCCAGCTCAGGAGCTGAGGGTGCCAATTTCCCTCTGTTCCTCTCTCAGGAGCCCGGGGGACTGCCTGACATGGGGATGCAGGTGCTGCAGACATCTGGGTCTTGGCTTCAAAACTCAAGAGGTCACTTGAGCTTTGAAGTGACCTCTTCTTGTCCCCCTCTTGTCCCCCTTCTTGTTCCTCTTCTTGTCCCCCTGCTTGAGCTTTGAAGTGACCTCTTCTTGTCCCCTTCTCCTGCCCAAGCAGGGACACCAGAAGCTGCCCTGGATCATGCCCAGATGGTTTTTTAATATTTCAAGAGTAAAGATTCCACGACATCTCTGGGATACCTGATCAGGAGGTGCTTGATTGCAGAGAGCCAAAATGAAGAGTTGCACTGGAGGAGAGGGAGGGAACATCCAGAATTTTAGATGAAGGAAATTTTTAAATGCCACTACTCAGGGAGCTGATCCACAGACCTGAGCAGGTGTCTTGCAGCACATCCAAGCTGTGATTTTTGGAGCAGTAATAAGAGTATTTAGCAGGACAAGATGCTTTCACAGTTCTGCCTATATGTTATGAATACATTGATTTAATTGAAGTGTGATGAATTGCAGCTCAAACATTTAGTCCTAATTTTATTTCTTTAGTACTTGAGTCAACAGTGTCACCACATTTTACTGCTGAGGAGCCATCAAAAGATCTTTGGATTCTTGTAGCAACACTCATGTTCTTAGATGCCCAACACACTGAGTAATAATTCTGACTGCCACTCTGAGCTTTTAGAGCGGAATTTGGAAAGTCCTGGTGAGGGAATGCTTAACCCCTTGCACTTCCTCCTGCTCCTGCTTGTGGAACAACAGGTTCCTAAAGCCAGAGGTGTAGGAATTAGGGATTTGGAAGAGGATCATAATTTTCTCTTGCCCAGCAGTGACCAGAATTGGTGGAGTATGGTAGAGGCAAAGAGGACATTTCTGTTCACACACAGAGGTTCAATTAAGATGTTTGGGCTGTTGGTTTTAGTCTTTGCCCATTTTAGCTTTCCACACTGATGATCCAGAATATACAGCTCCTTGGACTTCATCTCTGCTGCCAGACACCCTTTGATTTGTTTTTCCTTTTGTCTTTAGACTTCATGGGCTTCTTGTTTTTTAAAACAAAGGAAATGTCTAAGTAATGATAAATGTCTGCATCTTACATAGAGGGAAAAATATATATTGAAAACTATAAAATATATAATATATTTTTATATATATTATATAAATATATATGATTTATAAAATATATATACTATATAATGTATATTATATATTTTAATATATTAATATTAATATATTATAATATATAATATATTTATATATTATAATATATTTATATATTATATTGTATATAATTGATATATATTAATATATTATAATATAATATAAATACAATATAATATATTTTAATATAATATATAAAATTTTATAAATTATATATATTTAATATATAAAATATATTTTAAATAGATATAGATATATATAATATATAATTTCTTTCCACTGAAGAGATTTTTTCCCTTCTAATTTTGATCAGATTTCTCTGCTTCTGACAGTTGAGGCAGAACTTTTAGCCTTTTCTTGCCATGGAGCACTCACAAACCACTCACTGTACTTCTCTGCAGTGCCACAGGTCTAGCTGTGCTTGAGGATCTATCTAAATGCAAGTGGCTCTCCAAAGCAGCTTCATCAGGCCCTTGGCTAATGTGAAACCTCCTTCAGAGATGCTGCCCTCATCCAGAGGAGAACAGGATTGACCTGGTTTCCTGCATCCAGCCCCACCTGGTGCTTTGCCTTTCCCAGCTTTTGGGACTTTGCAGAAGCTCTGATGTTTTCCTGGTTGAGGGCAATGCCACATCCATGACCTCTGCATTCCCAGAGATACACTACAGACATGAGTCACAGGACATCTTTCTCTTTCTCTGCCCCATCCTCTCTTCCCCAGATACCTGATGGTTTTCTTCTCTTTTAAGGGCACTCTCCAAGAGAGTTTGTGACTTTTTTGCTGTTTTCCTGAAAACTCAGCCTGGTTGTTGGCTAACACAGCCAAGAGCTCAAATGGGAACAAGAGTCTTCAGATGCTGTTTATTGTATAAATTGGCCTGATGTAGAGTAGTAAATTTAGGGGAAACCTTCTGGGAAGGCAAATTCTTTGTCAGAGAACATGGACAGTTGGCTTCATGAGCCATCTGTGTGAGAAAAAGTTGGAATGTGAGTACTCAGTGCTTGTGAATACTCAGCCAGAAGATCTGGTGTTCCAGTCCCAGCAATAACTGCAGCAGTTTGTCTTTGTTTTATAAAACAGGAGGAAGGAGAAGATCTCATCAGATCCAGGATACAGGTGGAATAACAACCTCAACCTGGCCATGTGCTGACAAGAAGTTGTTCTGGGTTTTGTAGCAGCCCCAGACTTTTGTACAAGGGGCTGATGGAAACTCCTCACTCCACACTGCTGAGGAAGAGAGAGGACACTCAAGGAAAGGGCTACATCTTGGTTCTTCAAGTTCTCCTCTCTCCTTGATGGTCTTGCCTCTTGTGTCCTTGAACAGAGAGGCAGGTTTTGAAGTCAGCCTGACCAGAGGAGCAGATATTCATTCAGCTGAAAAAGACCTTTTCATGTTGTCCACAATAGTGATGAAAAGAGAAGCCCCTCTCAGAGACTGAACTCATCTGTCAGGAAAATACCATTTGCAGGTAAGAAAATGCTATTCCCAGCAAAAAACCTGGAACTTCTTCCAAGTGAGGCTAGAGAAGCTTCCCTTCACAAAGATCATTTTTATGTGTACAATGCAGAAGAGACTTGGCTGCATCCCACACCACAAGTCATTCATCACACCACATCATTCATCCTTTTGCTGTTGTGCTTGAACAATGTGTCCTTGTCAATACATTTGACAGATAGCAACTGGTGATAGCACTGATGACTTTTAACTCTGGTGGTCCAAGACAGACATCTGCAGCTGAGTTCAAAGTGCCTCTTGCTCCCCATTGACTAGAAGAGAAGCCAGGAATGACAAGCTTAGATGATGAGACAAAAGTTGGGTGGTAAATCCCAGTTTTGAGCCCAGATGGTAAAATGATGGGCACTAGCTACAGCAGTTAATAATTTCTGGTTTCACTAAGTCTTCTCTCTAAAGGATTTGAAAGACCTTGCAGAGAAAGTTTTGTAGTTTTTCAACCCAAACATTTTGTAGTGTTTCCTGGCACCTTGATTGTATTTGTTTCTGTTTTCAGCTGCTTAAAATAAATCCTGGGGTGCTGCTTTTTCTGGTGGGGTATTTTGTTTCACTGTCTATACAGTGTGGTTCATGTGAGCTGAACTTTCTCTTTATAGCTTCACTTGTGAATGTGGTTCAGCACCCAGGAATGCCTGAGCTCCTTCCCATGCTGTATATAAATAGTGCACAGTTATTTCACAGTTTCACATTCAGCTTGCAGGCTTCCAACAGTATTCCCAAACCCCCCTCTACTCCCATAGCACTCAGGTTCTTGATGTGACTCAACATCAATTACAGCAGAGGTTCATCCCAGGCCAAGCAAGCTCTGATTTGTGACTCCTGTGCATTGTCATCCTTGTTCCCGGCGGTCGGCGTGAAGTCAGCAGTGCTCAGGGCTGCTCCTGTGGGTTTTCCCAGCCCTGTGATGAGTTCAGCTCCGTGGTTAAGCCAAGAGCTGAGCTCCAGTACCTTGGGCACGTCCAGCAGTGCTGGCTCAGTCCGTGGAAGGAAGTCAGAGAGGCTCCAGCTGGATGGATAACTAGCGGCCGGCGCCCGCTGCCCGACGGAGATAAGGGGCTGCTCAAAACCAGGGGAAGTTTTAGACTCTGTCCCAAGTGTTGCCTGTCTCTTGTTTGGCACAGGACTTGTCATGTCTCCCTTCCTGCGGATTGGTTTGTCCAACTATGACAGTGGCCCTTACCTGCCATCCCAGGGGGAGGTGATTAACCCCTACTGCGCCGTGATGGTTAAAGAAGCCGTGGAGTCAGGTAAGCGGGTAGGGGTTGAGTGTGGATAGGGACTTCTCTAATTCATGTCTGTGCTTTTCTGTGTCATTTCCTGTGTGTGGGTAACTAGAATGAACCATAAAAAAGGTTGGCTTGGAAGAGACCTCAAAGATCATCCATTTCCAACCCCACTTTGTAAAGGATTTGTGAAGTCCTTTGTGTTTCAAAGCGCAAGTTTGGGTTTGGCGTGGTCTGCAAGGCAATCTGATTTTAAGATGGTGCCAGACAAATCTGTTTCTCCAATTTGAGGATATTATCAGCTGCATTACAAGCCCCAGCATGTGACAGAGCAGATGAGCCGAGCTGTATTTGGTTTCACCCTTCCAAGACCAGTTGTTGGTTTGTCAGTGGGACTCCAGACAGGTGAAATCTGAGTGAGCTAAAATATTCTGGCAGGGCCATCTTTGTTAATCACTTTTTGGGGAGAGACTGACAGACCCAGCCACTTCCATAATTAAAAAAATAAAAAAGGTACTCAAACAGCCCAGTCTCTGCAGAAATAGTTAATTTATCTGTGTAATTGCTGTGCTGTGTAAAAGGTTTGAAAATGAAACCTTCTGAGAAGCTGTTTGCTGTGTCTGGATCTACGGATTGTTGCACATTTATCCTGATTGAGCAACACTGATGAGTCCTCCTTCAGAAAACATTTGTTCTATGTCTTATGCATTAAAATAATTCCAGTGAAAGGACGAAAAGTTCTCCAGTTGTGCTTTCAAAGGATCATGAAGAGCAAGACCTTCAGTGTTAGGGAGTTACTCATATCGCTGATATTTAGCTTAAATCTTTGATAAATTTCTAATTTGACTGCTGTGATTCTTTGAAAAATAAAATCCACTCAGAAATCCCTATTTATTGAGAATCCCCATGACTGTATTCCCCAGAGGATGTTAAAGTAGTTTAAAAAAATTAGAATTTTAAAATAGTTCAGTATTTCACTGGAGTTCATTTCTCGTTTAAGAGTCAGCATTTATCACATTGAACTTTGTCTTGCCTTAAATGATACTTCAAATAATAATGGAAAATGTGGTGAATAGTAAATTCCAAAGGAAAGAAAATACTGCATGACAAGATATCCCTAAGATCTCACTTTTATCAGAAAATGCATTCTATTTTAGCTCTGTGCAGAGCTTGACTGTTTGCTTTAATGAGGCTTTTGAAAGCCATAATTCAAATTGAAATCTGTGTCAGTTCAAAAGTGAATAAAATCAACTTGGTCAGAACACTCCTATATTTATTTGTCTGACACAGAGCTGAAAGTGTTTTCTGGCATCCAACAAACACAAAACTATTTTCTAAGGGATATAATTTTAATACTCCTCGGAGTCAGTAATCATTATAGTAATTATAATTATTTTAATTATTACTGTAATAATTATAATTAATTATTTTTATTATTATTATTATAAATCCTCTTCCAACAAGAAATGAAAAATTGTGTTTGAGGGAACTTTTCTCCATTAGTGAGGGCTGAGCATAGGAAAGTGACTTTTTGATATTAGGAGATTTCTGTTTGCTGGGATGAAATTTCATCTGGTGGTGGCTCAGAGCATGGTGGGACAGAACCTCCTGGGACTCCTTCACCTCACCCTCCCCTCCTAGGGTGGGCTGAAGCCCCTGTGGGAGGTGTTAATCTGCTGGAAGGTGTTTAAATGTGAGGATGGACAAGTTTACCTTAAGGGCACTGAGGAAAGTGAGGCCACCACAGAATCCATCCACCCTATGATTCCCAGGTACTGATGTGTGAGCAATCCCAGCCTGAGGAACACATCCATGAGGAGTGTGGTAAATCACACCCTGGAAAAGCTCCCCCCCTGACCACACAGAACCACTCAGAGGTCTCTGTCTGACGTGCGGGGAGATGAGCCTGACTCCAAATTGCAGGAATGCTCTCCGTCACCATCCCAAGGAGCTGTCATGCTCTAATAGGCTTCAAGAAGGCAAAAGGTCTCCAGACAACCATTAACTAAATACATTTGAGGTAGAATCATGGAATCATTAAGATTGGGAAAGACCTCCAATAATGTCAAGTCCAGCTGTTAATCCAACGCTGCCAGTTCCACCACTAAACTGTGTCTTATCCCTGCTTCATGATCATTTTTCTTTTGGTCATAATTTTCTCTCCAGCTCCCTGGTTTGACAAAGCAATTGCTACTCATTTGTAATGGGTTAAAAAGAAATATATATATATATATATATATATATATACCTGATACACAAATTTTGGCTAAAATTTTGGCTTGACCAAGGAGTAGGAGTGGACCAGCTGCACAGCCGGTGAGAGATGCAAATCATCCTGGCCTTGTGCTGTGACACTTGGCCATGAAGAAGTTTTTTAGGGCAGAAATGGTTGCTGAGCAGGGCAGGACATGCCTACGTGTTCAAGGCCAAGGAACAACCTGGTCTAGTGGAAGTTGTCCCTGCCCATGGCAGGGGGATGGAACTGGATGGTTTATTAAGGTCCCTTCCAACCTAAACCATTGTGTGGTTCTATGTTTGGCGCTGGCAAAGTGTGGGGTTTTTTGGTTTTGTTTTTGGTTGGTTGGTTGGCTGGGTTTTTGCAAACAGAACGGTGGCAGATGATAAATGTGTTTCCAAAACCAGGGAGTTTGATTTTGGGTTCGTGCCGAAGGCTGTGCCTTGTCAACCAGCCATAAGGAAAAGATCATTGGTCCCCAGGGATCTGGGAGTGTTGAACATCCTCTGTGGACACAGGGATGTCGCAACAATACCATAGTGAAGAATTTCAGAAGTTCTGGATAGATCTTGGGCAGCTTTTTAGTTTTCCACTTGCTTATTTTCTAAAAGGGACCTTGTCACATTATAATGCAATCTGAAAAAAAACCCAACCAAAAAAAACCTGAAAAACAAACCACACCTCCATACAGTTGGAGGTGTTACAGCAATTTATAACTGATGACAAAATATTTCAGAAATTATGTGTGCCTCTGAGATATAAAAAGAGCCTGCCCTTTAAAAGTGGGTTCTGCCTTCGCAAGCCACCTGGCCGGGTGCCATTTTGCCACCTGCCTTGGTGACATTTGCTTCATGAAGGCTCCTGCTCCGTGTTTGAACTCAGCAAAGCCTCCAGGAAAAGCTCTCCCAGCCACAGTGGAAGCTGCTCCCCGGGAAAGACAGTTGCAATTTCATTTTTCAGGAGCCTGGGGTTAGATTAATCCCTGGCAGAATTCCACAGCCGTCAGCAGGACGCACCAGGGGTGGCTGTCTGATCCCGTATATTGGGCAGTTCATTCACATTCCAGGGCTTGTTTATTTAAGCCTGGTGTCCTGGAGTGCAGCACAAATGAAAGCACTTGTTTTGCAAGTGCTGTGTTTCACATCTCTGGCTTTTTCACTGATGCAGCAAAGAAATGATGGTCCTTTACTGAGATTTCTGTTTTCTGGGATGCTGGAAAGTTTATGTCTCATTTTTGTCTTGGATTTCTTGTGAATTAGTGCTCTCATTTAGGGAAAAATTTTCTTCAGCATGTGTTTCCTTCCAGCTGCATGTTCTTTTCCATCTGGGATTATTGGAAATAGCAGCAGGGCCTTTAGATGGGGGTCACAGGTCTGCTGCTTTTTTTCTCTTATTCCTTCAGCTTCAGCATTTGATGGGTTGAATACTTGCAGAGGGTAAGTGTGATATAGAATTTACCTTGTGTAAGCATCCAAGACTTTTACAGGGCTGTATGAAGAAAAACTGGTTGTGTGAGATAAATAAATCTGGCTGAGATTCTTTTCAGAGAGACACAGTTAGAGAGAAACATCTGCAAACCTCAGAGATACCTGTATTTTTACCCATCACCATATTAAGATGCTGTGAAAGAAGAGGAATTAAAGATTCGGGGAAATTTGTTTCATTGAAAACTCTACATCCCTGTGGGATAGTTACAGGTCTGCAAGACTGTTCATGTTTTAACATCTTAGTTGGCTACTGGGCTGGACATTAATCCCAAAGTGCACCCAGCTTTTGGGGGTTTGAAACAAACCTGTCTCATTTTGCAGTGCTTTGGGAGAGGTGATAAACAAGGTAGTTGTGTGGGATGGGATTCACCTGATTAGAAGTGGGTGTTTATGATGTTGGGGTCAGCATTAGAGATCTTCTGAACAGAACTGATGGGGCCAAGGGTGGAAATTACCTTTTTTAGGGTAAAAGTCTGTATTTGGTCTCATGAACTGCCCTCACTGCATGGACTTGTGTTTTCCCTCTCAACAGAGAATGGCCAAGTGTATGTGCAGAAGAAGCCCACCATGTACCCACCCTGGAACAGCACTTTTGATGCCCACATCAACAATGGCCGGGTCATGCACATCGTGGTCAAGGACAAAAGTGCTGAAATGGTCTCAGAGACCACAGTGGAGCTGAAGGTGCTGGCAGAGAGGTGCAAAAAGAGCAATGGGAAGACAGAGATATGGGTGAGCATCACTCTCTCCTCCTGCAGGATGTGCTGGGGAGCTGCTGCAGGGTAAGGGGAGGTATCCTTGTGTCCATGCCAGGCTGTGCCTGTCACCAGCAGTACAGTGGGGACTGGCTGGAATAATGTTTTGAGACTACTTGGGCATGACTTGAGGGAGAGACTTGTCAGAAGAGAAGAGCTTGGCACTTTTATTTTAATTGAAACCCTCCCTGTGCTAGTGAGGGTCCTGCTTCAGGTGAGCTGTGCCCACGTATTAATCTTTGCTGAGGAAACCCACTGGGAACAAATGTTAGTATGACTGGCTGAACATGAGTTATTTTATGTTCTCTGGGGAAACAGCTTTAAAAATTTTATCTGATATCAAGTAGCTGATTCACAGCTGCCTGAGTTCAGAGTTGTGTCAGAGCAACTCCTTAAAAATCACTGAAGTTATGGTGGTGTAAATTTGAACAGTCTTCACAAGAATGCTGAATGTAAGGTTGTGTTCCCTGCTAGTCCAAGCAAGAAAGATCCTGGCAGAAATCTTTAAAATGCAGTATCCAGCTTATATATAGTCCAGTGGATTCAGATTTCCAAAGGCACTTATGGATGATGAGTAGGGTAGGTGGGAATTGTCAAGTCCAGATGGAAGGCCCCAAAAAATGCTGAATCACACAGAATGCCTGGGTTGGAAGACACCTTCAAGATCATCAAGTCCAACCCAGCTCCAACACCTCAACTGGACCATGACTCCACAATAATGAGCTTGTAGGATCCCTCAGGTTGACTGTAAAGATGTTAGACTTGCAGAACTGAGTGCCTAAAAGATTTCAGCATCACCTGTCTGAAGCTGGCTGGGTTTTTTTAACTGCTTCCACTTTCCCCTTGCAGGATCCATTGGGAATGAGTTTTTTCTATAGATAGTGATGGTCCTAATTTGGTGTCTAAAAAGCTGCCTACATCTTCTGTGGTTTAATCACATTCTTCTATCATGCTGCTCTGTGTTTGATATGAGGCGATCAACCCTCCTCTCTCTGTAGCTGCTCCTACCCTACTTTGCTGCCTCACATGGGTATGAGCAACCTGAAAATTAGCATTCATTGCTATTCATCAGTTCCCAGTGGGAAAAGGAGATCGCTTGAAAGTCATCTGAAAAGATTTTTCCTTCTCTGAATGACTGTTTAATGGAGTTTTTTTCTTGTTTTTCACTTATCTCAACCAGCTAGAACTGAAGCCTCAAGGGCGAATGCTGATGAATGCAAGATACTTCCTGGAAATAAGTGGCAAGTGATTCTGTTTGTTAATTTATGGCTGTGATTTCTGGGCTGTGGGGCAGACAGGGTGTCTTCACTAAAAGCAGTGCCTATGTTATTACTGACTGATCCATGACAACAAACATTAACTGCTTGAAATGAAAACTCCAGAAAAGTGATTTTTATTGTGTGGTGACTATTCTTCTGTGATTTGCAAGGCAGATTTTTTTGGCTGGTTTACCACTAAATGGCAGATATTCCCATTATGCTAAACAAGACAGAACAGATACATAAGGAGGCAGCTCCCTCTGAAATAATTCTTCTTTATGTTCTACAAGAAATTCATGGAGGGGCTGGAGCACATCCAGAGAAGGGAATGGAGCTGAGGAAGGGTCTGGAGCACCAGGAGGGCTGAAGAAGCTGGGAAGGGGGCTCAGCCTGGAGCAAAGAAGGCTCAGGGGGACCTTGTGGCTCTGCACACTGCCCTGACAGGAGGGGACAGCTGGGGATATGGGGCTCTGCTCCCAGGGAACAGGGACAGGAGGAGAGGGAATGGCCTCAGGGAACATCCTCAGGTTGGTTCTTAGGGAAAAATTTCTGTAGAAAGGGCTGCATTCTGCTTTGTTGAAGGAAATGGGTTTAATTCAAACGCTTGGTCTTATTCTCCCATCTTTGTTGCCAAAATTCTCATATCCTCAGGTGTAAGATGTAGCTGTGAGGTGCAGGTATCTGGAAGGCTCTTCCAGTTATAGAAACAGAGCAGCCCTGAAAGCAGCCATGGCCATGCTGATATTTTCTTAACCATCCCTACCTTTAATGTGGACTGGACTGCTGTTTGTGTGTTAAAAGGGGTTAGGGAGGCCAAAGCATAGAAAATGCAAGCTGTGCTTCTATAACAAATATCAAGATCAGCATCAGATCATGCAGGGAGCCAGTTCCTACAGGTTACCTGAGTGACTCACTGTGCAGTGCAGGAGTGAAACTAAGCAGAGATTGATTTTCTGTGCGAGTTTCAGATCTGTAGGCAGAAGCAAATGTAGAAGTGCACATGAAATCAGAATTGGTTTGTTTGCTGTCCCACAAAGTTTAAATAACTGTGAATAACAGCAAGGGCACGCAAATAGCAAGGCAAGTGTTGGCATGGAAAAATAACAAGAATATCCTGGGACATAAATACCTGCTTACTGACACATGTATGTGCACACAGTAAGGACTCTGTTAAATACCCGTAAATATATATACACACACATATACACGTGTGTTTGTGTCCATATATCAGTAATTATTTTATGTAATTTCATCCTTTTTAGGGCATGCTTCTTCGGTGCTGTACAAAGTCAAAGTTTTATGTTTAAATTACCACTCCTTGGGAAGTTTTTGTTCTAGGTTTCAGGAGAAGTGTTATGAATTATCAAGAGAGCTCACTGTCTGAAGTCTAAAGTCATTTTAATGTAGGAATGGTGGATAAAAACCATCCAAACAAGACTTTTGTGTGTTTCCTAAAATGGTATTTCTTTGAGTATTCATTACCATGAGTGAATCATCAGCTTCAGTCACGTAGTATTTGGGCAATTTGTATTTTCTGAAGGCACCTGCTCAGGACAGGGTACACTTAAATACTTTTCCTCTCCTCCCAGATGCAAAGGACCTGGCTGACTGTGAGACTGAAAGCTTCTTCTCCTTGCACCAGCGCAGGGGAGCCATCAAACAGGCCAAAATCCACAATGTCAAGTGCCACGAGTTCACAGCCACCTTCTTTCCACAGCCCACCTTCTGCTCTGTGTGCCACGAGTTTGTATGGTAAATGGAAAAGGATCTGGGCTTCTTCTCCTTTGAACCCCAGGAACCAGTTCTGGTGTCACTGTGACACTTGGGAATGGTGTTTAGTGTTGGACATGGAAATGGGCAACATTTGGGCAACATGGGTGAGATCTGGGTTAATGGTTGGACTGGATGATTTTAAAGGTCTCTTCTGGATGATTTTAAAGATCTTTTCCAAGCTAAAAGATTCCATGATTCCCTGTTTAATATCTGTGCTCCTCCTGTAAGTCCCTTGGCATATTATGTTTCAAGTTATTGCATTACTTTAAGGATGCAGTTTGCAGTTGTAATTCCAACTGTGAAAAATTCCCCTCACTTTTTAATTTAGTTTTTACAAATATTTTTGGGTTTGGCAAAATGCATAAGCATTTCTCATTGGTCCAGTTTGCTGTTTGGGTATCATGAAATTCAGAGTGCTGAAAAGACTGTGAGAACTATAGAGAATCACTCCACCATTAGATTAAATGAGGATAATGAAATTAAATAATCTCTACAAAGAGTGATAAAAAGAAAAGTTATTTTGTTCTTCTTCTTTGATAATTATTGCTCTTCTTCTACTGAGGCTTTCAGACAGCTCAGGATTAACCACTGCTCTGTTCATTTCAGGGGTCTGAATAAACAAGGCTATCAATGCAGACGTAAGGAACTTTCTTTTGTTTTCTTATTGTCATTATTTACTTAATCTTTTCTTAAGGAATTTCTTTATTAACACCATGACACCCTTGCTGTTGCAGAATGTAATGCTGCCATTCATAAGAAGTGCATTGATAAAGTAATAGCCAAGTGTACAGGATCAGCAATCAATAGCAGAGAAACAATGGTAGGTTGTATTACTATTATTATTATGATTGTTGTTGCTGTTGTTGTTATTTTATTTTATTTTATTTTATTTTATTTTATTTTATATTTTATTTTATTTTATTTTATTATTATGATTCCCTTTAAAAATTTTTGAGTGTCATTCAGATCTCTCCTACACCACTGCAAAGCAACTTCTGATGAAGCAAAAGGACCTACTGAGCTAAGGACTCTGTGATCTGATCTGTGCCCTTTGCTTTTTATGTTCCCAGTGATTTCATTACCTCCTACTTAAGATTTACTCAAATGCAGCTGCAGAATAAGCAGTTGCTGAATCAGAACTGACATTTTTCTAATGCATAAAGTATAACTCAGAGGGAAGTCATGGACACGAGGTGGAGATTTACTGGAGAAAACTCTTCACTATCCCATGTTAGGCTGGACATGAGGCTGAATTTTCAGAATTGTGCTTTAACAAATCTGTGCTTGTGTTATCTGAAACAGTCAGTGGGAGATATGATATCTAAGCTGTTATTTGCTTTATTTTTCTCATGTCAGTTTATTCTAAAATTTTCTTTTTGGTAAGCAAAACCAGATATTAAACTCCTGATAGGACTATTCCCTTTACCTTGTGTCCTACAATGTCTGTTTACTCTCAGCCCCACCCTGGCTCCTGTTCTCCTTCTACAATTTTTATAGATGAGATTGCTCTCCCTTCTCTTTCTGACGTCTCCAGGGTAGATGTAACCAACTTTGTCATCACCTTTCACACTAAAAGAATTACAACAGGCTCTTCCAAGGAGTGATTCATGGCAACAAATGTAGACATCCATTTGAGGATGAGGTGAAGGATTTTTAAAAGTATCAGTGTTTTCCCAGTGAGCATTAGGGGAGCCTGGGTATGTTAATGAGGCACAAGCAGTCCTTTGGTCAAGGCCAGGGATGAAATGACCCAATTCCCTCTGAATTGTAGTCACTATGTATCAAATTTTGGGTTTGTGCGCCTGATAAACAATTTCTGCTTGGCAGATAAAAGGGCAAAGAGGATAAAAGGGTAGTAGAGAAAGCAACATCTGTGGTACACGTTTGGTTTTCCACACAGAGCCGAGGTGGAAATGAGCAGTGGATTTTCAGCCTGGCTTTTGTCTTGCAGTTCCACAAGGAGAGGTTCAAGATCGACATGCCCCACCGCTTCAAAGTGTACAACTACAAGAGCCCCACGTTCTGTGAGCACTGTGGCACCCTGCTCTGGGGCCTGGCACGGCAGGGGCTGAAGTGTGACGGTGAGTCCCTGGCCCAGGTGGCACCAGCTGAGCGTGGGAGGGGTCGTTGTCTTTGGAGGGTGGCAGTCTGAAAAACAAATCTCATTTATCGCCCTTCTCTGCAAAACCAGTAGGAGGTGGCACCCAGAAGGGTTTCTGTGGTTGAGATGACCCCTGAGGTGTTAGAAAGTCTCTTTTCTCCCAGCCCTACAACCAAAGAAAAAGTCAAGATTCCTCAGTTCTGCTTTTCAAGGTTGTTTATTTTCTCTTATCTATTCCATTCTTTCTCTGACCTGCTGAGATCTGTCCAGCAGGTCGGGTTGTGGCACAGTCCCTGCCCTTGGGGTGGTGTTGGCTTTTTATACCAAGAACTACGTGTACTTTATTTACAGTAATTTTCCAACACCTGTCACCTATGTTAGACAGTCTGTCTCTACTGTAAACCAATCAAAAAATGTCACCATCACAGCAGAAGATGGAGGACAAGAAGGACAGGACACACCCAGATTCCTCCATCTTGCCTCTTGAACCTCCATTCTCAAACCCCAAAATTCTACTTTTTCACCCTGTGACAAATTCACTATCATTCTACTCAAACTCTTGTGGCTTGTAACTCCTCGCACAAAGTTGGTAATTGTATCCAAGGGCTAAAATCAAAGGCACAGGTGTTTGTGACTCCGTGCCAAGGTCCCTGAGTCCCCTGCCAGGGTCTCGAATCACCCAGGGCAGCCAGAGGAATGTCCTGGGTTTCAACATCACCCAGGAGGGTGAAGGAGTGGTCTACAGGACTGCCCTTCAAGGAGGATCTTTCCTCAAGAATGAGGACAGCTGTCCATGTGCTGAGAGAAATTTGATCCAGATGGATGATGAGTTGCTTCCCAAAGAGACAAAGAACATCACAGTGGCACTGTTCATCTCCCCAAATCACCCCCAATATGAACTTGCAAGCTCTATTTCCACTGTCAGACCCAAGACATTTCACTGTCTTCATAATCTGAAACCAATGGCAGGATCCTCTTCTGTGATTACAGTTTATCTCTGAGATGATGGCTTGTATTTTTAGTAGCCTGTACCTGCAAAGGCTGATGGATTTGGAAATGCAACCTCTGGCCAGAAGAAAATACAAAAATAGTCTCCACAGGGTACCAAAAACACTACCTGAGTGCCATCTCAAGAACTCTTTAGGTGGCTGATCTCTGTCCCTGGCTAACACCTGCTCCTGCCCAGCCCTTTACAGCCTTCATTGTCCCCGTGTTCTCTCTTTCAGCATGTGGCATGAACGTCCACCACAAGTGCCAGGCAAAAGTAGCAAATCTTTGTGGAGTGAACCAGAAACTGATGGCTGAAGCCCTGGCAATGATAGAGAGCACTCAGCAGGTAAATAGTTGAAGCATTTTTAGATGCTCTTCTAGATTTTGGCTTTTGTGAGTCACACTCAAGAAGTCACGGTGTTGTTCATAAGCTTGGCATGTGATTTTGGCTCAAAAGTTTGCTGGTTTCTGTTCCCCAGGCTCGCTGCCAGCGCGACAGTGAACAGATCTCCAGGGATGGACCTCTGGAAATCGGCTTCCCTGTTCCTGTGAAGGATGTGACACCACTTCAGGCCTTGCCAGCATCAGGGAAAAAAGGTAATTCCTCCTGGTGATACAGGGCAGAGCTTTGTTGTTGTTTGGTTGGTACCTGGTGAGTTGGAGGTGACACGAGTGGGGAATTTATTGCCAAGCTCTAAACAGGATATTTGGAATCCTTCTGATCACCATATCCAATTTTCTTTCTGATTTCATATTTTTGGGTGGAGGTTGAATTCCAGTAGCTTTGAAAACCACTGGTAGACCTCCACTTCACTCACCCAGGATCTGATCTAGGTGTCACAGCCCTCTGTGGTACAAAAACGGATGTTTAGGGGGGTAAATGAGAGACTGTGCCCTTTGGACCCCAAGGAGAAATAAATGATGTCCCCATCTGTGTTTATTTGTGTTCTGTTCTGCAAGTAGAACTGGCTGTGCTGATGTGAAACAGTAAAGCCTCAGGTGGTTTCACATCTGTTTCACATGTGGGTCAGTTTGTCTGCTGAGTAGTGTTCAGCATTTTAGAGCAGTTACAGCAGCAGGATAAATCTAGAGGGACAAAATCTCCTACAAGTTCTTATAAATTCAGGTTAGTGGAGTATTGGAAAAAACCTCAGAGTGATTCCTCTCCAAGCTGGCTGGAATGGTTGATCTGGAATGCTTCACATCCAGAGCAGGAGCACAGTATGACAATGCCATCCCGCATCTTCATCTAGCTTTGCCTAGGGTTTAGAAAAGACCTTGAAAAATGAAACTGCATCATCATGGCAAGCAGCAAGAAGGACTGGAGAAGACACGTGGCCAGAAATTAAGGATTTGGTGCCATAAAACAGAAAGATGAAGGAGTTTGTAAAGTGGTTTATAAATTTTTAAAAAAGCTACTGAAGAAGATGCAGTTTCCACTGGAGTAAAGTTTCCTCTGGAGACAAAGCAGTGTGGGAGCAGAGCCAATCTACTCAGAGATGGCCACCACATTTCCATTTGTCTAAAAATTTTAAACCTCTAAGCAGAATACCTGTAAGTGTTCTGGGGATTTTCTGTTCCTGTCCAGGGGTTTATTTGAGTGCTTTGATGTGTGTTGCAGAGCCACAAGGCATCTCCTGGGAGACTCCAGTGGAGGGCACAGTGAAGGGAGAATCCCTCATAGAGTCAGACTTGGGAGAACAGTCCCAGGAACAGCAGGAGCACCAAGTGCAGTTAAAACTGACCATTGAAGATTTTGTCCTGCACAAGATGCTGGGGAAGGGCAGTTTTGGCAAGGTAAGCATTGGGACTGGGACACCACTGTGGGCATTTGCATGTCGCTTTGTGTGGCACTAAATAACATCTGGTTTGAAGGGACACTTGGGGAAAAACCTGGAATGGAATCATTTGGTTGGAATGAATGGAATAATTTAGGTTGCAAAAGACTTCCAAGGTTTTTGCTAACTCAGCACTGCCAAGTCCACCACTCACTGTGTCCCCAGGTGCCACATCCACGTGTTTTTGATCACTTCCAGGGATGGTGACTCCACCACTTCCTCGGGCAGTCCCTTCCAATGCCTGACCACTCTTCCAGTGAAGAATTTTTTTTTTTTAATATCCCATCTCAACCTCCCCTGGAACAACTTGAGGCCATTTCCTCTTGTCCTGTCCCTGTTCCCTGGTAGCAGAGCCTGATCCCCCCTCCAGCTGTCCCCTCCCGTCAGGGTGCTGTGCAGAGCCACAAGGTCCCCCCTGAGCCTCCTTTTCTCCTGGCTGAGCCCCTTTCCCATCCCCTTCTGGTGTTCCAGCCCCTTCCCCAGCTCCATTCCCTTCTCTGAACACACTCCAGCCCCTCAGTGTCTTCCTTGGAGTGATGGACCCAGAACTGAATACAGGATTTGAGGTGTGGCCTCACCAGTGCCCAGTACGGGTCACTACCCTGGTCCTGCTGCCACACAATGGCTGATAAACCTCCAAGTCTTAAAAAATCCTTGCGCTGGCATGGTTGAATCCTAAAATCCATCTTCTCCTTGCCTTGTCCTTCTCCCTGTCCCATTAGTTGCTCTCTCATGACAGGACAGGAATGCCCCAGGCAGGGTTTCAACTTCCCTTTCTGTGCAGGTTGATGGATTCAGGATATCCCCAGAGAGCTGGTGGGAAAGGTCTCTGTGCTCTCCCTCTTCACAGGGAGGTGGAGCATGAGCTGAGAAGCTGAATGTGGATCAGCTCTGCTCTCAGAGCAGCAGGTCCCAGCTGGGAGCAGTAACTGCTCTTTCCAGCTCTGATCTGTGCTGGAGCCCAAAGCAAATTTTGCAGCAGCCAAGAATTTGTGCTTTTGAAACGAGAACCACCTGTTTTCAGTGGATTCTTTAATCCTGGTGAACTGTAGATTGTTCTTCCCCATTGCAGATATCCCCTGGGAGGGGACTCAGGTTACTCAGTGCCAGCGCAAAGCTGAGAGAAGCAATTTCAGAGGCACTCCCCATTGTGTTTGCACAGCCAATAAGGAGAAGGAGTATGGATCACATTGCCCCCATCCCACATCTTTCCAAGGGGAAAGCCTTGACAAAGGGCGGCTTTTTGCCTGCTAAATGATCTGGAGCAACTGCTGCAGCCAGTTCCTCGACTGGTGAAATATTTCTTGTGTTGGCCTTTCATACTTGAAAGTAACAGAATCACAGAATGGTTTGCTTTCAAAGGGACCTTAAAGACCATCTAGTTCCAACTCAATGCACAGGGAAATTTTCCATTAGAAAGTGTTGAGTCTACTTGTCATGTCCACAGTTTGCATGGGAGCCAGAGCTGAGGCATCTCACAGCCAAACCAGAGTATCCCAAACCAGCATTCCAGACTAACCTGCAGTCAAGAGTGTGGATATAATAGAAACATTTTTATTGGAAGGAAAGGATCTCTGGAGGTCTTCTTATCTAAACCATTCCTCAAAACAGGTCTCATGAGATGAGGTTGCTCAGGTGCTCATCTATTCAAGTCCTGAATGCCTCCATTGAAGCACATTCTGTACCTTGTTTTAGCCCTCATGCTGACATGGACTCTGCAGGCTTCTGCATCTCTCTGAAGTGCACACTGTGGGTGTGGAGAGGATGGGCCATTTTGTGCCTTTCTGCAACAAAAACTCACCCACGAGTTTCCTGTGCTGGTGTCACTCCTGGTGCCCTCATTTGCTTGGAGAGAGATTCACTTCCCCATAGAGGGGACAGGGTGTGCACATCTCAGTGCCTGAGGGGTCTCTCCAGCTCTGTGTGATCCTGGGAGGCTGAGGGGCAGATCCATGAGGATATCTCCCACCACCACCTCTGCATGTGGTCTGGCATTGCCTCCCTGCTCCTTGGAAGTCACGGCACAGGTCACAAAGGCAGCACATTCATTCCCCAGCTTCCCCAGGAGAGCAGTGCCCAACACAAACATGAGGGTAAAAAGGGTGCCTGCAGCATCAGCACTGTGAGCATTTCTGGTCATTCAGTGCAGAGACAGAGGGAGGCTCTACTCTCTGTCTGATGCTACAAAGTGAAATGCAGCAGTAGCCAAAAGGGTAAATAAAACTTTTGTCAGGGCTAAAACATGTCTGAGCTTACTCAGTAAATAGTGTCTGACAGAGAACTTCAAAGACCTCTTTGACGAGGTCTTTAAATAAATCTTGCACATTTATTCAGTCTATAGAAACAGGGTCAGCAGGCTGTTAGTGTGAAGATCAGGACTGTCACTGCCTTCCAGGAGAGACTTCTTTGCTCTGTGGTCTCTAGAAAACCCTTCTCTGCTGCTCTGGGTTTCATTTTCCCTGCCTATAAAAGTAGAGAGAGGTTGTAACTCCTCAGGGAGGTGTTTTCCCATTCTAAGAGAAGAGCTCCTGCAAAAGCATGGGGGACCCAGCCTGTGTGCTCAGACCTGAAAACTGAGAGGAAGGAAAGACATCTGATATAAAACCAGTCCAATTACTGCTGGACATCATTTTCCACCTGCTGAAGAGCTGGTGCAGGGTATTTGCATTTCAAATGCTGACAAAGCAATATTCTGTGTTTTATTATTTGAAGTCAGAAAACAGGAAATGTATCTCAGGAGCATTTGCATGAGGATGGTTTCTGTTATCAGAGGTGTTTGGCTCTTTGGCATGTCCTATCCATCCGTCCTGCTCCTCTAATTGCCAAAAACTTCACATCCTTCTCCAGGGCTCAACTTCATAAAACTATTCTGGGTGTGGGGAGCAAACTCAAAGTCTTTAATGGCAGAATGGGGCCTTAAGCATCGAGGTTTTTAAGGTGTACCCCAGTGAATTCCCAGGAGCTCAGCTCCCACCCTCACATGGCTGTCCTGAGAGGAGATAATCCCTCTTTCTGAGCAGCTGTTTCCGTTTCAGGTGTTCCTGGCCGAGCTGAAGAGCACAGACCAGTATTTTGCTGTGAAAGCCCTGAAGAAGGACGTGGTGCTGATGGATGATGACGTTGAGTGCACGATGGTGGAGAAGAGAGTCCTCTCCTTGGCTTGGGAGCACCCATTCCTCACTCATGTCTTCTGCACGTTCCAGACCAAGGTAAGACAAGGATCTGCCACCTTTTTCCTCAGGCTGAGAATGCTTTACTGAAATACAGATGTTTGGTGAAGGGCTTCGGCCTGCTGGGGTCCACCTGGGACATGAAGTGGTGCTCAGGGAAGGGATGTTCAGATTAAGCACTCAGGAAATAGCTCCAGAAATTTAATCTACCTTCCCCTATCCCCCTGGGGATAGGATGGTGTATTTGAGAATTATGGCATCCAAGGTAAAATCTGCTGTTAAAATCTGGTACCCTGGGCCAAGGATGTGCCAAGGCCACAGCCAGGGTAAGGATGACACTGACTCCTCATGGAGTTATCTGAACCTCTTGGCCCATGGAGCTTTGTGCTACCGCTAGCCTGGATCAAAGCCACCTCAAGAAACCCTGGTTTTGGAGGATAAACATGCTGTCATTCACTTCTTTGCCCCCAGTTGCTGTTAAATGGCAGCAGACACTGATGGTTCTGCATTTCAGTGCTACTGAAATCTCGCTTGTGACTCCAAACCAAAACTGAAGTGACATTTAAGTAATACACATATTTTTATGGTCCTGTAATAGACATATTTCCGTGGTCCTACATGCCAACAACTGCTCAGCTTCCCACAGACACAGCCAACAGCCTTAACACCAAAGCACACACAAGGCATAGAAAGAAACCAGGGAAGTTTGAGGGTTTCTCTTTGTCCAACCTACTCAAACCATTCCTGAGAGATGGTTGGTATCTCTTAGCTCAATTTCAGAGCAGCACTGGCTCATGGCTGCTTGTTCAGGGTTTTGTCTGGATGCTCCCAGTCCTTGCTCAGCCCCAGGGTTTGGTGGCACAAGGCCCTGCTCAGTGTAAGCTTAGGACCTGCTCAGGAGAAAGTTCTTCTGCAGGGTCAGGAGAAACAAATACAACCTCTGTGGTACATCCCAGTCATCTGTGGGATATGACACCTGCTCAAAGACAGGTTAAATTTATAACAGGGAACGTCTGGGAACTGCTGTAGGTGATGTGGCACTGAGCCCAATCATTCATGTTTAACCCCTTTGGGACTGACAGCAGGGATAATGTGTCCTGGGAAGGGATCCTTGCCTGGCAAGGAAAAGAATTAACTCCCTACTTAAGGAGGGCTGGTTTTCAGAGGAAAATATAAATGCCACAATTCCAAAAGCAAAGAAGATCAAGATTTAATTGAAGAGATAAAACATTGACAGCAGTCACAGCTTTATGAGGGAGATTTTACTCCAGGGAATGCTGCCTGTATCTCCAGAGGGATGCTGACTGAAGCCAGCAGCAGAACCATGTTGTCTGTGCTCCAGCCTGGTCTGGGAGCTGCAGGTTGTGATGGTGTTCACAGGGGTCTCAGGTTGAGGGAAAAGACGAGGATCTGACTCCGTGTTTCAGAAGGCTGATTTATTATTTTATTATATATATTACATTAAAACTATACTAAAAGAATAGAAGAAAGGATTTCATCAGAAGGCTAGCTAAGAATAGAAAAAGAATAGAATGATAACAAAGGCTTGTGACTGACCAGAGAGTCTGAGCCAGCTGACTGTGATTGGCCATTAATTAGAAACAACCAACATGAGACCAATCACAGATGCACCTGTTGCATTCCACAGCAGCAGATAACCATTGTTTACATTTTGTTCCTGAGGCCTCTCAGCTTCTCAGGAGAAAAAATCCTAAGGAAAGGATTTTTCATAAAAGATGTCTGCGACAGGAGGTCGGGGTCAGGATGGTACAGCAGGGACAGTATGCAGCCCTGGGTTCAGGCAATGCAGCCATGCAAGTGTCCCCTTCCCTCATGAGACCACAGCAAAAAGAGGAGAGGCCAAATGGAGTCGTGTCAGGATCCAGGTGGGATTTACTGACTGTTTAAAGGGGAAAAATTGAAGGATGGAAAAGCAATGAATGTCTGAAAAATTCATGGGTGCCAGGCTAGAAAAGCCAGATGATTTTTTTCCTACACTTCAAGGCAGCAGCACAGAATTGCCCTTCTGTCATGGAGAAAGGATCCCCATCCATCTCATCCCAAGCCATCCCTGCCTCTTTAAATCTGTGTGATCTCCCACAGACAGGAGCTGGGATGGCGCTGCCCAGGCCAAAGCTGCTCTGGGCTCTGGTTGATTTTCTCCCCTGGTTTTTCTCCCCTGACCTTTGCAAGCCAGCAGTGATCACTCAGGGCAGGAAAGTCACCCAGAGCTGGGAGCTGTGACAACCTTGGATGGTCCTCCAGGGCTCAAAGCACTGTGGTTGTCAGAATGTCTTTTATGGCAATCATTTTAGGATCATGGAATGGTTTGGGTTGGAAGGGACCTTAAAAATCACCTATTTCCAACCCCTCTGCCATGGGCAGAAGCCACAGCACTGCTGTGTAGAGTCCCTCTATGGATTTTAATATTGAAAATATGACATTTTTTTGTTTCTTGAAGTTTCACTGGATAGATAAGTAGTTTCAAACAGAAACATAGGTGCCAATGCCTTTCTGAACCCCTCATGCTTTGGCTCACCTGAGCTGCTCCAGGTGCTGAGTGTCTCTGCAAAGGACAGAAAAAACAGGAATATTCCTACTCCAAAGCAAGGACTCAATAGTCCACATGTTTCCAGAGGGGGAAAAAAAGTCCTTTAATCTGTTGGCAGCTCTCTGAGCTCTGGGATGAGTTTCTTCCTTGCCTCCACCCAGGTAATGAGTGACTGCTTAATTATATAAATCTGGATGGCTCTTCAGACAGGTTTTTTGGAGTCTGAATGATCAATGCTTTCAAAACTCAGAATACTTTTCTTGTTTTATTGCGTGAGAATAAATGCAAGCCCACAGTGTTTGGGGTTCTTTTTTGTCCAATCTCTTTTTGAATTTTTCTGTTTTATTTTACTGCAGTCATCTTTGTATCCAGATATTCAGCTGTCATAATTACATACTCTGAATTTTAACAATAAGCTCAAAGAGCTATTCTGCTGTATTAGATTTAAAGGGATGCTGTTATGTTAAAGAGGAGGAAAAATATGTTTATAATTCTGTGAAATCCCAAAATCAGTAATGCCAAAAGACTTTCTAGCATCCCAGAGCTTATGTTTTATTCCTTTTTGCATTTCACTGATCTTCTGCCATAAAAATAGGCTTCCCCTTTTTGAAAGCCACTTTTATTTCTGTTTCTTTACTTCATTGACCAAGTTTTATTAACACCCTTTACCTAAATGCAAATTAAATCTTGAGGCATTTTGACTTGCAGCACAAAATAGCAACAGAGAAGATTATCTCAACCCAAAAGAGAAGTAATTGTTACTGCAATTTAAAATAAAATGTTACAGAAATGTTTATTTTCTGCTTTACTGTTGTATTATATGGTTTTTTTTTTCTGGTGGTGAGCCTTTTTCACATCCTCTGTTGCCCTTGTGTGCTTAATACTGACTGAAAAATCTCTTACTCTGGCAGGAAGGAGAAAAGAATTGTAAAACAGGAGTGTGGTCCTAATTTGAAAATTCTTTGTTTTCCATGAGTATTTTCAGATTTCCCATTAAAATATCTCCTCAGAGGTTACTTCAATTCCTGAAATTGTGTTTGTTTCCAAGCATGATTTCAGTTTTCTTCTCTCTCCGACTGGCTCTTGAGGGGCAGGGCTGATTTCTTTGCCCTGAATCAGGGCATGGGGTTGGCACATGGGCATTTCACACCCTTTGGATGTTCAGCTCCTCTGCCTGGTGGTCCCAGGGACCTCCTGAAGAGCCCCAGCTCCATCTTCCTACTTTTTCTTGGAAACATCTGTCCATCCTTATAGTATTCTGAGTACTTTGAGCTTGGAAAAAAAATCTGATTCAAGGCCAAATTTGAAGCAGCTGATGAGAAATTTTAGGAAAGCTTTGAGGATTTTGCCTCTTGCAACCAACAGGCAGGAAAACTGGCATGGTCTTGTTGGATCCTGGCCAAAATTTCAACGTGGTTTAGCAGAAATAGCAACATCTCAGCAGAGCTTTGGGATTTCTACAGGGTTGTGCCAGAGGAGGTGTGAGCAGCTGTAATTATAACATCAAATATGTGAAGTTTTTGTAAGGACATTTCTAGGTGATGTCAGCACATGTGGTGTGAACTGGGGGAAGGCATTGGCCAGGAAGAGAGGAGGACAGCTCACCAGTGGGGTTTTTTAAGTAAAAGATGATTGCATGATTGCCATATTCAATACACATACTGTCATTGCCTCCCCATTGTCCAGCCTGAGGAAAATCAGCCCAAAATGCATTCAGCTTTGCATGAGATTTCTAAGAATCTGCAGTCTAGCTGCACTTCACCATGAAAAAAATTATTTCCTAAAATAAAAGCATTTAATATTTTTTTCTCTTTTTCAACTGCTAAAATATTTACTTTTCAGGGATTTGGCTACTTTTTATTTCGTTTTTGGTCTGGTGTTTTTTTTAATTTTTTTAAATCCACAAATCTTTCTCTAGCCTTGAGAAAATCAGTCTCTCTCCAAGATTCTGCTGGATGCTGATAGGGAAAACCACTTCCTCTTGCAAGACCTGGGCTGATAGTGCCTCAGTTTATCACTGAGTGATGGGCTCTGTCTGCTCTGAGAGTGAGTAAAGGTCTTGGGATCTCAGAGCTCAAATGGAAACCAAGTCTGCACCTTCCTCTCTGCAAATGTGTTTTATTTATATGTATAAATATATTCCTGTGCTTTGCACCAAGCAGATGGGCACACCATGCTGAGCGTCCCAAATGAGCAGCTCAATACGCAGCCAGGAGTGCTGAGAGTGCAAGGATTAGAACAAGGAATAAACACTGAGAGAAAAGGCTGGGCTGGATTACTGGGCAGCTGTAAGAAATGCTGCCATCTCCAGAAGATAGGCTGATATTACATGAGAGAGGGAAAGTATTTAAACCAGAGAACAGAATTAAATCTTGGATTGCTCTGGTGCAAATTGCAGTGCAGGTGAAGGAGTAACCCTGTGTTAACTGTTCCTCATGACAATGGACACAGAGAGGACTGCACTGCCCTCTTTCCCACTGGATGGGATGCTCTGATGGGATTACAGCACTCAGTGATGTGGTGGAAAGGGCTTGAGAGGCTTTTGGCTGCCAGGTATCCCATGAAATAAAACAGATCCAAGGTGTGGAACAGCACCCAGACTGTGCTGAGCTGCATGGAAAGGTGAGAGCAGAGCCAGCTGCAGGAATTGCATCATGTCCAGCCTTTCTCTTGGCCAGGGACAGCCTAGTTCAGTGGGAATGCAGCAGGATTAGGTCACTTGATCTGGAGCCTTCTCCACGTGGAGATATTTGTTAGGGTAACTGATCTAAACACAGGTAAAGCCACACTGTCCTGTAGCATTAATTATTCTGAAATTCATCTTCCTGGAATCCCTGGGAAGAAGAATTTTTGCTCCTCAGTAAATGGTGTTAAATTGTGTATTTATATGTATGCAAGCGCTTTCAAAATGCAAAGAAAACAAAAATCTGAAAATCTCTGCAGAAAAGTGCTCTGGAGGGCTTCCAGCTGGTTAAAGGATTTTAAGAGCCTGTTAAAGGATGTACCTTCAAAAGATCAATTTAAATGCTGCTTGCTTTATACTCATTGTTTATAAAGTTGAAAGCAGCTCTGATAGTGCCTATTCATTCTCCCAGCAGTGCAGCAGAGCAGGAGCAGGTTGGTTTAACCCCATCCCTGCCGCATCCTGGAGAGGCAGAGGGAGAAGGTGGCTCTGTGGGGAGGAGCTCAGCACAGGCACTGAGGGATTGAAAGGGCAGGAAGGTGAGTTCCTGCAGTAATCCAGGCTTTCAGCTCCTGGCAGGACTGGCTGGGCTGGGGAGCAGTGTTATTTTGTGAGCAGGAGCTGTGTTATGCTGTGCAGGACACTGCTGCCGTGTCTGTGAGTTGTACAGCCTCATGTTGTAGGGCTCTACACCAGGAGCAGCACTTCACCCTCCCACAGCAGGGTTTGCCCTGTTCCCAGTGCTGCAGTGGAGAAAGTCCCTGGGAGATGGTCTAGAAGTAGGGAATGGCTGATTGTCTTGGTGTGGAAAGACAGGAGTCTGCTAAGGAAGGCAGGAACCTCCCCTGAAATGGAGAATGTAAACCCTCCCCACCCCTCCTAATTGTTATAAATTTTAAATTAAGGGCTCTCAGGCAACAATATGGGATCAGGAAATAACAGTTCTTTAATAGGGAAGGAAAAATAAAAGGATAAAATAAACAATGCAGTAAACTAGAACAACACTGACAGAGTCAGAACACAGCCTGACACCCTGTGGGTCAGGGTGTTGGTAGCAGTCCCATTGGAATTGTGGCTGCAGCCCTCCTGCAGTGTCAGGGGTGGTTCTGCTGGAGCAGGGATCCTGTAGAAGGGTGTATTCTTCCTCTGAAGATCCAGTGGAAGAGGCAGCTGCTGTTCCTCTGGGAAACCCAGTGGAGAAGCCGTGCTGGTGTTCCAGAATCTCCAGATTATATCCAGGTAGCAATGCTTGGCTCCTCCCTCTGGGGTCATATCTCCCAATGAGATGCTGTAGTTCTTATCAGTCATGCAGGGCCATTCAATAGCTGTTATCAGCAGATGTCCCCTCCCAAGGGAGGAGTGATTGTGAGCACTCAAAGAGAGATAAGGCAAACTGCCCACTGGACAAAAGATAATCTGCCATGCAGATGGTAATAGAATACATCTTGCATTGCAATCTGGAACACTGACACAGGGATATTTGTTGTCACCTTATTGCAGGGGTTCCATACTGTTGTCTCCTATCACAAAAGCTCCACACCTTCTCGGTGTTTCTCGTGGGCAGCTCCTCAGAGCACTGACTCTTTCTCTTTCACAAAGCAGCCAACTGACTTCAGGTCCCTTCTCACCCACCCACCCCACTCTTTTATATCACTCTTCTTCTCACTGGGTACAGCTGTGGCCTGTTAAAGCCAGGCCTGTTCCTAATCTTTGATAATTGACCCAGATGCAACTCCTTAGGGGTAAGATTACTTTCTACACATTCTTTATTTTCTTATATTCTATCCCCCTACAGATGTTCTTAAGACAACTGGTATTAAATACATCAGGAAGTGTTTGGACAATGCTCCCAGGCACATGGTGTGATTCTCAGGGGTGTCCTGTGTAGGGTCAGGATTTGGACTTTGATGATTCTTGTTGGTCCCTTCCAGCTCAGAATTTCTCTGATTTTATAACTACCCTGGTGCAGTGTCCATCCCTGAGTGCAGGAAGGGCCTTTACAATCCTCCTTGAGCTCTGTGGTCACTAAAAATGGTCATGAGGTCTGCAATGAGAGCAAACTTTTTCTGTTGTGTGAGTCCAGAACCATGACCAAAAGTTAGGCTTGAGCATTTGCTACTCAGGGATGTCCCGCAGGTGGTCAGCAAGTTGTCTGTCACCTGCCTGCAGGACAGAGGGACAGGACACTCTTTCCAAGCCTTCTGCAGAGCTGTGAGGGTCTCATCACTGAGCAACAACATTCCCACTTGTTTGCTCAACATCCACAGCCAGGACTATTGAATTTGCAGGCAACTCCAACATGGGAAGAGACAAGAATCTTGATTCCATGTTTCAGAAGGCTGATTTATTATTTTATTATATATATTAATGTTAAAAGAAAAGGATATATTAAAACTATACTAGAAGAACAGAAGAAAGGATTTCATCAGAAAGCTAGAAAGGAAAGGAATGGAATGGAATGATAATAAAATCTTGTGACTGACCAGAGAGTCTGAGACAGCCGGACTGTGATTGGTCATTAATTAAAAACAACCACATGACACCAATCACAGATGCACCTGTTGCATTCCACAGCAGCAGATAACCATTGTTTACATTTCATTTCTGAGGCCTCTCAGCTTCTCAGGAGAAAGGATCTCAGCAAAAGGATTTTTCATAAAATATGTGTGTGACACAGGACTGCTGCAGGGGATGAGGGCATGGCAGAACCTTGAGAATCAGGAGGTGTTTTGGGTTAGAAAGGACCTTTAAAGGTCATCTAATCCAGCTGCCCTGCAGTGAGCAGGGACATTCTCAACCAGATAAAACCCCCTTGCCTGCTCCAAGTGCTGACAGGCTCCAGAGCCGCCCAGCAGCAGGCAGGAGCCATCAGCCAGGACAAGGGGAAGTGAAGCTGGAGCTTGTGCGCAAGAATGTCCCCCGCGCCACACCGACCCTTTGACCTCCAGTTCTCTCTTGAATTTTCAGTGGTTTCAAGAATGGGTTTTGCCACTTCCCATATTTAATGTGTTCTGTGGCTCTGCAGATCTCAGACCTAGGAAGCTGACTCCAGTAAGTTGTTGCACTTGGCCTTTCTTGGTTGCACCTCACCACTCATAATGACGTAGGGCTGATCTCAACCAGTTCTCCTCCACAAGCTATTCCAGGAATCTGCACTTCTTAAGAAGCAAGGGGAACTTCCAAACCCCTTCCACGAGCAGGAAAGTCAGAGTGATCCTGTCTGTTTTCAATAGGATTTATGTACCACTCTATAACACCTGATATATCATAAATTTCAGTACTAAACATTCCTGAGTAAAGTTTGTATTCTCCAGCTCCATAGCTTAAGGAGCAACAGGATTTGTATATGTGGATGTAAATTAACCTGAGGGGTTGCTCCACCTTTTCTTCCCTCAAGGACACTGCCAGAGTCCCCAGTTTCAAGTCAGAGTCCCTGGGTTCAGTTAAACAGGTACAGCAGATGGTCGCTCTAGTCCATGAACAAGCAGAGCATGACTGCTCATTCTACTGGATAAACACGGATTTCAGGTTACAATTAGAGATGTGTGATGAGGTGTAGCCAAAATCAGTGGACTTCACAGGGGAACTGAGGGGTTTTCTCCTTCCCAGCCCACTAAAGCTGAGTCTGGCCCATTTCATGACCCATGAGATTTCTTCAATCCCAGCAGGACACATGTGGTTGCTGGTGTGTTGTTGGCTAAACCCCATCACCTTCCTGTGTACCTTCCCAAAGAGCATCTGTTCAAGTATTTTCCTGAATGGGCTCCTGAGCTCACATTCCTTCTAAGATTTATACATTTCTTCACTAAATTTCCCACCTTCCTCTGGCCTTTTTGCTTGCTGAAACTCATTTATGTGCACAGCCCCCTGCAGGTGCAAGAAACACTGAAAACCTGCAACCATTTGGTTTAGTGATGGAATTTGTATTCTTTCCCCAGGAGGCCAGATCTGGCTTTGAGCTTGTTGGATGACAGGTGGGGTTTCCAGTGAGTCCATTTAAATAAGAGTGCTGTAATTAAGAGGATCTGGCTGAAGAAATTGCACAAATTAGAGCAGACAGCTGTTGTTTGAAAGGAACAAGCATTTTTGTGGTTTTTTAACATAGCCAGCTCTTGGCTTGCTGCCAGAGATACTTACATTAGATCTTCTGGATAAAAACCTTCCACTGTTAAAAATATAAGTGAAAATAACTCTATATCCCCCCCAGAAAAAAATGTAATGGGCAATAGGCAACACAAGGAAGATATTCATAAACTTTATAGCATAGTCTAGAGATTACTGACTTCAGGTGTGTACAGAACAGAGAGAGGCTTTTGAGGGGGAAAAAATACCACATCCATTTTTTTTATTCCTGCACTTATGCACAAAAGGTGAGATTCCCACAACAGAAGTTTAAACTGGGACCATAGCTAAGTGTGCAGATCCTTTTCGTCCAGAAAAAGGTGTCCTTTCTGCTTTGTAGAGACAGTTCAGAGTGGAAGGGATCAATCCATGCCAGCTTCTGCAGGGTTCTGGTGGTGAGTTTTGGCTCTTGAAGCTGTGAGAGGATCAGTGTCATGTACATGAGCAACCTGGTCTGGTGGGAGGTGTCCCTGCCCATGGCAGGTGGCTGGAACTTCAGGGGTCTTTAAGGTCCCTTCCAACCCAAACCATGCAGTGATTCCATGATTCTGTATCAAGGATTGGAAAAGAAACATCAGTGATCAGTTCTGCTCATTATATATAGAGAGATTCCATCATTTTTATGTACCAGGAAGAAGAGATTTTCATGCCCTGGTCAAAAAACTGATGGTTTCTTGCAACTGGGGACAAGAACTCAACATGCTCAATGAGTACCTAGAAATATAATTCATTACTTTCCCCACCAGCAAGTTACACAGAGCAGTTTTCAGGGTTAAAATCAAGCATGTGCTTAAAACAAATTGCTGTGTCTGGTTGATGTCTCTGATGACTTGAAAGAGTCAGCCCCAGCTGCCTGCACAGAAGCTGTGCAGGTGACACCAGCTTGAAGTCACTCCACTGGATGGGTACTGAACTGGGATGGGGACCAGAGGAGAGCTGGGAGTGATTTTTGCCTTTTCCACTAGAAGCTTGTCCATCTGTCCTTCTGCTGCAGAGGTGCTGTAAAGTCACTGACCCCTTTCTGTGAGCCTGGAGCTCTGCTGGTAAAAATCCACAGCCCCAGCTGGTTATGAAGGAGCTTTGCAGTGTTTGCTAATGGTGTTTATAGAAATCAGAGCAGGGAGTGTGAATATGGGCTTAGGGAACCAAGAGGAGAAATGAGGAATCTAAAAAAAAAGCTGCTTTCTTTCCAAAACCCTCACAGTAACACTTTCCTTCCTCTTTTTGAGTGCTTTCTGTGTGGTTTGATTTTTTAAAAAAATATTTAAACTTTTACCTCACCCCTCACCACCCCTTATTTCTTCTCACCTTGTCTCCTTCTCTAGGAAAACCTCTTTTTTGTGATGGAATACCTCAATGGAGGAGACCTCATGTTCCACATCCAGAGCTGCCACAAGTTCGACCTTCCCAGAGCAACGTAAGACATTTACCATTGCCTTTGGGCCTGACCTGATTTTATTCCCTGCTCTGCCACTGCCCTGCAGAGGAAATCTTGGGCAGATTATTTTACCTCTCTTCACCTTGCCCAGCTGAAAAGTGGGGATGATGCTTGTGCTGGAAGCTTCTCTATCCCAGCTGTCTCCAAACTCAACAAAACCATACAGGACATCCTCACAGCTCAGTGAGGGACTGGAGTGAGTCACTTCCCATCCTCTTTTCCCTCCCACAGAAGACTTTTAGACTTCATCCACACAGTTGGCTTCACTCAGACGTGACCTTGCTTCTTTTCAACACTCTGTAGCCAAGCTGCAGGACCTGCTTAAGCTGAGGTTCCCAGCCCAGTGGTCAGAGGTGAAGCTGTTGTTTGTTAGAAGTAATGGGATTTTCCTTTTTTTCCCCCTTAAAGTTCAAGGGGGTGGGGTGAAAACCTATCAAAAGCACAAAAGGTAAATTTAAACAAAAAATTAATATACCAGCAGAGAATTAAATATGTATTTAGCTTTGATTAATGTAAATAGAAGAATTAGAATAAATGAAAGGTGCTTTTGATCCTTCTGCAAGCAAAAGGTATTTTGAAAGTCAATATTGAAACCACTATAGGAATTACGTTTATTTAATAATTTAATAATAAAAAACCCACACCATCTTTTCAATCAGTGTTTGATGATATTTTTCAAATGCATTTGAATGTCCAGAATTAAGGGCCAATGCATTGAAGACTGAGGAAGCAGAGCTGTGCCACACTGGAGGGGGATATGATCCTCTGGTTTCATTCCCTTCTGGGACAGCATTTTCATTCTTCACACTGATGCTGCCTCTTTGACCTTTGGGTCAAAATGTGCTGAGAACAATGACTTCAAGCTCAAAAAAGCTCCAGAGAAAGGCCACCAGCCTGCTCGATAGCCCATATTATGGATAAGCTCTCAAAATCAGAAAAAAAATTTCTTCCCTGAAAGTGTGCTCAGTCATTGGAACAGGCTGTCCAGGGAAGTGGTGGGATCACTGTCCCTGGAAGTGTTCAAGAAATGTGGATGTGGCACTTGGGGACATGGTTTTTAGTGGTGGTTTTGGCAGTGCTGGGTTAATGGCTGGACTTGATGCTAGATGCGTTTTCCAGCCTAAATAATTCCAGAATTCCAGGATTCTTTGAAAAGCAGGTCATAAATCTGGGCAGGGAAGAGGGCAGGGAGTCTGTCTGTGCTCCCCATCCCAGATTCCCCCCTGCTTTTGGGAATCTCACATCATCCATCATTAAAACACAGTCGCCCCAAGCCTTCTGCAGACACTCCAAACCTTCTGGAACCTAAAGAAATTTTGGCTGCTGTGGGGACAAGGTTTCCCTCTTTTTGGGTCTGAAAAAACCCTTGGGAAGCTCCTGTTCTGACCTGTGCCTTCTGTCATTCAGGTTTTATGCTGCTGAAATCATTTGTGGGCTCCAGTTCCTCCACTCCAAGGGCATCATATACAGGTAATTTTACTCTTTAAGTGTAATTAATATGCTAAATGCTAAACCTTTTCTACTTTTCCCTGCAAGCACCAATGGCAGCAGAGAAGCTGTTCCGTGGCTGCACTCACTGGCATTGCAACTCCCTGCAGATTTCCCTTTTACATAGTTTGGGTGTTTTATTTTGAAGAAAGAATGTAGAAAAGGCAGTTTTGATCCTTCTTTCAGAACCCAGTTCTATTTCGGTTAACATTAAAACAAACCCTTGGATTAATTTTTTACATTTTACATTTACACAGAGCCATTCACACAGCACCCAGTGTAGGCACCTGGTTTAAGCTTTTAACACATAAAGGTAAATCAAGGTCAAGTCAGACACAAGAAATTTGGTACATCTGCTGTGCTGGTTACCTTGGGACAGTGGTGACAAACTCAACTCAAGTAACAAAAGCAGGAAGACAGTGATATATCTTAATTTTGGGTTAATTTTGTGCACAGTGGGGAGATGAGATTCATCTCACCATCATGAATCTGAGTTGTCTGTTAAGTTCTTCTTGTAGTAAGCAGAGAGCAGAGAGCATTTTTAGGCTCATCAAGCCTGTGTTAAAATGTGTATGGGAAGTGCCCAATTCTAGAAATTAGGCCACAGTCTGATTTCCCATGGCCAAAAGGAGGAACTGAATTTCTGGGGAGCTCTGGTTAAGCTCAACTTCGTGGCAAAATTCAATTACTACATTGCAGCCTTCTTTAAAAGCAGAAAACAAATAACTTGTCACAAATAAATGAGCAAGCTCCCTACAGCAATGATGTTTGCTGAGCCCAAAATGAGTTTATTTCGGTGTTTGTCATGTAGCATGAACATTAGAGCAAATGCTGAAAGTGAATGACTTGCTCACAATCCATTCTCCCTTTAAAACACGAGTTTTGATTCTTATTAGTACTCATGTGGGAGCCATTTATAGTCTTTATTGACCAGTGATGGTGATTGCATAAACATGAGATCAATATCAGTGGCATTAAGCTAAGATGATCTCTGGGGCCTCAGCAACTTTTCTGGCTTTAATTATTATTCTCTATGAGTGAAGGGAAAGATTTTTTAAAGTGCACAAATCACTTGGCCATGTCTGTTATTTTTAGTCAGTCTTCTCAGAAAATCTGATTAAAAATATCTGCAGGACATGGTGACTTTATGGCAGAGCTCCTAACGCTGACATTTTATCTATAATTCACATTTTTACTTGGAATCACTGCACCAGTGCTGTGCTGGGGTTTGGGACCCATTTCCTCCTGAAAGGAGAGGGGTGCTTAGAATCTGGAGCCTTGGGAATTGAGAGAAAATTGGGACATCTGGGCACTGGGTAGCATGTGGATAGGAAGAAATATCTCATTCCCAGGAGTTGGTGATATTGCTTTGGGTATCAAGCATTGAGAGAAAAGGTTTAACCAGTCCTACTCTCTTTTCCCTTTTTCACTGAAGACAATGACAGCAAGGTCAGCTGAGAACACAGAGTCATCAGTATCTCTGTCAGAGCAAACTAAGCACTTAGCAAAGTGAATAGAAATAATTTTTGAAGCTACATCTCTTGTGATGTCGTAAGAATAATGAATCCAGCTGTTCTGTCTCATGCACCCACGTTTGGAAACATTGCCTTAAATTTTAACGAATGAGCCGAGGTGTTTTTTGGCAGAAACTCCAGTCCCCGGAGCCAATGAGTTTGAGACTCATCAAAATAATGAAAGGGAACTGTAGGTGATGGGTTTTTTTGTTTTGCTTCGATCTACCAGATGAATAAAAGCAGTGCTGGCAGCCCGAGATTGATCTCAACGTTGTAACTAAAATAAGTCATTCCAGCTGGAAATTGTGACAACATGAGTGTCTGCCACTTGGAAGGCAAATGTGTCTCGGTTTTCTCTGTATTTCTCTTTGATTGATGACTCCCATTTTGCCTGGGGCCATATTCTTGCAGCAGACAACAATTTAGTGTGTAAACACTACAGTGTCCCCCACCCTGATGGGAACCTGGCCCAAGCAGGACAAGGAGCTTTGCACAGAGGGATTCTGAAGAATTATCTTCCCTGCAATTGCAGGCCATTATCCCAGGAGCATCAAGCACTAGAAATTACCTTCTTTGAGGAACATTTCTGAAAAAAACTCCACATTGTAAAGCAGTTGTCAGAGGGAGGGTGTCCCTGCAGTATCCTTGTTGTTGGGCCTCTTCCCTGAGATGTGGAAAATCACAGATTCACAGAGTGGTTTGGGTTGGAAGGAACCCTAAGGATCACCAGCCCCTTGCCATGGGCAGGGATGATGACATCCACAGGATCAGGCCCCATCCAACTTGGCCTTTTGGCCAAAATATGTGTAGGCCATGAATTAGTGTGAAAAATAACAATTACACCCTCAGCTGTGGGTACAAGCAATGTCTGGGTGCTTTGGGAGCCCTGAGAAGAAGCAGTGATTGCTAGCACAAATCAGGCAGTGCAGGAATGTGTGTGCTCATAGACCAGGTGACCTAAATTCTACCCACATCCCCAGTGAAGTGCAGCATCACTGATCCAAACATTTTACCTGGGTCATTATCTCAAATAAAACCAAAAACTTAAGGAAAGATTTAAGAAAATTAACATAGAAACCATGCCAGCCTTCCTTTCTTTCTGCCTTTTCTACTTTACAAGCTTTTCTCTCCTTTCAGAGTTAGTTCCCACTTGAGGACCTCTTTGTTCTCCACCAATGGTCATGATTCATCAGCTCATTTGCTTTTATTTCCTTCTCTGTCCATTTCTGTTTTCTTCCTCTCTCTGGGCTCTTTGCTTCCCAGAGTAGCTGAGAGCCTGAAAACTCAGACAGCAGCCTGGCAGCTGAGTGTGAAAGGCTTTGTAAATCCTGGGGTTCAGATGGTGCAGCCCAGCAGTGCTGGGGGCTCTGGGATTATTCTGAGATTATTCTGGGATTATTCTGAGATTATTCTGGGATTATTCTGGGGTTATTCTGACCCTCTGTAGGGCTTGTGGGTCCTTACCTCTTGTGGCATTTGTAGAGTCTGTGCTGCAAGGGAGATCTGGCAGCAGCTTCAGAGAGAATATTGAGATTCCCAGGGGAGGAGAGAGTGAGAATTACCTGCTCTCGTTCTCCAGGCTGTGTTAGGGCAGAAGCAGCAGCTGGCACAAAGTCCTTCTTAGCTTCACTACTGTGCATCCTTGAAGAAAACAGCTTTTAGAAAATGTCTTGGGTGATGTGATCCTTGGAAGTGTCCAAGGCCAGGTTGGATGGGGTTTGGAGCAACCTGGTCTAGTGGGAGGTGTCCCTGTTCATGGCAGGGGATTGGAACTGGGGGATCTTTAAGGTCCCTTTCAAGTCAAACCACTCTGTGATTCCATGATTCTGTGTCTTATCCAGCAGATAAATCAGTGCTGGGAGAAGAGAAATGCAGAAGAGGGATGCTGAAGTCCAAGAGAGCAGTTCCTCATTTATCCCTCAGCCTCCCTCTGTATTTCCTGTGTAGGCACTACACAGAGGCAGAGAACGAGTGTAATAAGTGTAACCTGCTAAAATAACTTGTGTGCTTCACAGTTTGAAGAAATTGTTTTCTTCTCTTCCTCCACAGAGACTTGAAGCTGGACAATGTCCTCCTGGACAATGAGGGGCATATCAAAATTGCTGACTTTGGGATGTGCAAGGAGAACATGTTTGGAGATGCAAAGACAAGCACTTTCTGTGGGACTCCTGACTATATTGCCCCTGAGGTAGGTGTGGGGCACAGGGAGTGCTGTGGGACAGGAAACATCTCCAGACATGACTGTTGTGCAGTGCTGGAGGTTACAAAGAGCAATAACCTGGTTTGGAGCAGTTCCAGGACAGAAACTGGATTTCAGCATGGCTCAGAGTCTGTGTTGCTGATTGGCAATGCTTATTTTTGTGGCTAATTCATTTTTTGGTACAAGTGGAACTTGGCTTAAACCAAGAGAGAGAATGCTTAATGGAAATTCTTTTTGGACCATGGCAGAAGAAACTTCAAGAGGTCCTGCAATTGAGGGACAGACACAGCCTGAGGAATGCTGACTGTGCCCTTTCCCTCATTTCTTTCAATTTTTAACCAGACAGAAACGTGTTCTTTTTTTCTCTTTTTTTCCCTAGAAAATTTAGGTGTTTTCAACTAGATCTCTCCAGAAAAGAGAAAGTTTCCTTAACTTGATGACTTCACACAATGATAGATCTTACTATGGAGAGGCTTTGACTAATTAGGTGGCCACAGAAAATATTTTTTTAGCTCAGAGAAAAACCTACAAGTCATCCATGCATCATGTCTGACATCAGTCTGAAATCTATTTATTTACCTTTCAAGACCCCATTTTGTAATTTTCGTGTTTTCATGATGGATATTGGTATTTTCCAAAGAGTTGTCGAAGCCTTTAGGGTTTTTTTCCCCTGTGCTATAATTCATTGGTCCTTCACTGTGCACTGAGGGCTCAAGTCTGGCTGAGGTTACACTACTGCTGGCTCAAGGGTCTCTTCAAATCAATTGGATTTCTATTGCCTAAGAATGGGTGTAAGTGTGCTCTGCAATCAAGCTGCAATTGTCTTTTATTCCACTTCAGTATGCCTTTATTTAAGAAAAAAAAAAGCTATTTTTTGCTCCTAAAAAAAAATATAGCCCAGCGTTGATCCATTATCTGTGATTTTATTTTATAGAAAACAGAAAAACTGAAATAGCTCAGAATTTTATTTCTACACCATGTTTATTTTAGGGATTCAATGAGGGCATATAGAACATTTTATCTCTAAATTGAAAGCACTTCTGGAGTTTATGGATGATCTCTCCTGCCACAGGCAAGAGCATTGGACTCTGTCAGTATTTTAGTGCAGCTGCTGCCACTGTAATTTGTTACAGACCCAGCACCTTGGCCACAGCCATGAAAATAAGGGGGGTATGGGTCAGAAGACAATTTTTTTTCATTTCAAAAAATTCTGACCAGAAAAAAAGACAGACTGGAATTAAATTAATGAGTTTATTTTTGTCCCAGAGAATTTCAAATAAAATAAACATTTTTATTTCTGACTGCCATAAAACACTTCAACTTCAATTTCCAGATACTTTAGTCTTTTAAAGATAAAGCCTTATAAAAATAATTTCTCTTTTCAGAAGGAAAGATTGGGACGATTTTGTTTGTAAGTGATCCAGAATAAGGGGTCTTGCTGAATTTTTTTTTTTTTTTTGCTCTGGGTGGAATTGTATATATTACAGCATATTGCATATATTACAGCTCATTGTATATATTACAGCATATATTCAAATCTATTTTTTGTCCTTTTGGCATATCCTCTTCTGGAGACAGATGTAGTATAGAGCATCCTATTGCAACCAAGATGTGGGCTCAAGAGTAAAGATTGTGCCTCAAAATTAAATTTTCCCCTCGACAGCTCTAAAATTCTGATAAGAATGCTACACACCGCAGTCATCATGTGAACCTTTAAATATCTACAATGTGAAAATCTATATATGAGCAAGTTTTTGAGGGTCTTTGAGAACCAAAGGAGACAAACAGGGGTTGTATTTTACAGCAGGTAGCTATTTAATTAGATGTTTAAAACTTGGTGAATTCTCTTCCTTTGCTATAAAAGGAGCTAGTGATAAGTGGTCCAGCTCTAGATATCTCCACAACAGATATCTAAAGGCAGGTGAGATTAATTTTGCTTCTCCAGAGAGGGAGTTTGAGAACTTGGTGATGATCCTTTAGACCCTGGAGAGGTTGTCATTCCAGCTGGATGTCACTTTATAGGTGACACTGAAAAGCACAAACCAAGGGACTGACTGAAGTCAAATTCCCTTTCCTTCATCTAAACCCAGCTGGTCTCTCAAGAGGACAGAACAGCAACCCCTTTCACGTTTTTCCTGGGGAAGATTTTGCTGGGGTAGAGTCACACCCTTTTAAGTGACTGATAGTCCTGAAGTACCTTTCAGCTGCCACATTTGTAATTTTAAAACTCAGCTTGTGTCGCTGGAATCAATCCCAAGATGCTGATTCCTGATCATTTGTCTTCTTGGACTTCACAGGCCTGATTTGAACCCTTGGAGAGCAGGCTAAAGATTACTTTTTCTCATCTTTTATATTTGAGATCTCTCTGGTAGCCAAGGATTTGTTCAAGTAATATAAGAATGAAGTGCAGCCTGTTTGTAGTGCCAGGGACTGTTCTGGCACCCAGGTATGGCTGTGCCTCCTTTCTCCAGATTTCCACTGGCAGAATTCTGGCTCCTGCTGCAGGAAGGGGGAAGCACCTCTGATAGATCAGCTGTTGCAAGGCCATGGTCTGGCCACCCTCCTGAAGGTGAAAAACTCAGTCAGACATTTTATTTCTGCCTTTGTGGCTCCTCTTTCTGGGCAGATACTGCTGGGGCAGAAGTACAACACCTCTGTGGACTGGTGGTCCTTTGGTGTCCTCCTGTATGAGATGCTCATTGGCCAATCCCCTTTCCATGGCCAAGATGAGGAGGAGCTTTTCCAGTCCATCCGTATGGACAACCCCTTCTACCCTCGCTGGCTGGACAAGGATGCAAAGGACATTTTGGTGAAGGTAAGAATCAACACTGATCAAATGAAAGCCTTTCTGCCAGAATTACTATCTTCAATTTATCTTCAGCTGTTGTAGAGAGGAACAGATGTAGTTTAGTCGTTGTCTTTCCAGTGGGCATCAAACCACACCTCTCCCATAAGGAGATTTGGATGTATTCCTTCTCTTAATTTGTGATGGTGGCTCCTCACAGATGCCAGCAGAGATCAGTTTCTTCGCAGAGCAAAGAAACTTGAGAATTTTCCCTAAGGTGCAAAGCTCCTTAACTCCTGGGAAAAATACTTCAAACTAAGGGTTACATCAGTCTGAGATTTTGAACATCTCTTTTTGGGGCACATGCTGCCATCTTTCTGCCCAAACACCCTGTACTTCTGTCAGGATTAGAGGTAGTAATCATCTTTATACCAATCAGTAAACTTCCTTGTTCAGGAAAAAAAAAATCCCAACATTTTCTCCATTATGGCCTCTTCTCTGGATAATTACACATTCCACCCTGCTTTATGCCTGTGTTATCATCAGAGAATTTAACCTATGGGATCAACATTCCAGCTTTTTGTAAGAGAGCCTGAGAGGAGACTGGGGGCGAGAGGGAACATCCGCCAGCACGCCTTCTTCAGGGAAATCAACTGGGAAGCTTTGGAAGAGAGAAGGATGGAGCCTCCTTTCAAACCAAGAGTGGTAAGGATGGATCTTCTTTCACTTCCACCCATCTCAGGTCTTCTAAACTGTGCATTCCTACTGGCTGATCCTCACAGCACTGCTTGGTGGTGGCTGCGAGCCCAGGTCTGGCACACCCACACCTGGGAAACCATCAATTACTCATTGCTTTCCCAGTTACTGCAGCAGGGTAACACCTTCCCTTCACCTCAGAACTGCAGCCCATTCTGAGGGGATTGTCTTTCATTGCACTGCAGAAGGTAAAACAGCTCAGGAACCAAGTGTTTGGCTACATCAGAATAATTCTGACTATTAATAACAGTCTTGTTAAATTATTAAAGCCCCGTTAATAACAATAATAGAATTTAATTTGACAAGCACATCATACTTTCATTTTACAGTCTTCCACAGCTGTTATCCAATTGGTGAGTTCAGTCTGCCATGTTACAAAGCTGTAACGTCCCTGCCTGGCAGAATTCCTGGATCACAGGCTCCGTGCCTCCTTTATAATATTTATATTTACTGGCTCCCAGCTGAAGCTTGAGCTGAGCCCATAGGAAGCAGCCTGATAGGGCCAGTACCATGGTAATAAAGATCTGACTATTAGTGGTTTGACATAATTTTTTTTTCCTTTTCTTGAAGAAATCTCCAAGTGACTGTAGCAACTTCGACAAGGAATTCCTAAATGAAAAACCCAGACTGTCCTGTGCTGACAGAGCACTGATTAACAGCATGGACCAAAATATGTTCAGCAACTTCTCTTTTGTGAACCCTAAAATGGAGAAAATATTTTCCTGAGATCTGCCTTACTGAAGGAATTCTCTGTAATGATTTGAGTAGCACTTTGTCAACTGAAGACTGTGCATGGTTGTTTTTATCAAGAACCCTCCAGAAAGAAAACACCTCAGTGAAAGTTTGTACCGTGCCTGGATGCTTCTGACTTTTTCCAGTCCATAGCAGATGCCAGCCCACTCTTCATTGATGATAAAGTTTCTTTGTGGTATCTTTTGGTCTCTCTTCTCTCTCTTCCCAATGTTCTTGAAGTAGAAAGCATTTGAAAATGAGGAGGTGCCAAAACCTGTTCCCCACTACTTGTACACCCAGCCAACAGGTTTCTCTGTAAGGAAAAATGAGTATATTTGAGCATTCTGGTGATGTCAGTGCCCATTTCTGCAACTCTGACCCAGACCCACCTTCTTCTGAAGGAAAAGTGGTTTGCTCAAGGCCTGAGGGTATCAGGGAAGACTCAGGTTGGATGCTTTGGTAACCTCCACTTGTACAATGTGCAGAATTGCCAAAGTGTGCACAGCTTTGAAGAAAGAAATTTGCTCCCTAAACCCTTTAAAAATGCTTTTCAAAGGTGTTGGGACTCAATTTTTCTCCGTGGGACAAAGAGACTTTTTTCAGGTGCCCATTCCACATCTCAATGGATCCTTACCAAAGGGGGTGCCAAGACAGGTACACAAAACCCAGAGGTTTACACTTAGTACCTGAGCAGGAAGGATGGGAAGTTGCAGAATGTTTCAAGAACCCTGTTCTAAAGCTTTAAGTGTCTTCTGACACACCAGACTCAGGGCAAGATCTCAATGGGGCTTTCTGACATTTTACCCTAAAACCACATGAGAAAAATGCAACATGTTTCCTCAAACCATTGTTTAAGCATTGCAGAATGGCCTTCCAGTCACAGAATTGGGGTGTTTAAGTTGAAAGGTGCTAACTGGTCCTGCAAAGGCTGATTTACTTTCTATTTCTCTAAGGGATGTCCCAGCTCTTGGGCACAGGTCAATGAGCTGCACATGATGGTCACAGGGCAGGAGGCACATCAGGTGAGGGTGGCTCTCACCCCCACCTTCTGACATTTTGCTGTGTGTTCTATCCCTTTGCAGTCTGTGGGAATGTGGGTGGGTTTAAAAAAAAAGTATTTTCTGTCATCCTTTCATCATGGGATCCTTTTAAATAAAGGTGCACTGTTTTCTGAGGTTGGAGATGTGTGAAACCACCCAGTTACTGCTTGTCTCTGAGATTTGCTTTGACCTGTGCAAAGCTGGGTCAAAATCAAGTCAGAGCCTAAAAAGAAGATTTTGTAACTTGGGCTTAGGCAGTCACTCAAGTTGGTGTTGGGATCTATTTAAAGAACATACATTTGGAGCTTTGTTGCATCAGCCTCCATTCCATGGAGAAGAAAAGCTCTAGCAGGTGAGTTATCCCAAAATTAGTTTCCCTCCAGAGGTGCCTTCTGCTGGTCCAGGCTGTCAATTTGGAGCTTCCAACAGGATGAGTGCAGCCTTGCAGGCAGTGCTGGGGTATCACTGGCAGTGACTGCAGGCACAGAATCCAGCAGGAGCAAGGCTTGAAGTCAACAAGAAGAGCAGAACACCCTGAGAGAGGTTTCAGTCCAGTGCCTCTGATGAAATCCTTGTTTGTGCTGTATGAAATGCAGGAGGGGGCAGCTGTGCTCACAGTTTGTGGAGCTGGTCATCATGTTTAATTAGAACGGTTAACATGAATTTTTTAAATGCCAGTGCTGTTTGTACAGTTTAATAAAATGTTGTGTATAATTGGGAAATGGGCATTGAAGTGATTCAGTAGGGACAAAGAACAGAGGTGCTTAGAAAAGCCATTAAAATCACTCAGTGGTGTCTGGGGAACATTCCCCAGGGGAATTTTGACCCATAAATACAGCAGCAGCAAGCACTTGAACAACTGTAACTACTCCACAGGGCAATATCTAAACCAAGGATTTGGTGCTGTGCAAAGGTACCCAGGAAGAGAGTGAAATGTTCCTTTTCACTACCAGAAGGTGACACAGCTCTGAATGGGGTCTGGTATCTCAGAGGGGTTGCAGAGCAGAGGCTTTTATTAAAAGAGGGTGACTTAGGACATCTTCCTTTGACACCCAAATGAGGGTGAGCCAAGTCCTGTGAGGGCCTGAGTGTGTCCATGACTCTGATGGAGTCTGGACAGCCTGATCTGCACTAGAGACTGCATTTCTAAGCATTTGAAGACTGGCAGTATCCCTGCAGGACTTTTAGGGATGTTCCTTGCTGCAGCACAGCATTTTGGTCTTGACACCAATGCAGGGACAACCCAAGAGCACAGACTAAGGGAGGAGGGTGCTGGTTCACCTCTTGTGGTTAAGTCACTGAAGAGAAACAGGTTTTAACACCTCTCTGATCAGAAGGAGGGCTCTCTGCACTCCAGCTGTGGTCCCATAGAACCACAAGCAGGACTTGTGAAGGAACTGCTTGAGTAACTGCTAGAGCAGGCACAGCATGAGGATTAGTGTGAAGCTTTTGATGCAAACCACAAGAAGCAGCACCCGCTTTTCTCTGCGAGGCACCTTCAGCTTGAAAACCCCATAAACCCACTGGGGATGGGGGCAGGGAGAGGGGGGAGGTGGGTACAACGCACCACAAACGTGCTCACTGTGTGTCCCAGCTGTGCCTGGGGGTGTGAAGAGTGACGTGGGAAGCAGCAAACGCTTTCCTGTGGTGACAGTGATTGAGAGATATCAGCCTGGGAGGGCTGAAAGCACCCACACAGAAATCAGCCCAGGTACCCACAGAGATGCTCCTTTGCCTTAGCTGAAGCTGGCACCTCCATTCCCACCTTATTTCTCTTTCTTTCTCTCCCCTCCTCCATGAAATATTCATTTTATGGCATAGTAGATTGTCACAGACATGTTTTATGAAAAATCCTTTCCTTAGGATTTTTTCTCCTGGGAAGCTGAGAGGCCTCAGCAACAAAATGTAAACAATGATTATCTGCTGCTGTGGAATGGAACAGGTGCATCTGTGATTGGTCTCATGTGGTTGTTTGTAATTAATGGCCAATCACAGTCAGCTGACTCGGACTCTCTGAGAGTCACGAGCTTTTGTTATCATTCCTTCTTTCTTTTTCTATTCTTAGCTAGCCTTCTGATGAAATCCTTTCTTCTATTCTTTTAGTATAGTTTTAATATAATATATATCATAAAATAATAAATCAGCCTTCTGAAACATGGAGTCAGATCCTCGTCTCTTCCCTCATCCTCGGACCCCTATGAACACTGTCACAGTAGATGGGGCTTGACAGGTTTGGTTATTTGTTTGCTGAAGGCTCAATCCTGTTCTGGAGCCCCATGGGATCACAGCATCACTGCAGGACCATGGCACCAGCAAATATCAGGGCCTGACCTCCAGCACCACCTGCTTCAAGTCAGGTTTTGGGAGTCCCCAGCACCCAAGTGCTCCTTTCTCAGTCTTGCTGCCTCACCTGATGGATGAATGGATTCCTACTTGTTGGCATCCACCAAATCAGGATGAGTGGGGTCACCTGTAAATGACAGTGCTGATTTCAGCACTCCTTCAAAGATTTCCAAGAGGAGCTGGGTTGGTCTCACAGCTCCTCAGCATTCAGAAGAGAAAACCAAGCTCTGTCCTGCACCCCACCACGCTCTTTGCAGCCTGTGCTGAAAGGAAAGACAACTTTGCCCAGTTGTTACAAGACACTCTTCCAGTACAAAGGTGTCACCAAAATTCCCTATCTGACAACACAACTCCAAAGAGTGAGTCCTGGCAGTTGAAATGCTCCTCCCTGTGTAATTATATTTGTACCTTGGACATCTAAAACCCACAATAGAGATCCCAACTGAGACCTCACTCCAGGGATGCCACATCACCTGCAGCCACCAGATCATCATCAGAGTGTAGCTCAAAGTGTATCTTGTGGTGTGAAGCCAGCAGAGGTCTCAGTGCAGAGCTCAGGAAGCTTTTCTACCTTGCTTACACAGAAATTTTATCTCTGGTCCATCACAGCACAAGCAGAGCTGGTGAAATACAGGAAGTAAATGTATTTTTAGCTCTTCTGTAACTGGCACGGGGTGCAGCCCAGACTGTACCTGCTGTACTGGGGTCCATTCCACTGTTGGTAACAGGAAATTTGGAGTCCTTTATCTTCTACATCATCTCAATATTTATGTACACAAAGAATTGGAAAAATAGATGGGATGTGAAACAAAGGAAAAAACAGCATTGAGTTGTGGAAGGTGAAGCAAGCACAAAAAGGCAAGTAAGGAAGAAAAGAGGGAAAACAGGTTGGTGTAATGTTATGTAACGCTTCCCTTCATCCATTGGTTTCAGTTAGAGTTCTGCTGTTTTCCTTCAAAGCCATTAGTATTATCCTAGAGTTGCTTTTGTAGCCAAAGCACAGAACTTTTGGAGATTTCAGAGGATGGGACAGCCTGAGACCAGAATGGCTCTGATCTGGCCTCCCAGGCAGCACAGAGCTGCCACTCCTGCTCCGACATCTGCCCTAGAAATCCAAATATTTCTGCTTTGAATCTGGATTCAGGTCCCAATTCAAGTATTTTAGTTAGGCTGTCTATAGCAGAGGAATGCAGTTTAACTGTTTGCTTTTAGTCAGGTAGCACCCCTGAGACACCCTGGATTATCCTGGAGGACTTTTGCTAAATATGTGTCTGTCCTACAACCTGTGACTTACCCCAGAGCCCTATTTCCCCCAAACACCCCCAAGAGCCATGGACACCTCTCTGTAAGCAGTGGAGTCAGGCCTGGAGTTCACCCTCCAGCAGGCACCTGCACTCAACCAGGCAAGTCTTGTCAGAAGAAACATCAAAAATTAGTTATCAACATGTTTTCTGCAGTTGCTAAAGAAACTTCATGAAGGAAATCCTCCATCCTCATTCAGGGGGACCAGAGGGCACTGCATTCCCATTTTCACTGGAAACATGTTCCCTTCTCCCATACTAAAGCAGTGATAATGAGAAAGACACCAAGCTCAGTAGTTATGGTGTTTTGAGAACTCTTTGCTCCTGAAGGGGAACACTTTAAGCTGAAAGAAGGTAGGTTTAGATCAGATGTTAAGAAATTTTTTTATTTTTTCTTACTTGGATGGTAGTGAGGCCCTGGCACAGGTTTCCCAGAGAAGCTGTGGCTGCCCCTGGATCCCTGGAAGTGTCCAAGGCCAGGTTGGATGGGGCTTGGAGCAGCCTGGGATAGTGAAAGGTGTCCCTGCCATGGCAGGGGGTGGAATGAGATGGGCTTTAAGGTCCTTTCCAACCCAAACCATTCTGTGATTCCATTACAGGTGATACATCATAGGAGAGGCTCAGTTACGTTTAAGCTCAAGGGCATCAGCTCTTTCTCATTCTGCATTTTCACATGTTGAATTTAAAAAAACAACCCTTAATCTCTGTTCCAAGAGTCAACTGGATTCTGCCTGTCTGGGACCCAGCAATCTCCCAACTCATGCTGCTCCTCTGCCTAAACAAAAACCTGCCAATGCACAGCAGCTGGGGAGGTGAATCATTATTTTAATAATCACCTAGAGGAAAACATGCTGCTTGAGTGGAGAGAAAATAAAAATTAAGTATCACATTTAATTTATGATGTGCCCTTTTATTTTAAAGGAACATAAACTGAAAATATTCAGACATCAAAGGAAGAATCTCAGCTTTCACTTCTAAATTCTATTTTATTATTGCTGTTAGCCTCCCAGTAGCAAAGGAAATGAGTTCTTTGGTAATAATTTCCATTTAATTTTCAGCTCCCTTCTGTTGATAGCATCGTGTGTAACCTTTTTTCTAACAGTTACTTTAAATTGTGTATTTTGATATTCCATTCAGCTGGTGGAGAAAGAAAAATCAGTTCTAAAAAAGCCATTTTATCTCTGCTGTACATGAGCTCAGCAGGATAATGTGATATCTCAGTTAGCATATTTATTTTAAGTTATTGGTATTTTCCACCAGGGTGAAATTGTTCAAGATATAACCTCTCATTGCCTCTCCTCTTCCTGCCCAAAAAATGTCATGGGGGCAAAGCAGTGGAGAAAAGGAACAAAATAGCAATGCTCATTGAAAAGGAACAATAATCCACCCAGCAAATCAACTCAGTTCTGGTCATTCTGGGCAGGATGAAAAGAGTGAAAAAACCTGAGAAAATGGGGGAAATGGAGCACACAATCATCATAGGGATAATAAATCCCTGGGCACAGTTTCTGAGTAGTGAGGGAGAGGTCAGCAGTGCCACCAAGTGACCTTTCTCATAAAGATGTTAAAGCTCAATAATGTGGTTTGGTCCTTCAGGAGATCCACTGACACTGGAATTCAGATGACAAGAGGAATGCTGCTTTTCCTTTGTGCTGGGCTGTCTCTACACCAAATCACAGACTTGCTCCTTTTTCTTTGGGTGTACTGAAAAGAAAGGAATAAATAGAAAGCCTCCACAAAAGACCACAGCAGCTTTGGCTGAAAAACAGCCAAAAGCAACAATTGAACCTTCTGAAATGAGGACTAAGTGCCTTAATATTTCAATTAAATTCCTTGTTGAGAATCAGCAACCCTTTCACAGACTTATGTGGAATAACCACTGAAGAGAGACAGCTGTAACAGCTCAAACCACTGCTTTTAGCAGCAGCTTTTACCTTGCAGCACTTCCCACGTTCCAAATGGAGGGTCTCCAATGGAGCTCTGGGGAGCTGTCATGTGGTTCTTTATCAGCACAGGAGCAGATGGGAGATTAAGATCTCGTACTTCCAAAGTCTTCCAAAACGTTATGTCTAGACATAGCTGAGAAGGTGACAAGGAAAATTCAAGGCTGGGGCTGCAGAGGGCCACTGCAGGAGAAAATGTGCATTTTTTTCCTTGGTATAAAGAAATAATACAAACTGGTTGCTGTGGAGTCACTCTCTGAAATGCACAATTCTTACTCACCATCAGTGCTCAGCCAAACACTGACACTGGAGTGGTGAAAATGTGACCAAATTCTTCATTTTCAGAAGAAATAAGTCAGCACTGCAGTGGAGACAACTTTCCACCATGACTTAGCACAGCTGTAGCTCAGTGTCCTGGCACAATTCCTGATTGACACCAGGGAATCAGCCCCAAACATCTGCCTGTTCATTTGAGTAGAGATCTGGGATTAACCCTGTGCTTCTTCTGCTGCTACAGAGGAGAGGTTGGGAAAGTGTTTTTATTTGAGTGTGGCTCTGCAAATGGCATCAGCCTTGCTTCACGTGGTAAGGATCCCTTTTATTCAGTCTGTAGACCTGAGTTGGGTTTTAAGTTTGGAATCTATTTTCCATGATAGGACAAGCCTTATTTTTTTCATCTGACTTTAGCTATAGGGATCATGGCATCACAGGATTGTTTAGGCTGAAGAAGACTTCTAATTCCATGGATTCCAGTCATTAATCCAACACTGCCAGGTGCTCCAAGGGTCCAGCTCAACAGGACAGGGAGTTTTCCCACACGATCAGCAGAGGCACATGGAGAGGAAGGTTGATCCCATCCCAAAAAGGGGATCAACAAAAATTCCAACAAAACACTCTCCAGCTGCCTGTAAGGACTGAGCCAATATTGTGTCTGTGACACATCTGCAGCCCAGGTGACATTAAAGTGCTGCAGAAATCTGTGATTTATACCTGTACTAGAGTGTGTGGAGTGTAGGTGTTTGTACTGACTGAGCACAACCTCAGCTCCCTCTACAGTCACTGAGGACTAATTAGTACTGTCAGAGAAACTTCTAACCCTCATACAGCCTGCCCATGGAGTGCTGAGGGTTTATTACCTTGACAGCAAGCACCAAAAATGCTGTGAAGTGTTGGAATCAGAAATGTAGGGAATTTTTCGAACTTCGGGCCTGTAAACCAAAGCTTAGAATTAAACACAGGATTTAATCTGAGGCTTTGGAAAAGACTTCCAAACTTAAGTACTAGAAGCAAGAATGTGGGTTTATAGTTTAAAACAGAGACTCATTAAGAAGAAGAAAGTTTAGAGTTTTAGAGTTAAAGATATAGAAAAAATAAAAGTAATTACAAAGATAAACAAGAAGTTTAGAGTACAGTACTGTAAGTTTATGTATCATAACATGATTGACTAAGAAAACTTACACTGTAATATGAGTCTATAAGACACAATATTTAAGGATTGGATCAAAAACATAATATCCTTATTAGGAGTGTTCTATTAGTCAATAAATCCTTAAAAGGTCTTATAACTAAGGGTTCTGTGACCTTCTGAGCTTTACAGTAAAGATGTGAACCAATCTCACCCTTCTTGTCTGTGTAGAAGATTAAAAAACAAATCACATCATCTAAAAAACTCAGAGATCCCCTCTCTAACTCATTCAAAATTCCATCAAAAATCCATATGGTGAAGTAAACCCAGCTGTGATCCCTATGATATCCTGGTGATAATGCCAACAGGCTGAAGATATTGCCCTGATCCCTCTCTTCCTAGACCTGCCATCTCCAAAAAAGGAGAAATCAGCCCATGCTGAAGTGACCTCATCCAAAGAATTCAGTGTTATTATTCCAGATTTACACCACTGTAAAACATTCCAGGTATCTCCTGAGTCCCTGACAATGGCAGGGCAGCAAAGGGTTGAGACCTCTTCCCTTAGGATCAACCCTCTGCTCCTCTGCACCCCTCTGCACGTGCAGATATTCATCCTTCTCTCACCTTTCAGCTCAAAGAGGGGGGATTTCATCTCTCCAGAATTATTTCAGAAGTTACTTTGTGCCATTCATGCACTCTGAAATGCCTGGGTGAAGCCTCTGCGTCTGTTCCAGGGCAAAGTAATGAAAAATCCAGAAGCCTCAACAAATTAACTTGAAATAAAATTTACTCAAGTAGCTTTAATGAATAGCAAAATATTCTTCCTGTGAGGGAAAGAAACCACTTTTCTCTCCTCTGAATCCTAGCATCTTCCTTCAATGCTCTCAGCAATGTCCTTAACAAATTGAGGACTTGGATCCACAATTCCTGCATGTCTGGCCATCTTTAGACATGGAGATTTAGTTCATCTCAGTCTTTCTTGGGCTCTTTTTCTCTCATCTACTCACTGTGTTTAAATTATTCCTTCCTTTTTACTCACTCAGCAGAGAACTGAAATTTGCTGATGTCAGGATCTCGGAACAGATGGGAGAGCAGTATTGATTAGGCAGTTGAGAGGAGGACATAAATAGCTTGTTAAAAGTAAATCATAATAGTTTAAATGCTGTGTACAAACCTTTATAAAACCTAGTGAAGCAAATCGAATAATCCTTCCAGAAATCCATCCGAGTTTTTTAGCAAGGTGATGAAATTCAAGAGCCTTTTTCACTTCCTTATGTCAGTGCTGATATAAGAGCTGATTGAATCAACAGTCTGGAACTGCCAGAGATGAGCCTGCCTTCAGCATCCCAGCCAAATGAGATGTTTGCAGCTGATGTGTAAAAGGGAAAAGAGAATTGATGAGGGGGAGAGAGCAGAAGGACAGGAGCTGCAGAGTGTGAGCCAGTTTTGTTAGGAGTGGGGAGGGAAATTTATTTTTCATCATAAATTCAGAGTCTGGGTCCAAACTTACTGCTGTGTGTGACATCCAAATTGGGGTCTAAGGCAGGGCATGGTATAAAGGCAAGGATGAGATGTATCCTTATTGATTTTGGTTCAGGTTTGATATGTACAAAGTCCTTCAGAACTGAGAGCTTTGTGAAGTCCATGCTTAAAATCCATCTGTTCCTCCATCCACAAACCACCCAGTACCCAGCTGGTTGTGACTCCCAATTATCATGGTAGATAAAAAAACAAATTAAAATTCTAAGGTTATGTATCAAAGATCTGGAGAAAGAGAATTCATTTTGAGCTTGGGCTGCTCTTCTCCCTCAGATAAATGCCATGCTTTCCTGATCCATGTCTCTGCTGATCAATCAGAATCTGGACAAAGTCTGCAGCAGAGACTGAGTCACTTCAGGAGAAATGTTCAAAGTTATAATAGCTCAGGATGAGGGACAGGATGTTAAAAAAAATTTTAAAAAAAAAGAGGGGAAAAAGAAAGAGAAAAAAATTCTTTCAAATTATTTGCTAGGGAGAAAAGAGGATTTTCCTGTGGACCTATTCCCTGTTGCTGTCACATTGACCTATTTCAGCCAAGAAGGTGCACAAGGACATGGTGCAGCCACACTGATGGCAGGGCTCGCCCCTGGAATGCTGGAGACGCCTCCTCTGGAAGGACATTGCTTCCCTCAAGTGTTCATCAGTGCTGCTGCAGTTGGAAATGCTGGAATCTCACTGCCTTCATCCCCTGAGCTCTGAATTTCACCCACAATGGGTTGGGCACCATGAATGGGATCCCTGCTTCCTTCCCATCCTGGGGCAGTGGGCCAGGAGGAAACTCTCTCCTTTGCACCTATGAATTGTTCAAGGCTTCCAGTGACTGATTTCAGAAAAACTGAAATGCCCTGTGTTGGAACCCAGGACATTCCTCTGGCTGCCCTGGAGGACTCGAGACCCTGGCAGGGGCTCAGAGACCTTGACACAGGGTCAAAAACACCTGTGCCTTTGATTTTAGCCCATGGAAACAATTACCAACTTTGTGTGAGGATTTATAAGATACAAGAGTTTAAATAGAATGATAGTGAATATGCCACAGGGTAGAAAAGTAGAATTTTGGAGTTTTTAGAATGGGGGTTCAAGAAGAAGAAGGAGAAAGAACACACCAGATTCCTCCATCTTGCTTTTTGAACCCTCATTCTAAAAACTTCAAAATTCTACTTTTCTACCCTATGGTAAAGTCATTATAATTTTATTTAAACTCTTGTGGCTTGTACATCTTCATACAAAGTTGGTAATTGTTTTCATGGGCTAAAATCAAAGGCACAGGTGTTTTTGACTCTGTGTCAAGGTCTCTGAGCCCCCTGCCAGGGTTTCAAGTCCTCCAGGGAAGTCAGAGGAATGTCCTGGGTCCCAACAGCCCTGAACAGATTCTGTTGGGATGTTTCCACGTGACATTTCTTACATATTCAAGGTGCTGTGGAAAAATCCCCATTTAATGAAAAAGTGAGAGATCCCAACAACTTTAAAAGGTTCCACCTCTCAATGTAGAGAAAAACTAAATATCTGGCCCCAGGACTTTTAGCAGAAGTGACAGCCTAGGAATTTGAGATATGGGCACACTGGAATACACAGCACTGCAGGGAAGCAAAATTTCTTACACAGCCTCATAACCAAAAAGACAAATCAATTAAAGATTTTGAAACAGCTACATGCAATGAATAATTAACTTGTGGAAATCACTTCTGAAGGATAATGTGGAGTTTAACAGCTCACCAAATGTTGTAGTAATTTTGGACAAAAACACATGTGGAATGGGAAAAGAATAAAAAGAGAAACTCAGAGCTGGGTTAGATCAATAGAACTCATGGTGCATAATCAGCTCCCCAACCATGGTGAGAAGTCCTTGTGCAGGGAAATCTAAGAAAAAAAGGATCCTCCTAATTTTCCGTCTCTTTCAGATCCAAACTTAATGTAAAGAAGGAATAGAATATCAATAGAAAAATAATTTCATGGCAATGGCAATATAGAAGAGATTTGGGTATAATCCCATTTTCCAGATTTGCCTTTAGCAAAGGGCAAATATTACCTCTGCACACTTCCTTTCCTATGAAAAAGAGATTACCAGTCTTCTTTAAAAAGCAGGTGTGCTAATATAGAGCCAGAGCACTTTGGATATTATCTGCTGATATGATTATGAAAAACACAGATATTAGATAAAAAGACCAATAAAGGAAAAGTTATTTGCGTTACTCCTGATTCACATGAAGAAAAGAAAATTCCCACAGTGAAGAATTTTCCTGATGAGCAGAAGGTTGCTTTGTAACAACATTAAGGCATCACAGCAACATTAAAGAGAATTGCTGCTATAAACAAGTTATTTGATATATTGAGAATGTTTTGTTTGCCTTAATTATTCACAAACAGGTGGTATTTTTACTAATTTGTTCTCTGCTCAAAATAGTTGGTTTAAACATATTTTTGTCTCTCTGATAGCGCATCAGCAGTTTTCTCATTAATCCTTCCTGGCTATTTGTGTCACTGTTGGATATTAAATCACACATCAGAAATTATGATTTTGCCACTACAGCATCAGCTGCCTCTCAAAAATAAAAAAAAAGGGGGGAAAAACATCCTTTCCTTTTTTTATTTTTTTGTTGGCAAATTATCTGCAAAAAGCTCAGCATTGTTTGAATAATAAAAAAAGCTTTTACAGATGGCCGCAAAAGTGTTTGAAACGAGAGTATTCTCATGAATATTTATTCTCACCAATTCTCCTGACAACTTAACTTTCTGCAGACATTCTTACAAGTAAACATTCAAACAGTCTCCAAAAATCAAATAAAAAGGGTTTGCACATAAACAAAAGAAAACTCACAGATCCTTTATTTTGCAGCGGTACCTTGAAATCTTACCCAGAAGAAAAGCCCTCTTGTGTTCAGTTCTGTAGAGGCACAGATGAGACATTTCCTCCTTACTGGAGAATTTGGACTAAGTGCACATAAAAAAGGATCCAATACTGTCCTCATTTTCTAGACATGGAGCTAATGCTGATCACAGAGGAGACTTCTTCTAAATTAGATAGCAAATAGAAAAAAATCACAAAATTAGTCTCTGCTCTCCCTGAATGAGGTTTAGATTTAGGTGCTTTTTCCAGGCAGTGATTTAGGGATTTTTTAGTGGGTGGATTTTTGGTCTTTCACTCTTTGATATCTCCAAACAATTTACTACCCTACAAAGGGTTCCCTATCTTAGAGTCATGTTGGAAAGGAAGAGCTGAAGACCATTTTGTTCCACCCTTTGCCATGTGAAGGGACATCTTCCACCAGCCCAGGTTGCTCCAAGTCCCATCCAACCTGGCCTTGGGCACTTCCAGGGATCCAGGGGCAGCCACAGCTTGTCTGAACAACCTGTGCCAAGGCCTCACCATCCTCACAATAAAGAATTTCTTTATAATATCCAATGTAAACCCCCTCACTTTTAGTTTAGAGCTATTCCCTGTGTCCTGACCCTCCATGCTTTGTCCCAAGTCCCTCTCCAGCTCTCCTGGAGCCCCTTTAGGCCCTGGAAAGGGCTCTGAGGTCTGGCTGGAGCTTTCTCTTCTACAGGTGAGCACCCACAGCTCTCCCAGCCTGGCTCCAGATGGGCTCCAGCCCCTGGAGCATCTTCATGACCTCCTCTGGACTGACTCCAACAGCTCCATGTCCTTCCCATGCTGGGGGCTCCAGAGCCAGCAGCAGCACTGAGGGTGGGGTCTCAGCAGGGCCAGGCAGGCCAGAGAGGCAGAATTCCCTCCCATGAGCTGCTGGTCACCCTTGAGATGCAGCTCAGGGTGTGTTTGAGCTTTCAGGCTGTGAGTGCACCTTGTACAGACATTCTGAGCTTCTTATCATCCAACACCCCAACAATATGGCCTCCTGCTGGGTGCAGATTTGCCCCCAGGCAGGCTGCACAGGCCGGATAGCTCAGTCCTTTATGGGGACAGACTGCCTGAGAACCGAAGCTCTTAGCTGCTGGCAACCTTAGCAAGCTTAAGGGATATCAGCTTTTTTAGTGATTATCAGCTCTTTGTGATTCCAGCTCTTTGCTCGCAAGGTGCCTAGGCAGGCAGACACAGGGAGAGAGAGGAGGAGGCCGAGAAGGCCGTTCTGATGTTCCGCAGCAATGTCTTTATTGATTCTTCTGTGAGGGGTTCCAGCGACAGTTCTTCTGCCAGAACCAGGCTAAAACAACCCTTTAAATAGGGTACAGGGGGATGAGAAAATGTCCAATAGCAGGGATTAGGAGAAGTGACCTATGGGCTTACAGCGAGATAAGCAGGGGTCTGAAAGGTGGAAGACAGGGGCTTGCCATGACTTGGCATTTCCTGTCTTTAGACCTCTGCCCTCCACAGGGCCCTGCTACACCCTGAGTCCTCCTCCTCAGGACTGCTCTCAGTCCTGTGTTTGTGCTTGGGATTGCCTCCCCCCAGCTGCAGGACCTTGCACTTGGCCTTTTTGAACTTCACCAGGTTAGCAGAGACCCAGCTCTGCAGCCTGTCCTGGATCACATCCCCCAGACAAGCACTTTGTAGTTGGTGTCAGTACCCTCCACATCCTAGCAGGGGCAAGAACTGCAATTATCCACTTTAATGAGCACAGGCTCTTTTGCATCAGCCAAATTCCATGTCCACTGCTGGATTTTTGAAACAAAGGCAGAATCCTTTCATGGACTGCTGCAGTGAGCAGCATTTGAATGGCACAGCAGCATGGGTGCAAGGCACAGAGACTAGAGCTCTGGAGGGTGACTGTGAAAAATGCCAATCACCTGTTTTTAAAATTTTAAAAGTTTAATAGTAATAAAATGGTTAGAAAAATAGCAATGTAATTAGAGTAATAAAAATTTTGGACAATTTGAATTAGGACAATATGAGACAATAGAAACAAAGGGTTATGGATGTCCCGGTACCTTTTTCTGGGCAAAATAAGCCCAAAAAAGGACACACATTAACAGAGGATTAACTCTTACAAACAATAACCTGTTGCATATTCATACACTTCATACATGATGCATAAATTCCATTCAAACACAGGATTCTGGCTGGTCAGTGTCAGCTTCTTCCTCTTAATCCTGATGGCATCTACATAGCTGAGCAAGGTGGGAAGAAGTTCATTTCTTCTGGTAGTGGAGCAATAAATTCTCTTTCTCTGAAAGATTCAGGTGTCCTGTGGCTGCTATCTCAGTGTGAGTCCTCTCTTTAAAAAAATTATCTTACATAGCATAGTTTCTATTATAACATTATGTTATAACCCAAAACTATATTTAACAAACTACTTGAGAAAATTAACGCAGCATCACTTTCTAACACAACACATATAATAATCATTTGAATATTTGCAAAAAGCCAACCATGAAATACGCATTTTTCACAGTGATGTGTTTAGCTGGGATGCTTTTCTCCACATGGTTCTTTCACAGGAGTTGAATCACTGCAGATTATGCCTGGCTGAAAGGAAACAGTATATTCTGTGGTGTTTAAAGATGCCACACTCATCGCAGAGCTTTTGCAAACCAGTGAGTCAGCAGGAGGAACACAATGCTGGTTCCAGCTATCAGGCAGTTATTTAAAAAAAAAACAAACAGAAACAGAAAAAAAAAAAAAAAAGCCACTTCTGAATTCAACAGATGCAGTGAATTCCCTGCTTTGCAAAGGCTAAAGTGTTTGCACAGAGGAAAGGGGCACTTTTATTAACATAAAGGTCACTGCAGTTCAATTCTTTCTTTGAATGAATTATTCAGTATTTCCTTTTAATCTCGTTAAATGTGGATGTCTGTAAACAAATTCTGAAGATGCAGAGAAAATCAGGCAAGCAAAAAGCACGTGCAGTGATGGGAAAGAAACAGAACTGACAACTTTTGGGTGCACAAGGAGCACCCAAAGGAGACAGATTTTAGCTCAATTAAGGAATTACATGTGACAGCTCAAAATGCCTTTTTGACTTTTTCAACCCTTCTCATACATGTCTTGCCTTCCCCATGCATGGATGGCTTGTTGCAGGTGTGTTTCCAGCAGTGCTTAGAGAATGGAAGGGCCTGTGATCCACAAAACCCATCACTGAGCCCTCTAGATATCCAGGCTCTCATATAAAATAGGATTAAATTTACTCAAAATGGGATTAGACAGCCCAAGTTCTCCTAAATCCCTGTGTCCTGTGTTTCCTAGTGGTGTTTCAAAGCCTTCAGAGATGCTGTCTACTTAAAAAGACCGGTTTCTTGTAAGTAGGTATAATTTCAATATCAGCTGTAACTAACTGCTTCATATTTTCAGAATATTGAGACACTTAACTTCCTTTAAGAAACAGGAAACCTGAAACCACCATAGATGACATGGCACAATGTAATTACACCAAGCTCTCTGGCACAGATCTACTCTCTCCCTCACTGTACATCTGTAAAATCTCAGAATAGATTTGGATGGACTCTCCAGACATAACTGGAATTTAAGAAATAATGTTTTTCACTTTTCCATGCATGGTGATTAATATATGCAAAGACAGAAGCTCCAGAGCTGTACATCCAGCATCTGGATGTTGGAGCTCTGGAACCAGCTAAAAATCAAAATAGTGGAAAGGGAAAAAAATCACAGCATCTTCTGATTAAGAATTGTCTGTTCACAGACTTTTAATTTTCACCAACTCATTTGTCAGTCACAGCTATTTGAGGAGTGCTTTGAGCAGCCATCTCATCACTGATCTTTGTACCTTATTCTTTTGCAACATCTGTATTTATTTGCATTTATTGAGCCTGGTTGGGTGGTGGTCTCACTGTAAATTTTCCCTTTGTTTGCTGGTTCCAGGTCTAAAACACTCTTCGCATTTAGGCAGATCTATTTAGCCAAAACTTGGAACTAACATCTCTTCTGGTTAAAAGGAACACTGTATTTCCAGGAATAACTACATGCTTTGTTTTCATCTAATGAATTCCTGGTGTTTAGTTACTAAAGCCCTTGGGTTTGATTTGCAGCCCTGCCCGAGCACAGAGATAAATCTAAATCCAAGACTCATGTCCACTGTATGCCTCTCCTGGTGGATAGTGATTCAGGCTTGGTACTTTGATCTATGGATTTTGCCTCTCCTGAATTGGTTCTCCTCAGATTGAGAACAGGGTGAAATAAATTTTTAAAAAGTATAAAACAAGCTAAAATTGCAGAGATTTGCTCATTGCTAGTCTGAGCTTGTTAGCAAAGGAAGGTATTGCAGAAAACTCATAAACATTTAAGTTCTTGTGAGCCAGAGAAACGTCCTATTTTCTCAGAACTCCTCTTCCTTGTAACTACAACTTATTCCCATGGCAATGGCACCAGCCTTTTCTTTTTTTTTTCATAGTTCACAGAATTTTTTTTTCTCCAAAACAGAAAACCACATTGCAAGTTGATCACCCTTGTGTATGCTTGAGTCAGATTCAAAAATAAAGAACAGGCAAGCTCAAACTCAAACAATGGCATGAAAGAAGGCTCTCCAAGACAGAGCTGGCTCATAATCAACCACTTTCCAGTCACATTTCAGAGAAAGACTTCAAGGAGACTACTCTCAGCCATATTTGGTGCTACTGTACTGGCTCTAAATTATTCTCTCCTTAAACCCTTTGCATAGAAAAGGGCAGATCCAGCAATACTCATCTGTTGTCACCTTTTTCTCCTCAAATTGCTCTCGTGACAATGCTTTCCTGACAGAGGAAAGAAGGAATGACAGAGAGCAGCCAGGTGAGGGGTGGAACTCTGACTCAGGATAGCAGCCTGATCCTGAGCCTAACTTCATTCGCCTGGATAATGACCTTTCTCACAAAGTTAAACACTAACGAGGTCAACATGGCTATTTAATACCTTCAGGAAGTGATTATGGCCACCTAAAACACAAGCCTAACAGATTCTGCCATCCTGTACAGTCAAGAGGAAAAAGCAATTAAAGTTCAAGCACCTGAGGTGAATTTAGGACATAACCCAGAATTAAGAAACAGACTTCAGGTAATGCAGTGCACTCCTAAAAATACCACCCCAATCACTGCATTTAAACCAATTTCAGTAAAGAAAATATTTCAATTTTCATTTTCCTCTTCCTTTTCTAGTGCTTAATGATCCTGTTCTCTGATTTCTTTGCTTATCTTTTTTTGTTGTGCTTCATTCAGCTTCTTGATCTGCTGAAAACAAAATTAATAAGCAGAAAAAGGAGAGTGCTTAAAAGGAATGTCACCATAGCCAGGGCCCTTCCTGTGGCCCTGAGGTCCCAGACACCAACCTGCTCATCTCCATCAAGTGCAACTCTTTCACCTTCAAGAAAGGTCCCATCAAAACTGACTTTTGAATTGCTTTTTGACCCATGCTAAGTTTTAGATGGTGGAAGTTGTCTGGAAGAACCTTAGCCAACGAGAGTTTCGTTTTTTGGTTTTGGTGTTTTTTTAATCATCCTATTAACCGAACCATTGCAGTCCAGGTCTTGTGCAATTTCTTGTTATGGACACAATTAGACAGATGTGATTAAAATGTGTCTGTTCGTGGCAAGTCAAGAACCATTCTTGTACTGCCAGATTACTCCAGATTTCTGCTTTTGAGACATCAGAGCCTCAAAGGTTCACAGAATCCTGAAGGGGAAGAGAAGACTTCTCTGAAAGAAGCTGATCCTTTCCAAACTGCTCTGAAGTGGAGGAGAGTAGGAGCTCACAGAGCCAGTAATTTAAAATAGCTTCTTTTCCTCTTTTCCCTTGTTTTTGCAATCAGCAGATGGGGATTCTCCTTCAGACTTGAATCCCAGCTGATGGTCAGGCATTGCTCAATTCCCTTGAATTATTTGTAATTCTCCCACAAGCAACACTTCCCTGTCACAAACTCAGTCTGACTCTAAGTTTGGACCACATTAATTGGGATCAGATGCCCTGGAGTTGAAAATAGCTCTAAGACCATGACCTTCTGCTGGAGCTTTTTAGCAAAGATTTTTCCTGAGAAACAAGGAATTAAAGAAGATATTTTATAGCTCTGGGTGACCAAGCCTGCTGATTTGTGCCCATCCTTGAGAGACTGTGAGCCCCATCAAGGTCACTCACAGCATTTTTATTGTGCCCACCTGGGTGAGTGCTGCACTTAGGGCACATTTCTAGCATGCCTGTTTGATTCTTGTAAATTTGAAATCTGCTCTCCAAATGAGTTGCTTTAATTAGCTGTTTGAGTGGAATTTTCTGCCAGCAAACTCATTTGCTAAAATATGCATAGAAGGTAAATGCAGAAGAATATCCACCAGTTGTGAGCGTGTCTAGAAATTAGAGTGAATATCCACTGCACTGATTTGACAGTAATTGCTATGATACATTAAATCTGGGCCATTTTTATGCCTGGAATCATGATTCTTGAAGTTGTCTGAGTCTATTCTATACATCCACTTCACTTGTACAGCTGCTGATTCCAGTTAAAGTTGGGTATGAAAGGAAGTCATTTTTATCCGACAGCCATTTGTTGGCAACAATAAAATCAGCTGGCAATCACAGCTCATTTCCTGCTGCTGAGAGGACTCACCAGTAATTCTCAACCCTCACACAATTCCCTGCAGAGAAGCCTCAGGATGGATGAGCAAAGTTGGTCTCAGATCCACAGGGTGGGAATTGTGCAGCATCCCAGGCCCCCTCTGAGCTCAGAAGGAGCAAAAGCTGTCATCCCCACTCAGGGCAACAGAACAAGGCACTCACACCCCCCTGAACTGCTTAATTATCAAATTGTTGGAATCAGTGGGGTCTTGTTTAGCCTAAATGATCCTGTGATTCCATTATGATGCACTCAGGGAGGACAAAAATTGACTTTTTTCTCTCTGAACCTCCTGTGTGCTGCCTAGCTGGGAAATATGACAATTTATATCACAATTTATATATTTCCAAACTTTTTAACCCTCTCCTTGAGTTGCCTGTGTCATGAAACACAATGCCCAAACCCTATGCCTGGAAAGGAAAGGAGAGAATTTTCCAAAAGTTCTCCAGCTCCATTATCTTTTCCCACGCTGATGTGGCTTGGTGGGCAGCAGGGCAGGCAGTGCCAGTGCCAAACCTTCTTCCCAAATACTCATGGTATTTGTTTGCATTTTTCCTTCCCCTGTATCAACCTCTCTTTTCCTGTTTTCCATCTGGATTATGAAACTTCCATCTTTCCAGTGCACTGGGGTTAAAACTGTTCTCAATAATGAGTGAAATAAACGAGCCAGGGGATGCTCCCATGTACTGGGGCTGCCTTGAATGTCATGGCTTGACTCTGTGGCACCAACCCAGCAGGCAGAGCAAGGCTGTGAGCAAATTGCCAGATGGAAATGGTCCCTGGACTGGACTAATTGCCAAATGTGGGAATGGTTTGGAGGTTACTTAGTAGAAATAAACCAAATTTGTGCCAGGGAATGTTCTAATATTTCACAAACATTGGCAGTGGCCAGTAATATCTCCAGCACCCTTGACCAGTTTTATCTGCATGATTATACACAGGGTATATACCTGTACTGGTGTGCTTGTGTCCAGGGAGACCTGGTCCACAGTGGGAATTCCTAATTATCCCTCAAAGCAGGTCACATGAATGAGTAAATGATGATCAATCTCATCCCTCCTTCAGAACCATGGTCTCTGATCTCACAGTTTTTCCAAAGAGCAATTGTGACACACATGTATTTTGCAACCAGCAGCAAAAAATCTGTCACTGCTTCAAATCTGGCCAAAAGTCATCTGTTTTTTCTTGCAAATGTCTAGTGCATGTCTAGGTCAAAAACTGGGCACTGAGGTGACAGCGTAGTAGGAATTACACAGAATGACAAATACAAATGTTGCTGTGAGCAAATTTTTTGTACATGTAGGTTGACTGGGCAAGATTTAATCTGGCAGTGCCCTGCTTTTTGAAAAGAGGCCAAAACTGTCTTTAAAAGTTTCAAGAGCTTTTTCTGGGAAGGAATTGCTGGTTGGATTTAATAACACAATAATCAAGTCCAGATATAGCCCATCAGACTAGATAATGCAAAGTCTCCATGCACTGAAACTTTACAGGCTCGGAAAAAGAATCAGATGTCTGGTTTTAAAGGGTGGTTGTAGGGATTTGCCAGACCATTTATGATAGGAATGAGCACAAAGCTGAAGCACCTCCTGGGATATGAGTGCCACACACCTTTAATCAACTATGATGTGTGAAAAAAAATACAATTACTACCTGGAGACCCTGGGTGGGATGGAGATGAAGCCTGGTCTAGACTTTGTGCCTCTGTCTTGTATTGATCCAGTGTTTCCAATAGTTATTATTTTCCTCAAGAAAGCTGCCAAAGAGATTGAGAATCTGTAGCCTGTTCAGTGAAGAAAAAAGCCTCTGTCCCTTCTCCAGAAGTGAACACAAGATGGTGCTGCCATCCACCAGCTGCCAGCCTTGCTTGTAACCTTACACTGCTTCTGATCCTTGGGATGTTTCAAATGAGAGTTATTAGAAATGCCTGAGCATGCTCATGTAGGAATTAGGGCTTCCCCCCCCCACCCAAGTGTGGTGGGATCAATAACCCAAATGAAGTACATCTAAACCCAGCACATGACTCAAATTACACCAGAGGAAGTTAAGACTGGATATTAGAAAAAAATCCTTCACTGAAAGGCTTGCCAAGCATTGGAATGGGTTGCTCAGGACCATGGTGGAGTCATCAGCCCTGAAGGATTTAAAAGATGTGTAGATGTAGCACTTAGGGACATGGATTAGTGTCAGGCTTGGCAGTGCTGCATTAATGGTTGGATTCGATGACATTAGAGATCTCTTCCAAACTAAATGTTGCTCTGATTCTATGAAAATCCTCATTAGTCCAGGCAGAAAGTGCCAGATGGCAAATGCAACACGAGCTGAGCAAAAAACTAGCAACAAAAAAATGCACTCTCCAGGATTATACTGTAACCAAATTCAGAGCTGCTGTGTCTGCAGTGTTCCCACCCCAGTCAGCATTTGGGAAAGACTTCTCAGCCACTGTGGATGCAGTACAAATTCCCAGCTCTTTGCCCCTCTCTAAGGAAAAGCTCTGACTGATGTGTGTGAGGCTTGAGCCACTGGACCAGACTGAGCCAGCATCAAAAGGAACTCGAGGGAAAGAAGCATCAGCTACCAGGGAGCTGGAGCAGATGGCAACTCACTGCTCCCAGAGTCACATGGTTATACGAGGCTCACTCTGAAAAAGATGTGCCAGACTAGCAAATTTTAATGAAAATGAGGAAACCAGTTCCTCACAACATCAAAATCCTTCCTCTCTTGGCTCCTGAGGCTAAGCCCTGCACGTGACTGAGACATTTATGAATCACATTTCTGTTCATGGCTCTTGCACAGGGCCTTTTGTGCCCAGTGACTTTGTCTCCCCTTCATTAGAGCCTCTCATTAAGATTCTTCTTCCACCCAGCCCCATGCTTGCAAAATCCATGGGCATGTCAGTTCCTGGGAGACTTCTCCCTCCCTCTCCTGACTGAGATTGGAACCAGCCAAGTGGTTCAATGGTTCTTGGTGGGACCCACAGCACTGAGGAAGTCTCTCCAAAGGAAACCAGGCTAAAGGGAGATTTCTTTCCTTGCTGGGGAGACTTTCCCACACATTAAGAACATCATGCAGATGTTCTTTCCACGAGGAGGGAGAGAGCTGCTCTGTGGTTTTGGACTCTGAGTGCCCTGTCCCATCCTTCATTTCTTGGCTTCCCAGTCCAGAAGAGATCATTTGGATCTGTGTCTTTCCCATCTTTATGGTGCTGTGGCAGGACCAGAGGCTGTGGTTTCTACAGATGTGGCTTTAACATTTTCTCATGTGTTTTTTTTTTTCCCATCAAAATCCAAATGGGTTCCCCCTCACACAGCCATGCCACTGGATCTTGGAATATTCTGAATATCCTGAGTTGGAAGGGACCCACAAGGATCATCAGCTTCTGTGGAAGTGTCTTGAGTTGCCATCCTGGTATCATCCAAACTGCAGCTCGTGTGGATTTCAGTGACACAGGGAAAACCCACAAGCAGGGTTATTGATATTTTAACCCTGAACCAAACCAACCTTCTCCTCTCAGACCCCTCAAACTGGTTTGAAGCCATTCCTAGAGGTCTCCACTCCAGGTTTCCTCCTCCAAGGCATAGACACACATTACCAAAAGCCAATCCTCCCCTAGGAGTGCCTGGAAATTTTCAGCCTGACATTTTTCAGTCTGGGATTTGCCTGCAGTTTGACAGCATTGATAGCTGGGTGGTCAGAGGTGAATAAACCAAGCACTAGAAAATTGCAGGACAGCTCAGATGTTCACCAATTCAGTGGGAGGGTGTTGAATGCCGTGATAAAATCCTCATCCTCCTTTAGAAGCCCACTTAGCCACCCCTTCCCTTGATCTTTGTAGTAACCAAACTATTCCTTTGTGCTGATTTACATTCAGGATCATTTGTCTGGAGAGAAATCCCCCTCCTGAAAAGGCCTTTCTGCTGTCACATGAGCATCCTCCCTTCTGTCCCTATTTGTGTGACATCCTATACTTTAAGAATAAATAAGGTATGCATGGGCATGTGGTGGGGAATGTCACTCACAGGCAAACTCACACACAGCTCACTAGTCCAAAACTCTGGATTATTTTTGAGACAGATAGATGATACCAGCAAGGGTAAATAGTGGATGGGATGGAAAGTAAGTGGAAAAAGTACTCCTATAAACTTTCAAGTGCCAAAAAGCAATTCCAGGCAAACAGCCTGGATGTGATTCCACTCTCAACACCACAACTGTACATCATGTCCTACCACTGTGTCCAATCCTTCCCATTGAGGAGGATGAGCAGGCTGCAAACCCAACAGAATTACCTGACGATTCTATGAAATAAATCATCATTATCTGATGATGGTATGAAATCAGGGAAGTTCACAATACATCTGTCCTGGATAACCAAGCAAATTTTATTCTATTTGCCATCTGTATGGCAGTAGTCTTCTGTTCAGTGGGCAGTTTTCCTTATCTCTTCCAAAATCACTCCTCCCTCTGGGGAGACATCTGTTGATAACAGCTATTGAATGTCACTGCATGACTGATAAGAACTACATCATCCCATTGGGGGATGTGAGCCCAGAGGGAGGAGCCAAGCATTCCTACCTGGATATAATCTGGAGATTCTGGAACACCAGCACGGCTTCTCTGCTGGATTTCTCAGAGGAACAGCAGCTGCCTCCTCCCCTGGATCTTCAGAGGAGACTACACCTTTCTACAGGATCCCTGCTCCAGCAGAACCACCCCTGACACTGCAGGAGGGCTGCAGCCACAATTCCAATGGGACTGCTGCCAACACCCTGACCCACAGGGTGTCAGGTTGGGTTCTGACTCTGTCAGTGTTGTTTTAGCTTACTGCATTGTTTATTTTATCTTTTTATTTTCTTCCCTAATAAAGAACTGTTATTCCTGCTCCCATATCTTTTGCCTGAGAACTCCTTAATTTAAAATTTATAGCAATTCAGAGGGAGGGAGTTTACATTTTCCATTTCAGTGGAGGCTCCTGCCTTCCTTAGCAGACTCCTGTCTTTCCAAACCAAACCAGCCTCTGAACAGGGAAAAGTGAATATCAACTCAAAGAGCATCAGCTGAGGGGTCCAGTACATGCCTAGAACTGCAAGGATGTACACACAGCTCAGGTTCTACCTGTTGGGGTGGAGACAGACAGCAGCAGGGATTGTCCAGGAGGAGATACAGCTGTCAACATGGATTGGTCAGGAATTCAGGTCCTTATAGCTGCTCATTTGTTCTGTTTATCACCAGAGGCTGAGCAGGAATACATTGTCCAGACCACTTCAATGGTCAGACAAATGAGAGGAGGCATCTTTCTCCAAAGGCCAAGCACTTCTGTGCTCCCTGTCAGCAGGTACCACACACCAGGGAACACTGCCAGCAGCAAAATGTTGCACCTCAAGAGTCGCCTCCATTCCTAAAGGAAGACACAGAAGGCTGGCCTTGCAATGATATGGACATTTTCTGTTCAGGACCATGCCAAGAGCTGTCAAACTCATTCATCAGCTGCCTCTGTACAAAGGGCAGCAGCATTCACTGGCCAGAAGCTTGGCAGGGCTTCAGAGCACTGACCTAGAAGTTAAAGGCTCTTTGTTTATCACTAATCCCTGGAGCTATACAGTCCCAAAGCCATTCCCTTTCTGTGCAACACAAGACCAGCTTTCAGAGCCCCCAGCCTGAGCCCAGTGAAGCCAATAGAAAGGCTGCCATTGTCTCTGGTGACCAATGCACTGTCCCTGGATTCTGCAAAATGAGACTGGCTCCTGCTTTTGTTGAAATCAATGCAAGTATTACCAGTGGCCACAGCTGAATCCAAACGGGGCTGTGGCACGTGTCCCTCAGGAGCCTGAAATCCATGAGCGCCTTTTTCTGAATATTTCAGAGAATGCAGGATAAAGGCTTAGATTTTCAGAAGGTTTTTAATATTTTAGGTGCCTTTTATTCCCAGAAGGAATTCTTACATCATGTACTCCTTTGTCCTACTCCCACATAACCCTTTTTGAAAGCTTTACATCTCCTAGAAGCTCCTCTGCAGTGGTGTGAAATCACTGTCTGGGTATATAACAGCAACACCCTTTCTAGTGCAAAAACTGAGCCGGGGAATGAGAAATCCAGCAAATAAACAGCAGCTAATTTTTTGAAACCATCCAAGAATTTGTTTTTGTATTCAAAGCAAAATCCCTGGGTTATATCCTTGAGCAAGGCTCCTCCTGGACTCCTGGGATCTCCTCTGCTCCCACTGTCTTTGTGTCATTTAAAAAATCACTGCTATGAATTGGTCCTTGATAAAGATTAGAATGATTCTCAGATCTGGGAAAAAATAATAAAAATTTAAAAATAAAGCCATGAAATCCTGAGCCAGGCATCCAAGAGGAGGATGAGTTGCCCTCTGGAATTATCCTCTTCTCCATATTGACCACAAGGAGAACCAAACCACTATTTTACACAAAGTCCTTGCACTTTCACTGACAGAACCCAGAGGAAAATTGACCCACAGAAAGCAAACCCATCCCACTGACCATGGCAAGTACAAGATTAAGCCAGAATGTTTCAGGCCAAATTTTTCAGAGCTTTCTTCAATTTTGGATAATTATTGCAGATAAAATGCCTTTTCTGGGTCTAGGCACAAAAAAAAGTCTGCATATTATTATTTTTGATATTAAAGAATTGTTTTCATTGGAATTTTGAATGTTGAGAAATTAAAATTTGCCTCCTATTGATTTAGGTTATTTTTATTAGGAAAAAAGGCTGAGTGGGACGTTTTTATGCTGAGTTCACTTTGTTTAATGCACCCACAGAAGGGTCCAAGACAGATGCTGCTGGAGGACTGACATTTCCCTTTATGGCAGTAGATGGAGCTACATCCTCAATAATGTTCTTTTCCAGCCAGGAGAGCCCAGAAAAGGAGTTGTGCTAATCAATTCTCCCAAAACTTCCTGCAGAAGGAGACTGGGTGGACAAAGGAGATGAATAAGCAGCGGTGGACAGAATGAAGAAATTTCCAGGACTGGGATCATTACCCACTTCTCCAAGGGCTTTATTTACCAAACATTTACAGCGGGAGCTGTAACCCCCCTTCACTCCATCCACTGTAACCTGTGCTAGAGAAAATCCCCTGGGTTACATCCTTGAGCAAGACTTCTCCTGGACAGCTGGAAACTCCTCTGCTCTTGGTGTCTGGGTGTCATTAATAACATCACTGATATTTATTAGTCCTTGATAAAGATTGGAATGATTCTCAAATTGCTGAGAGAGGGTAATAATAATAATAAATAAATTATTATTATTATTATTATTATTATTATTATTATTATAATAATAATAATAATAATAATAATAATAAATAATAATAAATAATAATAATAATAACAACAAAACCAAGGCCAAAGAACTTGTTTGTGGCACATCCAAGTGTTTGCATTTCTCCATAGCCTGGCTGTAGTCAGCCTTCAGACTCTTCTCCCAGAGTTCTTTTACTCCCTCCTGTTGAATGGAAGAGCTTGGGTTCTTCATTAAATTTCAGGAATTCATCATTTAATTGCCTTAAATGACTTTATTAGCCTGTGTTTTCAATGTCCAGGTCTGGAAGACCCTCCATCTCCTGCCAGGAGCTCTTGCCTTCTTCTCCTTTCCTATAAACAGTTTAAGTCCTGCAGATCTTTTTAATTTATATGGATTAAAACCTCCTCTGGCATAGGTTCATGCTTCATCTTCAGGACTCCATAAATTCCTTCAGCATTCTCCTCCAGCTCTGCTCCTCCCAAGTTTTCATGTATTCTCTCCAAACGAAGAATAGAGACTCCCTTCTCCCCCCACACTGACAGAAGCCATAATTTTGAATATTATTTCCTTGAAGTGGTAGTAAAAAGCGAATCATTGTGTAAGCACAACACCTTGTTATTTATGAGCAGGCAAATCACAGAAAGACATTTTAATAATACCATGTTTATCATCACAAAAACTTCAGCAACATTTCCACAAGACTGAGCAGCTGCAGCCCAGAGCCTTCAGGTTATTGTGAAAGGCATCCACAAAAATATAAAATCATCTCAGGCTCTAGCAGAGCCCAAGCTGGGTGGGGCAGGAGGGAAAGTTTATTTATTATTTCTAAATCCATTTTATTCTAACCAAGGCTAAACAAGCTGTTCCTGGATGGCAGAGCCTGCCTGGATTTGTTGTTTGGAAGCTCATGGTCGGATTTTCAATGCCTGTGAGCTTCCAGTGGGGCTTTCCCTCTCCCTCAGGTTTTAATTTGAATTCTTTGGTGCCTTGTAAGGAATGATTTCATGGCATAGAGCTTCCTTCTAGTGGAGGAATTGATATATTCTCTGTCTTCCTTCAGGCTACCTACTTTCATTAAACTCCTTGGAATCAGTACCTTTGCAGCCTTTTTCTCTCTACCAGGTTCAGTTTAAACAGTCTGTAGCATCCCAGAACTAGTGGGAAGGAAGGACTCACCTCAGCATCCTCACAGCTAGAAACTGGAGATGCAGCTGGAAAAATGTGGGATTTTGACATGCTCTGAAAATGAGGCAGTTCCCATGAGTGTCAGTGTCACCAGCCTCACAAATTCCAGAGAAAAAAATTAGATTTCCTGGGATAAGAACTGCAACTGTTGCCTGAGCGTCTGCTTCAGCTTGCATACCTGAGATGTTTCTGATTTGTGGACAGGGAGATGCTGGCAGAGCAAATTGCCATTCTCTGGCGTATTCCTCTCTCTCTTCCCTTGCCCCTGCCAAGAAAGCAGGAATGAAGTGACCACTCCCTGGTAATCAACCCACATCTCTGCATTAAAAAGGCAGCTTCTGTAGCTTTTAATCTGACCTGGAACATGTTGGGACTGGGCAGAGGGAGCTTCGCAGTGGGGGAAGCTGGCAGACGTGTGCTTTGCCCTTGTCTCCAAGCATGGAGACAATTTTGAAGGAGCTGCAAGTCTGCAAAACACTCAGGCATTTCCAGCTGGGAGGCTTTCCTGTGCTCTCCAGCGAGGTTTTGGGTGCTGGTGGAGAGAGGAGCCAGGTAAGAGAGGGAAAGCCCTGGAGTTTTTCAATCGTTCCACCCACCGCGGAGCGAGGCAAGAGCCAGGAACACATTTCATAACATCTCTGATGTTTTCCCCTCTGCAAGGAAGAGCCCTGAGCTGTGGCTCACACACTCAGATAAGATCACGGGGTGCAGGGGCAGAGGGGAGGCACTGACTGGAACTATTGTAACTCTCTCCAAAACTCGTTGGTCTCAGGTAGGAGCCACGTGAGAGCAACACGTGCCATGGGAATCCAGGCAGGAGGGGCACTGGGGCTGGATCTTGTTTATTGTTCTTGCCTGAGCCCAGCCTGGAAGGCAAGGGGGAGCTCAGGAGGACACAATGTACCCTGCTCCCTTCCTGTGTCCACCCAAAGGCAATTTATTCTCAAACTGAGCCATGGCCCCAAAGCAAAATAAATTCCAGTGTTTGGCTCCGAACACAGAGTACACTGCAGCTAGGGAAACCTTCAGTGTAAAATGCTTCCCATATGGGAAATGTTGATGGAAAACGATGAACAAGGGCTTGTCCCACATTAATGGCACTCCTGGCTGTCACAGAGGGTTTCTTCTCCCCTTAGGATGGATTTCAATAGGGTTCATGCTCTTGTCTCACCTTCAACTCCCCCTTTTGGGTTTCCCCCATAATCCAGCTTGTGCCCACAAAACTCCCTCTGTCCTGGAAGGATTCTGGACAGTTTAAGAAGGTCATGAGAAGGACTGGGAAGGATCCCTGGCTGTAGGGATGGGCTGTGTGCCCCATAGTCTTGGTTCCCCTGTTGCCCAGTCCAGGGTCTCATGCTCTTGGTGGCACACTGAGCCTCATGTCCCAACAGGAAAAAAAGGTGTGTTGGTGTGACCAGGGCTTCGAGCAAACCATGAATGGTACTGAACACCATCCTGTGCCTACAGGACCTGGGTTTTACTCATGTTGGGTCAGGTCAGTGGTTTAATATCTTCTGGAAATAAACATAAACCACAGGAATTCATAAAACTAATTGAAAATGGAGCACTGGCAGAGAAGATTTCCCCACTCAAACTCACTTAGTCTCTTAAAAATATTCCCTGTGGATGTTCAAAATCCCTTTTTTTTTTCCCCTTGGATTTAGAGGAAGGGGGAACAGGAGATATCTATCCCTATTTATCTAAGCAGCAGAATGAAGATTAATCTCTTGCTGTCATAATCTGAAGGGAGGGACAAGCATCTGTCTGTCCTGTACATTTGTCAAAGTAATGCAACGGAGGTTGTTTGCTCCTGTCACCTCCTTACTGTGATGAGCTCCTTAAACCAAAGTCTCTCAGATGTCTTCTGCAAAAAACCCACCAGGGCTGGACTCCCTCCAGAGCCAGGGAACACTTCTAGCGCACAATTTATCTGCTACACATCTGTGTTTGGAAAACTGAATCGAACATCACAGTCAATAATCTGGGCAGTGACATAACTCACTCTGTGTCAGGCACCTGCATGTGACTGGCTGGATCCCTGCCCAGGTTCTGTTGGTTATCTAAATCTCCTCTGGGCTCCTAAATCACAAGGAGATGCCTCTGGGTGCATGCACTGGCTGCCTGTGTCAGTAAGAAGGATCTGATCCCTGTGTTGTGTTTGTTTGTGAGGTGGAAAGAGCAGCATGGAACACCCCTGTGGTCTCTGATCCCCACTGAAAGGGACGAAAAATGAGGTAAATGGAAATTTCTCCTGCCTTGCCATTTGCAGGTCCATCAGTGTTCTGTGGACACAACAGGTGGGTTCATCATCACTGCAAAAATAGAAGCTGTTTTTAGACCAGATTGGATTAGATTACCTTTATGGTAGGTTGTGTTACACTATTCCAACATGACTGTGCAAGTAGCCACCTTCTTCCTGGAAATGGCAGCACAGAGCACAATAATACCTTGATATTCTCTTACTTGGAAGTGGGTGGAGGTGAAACTCTGAAGAGGTGAAACTACACAGAATCACTGAATGTCCTGAGTTAGAAGGGACCCACAAGGATCACTGAGTCCAACTCCTGGTCCTGCACAGGACAGCCCCAAGAATGATACCCTGTGCCTGAGAACAGAGCTACACTTCTCCCAAGGAATGTCCAGTTAGTTGTAAATGGTCATTTGGTTTCTAAACAGGGAATGAGGACCAGGCAGGTGTTCCAGTATGCCAGACTGTGGATAACCACAGAAACTGCTGTCAGATCTGCTGGCACATCACACCATAACTTGTATCTGAAGAAAAAGAACCTGCATTTCATCCCTAGCTGCACACCCTACCCTGAACTGATCTCCTTCACCCAAAAAATGTTTGTGGGCTGCTGGGTTTTGATATGTTCAAGTGGCAGAGTTACAGTGCACCAGCCCTTGGGCACCAGCTATTGAAAAGCAGCCCTTCTGTTTATCTGATCCAGCTCTTACCAACCCCTCCTTCTCCACAGGATGGAATTTGTTGGCAGTACTGCCAGCCTATTCCATCTTTTCAATAATGGCCATGACCGTGCAGTGTCCCAGGGTGTTGGCAGATGCTCTTCAGAGGAGGAGGGCATTGCTTTGCATGCCTTTGCTTTCATTAAAAAAATTCCCCAGAATTATTATATTAGCCCCTATTCCCAAAACATGTCTAGACAGAGTTATTTAGGGTGGGCTGTATTACAGAGTTCTGCCTCAAAGAAATAACCAATTGTTCATTATTTGTTTATTGAGAGTATCACAGTCAGAGATCCCTGTCTCCCTACATGCTAGTCAACTAGAAAGAAAACACTTGAAGTACAGATATTCATCACCTAAAGCATGTGCAGCCTGAAAAAGATGAAATAAATAAAAGGAGAAAAGAGACCAGTGCATAAGACTGCAAAACTATTTAGGTTTTAAAGACTTTGGGTCTAGCACAGAGAAATTCAAGGGCAAACTGATGGTTTTACCTGTTTTTTCTCAACCCAAAACTTTAGGAATTGGTTTACAGGGCAGGTCTTTAGCAAGAGGGAGTGGAGAAAAGTATGAGGATTGTTTAGGTATTGTGAATCTTTTGAACTTTCAAATTTAGAACAAAGTGTAGCCGGATTTGAAATTGAGGGTATCACAAAACATTCCTCCATGCAATTTAAGACATTGTTTGTACAAGTGAGATGCCCTGATTGATTTCTTCGACTTTGTAACTGAATGCAAGACTGTGTTATGCAAGCTTTAATTATTCTTATTTGGAAACAATTTTCTCTTTTACTTTCAGGATTCTTTGGGGAATAGGAGGCAGCTCAAAACAGCAGAGTTTGCCAAAGCCAAAGCTAAGAAAATCTTCCAAAAAGTTTCACTCTGTTCTGAGTCTGTGTTGTAGCAATTCTGATAAACTGTAATTTTGGCAGAAAAATGTGACTTCTCCTAATCTTCTCTTGGGTACCAAATATTATCCAAGCACCATTGCTTCAAAGTAAAACTCTCTGCAGTTTAGTACACATGAACACTTCAGGGTCTGACAGTTTCAAGAGAATAACACAAAGTTCACTGAGATTGGAGAATCAAGCTTATTAACCTCAGGGTTTACACGTTTTACAAGAAAAACAAAAGAGCAAAAAATGTCAGGCTGGCTGGAAATTCAGCCAGAGTTGTATCCTAGTTTAAGCCACTGCACCAAGGACTTGCCTACACTAGAATTCTGACTGAAAAATCATTCTGCTGCAGCCATATTAATTTTGGCATATGAAGCAGTTCTGTATATAGTCAGTAACATTTATTCTAAATATCATGAAGATATGTCCCTGAGGAAGTAGAATCATGAGTATTTAGTCTTTCCACTTTGAACTGTGCCATTCAGATGGAACTGGGCCATCCTACAGCTGTGGGACAGGTTAACCTTCAAGATCATTAGATAGAGGGGTGATATTTTTAATTTGAAAGTCTCACTCCAGATCCCACTTCAGACCCAAATGAGTATTGTTACAGGCAGTGTGGGGGTTTTCTGTTCAGGATGAAAGTAAACTCATCTGAGCTTTCAGGTTTTTTCCACATTGGGGTTTTGGTTTGGTTTTTTTCTAGAGTGAAATTCATAGAATCACAGAGTGGCCTCAGTTGGAAGGGGTCTTAAAGGGATTTCTGTTCCATAGTCTGAAGTCTGTGCACAGCCTTGCAATCAGTCCCACCCCTCTTGTACTCTGCTCTTAATCATATGGGTGCAATTTTCTGAGAAAAGCTATGGCAAATGGGAGCACTGGGAATGTCCTGAAGGTTAATCAGGCTGACTTGTACCAACCTCCATCTTGTCTACCAGGTCACTGTTGCACATCTGGGCAGTGTACCTGGAGGATCTGTCCCTACACCACTGCTGGGGGAGTGACACCTCCCAGTATGGACTGGGACAGGCATAACCGGCTATAGAACCTGATGTGTGATGGTGTCTGAATGTCCTGACAAGGTTTTGCAGTTGAGTTCTTCCTTTCTTTCCCATTTTCACAGCAAACAGCAAAAATATCAACCCCTCCTCATCCAAGTTTTGGACATTTCCTACTACTACATGCTGCATATGATTGGGCACACCCAGCCAAGAGAAGACAGGGAGCAACCAGGTCTAGAGGAAGGTGTTCCTGCCTATGGCAGGGGGTTGGAATTATATTATCTTTAGGGTCCTTTCCAACCCAAACCATTCTGTGATTCCATGATACTTTGATCCTAAGATTCTATGACCAGGGTCAGCTGTTCTGAAGCTCATTTCATCCAAGCTGCTTCTTGCAGCCCCACCCCACACATCCACTCGGTGCTTTGCAAGGGACACTACATTCATCCCCTTCATGCCCCTACCCACCCACAGCTGCAGCACCAGGAAATTTTGGGCCAGACCAAGGAGGGACAGTCACCTCCATGCTGTCCTGTGCCTGGCAGCCTTTCCCAAGGTTTTTCTGAGATCATGAACCTTTCCATCCTGGGCATTGTTGGCTCGTGTCTTGAGGGTCTGGAGCATGAGTGTTATGAGGAGCAGCTGGGGGAACTGGGGTTGTTAAGTCTGGAGAAAAGGAGGCTCAGGAGGGATCCCTGAAAGGAGGTTGTAGACAGGTGGGAGTTGACTGTTTTCACAAGTAACAAATGATAGGTCAGGAGGAAACAGCTTCAAGTTGTGCCAGGTGGGGTTTATACTAAATATTAGGGAAAACTTCTTTACCACACTGGTTGTCAAGCACTGGAACAGATTTTCCAGGGACGTGGTGGAGTCACCCTCCCTAGAGGGATTTAAAAGATATGTAGATGTGGCACTCAGGGATGTGCTTTAGTGTTGGGTTAATGTCACATTCACATTTTCTGAAAAATCCCTTCACCCAGGATTTTTCTCCTGGGAAGTTGAGAAGCCTCAGAGAAAAATGAAAACAATAATTATCTCATTTGCTTCTCCCCTGTTTTGCTCATGTGGAATGTGTTTGGAGATTGTTTACCACAGGTGATTGTTCCATTGGATTCTGGTGTGAATTGTTTTGACTCTTTGGCCAATCAGTGCCAAGCTGTGTTGGGACTCTGGAAAGAGTCAAGAGTTTTCATTATTATCTTTTAGCCTTCTGTAAGTACCCTTTCTGTATTCTTTAGTACAGTTTAGTATAGCATTCTTTAACATAATATAGTATCATAAAATAATAAATTAGCCTTCTGAGAACATGGAGTCAGATGCATCATTCCTTCCTGCCACGAGGGTCCCAGCAAACACAACAGGTTAATGGTTGGACTCAATGATGTAAGAGGTCTCCTCCAATCTTAATTATTCTGTAATTCCATGAGTACATCCCCCCACAGAGCTGTCACCTTGGGAACAGTTCTACCCCTCTACCCTTACCCCCCTGCCTCCCCTGTGAAATGACATCACTGCAGCCAATTTACAGCTAATCAATAGGATTTACCAGAGGCAGATACAGCCCTGAGAGAAGCCGCTGATGCAGCTCTATCCTGCCAGCAGTGAACGCCTAAACACGAGCAGAGCATGCTCTGCCTTTGTTGGCATTTTCTGCTTTGTCTCCCACCAGCATTTGCATCTCCTCATTAAATAAGTATGGGTAACTGTATAAATATATATAGCATTGCATTAATGCCCTGGGATCTATCTGACAGCCCAGCATGATGCAGCAGCATTAGCAAGGTTTGCTGTACCGTTTCAAATGACCTCATTTGGAGGGGAATTGCAGCCAGTCTAACCCAGACAGTTGCAGGCACATGGGTTTTAGCGGAAATACATCCACTGAATTTTGTTTGGCTGTCCTTTTCTTTGTAAAGGCCATGAGTGCTCTTAGTGAAGTTAATCTGTGCCTGCATGACTGTGGATTACATTCTGATGTGTTCCATCAGATAAGTGAGCTGTCAAGCTGTGATGGCAAACTGTTGGAAGCTGACAGATGATTGACGCTTGGGAAACTGCAAATTGGCCTCCTCACACACCAGCACTAGGTCTTCAGCTTCTTCTCCCCAAAAATGTCTTTCTCCTCCACGCACAGGATGAGCAGCTCTTCAAGGATGGGTTAGTGTTCCATTGGTGAAGGAAGAACTGAGATGAAGTAAAAGTGATAGGAGCAACTACTTGCTTTGGAGGGCGGCCTTCCCCTGCTCACCTTTCCTTTGAGGAGGATGATCAAATCAGTTCTACAGAATCATATGTATTATTTGCATATCACCTTTTTCTAAGCAAACAGTGCAACTCTAGGCTCGTTTACACACAGATCAGGACAGTGTCATGTGCAGCCCAGGCTGGAAATGCTTTTCCACTGACATCAAGAGTTGAATTTGGTCCAGAGGTGACTTGACAATCTCAGGAGTCATCCCTGTTCTCCACCTAACATGGCCTCCATTGTTCACTGAACAGCATGCCCCTTGTCAGCTATTGCTCAGCAGAAAACAAACAGAGAAGGGATGATTCAGATTTCTTGGCTTACCTATGATCTGGTTCTTAGAGCATCAGTGAGGGTGACAATTAACCCTACTCTCCCAGCTGCCAGTGTTTAAATAAGTTTCTTAGTCCTCCAAGCAGGAAGCAGGATGATAAGTTAGATTATCTCATCGTTATCTGCAGGAAGGAGGCCAGCTGGGTCAGTGCAACGCTGCTTAACATGACAACCGGTGCATAAATAGGATCAGGACTTACAGATGGTGACCACAGTTAAAAGAATAACTAGTATATAAATATACTGTGATCATGCTTAAATTCTGCCTGCACTTCCTGTGCAGGGGCTGAGCACAATGAGCATTCACCTTGTTAGGAGCATCAGGGGATCTCTGAAGGCACCACGGGCAGACAGGAGAGGGCTGGGCACTGACAGCTGGGCGGGGTGGGTCTGTGCCCCCCACCAACTCCCCAGGCAATGATGGAAATTGGAAATCAGCTTTCCCTCTCCCGTGACCTGGGACAGATGCAGCACAGGACTGTCATGAGGACCAGTCAGTTAATAAGATGCCAATGTCCCCAGGCAGGCAGAAATGTGCACACATGGACCACACAGGGATGCGCTGTCTGTCAGGGAGGCTGGAGTGCTGGCATGGATCTGGTGGGTTTTCTCTGGCTTCATGCTTCAGTGAAAGCCAAACTAAAGTGTCTTCTGGAGTTCACACAGCACCATTCACAGAGCACAGGAACCTGCTTGAATAACTGACACAGCTGAAGAGATCAAGATAGATGGAAGGGGAGGCTCTGCCTAGGAGCAGACCTTGCTCCTCTACACTCAGCTGGCAAAGGCAGGGAATAAGGATCAGAACTCTCCCTGGTGGCTTCAGGAGGCTTTCAGGCAGGTGAACAAAGCGGCAAAGAGCTCAGCCTAGCCCACAGTCTGCACAGGCACTGTGCCTTGGGAGGTCAAGGATCATGTTTTCTGTTCCAAAATCCATGGGCACTTGGTGCTTGTTACCACAGAGGTCTTGAGTTTGTGCATTTCCTGAGAAGCCTCTCTGCCTTAGCAGTGACCTGCAGCAGATGAGAGCAGCCTTAGCTTTTGATGGCGATTTTCCATCCTTTACTTCCCTCCCCACCAAAAAAATTATATAACCCCATCCATTTTTAGAAATGTAGATCCAGGGCTCAGCAGATCAGGCTAGTATTGATTGTTTCAGCCTTTGTGAATTCAGAAAGGCTCCATGGGGTGGGACAGGGCAGGGGAGTGAGAACAGAGCACTTAGGGGGTATGGCAGCATTTTCTGTGATGCAGCCATGTGCTCTGGTGGAACAGAGGATGTGTTATCCTGCTTGCACAGCATCTTCTGACCTGCTTTTGACCCAAGAAGCATTTGCATTGATAAATACTGGAGCTGTACCCCTGGGAGGTGAGGGAATAAGAGGGAAGGAAAAGAGTAGGTTTATCAAACCAGCAATCTGGGATCACTGCAGGGCCCAAAAAGAAAACTTTCTTCCTCTCTCTTCCAACTGTAAACCATGCTGCATCCAAGAGGGCTTGTTTATTAGCCCTTAGATTGGACAGTTTTCACCATGACAGGTCCCCAGTTGGTGACTTTTGGTTGAGAACACAGAAAAACAGATTCACAAGATCATCCTGCTCTCCTCCACACCTCCAGGAAGGTGTTGACTGAGCAACTCAGTTCTGGAAGACTTTACTCAGTGCTGCTGTTCTTTTGGGCAGAAAAGGGCTTGAGAAGGTTCTATATCAGAAACTACTCACCTCTCCACTTTGCCATGTGAGAACCCAGAGACACAGGGGAGAAGTCTGGGGACATCTCAAGGTGGGTGGTGAAGAAGGACATTGGAAGAATGGCAATGAAAGCCAGCATGTAACCGGAAAGATGAGGATACCTCAGGTATCCAGATCTGGAATATGAAGCACAGTTCTTGTTCTCCAAAATAGACAAACAAAACTGGGAGAGATACAGAGAGGAGAAATAGGAGGGCCGAGATACAGATCTGATCTTGCATTTCAAGAAATAAAGCATTTCATCTGGAAATTGGGTGTTGTGAGTGGAATAAAATGCCTAGAAGATCATGAATGGCCTGAAAGACAAAAAGTCAGAGGGAACACCAATCCAACCTCCAGCTCCTGAGCCTTGGCTGTGCCCTTCTAACTGACAGAGCTGACAATCCCCAATCCATGTGTCCTGACGAGTGGTTGTTCTTCACAAGGGATTGCACTTGCTAAATCAGGCAGGCATAGCTGAAAGATAATGGTTTTCTCCTGTTGAAAATTATTTTATGCCTGCAAGAGCAGCCAAGGCACGCTATGAAAAACCAACCAGAGAGCTCTAAGGATGCATCTAAAGGACATCTATTCACAAATTTAAAATCTATAGGTTCTGTGGCTTTTGTTTAGGGTTTATTTAAGATAAGGCAGCTCAGTGGTAAGCAGAGATCTAAGTTCAATTCCCGACATTCTTTGGTGGTTATTTCCTCTGGGATCCTTATTACATCTCTCTATGCACTTCAATTTTCCCAGAAATAACTCTAACTACCTGTCTGAAGAGTTGGGGGAGACACAATAAAGGCTGTAAAGAGCTGAGATAATGTTGTAACAGGAGCTGTAAAAATACCTACAGAAAATAGAGGTCCCTTTATATCACCACTGGAGCTGATATATGATGCAGCTTATGGAAAAGGCACACGGCTGCTGGAGTGTCTTGGGCTCACTGGGGGAATCCAGTTACACTCAGCACTAAAATCACATTTTGTTGTTTCCCAGCCTCTGGCAGAGCAGCCAAATGTTTACACACAACTTCCACTTTCACTTCAGACACTGTCTGAAAGCTCACCCCGTGCCTGGGGAAGCAGCTCACACCTGAACACACAGTCCTTTGTTTTGTTGCTGGTAGTAATTTTAAGGGACTTTTGGGGGTTTATTAAAAAGAGGGAAAGAGTCTTCTTATACAGGCAGTGATAAGATAAAGGAGAACATTTTTAAACTAAAAGAGATTTAGATTAGAAATTATGAAGAAATTGTTGCCTGTGAGGGTGGTGAGGCCCTGGCACAGGGTGCCCAGAGAAGCTGTGGCTGTCCCACCCCTGGAAGTGTCCAAGGCCAGGTTGGATGGGGTTTGGAGCAATCTGGCTGTGGCAGGAGGGTTGGAACTGGATGGTCTTTAAGATCTCTTACAGCCCAAACTATTCAACGATTTTATTACTTTTTTTTCATTTAGGTAACCACATTGCAAAGTGAATTTCGCTTACACAAAAGCAAATCACACGCATGAGGGTGAGGGAAAACCTGATTTATCATCACCAAAATATCTTCTTCCCCTCTTTGAAGCTCTGTCTGAGATTATGAGCTCCATTCAAGGACACATTCTTCAATGCCAGATCGTGTGCTGGGAACATGGAAAGGCGTAAGAAACACAATTCTGTTTCATTTACAGGCATTTCACCTTATCAGAATTTGATTTTTTGCCCCCCAAGGAGTTTTGCGCACCAGTAATTTACCACTAGGCAATGTGCCATAAGCCTGCCTGTGAAAGGGCACAGTCCCAGGCCAGATAGAACCCCAAAAACATCAACAGCGGAGTCACAGTGCTCCCCTCGGAGCTGCGTGTCACCTGAGGAAGAGGAGAGCACGGTGCAGCCTTGGGGACAGCCACTAGATGGGGGCACGAACACACGGGTCCACAGGGCCCCAGCTGAACCCCAGAGCACGAACACCAGGAGGTGACACCTCACCGACCTTCCCTGCCCCTTGGCACCGAGCAGGATTCTCCAGATTTGGCTGTTGTCTTGGTTTGGGGCAAATTTGGGAGAAAACCTCCAAAGTGGGCCCCTCCAGAAAGCAAACCCACATGGCCCCTTCCCACAACCAGTTTGGGAAGGATTCCTCAGAGAGAAGTGGAAAGAACCTGTTTATTTAACAGGCACAGCACCCCCCAGCACACAAAATGAACAATACCAGATGACACCACTCTTTCACCCTCTGAAAAAGATGACAAATTCGGAAAGTCTCTCTTGGGGGTGATCGCTTTGTTCTCAGTCCCTCTGGCGCTGGGGATGGCTGCTGCCCAGAGTAGGCCCCAGCAGGCCACAAGGTGCAAACTCTCGGTGTTCCCAGGTCCCAGTCTGGAGCAGGTTCAAGTAGGTCTAAAAAAGGGAAAGGAAAAACAGTCTAGGGAAAAAACTCAGACTGCTTAGCTAAACTAACTAATGAGCAGAAGCAAAGAGCAAGAGCAAAGCAAAAAGCCAAGCAAAAAGCAAAAGCAGCACTATGTCCCGCCCTGTCTCTGTGTCCCACCAACCGTGGGGGAGCAGCTGATAGCAAAACCAAAACAAAACTTTCAGAGCCAGTCTTGAAGGCACAGAACATAATATCTAGCATAAACAGAGCACACAAATGGGGATACAAACATCATAATGTCACCCTAGGAAAGCTATCCACCAAATTCACCCCAGTGAGCCATGCATGCATCCACCCCCAGCTGGGGTAATAGGACCTGACTATGTTGTGGCTTTGGGGAGCTCAGGCTGGGCCATGGACAGCAGCTGGACACCCCATGTGGCTCCCACTCGAGATCTTTCTGGAGCCACAGCACTCTGGTCTCGGAATCTGCTCCAAAAGATTTCTTTGTTCGGTACTTCCAGCCAGCCAGTTCTCCTGCACACCACAAAAAGGTGCCTGCCCACTTCTCTGGAGATCTCAGCTCTTCCAGACCATCACTGGAAACAGCCTGTGGGTGCTGTCTGCGGCCTGCCTTTTGACAGGGTGTCCACAAATTGGCTCTGACTGAACACAGCTCTGCTTTCACAGAGCCTGAAGCATGTGAAACCTCCTCCTGACCCCGACACATCCGACATGTTCTCTTGGTGAAGGACCAACTTCAAGAGGCTGCCAAACACATCAGCCCTGGAGCCTGAGCAAATCTGTCATGAACTGCAGTTTATACACTCACAAATATATTCTCCCCCTCCAAAAGTGGAGGGAGGGGGAATTTTTACCCTTCTGGGAATGCAAGGCCCTGTTTGTGTGACCAGCTTTGCAGAAACATAAAGAGGCCTAAACAGTTGCCACTAATGATGTGTCATCAATTAAGCAGTTTTATGAGGGAAGGAGATTTGGCTAATGCACAATCCTGATGACATTTCCATGGAAAGGCTCCTTGAGCAGGCACCACTTCATATCCATCCTTCAGATGATGATCAAGCCAGTGAAACTGGGAGCTTTCTTGACCCAATGATAAAACAAAGCAGTGGAGAGCATCTTCCCTCCTTGTGTTCTCAAGGATGCTTATAGCAGATTTTTCAGGAGCCCTTGGATGGGAGCCTACACAGCCAGCCTGTCTCTTGAAATGACTTTTCTCACCCCCAAAACTGAAAGGTCCCCATCATTTCTTGTGTCCCTGCTGACTGACACTGGCCCAGCAGGTTTTCCCTCTGCTCTGAGGCAGAAAATCGCTGCCATTCACTTTGAAAACCTCTGGGAATTTAGTAGTATATGGCAAGATCATATGTCACACAGAGGTTACAATAAATCCACATCCCTTTTCATCCTCCAGTACCTCATGGCCACCACAGTTTAGAAGCACTTGATCTGAGATCTGGGAGTTGCAAATAATTCTGTCCAGACACTTCCCAACCAGCCTGACCCTTGATAGCCTCTGCCAGCTGAGGAAACAGAGAGTTTTTCAGATGATATTTTTTTCTCCCTGTAACTGAGGCTCCTTTTTCAATGCAAGAAGAAAATAGCTCTTTGTCAAGCCTGTCTTTGCCCCAGACATGTGACCAAAATATCAGTTTCTCCTTTTTGCTAAGGCCCAGTTGCTCCTTTGCTGGTAGAAGGGAAATCCCTGGAAACAGAGAGCAAAGTCAACGACACTCAGGCTGTGCCCTGTGAGTCAGCGTGGCAAAGTTCTCCTCACTCCTCTTCTGCCAGCCCAAAGCCTGCTGGGAAGACGCTGTTGTTGTTGTTGTTGTTGCTGCTGTTCTTGGGTGGATTTGGGTTTTTTTTAATCTCAGCATTTTCTGAAGTAGGGCACCTGACCCTGACTTCTTCAGTTCTGCTTGTGGTGTCTTCACGTGCAAGCACTGGGCAGCTCTGGGTCTACTTAGCATCTGAATTCAAAGAGAATGCTGGTTTCAACCCTACATGGCAAAGCACCAAGGAGTCTCAGTTCTGCAAGGTTACATTTTACTTCAGGGTGAACTTAGCAGCAACTTCTCCTCCAAGACCTTCTCTCGCCTTGAAATACCCTTTTCTCTTTCTCCTGGGTTTTTTTTTGTTTTGTTTTTCTCTTTTGTATTGAGACAAAATCTTTACTGTGGCAATGACAGCTGAGGATGGCAGCTTCTGTTGAAATTTTGGCTACACTCCCTTTCTTGAATCGAGGGATTCAAAGGTCTTAGCTCTGCATGCTTGGAAAGCCTTTCACCAATAGCTGGGCACTGCATGAGGGCTGGCTGGGCTTTGTGTACTGAGATGGACAAAGATTTTCCCCTTGATCCAAGACTTCCAGGAGAGTGGAATGGGCTTGTTTGGCCAAGGTCACCAGCCTCTTTATTTTCTTGTTTACAGGCTGGCAGAAGGAAAATGCTGATTCAGCAGGCACGGGAGAAAATGTCAACAGGGGAACATGCACGAGGGGTATCCTGGCTGCACTTCTGCCAGTTATTTACTCTTTTTTTTTTCTGACTGATTTCCTTGTTTCCTGCACCCAACAGATACATTCAACAAAGTCAGGTTTTCAAAACCAGGGTACTTCGCTTTGTCCATTTTAAAGACTTCCTATCCCAAACCACAAAGGGAGTTGGTAACTGTGCCTGGAGTCAAACTCAAACAGAGCCAGTATTTCTCAGAAATTCGAGCAAAGTTGCAATACAACCAGACAAAAAAATGGTGGCAGAAGCTTCTGTGAAGGTTTTTGTGCTCTGAGGCTCTTTAGGAGTGAGTTTCTCTTGATCCCCCTAGGTAGGACACAGAGAGAGGCTGTATCCACACATCCTCCTGCAAATCCTGAGCTGATTTTCATAAACCCATTTAGTGCTGCAGCTCCGGGTGTCCCAGTGACCCACTGCTGGCCCTGCCTCTAGCAGACTGCCCGTCTTGGCTTGTTGCTTGTATTCATTTCCAAAAACAACTCAGTGTGAGCTGTCACATGCTCAGGGCAATTGTCCATCTGAAAGACTTCATTAAACATTTCTGGTAAAATGTGCGTGTCACTAAATGGCTTTAAGATGAGACTTTCAAATGAGTCTATGTCTTTCATCAGGTCTTTGCTCTTAAAGTAGGCATAAATATTTTTTTCTCACATAAATAAACTCAGATATTTAAGCTGGAAGTGACATTCAAGGAGTTCAGTCAGGCCAGGGGAATTTGGATAACCTCCTCTCTTCAGGTTTTGAAGAAATAGGTCTTTGCTAGAAGCAGCACAGGCAAAGCATCAGCTGCAGGAAACCTTCAGGGTGAACTTGAGAAGTCTTTTTACTTCTCTATGCTTCTGGTTTACCCTCTGTAAAATGAGGATCTGGTTCTTCACCCCCTGCTTTGTAAAGATCTTTGAGCTTGGGGGCTAAAAATTCCGCATAAAACCTTGACAACATTATTATTTACCTACTCAAACAAGGGAACTTGGTTCTGCAAAGACATAATTTTGGTTTTAAGTCATTCCCCAGCTCTTCAGGAAAACAGTCTGTGCACAGGCACAGAATTAGTCACACAAGGAAAACAAGCTGTTGGGCAAGTTTTGCTTTTTTTATCTCCACCTGCTACCCAAGTTTCAGGTGTTTCTCTTGGGGAAACATTGTCAGCCACTATTGCTGCTCTTAGAGAATCATGGAATCCTTAAGGTTGGAAAAGAGCTCTACACAGTGCATGAGAGACTGTGAGAGCTGCCTTGCTTATGTTTCAAAACATAATGAATTAGAGTTTCCAATTGTTTCAGGCCAAAGAGGATAAAGGAAAACACTCCAGAAAATACTCAGAAATAACTGACATCCTTTTGGATGGCAGCAAAGGTGCCTTGTGTGTGCATGAAATGTTTATCTTTGCATTACTTTCTATTGCTTTATAACCACACATTTCCTTTGCCTGCTCCTCTTGCCATGTCCTCGGCTGCCTGTGCTGGGCATGCACCTTCTGCATGGCTTCTGCCTGCACAACTGGGCAATTAAACTGAGATTGTCTTCTGTCATCCATGGCATTTGGAGCCACAGAAGCGTGCTGCAGGATTTTGAGAAAGCAAAGGGCAAAGACACCAAGGCAGAACTTTATGGGCTCATTAGAAAATTGCCTGTTATTAATCCTGCTGAGTGTAAAACCAGCCTGGTGTAAAACAGCCCAGCAACAACCCTTCCAACCAATCATGGTGATTTATTCCAGTGTGTTGTCTGGGCCAAACTTAATCAGGGTCAGCATTGCTGGACCCTTAGATAACAGGTGCCAATCTGCCATGTGTGAAACATCATCAGCTTGAAACCTGAGATTTAACTGAAGCAAGAAAAATCAGCCTGAAGCTGAAACCACTTGAATTACCAAATCTAATCTGAAGGGGAGCAGGCAGCAAGGAAGATGACAGGGGATGCAATGCTCTGTGGCACTTCTTCAGAAGCTTTTTCACACCCATATGAATATTTGTCAAATCAGACCATAAATCAGACCCTGCTAAAAATTTTATCTGCTTTTGGCTTCAGGCATCTGCTAGAAAGGACCCCTTGAGTCTGTGTTATGTACATCTTGTGAAATTTGCAGTGGTTTTATTCAGAATCAGGCTACAATACACAATTCATCCTTTCTTTTTTTGGTGTGTGTGTGTTATCAGCCTGCAAGACAGGGAATAAATTAACAAAACACTGTAAGATCATTCATAGCACCCTCATTCACTAAAAAAATGTATCACTGCAGCCTGACCTGGCCAAGGAAGTCCAGCACAGCTGTGTGACAGCCACTCCAGGTCAGTGGCAGAGTGCAGAGCTGCAGGGCAAAGGCAGGAGGTGATTTCACCCCGTGGAGCCCAGGGCAGGTACTGCAGAGCCACCAGCCCTGCCACGGAGCCGGGGCCGCCCGAGCACACTCGGGATTGTTGACTTTGCTGCAGACAGTCAGGCTGGGGCAGACTCAGACAGCAACAAACCCTTTATGAAAGCAGCTGGGAAAGAGAATCAAAGACTTCCAGTAACCAGCAGCCAGTTCCTGCTGGACAAATTTAACCCGTTCGGCATTCCCAGACAAGCAGTTTTTCTCCTTGGCACCTGCTCGGTTCTTGCCTTGGCTCAATTGAGCACCTAAATTCAATGTCTCCAGAAACATGAAGCCACAAAACATTCCCAGGGTCCATCCCATAATCCAATCCCCACTTTAAGTTTCTACAGCTTCTTTTCAGGAGCTGTTATGTGCCAGGATCAATTTCCCCACTCCCCAATCTAGCTGAGGAGCTGTCACAGAACTCCCTGTCCTGGTGAATACGACATGTCCTTGGCCCTAAGGTCTTATGGATAAAAGAGCACCTGGGAGAACATTGGGACTAAGGTTCCATGTTGTTTGTTTTCTTCAAGCCATGATTGCTACAGAAACTGTGAGCCAGGGTGGCCCCAGCTGCAGGTGACATCAGTGAGTCAGAAGTAGGAAATTAAATCAGAGCAGAGCTGAGGGAAGAGGCAGAGCTGCCTTCAGCCTTGGAGACCATCTGCTTGGACCTTTAGCTTCTTCCACAGTGCTATGGATGTAAATATTGGCTCTCAGGAAGACAAAACACAACACAGTTTATTCTGAGCTGGGGTAACTCAGTGAGTGCAGAACCAGCATATGGGTGGACAGAAGATGACATCCCAGACAAAGCCTGGCACTCCCACAGCGCTCCCCTGGGAAAGACATGGGCCTGCATTAGGGGTGACAACATGTTTGTGCCCATCTGCTGCAGATGGCACTGTGCCGCTTCACAGCTTCATTTTGCCAAGGGATGCTGGACTAGGACAGTAACTTGCTGAGCCCTGCCAGGGTTTCTGTCCCAGGGGCAGGTGGTGACCTCTGAGCAGGCAGCAAACCAAGAAAAACCAAGGGGGAACTGTGGTGGGGTTGGTCAATGCAATCACAGTGAGATGCTGAGGACAACACATCCTTGGGGACAACAGTGCCTGTTTCCCTCAGTCCTTGTGAGGGATCCCAAACCCAAGTTTGTACATGGATTTTTGCCAAAAGCCAGGGAATGTTCTCCTTATCTATGTTGGTTATAGTTTATCTCTCCCATTTTATTATGTCTGTAGTAGCTCCTTGACATTAGGGCCTCTAAGAGTCACACCAGCCCTTCTGTACTTTCTGTCTACTCTCTGCTGAGGAAAGGTTGTCCATATTGCAGCATCTGCTGAAAGTTGTAGAACTGATGTTCCTCTGTGACAGGTCCTCATTTTAAGTTTCGGTGCAGTGCTTCCTCTTCCTTAAAATGGCACGAGATGAGATGAGATGAGATGAGATGAGATGAGATGAGATGAGATGAGATGAGATGAGATGAGATGAGATGAGATGATGAGATGAATGCTTCTTTCTGGGTCACACCAGACATCAGTCTAGTCTGCAGGAACCACTTATGCAAAACACAAGTTTTATGTGGAATCCAGTGCTTTGAACTCAATCTACTCCATCAGGGGCTTAAAATATTATTCTGACTTTATAGATTGATCAGAAATTAAATATATTACCAGATACTTAACCACAATCAGATGTATTTTTATATATACACCCATGTAGATTGTACATGTGTAAATATCTGTCTACCTATTTATATATCTATATATCTATCTGTATATATGTGTGTGTCCATGGACATCTCACTGTTTTTCAGGAGATTTGACCTATTTATATCAAGGAGATTCTAACTGGGGTTTACCCTAACACTTTGCCTAGAAACCTTTAGGGGATTTCAACATTCATCTTCCCATTCCTGAACAACATGTAGATACAAAAAAAAAATGGGGTTTAGTACTTGTATCTCTACTTAGGAGATGCCACCTGCTGAAAAGCAATTTTCTGAAAAGCTCACACTGTGTTCTCAAGTGTATTAACTGATAAATGCAATGATAAGAAGACTCAAGCTATTGGAGGTCTTTTCCACACTTAGTGATTCCAGGAGAGACCTCCTGGCCATATCACAGAAATCCAGGTGTATCCTGGTCATTTTGGTGCAGGAAAGGTCAGCATGGATGTGTCCCTCAAGGACAGCAAAGTCCCCCCTGCTTGTGTGATCTCCACCTCCAGGGGACTCCCAGGACAGCCACACTCACACGCGGAGAGGATTTTTGATGGGAATTATTTACCCTTCCCACTTTCTTTCCAGTAAAACTGGGAGACTCCACTGGCTGTCTGATAGCCACAGGAAGGGTTTTGTTTAAATGCACTGGAATTAATTTGTCTGATTGGTGTGAGCTGTGTTAATGGCCAGGGCAGGAGGCAGCCAGTTATTTGGATATTTTTTGGCTCTGGGAGAGGTTAAGTGAGGACAGTGCTGAGAGCTGCATTGAGATTTGGCAGCCCCAAAGGGGAAGCCTGTCTCAGAGAGCAACTGCCTGTTTTTCAGCGAAAATATATTTCCTCAGCTGTCTCTGAAAGTAAAGGTTAAGCTTAATTTAAAGTGGAGCTTTAGCAGCCTGGAAAATTAAAGCAGCAAGAAAAAAAAAATCTTGTTTCTCTTTTCTGCCGCTCTTAATGTCATTTCCTCTATCATTGTTTTCTGTCATTGTAACCGCTCCCCTTCTTGCCCTAAGAAAGATTTTTTTTTTTAAGTCTCAACAAACAAGTCATGCAGCATTTCTTCCAGCTACCACAAAGAACTTCCAGATTTCCTCACTAAATCCAGGAAAACAATTCACCTGAGTACCCCTTGAGATTCCCTGTTACTCGCGACACTGCCTTCTTATGCAGAGCAATAACCATCCCCATCTGATTGGTTTGTCGTGGAAAACACAATGGAAATGCAAAAAAATATGTGGGAATTGCAGCTTGTAGTAACTGGAAACTTGTCAGCAGTGGTGATAAACAAGATTTGAGCTGGGATGATTTAAAATTCTGTGTTTTACTGGGGAATGAAAGGCAAGGCAAGAGGTCTGCTTGCGCAGTCACACCTGTGCCAAAGAATGGAGCTGAACCCATCTGGAGTAGCCAGGAAAAGGGGAAAGAGGGACAAGTAAGGAAAGGAGATGACAGGTTTTTGTTTGACCTTATGCTAGAGTATGTAACACCAGGCACTGTCAGATCCAGAACATGATGCAAGAGGAAGATAAATCCGGCAGCCTTTGATGGGGCCTGCACTGGTGGTGGTTATGGACACAGTCAGTACCATCAAACACCTCACAGTGCAGATAAGACAAGAAAAAGAGGGTTTTTAAAGGAATTTCCTAACTGACAGCAAGAATAAAATAACCACATATAAGCACACACACGCAAAAAGGCAAAAATCTTAGAATTTGAGGTTTCCCCCTCTCCCTGTATAAATATGTACAGTAAATCTAACAGAGCAGGGACAGATGAGGAGGGATCTTGCCACTGCTGGTCTGATCATTCAGCTCTGCAATTATTCAGTGTAACTTGCACTCAGGGTGGATGAGATGCAGGACGACAACTGACCTTTGAGAGCCAAAGAAAGCAATCCTGAATCTCATTAAAACCCTGAGTTTGCTACTCAGCAGTGATTATTCACAGACACAAAGGTTGGAGCCTGAAGGGGGTTGTTGTGACCATCTCATCAGCCTGGTAGTGACTCAGCTCTGCTATCCTGATAGAGCTGGACACTCTGTAGGAAAATATCCTGCTTGGTTTAAGGTGTAGGGATGGGACTCAAGAGCTCAAACACAGTGACATCTATCAACATCTGAGCCAGTTGTTTCCAATGTCAATAAAGAGAAACTATCTGGACTGAAGGTTATTGAACCTCAGTAGGGCAAATGAATCACGCTTCCTAGTGCCTGATGTCTCCCAGGGGTTCAGAAGGAAGCTGTCAGTGGTTAACTCGAGGTGACATCTGGACAGCAGACACTGAAAGTGCAATTTAACACTAAACACTATTGTCTGGGGATAACAAGTCAAGTAAATGTTGTCTCCCTGCATTTTCACACATCATTTCCTGGGTGTGTGGAGTTTCCTGGGAGTGCAGGAGAGTCAAGTGCTCACCACAAGTGCAGCCCTGGAAGGAAGCACAGGTGGGAGCTGGACAGCTGGGTTCCAAGCTCTGTCCTGTTGGATTCCCACAGATTTTGGAAAGCATGTCCAACTCGTCCTTGCCTGCAGCCAGCACCCCGCATGCCTTGGTTTCCCTCACCCAGGACAGCAGGTAAGGACACAACCCTTCCCAATGTGAGTAAAATCAACAGGTGTGGTCAGCACTGGCTTCTAGTGGGGATCCCTCTTCTTGGGATGGGACAGGAACCACGTGGATGCAGTGGGATTGGTAGAGAAGGAAAAGAAAACCTCTGTCTCTTTACTTCAGCTTCTGTGGTCCCAAATTCCTTCTCACCTCCTGGGAAGGAGAATATACCAGGTTAGGGGTCAGGAGAAGCCTTCAAATTTCTTCTCTGGTTCTTCCATGCTTGGGGAGAGAGAACTTTCCTCTTCTAGCCCTGTCTTGGTTTGGAAAGACAGGTGTCTGCTATGGAAGGCAGGAGCCTTCCCTTAAATGGAAAAATGTAAATCGCCTCCCTCCAAATGCTATAAATTTTAAATTAAGGGGGCTCTCAGGTAAAGATATGGAAGCAGGAATAACGGTTCTTTATTAGGGAAGAAAATAAAAAGATAAAATAAACAATGAAGTAAACTAAAACAACATTGAGAGAGTCAGAACACAACCTGACACCCTGTGGGTCAGGGTGTTGGTAGCAGTCCCATTGGAATTGTGGCTGCAGCCCTCCTGCAGTGTCAGGGGTGGTTCTGCTGGAGCAGGGATCCTGTAGAAAAGGGTGTATTCTTCCTCTGGAGATCCAGTGCAAGAGGCAGCTGCTGTTCCTCTGGGAAATCCAGTGGAGAAGCCGTGCTGGTGTTCTGGAATCTCCAGATTATATCCAGGTAGGAATGCTTGGCTCCTCCCTCTGGCTTACCTCCATGGGGCTGTAGTTCTTATCAGTCATGCAGTGACATTCAATGGCCTGTTATCAACAGATGTCTCCCCAGAGGGAGGAGTGGGTGTGGAAGAGATAAGGAAAACTGCCCAATGAACAGAAGACAGCTGTCATCCAGATGGCAAATAGAATACAAATTGCTTGCCAATCCGGGACAAGGCCATAGGTTCAACTGCAATGCCAAGGAATGCTGATCAAAGAGCATGCTGGAGGACTGAAAACAGAGGATGGAGTCACTTGTCTTCTGACAGGTGTAAAGGCCAGATTGGATCATCATGATGCTCCTTTCTGGCTTACAAAGTTGTGACTTTAAAAACCAGCATTCCAAAAGGAGTCAGAGAGCCCACACTGACAGGCTCGTCTTTTAGAGCCAAAGTGCAAAGACATGTCTGAGCCTGTGCTGTTTCACCTGACATCCAGAATATCAGTTACAGCTACAAAAACTAAACCATTGCTTTCCCTTCATCTAAGGGAGGTGATTGTAATCACAGCATCGTGCCCAGAACCTGCCCAATGGTTTTAGGCACTGAAAACGTTTGAATTGAGAAGGGGGACAATAAATCCTGGCAGTTACAAGTGTGTTGGATGTGGCCAACAATCTGATAGAGGGCAAGTTTGGATTAGGTATAAGGAAGAAATTCTTCCCTGTGAGGGTGGTGAGGCCCTGGCACGGGTTTTCCAGAGAACCTGTGGTTGCCTCAACCCTGGAAGTGTCCAAGGCCAGGTTGGATGGGGCTTGGAGCGACCTGGAATAGTGGAAGGTGTCCCTGCTCACAGCAGGGGGTTGGAACTAAATGGTTTTTGAGGTCACTTCCAACCCAAACCATTCTGCGATTCCCTTTGCCTCACAGCAAGGCCAAGGCACTCCTGTGCCACAACACCACAAGGAGTTCATGTCTGTGAGTCCTGGGAAGGATCAATCCCCTCCCTCCAGACAGAGCAGGGTCTGTGTGAGCTACACCAGCCACAGTGGGGCAGAAGGGATGAAAACCTCATTAGCATTGTCCATCCCTTATCATCTATCCAGTAAATCCTACCCAAAACAGCATAGGGAGAGGAGCTGATTTGTCTTTGGGTCCATCCCCTTCCATTTCTTCCTTCAACCTCTTAGATTCTCCTCTCTCTCTGCACTGCTCTCCTTGGCCCTTCACATTTCCCACCTATCTAGAAGGTTGTTGTTGATTTAATTTTATTTCTCCTAATTGCATTCCAGGTTGCAAGGGAGGCTGGCAATCTGCTCTTCTTCCTGGATAAAGAGGTTTTTTAATTTTTTGAATTTTCATTAATTTCTCTTGAATGCTCATGAAACCAAGCATGTCTGAGAAATCCTATCACTCCATCAGCCTGAGGATTTTCTACCCATTTCTGTCTGTGCATTAGGTTAATGGAAAATACAGTCTCTGTATAGCTGGAGGTTCATATAATTTGCCAGCAAATTTAAATTCCCACATGTACACACAGTTTTACTCTTTTCCCTTGGGGAAAATGAAAACAAACCACTTCATTTCTGCTTAAAATCACTTGAACCCATTTGTTTTGTTTTGTTAACCAGAAACGAAGCATTTTGCTTGGGTCATGCTGACCTCATGTTCTGCCTATTTTCATTATACAGGGACTTCATAAAAGTGCTTTCCAGTGTTTTAGACCTTTTTATTCAGCTGGGAGGCAACATTCCAGGATGGACAACATTTTCCTTGGAAAATACGCCCTAGACCTTGACTTGCACTGTGTCCATGTTCATCCAGTAAAAGAGGAGAATGCAGTGTTTGGCTGGGGGTAGAGGGGAGCCTGATATCATTAAACCCAAACACAGATGGTCTCTGACAGCTCAGAAAGATTCAGGTTAATTGTTATGGAAAAATACTCCACAAAAAATAACAACAACCCACAACAAAAAATAATCATTTTTTTAAAAATCAAAAAACAAACCAAACCCAAACAAACAGAAACGTTATTAAATCCAGGAATTTGAAAATATTTCTTTTGGACTAGAAATATCAAAATAAGGTATTTACAGAGACATGTTTAAAGAGAGGGACAGCTGTTCTGGAAATGAGACTATTTCAGACTGGTTTTGACTAATTTGGGAAGAAAAAAATGGTATTTTACTGGTTTGACTGCCTCTTGGTTTGACTGCCTGTAATGCAGCCTCATATCCAGCATCTCCAGATCTTCTGGGAACTGGGCAATCCACACCTTTCATGAGAAACACAGTTTGCCCAGGCTCTTTGAAGGTTATCTCCTGTCCTGGTGGTTGTAAGAAGAGACAGAGCAAGTTTGAGGAAAGCACTGCAAGAAAAATGGGGAAAGAGGATCTGTGGAGAGCTCGTAGAGCCAAAGATGAAATCATGAGAGTGGACTTGTCTTTGTCTAAAGGGAGGAGGCTCAAGCTGAAATTAGAGAGCTCAGCTGAAGCCTGCACCAACGATTCCCTTTCCAGGATCATATGAGAGGCATGAGTCACACGCTGTCCCCATCCCTACCTTGGAGGGATGAAGTGCAGCATGGCAGTTTGCAGAGCACTCAGCTGGAAATAATCTCTTTAGGACAAAAAGGCGTTGTTGGAAGCGCTGCCATTTCCAAATGCCAGCATTTGGAAGTGTGCAAAGAATGACAGTCACAGGAACTGGGATTTGAACAGGAAAAGCAGTGCCAAGTGCTATACTTGGGCATGGTTATTGCTGTGTTTGCTATTGTTATTATTATTATTATCACCACTCGAATTATAGTTCTGGTTGGAGACTGTGCTTGAGATCAGACCTCCTTTTAGCGAGGGCTGTCAGCAAATATTGTGAGAAATGGTCCTTTCTCCCAGGGCAAAAATAAACAAAAATGTTTAAAAATATTCCTTTTCAGTAACAGCAAGGTTGCCCTATGTGTACAAGAAGAGGGGACTTCAGGATGTGCAAGAAAGTTCTGATAAGTGCAGCCCAAATCCTCTATCTGAGAGATAGCTCCTCTTATCAAGGAGTTTTCTCTCCTAGTAGATAAGAAAGAGTGAAGTACTGCCATCTCCTTCTCAGGCATGGGGAGATAAAGCAACTCATCCCAAAAACCCACCAGAAGATCTCCCTAAGCTCAGCCTTCATGGTTCAGAGGAGCAGAAACCTGGTTTCTTCTAAACTGGAGTTTGGTCACAGGTGGTTTTGTTTACAGATGTCACTGCCTGGACCAGGAAAACCCATCTCAAAGTCAAGGAGAGCATCTCACTAAGGGCATCTGGTTGGGCTGGTCTCCTTAGGGATTCCATGCCAATCACAGCCCAGCTGGTGTTTTTAGGGACTACTTTAAAACAGGCATCTGTTTTCTAGGGCACCAGAATATTGGGGTGACCTGCAGTGCCTAAGGTGACACAGGGACAGGACTCAGCTGAGTAAATAGAAGCATTGTGTGTAATTCTTTCCATACTTCATCTTCCCAGCAGCTCTCCAGCTGCTCCTCCTAAAGGCATGGATCTCTCCCAGACCTCTGTCATACCCGCCTGCCCCATGTGGGGACATCTCAAGTGACAACAGACACCTGTGTTTAAGCAGCAGATCCTTTCTATGTGCAGGTGTCTCCCAGCCCCCTGCTACAGCCAACAGAGAGGGCTCCATCAAGCACTTGGAGCTGCCAAGAGCCAGGTGAGGTGTTCTGGCTGTCCTGAAACATCTAAGCAGCACAAATACAAAAGACACAGGAGCTTCAGGAAAATTATTCCCTTTTGGAGTGGCAGCGGGAAGGTGGGAGGTCCTCACATATGGCACAGAACACTTCTGTTGGGAAGCTGAATCGTGTCCACATCCTCTGAGAGAAATCCCTTCCATCTAGTGCATCCTTCCCTGTTGGGTCTTAAATCTCTCATCTCCTCTCTTATGAGCTCAGATGTTCTTGTGACTGTTTTCCAGCAGCATCCCAAATGACTTTCCACAGGAAAAGGATCTGTTTCATGGGTGAGGGAAGTGTGGCACACAGAGGAGAGCTGAGATGCCTGTGGTCATCCAGAAGGCAGAGCTGGGAACAAAGCCCAGCTCTTCTGACCATCAATCCAGGCCCTATAACCAGGAGGTGTAGCTCTGCATCCCAGGCTCTGATCCTCAGATCCAGCACAGGACTCAGTGCACTCCAGCTGCTGGCTGAAAGCTGCTTTTTTTCCTGTAACCAGAGATTGAAAAGTAGTAAAGTTTCCAACATTCATTTTATCTAAACCCCTAAGCCTGTCTCCTGAAGTGACTGGAGGACAGATGTCCACCCCATTTACATTTTGGGAAGGTTTGAAGCACATGACTATATCCCAGTGCTTTGATGCACTCAGAATTCCCACTCCCATTTGCTGCTGGGCGCTGAAAATTTGAAAATTCCCTCTGCCAGTTCCCCCTCCAGGCTGTGTGCATTGATATTCTCCACCACCCAGTGCACTGATGTGACTCTGTGCACTGAATTTCAATGAGTGGGTAGGGGGTACAGACCTCATGCACAAATCCATTAGAAGCTGCTTGCTATTGAAGGGCAGTGAGCAGATAAATGTGATTGTCTACGAGTCTGAAAACAAAGGGAATGTGCTGTTATTTCACTGGAAGGAAGGTACTGTCAGTGGAAATGGTTCAATATGAAAACTGCTCTCAGCCACAGCGTTGAAAACTCTGAGAAAATTGAGATGAATAAGGAAAGCAATTTAGCTAGGAGGGGGAAAAAGGAGGGGGAAAGGAGTTTTATTTAATTAAATTACAGCTGTAGCTTTATTTTTTAAGTTCGTGGAATGGTGGTTACAAAGGTCAGGAGCCTCATTTTTCAAAGCCAATGTTCAAGCCCCATGTACATCAGTTCAGAACAGAGACTGCCTTTTCACACTTTGTTCCTGATGTGCCAGACATCCCTGGGGCTTCCTGGGCAGCTTCCTAAGAAATTTCTGACAGATTCTCTCAGCTTTAGCTGGAGCAGCCACTTTTTTCTGGGTGCAGGTGAGTCAAATAAAGCCTGCATAAAGACCTCTGGGTGGCTGAGTGCTAAAGGAGGCACCACACTCTGTTATCCCTGTGGATCCAGCCCTTAGAATTCCACTTTTGCCACCCTTATAGTGGGGAAGTCCCTGGAAGGGGACACCCAGTGTCAACCAACATGACCTGGCTGCAGCCTTGTGGTCCTGTAGGTCCTGGGTCATATCCACCAGCTCCATGTGGATGTCTCATACCTTGTGGTGAGTGTGAGCTCATAAATCAAGACCCTGAAGTGGGGTGAGATTATTGCCAACCCCATCCCTAAACAATTGGGCAATTCACCTGGAGCTGATGAGTGCAAAAGTAAGGCAAAAGCCTTGCCAGCAGCAATCCCCACAAGCTGTGCTGGCATCTTCACCTGCAGGTCCTCAAAAAGGTGTGGTATTAATTTAATTTTAATTCTTCATCATGTATCTCAGTGATGGAAAAGCCCAGTTCCCAGCCAGGGCAGAAATAAGCTACAAACTGACTCAGACTCATCTCTGCTTCACCTTCCTGTGCCCTCCAAATGTGGGATTTCAACTTTTCTGCCCTGCAGGCTCCATTTCCCAGCCTTCAAACAACAGCCACAGCACAACATATCTGTCTCAAAGTGTCACAGCTATAATTTACACTTTAGTGCCACCCTCCAGAGTTTTAAAGAACCACTAAATTGCAGGGATGACCCTTTAAAGTGAGGAAGATGTCCATTGATGGTGTTTTCTGCACTGTGTCCTCCTCTGACTTTTTCACAGACTGGCAGGAAGGAAGTTTGTCATTCCAACACAAACTTTAGGCCCAAAACACACAGTTTTCTGCATGGTCCATGTTGGTATCAGCACCAGTGCTTGAAACAGGAAACAGGTGAAATGAGGAAGGAATCACAGAACAAGTGTAGAGAACTGCTTGAACTGCCAGAGCACTTCCCTCCTGCCCTTTATTTCTGCTCTCACCCATAGCTGTGTGAGAGCACAGCTGCCTCGAGGCTCTCAGACACAAAAATCGCACTTGTGGTCCCTTCTGCCTTGTGGAGTTGGCTGGGACCAAATCCAGGAGCTTGATGCAGTTGTTGTTCCAACAGCACAGAAGCACCCAGGGATATTTGAGACACCCATGGGTGACAGAAACATCTGCAAAGGACTTGCAGAAGTGACACATCATCTGTGGGAGGTCAGGAGCAGATGAAGAAGGTGGGAAGTCCCACTTTGGAGCAAATATCTGTGGAAGTTCAGAATCCTACTCTAAAAAAATACAAATAATTCTATAGTAGACACATGAGCCCTAGACATCAGAATGAAAATAGTGTGAATCCCTATTGCTCTTCCTGCCTGTTTCCCCAGATTTCTCCATCCAAAACACATCAGATGGTGCCCATTTTCCCTTGATTGTTCAGCTTCCATTCATCTTCTGCATAATGTTGTCATACCCCTTCCAATCAGGACAGGGTTACACATCTGTTCTCATTTCTTACCCTTCCCCAGCCACACAGCTTTTTCTGCAGGAATAAAACAACTCCATGCCTCCATCCACATCCCAGTTCCTCCTTCAGGACAGCCTGTTCCCTGCCTAGCAGGTCTTGTCTTAAACAGCTACTTAAAACAGACTCTGGAGTGTCAGTTTTGGGATGACACATCCCATGATGGAAACAAACAAGGGGAAAAAGTTCAATAGAAACTAAATTTGGATTGGTGTCACCACTTAAAGACCTGAAGACCTGGTGGAGCTGAAGGACAGCTCAACCTTCAGCAGGGTTTTTTTCCCTCTGTTTTTGCAGAGAGCACAATTTTATGGGTGCTGATTTTATTTCAAAAATCATTTGGTAAGAAATATGAGTGTCTTGTAGGATAAATAAAAGCACTGAGGAACCCCTTGTGTGTGGCTGATCCTTTCAGAAGGGCAGATGAGCAGCTGTGGCCAGTCAGGTCCTGGTTTCACCTTCCCACCATGTATCAATACAGGGGGTGTCACATTTTTAGGCTCTTTACTAGAGAGACAACAACCTCAAATGCTGTTGCTGTCTCCCATGGCTCTTTTTTTTTTCAACTGGGCTACAGCAATGAGAGATAAAACTGAGATTGCAGAGTGGCCAAAATATTGGAGCAACATGAAGTCATTAATGCACCAGAAAGCTTAATGCTAAACTTTTCCTTTAATCATTAATCGTCTTGTAAATAGCATTAATCTGAGTCTCGAAGGAATTACTCTGCAAAAGGCTTTGATCCCAGCCTTTTTGGGGAATAAAGCCCTTTGGGAGTGATTTTAAAATCACTTTCATTCTCTCAAATATGATGAATTGAAGAGAAGCAGCACCTCCAGTTGTTTTCACTGTGCTTTAAAACAGGACAAAGATTTCTTCAGAGTTAGCCAAAAAAGGGGAAATTGCAAACACCTGAATTCTCCTGATTGAATTCAAAGTTTTTATTTCCAGACGTACTTACAAGAGATTATGCCAACCTTCACTGCCTTATCCAGAGTCAGCTGTTCCAGCTTCCCAGAGCATATCCCAAGCTGGCATGAGGCAGAGATAAGCCTCGCAGGAGGTCAGAGAGAGTTCAAAAGAGCAGAACGAGGACAAAAGGCAAGGAGCAACCACGATAAAAAAAAATGCAAATGCATGAGGCTGAGCAGAAAGGCACATGAAGTGCAGCTGTATCCTCTGACTCTGAACCTTGTGGAAGGGCAGGTTGTCTAGACTGTGCAGCTGCAGTGAGGGATGGAGCCACATGTGATGGAGCAGCAGGAGAGCATGGTCTGGTAACAGCCCCTGCAATTCCCATCTGCCTCAACCCATTTACATCCAGAGAGTTCAGTTTAAAAGAGATGACAACCTAGACACAGCAGGAACTTTGGGATTTCTGAGAGGCTGGAGATTATAAAAATGTTATTATAAAAAAAGCTTCTCTCAGTAACTTTGAGAAACTGGAGAAAAGGTTCATGATTTCTGGTGCAGGACAGTCCCATTGGGACACCCCTCTTAAATTTGTTCACACACCGCTCCATCACCTCTGTACTGCACACACACATCCCTCAGAGGCAAAAGATATTCTTCCTGGATAAATAGTTTGTATTTTAGACAAAAAAGCTGTTAAAAACTTGGCAAAGAGCCACAAAATGAGCACAAAATGAGCCATGGTGTGAAAGGAAGCATCTAAAAGGAAAGTTAAATCAGCAGCTTCCTCCTCATTGGAGGCTGCAGTGTGCTGGTACATACAAGGAGTGGAGAGAAAAGTGTGAATGTGGCCTTTCTGCTCCATGGTCAGGCACATCCAGTGTTGGAACCAAAGTCCTGGGGTCTCCCTGTGCTCACACTCCATTTCCCCAGCCAGGGCTGCAGTTGCAGAAGTGAAATCAGATTAAATTCTGCCATGCTTCAGCACAGGGGAACAAAAGTTTTGTATCAAAAAATACATGATGCTGCAAGTGACGGCAATCTCAGACCACAGGCAAAGTTCCCACAGTGAAGTGAAACTCAGATTTCTTCACCAGATCAAGCAGAAACACACCAGGTTTACCTTAAGTCATTAGACAGACATTTTCTTTTCACTGATACAGGAGACGACAAATCTTCTTTTCTTCCCTTGTCTTCTGCTTGTCCATACAAAGCCCTGCACCCCTGTAACTAGGATGACCTCATGAGGGAAAACTGGAATTTAAAATAAGAGAAAAGTTTTTAAAAAATAGCCTTGGGGTTTTGTTCGTGGTGTGGTTCCGTGGGTTTACTTCAACTTTTTTCAGAAGCCACAGTCTGCCTTTCAGACACTCCACCAAGCCACCTGGAACAGGGGCAGCCCAGTCTGAATTTATGCTCAGTGCAGAGCATCAGGGTCTCATAGGTCCTTGGTTTCTCTTCTCACCCCAAGATTGTCCCCTTTCTTCCACTTATCTAGTGACAAAACACCTGCCACCACTACAGTGGGTAAAAATGAGGAAGAAAAATAATTGCATGGATTTTAGTGGGCAGTGACTATTAAAAGTTGCCTGCACCCCAGATTTAAAAAAATTATGTTTCCAAAATCTTCTTCACCTGTGATCATTTCCTGAATTAATGCAGAATCCACAACAAACTTCTGCCCATCTGAAGCTCTGATTCATGCCAAGACCACCCTCTCAGCCCAAGTCCTGAGCCTTTAAAGGCACTGGGACACCAAAGTCCAGTCCTAACCCACATAGTGTGAGGCTGGGTCTGACTGGAAAGTGAACAGAGATGGAAATGGCTTCCCCATCCTCCCACAAAGGCTCTGATTGTTTTCTCTATTATCTGAAGTGGTGAAGGAAAAGGACAGTTTACAATACAGGGCCTTGGGTCACATGTGAGTGTGAAAAAAGTCAATCACTTGTTTTTAAAATTTTAAATTTTAATAGTAATAAAATGGTTATAAAAATAGTAATACAATTAGAGTAATAATAATTTGGACAATTTGGATTAGGACAATAGGAGACAATAGAAACAAAGAGTTATGGACGTACAGGTACATTTTTCTGGGCAGCATAAGCCCGAGAAAGGAAACACATTAATAGAGGATTAACCCTTAAAAACAATAACCTGTTGCATATTCATACATCTCATCCATGATGCATAAATTCCATTCAAACACAGGATTCTGTCTGGTCAGTGTCAGCTTCTTCCTCTGAATCCTGACAGTGTCATCCTGCCCGAGTGAGGCAGGAAGAAGTTCATTTCTCCTGATAATGGAGCAATAAATTCTCTTTCTCTGAAAGATTCAGGTGTCCTGTGGCTGCTATCTCACCACAAGTCCTTTCTTTAAAAAAAGTATCCTACATAGCATAGTTTCTATTTTAACATTTTGTTATAACCTAAAACTATATTTATGACAGTACTTAAGAGAATTAATACGGCATAACTTTGTAACACAACACATATAATATTCATTTTAATATTTCCAAAAAGCCAGTCATAATGTATGCATTTTTCACACGGGCATGTTGCCTCCCTTTTCCTTTACATCCTTAGGGAATCATCACAGGCAAATATTCTGCCTTAATTTGCCAACCAAGCTGCATATTGACATTTCACCCAAGGCCACAGTTTGTCCTGAGCATTGTCCAGCTTCCCACAGCTTCCCACAGGAAGCTGCTCAGCTTCAAACATCTTTCACCTTACTATTTACTCCTTTTCCTTCTGCTGACATTTCCTGGCTCTGCACCTTCCTCGTGACTCAGAGATTTCCCGGACCCCAGCTTGGTGACATCAGCTCCAAGAGCTGCAGTTAATAAACACCGCTCGTTATTTCAAACTGTAATTACGGGGGAGGCAGGGGCAGAGGTTGTTTGGCCTTTTTTTTTCAAGTGAAGATGTTGAGTTTCCTCTAAAACCATATTTAGCCCTGAGCTGCAGCACGCCTGCTGTAAGGAATCACTGTGATTTTAATGACCAAAGGACAGAAAGGAGATCACAGGGCTTTGTTTTGGTCCTGGGTGTCTCAAGAGACAGAAGTATGTGTAAAGCAAACTGTGCTGCAGAACACCTGGTACAGACATAAGGCAAAAGTCCAGCAGAGCTTCGAGGTGATTTCCGTGTCCTGAAGTCACCTCTGAGAGTGACTTCATCTCCAGGAGACTCAGTGACTTAAAACAAAACAAAACAAAACAAAACAGTGCAGATATTTCAGACATGCCCAGCATCTGCCGGCTCAAGCAAACATCAGTAACTCTATAAATACATCTGCTTTCCCTGCCTGATGTTGTACATTCACTTTTCACTTTAGAAAGCAGCAAATATCTCATCTTACATGGGCAGGGTGAAGCAGTGCTGGGGCAACTTGTGAATGTCAGAGAATCATGGAAACGTTTGGGTTGGAAGGGACCCTAAAAATCACCCAGTTGCAACCCCTTGCCATGGATGCCACCCACTAGATCAGCTTCCTCAGGGCCCTATCCCTCCTGGCCTTGAACAATTCCATGGAAAGTAATAATGATACTGTTTCTAGTGGGTTTCAGCACAGCAAATTTTGACACAAGTGCCCTAAAATCCTTCATCATTTTAGAGATTCTGAGTTTCCACCGAGATTTACTTGAAATCAAAGCTTTTCTGTATTTTTTTAGTATTATTTTTGGTGGGTTTGGGTTTGGGTTTGGGGTTTTGTTTTTTTTTTATTATTATTTTTGCAGGGTTTTCAAGTTCACTTCCCTGATATCTCAATTCTTCAGCCGGAGTTCAAACAGAGCCGCTTGCAACCACACCACCTTTCCTTTCCAGGACAAGGTGACACACCTGCCAGCACTACCTGGGGCTGTGACTCAGCTCTGCCAGGAGTCACGAGCCCCAGGGACCTGCCAGGCCACAGGTAACACGTGTCCACCCAGGGGGTGAGCTCGGAGCTGGCACCAGAACAAGGCGTGAACATGTCGGAAATTCGACCCAGGCATTCTCCTGTCAGCACAGGAACCAACATTGCAGAGCTGGGGAGGTTCCTGCAGGACTTCCAGGCTTCAACAGGTGACTTTTAATCTGGTTTATCAGCAGGTCATATGAATTTCAGCAAGGTAATTGAATCTACCTCACCTCCTTTAAAAAAAAAAAAAAATCAGACTTCATAACATAAGCAAGATGTTATGAGAAACGCCCTGGAGTACTGGTAGAGATATTTGTTTTTTCAGCCTGGATTTCTTCTTTTTTTTTTTTTTTTTTTTATTTTTTCCTTTTTGGGTGTGTTTTTTTAATCTTTTAATAACTCTGTCTGGAATTATTTCTCTGTGAAAACTGCCACCCTGCTCATAAAAGGTAGAAATAATGTTCTAAGCAAATGCAAACAGACACTTTTTCAATGTCTAAACTATTTGGGGAATTTGGGGTTGAGGGATCAGAGCAGACATGTCCAGGTAGGGAAATCTTGCCTAGTGTTTCGAGGGGAGGTTTTGGCATATATCAAACTTTCAGAGCAGGGATTTTGGGCTGGCTTTTGCTCCAGGGCTGGTGGTTTATTGGCCAGGTATGGCAAAAATGGGTCAGCAGCACCTCTGCCCCTCTGTCATGGATGCAGATTGAAGAACCTCCCCCAGATGCTTCCCACATTTCTGGGCCTGGGCTTGAAGGTGACCAAACACCTCTTCAGTGCTTGCAGAGGTGAATCTGTCCTGCCCTGAGCCCTCTCAGCTCTCCCAATTTATCCTCTCCAGTGTCTCTTGTGGACATAACTGTGCCCACATTTCATCAAGAAAAGCAAGGCACAACTTCCCAAGAATAATTCTGAGAATCGCAGTGAAGAACCTCAAAGAAAGAAAAGACAATTCTTATCTCAACTGCTGCTCCTCTTGCTGTTCACAAGTAAAATACATTGTAAAAGATTATTTACCTGAAAGGAATTGGTAATTAGATGCTGGTGTGAGTGTTTTGATTCATTAACCAATTGAATCCACGTGTGTGTGTCACAAGATTCTGTTCAGTTAAATAGAGTTGGGTGCTTGTGTAGATTCAGTTTAGATGTAGTGTAATACAGTATAGAAAAATATAATGAAGTAATTAATTAGCCTTCTGATATCCATGGAGTCAGATGCATCATTTCTCCCCTTCATGGGTGTTGCCTTGGTTTACAATACACAACCACCTCAACACCTGCTGCTCACAATCCCACAGGTCCCCATGAATCTCTGCACATTTTCCTTGCTGATGTTTAAGGTCAGACCTTCACAGTGAACAGCTGAGACCCACTGTGGAAGAAGCAGGATTCAGAACAGCCAGCAGCTATGTCCAGAGCTGATGCACCTCACTTTCCAAGCTGCTCAGACCAAGACTTTCCCTCCAACCTCAGCCTCTCCCATGAGTGTTCTGTGACTCACAGGTCACTGCAAGGCTGTCCCAGCAGAAGGCTCCCATATTCTGCTCACTCACTGCTGGCAGTGCTTCATGTGGACCATCAGTGTGATCCTGTACAGCTGCTCTCATGTTCATCCTGTTTTTACATGATTGTTTCCTTTAATTTGAGGGATGACACTGGCCTGATCCTCTCTCGTCCCACTCTTGTGCTCATCCTGTGCACTGTGGGCTGGAATCAGAGAGTGCAAACACAAGTCTCGTACTTATTTGTAGAAAACAACATAAAAATGACTAGTCAAGGGCCATCTAGCCCAGAATTTTGGTTTACAGCAGTGATCTAAGGGAAAATATGACAAGATAAACACATGGTCACATTTTTCCTGAATGCTGTCCCAGTGAATTTGGGCAAATAACTTTCAAAACCCTGAAAGCAGCAGGACTCTGTCCGTGGCATATTTGGTGATGGAAAATATGTCCCTGACAATGGAGAACATCTGTGGATACACAGAGCTCTGCTTTTCTATCCCCTGTGCTTTAAAAAGACTGAGGTGAAGGTGCTGCAGCTCCAAGAGCAGCACCAGGAGAGGGGTGAAGGTTCCAGAGAAATGGGAGAGTAATACACAGCCCAGAAAAGCCTCAGATGCTAACATGTTCCTTTTCTATAGTCAGATTTATTTGGGGATGTCTAATGGGACCACTAATATCAAATAAATAGGATTTTTCCTGAGCTGTAGTACTGGAATAACTCTGTGAAGGATAGTCCTGCTACATGAGCAGCAAAGGGTGAATCCAGATGTTTAATGTCCTGGATAAGAAACTCTTCATGTCCCCAGAAGCTGTCACATCTATGTTGTACCTCCCATGGGCAGACTTTAGATTTTGCTGCCAGGTATGTTGGTTGTTTTAGTGTTTGGCTGCAAATACACCAGAAGAGAGGCTACAACATAGCTGTGACTCCTGGAAACAGCAGCAACAACAACAACAAAAAATCTGAGGCTTTAAAACCAACTGAATCATTTTGAAATTCAAACGATGTTGGAAAAAATCTTGAGGAAGTGTGAAAAAGAATCTGGAACAGGCTCCCGAGGGAAGTGGTGGAGTCACCATCCCTGTCAGTGTTCAAAACACTTTGTAGATGTGGCATGTCTCAATATGGCTTAGAGGGCACGGTGGCATTTGCTTGAAGGTTGGACTTAATGATCTTGGAGGTCTTTTCTGACCTTAATGATACTATGACATTACATGACCAATTAACTCTTCTTTAAACCTTAAAAACTACGGGAAAAATGACTGAAGCTGTCAGTGTAATGTCAAGATTTGGTTCAGATCTGGTTGCAAGAACAGAACACTGCCAGCCTGTGGTGAATATCTGTTCCTCAGACAAGCTGCTACTTGAACAGAGCCTGCTGAAGCAAAATAGGTCCCTTCACGCCACTTCACTGGAATAATCCTGCAGAGGAACCATTTTTGCCTGCCTTCTAGCAGAGAAGCAAATGATTCCGTGGATACAAGAAAAGCATCACTTGGAAGACCTCAGTATGTTTAAAGTTTGTTTTTTGGCACAATCATGGAAGCAAAACTCCCTTGACAGCGTCTTGGTCCCTGGAGCCTCATCACTGACCCTTTGGGTGCTTCTTTCTGTCTGTACCCAGCAGCCTGGAAAGGTAAAGCTAACGACAGCAGGACTAATCTGACATAGAGGAAAGAGCCTTCAATGACTCTGACCCATTAACCCTAATCTCTTAATTACCCCGCCATTGATCAGGAAGTGTGCGCTAATTAGCAGAGCGTTAGAGCAGAAATTCGCACCCAAGGCATGAGTCACGAGCCTAATTATCAACATCTCCTCCCAGGCCTCACAAAGGCTGGGACTGCAGCAGGTGATGTTATCGTGTCCCTCTCCTTTTGGGCAGAAATAGCTCACGAGAACGTGAGAAAATGAGTCTTGTCACTTGTCCTGCACCATCTTGTCCTTGTCAGCTGCTTTAGTGGCAACCTGGTGCCAAAAGAGTTTATGTGACAGAAATGTCATTATAGAACCACAGAATGGTTTTGTTGGAAAGAAACCTTAAAGATCATCTCAGTCCACCCCCCTGCCATGAGCAGGGGCACCTTCCGCTGAGCCAGGTTGCTCCAGGCCTGTCCAACCTGGCCTTGGACACTTCCAGGAATGGGACAGCCACAGCTTCTCTGGGCAACCTGTGCTCTCAAAGCGAAGAATTTATCCCTAATATTCAATTCAAACCTATTCTATCAGTTTAAAGCCATCCCTCTTTCTCCTATCACCACATACCATTGCAAAGAAGTCCCTCTCCAGCCTTCAGGGTCAGCCAAGCAGAATCCAGCCTTGTTTTATGGGTGATAAAAACAAAACCTGGGGGACTAATTCTCATTTATGTTGTCTCATTTTCTTATGCAAAATAATCTGCAGACCCTGCACAAAGTAAAGCAGCTGTGTAGCAATAACTTATGACCACCAGACTGCAGGATCCACTTTGGATCCATGTCTTGCTTGCTTTCTCCAGCTTTCCCCTTGTTCTGCAGGGCTGTAAGTCCTAGAGGCCCTCTGTAGTTGATCCTTGAAGAGATCTTGCCCTGAATTTCTCTAGGTGACAGGTTTGCTCCTCCTCAGAAGGGATAGGGACTTCATCCAGCCACATGTTCATCTGGAGGGGACCCTGTGGAGGTTTTGGGCAGGGGGATTGAAAGATTTCACCAGGGAAGGACCAGCTCTACGCCCAGTGCTGTTCTCAGCAAGATAATGGGAGCTTTTGGGAAGGAAAAGGCTTCCTCCTGAGCTCTGCTGGGCAATAATGAGAGATTTTGGGAAGGAAAAGCCTTCCTCTTGAGCTCTGTTGGTGATAATGGGAGTTTTGGGAAGGAACATCCTTCCTCCTGAGCTCTGCTAGGCCCAAGGGGATGGTAGGCCCATGGGAAGATCACCCTGCTGTTCCTGTACACTCACAGGGTTTTATTTCTCTTAGAAGACTTCTTTTGGCAGGCACAAGGTCCAGGCAGAGGCATCACCCTTCCACGTGTTGGTTATCTCCAGGGGAGGAGCTGGCTCTTCCCTCCATGCTGAACTTTAGGCCCAGGAGATCTCACAGAGCCTGGGGAGCTGGGCCAGCTCCAGAGCTCCAACACAGAGGAAAGAGGAGCTTTGGGCTTTGCAAACTTTCACTCCTCACTGCAGGCTGTCAGTGCACTCACCACCGTGGTGCCTGAGACCAAATAACCTGATTTTTTTCTTGTAGGGTATTGTGAAGTGCTCAAGAGGAAGAGCCAGAGGCAAAAGCCATTCTGTTTGACATCAGCATTCCTACTGAAGAGAAAGCAAAGAGAAAGCATTTCTGGTCAATGAGTCCAAATAAGGCATATTTTAAAAAATTTTTTGTTTGTTAATTTTGCAGCCAGAGGCAATTGCAATGTGGGATTGAAGCACTTTTCAGCCAAGGTCTCCAGCAGTCCTCAGGTCCAGGCAATGAGGTTCAAAATGCAGCCCACATGGAGCTCTTCCTTGCTCCATGATCATGGCTCAGGAATGGGTACACATAGCTCCTCATTTGCCAAATGCAGTTTTACTTTTGGTTTTATTTCTTCAGATTTTCAGTGTGGAAGGAAATGAAAGCAAAAGCAACAAACAATTGAAACCGCACACGAAATACATTATTTTGCCAATAATGCCTGAAAGGTGAGAATAAAATTTGCCAATATTCCAGGAGCTAAGTCCAGGTCAGCTCCCAGACCAAGAGATTAATTTGCTAAGAACAGTGTTACTCTGCCTTGTGTCTTTGAGGACATATCAGAATTAAATCTCAGGAGTTTCGTACTGGGCTGACAAATTATCTGCTTGCTTTAAAACTCCATTTTCAAGTCTTGTAAGCCACTTGTGTCTGGAAATGTTGTCTGAGGTGGTACAAAGTCCAAATAGCAGCTCACCCTGCAGAGAGGATCAAGTTCCACTGCTGCACGTGGTGTGCAGCTCTCTTGTGCCCTGACCTTGGGATCTTGCTACTTCATATGCCTGGAAAGCAGAATTTAAATGGATAACAATGATAATAACTGATAATAGCTGCCCTTATAGTCTGTTTTTCTTCCAAGAATGTTCAGGTGCTTTAGAACTCCTGGGAGGCTCTGGTCCCTGAACTGTTTTTGTTCACTATTGTTTCAATCATCACCATGTTAGCAGGCTCTAAACAAGAAGGAGTGGTGAGAATAATGGAAACCCTTTGTGTTGGAGAACTTTGTACCACACGTGTGAGTCATCTTTATTCCTTATTTATCTTTCATCTTTATTCCCTATTTTGGTGGGATTCCCCTCAGCACTGCAAATCACCACAATTTCATTCAATCCATGTGTAATGGATTTCAGTGTAAAGTGGCACTGAAAAGGCAATTCTGTCCCAGGTCAGCCTTGAGGATGGGTGAAAGACATGACAAACCACGTCCTTTAGGAGCTTTTGTTACTCTTATAAAATATTCTTTGTGTGTCTTCCACAGACAACTCAGAGTAGACAAGAACCTAAAAAAAAAATAAAATGAAAAGGAAGTAAAGAAAAAAAATTGCTAGAGCAGTACTGACAGCAAAGGATGGAGGGCAGGTGTAAGAGATGATCCTGTGGTGGATGAGAGTAAATATCTCCCTTTTCTTCCACTGGGAAAAATTTTACTAGTTTCAACTCTACATGGAAATGTTAATCCCTGTAAATCTGGAAATAGCCACATCTCTGAGAAGGTGGTCCAAAGTTGTCATCTGACTAATTTAACCTGTGTTGGAGTAAAAGAGAAGCAACTTCTCAGTGGAGAAATTCCCTGTGGACACCACCCACAGGTAGAGCCAACATGACAGGCAGCCTTAGCTCATTCCAGAGTCTACATCAGCAGAATTTGATTGCTGTGGCTACTCATGAAGAGTCACTTCTTCATCAAGTTAGAGCCTATTAATATACAAAGCTTTAAAAATCTGTTATTGTGTGTTTGGATCAGAATCACAGGATGTTTGGGTTGGAAGGGATGTTAGAATGGTCACCTAGACCAACCCTCCTGCCACAGGCAGGAACAATTTCCGCTAAATCAGGTGGAAAGCCCCATCCAGCCTGGCCTTGAATAGGGCAGAGTAATCCAAGCTTTTAATTTTTCCTCCTGATTCTGGAGCATTTCTACCAGAGGTGTGGATCCCTTTGTTCCTGTTGGTTGTCATAACCCAAACCCAAACTTGCCATCACAGGCCACTCCAGAGCATGGAGTGGTTGCTGAGGTCCCAAACTGAAAATGATAAGGACCTTTGCATTCCCTGGCACTCAAGGCTTCTCCAGTCAAGCTGCAGACAGTGAGGAATTCATCCCTCCTGCAGAGTTCTCATTGTTCCTCCTGTTTAACACACAGGAAACGTGAGCCACAGAGGTGTTTGAACATCCTGGCCAAGGTCTTGGAGGAGTCTCAGCCACAGATTCAGAAACAGAGGTCAGATGTCTCCTCTCCAAATCCTGCTGACGGAGCACTCTGAAAAGCTCCTTGTCCCATCACCTCAGGTACATTCCTTTGTGCTGAATCACTGGTAGTAAAAGGAATAATTAGAATAATTAACTCCTACATAAGCAAGCCATGATGCAGTTTGCAGAGTTCTCCAAGAATTCCTTATCAGTAATTCACATCTACATAAATGGAAGCGCTGGAAAGTCAAACCACCCAACCCCAGGCCTGTCCTTTTCAGTCACAGGCATGTCTGGGATCAGAGAGGTCCTGTGAGCTCCTGAAACCCAGCTCTCCTCATGCCAAGGTGCCAAAGGGGGATGTACACCCAAAGGGACACCAAAGGTGGGTGAGAACACCAGTTAATCTTACCACATGCCTACAAGCCATCCCAGAAAGGCTGCTTGCAACACCTCATCCTTGGAGCATTCAGCATGTGATCAAGGTCACATTTTGCATGTCAAATTTCCCAGCTGGAGACCTGGGCAATGCCCCTGAGGAATTTGGGTGTGTTTGCATAAGTGTACCTTTATCAGACATTCAGCATGCCAGGAGGAGCAGCACAAGCATGTCAGCTTGAAGAGATGTTACTCAGGATTTGGTAAAATGTTTTTTCCAGGAAGTTATGCATGACTGAGAGGAGTCTGCATTTCTCATGTCCTTTTAGACCTGGTCTCCAGGACTGGTCTTCGGAAAAGTGACAAAGTCAATGTTTCAGCTGCAGTTCCAGTCCTGCAGAAACTACACTGAGATATTTTTTTTTGTTTGTTTTCCTTGGAAAAAGCCTACAGGTTGCTATGCAAAGCATTCCTAATTTACCCAGCCATCTGCAGCAGAAGGCTGGTAGTGAATCAACACCAGCTGGAGCTCAGCAGAAGCTTTTAGGTTGCAATTATGCTGGGCTATGTTCTGAACCTTCATAAATGGCAGCCTCCCAATGGTTTCTAATATCTACTGATGTCCTGATTGATCAGATCCTCACCAGAAGAGCAAGCAAGAGGTCCTGACATGGTATTTAACTCCTAGATGACTGTTGGTGTCACTAAGCAAACTGGTTTTAATAATCTCCAATTTTCAGTTCATCCTCCAAAATCTACCCTCCTTTTAGGTTACAAGTTCCTCCAAAGCTGCTTCCTTCAATTTTCCAGGACTCAGAGAATCTGACAGCATATGAGACCTTAGGGAAAGCAAAGTGTTTGTTTTTTGGTGTGGGAGCATGCTGAGATCAGCTCCCAGATCTCTTGACCAAGATGTTAGATGATGTCCAGGCCACCTGTAGGATTCCCTGCCCTGTTCATGGCTCACAGGAGAGGAATATAAAGTTGAATGTGTACATTTCGTCAAAACTCTGAGTTGGTGTCATCCTACAGACCTTCCCATTTGGTCAAACTGATCCAAGTTCCTAATAATGGTTTCACTAACCAGAAGAATTAAGTGCCAACCAATGTATGGGGCTTAGAGCTACCTGGTCTAGTGGAAGGTGTCCCTGCCTATGGCAGGGGTTTGGAACTACATGATCTTTATGGCTCCTCCTGACCCAAACCATCCTAGAATTCTCTGATCTTGGCTATTGGCAAGCACAAGAGTATAAAATCAGTCATTGATTGAGCCAATGAGTTAAAATCCATAATTTTTATCTGAAAGGCTTTGTACTCCATAAATAAGGGCAAGTTCAACTAAAAATCATTGATGTTTTCTCTGGAGCCCCAAACATCTTTGCTCACACCACAGGAGACCTGAGTGCTGCTCACTTCCATTATGTTGAAACCCTTTTAATGCTCTCTGATAGTTTTATAGATGATGTAAAACACACTTTATCTTCCCCTTTGCCTTGAGTGTGGACTGCTGAGGATTGGGAGATGCCAAAGCCTCTGGCCTTTGGCTTCATCTACGGGAGCAGTTTTGAACAGAATCAATTTTGGGTCTTTATTTCATAAAATGAATAACAAAGTTCTTGAGCAGCTAGAGATGAATGTGTATATTTTGAATCCCTGCTACACCTGAGAGTGAAGGGCAGGAACACACCCACAAAATGCCTGAGAACAACTCCAGCTCCTAAATGGTGGAAGAGATGGATTTTGGGGCTGGTTGTCATGGCTCTGCTCACAAGGATTAAATCCTGGGACACATCAGAAATTACTTGTTGCCTTGCTCCATAAATTTGATTTTACCTAGGCCTGGAACAGTTTTGAACTTCTAGGTTTTTGTCCTGGGAAGAGCACAAGTAAGTTCAGTTCTTAATACAGGAGCTGGAAATTCAATATATCTTCAGTGATTTCAACTGATTTGATTCAAGCTGGTTGAGATTGGAACATGACATAGAGACAGACCCATTGTTTCAGCTGCACATGTCCTGTCACATGTCCCTCTAACACTTCTTCACTGTTTAATGTGAGGGATGCTTTGTATCTGCTCTCAGATAACTCAATGAACCATATTTGATAACCTCTCTGTCAGAAAATCACAGAAGTTTTTGGGTTGGAAGAGACTTTTAAGATGATCCAGCTCCAACCCCCTGCCATGGGCAGGGACACCTTCCACTATCCCAGGCTACTCCAAGCCCTGTCCAGCCTGGCCTTGGACACTTCCAGGAATCCAGGGGCAGCCACAGCTTCTCTGGAAATCTTATCTTTGTTTCCCTCTGACCTTCACTGAGGGAATCTGCTCAATGTTCACAAATTTATGCTGACAGTGGAGAACATCCTATAGGCAGACACAGACCAGAAAGAGCAGCCCAGTAGCTCCCAGTCACTAAAGATAACAGTTCTTAGGTATTTTCTTTTTCCTTTCCTATGAATTTTTAAGGGAAATGGCACCAGGTTTTTGTCTCCAGACACTGGCTGCTTTTTTTTTTTTAATTTTTTTTTTTTAATTTGCAGTCAGCCTATAAAAACAGGATTTAGCTACTAATTATTCAATACAATAATCCTGGAAGTATCCTCCAAACCCACTCCTGGAGGGATCACACAGAGCCAAGACCTGGCATGGCAGTAGATGGCGCTGAAGGTCTTGAAGCCCATCAAGGAGCCCTGACCAACCCACTCCCACCTTGTAGGGCTTCCCAAAAATCCTCCCCCCACTCTGTTCCCCTCCTACAGCAGAACACAGTGAGACATTGCCACTGAAACTTGGGACATTTCGAGATCACGTGCTGTGGATGATGGTTAGAGGGTCTGTCTGGGAGGATGAAAATGGCAACAAGCCAGGGACCACAGAAGATCCCTGGTTGTGGACAACAGCCCTTTTCCACTGCCAGCCTATATGGAGTGTTCCACACGGCCACAAAGCAGCTGATGGCTCCTTGCTCTGATCTCAGTGATCTCTCCAGAGGCAATTTACATTTATAGATTCAGAAGTGTGTCTCCAATTATAGAAGTGCTGCAAGGTGGCTCCAAGGCACTGTCTGCCACTGTCACCGTGAGACCCCTGGGGACTCCACAGCTCCCGGGTCAGGAGCCATCCTACTTCCTCTCATCTGATAGAACACCCTGTATCTTAGCTGGAACTTGACATGTGATTGAAAAAACACTGCTGTGACCTCCCAGACTTCCCTGCCTGATGGTTTCAAGAAAAAAAAAAAAAAAAAAGCAGAGGAAAGTATTCCCTTGGCTGCTCTGTAGGTGATACACACGTGGTGGTGTGGCTGGAAGAGGCTGTACCTCATGGTGACTCAGACCTGGCATCACAAAGGTTTCTTAGCTGAAAAAAATTGCAAATTTTTGTCTATTCCACTGGTGGGTGGAAGAAATGCACATTTCCAGGTGCCCACAGCAAGGAGCAGTGGAAGGATGACTTCAGGTGGAGCGTGTGTCATATTGAAGCACTTTCTGGTGTGACTAAGATGAGTTGTGCCTTCTGTAGCTCAGAGAGAGCAGAGGAGATGGCCAGATCTGCCTGAACCTGGCTCCCTGTCCAGTCAATTGAGTCAAAGGGTTGGATTTTTTGTTTGAATGTTTGTTTTGTTTTGTTTTTTTAAATCTACACTGGACATCACACCTGCTGCTTGTTCTGGGAGCTGAGCATCACCCGCATTTCCCTTGGAGTTAAATTGCAATGTGGGCCCTGCTGGGGCACCTTAGTTAAGTGCTGTGTGTTCCTGGCAAATGGTGTCATAAAGGCTATAAAAGTAGATAAGGAGAAAATATGTCCTTAATTGCTTGTGAGGACAGAAGCAACCAGACTTGGGCCAGACAAGAATCTCCACATTACCTGTAATGCTTCTTCCAGTTCAAACCCGTTCCAATTCAGGAGAAACACCCCGAGGATGACATCAGAACAAACCCCAGCTCCATAAAATACTCAAAGATAGCTGAGAACGTCCCTCTTTTTCACACCCTGGTAGATATTGGAAAAAACCTTTCCTGGGGCCAGTTCCCTGACCTCCAGCAGCCCATGGTTACTCATCCCATGGCAGGTCATTGTTACCATTTTAGACAGGAGATTAAGCTTCTCACTAAACACACCTTATCTAATCTCAGTATTTCCACCTTGCTTGCACTAAAGACATTTCCTGACATCCATAAAGCTGGGACAGATCACAGGACAGTTATCACCTGGCTGTGTGTGCTCACAGCGAGGGGAAGCTGCAACACCTCCACATTTTGCCTGCAGCCTCATTAAATCAGACCTTGGGTGGAACTCATGAGTGGTCATGTGATTAAACCTAGGAATTTACCTAGAATTTTGTCACATAAGGTCATTTCATTCTTCTCATGGCAGTTACCTTGAGATGATCAGGACATTGATGCTTGTACTGGATCCATATTGATTTTGCAAGGTACAACAGGTGCATGATTTTTTTTTTTAATGAACAGAAACAAGGGCATGTGATGACAGGTCAAGGGGAAATGGATTTTAATTGAGAGAGAGTAGGGTTAGATTGGATATTGTCACAGATATATTTTATGAAAAATCCTTTTGCCAGGATCTTTTCTCCTGAGAAGGTGAGAAGCTTCAGCTTCTCCATGTTTTACTGCTTTGGAATGTGATTTGGAGAATTGTTTACCCAGCATGTGAAATTGTTTTTACTTGAAGACCAATGACAGCCACCTGTGTCGAGGCTGTGAACAGTCACAAGATTTTATCATTCCATTCCCTTCTATTCCTTTCAAGCCTTCTGATAAAATCCTTTCTTCTGTTCTTTAGTGTAGTTTTAGTATATAATTTTCTTTTAATATAATATATATCATAAAATAATAAATCAGCCTTCTGAAACATGGAGTCAAGATTCTCATCTCTTCCCTGGTCCTGGGACTCCTGCAGACACCACCACAGGATATTACAAAGAAATTCTTCCCTGTGAGGGTGGTGAGGCCCTGGCACAGGTTGCCCAGAGAAGCTGTGGCTGCCCCATCCCTGGAAGTGTCCAAGGCCAGGTTGGATGGAGCTTGGAGCAACCTGGGACAGTGGAAGGTGTCCCTGCCCATGGAAATGGGGTTGGAATGAGATGGAATTTACATTCCTTTCCAACCCAGACTAATCTGTAACTTTTAATTAATTGCTCCTGCTCCAGAGGTTTACTCTGGCTGGGATAGCCAGTGCTGTGTGCTAATTTAATTCATCCCAGAAACATTCCCATAAAAGCCCATGTTGGTGTTAAGCACACCTAAATGTTCATAACTAGACAGATGGAGAAAAGATGCACATGTGTGCGTGTGCCAAGACTGAAATGGCATCATCTGTCATGCATTCACTCCTGCAAACATCTGATTTATGCATCATTAATGCCAAGACACCCAGATTATAATTTCCAGCACTGTGTACTCATACGTAGGTGAACGTGGGTGGATGGAGATTTATGTCTGTTAAATGCTTTGGCATACCCACATGAATATGTGAGTATTTTGAGTGCAAGATTAGAAATGGGTAGACAAATGTGTGGTGCAGAAGAGAAGTTCAGATATCCAAAAAAGAAATCTTGTGCACCTAGATGTCAAATTGCTAGAAATCCCAGCATTTTTATAACAAATCTTGCCAGCTCCTTTCCTCCCCTGCCTTAGCAGATGAAAGTGTGCCCAGGTTTGCTGGGATCAAAGGAATCCATCATCCACGAATGAGTGTGTGCCCCTGTGACACAGAAACAAATATTTGGATGCTGACTGGCAATAAATAAATACCTGCCAGTGTTTATTCCACACCCCAGGGTGGGGCTGGCACTCAGGCTGATCGAGTGAGTCCCTTTTGTGTTTGTTTTGTCGGTCTCCGGGGGGCTTTTCCCATCCTTTCCCAGCCCTCTGGTGGGGTTTGGCAGGCAGGGGCTGACAGTGCTGCTCTGTGTGACAAGAGAAGCTGCAGAGGTGGGCTGGAGATCGACTCATCAGGGAGCTTTAATGAGCAGTGTGGGGAAAGGAGAAGCATCTCCCTAAATACAGAGTGAGTCAAACTCACCTCTGGCAAATGGAGGGAGACCTGGAGCAGAGGAGGCGTTGACAAGGCACCGTGTGTGCTCTCAGTCACATCCTCTGCTGTTTACTCCAGCTGCAGGGATGTGAGCAGAAGTAAAACCTGATTTAGGTCACATATGCCTTTCTCTTTGCTCAGTGCTGGAATCAAAACATCCTGTGGGCAAGAGGAGGAGATGAGGAGCAAGTGCATTGTCTGGGAGATGAGATAGGACTTGATGCACAGTCCTGGACCGTTTCTCCCAGCAGAGAGCTGGTTTTGCTTCTCTCTAAAACCTTCTTTTCTGTTGTTGTTGATTCATGACAGGTAAGTTTGACTTATCTGAGACTTTATTTTCATAATCAAGAAGCTTTGCATATCTAATGAACTATTCCCAGGTTCTTCTATAAAGCAAACTCTAGCTGGCAAGGGATTTGTTAGATTGATGCACCTAAACAATAGGTATGGTTTGCTTCCTCATCTCCTGCCCACCCACCCAGCCTTCCCAGAGCCTCTGAGCTCTGCATAAAACCACATGCTCTTGGAGTCAGGGAGTCAGTTTGGGACTTCTGACATCCATCTGCTGAGCAAAGGACAGAAGGAGCTGTGCCAGGAGCCCCAAAAGCAGGTAACCCAAAGGCAGAAGGAGCTGTGCCAGGAGCCCCACTCCAGGTAACCCAAAGCACCTGACCCCATCTCTTGCAATTTAGATGTGGGACAGTGGTAGGGCCATCACTTCCAGGGATGGGGCAGCAACAGCTTCTCTGGGCAACCTGTGCCACATTGCCACCTTCTCACCAAGAATTTCTTCATTTTATCTAATCTAAATCTCCTCTCTTTTAGTTTAAAACCCTTCCTCCTTGTCCTATCACCATCTGCCTATGTAAAAAATCACCCTCATTTTTATAAACCCCCTTCGGGTACCAGGAGGTGTTTTAAGGAATCCCTGGAGCCTTTTCTTCCCCAGCTCTCCTTGGGGTCCTGTCTCCAGAGCAGGGGTTCTCCAGCCCTTGGAGCATCTCCATAACCTCCTCTGGACTATCTCCAGCAGCTCCACATCCTTCTGCTGTTGGGGTCCCAGAGATGGAGGCAGCTCTGCAGGTGAGGTCTCACTAGAGCAGGGCAGAGAGGGAGAATCCCCTCCCTCCACTGCTGCCCACACTTCTTGTGCTGCAGCCCAGGATGCCCTTCAGCCACAACTCCAGTGAGTAAACTGGAAGGAACCCTCTCCCCAGGAGGCCACATGTAGGGATGGATCACAAGACCATTGCTGCTGGTTATCTCTGCTCTCTCAACAGCAGAGAAGGAAAAGGAGACTCCAAGCCCTGTGACCAAGCAGTGGGAGAGCTCTCCACCATCTGCCTGCTGGTAAATGAAACATGAGCTTTGCCTAAGCACACGGCAATTACTGGAAAAGGCTGACTGTGACATGTGGTGACATCCTCCCCCTCGCTTCCTCTCTCCCCCCGTGTGAACGCAGCCCTGACTCAATGCAAATCTCAGTCACTTCTTGCACTCACCGCTGTGAAAAACGCCAATCACTTGGTTTTAAAATTTTAAAAGTTTAATAGTTATAAAAATAGTAATACCATTAGAGTAATAATAATTTGGACAATTTGGATTAGGACAATAGAAACAAAGAGTTATGGACAGTCTGGGTACCTTTTTTTGGGCAGCATAAGCCCAAAAAAGGACCCATGTTAACAGAGGATTAACCCTTAAAAACAATAACCTGTTGCATATTCATACACCTCATACATGATGCATAAATTCCATTCAAACACAGGATTCTGTATGGGCAGTGTCAACTTCTTCCTCTGAATCCTAATGGCGTCACCTGCCCGAGCAAGGCAGGAAGAAGTTAATTTCTCCTGATAGTGGGGCCATAAATTCTCTTACTCTGAAAGATTCAGGTGTCCTGTGGCTGATATCTTGGTGTGAGTCCTTTCTTTAGAAAAAAAAAAAAAGTATCCTACATAGCATAGTTTCTATTTTAACATTATGTTATAACCTAAAACTATATTTAACACACTACTTAAGAGAATTAATGCAGCATTACTTTCTAACACAACACATATAATATTCATTTGAATATTTGTGAAAAGCCAATCATAAAATACGGATTTTTGACACCATGTGTGACAGGGCTGCACTCACCAGAGAAATAACATCTCACAGCCCCTGGCTGCCTGCAGGGAGCAGCCAAACCCGCTTGCCTCCTTGCGCTTTGTGGAAATGGATGGACAGAGTGCACCTGAAGTCCAGTAGTTTTATGGCTCAGGCTGGCTGCTGTTCACCTTTTCCAACCTTTTCCAACCTTTTCCTCCAGGTGTATTCCTGGAGCAATACAACAATTATCACCTGGCTGTCAACTGCAAAAGGACTTGCAAATTTTGCCAGCACCTACCAGGCAAGGCACAGGTTTTAAATCAAAGCATCAACACTAATAAATGTAATGGCAAGAAGCAAAAGGAAGTAAATATTCAGTTTGGACATCAGTTAGAGGTTCTCCTGTGCTTTATGACTCCTCTGGTCCATCAACAAATAGTGATAGGACAAGGAGGAACAGAGGAGAGATTTAAAAGAAGAGAGATTTGGATTAGATGTTATGAAGAAATTCTTTACTCCAAGTGTAGCAAGGCACTGGAATAAGTTGCCTGGTGAAACTGGGACTGCCCCATCCCTGGAAGTGTCCAAGGCCAGGTTGGATGGGGCTTGGAGCAACCTGGTCTCATGAAGGTGTCCCAGCCCATGACAGGGGGTGGAACAAGATGATCTTGAAGGTTCCTTCCAGCCTCAAACCATCCTGTGATTCTGCCAGCATCTGCCCCATCAGACAACATCCCTTCTGCTGCAATCCCCCAACCCCAGCAGCTCCTGGGCTAGAGGGCAGTGACCAAAGTGAGGTGAGAGCACGAGGCTGATGTGCCCTGTGGGAACACTGCTTGCTTGGGATTGCCTAAAGCAGGTCCCAGGAATGCAGAAAATCCATAACTGGGACCATGGTGGGGGATGCTGGCTCTGGAGGGCAGGGAGGATGTGTTTCCACCTTGTCTCTCTTTTGGGAGATGTCCTGGTTATGTTCTAAAGCAGAATGGGCTCCACATCTGAGCCCTGGTTTTGATCTCTTGCCATACAGGTTCATGACTCAAACTGCTGGAGATCCAGGGGGGTGTGTGACTCTTCCTAGAGGCTCTAACAGAAATTTATCCCTCCAGGAATCACTGAGGTATCCCTGGGGATCACAGAGAGCGAGAAATGAGGCCATTCACCACTTCTGCCAGACCCTTCATGGACAAATGAACCCAATACAGGGTTTGAGCTCCAAGAGATCTACCCTGAATCTACTCTCTGGATCCCCCTCTGACCTCCTGGCTCCCAAGATGTGCAGAGGAGCTCATGCCACTCCCAGACATAACAGCAGTGATAGTAACAAAGACAACAGTGATAAAAGTAATTAAAAAAAAAATACAGCTTTTCTGTCTATCAAGGCCAGACCTGCCTTGGGGTGATTTGCACACATACAGCACATATAGACACCAGCTCAAAGGGCAACTTTCAGTGCTTCAACAACCAGAGCTGGCAGCTGAAGAGGGAAATATTTTATGCCTCTACCCCAAAGCTGCGCAAAACCAGGTGATTTCCCACAGCTGTCCCCTTCCATGTGCAAGGAGTGGGGATGGAGCTTCCCTCTGAGTGTTGGGACTTTCCTGGGGCTGTGCACGGGGTGGCCATGGAGTGCCTCAGGCTCATGTGGCTGCAGCTGCTCCCAGTCCTGCCCAGTTCATCCATCATGGCTATTGTCCCCCTGACAGCAGAATGCTGCCCTCAGCTGTGCTCACAGACCCTGTAGTTACAATCCACACCACCCTGTGGTCCACAGGCTGCACCTGTGGTCAAGATCCTTCCCAGTGTGCCTGAAATAAGGAGCTGATTTGAGGCCTCTGATTTATTTTGGGAGAGGACCTTTGGACAGCAGACACCCCCAGCTGATGCATGCACCCAAACTGGGTGATGGGTACAAAGTGGCTGCATCCCTGAGCCCTGGCATCCCCTGCACTGCTCCTGCTTAGTCCAGGCCACAGCAAAACTCCACTGATGACCCCTGCCCTGACCCTGTTGTTTTGCCAGTATAAACACAGCCTGGCATGTAGATGCAGAGAGCTTCAATTTTTGACAAACCAGTGTTTTCATCTCAGAAAAAAAGCTCCCCCAGAAGAATCCTGCATGGCTCTGCCTGCATTCCCAGCCTCACTTAAACACAGTTGACTTCTCCCAGCAGCCACAGCCCTGCCATGATCCCTGCCTGCTCAGATGAGCTCCAGCAGACAGTGGCTATAAATAATCCCAGCCAGCACCAGGAATGACCTCCCTGACAGATTTAGTTACTGCAGGCATGACCAATACACAGTGATTTAATTTGCTCTTTGCACATAGCTGCTTGGGCCCTTTGGTTAATTACCTAGAAGGGGATGCTACTGGATTTCCACCCTGGGATATTTCAGTTTTTGATGTTTTCAGTGCTGTACCGTATCTCAGCAGAGGGGGTGATAACCCAGAGAGGGTTGCAGCTAATGGGATCTGTCTGAATCATGTCCAGGTCACCCAAGGACACCAGGCCTGATTCTGATACAGCATTTAGGTCCATTTCCTTGGGTGGATTTGTTCCTAAGCCCTCCCAGGAAATGCTTCCTTATCCAGAGGCACCTTGATCTCTGGCATTTGCCTACTGGGGCATGAGGGGATTGTGAGTGAGAGTGAATCTCCCACACAGCCTGGCCTTGGACTCCACCCTTCCAAACGGGACACAGACCTCTTCCAGAGATGGATTCCACAGCTGTTTATCTCAAATCAGCTCTTCGAAACAATAGAGGAATTTGGCAGCTGCTGAATATTTCCCTTCGGCTTTGCACAGGGGCAATCACATCCCCTTTTGGAGCAGGGACAGTTTGCTTGTGCTCATTCAGCACTTCAACACTGACTTTCTGGACAGTTGGGGTTTATCAGTTGTTGCTTGTGTTTCTTTTGGCACTGATGTGTTTCTTTTGGCACTTTTGGCACTGATGGTTCATTTTTAGGTGGTTCTGTGCGGAGCAAGGAGTGGGATGTAATAATCCATATGGGTCCCTTCCAACCTGAGATGTTCTACACTTCTACAACTTTGATCTATAGCCTGCAAGAGATGCACAGACATGAGAACTCCACCCACAGCCAGTGGATGGGCTGGACATTGGGGTTGTGTGGGCTCCTGCATGCTCTTGGCAATGGCTGTGCCAAAGACAAGCCATGAAACCAAATCCTCTCCCCCAGGCTAGCACAAAAACCCTCCAGGGCACCCAGAAAGAGAAATACTTTGCAATGCATCGCTGCCATTGAGGGCAGATCCCCAGGCTGCATTTGTGGGGGGAAAAAATAAAAAATTAAAAATTGAAGAGGCCCCTAAAGAAGCAGCAAAACTCAAATTACAGTCTCAGACACACAACCAAACCATGGCAATGTCAGCCCCTCAGCCAAACCCAGCACGTGCATGGCTCACCCTGTGGCATCCCTGATTGCCTGGCTTAGCTTAACCCTCCCAGCTCTGCTGAGTCGGCCTTTCTGCAGGAAAATCAGCTTCCCAGTGAGGCAAAAAGCCATCCTGGGCTGGCTGACACCTTCACAGCCCTAAATCACCCTCCAGCCCGTCCTTCTGCACAGGGCAGCAGAGCTTTGCTAGGAGAGGCTTGGGGAGGAAGGTGCAGACAGGCTCAGATCAGCTTAGCAGATAGGAGGGTCATTAATAGCTGTGATAAAACCACCAAGGGCAGACAGGTGGGCTTTGTGCTGCAGCCCAGACCTCCCAGCCTCTCTGCCTGTCTGGGGCACTGCTGACAGAGCTGCTGAGAGCATTTCCAGGGATGACAGTGACACCAGAGACACCAGGCTGGGTCACATCTGCATTCCTGAGGTTGCTCCTCTTAGGAGGTGCCTGGGGGTGGTCCAGCCCTGTGCAAGATAAGGGCAGTGAAAACCTCATTTCATCTTTAATGAGTGATAAAAGGTCACTCCCATTCTCCCATCAGTGGTTCTTCTTCCCCCAGCATTACTCCAGGGCAGGGTTTTCCAACAAGGGAATATTTTTTTCAAAAAAGGCCAACACTTCTCTAAAAACATCTTCAGCAAAACAGGGAAAATGATATGTCAGTTCACGAGGTCAAAAAGATCTTCAGAAATTTTGAAAAATATCAGTTTCCATTCCATTTGGACAGGAAGGTATTTTTATTTTTATTTATATTTTAAAAAGAAGATCTCTGGTGAACCAAGACCCTTGGTTTTCAGCCAGCTGTAACCATGAGTCCTTCAAACCCTTTATTACAACTTTTCTGGCTTAATTCACTTCCTTCCCAGTCCCATCTCTCTCCAGGGTTTGCTGACTCCTGCAAGTGATTTTATTTAAGGGATGCAGGTGGACTTCTTTCCCCTCTGCAGCAGACCCCATCACTGGCAAAATTGTGCCAAAAAAGAGGCTTAAATCAGTCTCTGTGCAGTGGCCATGCTCAGAAATATGCACCATAAACCAATTAACAAGTCTGGAAAGGCATCTCAGTCATTATTACAAGTTAATTATGATGAATATAAAATTTTTATTATTTTCTTGTGAATTGCTTATACAGCAGCCAGTCCTTGCTGGGTAATTTATAGACAGATAATTACATCCCTTCAGAAAGGGTGGGCTCAAAAAGCTGGGAAGAGCAGCTGTATCCACACCAGTGAAGGTGTAAAAATGTCACTGAGAAAGTGCCCAAATGGATGCTAGGAAACTGGGACAAAATACCAAAGCAATGGTGAAGGATGAGGCAGACAGAGGGGATAAGGTGGGTGTGTGGCAGCAGAGCACATCTGAAGCTGTCCCAGGTGAGCCAAGGCTGGCAGGAGGAGTGAGGGAGTCAGGGCACCAGTGTGGTGTCACTGAGGGGAGAGGGTGACATTAGTAATGTCTGAAAGGGAGAAGAGCAGGGTAAATCTCAGTGCCTGCAGCAGTGGGAGAGGCAGGAGGGAGATCAGCCATGAGCACTGGTGCCATCACCCCGACATGCAGGTGACACCCAAGGGGACACCCAAGGACAGCGTGCATGGGGTGACCTGTGTGAGAGCCACAGCCTCCTGTGCCCCTCTGCCACTGATGGATCAGTGCCCTGGGGGAATGAGTGGGTGGAGATGGAGCCAGAACCAGAGAAATGCAAGTGACATTTGCGTGGTGGGACTCCCAAGGGAGGACATCGGTATTTTTAGGTGCCACCAACTGTGAAAAATGCCAATCGCTTGTTTTTAAAATTTTTAAAAGTTTAATAGTTATAAAAATAGTAATACAATTATAGTAATAATAATTTGGAAAGTTTTAATTAGGACAATATGAGACAATAGAAACAAAGAGTTACAGACATCCAGGCACCTTTTTTGGGCAGCACAAGCCCAAAAAAGGACCCACGTTAACAAAGGATTAACCCTTAAAAACAACAACCTGTTGCATATTCATACACCTCATCCATGATGCATAAATTCCATTCAAACACAGGATTCTGTCTGGTCAGTGTCAGCTTCTTCCTCTGAATCCTAACGGTGTCATCTTGGATGAGCAGGCAGGAAGTTCATTTCTCCTGATAATGGGGCAATAAATTCTCTTTCTCTGAAAGATTCAGGTGTCCTGTGGCTGCTATCTCACTGCGAGTCCTTGCTTTAGAAAAATAGTACCCTACATAGCATAGTTTCTATTTTAACATTTTGTTATAACCTAAAACTATATTTACCACACTACTTAAGAGAATTAATACAGCATTACTTTCTAACACAACACATATAATATTCATTTGGATATTTGTGAAAAGCCAATCATAAAATATGCATTTTTCACACCAACCTCTAAGCCTACACATCCCCTGCTAGCCAGAAAGCCTTCTCCTCTCCTCTCTTCATCTCCAGCTCTGCCCACAGGTTGGCACCCAGCTGTGGTGGAGGCATCCAGCACAGGCTCTCCAGTCTGGTTTGGATGACATTTATCAAAATGTTGGGTTTTCCTTCTGCTGATGCTCAGGCACTCATTTGGGTGGATGAAGGCAGCAAAAGGCAAGACCCAGCTCTGGAAATACCTCCTCATAATGACCAAACTCACAGCTTAATTGTGGGGTTCGAGCTGCAGCTAGAAATGTCTGGATTTGGGGCTGTGCTCATTCTTGAGCTGTCCTCCCCCATGGTAATTATTCGTTAGGTCTTAATTACTGTTTCTCTTTGTAGCTCTAATTCAGCTGCATTTTTTTGGTCACAATCTCTGCTGCCACCCACTTCTCTAACTTCTTCTGTGAGCCACCAACATCAAATCAGTACAAAGAGCACTCAGATACCTCTTAAAGATCAAATAATGTTTGCTGGTGTCTGGCCAGGAGTGGGTGCAGTATCAGAGTCTGCATCTTCTACTAGAGGGAGAAGCAATTCATAAAGCCTGGGGGATCCCTGAGTGTTGTCCCTTCTGACCATGTTAGATCTGAATCTTAAATCAGCAAGGAAAAAAATCTTGTCCCTGTGCAGGAAGCTGGGTAGACAGATGCACAAGCTGGGTTTGATCTGGCTTGCCCTGAAGCTCACCAGACTCAGTAACAGTTGTCGCAGTGCAAATTAGGTTTTCCTTAGGATTGTGGGAGATAACATCCAGGGAAGACCTCTCAAGGCATTTATCCCATCATCAGCTGAGCTGGAGCTGCTGGGTACACCCACGTCCTCCCCAGAGCAGAGACAGCTCCTGGGGTGGCAGAGCAGGGCACTGCCAGGGAGAGCATGAGAGATGAAGCCAGCCTTGATGTAGGCACTGCAAATTCATTTCCCAGAATAGAATCATAGGATGGTTTGGGTTGGAAGGGACATTTAAAGGTTATGTTGTCCAACCCCCCTGGAATGAGCAGGAACATCTTCAGCTAGATCAGGTTTATGGGATTATGTCGATGCTTTTGGTGTTGACTCTCACCACTACTCCTCCATCCACGTCTTTCAGCATTGCTGACAAATAAATTCAATTCTGATACGCTTTTTCTACTCACCACACCACTCAGCCTCAAAGAGGACACAGTTGGACACACAGACAAGGGAAATGTGAAGAAAAAATATTCACATTCACACAACTTTCCATTACCCATGAATGGAACAGGGGCTCCCCTGGGGATGGGAAAGGGATCTTGACATTTGGCAGAGTTTAGGAGCAGTGAGACTGATTTACACAGAGCTAGAACCCAGCCAGACCTCTGGCCACCTCCATGAGACCTGTGTGCCTACAAAATGCATTTCAAATTTGGGGATTCAAACCCTTCCCAACACCTCCACTTCCATCTAAGAAAGAACAAAGGGGACATGATTTATGCCATATCTCAACATAAATATATTCCTTCCCAGGACATCTTGCTTGCAGCAAAACTGCACAAGAGCACCTAGACACCTGGAAATATTGCAAATAATTCCTACTAGAGCCCCTTGCAAAGCAATTCCCAAAAACAACCGTTTCTTTTTATCTTTTTCCTCACAGATGGATAAAAAAGGAACAAAACCCCCTCCGATCCCATGAGTGAGGGCAGCCCTTCCCCAGCCCGAGGCAGGTGAGCGGTGCCGGCTGTGCTCCATCCAATGTGCTGCATTGTGAAGGTTTGCCCGTGGTTGAGTTAATCCCAGACACATTCCTGAGCCATCAATCAGAGCTGAGTCAGCCAGCGTGAC